>NC_134023.1:68759888-70024888 GCF_040712315.1 Castanea sativa | reverse complement strand
CTATGGAGCAATTACTTAGAAGTACATTTTGTGCAACAGCCCTTCCTATCTGATAGAAAAGGATCCCATGATCATGAACCGATCTTACCTGGGATCGCAAATCCCAAGTTTGTCTATGAAGAGCAGATCTAATTATATTAGTGTCTATAATTAATTTCTTCTGTGTAATACTAATTGATAGGGCCTCATTGGTAAGTGCTACAAGATCTCGTACATTGGAACCCATGGTTATGGACCCGAATCCATTAGCATTAGTATGGAACATTTTCTTTTCCAAGTGAAATCCCCTAGTATATGAAAGAGTGAAAAAGTGCTTTCGTTGTTGTGGAATAAGAAGCCTTCGTATCTTAATGCATGTATTTAATTTATTCGGAGCTATTAGAGCGGGATCTACTTTTTGGGGAATATGAGTCGAAGCAATAACAAGAATATTTCTAGTGGAACGTCTTTCACAATCCCTGGAGAGATAGTTCACTAATAGACCGAGGGATAAGTAATTCGACTCATTCACATCTAGATCATGAATGTTTGGAATCCATATTATGCAAGGAGACATTGCTTTTGCTAATTCGAATTGAAGGGTGATATAAAATCGGTCTATTTCCGGCATCATATCCATAGTTAGCGCATTCGTCATAGTTAGAAGCTCCAGCTCCGTATCAAGGTCACGGTCAATATCGTCACTATCATCAATAAGAAAACCCTTAGGCTTGTTATCCAGGAACTTGTTCAGAAATACTGTAATGAAAGGAACATAGGAGTTTTCCGCTAGGTATTTGACCAAATAGGATTGTCCAGTTCCTATAGAACCTATCACTAAAATACCCCTAGAGGGGGATAGGGCTAAGCGGAGCGAAAAGGGTTTTCCATGAGATGGGAAATGAAAACTATTAGCCTCACACGAGGTTTGTGAATAAGTGATTGTCTGATAATGAGCAAGAAATATCCGTCTTTCTGCTAAACAGGATGTATTGAACTCATAATTTATTAGATACTTTTTATGAATGTCAACTAAGTATTGTAAGTAAATTGCTCCCGGTTGTTCAATCATTTGATAACTAGAGTCATTCTTTGATAAATGATCACTATGAGTCAGACTCAATAGAATTTGATCAATCCTTTTTTCTGTCATTAAGGTGGAGAACTGAACCAAAAATTCTCTTTCTTTATCATCAATCGAATCACTGTTCGAGACCCAGGATTCTATTTGATCATCAATCCAATCACCGTTCACGTTTTTTCTTTTTCTTATCAATGAATAGATCTCTTTACTTGTATGACTTAGATGTCTCGTGTTTCTCGAAAAAGCGATTCGATTGATGGGATTTGGTATGATACTCATGAGATCGATGAGATTGATATTCAAATATTTCTTCTTAGAACGTATTGATTTGACCCCATAAGCGGGCCCACTGCCCTATAGCATGTTGCCGCCGGAAGCATAACCCCGTATTTCTTCTATAGAATCTCCTAATTGTTCCAGAGCAACTAGAAAGAGATTCTTTATAAGTTTATATAAAAATATTTTGTAAAAAAATATTTTTTTTATAGTTCATGTATATTACTCATTAGGTAGTATTATATTCGAGAATTAATTATATTGTTATTGTGGGGAGTAAAAGGACCCAAGTGGGCATATGGGCCTTTGGGCTTTAGCAAGGAGGGCCGACCTGCTCTTGAGTTAAGAATTTGTTAGTACTGCGAATCGGCCCATACGCCGAGGGTCCGAGGACACATCCGAGGGTGATTTTCTCCTCGGACAGACCCAGGAGAACTTGGAACTTCATTATAAAGGTCAAGGCACAACTCCATGAAGACTAATGGTTAAAAAGGGGGAACCCTTGAATGTCCTAGATGCACCGATATTTGAGAAACACCAAAAGCAAAGGATGCCACCTCCACATTAAAGACTCTGCACCTACCTCCCTGGCCGCATTAATGGGGAAGTGACCCTTGAATAGTGGAACTGAAACTTCTGGTCACTATTCAAAGGCACTAAGAAAAGAAATATCTAGGGGGGAGGGGGTTGGAGCAACACGTGGATAAAGCATCAGGAAAAGAAGTATTTAAGGGGGCAAGAAGTAAAGAAAAGGGAGGAAGAATTGTAACCTTTAAGATTGAAAGAGAAATAATACAGAAGAGTCCTCGACTTACGTCCGAGGAGGTCTATTTGCAATTATCATTTGTTATTTACAAGTATTTGTAACTCTTAGCTTGTTATCAAGTTCTCAGTACCTCTAACCTAGATTTGAAAGCCCATACTCTATAAATTTTATTGTTTAAGGCTCATTGGGCCTGAGCCCGTAGCTGTCTTTGAGTCTAGGTGCAATTGTGCACTTACAGTTATGATTGATATAATTTAGTATACAATCATATTATTTGAATAAACTTATAAATATTCAATTATATGTTTTATTTATTTTCTATATTTTGTTTTGAAGTATTATTAAATTTGCATTTGTGTTTTCTTTATTTATTTCAATTGTTTCTAAACTTGAGAAGGATTTCAATATTCAAAATTATTTTTGTAATATAAGTTTTAGAAAAAATAATATAAATTACCTAGACTCGTGACACTGCTTGGAAGAACCCAAATTTAGACTCTCCCTCCCCGTTTATTTTGAAAAAAGAGAACCATATAAGTTCCTTTTTTATATTAATCATTAGTCCGTCACCTATAAAAATCTAATTATACTTAGAAATAAATACATGTACCTCATGAAACACATACAAATAAATTAATAGTTTTCTTAAAATTATTATTTTTCAAAATAAAAAAGAATACAAAAAATAATAACTTTTTTTTTTTTTTTTTCATATTGTTTGATCTTTCAACAAGAGATGGAAGTCCCAAATACTTCTCAAACTCTTTGATCTTGGGAACACCAAGTGCCTCTTGAATGGATTGGTATGTCATCATCACCTTCTAAACATTTGAACTTACCTCTTATACAATTCAGTAGGTAGTCATTGGAGGATATTTAGGAAGGATTTGTTGTGGGGGAGTGGTTTTACTAGTTTCCTTTTATAGGTCGTGGATCATAGGCCTATGAAAGGAGTAAGGAATATTAAAGGAGTAGGCCCAGCCCAAAGTTCATAAAGCACTGAGCAGGTCCATGAGTCTGATGCAACCCAATGCTTAGCCGACTTATCACCCACCCCAGTTCGCACAGTGGAGATGTTAGGCCGAGGTATAGTTGCAGCTTGATTAGCATAGGGCCAAGGAATTTGTTAGTATATAGCTTAGGCTAGTTTAGACCATTGGGCTTAGCTCAGTATACTGTACTTGTAGTTCACTCATATTACTTGTACTGCACACATACCTAACTTATATAAGGCTCTCTATTGTACATTGTTATACACACATCTATATACAGACTATTCAGTCTTTTTCTCTCACTTTATACTATTAACATGGTATCAGAGCCATTCCTCTGACTTTCTGGTTCCTGTGGACATCTCCGGCGTTCTTCCGCTGCCCTCGCCTTCATCTAGTGGTCACTGTCAGAAGCGAGTCACCGTCGTCACACCCACAGCCCCTAGAACACTCGGTTTTCGTCGGTTTTGTTGATCAAACTGCCAAATTCAAGGCATAGATTGACAGATCTTCCGATCTCGAGAAAAACCCAACAAAGCGTCGCCAGAAACCACCTCCCACGCATCGACTGAAGTTTCTGCCTCACAAGCATGCGCTCCATGCTCCATCAGCCTCTCTCATGCGCCAGGACAGTGCCGTCACGCACCTCCACGTGCCCCACGCGCCTGCTCCATTTCACAAATTGCCATGTCATCCCTAGGGTGACGTCACACTGTCACATCAGCACACGTCCGTTGACTTTGACCAGACTGTTGACCGTTGACTTTGACCAAAGTCAAATTTTTTCAACCGGCCCTGTCTTGCTTAGTTTTTCGGGTAGATTTCAATTTTGGGCTCCGTTTTTGCATTTGGGGTCTCTAAATCCCATTTTTTGACCTTTTTCCTCATTATGGCTCAACAAAATGATCGAGATATCATACGTCTTATCACCATTATGTTGGATGGTCCCACTAGCTATCATGCATGGTCTCAGAATATGACTATCTTCCTCAAGGGTCGTTAACTGTGGAGATATGTGACTGGTTCAATTCCTAAGCTAGTACCAAACCCTAAGTCCAAAGCCACAGTTGTTGAAGATGCCTCCAAGACTGCTGTTGCATCGGATGATTATGAAGAACGCCTAGAAGAATGGGAGAGTATTCAGAGTAAGATCTTGTCTTGGTTTATCAATACCTCTATTCCCTCCATTCACAATCTTCTTCCTCGTCTTAAGACTGCTGAGGCTGCTTGGAAATTTCTGGCCGATCGCTATAATTGTACTAATGATTCAAGCTTGGAGTTCCACATTGAATCAAAGCTTTATCAAATGCACCAAGAGACAGGTCAGTCTATTTCTGATTATTATTCTCAGACTTCTACTATGTGAGAACAACTTTCTACTGCAGATTCTCCACTAGTGTGTTCTGAGGACATTGCGCTCTTTGTCAAATATCAGGATCGCTATAAATTTATGCACTTCATGATGGGATTACGTGAGGATTTTGAGCCTACTAGGGCTTCTCTGCTTAGCCGATCTCCTACTCCTTCTCTTGATGCTGTAGTCAAGGAGCTCATTTCTGAGGAGAACCGTCGGCCTACTCATCACATGTCATCATCTGATCATGTATTGGCTACACCATCTCCACAGCCTCTCATTGCTGCATTCACTGCTCCTCCACGAATAAACTCCGAGCGTCCCACCTCTCAGTCTTCCAAAGGTACTCACTGTAAGTTTTACCGTGCCAAAAGCCATGATATCTCAGTTTGTCGCAAATTGCAGAAATTTATGCAAGAGCAGAATAAAGCTTCTCTTCCTCGGGCAGCTGCTATATGTCCTTCAGATCCATCAGTTCCTACAGGTCCATCTTTAGCTTCCTCACTTACTACAGCTGATATTGAGGCAGTTGTTCAACAGGTTTTATCCTGCACTTCCATGCTCTTTCTATCACCTCAGGTAAACAACCTTAGTTTTTTTATACTTCATGTTGTAATCATATGACTCTTGATGAATCCCAATTTTCTGATAAAGCACCCTTAGCACATCCAATCACCATTTACACTGCTAATGGAACTCCTATGCATGTTAGTCATAAAGGAACAATCTCTTCTCCCTGTTTATCCCTTAATGACACTTTTCATATCCCAAAGTTATTCCTCAATTTACTTTCTGTTGGTCAACTTTATGAATTAGGCGTAGATCTTCTATTTACTAATCATGGTGTGGATATGCAGGATCCCCGGACAGGTCAAGTGCTTGGGACAAGCCGTAAGGTTGGTCACATGTTTGAGGTTCATGACTTGAAGATTCCTTCACAAGTTGTTTCTGCCGTTGCTACCACTGCCACCCCCTCACCTGATCTATGGCATGCTCGTCTTGGTCATCCATCCTTATCTCGTCTTCAGTTGTTAGCTTCTCAAGGTCATTTAGGTTCAGTTCAGTTTCAAAATTTTGATTGTACTTCTTGTCATTTTTGCAAATAAAAAAAATTGCCCTTTAATAATAGTGACTGCTTTTCTTCTGCATCTTTTGATCTTATCCATTCTGATATATGGGGTCCTGCACCTATTCCCACTGAGGGGGGATCAAAATATTTTGTCATATTTGTGGATGATTTTTCTCAATATACTTGGATTTATCTGCTTCACCATAGGTCTGAACTTGTGTCTATTTACCAAACATTTCATAAAATGATTGAAACACAGTTTAATCGCACCGTCAAAGTCTTTCGATTAGATAATGCTCAAAAATATCATGCTAAATCTTTCCTATCCTTTTTAGACAGTCATGATACCCTTCCTCAGCAATATTTTCCTTACACCTCTCAACAAAATGGTCATGCAGAACGAAAACATCGTCACATTCTTGATGTTATCTGCACCCTTCTCATTTTTGCCTCTCTTCTTGAGCGCTTTTGGGGTAAGGCAGCACTCATTGCTGTGTACACCATTAATCGTATTCCTTTACCAACTACAAAACAAATCACTATTCGAGCTTCTCTATGGTCAAACTCCTGACTACTCCTCTCTTCGGGTTTTTAGTTGTGCTTGCTTTGTCTCTCTTCCTCTTCATGAACGAACAAAGCTCTAGCCTCGTGCTCATCTCTATTGTTTCCTTGGTTATGGTGTATCTCAAAAGGGGTTTCGCTGCTATGATCCTATTTCTCATCGCCTTCGTGTCTCTCGTCATGTTAAGTTTTAGGAACATCGTCCTTTCACGAGTCTTCAGCAGTTTCCTATATCCTCTTCCTTAGAGTCTCCCATTTTTACCAATCTTTTTCTCCCTCTCTATCTTGAACTTGTGGAGGATTCTTCGACATCAGCTACCTCTCCAGAAGACTCATCTCCGGTTCCATCCCCAGCATATGACCCGCCTGTCTTGGATCCTGTGGCACCACCTTCTCCTAAGTCTCCTATTGGTCTTGAACTTCGTTGTTCCACCCGAGTAAGCATTCCTCCTCCTTATCTCATTGATTATCACTGCTCTTTTGCTCTTTCCACCCTCTATGAACTTCACACCTATTATAAGGCCCATACTGACCCTCTTTGGTAGCAAGCTATGAACGAAGAACTAGATGCCCTTCATAAGAATCACACTTGGGATATGATTGATTTGCCTCCTGGTCAATCTATAGTAGGCTGTAGGTGGGTTTACAAGATCAAGACCAAGGCTGATGGATCTATTGAGCGATACAAGGCTCGCTTTGTTGCCAAGGGCTTTACTCAAAAGTATGGCATTGACTATGAGGAAACATTTGCTCCTGTTGCTCGCCTTACATCTGTCAAATGTCTCATTGTTGTGGCTGTTATTCATCATTGGCCTCTTTATCAAATGGATGTGAAGAATGCTTTCCTCAATGGAAACCTCCAAGAAGAAGTGTACATGCAACCACCCCCTAGCTATCCACACTTAGGCAGTCAAGTATGTTGCCTTCGCCGTGCTCTTTATGGCCTCAAGCAGGCTCCTCGAGCTTGGTTTAAAAAGTTTAGCTCAGTTGTTGCTCAGCAGGGTTTCACTTCGAGCCCTCATGACACTGCTCTCTTTGTCCGAAAATCCTCTGCTGGTATCACTCTTATTCTTCTTTATAGTGATGATATGATTATTACTGGAGATGATTCTGTAGGTATCCGCTCTCTTCAGCAGTTCCTTAGTCAGCATTTTGAGATGAAAGACCTGGGCACTCTCAGTTATTTTCTTGGGCTTGAGGTTACCTCTTCCTCTGATGGATATTATCTTTCCCAAGCTAATATGCTTCTGATCTGCTCTCCAAAGCCAGTATCACCGACAACAAGACTGTTTCCACTCCCTTGGAATACAATGCAAAGCTCACACCCTTGGACGGTGAACCTATATCTGATGCTACTCGCTATTGTCAGTTGGTTGGTAGTCTAATCTATCTCACTGTTACTCGTCCAGATATCTCACATGCCGTGGGTATGGTTAGTAAGTTCATGGATACCCCTCGTTCTGTCCACTATGCTGCAGTTCTTCGGATTCTCCGATATGTCAAAGGTACACTTTATCATGGTCTCCACTACTCCTCTCGGTCTTCTCTCGAGCTTCATGCTTATTCAGATGCAGACTGGGCAGGTGATCCGATTGATCGATGCTCTATCACAGGTTTCTGTTTCTTGTTAGGTACTTCTCTTATCTCATGGCATAGCAAGAAGTAGGATGTGGTTTCCCGTTCCAGTATTGAGGCTGAGTACCGTACCCTTGCTGACACCACCTACGAGCTTGTCTGGCTTCGTTGGCTCTTGGCTAACATGGATGCACCACAACCCACTGCCACTTCTCTTTATTGTGACAATCGTAGTGCTATCTACATTGTTCATAATGATGTCTTCCATGAACGCACCAAGTACATTGAGATCGATTGCCACATCACTCGCTAACATCTCAAGAAAGGAAATCTCAAGTTGTTCTCCATCTCCTCTGCTGACCAGCCTGCTGATATCTTCACCAAGACTCACCCGACAGGTCATCTTCGAGATCTTATATCCAAACTCCAATTGGCTTCCTCCTTGCCACCTCAAGTTTGAGGGGGGATGTTAGTGTATAGCTTAGACTAGTTTAGCCCATTGGGTTTAGCCCAGTATACTGTACTTGTATTTCACTCATATTACTTGTACTGCACACATACCTAGCCTATATAAGGCTCTCTATTGTACATTGTTATACACATATCTATATACAGGCTATTCAATCTTTTTCTCTCACTTTATACTATTAACAGAATTAGAGTTTAAATGGTCACCTCCCTATTATTTAGATGTTCATCTCATAACATAGGTTACATTTATTACTAAATGACTGGCTTGAATAGTGCTCTATACCTACTCAGCCTCTCCAAAAGGTGGAGAAAACACTTGATGGGACAAATATCTTGTGCGCTCCTTTAATATAATCCACTACTAAAGGGAGGATCAACCAGTATAAATAGGATCTCTTCCCATTTGAATAGGGGGGTTAGAAATACAGAGAGAGAAAGAAAAATAATTTTGAGAAAGAGAGAGATTGCATTCACTTGATAGTGATCAAGTGAAATCTCAACAACTTAATCTTCATGGTTTATTTGTAGTTCCACTTTTTGTATATGTCAATTTTGAATGGAATATATTTTGAAAATTTTACCGGCAAATTACATGTTGTCTATATTGTTAACACTGAAAAGTTTTGCTTTCCTCCCTTGTGGTTTTCCATTATTACACTTACTTCCTTTTTAGTTTGGAATCAAACACTCAATTCTATAAAAAAAAATGCAAACTATTTACACTAATCTCCTTGGATGATAGAAAAAAGGCTTTTAAAAAATTGATATGTATGACAATTTTCCCTCCCATTTTTAGTTAGATGTGCTATTTGATTTTTAAACACCACATGTCTTACATCTAAAAAATTTAAATTTGGAGGGTATTGGAGGATTCAATGGGTGATGGTCTTATCTCATTCACTTTTTGATCTACAAACTCAACTTTTTTTGTATACTTTTAAAATACAAAAATACTTGAAATTTAAGAAGAGTTTAGTGGGGTAAATGAATTTATTTTCACTTATTATTGATTATGTATAGGTGGTGCGCTAATTATTTATGTAAAAAAAAAAAACTATAGTTATTTTTTGTAAAATTTATGTGAAAAAAAAAATTTATAGAAATTTGGCATTCTTGCTTGAGTTTAGTACTTTGACAACAAAGGAAACAAAAAAAATTATGTGCTTAAGTTTGTGAAAATAATTATATATTTGATTTCTAACGTTTGTCTAAAAAAATTATATATTTAACAATTTACATTATCCTCTATTTTCAATCTCCCATAATATATATGAAATTAATTCCCAAAAGTATTATATATGAGAAATAGAAATAATTTCTTATTAAAATTTCAAAATGGATAGTGTACGTGTGCATCATGTAAAACATTGACTAATTTTATCAGTTAAATTAATTGGAACCAACCTAAAATAGATTTTTCAGTACTCAATGCAAGTAGTTTTTTTTTTTATTAGTATACACATCAACACACAAGAAAGAGGGGATCGAGTTCTAACAAAAAGTTTGTAAGAAATATGATTACATATTCAAAAATAAAATAAAGCTATGTAATCACACTGTTTTAATTTGTTGCAATATACATTATATTCATAGATGACATTGGATACTTCAGCTATGCCCTTAGCAATAGTAAAACAAGAGTCCAATCTGGAGCCTGAATTATGGTAAGGAATGAACAAAAATAACAGCACCAGAGGTAGATATTGAGTATGAAGAACGGAGTCCTATTGTGCCCAGCTGGAACGAGTGAGTTTTTGATGTGGTTTTGCCATTGTGCCATGATATTGGTGATTACCCTGTCTTTGTGACGATCACATCTGTGTGAGGACCCGTTTGTGTGACATCTCCATTTGTGTGACGACTCCGTTTGTGTGACGACCTTGTCATGTGGCATTGGGTGAGGTTTTGGGTTCTGCTATTGGATATTTTTATGGCTCACGTTGACTAATATGTAGTTTCATAGTTATTTTGGGAAGCTTGGTGCTACATTATTCATATTATTCTTGTCATGTTGTTAATGAAATTGATTTTGCAGAAATTAAATGGAAATTCTCAATTATGCATATTTTGTAAACTATTCCTCATTATGAAACTTACATTTCCCACACCCCATTAATTATACTACTTACTAGGCTTTAGCCCATCCCACCCTCTAACAACTTTTCAAATCAATTAGTTATACTTCGAGTATGGAGCTTACTTTTTTTGGTGGGAATTGGAGTGCTATATTAAATTGTGAGACTTTTATTGTAAACAATTAGTGACTCATTCTTGCTACATTCAAGGAGGCCATAATTAATTCTACTGGAAGTTGGGCACTTGAGGTTGCTTATTCTTGATAAGATTGTGACTCTGCATAATTTATTTGGAGTTTTGTAATATATTCATGTATTTTATGGAGGCACATGATCGTTTGTAAATGTGTTATAGAGCTCTAATTTGTAATGTAGAGATTTCCATATGGTTATAAATTCTCAATTATTATTGGGAAAAAAAAATTTCCTACAGTTTATCTCTTGATTTTTTTTTTTCCTCATACTTTGGTCCCTTTTGAATTCGGGGCATGACAATATTTGTTTCCAAAAAAACTCCAAACAGCCTTAGGCAGTCTGCATACCTATTATATGTAGAAAGAGAGATGAACCTGAATTAGCTTTAACACGTGTAGAGCATAGGTTAACCCTGATGGCAACGCTATCAACTTGTGTTTGACGTTACACAGACAAATTCGTAAGTGACTCCCAGCTTGCAAAATGTAGTAGTGATAAACTATCAATCAATTAGTCAAGTCTTGTCCTTGGTCCCAGATCTTAATTCAAAGTTGGCTATTTGTAAGCCGACGTTACCAACAATTCCAAGCCACATGCAATACATAATACAAAATACAAAATATCTGATTAAATAGAAGAAAGACAATTTCTAAGCAATATGAAACTAATATAGAAAATATTAGACAAAGTTTAACTACAAAATTAATTATAATTTAAGGCTACAATTTTACTCAATATCTTTTTCTTGAAATTGAATTTTGACAAATCCATAATTAGATTGCATCATTTTCTTATATCCTCTAAACTTGTAAAATTTCTAGAAAATTAAAGATCAATTGCTATGTCATTAATAAATTGTTTAAATTGTAATTTTTTGTAGTTTAAAATTATGCATAAAATATAAGTTTATAGATCATTTAGTAAATCATATCTAATTAACAAAAAAATTGACATGCATAATAAGAGCGTAAAGAATAGGCAATTCAACAGTTAGATTTTCAAAATACGCAGTAATGTTTATTTTATTGAATAAGATTTTATAACTAAATTTTATTAAAAAATATTTATAATATAAAAATTTGGAGAAAATTATTCATTTTATGTGAGATTTCATTTATTGGCGTATTTGAGATTCCATTGGGACTGGCCAAATGGCTCTTCTTCACCGACTTAAGCCACTGCCCAAAGCCAAAAGAACTTGAATACTTTTTCCTTTTTTTTTTTGACTTTTGACCCCTGGGTGCCAAGCAGCCAGCAGAAAATCCAAAACAGTGAGATTTTGAGGCCTTTTTGATATTTGAGAGGTATCAATTAGGCTAATGTTCCTGCTGCCTGCATTCTGGACTTCCAGACTATTTTGACCCTTGAAAAAAATCAAATCAGGCTCCTAAACTCAATCATATTCACCATGGCTATACAAAGTTCTTCTTTATAAGGCCATCATTTACCACTTACGTATTAGCTCTATCTTTTTCCAATGGCTTCAACAATTGCTCTTTTTCACTATCATTTGCTTGTCTTTGTCATCACCCTCCTGGTTCCTGCAATAGCTCAAGTTAATACCAACGTAAGTGTGGGTTCAGCTCTCTTTGCCACTGATGATAACTCCACGTGGACTTCACCATCTGGTGATTTTTCATTTGGATTCCGCCGCTTTCCTGGTCAACAAGATCAGTTCCTTCTTGCCATCTGGTTCGCTAAGATACCAGATGAAACTATAGTTTGGTCTGCAAATGGAGATTACCCAGCAGAGAGAGAATCAAAAGTTGAGCTTAACACAGCTGGACAACTTGTACTCAAAGCTCCAGGTGGATGGGAGTTGTGGAGGTCCAGCAACAATGAGAATCCTCAAGTATCAAATGGGGCTATGCTAGACACTGGGAATTTTGTTATAACAAGCACAAACTCAAGCATCTTATGGAATAGCTTCGATGAACCAACCAATACCATGTTACCAACCCAAGTATTGGGTTTTGGGAACAGCCTTTTCTCTAGCATGTCCGAAGAAAACTATGGAGTGGGTAAATTTCAGCTCCGTTTCAATGTCCCACAGCAAATTATATCAAATTCCTCATACATTCTGATACTAAATCAAATAGATGTCTACACCCAAAATCCTTATGGAGCTTATTATGGTAAACAAGATGTTTCTGAGCTAATCTTGGACAAGTCGGGCTACCTTCAAGTCAAGAACTCACTGGGAGCCATATCAAACCTTTCATCAAAGGGTGAGGTCTTGAGGACAGAGTCAGACTCCTACTACAGGGCAACACTTGACTTTGATGGTGTTTTCAGACTCTATACTCACCCAAAGAATTTTACTGGAGACCAAACCTGGTCTGCAACTTGGTATGTTCCTGCAAACATCTGCCTGGATATTTTGGACAGTTTTGGAAGTGGCCCTTGTGGTTATAATAGCATATGTTCACTGAGAGCTTATGGTAAGCCAGAGTGCCAATGCGCCCCGGGCTTCTCTCTCTTGGATGTAAATAACAAGTATAGTGGTTGCAAACAAGATGATGTAAGCTACATGCATGAATGTAGCGAGATGGGTACTGTGATTTCGGAAGATCAATTTGAAATATTGGAGATGGAGAATGCTGATTGGCCTTTAACTGCCTATGAACTACTTCAACCCACAACAGAATTTGAATGCAAGAAATCTTGTCTGCACGATTGTTATTGTGCAGTTGCCATTTTCCAGGATCCGAAATATAATAATGGCACAGGAAGATGTTGGAAGAAGAGATTACCGCTTTCTAATGGGAGGTACAACCGCAACGCCGTTGATAGAAAAGCACTATTCAAAATATTGAAATTGAATAGCTCTTCACAGAATCCTACAAATCCAGATCCGGGCCACAGAAAGCAGGATCAGGCAATATTGATCCTTGCAGTCCTCCTAGGTACTTCTGTATTTTTTAATTTCTTTTCTGTAGCTGCAATTTCTCTAGTTTTCTTTTGTTTGTGGCAAGGAAAACTACCACATTTCTACAGAACCTTACATACAAAAGATCTTGATATGAATCTTCGTTTATTTACATACAAAGATCTTGAAGAAGCCACTAGTGGATTCAAAGAAGAATTGGGTAGGGGTTCTTTTGGCGCTGTTTATAAAGGGGTATTAGTATTAAGTCATAGCAAATATGTTGCTGTCAAGAAGCTAGACAAGATGATAAACGAAGGTGAGAGGGAATTCAAAACTGAAGTAACTGTGATTGGCCAAACTCACCATAGGAATTTGGTACGGTTACTTGGCTATTGTGATGAAGGTGAACACCGAATTTTGGTGTACGAGTTTATGTACAATGGCTCATTGTTTAGTTTCCTATTTGGAGTAATAAGACCAAGTTGGCAACAAAGAATGCAAATTGCATTAGGAATTGCTAGAGGACTAATGTACTTACATGAAGAATGCAGCATGCAAATCATTCATTGTGACATAAAGCCTCAAAACATTCTCTTGGATGATTTTTTTACAGCCAAAATTTCTGACTTTGGATTGGCAAAGCTTTTGATGAACCAACAAACGCGGACTCTCACTGGCATCCGGGGGACTAAAGGCTATGTTGCACCAGAATGGTTCAGGAACACACCTGTCTCAGTAAAGGTGGATGTTTATAGTTTTGGTGTCATGTTGTTGGAGATCGTTTGCTGCAGGAGATGTGTGGAAGTTGAGATGGAGAGGGCAGCAATACTTATAGATTGGGCATATGAATGCTATAGTAGAGAGAAAGTTGAAAGATTAGTGGAAAATGATGAAGAGGCTATTAGTGATATGAAGTGGGTGAAGAAGCTAGTAATGGTGGCAATTTGGTGTGTACAAGATGTGCCCTTATTGAGGCCTTCCATGAGAGAAGTCACTCATATGCTAGAAGGAATTCTTGAGATTTCTGCACCCCCATGTCCTTTCCTCTACAGTTCAACGACCTAAGCTAAAAGTCATCGATGGGATTTTCAAATAATAGTAGTGTCTAAGTGATGTAGTGTCATAATAGGCCAAATAATTTCCAAATAAGCATTTTCGTGACTGCCTTTATAAGTTTAGTCATTTGGAAAGATTGTATTAATCAATAGATCTTGTCTTGAATTTAAGCTTAGTACTACCACTTACTAACTGTGTTGTGTTCTGTAAACTACCATGTTTGTCTTGTAAATGTGTTTTGACATCTAGTTGTAACTTTGGGGGTTGTTGGTGTCTATAGTCTATATATAGTGTGGATATCTACGAATTTAAACTACTGTATGTCTTTCATATTGATTCTATTGAATGGTATCAGTGTGTCTGAGGATCCCTTCATCTATCTCAATGTTGAGCATAGCTTCCATTTATCAATCTCCTTCTGCTCTAGAATTTTCTAATCCTGAACTTCCTCTGTCATCCAAGAATTATCTGAATACTACTACAGTTTCCTTAATGCTGACTTTTATAATTGTAATAACAGACAGGAAGCTCTTTCTGTCAAATAATGACGAATAAGAATTGAGTATTCTATTACTAATCAATTATATAGGAATTTGACAATCATTTTGGGTGAGCATCTGTTTATCTTACACATGATTGGGAGCATGCTTCATTTCTTTTTGGATAGATTCTGGGTTTCTTTTCATTTGCAGCAAGGTCTTAAGTCAAGAAAAACAAATAACCATGGAATCAGTGTAAAAAACACATTCGTATCTCTAAGATAAATTTTCATATCTTCACAAGAAGAAAACATTAGATGTAGATCATACTTTACCAAGCATCCAAGGAAATCAATATTAGCAAATTATACCAAAATGACAGAAGATGAGAGTTTGACACTCTAAACCAGTAAAAAGAATCAACTAATGAAGACTTATAAGCAGTTCTGAGTGAGCTGTAGCAAAATACATTGCATTAAAGTTGCTCCCTGAAGGAAGCACAACTGTAATCAAGAAGGCAGGCTATCCAAATCTTGGGAAATCCTCAAATTCAGATCACCTTTTAACTATTGATGTCATCTGCTTCTGTCCTGTTTAGCTTGTGGGCAATGCTCCCTAGAAAATTGACTGGCTAGATATTGTAGTCTCAATCCAAAGCATCATCATCTGTATAAGAGGAAATGGAGACTCTATGAGCTAGTGAGACACCTCCTTCCACATGATATGAATGAATGCATGCGCTTCTCAATCAATCATGCTAAATAAGCAATTTTGTTTCTTAGGCATGATTGCAGCAACCAGAGCTCAATGCCAAAGCACAAACAAAAATCATAAATATCAGCACAACCCTCGGCAGTTGGTCCTTTCCTTTTATAATTTCAATTATTCAAGAATCTCTCCTTCTTCTAATTCCTCCTCTGCTGAGAAGACTCCCTGCACTTCTGAGAAATTCCTTTCTTCCGCAATTACTTCCTCAGTAAATACACCTTCCAAATCAAGGAAGTCATCAGGATTATTTTCTGCAATTAGATCTGAGTACGCATCTATTGAGCCCTGATCAAAATCGAACTCCCTAATTTCAGAAACTCCTGGTTCCTCAGTGGAGCGTAATGTGAACAGTTGCCCGTTTCCACTCCTGACAACAATGACCTCTCTGCTGAGTTGTTTATCACGACTTTGCTGCAATACTATTACTGCAACGGAATGTATTTACAATGTGGTGTAGTTTTTGAATAAGTTTAGTGCCACAACTTTGTCACAATTTTGTCACAACTTGCTACATGATGACTTGTGAGTAGTGAAAATAAAATAATGGGTCCATGTGAATCTATGATTTCATCACTCACGAGTCGTCATGTAACAAAGTTGTAGAAAAATTTGGGGCACTAGACTTATTGGTAGTTATTTATTTATTTATTATCAAAGTAGTTAACAACCATCAGTCTTCCAGGGAAGAATCCAAAGACCGAGAGTGCTAATTTTAGTTATCTTACACTGAGCACATACATGCATGTATAATGTATTGTACACCCTCGTTTTATAAACAATGTCATTTTTTTTTTTTTGATGAACAATGTCCATAAAAGCACCATTTAGTTGCTTATATTTGCATCAGAAATCAATAGCATTAGTCCAAAAATATTCTCAAGCCAAAGACTTTTTACCTTTTCAGTCCCCACCCCCCCCCCCCCCCCCCCCCACCCACCCACCCAAAAAAATCTCTCTCTATCACACACACGCACAAGATAAAAAGAAGAAATAAGGTAGATCAGAAATAATACCAAAACTAGTTGTGGATCCCGTGCATTGCGTGTGATAATATTTTTAGGGTGGTCTCATTAAATTTGTTTTTGCAATTTGGACTAATTTAATAAATAGTAATGTATTTCATAATTATATTTTCATATATGTAATATATAATTTTTTTCATACCAAAATTAAAAACAATACAATTTTTTCAACAAGTTGAAAAAATATTAATTTTTTGATAAAAATTATTTACAAGATTTTGTGTATCATTAAAAGTAACTAAAATTTGGAAATTATTTTTTAGTTTAAAAAAAAATTCAAACCCAATTTTTTCTACAGTAAAATCAAGAACACCGAGAAATGTATAAAAAAAATTATAATATTCAACAAAACTATAATTCAGATAAAAAAGAAAGGGAAAAATAAAACTCACATCAAAGTCAAAGTCCAACTCATTCTCCCGAATATGTAAAACATTTCAAATGTAATGTTATCAAGCCAAATATTCAATGCATAATCAAGTTCAAAAATTTTACCCTATTATACATAACTAGATAATTTCCCGCGCAATGCGCGGACACTTTGCAAATTCATTTGAAATAATTTTTATGTTTTTTAAGACCTATTGAGAGAGAGAGAGAGAGAGAGAGAGAGAGAGAGAGAGAGAGAGAGAGAGAGAGAGAGAGAGAACCTTTTTTTTTGTAAGGGAAAACTATGCATAGAATGAAAGAAATAATGATAAATTTATAGTAAGAGGGTGTGAATAAGAAGAGACAAAAGTAGAGGAAGATGAAGGGAAAGATGAACAACGATATCAATGTAGAGGGTAGTGGGAAGATGAGAAGATGAGGGAAGAAGAAAGGTTGGAGAAGTAGTGGGGAGATGAAAATGTAATGGAGAGAGAAAGGTTGGAGAAGTGTAAATATGAAATAAAAAAATATTAAAAATAATTATAAGAAAATGGAAAGGAAAAAGATAATGACGTGGACACTGACGTGGCTCAACATGAATAATATTATATTTTTATATACTATATTTAATCATTTATAACGCAATAGGATAACATTTAACAATTAAAGAAAAAGAAAAAAAACACAACAATTAAAAAAAAAAAAACTAAATTGCATTAACCTAAAGTAGATTAAAGAATATAAAAAATTATTAACCTAAAGTGAAGATGCAAGAAAAATAAAAAATAAAAATCCACCCAAAAATTGAGAGAGAGAGAACTCTTTTTTTTTTTTTTTTTTTTTTGTAAAGGAAAACTATGCATAGAATGAAAGAGATAGTGACAAATTTATAGTAAAATGGTGTGAATAAGAAGAGACAAAAATAGAGGAAGATGAAGGGAAAGATGAATAGCGATATTAATGTAGAAGGTAGTGGGAAGATGAGAAGGTGAGGGAAGAAGAAAGGTTAGAGAAGGAGTGGGAAGATGAAAAGGTAAGGGAGAGAGAAAAGTTGGAGAAGTGTAAATATGAAATAAAAAAAAAATTAAAAATAATAAGAAGAAAATGGAAAGGAAAAAGATAATGATGTGGACGTTGATGTGGCTCAACGTGAATAATATTATATTTTTATATACTATATTTAATCATTTATAACGCAATAAGATAACATTTAACAATCAAAGAGAGAGAGAGAAAAAAAAAAAGAACACAACAATTAAAAAAAAACAAAACTGAATCGCATTAACCTAAAGTAGATTAAAGAAATAAAAAATTATTAACCTAAAGTGAAGATGCAAGAAAAGTAAAAAATAAAAATCCACCCAAAAATTGAGAGAGAGAGAGAGAGAGAGGGAGAACCTTTTTTTTTTTTTTTTTTGTAAGGAAAAACTATGTATAGAGTGAAAAAGATAGTGACAAATTTATAGTAAGAGAATGTGAATAAAAAGAGACAAAAATAGAAGAAGATAAGGGGAAAGATGAATAGTGTTATTAATGTAGAAGGTAGTGGGAAGATGAGAAGGTGAGGGAAGAAGAAATGTTGGAGAAGTAGTAGGGAGATGGAAAGGTAAGGGAGAGAGAAAGGTTGGAGAAGTGTAAATATGAAATAAAAAAATATTAAAAAAATAATAAGAAAATGGAAAGAAAAAAAAATAATGACGTAGATGCTAACGTGGTTCAACTTGAGCGTAGCAGCATTAAACGCTACGCTTCAGCTTTTAGTAACATATAGATTTGTTTGTGCCTCCACGTTTTGCATGCTAAATTGATCTAATTAATTAACTTGAGTAATTAATTAATTCAAAGGGGTCAAGCTATCTTAACCCAACACTTACAAAAATTTCTAGAAAATTAATTAAAAATCAATTGCTATGTTATCAATAAATTAATTAAATTATAACTTTTTGTAGTTTAAAATTATACACAAAATATAAAATTATAGATCATATAGTATAATATCTAATTGATACAAAATTTAACATGTGTATTAAGAGGACAAAAAACATGTAATTCAACAATTAGATTTTTAAAATATTTAATAATGTTTATTTTATTAAGTAAGATAACTTAAGCTAATAACTAATTTGTAGTCAAACTTTGTCTAAAAAATATTTATAGTATAAAAATTCAGAAAATATTATTCATTTAATGCGAGATTTCATTTATAGGCGTATACCCGATAAGTATCACTCGATGATTAGCTATATATTCTCATGATATCACCAGAACCTAACTGCCCACTTATTCTACTGTTCAATTGGGTTAACATTCGGATCAAAATCAAATGTACAAAAATCAACAGTTAACACGTTAATGCGAAACTTTTTCCGTTATTTTGTATAGAAGCTGTCTTCCTTTGATGTTGATTGTTTTGGTTGTTTGCAGACAGTATATTCTTTACAAAATTATATATTGCTCAATCCTGAATGGCTCCTCTTTACTGTTCATGTCCCACACGCCTAAGCCTCTGCCCAAAGCCAAAAAGAACTTGTTTTAACTTGGTAAGCTTAAGGAGAAGTGCTCATTTTGAAACGATGGATTTGAAATGCCTTGGTATTTTGTTTTCAATCACCCAAATCTAAATCTATGTGCCCAAATTCTGTCATCCAAATATACAATTAGAGCATTCACATAATTTTGTGCAAAATTTATGTTTATTTTAACATAAAAACTCTACTTTTTTCTATTTTATATACTCACTCTTCAAAACACTTCACATCAAATTATCTATTTCACGTTACATTTTATTAAAATATTAAAATATCATTTTTTCTTTATTTTTTTTAGAATTTTTCTTTCTTCGCACAACTATCATTCAATCTCTTTCTTCATCCTCAATATACCTAAAAAAAAATAAACAACTAAATATAAAATAAATACTATTAGTGTAAATTTATACAATTATTTTAAAAAATTTGTAAATTTATATAATTATACACAAATTGAAGTAGGTTATTTTTAGACAAAAATGTGTACAATTTATACATTTTTCTATTGTACGCTGACTAATGTAAATGCTCTTGAAAACCACCCATGTAATTGCAAGAGGACGAAACTCACCTACTCCAATCGTGGGTTTGCTCTCTGGTCCCTTGGAATAGACTGAAGCCTTTTTGATATATGAGTTGTATCAACCTTCTCTGTTCGTGCTGCCGGCATTCTGGTCTTCCCGACTATTTTGACCATTGAAAAAGTTAAAATAAGGCTCCTAAACTCAATCATGTTTTCCATGGGTACACAAAGTTCGTCATAATAAGACCAACATTTACCACTTGAGTATTAGCTCTATCTTTTTCCAATGTCTTCAGCAATTGCTCTTTTTTACCATCATTTGCTTGTCTTTGTCATCACCCTCCTGGTTCCTGCAATAGCTCAAGTTAATACTTAATACCAACGTAAGTGTGGGTTCAGCTCTCTTTGCAACTGATGATAACTCCACGTGGACTTCACCATCTGGTGATTCTTCATTTGGATTCCGTCGCTTTCCAGGTCAACAAGATCAGTTCCTTCTTGCTATCTAATGAAACTATAGTTTGGTCTGCAAACGGAGATTACCCGACAGAGAGAATAAAAAGTTGAGCTTAACACAGCTGGACAACTTGTACTCAAAGCTCCTGGTGGATGGGAGTTGTGGAGGTCCAGCAACAATGAGAATCCTCGAGTATCATATGGGGCTATGCTAGATACTGGGAATTTTGTTATAACAAGCACAAACTCAAACGTCTTATGGAATAGCTTCGATGAACCAACCAATACCATGTTACCAACCCAAGTATTGGGTTTTGGGAGCAACCTTTTCTCTAGCATGTCCGAAGAAAACTGTGGAGTGGGTAAATTTCAGCTCCGTTTCAATGTCCCACAGCAAATTATATCAAATTCCTCATACATTTGATACTAAATCAAATAGATGTCTACACCCAAAATTCTTACGGAGCTTATTATGCTAAACAAGATGTTTACGAGCTAATCTTGGACAGGTCGGGCTACCTTCAAGTCAAGAACTCACTAGAAGACATATCCAACCTTTCATCAAAGGGTGAGGTCTTGAGGACAGAGTCAGACTCCTATTGCCTGGATATTTTTGACACTTTTGGAAGTGGCCCTTGTGGTTATAATAGCATATGTTTACTGACAGCTTATGGTAAGCCAGAGTGCCAATGTGTCCCAGGCTTCTCTCTCTTGGATGTAAATAACAAGTATAATGACTGCAAACAATATGATGTAAGCTACATGAATGAATGTTGAAAAGGATAATTTTGTAGTTAAACCATGGCAAGGAAAAAAGGCAACAAACCCAATGATCTCGTTGGCGTCGCTTGCCACAAGTAACTGCATCATGAAGTCTTTAGCTTCATAACGAAGCTGACGACCCTAACAAAGGGGTGACACCATAAGCTGACGATACGAGGTAAGCTGACGAGAATAAGCTGAAGAAGGTAAGCGAACCTCCATCTATAGCTTTACTTGATCTCCACGCATACGTGCATAAGGAGAGTTCTTGCGCCACACGCTTAACCCTAATCAAGAAGACTCCTATAAGGAAAGGAACTCTAGGAAACATACAAAATTCAAGAGGTTCTTTCCTGGAAGGAAAGAACTTCTTGGCTAAGGCATGAATGTCAACCCTACACTACTATAAATACCCCAAAACCCTCATAAATCAAGGTACGCATAATTCACCTCAGCTCTGGCACTCTAGAGTTGTGAACAAGAGATTTCTCTAACTTGACCGTCGAAAGGTATTTGACCGGTGCCACACTGGCACTTCTCTTAAGGTCTTCAGCTTTTGTGTTGTGCAAGTTCTCTATTAGGAGCACGTAAGAACCGTGTGACTTATTGACGATTTTCAGCATCATCAGTTGGCGCCGTCTGTAGGAAAAACTTTAGCGACTTGTAAAGCCATGCTATCACTTCTCGGACAAAGAGTTGCATGGTACTCACTCGCTCGATAACGACCACCAACAACGTTCAAGGAGACGAACCACGCACGACGACGCTCAAGAGACAAGTCCAAACTTTGGCCGCCATTATGGAACGCCTCACCAAACAGAACTAGGATTTGGAAGAACAATTGTGCCAAAGGAACGCGGGCGCTAACACCCAGGAGGAAGATCAAGAAGGAACTAGCGCGGAGAGAAGGAACCAAGAAGGGCCAGAAGGTAGCAACGCCCCAAGCAGGCCGGAACGACAGACACGAGCCGGCCATTTGTCACCGATATCGTCCCACCTCACATAGTCGTTGAGATGATGAAGGGGTGAATGGAATGCATGATGAACGCCTTCAGAGGACGGGTGTCCAGCGATCTTGATGACTTGGTCCAATGAACTGACTCGCCATTCACAGCGTCCGTTAGTTCATTCCCCCTTCCCCAAAAGTTTTGTTTGCTGCAGGTAGAAAGCTACGACAGGTCCAAAGATCCCTTAGATCACTTGGAGTCTTTCAAGACCCTGATGCACCTTCAAGGGGTGTTGGACGCAATCATGTGCAGAGCCTTCCCCACCACGCCGAAGGGACCCGCAAGGGTCTGGTTCAGTAGGCTAATGCCTAACTCCATTGGTACTTTCAAAGAGTTAAGCGCCCAATTCACCTCGCACTTCATCGGGGGGCACAGGGAAGAGGCCAAGAAGTCAAAAGATAAAGGGATGGTTGCTACTTAGAGTGACACTGAGAATGACTCTTCTGATGAGTATATGGATGAATGTAGTCACATTATGGCCTTTGCTGCTTCAACCGATAAGGTGATTGTGGAGAGTGCTAGTGACAGTGAGGATTCTTCTGATGAGAAAGTACCCAAGAAGTTAACCCTTCAAGAAGCCTATGATAAGCTATACATCGAATTCATAAGATCTAAAAAGACTTCTCATCTTTGTAGAAAAGAGATTAATGAGGTAAAAAACTGAAAAAGCTGATTTTTTAGTCAAGCTAGATGAGACTACAAAGTTAGTTGAGACTCTCATTGTGGAGAACACCTCATTAAAAGAGAAGGTCAAGAATCTCGAGGTTGAGCTTAGTCAAGCTAGAACTCAAATAGAGAGGATGTCTAGTGCAAAGCTTGAAGAGGTCTTGAGTGCTCAAAAGCCTAGTTCTGATAAGACTGGCTTAGGATATGTTGTCTCCACCGGCCCCTCCTTTTCCACGGCTTCTGGATCAAAGACTGTCATTGTGCCTCAATCCGAGAAAGGTAAGAAAGGTATGAAATTCAAAACTGTTTTGGCTAATTCTAAATCCTTTGTTAGACCTCTTGTTTGTCACCATTGTGGTGTTTTTGGACACATTTGTCCTAATTGCTTTAAGTTATATCCTAAAAAGCAAGTGTCCAAACGGTCACAGGTTTCCTCTCAAGGACTTACACCTTTGTTTGGAGAGTTATTAAAAGTCTTGAGTTTTTTAACTCAATTTCAAGAGAATTTTAATTCTTCTATATTCGTTAATAGACATACTAGGACACGTGTTTTTTCATCTTCACGGCCAAAGACTCGTGTTGTGTGGGTGAGAAAGGAGCCTAAGACTTAATTGTCTTTTCTGTTTATCCTCTGCTTTAATTCTTTTGTATCTGAAGTAGGACTCTCTTTACTTGATTTCTTATTTGCTTTTGAAATCATGCGTTCATGCATCTGCATTTTCTATCATGCTTTCATACGTATGCATCTTTCTTTCATACTTTCATGCATATGCATCTTTCTTTCATACTTTCATGATTATTTGTCTGTTTTTGTTTGGTTGTTTAGTTTTTATTTTGTTTTGTTTTCAAAATAAAAAATTGAGAAAAATCAGAAAAATACAAAAATAGTGTATATGTATACATCGGTTCTTGTGAACCTTAAAATGGCCATTGAAATAGAGTTTTCTAAACTTTGTATCTCTTGTAGCTTAGATGAGCATCTCTATGCACAACTAAGCAAGTGAGCTTTGTGGCTCTTTGTTTTTGATGAGTAAGGTTAAGTGACCTCTTGAACTTAATACTCGTATCACTCTTTTTGACGGGTAGGACTAGAAAATCCTAAGAGAAAGGCATAAATAACCATCTCACCACTGTTACTCGTCAATCATGATATGACATCTGTATGTTTCGGTATAGCAAAAGTGCAATGTCAATGACATTTGTATGCTTCGGCATAGCAAAAGTACAATGTCAAAAGCTTAACATAATTGGGTATTTCTTTTCTATCCTTTGTATATCCATACATGGTTTGCTTAATAAAAAGAAAACATGCAAAGAAAATAAAAGCAAAAAGAAAAAAAATACTTTAAATATGATTGCAAGCGTATTTTGTAAGAGATGTGGGAGTTATAGGATGTACCACAAAGGTGATAGTCCTCATTAGACAGTTATGATTGTGTGTGAGTTAAAGTGATTTTCTCATATCTCAAATCGTCATAACATAAAGACACTTCTGCATTCTTGTGATGTTTTCACACACAACACGCAATATTCTTTGCTACTCTTGATACATGTGTAGGTACAATATGATTTGGCCATCACAAGACAAGGTTTACATGTGTTGATGTATGCTCACTAAACTGTCTTAACTTGTTTTTGAAATATAAAATTGGTTAGACTTGTTAGTGTGTGTGTGTGTGTGTGTGTGTTTTTTTTTTGGAGCTAAATGCTTAACTCTTTGTTGATTGAGAGATGTTTTGAGAGGTTATAATGTTGGTTGGGTCATTGGCTAAGTTATATGTTTGATTGCATTCATATCTATGTTTTTTCTCTTCTTGAAAAACTGTTTTTAAGCCATCTCGACACCTCCTCGACACCTCTCGATACCTAGCTTATCTGTCGAGTTCTTCTGTTGCATCTTATCGCAATCTTGACACCTCTCGATAGCTAGGTGGATCGATCGAAAAAGTTTTTGTCCCCTTGATAGCTTTTTGATAGCTATTCGATCCATCAAGGTCTGCTCGATAACTCCTCAATACCTCCCGATCGATCGAGATCCCTTGCATGCATTTTTTTTTCCACATATTTTGCATGTTTCTTTTATCTTGTCATCCATAGCATTGTGTTTCATTACATTCATGCATTCTTTTGGATTCTTTGTACCTCCTTAATCATTTTTTATCATCTTTATGTTTCTCGAGTGAAACTTTCTAGCTTCTTGTACCCATTGTCAATTGTGACAAAAATGAGGAGAAATTGGAGAATTTGTGGGTTCTTTCTTTAAGATTCTACAAGTTAGGAAGAGAAATACATATCTTTGTAAGGGGAAGATGTATTTCATCTGGTTAAGAGGAGTGTTTACCTCCTTGTTGTTGTAGAAGCTCTTTTTAGCTTCTTGTTCTTGTACCTTAGGTCTTGTGACCATGTTTACATACATTGTGCTTATTTTTGATATATATGTGATGATGTATGTTTTCTTCACCTACCTTTATATGTGTTGTTTCTTTTCTATCTTTATACACATGTTTCTTTATTTTGTATGCAATCTATTATTTCTATCTCACACTAAGATGCCTTGATGAGTTTTGTTTAAAATGTTTCAGAAATACAAGTTGTCAAAGTCTTCCATGCCATGAACTCTCTTCTTGCAAAGTTTTTCAAGAATTTGTGTTAGGATAGATTTTATTTTATTCAACAAGTGAGTATGTAATACCCCACATAATTTTTATTTAAGAGTTTTCTTTAAAATATAATTGTTGGGCTATAGGCTTTCTTTTAATTGTTATTGCAGCCCACTACCCACTAAGCCCACATCTTATAATACAAGCTACAGAATAGAGGAAGAGATAGTCAGAGTTTATTCTAAGAGGCTAAGAGGCTAAGAGGTGTTTTCCTTGGAGTTAGAGCACGTACAATTGAAGAGACAATCAGATTGTTCAAGGTAAGATTTCTCTCAATTAGAAACAAGAAAAAATTAGAATTTTATTAGGTTATTTAGAAATTTGATTTTGATCCTAAGATTTATATTCTAACGTTTAGATTTTCCGCTGGATTAGATATTAGATTTGAGTCAGTGGGATTTCACGAATCATTATTTTTGTTTAAGTCTTCCATTGGATTTATACATATAATCCTAGATTGAAGTCAAACAATTCGGCCATTCTTCTTCCATTGAATTGGTGTATATATATATAATGGTTAAAGAAGAAGTCAAAGAAGGGGGCTACTGTCCTGTTGGATTTGTGTGTGTTTATATATAAAGGTTAAAGAAGAAGTCAAAGAAGGTGGCTATTGTGTTTTGCCTCTGAGACTTGCCTTGAGATTATGCTAGAAGTCAAATAATTCGGCTGTGCTTTCACTGCTTCTGGGACTATATATATATACACACACATATTAGGATATTAGGATAGCTACGGTGGATATATATATACACATATTAGGATATTAGGATAGCTACGGTGGATATATATATATATATATATATATATATATATATATATATATATATATATATATATATATATATATATAATATGACTTGTTTGGGGTTATGTATATTAACTTAAACTCTAAAACATTAGCTGCTGCCTCTGCGTTCTGATAAATTCAAGGGAAAACACATATTTGTTTTTGGTAGAGATACTTTGCATTAGTGCTATCATTTAGTTCAGCAAAGTATTTTACTAGTGAGTCAGTTTTTATAGTTTAGTGAAATTTATATTTTGTAGAGGATATTGAGTAATTTCCATAATTGATTATAGGTCCGATTTAAGAGTGTCTTGAGGCTCTTTGGAGATTATTTTGGCTGGATTTTCAGAGTGATTCGAGTGCGGTAAGTAATTATGCATAATATGCACAAGTTTTGCTCTTTAAGTTCTTAGAAGTTAAAGATTTTCAAAGTTATATTTTTAAGTTTGCATTTTTTTAAAAGTTTATCAAAAAGCATTTTTACACTATTGAAAGAGAAATTTTAAATAATGTTTTAAAATAAATTTCGAATTTTAAATAACGTTTTTGAATGTCCAAAACCCATTTAAAAGATGATTTTTAACTAAACTATTTTCTGAAAATAATTGAGTTTCAAAGTAAGTTTTCTAGAAAGATTTTTGTTCTTTAAATTGTTTCAAACCAAGTGATTTCGAAATCATATTCTTGTTTTTCAAATGGTATTTAAGACGTTCCTTTTAGCAAACTGGATTTTCAAACTTATTCAAGAATTGTAAAAATACTTATATAAACTCTTCAGTTCCTATTCGTTCCCTAAGAGAGTCAAGCATCTTTTGATTTATGTTTCAATTTGATATTGTGATATTCAATACATCTTTATTGTTGGAACAATTGTTAATATTGAGAAAATTATTATATGTTGTATAAACTTTATTGTTTGTGATATGTGACTCAAAATGAGTGTTTTTAGAATTGATCAGATATATGTGTAAATCCGCTCACAGGATTGTATGTGAGAATATGTGTTGATCCCTCACCAGCAGGGGTTAGATGTTGGTATCCGCTCACAAGATTGTATGTGAGAATATGTGATGTGTATATGTGACACTGTGCTCTGATCAATTATTTGTATGTGTTTCCAAAAGATTTTAAGATATGATTATATGTGTATTAAGTGATTCTTTACATGTTTTGAAAACTATATTGGATATTTTGAGTGTAATTGTGAAATTAAACTCGTGCCTTGCTTGACTCTATTCCGTTGTGTATTCTGTATAATTACTTACTAGATGTGTGGCTCACCCCATCAATTAATATTTTCATATTAAAGTATAGTTGAGAATTAGAACCTTTGGACCGCTTGTGAGGTGCAAGGTAAAGCGTGGAAGTTGTAGGCGGCTTCAGTGTTACTTGAAGACTCATAAAATTTTAGTTACCTTTGTTTTGTAGTTCACATTTTATATAGTGGAGTTTATTTTCAATTTGTGGAGTTTTGAAAAGATTATTAGTTATTATTTTTTTTTATTTTCCGCTTAGACTTCACAACTTTTTGGAGATTATTATAAATTGTGGATTTTAGTTATTATAAGAGGTTTATCAGAAGCATTGTTTATTTGGAGTTTTATTGAATTAAGTTTAAATAAATTATGTTTATTGAGCTAAGTAAGGTTAGCAAGTTAGTCAGGTATCTAAATTCATGTTTCATGGATTTGGGTCCTGACAGAGTATGAGTTGAATGATTTATGACTTCTCTCATATGTTCATTTGTTTGTTGTGGTTTTATCACGGTTTACCAAAGGGAGAGATTGTTAAGGACATATTTTATGTAGTTGGCTAATTCTTTGACAAAACGCACTTTACTTGTATTTAGATAGATCTAGGATGTGTTTAATACTCAAAAAACGTGTTGTTCAAGTTTAGTATTAAAGTCATGAAGATTGGACCAAGAAACAAGTGAAGAAAATGTGTTTTCTAAAACTAGACACCTGGTGGACACCTGCTTGACAGATAGCTATCTATCGAGGTTTAATGAGGCTCAACACCTGCTATCTATCGAGGTATCTATCGAGGTTGCGGAAATCATAATTTTCATATCTGATTTTTGGGCCAGGCTTTTGTATTTGTGTAGGGTTTCTTTTCTTATAACCCTAAGCATATATAAGGTTTATTTTAGAGGCCGTCACATAAGAGAATACAAAGAGAACATATGCAAAAGGTGACCAAGTGCTTCTTGATCTTCATTGTTGATAGAGTGAAGAACTTTGCAACCAACATCTTCTTCTCTAGTTGGTGATTGAAGTCGCTTACTGGGATCCGCACAATTGGTTAGTCAAGTACTGGGATTCGTGTATCAAAGGGTGGCATTCATATATTGAAGAGTTCAGAGGTTCTAAAGCGGTAGAAGGTTTCTACTGTGAGTTCATTTACGGGGATTGTAGAGTCTAGGAACAAAAGCTTTGTACTAGATTTGAAACTTCTCTTTACTATAATGGATTGCTTTTCGAGAAGGTTTTCCCTCAGGTTTTTTTTTACTGTGAAACTGGTTGGTTTTATTGGTTTCCTAGGTCATCATATCTTGCCTTATTTATTTTTCCGCTGCACTTATATTTGACATGATATTGATGTTTGTTTATTTTAAAAAGTTTTATGCATAATAAATCTAATTAACAATTTGAGTTTAAAACATGTTAATTCTATCAACCGGTGTCTAAATTTCCTAACACAAGTATTGGGTAAGGTTTTTTTTTCACTTTTTTTTTTCTTTTGTAAATTTTATATTATTAAGTGGGTTATAAATATTTAAGATAGTAATTAGTTTTTAGAGTATGGACCGTGGAGTATTATCTTTATCTTTATCTTTTTGTTTTATTTTTCTTTTTTATGGTATTTTATTTTCAAGAAATTAAGTATTGCATAATTTTTTTTTCACTTTTTTTTTTCTTTTGTAAATTTTATATTGTTAAATAGATTATAAATATTTAAGATAGTAATTAGTTTTTGGGGTGTGAATCATGAAGTGATTTATCTTTTTTTTCTATATCTTTTTCTTTTTTTTTATGGTACTTTACTTTCCATAAATAAAGTACTAGGTAAACTTTTTTTTCACTTTTTTTTTTCTTTTATAAATTTTATATTATTAAATGGATTATAAATATTTAAGATAGCAATTAGTTTTTGGAGTGTGGACCGTGGAGTGATTTTTCTTCATCTTTTTTTTTTTCCTATTTGTATGGTATTTCACTTTCAAGAAATCAAGTACATGGTAAATTATATAATTTTTTTATTTTTTTTATTTTGTAAATTTTATATTATTAAGTAGATTATAAATATTTAAAATAGTAATTAGTATTTTGAGTATGGACTGTAGAGTGATTTATCTTTAACTTTATCTTTTTTTTATATGCACTTTACTTTCAAGAAATCAAGTATTGGGTATGATTTTTCTTCACTTTTTTTTTTTTCTTTTGTAAATTTTATATCATTAAGTGAATTATAAATATTTAAGATAGTAATTAGTTTTTAGAGTGTGGACCGTGGAGTGATTTATCTTTATCTTTTTGTTTTCTTTTTATTTTTGTATGGTACTTTATTTTCAAGAAATCAAGTACTATTTAAATTTTTTTTCACTTTTTCATTCTTTTATAAAATTTATATTATTAAGTGGATTATAAATATATATGATAGTAATTAGTTTTTTGAATGTGGACCATGAAGTGATTTATTTTTATATTTTTGTTTTTTTTTTCCTTTTGTATGGTACTTTACTTTCAAGAAATCAAGTGCTGGGTAAATTTTTTTTCACTTTTTTTTTCTTTTATAAATTTTATATTATTATATGCATTATAAATATTTAAAATAGTAATTAGTATTTATAATGTGGATTGTGGTGAGATTTGTTTTTATCTTTTTCTTTTTGTATGGTACTTTATTTTCAAGAAATCAAGTATTGGATAAATTTTTTTTTTTTTCACTTTTTTTTTGCAAATTTTATATTATTAAGTGGATTATAAATATTTGTGATAGTAATTAGTGTTTAAAGTGTGGATTGTGTTGTGATTTTTTAAAATCTTTTTTTATTCTTTTTCTTTTTGTTTGGTACTTTACTTTCAAGAAATAAAATACTGGAAATTTTTGCTACTTTTGTTTCTTGAAATACTTTACTTTCCATATTGTTCTCTTATTTTATTACTTATATTGTTTGCTTTTAGATTTGGTGACTTGTTTTATGAACTGTTGATGTAAACAACTTTTTATTAGTTTTTATTTATGCCTAATATTAACATTACTTTTTCATTTACTAATAACAACTCATCACGTTAGTAGTTTGTAAAAAAATTTATATATCTAGCATTATTCTTGAAGGGAAATACCACGGGACAAACTTCGAATAATTCCACTATATAAAATAGAGTTAAACTTGAGTTTATAATAAATTAGAGATATTTTAAACAATTAGAGATATAGCTTAAACAAATAAAAACTCTCCTTTTTATTTTTCACTCGGCTCTCCTCCTCATCGTGTATCTCTCACAGTTTTTTATTTGCTCTTTGTGTTTTTCTCTTCTACTTTCTCTCTTGCAATTCTTCACTGTCATCACACTTTTGGGACTTTACCCCACCAAATGGCCAAATCAGAATGATCTCTCTTTTTTTTCTTCATCTTCAGCTTTTCTTTCTTTTCTTCCTTCACACGCCTAAGTCATATCTGACAAATGAAAAAGCTAACTTGTCTTTGACTTAAAAGGCTTGAGTGAGAAAAGCAGCTTTGGCATCCAATGCACCCAACAAACAAAGTCTAGCAAGATAATATATATATATACACACACACACCACACGTTATTTTTTTGCAATAAACATATACCACACATTATGAGTGCGTAGTATATATTAAGACTGAGAACACCAATAAGCAAATTCTGATATCTGTTGGGAGAGAGGGATAGAGAGATTGATATTCCACTCAGTGGTTGAAGCCGGAAAAACTCTGCCTTTTTAATATCTGGCTTTTCTAGAAACTAGAATGGATGTGAGAGTTGAGAGGTTGAAGCAGGTTGCTCAAAGTGGAGATATTGATGCCTTTTACTCCTTAATTCGAGAGGATGTTAAACTTCTGGAGCACATCGACGAGCTACCATTTGCTGATACTCCTTTACACATAGCTGCGTCTGCTGGGCACATACCATTTGCCACAGAGATGATGGGATTAAAGCCTTCATTTGCTTGGAAACTAAATCCAGATGGGTTTAGTCCCATTCACCTTGCTCTACAAAATTGGCAAATTGAGCTGGTACGACGGCTTCTACAGTTTGATGGGGACCTTGTTCGTGTCAAAGGAAGGGAGCGTCTCACTCCTTTGCATTATGTAGTAGCAACAGGTGATCACCATCTTGATCTATTGGAAGAATTTCTATTAGTCTGTCCTGATTCTATTGCAGATGTGACGGTGCAAAATGAGACTGCTCTACATGTTGCCCTTAAATATGACAAGCTCGAGGCTTTTAAATTCTTTGTGGGATGGCTTGGAAGAAATTTATCTAAAAATGCTGAATTCTATGAAAGAGCCATCTTGAATTGGGAAGATGATCATGGCAACACTGTGTTGCACATTGCAGTATTAAAAAATGAAACCCAGGTAAACTTTCTCCACTAACATCTATTCAGTATTATCATGCAATGAATAAAAGGGAAAAAAATATATATAAAATAACTGAAATATTCTAGATGACCATTTTGTTTTTTGAACCAAAATTCATTTTTGGGGCTAAGCAATTTTTTTTCCCCCAAAAATTAAAATCTTTTATATTTTAATATACTATTTGAAAATGATTAAAATTTTAAGGAGTGATGGCCTCCCTTGGTTTATGTACATATTGTTCCATCACTAGTAATATATAAAACATTATCTCATCATTTAATGATTCAATGGCTTTGCAATTGCATGTAAAATACATTATATATGATCATTTTTTTCTTCTTCTTTCGTTATAATTTTTATTGAAAAGCATAAAAGAAGTAGTTTATGCATTTGGATTAAGAACGGACCAAGCACGGGGATTGATTAATTTACATTGATTAGATTAGTGACCGTGTATCACTACATTTTGTAGGCTGTGAGTCACTTACTTGCTTGGGGTCCGGAATTTGTCAGTATAAACCGTACGAATTTAGAGGGTAAAACAGCATGGGACATCTTGCAAGGACAAACACAGGTAGACAACAGAAAGATCAAGGTTATGCTGCACCGTGCTAAAGCTAAATCGGGTTCATCTCTTTCTACAAAACATTGGTATGCAGACTGCCTAAGGCCGCCATCACTAGGATATTTCGAGTTTTGGAGAAAGAATCATGTTCGTCAAATGACGGCATTATCAGACGACAGGCGGAATGTACTTTTGGTGGTTGCAGTACTGCTTGTAACAATCAGCTATCAAGTAGTACTCAACCCTCCTGGGGGACTTTGGCAAGATGATGGTAAGTGCAATGCCACAGAAATAGGGAATACTACTCATTCCGGAACCAATGATCAGACTCAATGCAATACAACAGTAGCACACTCAGCGGGGACACCCATTGCTTCAAAAGAATATGGATTCTTTTTTTTTATGGTGTTCTCGGTTTGTAATTTTTTAATATTTGGGACGTCAAACTTAATGGTTGCTCTCCTCCTTCCAGTACAGTACAACAGGGGTCCGGTCTTCATGGTCATTCTCTCCCTCGGGTTTTGTTTTTTTATGTCATTCTTGACCATAAACCAGGCTCCAGTGTTAGCGATTTCTCTTTTTGTGCTTTGGCTTATGTATACGATCCTAGTAATTGTTGTTTTTGGTTTGGGAATAGACAGGAAGACGTCTAAACTCAAAAGATTGCAAGAGTCAACGCTAAGTGGTTTGCGGATTCAATCATTGGAGAAGAATTGATGGGAGAAAAAAATAAAAAATTTGGCCGACCTTGGGGCTGTATGCCACAAATTATTTTACAACATTTTTACAAACTCATCTAGTCCAACTATTATCATCACATTTTCACTCACCACATGAACAGTTTGTAAAAAAGTTTGTAACTTTAGCATATTCTTTTTTGTTTTTGTCTCTTCAATAATAAGATTTAGCTTATGTGTTTCTAAGGGCATAGTTGAAGTACCCAATGTTGTCTATGAATATAATGTATATGGTAATAAAGCAGTGTGATTGCATAGATAGTATTACTTAATTTTTCAATTTGTAATCATATTTCTCATGTACCTCTGTATTAGAGTTCCATCCCTTCTCCTTGGTGTGTGAATATGTTTATTTATTAATTAAAAAAAAAAAAAAAGCCTTGTGCAATTTGTCTGTATTTTCTAGACACAAAAGACAGATTTTAATTGGCATATTTTACATGCTTGTGGTACATTGGTTGATTCTTGACTAGGTTGGCTTAATGGTTCGCTCCAATTAAGGGCTGAAGTACTGCTTCATGCTGCTGTTTTATACGTGGTGTTCTCGTTTGGACTAGACTTCAAAATTGAGCACCCTATATTGGGGCCAAGTTGAACTATGAATGAGATTGTGTTCTTTTGGCCCCAAGTCTTGTTGAACCTTTTGAACTTCTTGTTACAAAGGGTGATTAAAATAGTGCCAGTCTCATCTAAGTTGGTTCTTGGAAGTGGTGGTTAATACTTGGATATTTGTTTTTGTAAAGTAAGAATTTTATATGAAAGAGAATTTTTCAGTCATGGATATTCTTCCCCGTAGGAGTTGATATTAATTATGTGTTTTCTCTTTTTCTACTTTTTGAATTATAAAAAAGACTCAAATGCTTGCATTGCTTATAAGTCTTTATTAGTTTATTCTTTTTACTGGATTAGTGCGTTTTTGAGATAAAAGATAGAAATTTTATTTGATAAAATATGCAAAACAGTACATAAGAACCCTGCAAAACAAAACAGGGGAATTGAAACCTCTGACCCTCGACTAACAGCAAAACAATTATCCAGGAAAACAACTACTTCTGCATAGACCACAACATTACATCAGAACACTACATAGACAAACAGGGGTATTTAACCCTCTGCTAACAGCAGAACAATTATGCAGAATTATGCAGAAAACAACTTCTGCAGAATTCAAAAACAATACATAGAACCCTATAAAACAAGCAGAGGAGTCGGACACCTATTACAACAATACCGGACCTATTCTGCAGAAACAACAATTATGCAGAAAAACAAAACAATTTCTGCAGAAACAAATAATTATGCAGAAAATAACGCTACGCAGAAATACATCAGCTGTGCAGAAAATGATCAGATCACATTCAATTGCTTGATTGAGCAACTACCAAATGTTGATACTCCTGCAGAAATTCAAGTGCACCATCAAGAATGGACTTGGGTTGAATTTGGATATGTTCAAATTAATATTTATTTTGAGCATTCCAAATTGTCCAAACTGTCACCACCCATCATTCCAGCTCTTGTTGAGAAAGTTTGTCCATCAACCATCTAAATAGCATGAAAATATCTTGAGTATCATTTGAACATTTTTGAAGCTTTCCTCTGCAAAGGGCCCATAAATTTTGTGCAAAAGGACTTCCCAAAGCAAGTGGGCAGCGGACTCCAAGTGTTCGCAACAGAATTCACATCTTGGATCAATGTTAATCTTTCGGGGATGTAGATTATCCCGAGTCAGCAAAACATTTGAACATGCCCTCCATACAAACATCCTTACTTTAGGCAGTACATTTAAGCTCCACAACTTTCTCCAAATTTTACATTCTGCCATCAAACCAGAGTGCTCAACCCATTGCTGCTGCCCCATACGAAGTGCAACCTGGTATGCTGTTTTAACACAGAAGTTTTGAGACCTGTTTTCCTTCCAAACCAGTTTATCTCGTGAGGACAGCCTTGACAGTGGCATCTGCAGAATTTCCATGTGTGTCTTATGAGCACAAAGATCAAACACCTTGTCACTATCCCATTGTCCAGTGGCATCATGATTCAAGTCCATCACCAACAGATTAGGTTGAACGTCTCCCAAAAAAATTGGTTTATGTGTCAACCATTTATGAGTTGAAACTTTAATATATGTTCCATCCCCAACCTGCCATTTTGAACCTTCCTTAATAAGATCTCTAGCTGCTAGATGACTTCTCCACACATATGAAGGATTGCTGCTAACCTCCGCATCCATAAAGGAACAATTTGGAAAATATCTTGATTTATACATTCGATAGAATAGAGAATGAGTTTTATGAATCAAACACCAAGCTTGTTTGGCTAACATAGTCATATTAAAAGCTTGTATATCTCTAAACCCATACCACCTCTATCCTTTCTAGTACAAAGTTTTTTCCAATTGATCCAATGAATTTTCTTTTCATCCTTTGATTGACCCCACCAATATTTAGCCACTATGGAATTAATGGCATCACATAAAGCCCTTGGGAATTTAAAAATACCCATAGAGTAGGTAGGAATGGCTTGAGCTACCATTTTGATTAGCATCTCTCTCCCCGCTTTAGAAATATATTTCTCCTTCCACCCCAACACTCTATTAGTAATTTTTTCCTGTAGATCTTTAAAAGTATTTACCTTTGATTTTTCCCCAACTACTGGCAAGCCAAGATATTTCTCACAATCCTCCATAATTCTTGCACCCAACAAAGCTTGTATATCCTGTTTTACCTCCAATATTCTGTTTTTGCTAAAATTCCATTAGTGTTAAACTCTCTTCTTCTGGCATTTTAATATTATTTCTGACATTGATTTCCTTAGATGCTTGTTTAAGTATGATCTATGTCAAACGTTTTCTTCTTGTGAAGATATGAAATTTATTGTAGAGATACGAATATGTTTTTTACCCGGATTCCTTGGTCATTTTTTATTGTTGCAAATGAAAAGAAACCCAAAATCTATCTAAAAAAATGAAGCACCGAAATTCCTAATATTACTAGAGTTTTCTTGGTTAATTAAGAAATCTGCTTTAAAGGCTGACATTATCAATATGAAACTTCAAAACCAGTTAGCATTGGATCATAATTTTTGATGATTTACATTGCATTTTTTTCATCGTAACTGTGGATGACAAAGCGTTGCTCCCAATCATGTGTAAGGCAAGCAAATGCTCACCGAAAATGATTTTCAAATTCCTATATAATTGATTAGTAATAAAATAATCAATACTTTTTCTTCATTATTTGAAAGAAACTGCTTCTTTTCTGTCTTTAAAATTATAAAAATCATCATTATGGAAACTGTAGAGTATTATTCAGATAATAATTGGATGAGGGAGGAAGTGCAGGGTTATTAAATTTTGAAGCAGAAGGAGATTGAAAAGTGGAAGCTTTGCTCAACCATGACATAGATGAAAGGAATTCATTTTCAGACACACTGATACCATTCAATATAATCAATATGAAAGACTTATGGTAGTTTAAATTCATAAATCTCCTTATCTCAAAAAAAATATATATGTATATATATATATATATATATATATATATTTATACGTCTCCACACTATATATAGACTATATACACCAACAACCCCATAAAGCCACATTGGCATAGCATTTCAATCCATTTAAGTAGTAGTACTAAGCTTAAATTCATGACAAGAACTATTGATTAAGACAATCTTTCCAAATGACTAAACTTTCAAAGGATATCATGGAAAAGCTTATTTGGCTTGTTATGACACCACTTCACTTAGACACTACACAGAGACTAGTTGAAGTAATGAGCCTCCCAACATTGGGAGGTTCATTTCTTCATACTATTATTTGAAAATCCCATGGATGACTTTTTAGCTTCAAAAGTTGAACTGTAGAGAAAAGGATATGGGGGTGCAAAAATCTTAGGAATGCCTTCTAGCATATGAGTGACTTCTCTCATGGAAGGCCTCAATAATGGCACAGCCTGTACACATCAAATTGCCACCATTACCAGCTTCTTCACCCAATTCATATCACTAATAGCCTCTTCATCATTTTCCACCAATCTTTCAACTTTCCCTCTACTATAGCAATCATAAGCCCATTCTGTAAGTATTGCTGCTCTCTCCATCTCAACTTCCACACATCTCCTGCAGCAAACGATCTCCAACAACATGACACCAAAACTATATACATCCACCTTTACAGTGACTGGTGTGTTCCTGAACCATTCAGGTGCAACATAACCTTTAGTCCCCTTGATGCTAGTGAGAGTGCGGGTTTTGTGGTTCATCAAAAGCTTTGCCAATCCAAAATCAGAAATTTTGGCTGTAAAAAAATCATCCAAGAGTATGTTTTGAGACTTTATATCACAATGAATGATTTGCATGCTGCATTCTTCATGTAAGTACATTAGTCCTCTGGCAATTCCTAATGCAATTTGTGTTCTCCGTTGCCAACTTGGTCTTTTTACTCCAAAAAGGAGACTCGACAATGAACCATTGTACATAAACTCGTACACCAAAATTCGGTGTTCACCTTCATCACAATAGCCAAGTAACCGTACCAAATTCTTACGGTGAGTTTGGCCAATCACTGTTATTTCAGTTTTGAATTCCCTCTCACCTTCCTTTATCATCTTGTCTAGCTTCTTGAGAGCAACATATTTTCTATAACTTGATACTATTACCCCTTTATAAACAGTGCCAAAAGAACCCCTACCCAATTCTTCTTTGAACCCACTAGTGGCTTCTTCAAGGTCTTTGTATGTAAAATGAACGCAGATTCATATCAAGGTCTTTTGTATGTAAGGTTCTATAGAAATTTGGTAGTTTTTCTTGCCACAAGCAAAAGACAAGAAGATAAATTACAGCTACAGAAAAGAAGTTAAAAAATACAAAAGTACCTAGAAGGACTGCAAGAATCGATATTGCTCGATCCTGCTTTCCATGGCCCGGGTCTAGATTTGTAGGATTTTGTAAAGAGCTATTCAATTTCAATATTTTGAATAGAGCTTTTCTATCAACGACATTGCAGTTGTACCTCCCATTAGAAAGCGGTAATCTCTTCTTCCAACATCTTCCCGTGCCATTGTTATATTTTGGATACTGGAAAATGGCAACTGCACAATAAAAATCGTGTAGACAAGATTTCTTGCATTCAAATTTTGTTGTGGGTTGAAGTAGTTCATAGGCAGTTAAAGGCCAATCAGCATTCTCCATCTCCAAGATTTCAAATTGATCTTTCAAAATCACAGTACCCATCTCATTACATTTGATGATACCGAAAATTGTCAGTAAGTCACACGGTCCTCACGTGCTCTCGATAGAGAACTTGCACAACACAAAAGCTAAAGACCTTAAGAAGAGTACAGGTGTGGTACCGGCCAAATGCCCTCCAACGATCAAATTAGAGAAATCTCTTATTTACAACTATAGAGTGCCAGAGCTAAGGTGAATTATGTGTACCTTGATTTATGAGGGTTTTGAGGTATTTATAGTAGTGTGGGCTTGACATCCGTGTCTTGGCCAAGAAGTTCTTTCCTTCTAGGAAAGAACCTCTTGAATTTTGTATATCTCCTAGAGTTCCTTTCCTTATAGGAGTCTTCTTGATTAGGGTTAAGCTTGTGGCGCAAGAACTCTCCTTATACACGTATGCGTGGAGATCAAGTAAAGCTATAGATAGAGGTTCGCTTACTTTCTTCAGCTTATTCTCGTTAGCTTACCGCGTCGTCCCTTTATTAGGGTCATTAGCTTATGGCATCATCCCTTTGTTAGGGTTGTCAGCTTCGTTATGAAACTGAAGACTTCATAATGCAGTTACTTGTGGCAAGCGACGCCAACGGGATCATTGGGTTCGTCGCCTTTTTTCCTCGCCATGGTTTAACTACAAAATTATCCTTATCAGTTGCCCCCTACTCCATATCCTCGTCAGCTTTAGCTAACGGGTTATGGAGTACACATCATCAGGAAGGTCATTCATGTATGATACCTTCAGCTGCCTTCATTAAATGCTTGAACACGTGGCACAAACTGATTGGCTTCGTTTCTGGACGAGCGTGTCGCTTCGTCTTCCATGCCTTCTTTGCCTATATATATTTCACCTCCCCTCTCATTTCCAACTTTCCATCCTTTGCTGATTTCGAGAGAGAGAAACCATCACTTTCTAAACTCCTTTCGTCCGTCAGTCTCCTGACCTCGTCATCTTCGTTGCTGTCAACTTCCTAGGACCGTCCCTTTTTCCAAGGAATTGCCCATCTGTAAGTTCTCTTTCCTTTTATTCTACCTTTTATTTTTATTTTTCTAGCTAGTAGACTCTATAGTGAGGTCGTTGATTTAGGTTCTTAGAATAAATCCATCGCTTATAGGTAGTTAGATGTCGAGAGAAGCAACGAGTAAACAATTGTCGATCCGTGAGGGAGCGGGCTACGATGAGGCCTTCCAGCCAGGTCACGAGCTCGAGGAAGGCTTCTCCTAGTCATCAGAGAGGGAAACATCGGCCCATTCTTCTGACGAGGAAGTGGAGAGTTGTAGAGAAGGTGAGGTGAGTGAGGGCAAAGACGAGGATGATGAAAGGGAGGAAGAAAGAGTAAGTGATGGAGACAAAAAGACTGGTGAAGAGGAAGGGGAGAGAACAGGTGACGGGGGTGAAAACAACGGTGGTGAGGAGGTCTTAGAGAGCACCTCGGGAGTCCAAGGGGATGATCGTCCTTTCATTCTACCTAAGAAATGGACTTTCAATGAATTCTTGTCGATGATGTCGATCAATGTCTTCAATAATTTACGTGCTCGTTACCAAATTCCAGACGACATCCCAATCCTTGAGGAGGGCGAGAAATGTTATTTAGGGCAAACTGTGGATGTGGGCATGTATGATGCCTTGTTCGCAGCAGGACTGAGGTTGCCGCTGACGGCACTTCATCGTCAGCTGGCTAATTTTTTGGGTTTATCCATCAGCCAGATTGCCCCCAATGCTTGGAGGATATTCATTGGGGATGAGATCTTGTAGGGTCGCCTGAGTGGCGAGAACTGTCAGTTAACCCTTAACGAGTTCTTTTGGTGCTACCGACGGCAGCATATCTCCTTGTCCCAGGGGATGTACCATTTCGTAGTAAGGAAGAAAGAGCTAAAGTTGGTGTTGGATATGCCCAATTCAAATAGGAATTGGAAGGGCAGGTACTTTTTTGTCGAGGGGACGAACTAGGTGTGCCATCAGGAGGAGTGGGAGTCGATGCCCCACGGTTTTGACAACACTTAGGCTTATGTTAGGGACTCAGGTTGATCCCGTCTACTTCTTTACTTAGTCCATTTATTTCAAACCTCTAACACCGTCTACTTTTCTTTTCAACTAGTGTTCGTCCACATATCACCGCGGAATAAGAGGACTTTATCCATCGGGTAACGGCCATTTCGTTGGACAAGCGGAAGTGTTGAGACTTGATTACACTCGACGCTTTACATTTATACTGTGGAGGTCCAGAGCCAACGCTTGAAGCTTGTAGGTTAAACGCCTACTCCTGTCGACGTATGCATCCCTTAATTTCTCCCGTCTCTTTTGTTTTCATCGTTTTCTCTTGTTTCTAATTATCACCTCCAGTCTTTTGTATAAATGGAGGTAGCTAGACAAAGAGTATGGATTGCTGCTACCAAGAGGAAGGAAGAGCAGAAAAAAGCAAAAGGGGAGGGGACGTCCTCGTCAACCTCCAAGGTTGTCGGGAAGGCGGCTACTAAAAGGAAGGCCAACGAGAAGGACATTCTTCTCGGGAAGAAAGCTGCCATAACTCCTGGGGATAAACCCCCCAAGAAGTTGTCGCCTCCTAAGTCTGTCCATGGGGCAGGCAAAGGGCTGATGACGACATCAGGCCCCATCAGCTAGGGACCTGACTGTCGCCTTCTCACCCACAAGGATTACGCCATGGAGGTAATGGAGTCCATCCTAAAAAGTGAAGAGATGGACCCTTGTGCTGAGCATGCAACGGATGAGGTAGGGGCGTCAGGCCTGTTTGATCTTGATCGGGTACGTTTCTATCCTTATTTCAACACTAGACGGGATTTAGTAAGCTGACGTCATTTTTTTCCATGTAGGCTATGGTTCGTATGAAGGCTTTGTAAGATAGGGGCATCGCTAAAGAGGGAATGATTACCTGTTTGCATACGTGCATCAAGAACCTGATCGACGGGCAAGAGCAATACAAGGAGGCTTCTCGTACTCTCGGTAAGGAGGTGAAGACACTAAAGGAACAGTTGGCGGAGGAGGGTTCGTCAGAGGAAGCAAGAACAAGAAGCCAAAGTGACTGCGAAAAAGGAGTTGAAAGCTACTTTAAGCCAGGTGGAAACATCAAAGAGTGATGTTGTGGCAGAATTTAAGGACTCGCAGCCCTTCATAGATGCTTGTGCCGTCTACTACGGTGACGAATTTGAGGACTGCCTAAAGCAAGTTAAGTCTGTCTACCCTGACTTGGATTTATCCAAAGTCAATATGGACGAGCTTCTACCGTCGACTCCTGTGGGCGATACTATCTTTAAGGAAAGTGACGATGCTACCAAGCTCGAGGCGGACCCAAAGGATGATGGCGTCGTCCTTGCCTAACCTGTCGTGGATCAACCCGTCGACCTTTTGACCCCGTCAGCCAACCCTCCTACTGCACAAGGCCTTCCTTCTCAGGGTGTCTAGGACCTTCCTTCCAAGAACGACAAGAATCCTCAAGACACCCCAGCCTCTTGAACTCAGTTCTTCTTTTTTTTTTTTGTAAATTGGATTCAAATCTAAACAATGTCTAATGCCTATTTGTTTTTGGGTTCTACTTGTAAAAATTTACTTTATTTGTAGTATTTTACAAATGTCACTCTTAATATATGTGCTGCTTTTCATTTGGTATGTATGTCCTCCCTCTGCACTTGTATGCCAGGGTACTTAGTGAAATAGGGCGAAGCCGTTTACTTAGGTTATCCTTAGGCTCGTCTTCTTTACTGATTTCATCCCGTCATTTTGGGTACTGTCATGGATCTATCAGCTTACTATATTAAATTTTTATAACCCACTTAATAATATAAAATTTACAAAAGAAAAAAAAAAGTGAAAAAAAAAACCTTACCCAATACTCAATTTCTTGAACTAAAGTACCATACAAAATGAAAAAGAAAAAAAAAGAAAAAAAAAAGATAAAGATAAATTACTTCACAGTCTATACTCTAAATACTAATTAATATCTTAAATATTTATAATACACTTAATAATATAAAATTTACAAAAAAAAAAAGTGAAAAAAAAATTACATTGTACTTGATTTCTAGAATGTAAAGTATCATATGAAAAGAAAGAGAAAAAAGAAGAAGATAAAAATAAATCATTCCACATTAGACACTCTAAATACCAATAACAATCTTAAATATTTATAATCCACATAATAATATAAAATTTACAAAAGAAAAAAAAAGCGAAAAAAAATTACCTAGTACTTGATTTCTTGAAAGTAAGTACCAAAAAAAGAAAAAGATAAAAAAGATAAAGATAAATCATATCATAGTCCACGCTTTAAATACTAATAACTATCTTAAATATTTATAATCCACTTAATAATATAAAATTTACAAAAGAAAAAAAAATTCTCAGTATTTTATTTCTTGAATGGAAAGTACCATACAAAAAGAAAAAGAATAGAAAAAGATTTAAAAAACTCACTCTACAGTCCACATTCTAAATACTAATTACTATCTTAAATATTTATAATCCACTTAATAAAATAAAATTTACAAAAGAAAAAAAAGTGAAAAAAAAATTTACCCAATACATGATTTCTTGAAAGTAAAGTACCATATTAAAAGAAAAAGATAAAAATAAATCTCTCCACAATCCACTTTCTAAATACTAATTACTATCTTAAATATTTATAATCTACTTAATAATATAAAATTTATGAAAGTAAAAAAAAGTGAAAAAGAATACTTTACCCAGTACTTGATTTCTTGAAAGTAAAGTACCATACAAAAAAAAAGATAAAGATAAATCACTCCACGGTCCACACTCTAAAAACTAATTAGTATCTTAAATATTTATAATTCACTTAATAGTATAAAATTTACAAAAGAAAAAAAAAAGTGAAAAAAGCTTACCCAATACTTGATTTCTCGGAAGTAAAGTACCCTACAAAAAGGAAAAAAAAAAAAAAAGATAAAGATAAATCACTCTACAGTCCATACTCTAAATACTAATTATTAATCTTAAATATTTATATTCCACTTAATAATATAAAATTCACATAAGAAAAAAAAAGTGAAAAAAATATTTTACCTTTGTACTTGATTTCTTGAAAGTAAAGTGCCATACAAAAAAAAAAACAAAGACATCAAAAGATATTAAAAAAAAAAAAAAAAAAAGGTAAATCACTCCAAAGTCTACACTCTATATACTAATTACTATTTTAGATACTTATAATCCACTAAATAATATAAAATTTACAAAAAAAAAACTTAAAAAATAATATACATTGTACTTTATTTTTTTAAAGTAAAGTACCATATAAAATGAAAAAAAAAAAGATAAAAATAAATCACTCCATGGCCCACACTCCAAATACTAATTACTATCTTAAATATTTATAATTTATTTAATAATATAAAATCTACAAATAAACCGAGTGGAAAAAAAAAAAAGGTTTACCCAATACTTGATTTCTGGAAAGTAAATTACCCTACAAAAAAAAAAAAGATAAATCACTCTACAATCCACATTATATATACTAATTACTATCTTAAATATTTATAATCCACTTAATAATATAAAATTTACAACAGAAAAAAAAAACTGAAAAAAAAATAATTTACCTTGTATTTAATTTCTTGAGAGTAAAGTATCATACAAAAAGAAAAAGATAAAAAAAAAAAAAAAGATAAATCACTTCATGGTACACACTCTAAATACTAATTACGATTTTAAATATTTATAATCCATTTCATAATATAAAATTTACAAAAAAAGTGAAAAAAAAATGTTACCTAGTACTTGATTTCTGAAAAGTAAAGTACCATAGAAAAAGAAAAAAAAAAGAAAGATAAATCACTCCATGGTCCACACTATTAAAAATAATTACTATATTAAATATTTATAATCCACTTAATAATATAAAATTTACAAATGAAAAAAAAGTGAAAAAAATAAATAAATTTTACGTAGCAATTGATTTCTTGAAAGTAAAGTACCATACAAAAAGATAAAGATTAATTATTCCACGGTCCACACTTTAAAAACTAATTACTATCTTAAATATTTATAATCCAATTAGTAATATAAAATTTACAAAAAAAAAAAAAAGTGAAAAAAAATATGCCCAGTACTTGATTTCTTGAAAGTAAAATACCGTACAAAAAAAAAAAAAAGATAAAGATAAGTCATTTAATAGTCCACACACTAAATACTAATAACTTTCTTAAATATTTATAATCCACTTAATAATATAAAATTTACAAAAGTAATAAAAATTCCCAGTATTTGATTTCTTGAAAGTAAAGTACTATACAAAAAGAAAAAAATATATATAAAAATAAATCTCTCCACAGTCCACATTCTAAAAACTAATTACTATTTTAAATATTTATAATTCACTTAATGATATAAATTTTATAAAAGAAGGAAAAAGTGAAAAAAAAAAAAAGTTATCTAGTACTTGATTTCTTGAAAGTAAAGTATCATACAAAAAAAAAACAAAAAGATAAAGATAAATCACTCCACAGTCCACACTCTAAAAACTAATTACTACCTTAAATATTTATAATTCACTTAATGATATAAATTTACAAAAGAAAAAGAAAAGTGAAAAAAAAAAACTTATCCAATACTTGATTTCTTGAAAGTAAATTACCATACAAAAAAAAATGATATAGATAAATGACTCCACAGTCCCCAATCTAAATACTAATTACTATTTTAGATATTTATAATCCACTTAATAATATAAAATTTACAAAAGGAAAAAAGTGAAAAGAATAATTTACCTTGTACTTGATTTCTTGAAAGTAAAGTACTATACAAAAAGAAAAGAAAAAAAAAAGTTAAAGCCAAATCACTCCACGGTATTTTGCGTTTCTAAAAGCTATTTTTAGGGAAGACATAGAGCCTTTATATGTGTTATTTGTGTGCTATTTATATTTTTGGAAAGTGCTTAATCTTTTTAAGTGATTGAGGTACTTAGATGTAAAATTAAACTTAATATATGAAATAGTATAATTTTATATTTCTTTATTCAATTATTGTTATATTTTTAATCTCTTGACAAGTATATTTAGTTTTGTAAATTAAAAATTATAAACCTTAAAATCTTAGATATACAGCCTTTAAAAGTTCATTTGTTTCTTAAAAAAAGAAAATACTCCCATAAAAAGAAAAGGAAATAATAAGAATTTTTATATTGAAAACATCAAATGTAAGAACCAAATATACATGTACAATTGAAAAAAAAAAAAATCAATAGGCATGAAGTAGCATTTTTAGGGTCTAATTAATTATGATTACTTATATAAAGATATATTGTATTACAATGTTTTTCTTCATTAATTTTGTGACATGTAATACATAATCGAAATTAATTTTCCAAACATTATAACACATATGAGTATTATAAAATAACTAATGATGAACACGTGCATCGCGTGGGACATCCGTTAGTATTTTGTAATAGTGATGGCTTGATATTTTATATTTTATATTTAAATTTAAGTATAATGATTTTAGTTGTTGAGCTACTGTACGGAACTATAGATTATTATGCACTTAATATTCTATTGATGAATTATGCTAAGACCATAACAAAATACACAACTTTTAACACAACTTGTTCATGTGGCGAGTTGTGAATGGTGGAGTTGTAGACTCGCATGAACCCATCATTAACAACTCGACACGTGGACAAATTGTAGCAAAAGTCGTGTATTTTGTTGTGACACTATCATTTTTCTTCTATTAATGTATCTTTTAAGATCCAAAATTTTTAAGATTTGAAAGTTATCGCTGAATCTTCTATCCAAAATGTTGAAAATTTAGATGATATATAAACACTCTAGAAAGGTTCAAAGATGTGAACTTAAGAAAACATATATCACTTCATTGCTGATAAAAGGAAAAAAATATAAATATATATATATAGGACAAAATTTAGGTAGAGTACTTTAGATGCTTTTCTTTAGATTCATATTTTAAGATTCCGCCATGTAGTTATTTAACAAAAAAATACACTTTATTTCCATGAGAAAAAATTCACATGACAGAATCTTAAAAAAAAAACCTGAGGAACAACATCTAAGTATTGTATCTAAGTCTTGCTTTTATATATATATATATATATATATATATATATATATATATATATATATATATATATATATTACTCTTTCTTATTTAAGTCCACGTGGTAAGTCCACTCTTTGCTGTTGTGAGCATTAGAACTGAATTAATCCCTATACTCTGAAGCCTTCACCACAACTTGGCAAAGAGCAGGGGAAGGCCACTGTTAATAAAGTCCTTAAAAGACCAACTACAGCAAAGAACCAAGCCATTTTCTTCTCTTGATTTTATACATAGAAAAAATCATATTAAAGAAAGTTGAGATGACACCTTATGCTTGTTCTGTTTGTCGCATATACGGATGAAAACACGTTTATGGTTATTTTGAGGTTGAAACTAAGCATAATTGATTCTGTGAATTACGACCAGGCGCACAAGGTTTTAAACTTATAACAATTCAAAGTATTATTTATTTTTTTCTAGAATTTTCAACCTATGAAGATCAAAACCAACTAGATAGGCCTTCTTTAAGTCCACGTATAAACCTCCCCTATGTAGTGTAAAAATAGACGAGACAAAGTATTGACTTTTTGCTAGCCGACTCGCCACCACAATTAAAGCCACATGCCATAAACCAAAAGATTAAAAAAAATCTAAGTGATGAACACGATATAAAAAATATTTATACTATAAGAATTCAGAGAGGATTATTCATTCTTAGTATTTGCTCATACAATATATAAAGGTTAATAATCAGGTGTATGAAGGTTCGTTTTTTCCCTTTTAGTAAGGTAGAAACCGGTTGTCTGCTCATGGTCATTGACATTAGTTTCTAGGTGAAAAATCAAACTTCCCAAGTAGAATGATTGATTCCAATGAAATCACCAAAAACCCACGTTATCCAACTAAAACCAAACTACTCACTTATTCTACTATTCATTTTTTAATGCAACAAGTAAGAAGGGTCAAATTAATGCCTAATTAAGGTTGATTGTTTTGGTTGTTTGCTGATAATATACTCTTTATATCTGTCATTGTTCACCAATTATCTTACAGCAATTGCTCACTCCTGACTAGATGAAAAACCATCTGAGAATGTCAATTTTTTTTATCCAAGTCAAAGCACATGCCATGCCGATATTGACATAGTGGTTGAAAATCCAAAAATTGAAGCCTTTGTGATCTATGACTATGAAATGTATCATTTGCCTTCCTGCTGCCTGCATTCTGGTTTTCCTGACTGTTTGGACCATTGGCAAAGTTCAAATTGTACTCCTCTACTCAATTATATTCACCATGGCTGCACAAAGTTCATTATAAGACCACCATTTACCACTCAAGTATTATCTCCATCTTTTTCCAATGGCTTCAGCACTCTCTCCTTTTCACTGCCACTTGCTTGTCCTTGTCATCACCCTCCTGGTTCCTGCTATAGCTCAAGTTTATACTAGCATCAGAGTGGGTTCAGCTCTCTTTGCCACAGATGATAACTCCACATGGACTTCACCATCTAGTGATTTTTCATTTGGATTCCGTCCCTTTCCAGGTCAACAAGATCAGTTCCTTCTTGCTATCTGGTTTGCTAAGATACCAGATGAAACTATAGTCTGGTCTGCAAACAGAGATTACCCGGCAGAGAGAGAATCAAAAGTTGAGCTTAACACAGCTGGACAACTTGTACTCAAAGCTCCAGGTGGATGGGAGTTGTGGAGGTCCAGCAACAATGAGAATCTTCGAGTATCAAATGGGGCTATGCTAGACACTGGGAATTTTGTTATAACAGACACAAACTCACGCATCTTATGGAATAGCTTCGATGAACCAACCAATACCATGTTACCAACCCAAGTATTGGGTTCTGGGAGCAACCTTTTCTCTAGCGTGTCCGAAGAAAACTATGGGGTGGGTAAATTTCAGCTCCGTTTCAATAATCCACAGCTGTCAAATTCCTCATACGTTCTGATACTAAATCAAATAGATGTCTACACCCAAAATCCTTATGGAGCTTATTATGCTGAACAAGATGTTTTTGAGCTAATCTTGGACAAGTCGGGCTACCTTCAAGTCAAGAACTCACTGGGAGGCATATCCAACCTTTCATCAAAGAGAGAGGTCTTGAGGACAGACTCAGACTCCTACTACAGGGCAACACTTGACTTTGATGGTGTTTTCAGACTCTATACTCACCCAAAGAATTTTACTGGAAACCAAACCTGGTCTGCAACTTGGAATGTTCCTGAAAACATCTGCCTGGATATTTACGACACTTTTGGAAGTGGCCCTTGTGGTTATAATAGCATATGTTCACTGGGAGCCCATGGTATGCCAGAGTGCCAATGCGCCCCAGGCTTCTCTCTCTTGGATGTAAATAACAAGTATAGTGGCTGCAAACAAGACGATGTAAGCTACATGAATGAATGTAACGAGATGGGCACTGTGATTTCGGAAGATCAATTTGAATTCTTGGAGATGGAGTATGCTGATTGGCCTTTAGCTGACTATGAACTACTACAGCCCACAACAGAATTTGAATGCAAGAATTCTTGTCTGCGCGATTGTTATTGTGCGGTCACCATTTTCCAGGATCCAAAGTTTAATAACGGCACAGGAAGATGTTGGAAGAAGAAATTACCGCTTTCTAATGGGAGGTTCAACAGCAGCGCCATTGATAGAAAAGCTCTATTTAAGAAATTTAAATTGAATAGCTCTTCACAGAATCCTAGAAATCCAAATCCAGGCCAAGGAAGGCAGAATCAAGAGATACTGATCCTTGCAGTCCTCCTAGGTACTTCTGTATTTTTTAATTTCTTTTCTGTAGCTGCAATTTCTCTAGTTGTCTTCTGTTTGTGGCAAGGAAAACTGCCAAATTTCTACAGAACCTTACATACAAAAGATCTTGATATGAATCTGCGTTCATTTACATACAAAGATCTTGAAGAAGCTACTAGTGGGTTCAAAGAAGAATTGGGCAGGGGTTCTTTTGGCACTGTTTATAAAGGGGTAATAGTATCAAGTTATAGCAACTATGTTGCTGTCAAGAAGCTAGACAAGATGATAAAGGAAGGTGAGAGGGAATTCAAAACTGAAGTAACTGTGATTGGCCAAACTCACCATAAGAATTTGGTACGGTTACTTGGCTATTGTGATGAAGGTGAACACCGAATTTTGGTGTATGAGTTTATGTACAATGGCTCATTGTCGAGTTTCCTCTTTGGAGTAATAAGACCAAGTTGGCAACAAAGAATGCAGATTGCATTAGGAATTGCTAGAGGACTAATGTACTTACATGAAGAATGCAGCATGCAAATCATTCATTGCGACATAAAGCCTCAAAACATACTCTTGGATGATTTTTTTACAGCCAAAATTTCTGACTTTGGATTGGCAAAGCTTTTGATAAACCAACAAACCCGGACTCTCACTGGCATCAGGGGGACTAAAGGCTATGTTGCACCAGAATGGTTCAGGAACACACCTGTCTCAGTAAAGGTGGATGTTTATAGTTTTGGTGTCATGTTGTTGGAGATCGTTTGCTGCAGGAGATGTGTGGAAGTTGAGATGGAGAGGGCAGCAATACTTACAGAATGGGCATATGAATGCTATAGTAGAGGGAAAGTTGAAAGATTAGTGGAAAATGATGAAGAGGCTATTAGTGATATGAATTGGGTGAAGAAGCTAGTAATGGTGGCAATTTGGTGTGTACAGGATGTGCCATTATTGAGGCCTTCCATGAGAGAAGTCACTCATATGCTAGATGGCATACGTGAGATTTCTGCACCCCCATGTCCTTTTCTCTACAGTTCAACATCCGAAGCTGAAAAGTCAGCCATGGGATTTTCAAATAATAGTAGTGTCTAAGTGATGCAGTATCATAATGGGCCAAATAATTTCCAGATAAGCATTTTCGTGACGGCCATTGAAAGTGTAGTCATTTGGAAAGATTGCATTAATCAATAGATCGTGTCTTGAATTTAAGCTTAGTACTACCACTTACTAAGTGTGGTGTATTTTGTAAATAACTATGTTTGTCTTGTAAATTTGCTTTGACCTTTAATTGTAACTTTGGGGGTTGTTTGTGGAGATCTATGAATTTAAACTACTGCAAGCCTTTCATATTGATTCTATTGAATGGTATAAGTGTGTCTGAGGATGACTTCCCTTCATCTATCTCAATGTTGAGCATAGCTTCCATTTATCAATCTCCTGCTATAGGAATTTCTAATCCTGCACTTCCTCATCCAAGAATTATCTTAATACTACTCTACAGTTTCCATAATGTTGATCTATACATTACTAAAAACTAAAACATGGCATTTATTGCTATTGACCTCCTATTGTGTCACTTCATTGCCACGTCATTCACCATATAATTATTGTTTATTATTTATTCCTATTTTTTACAAAAAAATATATAAATAAATTATTGACATTACATATTCATCTTTGTCGGTTTTAACATCTATATATATTTCTTTTTTTATTTCCAATTTTCCTTTTTTTTTTTTTTACATTCACTTATTTTTTAAATATTTATACTTTCTTCAACCTTTCTTTTTCCTTTACCTTTTCATCTCCCCACTACCTTCTACTTTAATATTGTTATTCATCTTTCCCTTCATCTTCCTTTATTTGTCTCTTCTTATCCCTTCCCTCTTGCTATAAATTTGTCACTCTTTTCCATTCTTTGCATAGTTTTCTCTCACAAAAAGGCTCTCTCTCTCTCTCTCTCTCTCTCTCTCTCTCTCTCTCTCTCTATGTTTTGGTGGATTTTTATTTTTTAATACATCTTCGCTATAGGTTGATAAATTTTTGTGTTTTTAAGAACTCTAATTTAGGTTGATACAATTTAGTTTTGTGTTTTAAGTTATTATTATTATTATTTTGCTCTTTGTGTTAAATTTTATCCGATTACATTATAAAAAATTAAAGATAGTAGATAAAAAAAAAATAGTATTCCATTACATAGCATAATTTGAATAATTTAGTGTTTATTGTTATATCTTTTAATTTTTCTTATTTTTTTTCTTCTCTTCTATTTTACTCAATATTGAAACTCAACCACATTCTCCTTATCATTAAATTATTTATATTTTATCTCTCTCTCTCTCTCTCTCTCTCTCTCTCTCTCTCTCTCTCTCTCTCTCTCTTTTAAAAAATAAAAATGTAATATTTTACTTAAATTCAAATAAAAAAAATTGTGCTCATCAAATTGTACTCATTTTTTTTAACATTTACATTTTCTTCAACCTTTTTCCTTCTCTTTACCTTTTCATCTCCTCAAACATTCTACTTTGATATCACTCTTCCTCTTAAAAATAGTATATAAGAATGTTCCAATGTTATATTACATAAAATTATTTGGATAAGTTAGTGTTTATTGTTATGTATTTTATTTTTATTTTTTTCTCATATCATTTTATTTAACATTTAAATTCAGCCACATCCTCTCTCTCTCTCTCTCTCTCTCTCTCTCTCTATATATATATATATATATATATCATTAAATTATTTATATTTCCACTCCTTTTTTATTTAAAAAAATTTAAAATATAGTATTTTGCCTAAATTAAATAAATAAAATTATCCACATTAAGTGGAGTACTAATGCTAGGGAAACACTCATTCTCACACCCAATGGATAAAAGGAAGAATGAAATACAAAACAAATCAAGTTAGAAACACTAAATTTAAATAAATAAATAAATAAACTAATAATGCATATTTAATGTCATAAAATCGTCATCAAATTTTGGAAAACGATAGGTTGCCAATGGAGAGAGAGAGAGGGAGGGAGGGAGAGAGATGGTATCGAAAAAAACCAATACAAAGTAATAAAGAGTAGATAAAGAAAAAAAAAACCAAACGTCAATTAGTAATCGTTGATTGGAAAACAAAGAGGTTGTAAAGAGAAGTAAAAAATAAAATAGAGATTACCGTATGGAGAACATTAAAAATTGTACAATGTAGTAACATAAACTGTTAAATTCACTTAAAAAATTAAATCAACAATCAATAATTAAATACAATCACAATACTAAATTTAAATTTAAATCAAACTCTAACTAAGGAAACCATATTAATCATAACTAAAAAAATATGTTCTCTGATAGTAGTAGAAATTATATAAGAAATAAAGTTAAAAAATTTAAAAATCCATTTTTTGACATTTCATTTAACCTTATTTATAATATATATATATTATACACTATTACTTTCAAAAATCTAATGAACAATTGTACCTCTCATTTATCGTCTTTGTTATGCAAATTATCAGTTAGTAAATATATGATAATGGTAAGAATCGTTACAAATGAAATTACTATATATATATATATATATATATATATATATATATATATATATATATATATATATATATATATATATATATATATATAATTAGCCACTATCATTATGAAGTAGTAGTTTATAATTTTAGGCATCCAAAAAAGTGGAATATATAGAATTTTCTTAAAGATATGTGTAAAGATGCACTATATATGTGTGTATAAAAGTAAAAAAAAATGTATATTTAAGGTTTTTATTAATTTAAAAACTAATGAAAAACCAATGGTTAATAACTAAAATTATAGTATTAATAAAATATTTAATGAGACCATCCTAAAAAAAAATTATCACACACAACACGCAAGAATGCGACTAGTTTTTATAATTGTAATAGCAGACAAGAAGCTATTTCTGTCAAATAATGACGAATAAGAATTGATTATTTTATTACTAATCAATTATATAGGAATTTGACAATCATTTTGGGTGAGCATCTGTTTGCCTGACACGTGATTGGGAGCATGCTTCATTTCTTTTTGGATGGATTCTGGATTTCTTTTCATTTGCAACAAGGTCTTAACTCTAAAGTCAAGAAGAACAAATGACCACGGAATCAGTGTAAAAAACACATTCATATCTCTACAATAAATTTTCATATCTTCACAAGAATAAAACATGATGTAGATCATACTTTACCAAGCATCTAAGGAAATCAATATTAGCAAATAATACCAAAAGGACAAACTAAGAGAGTTCGACATTCTAAACCAGTAAAAAGAATCAATTAATGAAGACTTATAAGAGTGAGCTGTAGCGAAATACATTGCATCTTGAGTTGCTCCCGGAAGGAAGCACAACAGTAATCAAGAAGGCAGGCTATCCAAATCTTGGGAAATCCTCAAATTCAGATCACCTTTTTAACAATTGATGTAATCTGCTTCTGTCCTGTGTAGCTTGTGAACAATGCTCCCTAGAAAATTGACAACCGGATATTGTAGTCTCAACCAGAAGCATCATCATCTGTATAAGAGGAAATGGAGACGCTATGAGCGACTGAGACACCTCCTTCTGCATGATATGAACGAAAGCATGCACTTCTCAATCAAAAATGCTAAGAAAGTAATTATGTTTCTTAGGCATGATTGAAGCAACCAGAGCTCAATGCCAAAGCACTAACAAAAATCATAATTATCAGCACAACCCTTGGCAGTTGGTCCTTTCCTTCTACAGTTGGTCCTTTACTTCTATAATTTCAATTATTCAAGAATCTCTCCTTCCTCTAATTCCTCCTCTGCTGAGAAGACTCCCTGCTCTTCTGAGAAATTCCTTATTTCTTCCGCAATTACTTCATCAGTAAATACACCTTCCAAATCAAGGAAGTCATCAGGATTGTTTTCCGCAATTAGATCTGAGTACGCATCTATTAAGCCCTGATCAAAATCGAACTCCCTAATTTCAGAAAGTCCTGGTTCCTCGGCAGAGCCAAAATGTGAACAGTCGCCTGTTTCCACTCTTGACAACAATGACCTCTCTGATGAGTTGTTTATCACTTTCTCAGACAGGTTGTTCCGATGAGGGAATCGATGCATTGGACTTGAATTCACATGTTTCATGAGATCAAAAACATGAGGATCTGAAGAGCTGTTGTCTTCTTCTATTTCCTCCTCCTTGAAGGGGACACCTTCTGGGATTGGACTTGGGTTGCTTCCAGAATCGTTAAACTTTGTTTTATGAGTAAAAGGATTGGCTTCTTTAACGACTTCAAAATCGAATTTGTGTGAGGGGAGAAAGACATATATTACAGGATACTCCAATATAACTAAATTGGATAGTTGTTGCCTTATTGGGGCCTTTACATCCAACTCACGGAAAGGTGACCTAGGACCCTGCAAAACATATATATTCATATAAGATCTTGTCTAGATAGAAAATACCAGCTAGGTAAATGAAGATGAATAAGACAATTGTTAATCAGAATAAACAAGTCTTAGGTTGCCATGAGTAAGTGCAAGCCCATGTACACAGGAAATATCTCCACCAAAAGATGAAAATAAATAACAAAAGGAGAAAACATATAATGAATATCAACTCCTAAAGGGCAGAACATCCACGCGTTAACAATTCTCTTTCATTTTGAGTTGTATTCTTTGAATTGGGCTAGTACACAATCTTTGCGTCTTTCCCGTTTCCTTTTTGAATAAAATTCATACTTAACAAAAAAAGAAAATCCAAGTACTAACCACCACTTTCAAGAACCCACTTAGATGAGACTAGCACTATTTTAATGACCCTTTAACAATAAGTTCAAAAGGTTCAACAATACTTGGGGCCAAAAGAAACCCAATCCATCGACCACAATCTCATTCACAGTTCAACTTGACCCAAAACAGGGTGCTCAATTTTGAAGTCCAGTGCAAACGAGAACACCACGTACAAACAGCAGCATGAAGCGGTACTTCAGCCTTTAATCGGAGCAATCATTGCACCATTAAGCCAACCTAGTCAAGAATCAACCAATGTACTACAATCATCTAATTTATGCCAATTAAAATCTGTCTGTTTTTTCTGTATAGAAATTCAGACAATTCAAGCCAACAGCACCAGGGGTATCACATCTGCTAAGTGTATTATATATGTCACCCAAAAGCTCTCTAAAGATAGTAGGGAGGTAAAGCACCCAGCAGACATGATATCTATGCCTAAGAGATAGATCAAGCTGACATAACAGACAAATTTTTTTGGATAGGTGGATACAACACGTGTTTCAGATTGAACTTATTACCTTGTTCTCCAGTCCAATTTTATTGGGCTAGGAGATGCAATGTGGTCCAAAGACCATAGGGAGGATATCATACATAATTACACATGATGAATCATCCACAGGTGCAAACCTCCAGAAATGCTCAAAATGTTTTTCAAAATATAACATTTAGATTGTCAAAATGAAAAAAGCTCAGTTCAAGTCCCTAAACAATTACAAGGGCACCAACACAACCTCACATAAAAGCTGGCCTTCTCAGACAAACTCAATTAGAACACAGCCAAATTGTGCCTTTAAGACCAAGGACCAGTTGATGATTAGAGGTCCAAAATTTGACCACTTTGAGAATGAAACTGGCAAACCATTCTCAGGACTGAAAATGCTGTTAGATAACCATGATGAAGTAATCAACAATACTACCATCAAAGGATAAGAAAGAAACCTTAGGATATTTACGGATGAAAAACTTGAGACAGTCCAGCTGTTCCTCACAGAATTGTCTTAGTTGGTGATTCCAAGGGCCAGGTTTGAGATGATTCTCAATACCGGAGGAAAGGTTCATATTTTCATTTAATCTGAAAACCAAAATTGCATCAGTTCTTCAAACAAAATACACATTATTGATCTATGAAGTCACAAACCAATTGACTCATGCTAACAGAAGGATAAGAATTAACAAGAATAATTAGTTATCCACGGATACGAGTAGGTAAGATAACTTACCCATGGTCATGTAAAACAACATCTGTTGAGTGAAAGCGCCACTCAATGGTCCACTCAATGGTTTTCTTCCTGAAACAATCATTAAGATGAATTGCAAAATCTGATTAAAAAAACATCCACCAGAACAACAGAGAATCTTAGTTCATTTCCAGTACCATTATGCAAAGATTTACAAATATTCATCTTTGAAAAAATACCACCATAGCGAGAGAAAGAGGCCATGACTGAGTCATTAACCAATTTCTTATAGATAGCAAGAAGCATATAAGTTGAACACATTAAATATGTCAAGGGGGAAAAGAAAAAGGATACCACAATGAGGTATCCTATGGTAAATCACAAGTAAACTAAATAACCAATAATTTATAATCAAATCCACAACAATGAAGTCCAAGGAAACTAATAATAACCTATTGTTGTATCGAGTTTGATTTTTCTCCCTCTTTGACATTCCACTAGGGAGAAATAGGAGTTTTATCTTCCGACTCGCAGCAGCTTTCCGGAGACTTTTTAGGTGATATGGTAATTTATAATGAGAATAACCGCACACTTTACTTCTCATTCTCTGAGCAGATTCGGAAACCCTCTTCACTTCCTCTAGCAAATTATAATCTACACACAGAATGTTCCAAACAGAAGAGTTTTGGTTTAGACATGAAAGAAAAATAGCATAACTTAATCAAGCAAATTATAACATATACAAAAAGAGTAAGAGAGATAAGTTATCCTAATAAAATCTCACACCAAAAGAACAACATTCCTCAAGAATATTAAATTCAACATGTAGTTAAATCTTCACAGCCACATAAAGGTTATCATAATTTTGACTAAAAGAAACCAAAGAGAAATATTTATCAAGCAGATTATAATCCACTCATATGAGAAAAGAAGTCCAAATTGCGATATAGGTAGTGAAATTTCAAAGAAAAATAGCAAATTTCCTCTTTATCCAATTATATATTTGCATAAAAAGGTAAAAACAAATTCAAAAAAGTAAAAACAAGGTATCTAAATTGAAGTTTCAAAGTAGAAACTTTCTCAAGCATACGATAATATACCAGAATAGAAAATGTGATTAAAATAACCATAGAGTAAATTTCATCGAGCAGGAGAAAAGAAGTCCATAATTGCAATAAAGGTAATGAAATTTCAAAAACAAAAATTGCAAATTCCTCTTGAGCTAATTACAATTCACATTAAAAAGATAAAATCAAATTCAAAAAGTAAAAGTTGGTATCGCAATTGAAATTGAAATTTCAAGATAGAAACTTTCTGAAGCATATGATAACCCACCAGTATAGAACTCAAATAAGGAACCCTGAAAAGGGTAATGATAATGATAATGAGAGAGCTTGAAAACCTGGCAAAAGGGTCTCTGAATTGATGAGATAAAATCAAATTCACAAAAAGCAAAACAGGGAATTGAAATTGAAATCGAAATTTCAAGATAGAAACTTTCTCAAGCATATGATAATCAACCAGTATAGAACTCTAATAAGGAACCCTGAAAAGGGTATCGATAATGAGAGAGCTTCAAAACCAGGTAAAAGGGTGTCTGAATCCACAAGGTAAAATCAAATTCAAAAAAGTAGAACTTGGTATTGAAATTCAAAATAGCAACTTCCTCAAAGCATATAATAATCTACCAGTACAGAACACTAATAAGGAACCGTGAAAAGGGTATTTGAATTCTTCAGATAAAATCAAATTCAAAAATTAAAACTTAAAAATAGGAACTTTCTCAAGAATATGATAATCTCCCAGTATAGAACTCTAACAAGGAAGCATAAAAAGGATATTGTTAATGAGTGAGCTTGAAAATCAGCTAAAAGGGTCTCCGAATTCATGAGGTAATATCAAATTCAAAAAAAAGGTAAAACAGAATATTGAAATTGAATTAAATTTTCAAAACAGAAACTTTCTCAAGCATATGATAAACTAGCAGTATAGAACACTAATAAGAGAGCTTCAAAAACCAGCTAAAAGGGTATTTGAATTCATCAGGTAAAATCAAATTCAAACAGTAAAACTTAAAAATATGATACTCTACCAGTATATAACTCTAAATCAGCCAAAAGGGTCTCTAAATTCACGAGGTAAAACCAATTTCCAAAAAGTAAAACAGGGTAATGAAATTGAAATAGAAATCTCAAAATTTCAAAACAGAAACTTTCTCAACCATATGATAATCTACCAACATTGAAAACGAGTTTAGCTTCAAAACCAGCTAAAAGGGTGTCTGAATTCACGAGAAAAAAAGCGTACCAGAGATGAGGAGATTATCATCGAACTGTGAGAGAGGGACAAACTGGGTCTGGTTCCTCTTGCCCGTACAACCAGTGCGTTCCTTGTGAGCCTTGACGCATGAGAGGCCACAAGAGCGTACAGAGCAACCTGGGCACTTGTACTTTGATGGGTTTGCCTTGCACTCCTCGCAGAGAGGTTGATCCTGGGGTTTTGGGGCTGGGTCTTCTTGGTTCTCCATTGCGCGCAACGGACACAGGACAGAGGTCTGGGGTTTTGAGAGGGAACTAGGGTTTATGGATTTATGAAAGACTCGAGAAATTTGTATAAACCATTAACCAGTCGTTATTACAGAGAAAAGACAAACCATAATAATAATAATAATAATAATAAATAAATAAATAAATTTTCAAAATCTTTAAAAAAAAATAGAGAGACCGTTTGATAATGTTGTTATAATAACGTTGTTTAAATATTGTGAAAATAAATGTAGGTAAATACTTGCTATGTTATTTAGTACCTATTTGAAAACTGATGATAAGGCAACGATTGTGTTTGCGTTTTTTTTAGAAGGGCTTTCAAGCAAGTTTTCAGCTTTTTCAATGGGTCCCATGCACTATTCACGGGATCCACAAAACTCTTTTTTCCACAAAAATTTAATTAAAAATGGATTTCACGGTATTAGTTACATATTTAAAAATTATTTTGCTACAATATTTTCAATTTTTAGCAAAATAAGCGGTATCCAAATACACGATTAAACAACAAAAACCGTTGTTAAACAACCCTACCAAACACCCCTATATTTTCGGGTTGCTAGTTTTTTTTTTTTTTTTTTAAGGAGAGATAAGTTGCTAGTTAGGTGGAAGAGAGACTTTTTGCAACCTTCTTCTCCCTTTGAATGGTATAAAAATAAATAAAAAATAAAAAGGTGGAAGAGAGACTAAAAATAAGTCTATGATAAAAATAGGCTTGCTTAAAACATTATTTTTGTCCATTAAGTAAAACCTTCTTTTTAATGGATAGTTTCTATTTAAGATTCCATTTAGTTATTCATGTCTGACGAATTAAACTTTTTTTTTAAAAAAAAATAGAATTAAATTTTAAATCTCTTACCCAATAATAATAAAGCTTATTAGTTGACAAAACTAGAACGCATTTTTGTAAATATTCTACTTTATATTATTTTGTTTACTTTTGTTAATTTTTATCTTATGTGACGTAATAGAAATTATAGAATGTTGATGACTTGATGTGGTGTTTTGTTTTATTTTGTTTTTTTCTGGAGAAAGGAAAACCTTACATGATCTAGCTTGGACTAAATCATGTTCTTTATAAAAATGTTGAACACATGGTGTAGGAATAACATTACATAAAGACCAAATTATCCCTTTATGTCTCTTGATCAAATCACAAATCCCCAATTTAGTTGAGCTAGGGCTAAGAACACAAAAAAACTCCAACGGTGAAAACCCCAAATTGACGACCTTATTATGCTCCTCTTTTTTCTTTTTTTTCATATACTAATGATATACCTAAATGTTTTTGCAGCCTATTAAAAATCATATAAAAATCATATATAGAAGTAGAAGTAGAAGTATGCAAAGACCAATGTGGTTTAAAAGACATAAATGATTACAAATAAAATATGAGATTTTTTATTTAAAAAAAGTAATAAATTTAAAGATGTTATAAAGATAGTATTTACTTTTTAGGTACATGCTGAGCATAGATGGAACTCCAAGACCAAATATTTGGAGGAGTAGAACTTGGGTTTAGTGTCTCCAATTCATTAGACTCATTATAACGTTGACACGTGATAAAAAAATTGGGCACGTCACCATCACAATAGATCTAAATGCACTAGAGTATTAAATATAAGTTACATCATGTTCGGAGTGGAAATAATTATTCGTGATGAATTTCAGAGCGAGTTGGTAGTGTCGTACAAACGAGAGAAAGTGGAGCTTATTCAAGTTGTGGTGGAAGGCAATTTGAGTATAGTGTTTTAAGTGGTCAAGGAAGAAGGAGCTTGAGGTTATTGCATTGGTCACCTAGTGTAGGGGATTCAAGAGGGAGCCCGGTTGTTCATTGAGATTTCTTTTCAACTTACTCGCTGCAACTTAGCCAATTTTTGTTGGCCTTTGCATTCTCTTCAATAATGAAATGAAATTGTATTAAGCTAAAAAAAAATACAAAATATAAAATAAGGTTAGAAGGAGAGGATGTAACACAACCATCCTATCAATTCTTATCGCTATCTGTCTCCCCACGTTGTCATTATCACAATTTCACAATCTGACAACAAGTCTACAGCACACTATGAAGTTCCGGAAACACAAAGCAATAAATATTAATTTAAAATTAAATACACACCTTAATAATAATAATGTAAGTATTTATTAATCTATTCCTTTAATCGTGTTAAAAAAAAAATCTATTCCTCTAATCATTCTGTAGTTGGTAGTTGAACATCATTACTAATTTAATTTCTTCTATAACTATCTATTTAAATAAAAATTTAATCATTCTCACTTGCAAACATTACATAAATCATTAAAAAACTCAACTAGCAATTCTACACAAAATCATTTTTTTAGTCTTATTATATTAGTTATTATTACCATTCTTGATTAATAATCATCTCCTTCTAGTCATAATTAAGAAATTAAAATAGAAACAAAACACAATAATAAGTAAGTAAGTAAGTAAAATAGAATTGAAGTAAGTAACACAATAATAAATTCAACCTTTATTTTTATTTTTTTAAATTAATAATATTTAAACCCAACAAAGCACTCACTGCCGGCCTTAATAAATAGTCCAATAATAATACTACTAATATTAAAAGTCTACATTGCATCCAACGTGTCCACCAAAATTCTGGTAGGGTCCACAAACCCACCAATAGAATTTGGCCACGTTTCACCCAGATCAAGCGAGTACCAACCTACCAAACTCTCGCGAGTACAAATAACATTTCACCTTTCCCCACAGAGGGAAAGTCACGTTCATGTACAAGTTACTCCAATTACCACCGAAAGCACGGGCCCACATCCCATGCAATGAAACAGTCCAAAAAATAATAAAAAAATTAACAACCGTTGGATTAATGGTCCCCACACAAACCAACGGCCCAGATCGCTTTATCTCCCAGTAATAAAATAATCACGACCACAGTCAATCATTCCTCTCTCTCTATATAAATATCTTCCCCTCTTTCTCTCGCTCATTTGTTATTAAACGCGTCTCGTATCTCTCTCTCTCTCTCTCTTTCTCTCTGTGTGAAATCAGAAAAAGCTGAGAGAGATTAGATTTGGTTTTTGAACTTTCTTTTACGGTATCAGATCTCAAAAACCACGAAGCTTCAATTGCTTTTGTACTTTCAGCATCGGATTCTGAATCACCTTCAACAACAAGCTCTTCTCAGAGACTCTTATCCGATTCTACGAGGTACGATCTTCAATGGCTTTTTCATTTTCATTGAATTTTTTTTTTTTTCTATAGATTCACTCGGATTCTGTATTTGGAGATATTGTTTGAATTCAATATGCTTTGGTTTGAGTTTTTTCTTTTTTTAATTTTTAATTTTTTTTTATGTTTATCTGAATTGGTTTGAAATTCTATAGCTCAATTCGTTAGCTTCGTAAAGTTTGAGCTCGATTGGATTTCTTTTGGACTCGTTCAGAGTCTGTTTGGTTGTTGAGAAATCGTTGGAAAATAAATGAGTTTGTATTGAATCGGTTTTTTCTGAGTCTTTTTTTTTTTTTAAGATTTTATTGTTGAAGTTTTCAATTTGTAAAATTTCTAGCTCGAATCTTTAACCGTTGACTTGTGCTGGAATTTGAGCTCTATTACATTTCTTTGATTCATTCGGGAGAATCTGTTTGGTTGCTGAGAAACAGTAGGATAATGAATGATGTATTGGCCAGAATTTTAGGATGGAATCTGTGTTTCCTTCAATTTGCTTAAATTTCTAGCTCAAATTGTTAACTTGTGCTGGATTTTGAACTCGTTTTTCTCGTACATTCTGGTTTGATTTGAGCTCGAATTATTGGTTGATTTTGCTATTTGGATTTCAGATGAAAAATAGTATGTAAAGATTGAAGTTTTAGGTTCTATGTGGAAAGACCAGGTCCTGGAATTTGATCCAGATCTTGAATTTCTGTATCTAAGTATTTATTGCATTATTCAGATCTACTCGCTCGGTGATTTTGGGTTTTAGATTGTGAATTTTGAATTTTTTAAGGATGATAAAAAAGATCTTTCTTGTACTGTTCTTTATTGCCGAATTCTTTAGATTAGATTGATGCTATTTATTTTACTGTGACTCGATGTGTGAATTTGTGTGCTTTGTATTGCCAATGCGGTATTAGTAATGTATTTGATTGCGTTTGCAGTGCCTTTTTTTTGTCTTCGTTGTGTCAATCATGTGGAGGTTCAAACCATTTATGCAAAAAGAACCTGTGGGGCTTGAAGGCCGTTCGCTTGATGTTGGAAATCTTAAAATTAATGTCCGAAATGCCATCGCGGAGGGAGGTTTCTCTTGTGTATACTTAGCTCGGGACCTTGTGAATGTGTCAAAGCAGTATGCTTTAAAGCACATTATATTTAATGATGAGGAATTAGAGGAGTTGGTGATGAAGGAGATCTCAGTGTTGAAGTCACTTAAGGGACATCCTAATGTTGTCACACTCTATGCGCATACCATCTTGGATATGGGACGAACTAAAGAAGCATTCCTTGTGATGGAATTCTGTGAGAAATCTCTGGTTAATGTGCTGGAAAGCAGAGGATCCGGATTTTTTGATGAGAAACAGGTCCTCTCAATCTTCAGGGATGTCTGTAATGCTGTTTTCGCCATGCACTGCCAGTCCCCACCCATTGCCCACAGGTATAGATGCTAGCAAGGTGGCTGTAAGTCTGTAATCTTCTCCTTTTATATATTATCCCACCCCTCCCAAAAAAAAAAAAAAAACCCTTGAAAGCATACTTCATAAAATTTTGAAACTAAGGCTTGGTTATTGTTGTTGGAAATCATGCGTTTAAAAAATTTTAGTATTAACATTTACCATTTTTGCATTATCTTAAAATAGTTAAAAAATGGTTGCTTGAAGGTATTGATGAGTATAGTTTTTCCGAACCCCCATTTTTTTCTTTTGTGATTACATTGTGGCAAATTTTGGATTGATGGACTTGTAAGTCATGCTTGTACTCCAAGGAGAAAAGACATCCGTTGCCTTTAATTTATTTGAAGAGACTTATTAGTTTCCTTTTGTTTTTGCTTGCTAAGAAATATTTATGAACTACTGTTATTTCTTCCTCTCATTTTCAGAGACTTGAAAGCTGAGAATCTTTTGCTGGGATCTGATGGAGTATGGAAGTTGTGCGATTTTGGCAGCACCTCTACCAATCATAAGCGTTTTGAGAAGCCTGAAGAAATGGGCATTGAAGAAGATAATATCAGGAAGCACACGACACCTGCTTATAGAGCACCTGAGGTTGAACATTGAACTTCACAGTTCACTCTTACGATGTTAAATTTCTGATTTTAATGCTAAAGTTATTTGATTTTTGTTTTCCTCCTTTACCTAGATGTGGGATCTCTTTCGGAGAGAACTTATAAATGAGAAGGTAGACATATGGGTAAGTCAAGCTGAACCTTGTAATTCAGAGTAAAATGCAGAAACAGTCAAATAATCTAATCAAATGTGCAATTAGGAACTGACATTACTCTGTCAATCTGCAGGCGCTGGGTTGCCTCCTGTATCGGATTTGCTACTTCAAAAGTGCATTTGATGGAGAATCAAAGCTTCAAATTTTAAATGGGAATTATCGCATTCCAGAGTTACCTAAATATGGCTCCTCAGTTACAGACCTGATCAAAGAGATGCTTCAATCTTCACCAGATGACAGACCAGACATCACGCAGGCAAGCGCTTTGCTTGATTGGCCATTCATCTCCATGAATTTAGGTTAGTTTTAGATCATCTTGTCCTAGCAATCTTAGGTGAAGAATAAACATTCTACTAACTGATGCTGGGATTTTTTACAATGTTGGCAGGTGTGGTTTCGTGTTAATGAGCAGTTACCTGCTAATCTTCAGAAGTCTTTACCTGATAGGCCACCTGAAATGAAATCCACAGACATACATGAAGGTGAGGACATCAAAGGTTTACTTGTTACAAAAACTCAATTTTCTTTCTGTATGAATTATTAAATTTGACCTTCTAGCTTAGTGTTAAACCTGGTTGAAATGAAGAAAACTTAACATTTCATAAATTCTTGACCTGGATTTTGTTGGAGCAGATTTAATTTTGGGTAACTGTAAATTGATATTAAGAAAGGCCACAAATATTTGAGATTTGCTTTCAATTGAAGTGAGGCTGATGTAACAGGTATTCCGAAGCCTGCATATAAGGCACATCCAGTGCCTCGCAGAAGTCCCCCACCCCCACCTTCATCTGGAGAACAAACTAGGAACACATCACAACCTTCTTCTAGGGCAGGGGGAGGTGGGGAGCAGCTTGGTGCTTTCTGGTCTAGTCTGCATGCAAAAGATTCAGTTGTTCCTGAGGACATAACAAGACCCAAATTTGATGAAGAACCTACTACCCATGGTATATCAAAACATGATCGATTTCATCCTGAGAATCTTCCTTTACCTAGGAATACTAGCCCTGCAAAAGAGGCAGACATACAAACTTATACTGTTCGAAAAAATACACATGGTAAATCACAAAAGTCTGAGGATGGCTCTTCCAAGGACTTTGAGATGACATTTTCCCAGAAGGATAAAGACCGTGGCACCCATTGGCCAAAACCAACAAAAGTTGAGACTACAGCTACTTTTCAAGATGACACTTTTAACACTTTTGTTGCTGAATTTGATACTGAGAAGTTTGGGTCCACAGTTAATAGTAATTCAGAAAAGGAGGAAGCATTAGAGGCTGAAGTAGCAAGGTTGAAGGGGCAGCTGAAGCAAACAAACTTGGAGAAGGCTGAAATAACTTCAAAATTTGAAAAGCTATCTGCCATTTGTCGATCTCAAAGACAGGAGATTCAAGAGCTCAAGCAAGCACTTGCTGCTAGAAATCCATCACCAAATAAAAATGTTTCAAAAATTCAAACCTCTCCTGCAACTCCTTTGGTATAATTTTCTTTGCTTTAAACTATCAGAATTTGATTATTTTGTCTCCATCATCTCTGTTATTGATAGAATTTATTCTTTTTTCAGCAAAAGGACAAGATTGAAGGAACAATTTGGGAACCACAGCAAGAAAAATCTGACAGGAATAGTGTGAGCCCGGAGCCAAAGCAATGGCAAGCATTTGCTGAAGAACCTAAGCCACAGAAACCTCTTTCTAAAGAGAACCCTTCCAAATCTGTTAGGACAAGAAATGGTCAACAAACTAAGCAGGCTGCTCAAGGAAACACTGGTTTTGATTCATGGGGTTTTGGAACAGAGAGTTTCTCAGCTGCCCCCAGTAATAGCCCTCAGATATCAAAACCCATCAGTGATGGAAATAATGCTCAGCGTTTTGGGGAGGCAAAAATTACAGAGACCAAGCCAACTTCTCAACCTGCTGGATGGGCAGGTTTTTAACTCTAAGGCCATTTGGGAAGCTGTAATGGAGGTATTCTGTGAGAACCCCACTATCTTTCTTGGCACCCTTGGTGAGAAAAATGAGAATAGTGAAAATTTATTAACTTATTGGCTTTTGGGCTTGATTTGTGTTCTCTGGGTGCTTGTGTTTTATAGATGCTTTAATGCGGAAACATTTGTGATATTATTCTTGACTAAGTACCAGACTACAGGTGTATACTTTAATGCATGTCTCAATTGTTGTTTAAATCTGAGTTCTGACGGTCTTGCATTCTTGCTTGATTTATATCTGCACAACTACTTTAATGGCACTGCATACTGGCGATAAATTTTTATAGTTTTATATATATTTTTTAAAATGGATCGGATCTCATGGTCGTGGGCCCTTCGTACCTGTGGGGTGAAAGGATAATGAACCTGTTCAAACCTCTTAATTCATTAGATTATATAGGTTATAATTGAATTTAAACTTGGTAGTAATTTGATTGTTATGTTAGCTAGAAATGACCATATATGAGCAAAGATTATAGTCGAGGGAGTAGGGGATATGGTGTTTGTCCAACAAGAGGCTATGGAGTCTCCTAGAATTTGATTAGTTGTAAATTTGCTCGAATTGTTCTGTATCCTTGTTGATTATGGAGTTAAGAGAGGTCAAACCTGGATGCGTTGATAATTGTCGTCTGCGCTTATCATCTGCGCAAGCAATGTGTCGTAAATTAGAGTTTAGGAATCTGCCTCTTCAAAAGTTGGCTGTAAAGTTGTCTACAAACCATGTAGAAGCAGGAAATTCTTGTGCACGTTTGGTTCAACCTAATTGATTATGTAGCTGATTGGTCGGGTAACTTGGTGCAGGCACACAAGTTATCAACTTCTGGTTGACATTCAAGAGTTGCTCAATTTCTAGTCCTATCTAGGTTTTCTCGTAATGTGTCTTAACTAGTAATTTAATTTGGACCTTTTTTGTTGCACCTTAGTGATAAGTAAATGTAGGCGTGTTTTTGGTTATAAGCAACCCTTAATAGAACAACAGGAAGGTGAAAATCCCTTTTACAAACAGATGCAAAAAGAGTCAAAACTACAATCTACAAAATCAAAGCTTTGTTCATATCATCCTGGTTCCGCATTGTAAAATGTATTGCCTCCAGGAATTTTGTCTGTATTCAAAAACCACCGGGGAAATTTATTGTCGATTGATACACTCCAAACATCAGTAACATACTGACATCTCCAGAAAACGTGGGTGACTGTTTCAGTCTCATAACTGCACAATTTACACAGGATCAGGCGATAATCCTCAAGAACATAATTCATAAGAATAAGAATAATCAATTGTGATTCATGTGGCAAAAAGATCTTTACATACATAAACACACTCCAAAGTTTTGATATTTTTTTTTCAAGGAATGGAGGGATCTTCATCATTCAGATATAAAAAAAATGTTTCTATTACTGATTTTTAAGTGTTCTTGAAAGGCTTGATGAATATTTACAATTTTACATGATATTAAGATATTTAGTATATTTTTAGAAATCTGTTTATCAATATCTGTTGCTAACTTTTCTAAATTACTCAGCCAAGTTTTGTCTGTAAAGAAGTTTAGAAAGTGGACAAGGTTTTTAACGAGGGATTTATTTTCAAATAATGATAGAACGGAGGAAAAGAGTTCATGTAACAGACCCAATTTAATCTGTAGAGGATTCATAGTACACCTTAAATTTTGGGACAAAAAACTTTGTTGTTGTTTTTATTTATAAACTCATCTGCATCAAGAAATAACTTTGCATGTTGAAACGGTCCCAGGCTTTGGCTGAGAAGACTCACCCCCTGCATTGGTGGCCTCAGTGATATATGGAATTCTTTCAACATTACATGAAATTCATAGGGTTTTTTTTTTTCTCATGTGGGAAGGGTAGGAAATAGCTCAGTTCATTTGTTAGCTAAACATACTTTTAGCATTGTTGATTTCTCAACCTAGATTGAAGAAACTTCTTACTTTCTTGAGTAAGCTCTTATCCAAAATGTATTCTCTCTTTCATAGTTAATAAAGTTTATGTTTTCTGAAAAAAAAAAAAAAAAAAAGAGTCAATGAACCGTGTGCATTTGCCATGATCCTATTGAAATCAAATGAAAAACTTAAAGCTTTCTACGGTTTTCGTGCATCATATAAGAAAATGCCTATACTCCATATACTATGCAATTCGTACACAGAAATTCGTCAAAAGTTTTAAAATCTGATTTGATACAATATAAATACTTTAACTACTCTTACTCTTTATCCCAAAAAAAAAAAAAAAAAAACTCCTGCTTAAAATAAATAACTATTTTAAGTACATATCTTAATGTTAATACTTAATATCAAGGAAAACATAAACTAAATGACTAAAGATTCTTTCCACTTCAGCTGTATGAATTAATTAATTCATATTAAGTATTATGTAAGTTTAAAGTTATGGATAATGTCACATTATTTAATAAGATATTATATTGTTAGATTAAAAAAATAAAATTCCAATTATCATACAAAATGTTATAAGGAGTAAATTTTTTCTAAATAATATATATATATATATATATATATATATCTATCTATCTAAAGCTGAGACGTAGAATTTAATATTGCTATAATTCTGTTGAGCCACCTCATCAGCCACGTCGTACTTAAAAAAAAATTTCCTTTATGATTTTTCTATTTTTTTATATAAAATAATTAAATATAGTTCATGGACAAACTTGGTAATGCACTCCATTACTATTCAACATGTTACTATTCATTTATTTTAAATGCAAATATTTGATTATTCAGCAACCCAAATTGATTTCAATTTTTCATTTTCATTTTTCTAATTTCAAGTAATTTTTAAAATTGAATAATTCATTATCTTTTTAGTAAATATATGCACATGATTGACAATTCATTACAAATGTTACTATTCATTAGATGCAAATATTTGATTATATTCAACTACCCAAATTGATTTTAAATTTTCGTTTTCTTCTTTCTAATTTCAAGTAATTGTTAAAATTGAATATTTAAACTTTTCTCTTCCTATTCTAAAAAAAATAAAATAAAATAAAAACTTTTTTTCTCTTCCTCCAACATTTCCCCTCTCTTTGCCTCTTTATCTCCTTACTACTCTTTACTTTACCATTAAACTTCCTTCATCATTTCTTTTTTCTTATATTTTGATGTTTTTTCTCCCCATCTTATTTTGTATAAATTTGATATCATTTATTCTATTCAATACATATTTTTTCCGCACAAAAACTGTGAGTATTTACTCTCTCTCTCTTTATTTTTGTTCTTTCTTATAACTCTAATTTAGGTTGATGGTTTTTTTATTTAATTTTTTTTTGTGTTGTATGTTTTAAATTTTTCATCACAAATCACTCTTATAGCTTTGGTTGAATTTTGGTTTGGGTTAATATGTATTTTTTTTTTAAAAAAAAGAATAGAAATTTGAGTTTATATATGGCTACGAATTTGAATGTGCCTATCAATGGACTTCCATTGAACAAAGATGTATTCAAAAATGTTTTTAGCTTCATATACATCTTTGGTAATGTGAAAATGAGAAAGAGAAAATGGTAGGCAAAAGATGCATGATCTTTTATAATCTCCTATGTCTTGAAAAAAGTGGAGGGCTTATTAGTCTCCCTTCTACTGGAATTTTGTATAGAACGCATTTTGCTATAAGTTCCTTGACTTTTATTTATTTATTTTTATTTTGGTAATTTTATTACAAATAATTAGCATCTCCACCATCAAATTTTTGGTTAATTTGAACTTTCTTAGTAAACTTTTACTTTGCTTAGTTGATCATCTTTACTGCCTATTAGTCTCCCTTCTATTGAAATTTTGTATAGAATGCATTTTGCTATAAGTTCCTTGACTTTATTTTTATTTTGGTCATTTTATTACAAATAATTAGCATCTCCACAATCAAATTTTTGGTTAATTTGAACTTTCTTGGTAAACTTTTACTTTGCTTAGTTGATCATCTTTATTGAAAATGCCAAAAAGAGAATAAAATAAAATATAATCTACTCTAGAGCATCATTATGCTATTAATGTTTTTATGTATAGATATTTAAGGAATTTTTTCTTTTTGCATTTTATTTTATTTTATATTTCCAATTTATGATATATGATTTATTGATCATGATCTATTGCATAGTTATCTTTATTTACTTTTTCACTTAGTTTCAATTGTAAGGAAGAAAGAGATGTTGATCTATGTTTTGGAGAAAAATATACCTATAAGAGTTAAATCACATACATCTGTATGGTAATAAACAAAGTATACATAGTTACAATTTGGTCTAATAGTTCTCACACTATTAATTTATAAAAAAAAATTATTGCATTGTGTTTTCATAGATATCTCACTATACATAATACATAATTTCAGATAACACATATTGAACTTTTAAAAATATATGATCTAATATATTAATTCAATAATTATCTAATAAAAAATAATCTCATATCGAATTTTTCTGCGCATCACACAGGTTTGCGACTAGTAACAACTAATTAAGAACACATTAATTTATGGTATTCAAAAGTTTATACATGTGCAATATAAAAAATTATTAAATATTCTGAGAGTACCATAATTACGTATTTTCTCCTCTCACATGAATTATGAATCTCACAGTAAATTTCATTAATGAGATCTATAATTATGTGAAAGAGGAGAGTATATAATAATATTATAATTTAAGGTATATAATAATATTAATTTAAGGTATTCAAAAGTTCACATCGGATATATATGCAATATGAAAAATTATTGAATATTTTGAGAATATCATAACTACATACTCTCTTCTCTTATATTAATTGTAAATTTTACAGTAAATTTTATTAATGAGATCTATAATTATTTAAGAGAGAAGAGCATATAATAATAATATTATAATTACCGGTGCAATGCAGATATTGCTAATAGTTGAAGTATTCATGCTTTTTAGACGGTAGTCGAACAAATAAAAAAACATACTTGGTAGTTTTTTTATTTTATTTAAATGAATAAATACTCGGTAGTCTTTAGTTAGACGTTTTCTAAACAATATATTATTAGTTTATTAAAATATCTTTGACCCTGACAAATGACAGTGGCTCTTAGAAATTTCAATCACAAGACTTGAACAACTCCTTAGAAAAGCGAGTTTAAACCTATTAGACGTTTCTTCTATATAAAGGTATCCCTGGGTTCTCTCTAACTCATAAACCCATAAGCCATAACCATTGCAATGGCTACTTCAACATTTCCTCATTTTTGTTGTCTCTTGCTTCTGCTTCTTCCTCTCCTTCCCACTGTTTTCGCCTACGTCGAAGAAGACTGTAACATAAGGCTGGACTCATTACCTTTAGTTGCAGGGCGAGAAACTAATCCAATCACGTCGAGATTAGAAGAATTTGCCTTCGGATTCCATCCTCTTGAAAGTGAGATAGAAAATCAATTCTTGCTTGCAGTTTGGTTTTACAAAACAAAAGAACCAACCATAGTTTGGTACGCAAATGGGAATAAACCAGCACCAGAAAACTCTGAACTTAGGCTGTCTAGCAACAATGAGTTTGTTCTCTATGACCATGAAGACAATGAGTTATGGAAGGCTCCAACTCCGAGGAATTCCAAATCCAGTTGTGTGGCTATAGGGGACAATGGGAACTTGGTGATTTTAGATGAGCGGTATAATCCCATATGGGAAAGCTTCAAAGAGCCTAAAGATACAATCTTGCCTGGTCAAATATTGTACATGGATACCGCACTCAGGTCTCGTCAATCTAATACAAATTATTCGGATGGGCGCTTCCAGCTTTCCTTACAGCTTGATGGCAATTTGGTGCTTTATTCTCTGACAAAATCTCTGTCATCTGAAGCCCTTCAGAGGGCTTATTTTGCCACTGGCACACTGAACTGGGAATCACAGTTGAACTTTTCTGAGGACGGAAACATGTACATCAAAGACGCAAACGAATCAAACAGAGTGCACAACCTAATTACCAATGAATATCCAGGCTCAAAAGAAGATTTCTACTACTTGGCTAGGATTGATCATGACGGAGGTTTCAGACTATACAGACACTTCAAAAAGGACACCACAAATGATGAGTATGTGAGCTGTTCTTCTTCTTCTTCATCATGGACTGTAGTGAAAAGCATTCCTGATGATATTTGTAGTGTACTTTCTGGTGACACTATTGGAGGTGGGTTCTGTGGACCCAACAGCATTTGTAGTTCCTTTGACGGTTCAAGAGGGACGGCATTTTGCTCATGTCCTCCTGGATTTTCCTCCTTGGACCAATCCTACAATTGGTCAGGCTGTGTACCAAATTTTGCACTGCCTAGCTGCGACAACAATGGATGGGAAGTAGATAAAGAGCTTGTAGAATTTGTAAAGCTTGAAAATATGGATTGGCCATCCTCAGATTACGACTTTCTTCAAGGACCTGATGTTTCCGAGGAAAGCTGTATTCAACATTGCCTAGATGATTGCTTGTGTGTTGCAGCCGTTTATGATCAAGGCAAGACATGTATGAAGAAGCAGTATCCTTTGTCCAACGGAAGAAAAAGCCCAAATATTACTAGCATAGCTCTCATCAAGGTACCTAAAAATATAGGTATAGAAAAGAAAGGCCAGTCTCTGATTGTTGTCTTGGCAGTACTCCTTGGCAGCTCTGCATTTCTCAATATCCTTTTCTTCTTAGCTAGTTCTGTGGCCATTATCTACTTGTACCATAAAAGGCTAAATTTGCCACGGAATATTGATAGGACATTTGGAACAAATGTGAGAAGTTATACATATAAAGAGCTTGAAGAAGCAACCCAGGGCTTCAAGCAAATATTGGGTAAAGGTGCTTTCGGAACTGTTTATAAAGGGGTCCTTGCGTCAGATTCTAAAAGATTTGTTGCAGTCAAGAAATTAGATAAAACGGTAGAAGAAGGTGAGAAGGAATTCAAAACAGAAGTGAGTGTGATTGGTCAGACTCATCACAAGAATTTAGTTCAGTTGCGTGGTTATTGTGATGAGGGGCAACACCGACTTCTGGTATATGAATATATGAGTAATGGCTCTCTAGCCACCTTTCTCTTTGGGATATCAAGGCCTCATTGGGACCAAAGAGTGCAGATTGCTTTTGGAATATCAAGAGGCCTGATGTACTTACATGAAGAGTGCAGTACTCAAATCATACACTGTGACATTAAGCCTCAAAACATACTCTTAGATGAGTGCTTTACTCCAAGAATTGCTGATTTTGGATTAGCAAAGCTTTTGTTGGCAGAGCAAACTCGAGCAGCTCGGACAGGAATAAGAGGAACAATTGGGTACTTTGCACCTGAATGGTTTAGGAAAGGATCCATTTCGGTTAAGGTTGATGTTTATAGTTTTGGTGTGATGTTACTTGAGATCATTTGTTGCAAGTCCAGTGTTACATTTGCATTGGGAGAAGAGGAAGCATTGATAGATTGGGCTTATGAATGCTACAAAGATAAAAGATTAGAAAAGTTGATAGAAAATGATGAGGAGGCAAAGAATGACATGAAGAGGCTAGAAAGACTTGTGATTGTGGCGATTTGGTGTATTCATGAAGATCCTTCACAGAGACCCTCCATGATAAAGGTCACACAAATGCTTGAGGGAGTTATTGAAGTTTCTGTACCCCCACGCCCTTCACTGTATACTTCCTTGTCTTCAAAAAATTAGTTCACCTTGATATTGGACAATAAATTCAAATATGATCTTTATCATTTCCATACAATAGTGTAGTAATTAAGTGAACACAGGCATCAAGTTAATAACAAAAAAGCTTTATCCTCATAACTAATCTCAACTTCAAAATTTTGCAAATCTACTAGTATTTTGTTATGATCATTCGACTGGTTAAATAGACAAATACTTGCACAATAATGGAAACTGAAGAGTTTTTTCTTCAAAAGAATTGGATCTCCATACTCTTGGTCATGTGCCTCTTCTCCAAATTTTTTTTTCATAGCTCGTTATCATTTGTCTACCTTATATAATAAATATTTTGGATCCTTGTCAAAACAAAAACGGATGGTGGCGCAAGCTTATCTATTAATCTTCTCCTAGTTTCCATCTAACCTTTCTTCAGGTTTGTCTTTCAAAGTAATAATCAACTCTTGTTAGATCAAGACATCCATTAACTCGTATGTCACATGCCAATGTTGTTTGATCCTTTAAATTTTTCTACCTCAAGTTTGGAATTAGAGACCATAGTCTTAACTATCAAAGGTTTTGTAGATGGCTCACATGACATCTATTAGGTTAGTGTTGGCATGTTCATGACAATGTAATGCTTCTTTGAATTGTAAAACTTCAAGTGAAAGACAAAGCACAAGAGTCAGCTCTTGTTATTGTAGTCTTCGGAATTTCAACTGCATCCTGTTCTACTCTTGATCGATCTAGATCTACTTGTTGGTTGACTCTTGATCAATTTAAAATCAAGAATTTTGATTCTCTTAAAGGCTCACTAAGTCAACTATCAAGTGGGAATTCAAGCCCCACATGAAAAAATATATTATGGTCCTTTTGGATTGAGGGGGACGGAGAGGGAGTAGAGTAAAGTAGAGTAAATTTTGCCCAAAATTGACTTAATTTTAGCCAACTCTACTCTACTCTCCTTTACTCCCCCTCCTTCTTCCATTCATCCAAACGGACCCTTAGAGCCTATTACAATTAACTCAAATAGAGGAGAGAAAGTGTGAGTCATGCATCTAATGTCCAAAACCCCAATTCTCTTTGTGTCACCCTATACCGAAGATCAAGAACAAAATCTAAAGACGATTTGTGAAGATTGGTATCAGTAACTAGAGCCACAGAGCCACCACAATTAGTAGTTGTGAAGAAATCTTTGAGGCAGTACTCCTTGGAGTCATGGACGGAGTTCGTGTGGAGAATTTCATGATATAATAGTTCAAGGAACTTGGAGCAGTTTGTGGAGTCACAACTACAAGAGATAGCTTTAGAAGCAAGGGTTTATTCTATTGTAAACTTTGATTCTAAATAATAAAATTTTTCTTTGGGTAGGTATTCACTAGGTGTTTTTTCCCCCTTTTGGGTTTGTCTCTATGTTTTTACATCGTCAACAAATCACTATGTTATTTATTTATTTTTTCACTTTATACTATATTGTGATTTGTTTTTGTGCCTTGTTAACAGGGAATCCAATGCCTATCATAAGTGGTTAATTTAATAAGTTTAGCTTAATTTTGTTAAAATTGAACAGCAAGCTCTAAACATACTTCTCAACATTTTCTTCCCAACAATCAGATCTATGAACCAATCAAAAACAAAATCTCCTAAGAGAACAGATTCAAATGCCTAGAGAGCCTTGACTTTAATACCAGCTTGCTGCACAAAAGAGCCTTCTGATAGCATTCTTGCACAAGATTGATTGTGAAAAATTATTGGGGACTAGAGAAAGATAGGAATGAAAAAAATAAACATAGTCCCACGCAAGTGAGAACCAAGGACTTATATGGTTTAGCCTTTTAGGCCTACTTCCAGAGTCTTTTGGGTAAATATTGGTAAAAATAAAGTTTTTTGGGGTTATAGTCACTGTTCGAAGTTATTTGGGAAAATGAGGAGAGATAGTGAATTTCGGCAACAGTGTTGCCGAAATTCGAAGAAAAGTATGAGAGAGAAAATCCAAACTGAGGGGAGAGAAATTTTGAGAATTTCGGCAACAGTGTTGCCGAAATTCCTTCTGCCCAAACCCTGCCCGCTTCACTGAGTGCCCATGCGCGTGAGTGCCAAAAGGAAAAAATAAAAAAAGGTTTGTGGCAATCCCATTGCCGAAAATGGAGGGAAAAGAAAAAAAAAAAAAAAAAAGAGAGAATTACAGCAATGGGATTGCCGAAATAGGGGGAAAGAAAAAAAAAAAAAAAAAAAAAATTGGCCATGGAGGGCCGAAATAGGAAAAAAAAAAAAAAAAAAAAGGAAAATTGGCAATGGGGTTGCCGAACTAGGGGGCACAAAAAAAAAAAAAAAAAAAAAAGGTGGCCATGTAGTGCCACATTTGTTTTTTTTCTTTCCCCCCTATTTCGGCAATCCCATTGCCACATTTCCTCTTTTTTTTTTTTTCCCCCCCTATTTTGGCAACCCCATTGCCAATTTTCCTTTTTTTATTTTTTTTTTCCTATTTCGGCATGGCCACCTTTTTTTTCTTTTTTTTTTCTTTCCCCCCCTATTTCGGCAACCCCATTGCCAATTTTCCTTTTTTTTTTTTTTTCCTATTTCGGCACTACATGGCCACCTTTTTTTTTTTTTTCCCCTATTTCGGCAACCCATTGCAAATTTTCCTTTTTTTTTTTTTTTTCCTATTTCGGCACTATATGGCCACTCTTTTTTTTTTTTTTTTCTTTTTCTTTTTCTTTCCCCCCTATTTCGGCAATCCCATTGCTGTAATTCTTTTTTTTTTTTTTTTTTCTTTTCCCTCCATTTTCGGCAATGGGATTGCCACAAACCTTTTTTATTTTTTCCTTTTGGCACTCACGCGCATGGGCACTCAGTGAAGCGGGCAGGGTTTGGGCAGAAGGAATTTCAGCAACACTGTTGCCGAAATTCTCAAAATTTCTCTCTCCTCAGTTTGGATTTTCTCTCTCATACTTTTCTTCGAATTTCGGCAACACTGTTGCCGAAATTCACTCTCTCTCCTCATTTTCCCAAATAACTTCAAACAGTGACTATAACCCCAAAAAACTTCATTTTTACCAATATTTACCCAAAAGACTCCTACTTCCATGGGTGACTACGAGAAGAAAATTGCACTAATAATTACAAAGGATACAATGGTAGCACAAAGCCACTCTCAAAATTTTAAACCTCAAATACATCAACAAAAAAAAAAAAAAAGTCTTTCAAAAATCACAAAGAATAATAAAATTTACACTCTAATTGCCGCCACCTACTTTTGACAAAACTGCACAAAAAGTATTCCTTGAAAAGTTGACCAATTTTTCATAGAAAATTTCATAGCACGCAGTCACGCACTCTCCCACTTGACTGGGCCACCATAACACAAAAATAAAAGTCTTGGTTGGGTGTGAAAATTTCAGTATAAAAGCCTAACTAAAATTGGCAATTTTGTGGTGCTGTTCTGCAGAGAACTCAAAGACCGAAACTGCCAACAATTATGGACTAACTGATTCATTTATAGGCCACAAATACTAATTCATGTATAAAGTCAATGAACCGTGTGGAGTTGACATGAACTCATGATTCTAGAACTCAGCTAAAATGAATAAGTCTAGCTTTCTGCAGTTTTGCTCGTCAAAATAGTAAATGCTATTTGGATACGACAATACATTGGGTGAGGCTTCCGTAAATGCTTATGTGTATTGGACGGAACACTTGGTCAACATGTTGTCATTTTAGGATACATGTCGTATTCGTTTCACCTCTAACACACAAGAGCACTTGAATGCAAGCCAAACACCAATACATCAAGGGTTGATTAATTGCACTTTCCCTGTAATCAACTAATAATGGGGATACTCTTCAATACTCCCTAAACTTTAAAGCTAAGCAATGATTCCTTGATTTATTGGCAATATGCATGTTACCCCGCTGTTACTGAATTTTGTTAAGCTCAAAAAATTTTAAGAAATTTTTAATTTTCTTATCAAAAATTGTGTTTAACTTAAAAAATATATCATGAATACCTTAAAAGGGGGAAAAAGTATCCTCCCTCTCTCTCTCTCTTCATTGCCCATGGGAATGGGTTGTGGGTGGCACAAGATGGTATGGGGGTTTCGATGGGGAAAGAGTCCTTGAAGCATGGTCAAATTGTGGGTCAATTCATTGAGGACTGAAAAGTTTATGGTTAGTGGATCTAATGGTAGTAACAAAGTTTATGGTTAGCTCTGAGTAAAAAATTTTAACAAATTACAAGATATTTTTTGCTTTCATGAAAGGATGATTTTTGGGATTGTTGTCATATTTTTTCTGATTATTCATCCTCTTCAGGAATTGAGATGATGATTCTAATATTTTTCAGTTATTCTCTCTTTAAATTAAGAAATTGGGGTTCGTGTTTTTTTTCCCCCTATAAAAATACCAATTTAGGTACTCGATCTAAATCCAAATAATTCTTGATAATTTTTTTACCCTATTTAATTTTTATGGAAAAATTGGTCTTTTAATATATACGATGGGTTTAATGGAGATTTTAATGTGCACAATGGGTAGGGCCGGGTTGGGTTTGTACCTAACTCGAACTTGACCCGACATCATTGGGTGGGAGAGATTTTAACCCGCAGCCAACCCGAATGAAGTTTCGGATCAACCGGGTTGGGTTATATCGGTTTCGAGTGTGTATTAGTTGGTTTTGGGTTGCCGATCTTGCGGATTTTGGCAAAAATTTGAGTTGATGTAACGAGATTTGGCTGATATTCCTTCGGATCTATGGAGATCTGGATGAATCTGTCAAGATTTGGCCTAAATCACCTAATATTGACAGAGTTAGAGTCGGGCTTAACGGAGTTTTGGCCAAAACTCACGATTTCTGACAGGGAGAGAACAAGTCTTTGGGCAGGTCGGGTTCGTCAACTTCTCAAATAGCCAAACTGCCACTCAAACTAACAACATCAGGTCCTGGTGCTGGCAACCCGCGGCTGGCCGAACCACTGCTTGGATCAGGCAGTTATCAGGTGGAGATTGTCGAGTCTAGGCAGGTGGTGGATAGTCCTAATTGTCAATCATGACTTCTCTCAACCTTTGCAAACTTGAAAGCTTTTATGCACTGAGTGTAACTTTTTTTTAATCTATTCTTGAAAATCTATGATATGGTGTGTATATATATATATATATATATATATATATATATATTTTTTTTTTTTTTTTTTTTTGAGAATACTGATATGGTATAATCTGAATACATTGATTACACTCACTTAAAGTAAATAAATAATTAAGTACCCATCCTAATTTTCAATTCAAAATATAAATTGGTGGATTAAGGTTCTCTCCACTTGAAATGTATAAATTTCTTAATTCTAATTAAATATTACAAATTTAAGACACAAATACTTTTGAGGTGTTTTTTTAAATCACACTGGGCACATGTCTAGTACGGATGTTTCTACTAGTTGACGTATTCATACTTTCTAGACGCTAGTCTTATTAATTAGTTAGACGTTTTCCAAAAGAATTTGATGTTAGTCTATTAAAAAATATCTTGACCATGAAAAATGACCGTGGTTCGTAGAAGTTTCAATCACAAAACTTTTTCTTCTATATAAAGGCTGCCATGGGTTCTTTCTAACTCATAAACCGATAAGCCTTAACCATTGCAATGGCTAATTCAACGCTTCCTCATTTTTGTTCTCTCTTGCTTCTACTTCTGCTTCTTCCTCTCCTTCCCACTGTTTTCACCTACACCAAAGATGACTGTAACATAAGGCTGGACTCACCTTTAATTGCACAGCAAGGAACTGGTCCATGGAAGTCGCGTTCAGGTGAATTCGCCTTTGGATTTTATCCTATTCAAAGCGATAAGATTCTGAATCAATTCTTGTTTGCAGTTTGGTTTGATAAAATAAAAGACAAAACCATAGTTTGGTCTGCAAATGGCAATAATCCAGCACCACAAGGTTCTGCACTGAAGCTATCTAGCAACAAAGAGTTTGTTCTCAATGACCCTCTAGGCAAAGAGTTGTGGAAGCCTCAAAGGAATGGTTCAAAATCCAGTTGCTTTGTTATGCTAGATAAAGGGAACTTGGTGATTTTAGATGAGCAATATAATCCAATGTGGGAGAGCTTCAAAGAGCCTACTGATACAATTTTGCCAGGCCAAACACTGTACAGGAATACCACACTCAGGTCTCGCCAATCTGACACAAATTATTCTAAAGGGCGCTTCCAGCTTGCTTTTCAGTATGATGGAAATCTGGTGCTTTATTCTCTATCTATGCCATCTGAAATCCGTGGGAAAGCTTATTTTTCTAGCTGGACAGTAAACTTGGCAACACAGTTGAACTTTACTGAGGCCGGATACATGTACGTCCAAAACGCAATATTAACCAATTGGTTCAACGTTTTCAAGAAAAATCCTGGCTCAAGTGAAACTTTCTACCACATGGCTAGGATTGATCACGATGGAGTCTTCAGATTATACAAACACCTCAGAAAGGAGGACACCACAAGTGGTGGAAGTAGTCCTGCATCATGGACTGAAGTAAATGGCATTCCTGATAATATTTGTGATGCATTTGTTAATTATGCTAATGGTGGTGGGTTCTGCGGACCCAACAGCATTTGTACTACAAAAAGTGGTTCTAGTCATGCATCTTGCTCTTGTCCTGTTGGATTTTCTGCCTTGGACCAATCGGACTATAGGACAGGCTGCAAACCAAATTTCACAGTATCTAACTGCCACAATGGACGGGAAGCAAATAAAGAGTTTGATTTTGTAAAGCTAACAAACACAGACTGGCCGGTCTCAGATAACAACTTTCTTAAAGGATCTGCAGTTGATGAGGCAACGTGCAGACAGCTATGCCTCAATGATTGCTTGTGTGTTGTGGCAGTTTATGATGATAAAGATAAATCTTGCTGGAAGACGAAGTATCCTCTGTCTAATGGAAGAAAGAACACAAATATTACAAGAATTTCTCTCATCAAAGTACCTAAAGGTCATGGTTCAGATATGAAAGGCAAGTCAGATAAGAAAGGTGAGCCAATGGTAGTTATCTTGGCGGTACTACTTAGCAGCTCTGCATTCCTCAATATCCTTTTCTTCATAGCTAGTTTCGTGGCTAGTTTCTACATCTACCATAAAAAGGTGAATATGCCATGGAATATTGATAGCACACTTGCAATAAATGTGAGAAGCTATACATATAAAGAGCTGGAACAAGCAACCATGGGCTTCAAGCAAATATTGGGTAAAGGTGCTTTTGGAACTGTTTATAAAGGTGTCCTCGCATCAGATTCTAAAATATTTGTTGCAGTCAAGAAGTTAGATAAGGTAGTAGAAGAAGGTGAGAAGGAATTCAAAACTGAAGTGAATGTTATCGGTCAGACTCATCATAAGAATTTAGTCCGTTTGCTTGGCTATTGTGATGAGGGACAGCACCGGCTTCTGGTTTATGAGTACATGAGTAATGGCTCTCTATCTAGTTTTCTCTTTGGGATATCTAAGCCTCATTGGAACCAAAGAGTGAAAATCGCTTCTGGAATAGCGAAAGGTCTAATGTATCTACATGAAGAGTGCAGCACCCAGATTATTCATTGTGACATAAAGCCTCAAAACATACTTCTGGATGAGTACTTTACCCCAAGGATTGCTGATTTTGGATTAGCAAAGCTTTTGTTGATGGAGCAAAGTCGAGCAGCTCTTACAACAATAAGAGGGACAATTGGGTACTTTGCACCTGAATGGTTTACCCAAGCATCCATTTCAGTTAAGGTTGATGTATTTAGTTTTGGGGTGATGTTACTTGAGATCATTTGTTGCAAGTCCTGCATTGCCTTTGCAAGGGAAGAAGAGGAGGCATTTATAGTTTGGGCTTATGTATGCTACAAAGATAAAAGATTAGATAAGTTGATAGAAAACGATGAGGAGGCAAGGAATGACATGAAGAGGCTAGAGAGGCTTGTGATTGTGGCACTTTGGTGTATTCAAGGAGATCCTTCACTAAGACCCTCAATGAAGAAGGTCACACAAATGCTTGAAGGAGTAATTGAAGTTTCCGTACCCCCAAGTCCTCCATTGTATACTTCCTCTTCGTCCTCAAAAAGTAGTTCATTTTTTGATTTTTCATTGTCCTCAGTTTCTGTGCCCCATTTATGATGGATGAGAACGGGTAACTTTGTACATACGACTGGGTATTTAGCAATTCCTATTCTTTTTTAGAATGAAACGGCAGTAGTGCCACACCTATTCTTGTTTATATTATGCTATCAGAGTCAGGATGATTAGCAGTTGGTTTCCTTCATGCATTTATCTTTTGCACTGTGGTTTGTTCTTGGTAATAAGGTTCATAGTTCAATCTAATTTTTTTATTTTATTTTTATCATGGGTTTGTTAAATTGTTCTTGCTATGATTTTTGTGTGATTAAATTATACTTGTGTGTGGGTTGATTTGGATTTGTAACTTTGAGAATTGTGACCCAAGGGGGTCGAGATTCATTTATAATTACTACTTGAGCAAACCACTTCAATCATCTTCAAATTTAACTTTGAAATAGGAAATGAAAAAACCTACATCAATCATGTTTTCCAACTAACTTTGAATTCTAATAGAGGAAAGGAAATGAAACATGCTAGTCAAGCATATGTGATTTCTCAAAAAGAAAAATATTCAATTCGTATGTATCATACTTGTTCCTTTGGTATCTCAAAATTTTTGGTAGCTTATTTTCAACAAACAACCAATTTTATAACTTTTTTAGGGGAGAAAAAAAAAAAGTTAGACAAAAAGCAAAAAGCTAAACTTAAATTGCCAAAAGAAAAAAGCACTATTTTTGAAATTCAAATTCTAAAACCCTAAAAATATAGGAATTTAATCTTAAATCTAGTAAGAAACTAATAAGGGGCTAAAATTAAGGGATAAAGTGCAAAAAAAACAATTAAAAAAAAAAGGAGAAAAAGGAAGAGTGTATTTTTGTGAAGTATGCCAAATCAAATTAACAGAGATTCCAGAGAAATTTAAAAATGTCCTTTATTCAGACATCTCTAAACAATACTAACACAAAGAAAGAAGAAACTGAATAAAAAAGATGAGAAACCTTTTGTCTCAGGTGGCGTATGTTTAACAGAACACCCTTCCAAATCTGTTTCGACAAGAAATGGTCACCAAAGTAAGCAGGCTACACGAGTAAACTCTGGTTTTGATACATGGGGTCTTGGAACAGAGAGTTTCTTTGCTACCCCCACTAGTAGCCCTCTGATATCAAAACCCATTAGTAAAGGAACTAATGCTCAGCCTTTTGGCAAGCCAAAGATAACAGATACCAAAGCCAGTTTCTCAACCTGGCGGATGGGCAGGTCTTCAACTTAAAAGCCATCTGGGAAGCTATAATGGAGGTATTCTGTGAGAACCACACTATCTTTCTTGGTACCCAATTGGTCAGACAAATGAGAATAGAGAAAATTTAGAAACTCTTTGGCTTTTGAGCTTGATTTGGGTTCTCTGGGTGCTTGTGTTTTTTAGAGCTTTAATGTGGAAACATTTGCACATGTTATTCTAGACTAAGTAGTAAGTACCAGATTACAGGTTTATACTTTTATGCATGCCTCAATCTTTGTTTAAAGTTCTGTCAATTTTGTTGGCACTAGTCGTCATGGCACTTAGCAGACCGGGAGTTTGGATCTCATGGTCATGGGCCTTTTCACTTTTGGGGGTGTTATGGAAGGGGATAATGGACCTGTTCAAGCCCCTTAATTCAATACATTATGAAAAATAGAAAAGTAATATAGAGGCACTTTCGCAAACATCAAATATGCCCAAAAAGCTCTCACAAATCACAAAGATTTAAGTATAAAGAAATTTACCTTACTCAATTGTCGCATGGCATCCTATTTATTTAATTACCTCTTTTTTTTTTCTTTTTCTTTTTACAAAATCGCACGAGATACATATAATTATGGGCATTGTTTATTACACACTTGTGTATATGCACACAAGTGTGTAATAACTCTAAAATCTTCAGTTTAACCCATGATTTCAAAATTGAAAATGTGAGTTAGACTCAAGATTTAGTGTTATTTAACACTTGTGTGAATACACACAAGTGTATAATAGGTTTTATTCATACTAGTCACAGGCCCATGGAATTCATGGGAATATATAATTATTTTGAGATGTGGTCTAATATATTGTTTATTGTACATAATTTGCTCCCTAAAAATTAAACAATTTCTAAAAGTAATTTTCATCTCTCTATTTTTACAAATATATAATTGTATCATTTTTGGTATTTTTACAAATATGTAATTGTATCATTTTTGGTGTTTTTAATTGATATTATTCTTTTTTAAAGTGGTCCGTATTCTTCTAATTATTGTTAATATGCACTATATTTTCCTAATTTCTTTTGGTACAACTAAAGTTTTTAATTTTCAAATTTATTATTCAAATTCTCATTCTCTTAAGGAGACGATCTTGATAATAAAAGATTATAATATAATTACAATTGATATTACTCAAAAAATTAATAATACACTTAACCCAAACTTAACTTTTCTCATTCTTAAGTAAATACACTAAAGTGAACTGAAATGGACCAAATGGACCGAATTGAATCAAATGGACCTAAGTGGACTGAATGGGCTAAATTGGACATAAGTTGACCAAGGAGGACTAAATTGGACTGAACTAGACTAAATAGCTCGAAGTGGACTAAATCGAACCAAAATGGGTGTAATTGGACTGAAGTGGACAAAATGGACTAGATATGACCCAAGTGGACTGAATTGGACCGAACGGGACCAAATAGTCCAAAATGGACCAAATAATGAACCGTAATTAGTAAACATAACTCAAAAAATTGATAATAATTATAAGAATAAAGTCATGTAAAATCATAATCTATGATGAATAGTTTATTCCAGTATGTTAAATTAAGTAACATCAATTAGATTTGTTATGAAATTAATATTTTTAAGTAAATTATTATGCATTCATCTGTGATTCTATGTGTTATTCAAGCTGAATTTGACACCATGTAGAGAAAGTTGGTACACTACAAAAATCATATTAGGAAAGCCTCTTGCATATAATATTTTATACAAAAAGGAAAAAGAAAGAGGAAAAATAAAAAACCATTTTAAGAGCTTTATTATCTCTATGTCTTGAAATTGATGAAGATAATATATGGTTCTCTAAGTAGGAGCGGAACTAAACCCTTCAACCTAGCCTTGGATACTACATTTACATACGGATATAAATACAATGGTGGAATGAGATTTTTTTGGGCAAGTATAAATTAAAAGTAAATAAATGATGTCTCCGCCGAAGATGTTTTTATTACATGTATTTTATATTATAAGTTACATTTAGGTTCAAGAACATGTAAAGTCATAGGAGTGAAAGTGATGGTTATATCATGATTTATAAGTTCTAATTAGTTTTGAGAATGAGTGCATTAATATTACATACATTAATACTTAAACACATTTTTTTTAAATGAAGGAAAGAAAATGATGACATAAATGTGATTCACCTTCATCTTTTAGATATAAATAATGGTAAACTATGTATTTTGTCCCTATCCTTTACACCATATTTTAATTTGGTTCAAAACTTTTCAAATTTTGTAAATTTAGTCCCTAACCTTCCAGTATTATGTTAATTTAGTACTTGTTGTTATCTCTTGGATGAAAATTACAAATGTGGCAAACAACTAAAATAAAAATTAGTTTATTGCCAGATTTATAGAAACTAATTTTTTATTTTGGCCGCTAGCCACGTTAGTAATTTCCATCCAAGAGATAATAACATAGACTAAATTGACCCGACACTAAAAAGTTAGGGACTAAATTGGCACAGTTGAAAAGTTAGGACCAAGTTGAAATATGGTATAAATGATAGGGACCAAATTAGTAGTTTCCCTATAAATAATAGAGTAAATTACAAATTGCATCCCTAAAATTTGGAGGTAATTGGATTTTACACCCTGAAGTTTCAGAATTTGGCTTTTGCCCCCTAAAGTTTGGGTGTTTGGATTTTACACCCTGAAGTTTCAGAATTTAGATTTTACCCCCTAAAGTTTGTGAATATCTGAATTTTACACCTCAAAATTATGAAATTTTTGGGTGTAAAATCCAAACACCTTCAAATATTAGGGGGTGAAACCCAAATTTTAAAATTTCAAGGTGTAAAATCCAATCATCTCTAAACTTTAGAAGTGTAATTTATAATTTACCCTAATATATATATATATATATATATATATATATATATATATATATATATATTTATAATCAAAGATATTTGACTATTTGTTGACTTCCTTATATTGTACCACATAAGCTTTGGAGCCTTCACAATTTTCCACATCATTATTATTTTTTATATTTAATTTATTCTCTTTATTATTTATTTTCCAAATTTCTAAAAACTCTACACACGGTGAAAACCTTATGCTTCAATTGCCACCTTCCTTCTCTCTCACTCCAATCCAATCTCTTATCCACAATGAAGACCCAGAAAACCCGATTGCTTTGGTCCATTATAAACATAATGCTTCTTTTCCTCTTCTAAATGAATTTAAGTTTTTTTGTCTTTGTTTTTTTTTTTCTCTTTGCTCTCCGTTGCAATTTTTGTGTAATATGAATTCCAAGACCGATGAAAGAGCCACCTTCTAAATAAAGAGGACCCATTGCGTTAGGTTGTCTTTTGTGTGTTTGGCATGACTGGACAAGTATGAATTGTATTTTTTTTTTTTTAAATCAAATTTAGATTTTTCTTTCCTCACATTTGAGTTCTTTTTGTTTAACCAAAACCCTAGCGACTCTAATTTCTCTGCATCAATATGGTACCCCTTTTCTTTGGATCTCTTTAGATATTGTTGTATAAAAGATTGCAATAATTTTACTTGTTTGATTTCTTAATTAATTATATTAACTCTATGTTTGTTTTAATTATGGATTTTTTAAATAAAAAATTGCAATAATTTAGAGTACATCTTCTAGCCTTATACTTATATTGGTTTTATCTGATTTTTCTTGTGCAATTTTTTTCTTAGTGCTGTTTAATTACTATTCTTAGTTAAGAAAAAGGTTGATGGACTGATATATAAGATTTGCATAGTATTGTTGAATTATGCAATGTTCTAAAATTGTTGAATTATTTGATTAGTTGCAATTAATGTCCTATGTTACTTGCTAATTGGAAGAGTTTAAGGGCACGATCATTTGGTCAAATATTTTTTGTTTTTAGTATGTTTAATCTTTTAGAATATTTGTATGGATTTAATCTCTAAACAATGAACAAAAGAGAATTAGAAATTTTCACAGAAAGCAAAATCCAAAAAGACATTAAATAAAGCTTGAAGATATAAGCACAATTATAAATAATTTTGTTTACTAATTCTTTTGTAATACTTATGAAACAAATGTAAGAGCATGCTTTAATTATTGTAATATTTTACTCCATAATACTTGTATGTTTTTTCATATTTAATGATCTTATGTGGTAAGATTTTGACAATTTTTCATAAGTAATGTTTAAACTATGGAAAATTATTGAATACTCCGGAAGTACCATAAATGCGTACCCCCTCTTACATGAATTGTGGGTCCTACCATAAATTTAATTAGTAGGACCCACAGTTATGTGAGAGAGAGAATACACATTCATAGTATTCCAAAAATACCTAATAATTACCTTTAAACTACATCTTTCATCTTACATTGAAGTTGATTTAGCTTTCAAATAGTTGAAATTAGAAAAATATTTAAATTAGAACATTTTAACCTTTGATCTAAAAGTTTTCCTAGCAACTAGTTTTATTATATATATATACTTGACAAGTTCAACTAAAGCTGGCAATTTTGTGCAGCTGTGCATGCAAAGAACTCAAAGCCAACACTTAAATAATAGGCGGTCAAGATTCTCAAAAAAAAATAAATTAATAAATAAATAAACAATAGGCGGTCAAGCCACATACGTTAACTACTCTCTATTTTAATTTGATTTGATCAAGTTTCACAAACGAAACAATGCCGAGGCTTCAACCAAGATACCTGGCTAATGTGACTATTTTTTTTTAGAAGCCGACCGAATGACTATTTCAAATTGCAAATATTTACACCTTTTAATTAATAGGCATTCAAGCCACAATTGACAATTGTCAACAGATGGAGTAATTAATAGAGTAATTACGCTATTAATTGTAGAAAAAGGAATTGGGAGAGAGAGAGAGAGAGAATGAGGATTTGGAACGATACATGCATTAAATCAAGGAATGGCATGGAAATTGCCACTTTTATAAGCTAATGACGCAGCTAGTGAGGTCTAATTTTTTTTTTTTTTTTTTTGAGAACCTAGTGAGGTCTAATTGAGGGAAAATAAAAATTATCTGTATCATTTTTTGTATACTACTTTATGTTCCACTAAGCATAACTTGTCTTGTATTGATTTTTTTTTTCATTTTAAATTTCAATTATTTTATAAGAAAAGTAAAATCATATCCTCAGTACCATTTCAAAAAGATATATATATATATATATATATATATATGAGTTTTTCACTCTTTCCCTCTTCTTGTAAGGCTTCTAGATATGGGACAATTGTAAAAAAAAAAAAAAAATTATTATTCATGTTCAATTCTTTTAACAGCTTGAGACTTGAGAGTAGAAAGTTAAACTGAATGACGATTTAGAATGATGATAAAGAGCACAATCGTTAGAAGCGGACGTTATAGGTTGAAACTCTGTAAAAAAAACAAAAAAGACTTATAATTTATCAAGTTAGCCCTAAAATGTATAAATTTCTTGATTCTTCTTGGTTTAGATTAATTATTATAAACTCAAAAGGTGTACATAGAATCATGTCGTTTCTAGGACATTACACTTGTAGATACAAGAAATAAAATCTCAACTTTCATACAAATGCTAAAGCAGAGCAACATCTGTCTGAATAATAAAAAAAACTAGTATTAATTAAGAAGCTACTATTAATTTAAGGGAGAGGGATTAAAGAGTTATCTTTATTAATTGAAAAGGTTTTTTCATTTGATAACATTGCTACTAGTTGAAGCATTCCTGCTTTCTTGACGCTAGCCAGTCTTATTAGTTAGACTTTTTCCAAACAATTTAGTGTTAGTTAATTCAAATATCTGAAGAAGTCACAGACCATGAAAATGAATGGTTCTTAAATAATCTCAATTACAAGACTGCAGCAACCGCTAGGAACAGCATGTTTCAAACCTATCAAACATTATAAATGTTGTTGTAATGGTTTCTTTCTAACTCATATAACCCATAAGCCATAACCATTATTATGGCATTAATGGTTACTTCAGCACTTCATCATTGTTGTTCTCTCTTTCTTCTCCTTCTGCTTCTTCCTCTCGTTCCCACTGTCTTTACCTACACCAAAGATGACTGTAACATATTGCTGAACTCACCGGCTTCAGTCACAGACCAAGATATTAATACATTATTCACGTCACGTTCAGGTGAATTTTCCTTTGGATTCCGCCGCTTTCAAATCAATGAGAAAGAGTCTCAATTCTTGCTTGCAGTTTGGTTTACTATAACAAAAGACCAAACCATAGTTTGGTCTGCAAATGGCAATGAACCAGCACCACAAGGTTCTACACTGACGCAGAATAGCAGCAGTGCATTTGTTCTCAATGACCCTAATGGCAATGAGTTATGGAAGGCTCCAGTGAATGGTTCCATATCCAGTTGTGCGGCTATACTGGACAATGGGAACTTGGTGATTTTAGATGAGCAGTATAATTCTGTATGGGAAAGCTTCAAAGAGCCTACAGATACGATATTGCCTGGCCAAATACTGTACATGAATACCACACTCAGGTCTCACCAATCTACTACAAATTATTCTTATGGCCGCTTCCAGCTTTCTTTACAGCTTGATGGCAATCTGGTGCTTTATTCTATAAATATGCCATCTGAAGTTCTTAATCATGCTTATTTTGCCACCATGACAATCTTCTGGGAATCACAGTTGATCTTTACTGAAGCCGGATACATGTACGTCCAAGATGCGAACAATTCAACCAACATCTTCAACCTTACCCAAGAAGATCCAGGCTCAAAAGACTCTTTCTACCACATGGCTAGGATTGATTATGATGGGGTCTTCAGAATATACAAACATCTCAGACAGCAGGACACAAGTTGTGGAAGCTGTCCTTCAACATGGGATCCAGTGCAAGGCATTCCTGGTATTACTGATATTTGTGGTGTATTTGATGCTAATACTTTTGTAGGTGGGTTCTGTGGACTCAACGGTGTTTGTCGTACCTCAGATGCTTCAAGTGGGGGCGAGACATTTTGCTCATGTCCTTATGGATTTTCTCAATTGAACCCATATGAGGATTGGGCAGGGTGTAAACCAGATTTTCCGTTACCCAACTGCGACAATGGATGGGAAGAAAATAAGGGGCAGGTAAGCTTTGTACGGCTTACAAATATGGACTGGCCGTTTACAGATTACAGCCTTGTTCAAGGGGCTAATGAGACAGAGTGTAAGCAGCAATGCCTTGACGATTGCATGTGTGTTGTGGCCATTTTCGAAAAAACAGGTGGTTATTGTTGGAAGAAGAAGTACCCTCTGTCCAACGGAAGATATAGCACAAATATTACGAGAATAGCTTTCATCAAGGTACCTAATAGCTTTGTTCCAGTGAAGAAAAGCCAGTCTGTGGTAGTTGTTTTGGCACTACTCCTTGGCAGCTCTGCATTTCTCAATATCCTTTTCTTCATAGCTAGTATTGTGGCTATTATCTACTTGCACCACAAAAAGCTGAATTCGCCATGGAATATTGATAGCACACTTGCAACAAATGTGAGAAGCTATACATATAAAGAGCTCGAACAAGCAACCAGGGGCTTCAAGCAAATAGTAGGAAAAGGTGCTTTTGGAACTGTTTATAAAGGGGTCCTTCCATCAGATTCAAAAAGATTTGTTGCAGTCAAGAAGTTAGGTAAGGTGGTAGAAGAAGGTGAGAAAGAATTCAAAACAGAAGTGAGTGTGATCGGTCAGACTCATCATAAAAACTTAGTCCGGTTGCTTGGTTATTGTGATGAGGGGCAGCACCGACTACTGGTATATGAGTACATGAGTAATGGCTCTTTAGCTAACTTTCTCTTTGGGATATCCAGGCCTCATTGGAACCAAAGAGTGCAGATTGCTTTTGGAATTGCAAGAGGTCTCATGTACTTACATGAAGAGTGCTGCACCCAAATCATCCATTGTGACATAAAGCCCCAAAACATACTTCTAGATGAATACTTTACACCAAGGATTGCTGATTTTGGATTAGCAAAGCTTTTGTTGGGTGAGCAAACTCGAGCTGCTCGAACAGGAATAAGAGGGACGATTGGGTACTTTGTACCTGAATGGTTTAGGAAAGCATCCATTTCCGTTAAGGTTGATGTGTACAGTTTTGGTGTGATGTTACTTGAGATTATTTGTTGCAAGTCTAGTGTTACATTTGCGTTGCAAGCAGAGGAGGCATTGATAGATTGGGCTTACGAATGCTACAAAGATAAAAATTAGATAAGTTGATAGAAAACGATGAGGAAGCAAGCAATGACATGAGGAGGCTAGAGAGGCTTGTGATTGTGGCAATTTGGTGTATTCAAGAAGATCCTTCACTGAGACCCTCGATGAAAAAGATCACACAGATGCTTGAGGGAGTTATTGAAGTTTTTGTTCCCCCAAGTCCCTCATTGTATAATTACTCTCCGCCTTCAAAAAGTAGTTCCTTTGAGTTTTCATTCTCCTCAGTTGAAAGGTAAGCATCTGAGATTGATGATAATGGGTAACTTTGTAAATAACTAAGTGTTGAGCAACCTCTTTTAAAGGTGAGGCGCCACACCTATTCTTATTTGTATTATGGTATCAGATTCAGGCTGATCGGTGGTTGGTTTCCCTTATGCATTTGTCTTTGGCACTGTCCTTTGTTCTTGGATACAAGGTTCCCTTGTTTCATGCCTATTATCCCTTTGTGTCTTTCACCTTCGTAGTTGTAATTTTGGATTCCTAGTTCAATTTGACTTTTTTTTTTCTTGGGTTTGTTAAATTGTTCTTGCTGTAATTTTCTGTGGAATTAAAGCGTACTTGCATGTGGGTTGATTTGGATTTGTAACTGTAAGAACTGCAATCCAAGGGGATCGAGATTCATAATAATTATTCCTTGAAAAAATCAAGTCAAACATGATGTTCAAATTTAAATTTTATATTGAAAAAAAAAAAAAAAAAAAAACTCCGTCAATCATTTTTGTCATCCAACTTTAAATTTTAATAGACGAAGGAAACGAAACATTGTAGTCAAAGAAAATTTGAATTCTCAAAATGGAAAAATTCAAATCATATGTCATACATGATACAACTAGTTTTGTATCCCATAGTTTTCAATAGTTTATTTGCTAAATTAGTTTTCAGAAAACAACTAGTTTTAATGTTTTATTATTAACTTTTTTTTGGGGCGGGGGGTTGGCGGAGAAGTGAGACAAAAAGCTTAACTTAAATTGCCAAACAAAAAGAAAAAGCATCTGTAAACACTAAAACAAAGAAAGAAGAAACTGAATAAAAAAGATGAGGAACTTTTTCTGTAAGGTGGCATACGCCACGTCCGTTTAACAGAACACCCTTCCAAATCTGTTAGGACAAGAAATGGTCACTAAACACTAGTTTTGATATAATGGGGTTTAGCCTGCAATGAAAGCTTGATAATGTAAATGCTAGAGCTAGTTCAGACTCTCAATTTTAATTACGGTATGATTAATTTTAATCTAAACACACTTAATGCGGAATATACGTGATCAGAAAATTTATTAATCGAAGCACTCAACAATTGCAAGGACGAACAAATAAGTGCAAGACAAAAATCTAACCGTTGGATTGCATATTCTTTATGCTTCTAATACACATGTCAAATTTTGTATCAACTAGATATTATTTACTATATAATTTATAAGATTATATTTTATGCATAATTTTAAACTACAAAAACTTGTCATTTAAACAATTTATTGATGATATAGTTATTGATATTTAATTTTTTAGAAATTTTACAAGTATGGAGAATATAAGAAGAAGATATAATCAAATTGTGGATTTATCAAAATTTACCTTCAATTAATATATATATTAAGTAAAGTTGTATCCTTAAGCTGTAATCAATTTTGTAACTAAATTTTGTCCTAAATCATTTATAGGCATTGACAAGGGGAAATTTTCACTAATAAATATGAAAAATAGAAAAGTAATATAGAGGCACTTTCACAAACTTCAAATACTCCAAAAAAGCTCTCACAAATCACAAAGAATCAGAATAGAGAAATATACCCCACTCAATTGTTGCATGACATCCTCTTTATTTATTTATTTGCTTCTTTACAAAATCGCTGAAAATATATATATATATATATATATATATATATGGGTTCAAGTTACACCTAATGAGTATACCCTTTAATTTAAGTAGATCTAATGGTCAAAACAGAACTCATTAATGTCAATTACATTGTCATTTATTCTGATGTACCATCTCATTTATTATCCTTTAATTAAAAATTTCCATACTTATCTCTACTCCCCAAAAACGTTCTATACGTTCTCTATCTATCTTCCCTCATCTACTCTTTCCTCCTATTCAACTCTCTACCCTCATTTGTTCTCTCCTCCACGTCCATGGCCAAAGGGTTCCACCATCTCCACCCATCATCCACAAGATTCCACCGCCTTCGGCTGCAAGGTTCCACCGCCGCTAGCCACCAACTTTCTGCCTTTAATTAAATTTGTGGGAAGTGATAGTGATGTTTTTTACAAGTTGTCAGTACATTAAGAAGGTTGACGGGAATATAGAACCCGACAGCCATTGTCATTAGGACGCCTTCTTTTAACGTTCGAGGCCACACCCTTTACGTGACGGCGTTAGGCTGAAGTATCAAGCTAACAAAGTCAAGGCTGACAACCTTGATAGTGAAGGTCCTTAGCTGACGGCCTTTTTGAAGACATACGTAGGCTGACGACAATGTAGGAGGCACACGTAGGCTGACGACCTTAGCAGGTAAAAGTTGAAGAAGTAATCCAACCTTCATTCTTAACCTACCTTGACTTCTACATACTTGAATATAAGGAAAATTCTTACGCTACACGTTCGACCTTAGTCAAGAAGATTCTTATAAGGAAAAGGGCTCTATATGATATGCGAAAATCCACAAACTACTCTCCTAAAAGGAAAGTACTTCTTCACCAAGGCGTTTATTTCGGTTCCATACCACTATATATACCCCAAAACCCTCATGACCCAAAGGTACGCACAGTTATCTCAACTCTGGCACTCTAGGGTTGTTTAAAAGACTCTAACTTGATCATCGGAGGGTTTTTGGCCGGCACCACACCGGTGCTCTCTGTTCGGTCTTCTATTTTCTCTTCGCAGGTGTTGCTTCGATCTGGAGAGTGTTCGCAGCTTACTGGTGTTTTCTTCGGCATCATCAGGAAGTTTTTCTTAACCCCGAAAAATCTAAAATTAGTGGCAGCCCTTGAATATACAAGATATTTCTATAGGATCAAGTACCTAAACTTAACACCAAGTCTAGATATGTTAAACAATAAGCGTGTGTACACACAACAATAAGTAAAGTACATGGTACAATGGCTAACAATATCTCCTTTAAGCTTCTCTTCTACTCCTTTGTTCCTTAGTTCTACGTGAACTAATAACATGATCACAGCGAAAATTAAAGTGTAGTATAACGGCATCTAGATTTTAATAATCAAAAAGTTTACACAAAATGATGTAGTTAACATATTTTGGAATGCATAAGATTAGATTTATCTACAAAAAAATAATAATAATAATAATAATAAGGAGGAGCAGATGAGGGAAGGTAGGTAGAGAACGTTTTTGGGAACAAGAGATAAGTATGGAAATTTATAAGTAAGGAATAATAAATGAGATTGTAATTAGAATAAATGATATTATAATCAGTATTAAAGAGTAATTTTTTTTTACTGTTAGATCAACTCATATTCAATGGTGTAGAAAATGTATAATTCTAAAAGGTTACGCTAGTAAGTTGAACCCATCTCTATATATATCATCAACTTGATATAAGCCTAATAAAAATGATTACAGCTTGGGGTAATTTTCCTTACCCTAATTTCTAAGCTTTTCTCTCCAGCGAATAACAACTAAAAATACAAAAAAATTGCAGACTATAAACTCAATACCCAAACAGAAAAACACAAAAGAATTAACCCTCATTTTTTAAAATAAACATAGAAAATTAAATTTAAGTATACCTCAACTTGATAGTTAGACCTTGTAGCTGATGTAGATATCGATGGCTCATACAGAGGAGGAAGCTAACAACTCATCGCCATTAAAGTTGATGTTGGCCTTGAACTTGGGCCTGTGTTCAGACCAATTTGCCTCTCGCAGAAGAAAATGGATAGGAAACAGAGTGTTGACTGAATTACTGAAATACAAAAGAGAGAGAGCAATGAAGCCAATAATTGAAATTAGCAAAACCCATTACAGGGATTTAAATCCATCAATCTGAGCTAATCATTTAGAAGAAACACTCTCAAACGAAACATGAACAAAGTGCCCAGACTTGTATGACTAAGAAAATGCAAAGGTGAAATTTCTGATGTAAATACCTGAAGTGAATCATCCACATTCTGTCAGTATTTTTGAACTCTTCTTCAAGAAAGAGACGGAGGAGGGAAGAGAAAGCCGTCGTTATGAAGTTTTGAAACCGTGAAAGATAGGAAGAGCAAAAGGAGAGGAAATAGTAATGAGGTATGAAGGAGTGATTCATTTAAATAAGGAGAGGAAGAGACGAAGGAGGGAAGAGAGAGGTTGGCATTAGAAAGCCAAAGGTTTGAAGTTTTGAAACTATCTTTGGAAGAGAGAGATGTTGGCGTTAGTCAAGCTAAAAGGTCTGAAGAAGAAGAAAGGGTTGGCGTTAAAAGAATAATTGAAGAAGAAGAAGGAAGGTTTGGATTTGGACCTTATGGTGGACAGCAACATAAAATTCATTTTTTGGGCTTTATGCTGGACATAATTGAAGCCATAAAGATTGGGCTTTATGGTGGAGATATGACTAGAAATCATTTTCTTTTTAATAATATATAGATTAGGGAAAAATTTTAGTAAAAGTATTTTAAAATTATCGGAGAAATTAAGAGGAAAAAAAATGAAAATGACATAATGTGGTTCAATGAGAGTGTAGCAATATTAAATGTTACGTTTCAGTTTTTAGTAATATATAAATTGATTAATTTTCTTGGTTTTTTAGTCTTACTTTTTACTTTTTCCCTCACTTTCTCTTTACCAATGCACATGTCAATCCCACTATGCCACATTGCACCGCACACCTTTGCCCATGCCGCTACCCACATTCGCAACCAACTACTACCAAACAGCTTTTAGTAATATATAAATTAATTAATTTTCTTGGTTTTTTTAGTCTTACTCTTTACTTTTTCCCTCACTTTCTCTTTACCAATGCACACGTCAATCCCACTATGCCACATTGCACCGCACACCTTTGCCCATGCCGCTACCCACACTCGCAACCAACTACTACCAAACAGCTCAGGTATGGAGGAAGAAAATGAATATAAAAAAAATGTAATTGTTGCTACAATGCCAATTATGTCTGGATGACTAGTGTAGCTTGCATAAATATTTGTTATTAGGTTGCTAGTCCAATGTGGGTCAATTTATTGGGCTTTCTTGGCATATTTGGGCTGGACTAACCTATTGAGTAGTCAAATGCAAATGCTCTTACCAGTACTTCTATGTTATTGCATCCAATCCAGAGTCATTGAGTCTACTACTTGAGTTTACACTAATGTTATTGCATCCAATCCAGAGTCATTGAGTATACTACTTGAGTTTACACTGCAAGCCGCATAATGTTTATTGAACTCATATATGTAAATGAAACGATCCACATTAAGACAAAAATGACACAATTTTTTACAGTTTTTTGATAATAAATAATATACAATTTGACAAATAGGGTAAATTTTGACATACTGGGCCACAAGTATAAATTGTTTGAGTTGTTGTTCTTAGAGATCCAAAAGGCAGAAATGCCAAAGAGGTTATATATGTATAATGCATTGGGTGCAAACAACACCCACTTTGCCATTTTAGCATGAAATTTGCTTATACTTACTGGTACTCTGGTAGTATTATTATTTATTTATTGCTAGGTGAATAAAAGAGATAGGTAGACAAATTCTACAAACATTAGCCCAAACACACTTGGGGGTTGAGCCCAAACCACCTAAAAATAAGTTTATAAAAGTCGAATGACAATTTTTATTATTATTTTTATAATTTGTAAGTACAGGATGCCTTAAAAAAGTAAATCAGTGTACAAGTAATTGAAAGTACGTTCAATTACTTTTGTCTTCTAGTTTTGGGTTATCCCAAGTCTCAAGCCTAGAGAATGATAGTGACAAGTTAATATTTAATATAAACTTAGTTACTTTTTCATCAATGAAGCAAGACAGTAAACATCACCATGCAGCTGCAGGTACTCCCAACAAAATCAAACTGACTTCCTATTAAAACCTTGAACACTTGAAAATGATTTGGGTATAAATATAACAATCAATCAAGCAAGAAATTCTATTCCAAAAATATTTTTACTCTAAAATTGGATCTTATTTACATTGACAAAACTCTGAAACCAAATCTAAATTATATCCCAATTTGACAAGCAAACTAGATGTCCTGTCAAACCATTCTCAATAACCATTTCCTCGCTGCAAATTTTGTGGCCATTCTCTCATCTTCTAAGAGTTCAAAATCCCTCCAAAAAGAGCTTCTCATCTATTTCTGGAACAATTTGAAATGTTGTATCAATACATTCTATTCAATTGAACTCTTTGTCCTTCCCGGTACCCACATTTGTTTTGACTACTCATGGCCTTTCCTCAAGTGCTTCTCGTATCTCTCCCTTGATGATCTATGAAATTTTTCAGAACATGCTGAGTCTTAAGAAGTTGCAGACTTTCATTTTTCCCCTGATAAGATATTTCAAACTCCCTAGCTGGATATTGCATATCCCAAGTTATCGTCAATCCCATCCAAAGGCCATTATTGTTGACCTCCATTTTCATGTCCAAACGAACTTGATCTTCCATTCTGACTTTCATTACCATAAATCAAGCACAAATCCAAATGTTCCTGCAAAATGTCATTTTTAAACGAAAGCTACAAAATATTATCCAGTTCATTGATTATTATAGAATCAATATGATCATATATTCTTCATCTCATGTTTCCCAAAAAAACACTCAGTTTACTAAATGAGTACAGAAGTAATATCATTTCATCAAAGGGGAAAAATATACAAGTTTGTATGCTATGCTTTGGGGTGCTCTTTAGTGATAACTAGAGGAAAACCCTTTATCCAAGCAAAATTACTAATGGGATAGAATGGCACCTTGATATAAGCTTCCCAAAGCTAAACATCAGCTGCCACAGTACCACTGTTTTGCAAATTTCATCCCAAGAAAAGCCATTCTAATTGAGGAGACTTGTAATGCCTGTATACTCTTTCATCATGCTCATTATTGGCAAAGGATTGATCATTCTCTTCACCTAAAAGAACCACACAAATATATAAAAGTTAGTGTAATGACTTGAACTTTGGGGCTTTGCTCTACTTTCTCCTCCTCTGTCTTCACCGCCCCTGCCCCCCGCCCCCCCCAGCCCTCCTTTACAACTATACCATTTTATCTTATAAATCTTAAATTTCACAAACGGTTCAAAATCATGGCAGAGCCTCACTAGATGTTTCTGCTTTATTATATTTATATTAGATGTCTTTGCATATATACCATCTATTAACAAACAAATGATATAATTGCCCATATTTGTGTACATAATGTCACAGATGTCTTTCATTCTAAGTGACACCTGAATAACAAAAGTATAAGAATATTGTACACAACTCAGACAATATCTTCATGATCTAATGGGTCATTTTTTATTTTATTTTTATGGTAAGTCATTTCCTGATAATCCTTGTCTGAACTGAATTGAAATTTGACTCTCAGTTTTTTTAAACACCATTATATTGAGAACTACATAAAACACACAAATAACTTAAACCAGAAAATCATGCCACTCAATTTGGGTACAGAATCAAAGGTAAGTAGTATACAAAAGGGCCCCTTAATTAAGATCATGTCTAGCCTATTGAACTACAAGAAATAGGAGAGAAGCGTATCACATAGCTAGTGCAAAAGAACAAGATTTATTTCAACTTCAAATAGAAGCAGATAAAGCTTCATGTTAAGTGATAACTTGTCTTAATGCATGATTACAAATAGATCAGAGACAAGGCTCCTCCACCTTCCATATCACTGACTTGCTAACATGATTACAAATGCATTTGCAAAAAACAATATTAAAGCCTTGTAATAAGAAAATTGAAAAGGGAATTATTCAGGATGGTAAAAATTGGGATCCGAGAAAGGGCACCACCTTCTTTTTGCTCTGACAAAGGGAATTAGGGAAGGACAAGAAAATATATTGGATAAAATAACGTCTTTTTTCTCTACAATTTTGCAAATATTTGATACTTTGAACAAAATCAAACACATAAATGGAAATTGCACTTCAATTTATCATACATATAAACCACCTATATCAGCATACTAAAGTAAGAAAGAAAATAAGTAGTTAAATGCACTTTAATTTAATGTCCATATATATATATATATTGATAGAATTTAATGCCCATATTCTTCCTTAATGCAGAAATTTCTCAATGCAAAGAAGCAGAAAACTAAGATAACCAAACTAAGTTAAATTTCCAATAGAAGATGATGCAGGGATCATCTATAATGAAGTTTGAAATTTCAATTTCCTTTCCCACCTGAAACTCAATAAGATTGCCTCTTACTGCTCTTGCAATCGTCCTTTTCAGCATCTTCATAACAAAAAAGAAACATAAGAGAAGGGCTATAGGATCCCCCGTACTTAATCATCTATAATGCTGTAAAGGCCAGTCGAAAATATGTTTACCAGATCTGAGAATGTCATAGTGGAGATACAAGCTAAAGTCCATTTTGACCAGCGAAATCTGAAACAACTACAAAGAAAATTACAAAATGTCATGCCCCTACGCATAAAACAAAAACAAATTAGGACATCCAGACTCCAAACCCAAAACAACATGCATGTATCTCAAGCATCACTCTTCCCAAGAACCACATATTATTGGCTACCATGTGATTGATGTTTCCTGTTTTTGATCTGACACAAGGAAAGTACTGAATTTTTAATCAAGTTCAAGTCATGGAATTCCAAATCTTGCAAGATTATGTGATTGATGTTTCCTGTTTTCAGATATGTTCAATACAATCACTAAATGTCATCCTTTGTTGAGAAGCACATTTTCTTGGATGACTTCCAGACTTTTATATTGCACTCCAAGCTTTCAATGTATTTTATATTTTTCTGCCATGCTTGATCTTTTGAAAATGTTGCTTGTCTTTATGCTGGAAACAATGACTAATAATATTAAAAAATAAATAAATAAAAAAGGGGTACATTTGCTTCTTTGTTGTTTGTTATAATTGGGCTTACAAATATACTATTTCTCATCAAGAATCTGTCTTTTTTAGTGCAATAAAAACAGGATGGCTCATGGTTGATACATAAACAGGTGTGTACGAGATAGAGAACCTAATATAATTTTATGCCCCTCAAATGAATATTATCATTTAGAATCATATGTATAATACTTAGATAAACAATAAATATCTTCTGGTATGTAATTGAAAAGCTTAAAATTTCTCAAAAATCAAATCAACAATAAAATTATAAATAATGAATGGAAAGAAGAAGAAGAATCACCAACTGCAAAAATGTTCTTTCTATTTTCTTTTGTTATCTTCTTTGAATGGATCAAGTCAATAAAATTGTCCAATGGACCTTAAAAAAAACTTATTTCAAGTCCTCAGCCTGCAAAGACAAATATAGACTTTTACATTGATAGTAGAGAGTGAAGAGATCATGTAAATGCCTATAAAATGAAAACTTTGCACGCCAAAAAAAATTGTAAGTTCTTAGACTGCAACAATTGAAGGAAAGAAAAAACAGGTGTAGCCATGAGTTTATAGGCAAACAAATTAAGCAGAAATGTATTAAAAACATGTTCAACTGGCAAAATACCGATTCGTGCATAAGGTTTCTCAATAGATAGAAGCATCATTGCACACAAATTTAAATATCTGATTGGAAGCCAACTTCTAGGAATGATGGTTGACCAAGGGCTGAATTGCTTATATTTTTACCCTTCAAAGGAATAACTTGTGTGATTATATTTATCATATAAATACAAGAACACATGATACAAGAACAAAAAAAAGAAGACTTTTACATAAAAATTCGAGACTCAGAAGATCATTTAAATGCCTATAATAAAACACATTGGACAGCAGGTGAGCATAACAGAAAATAATATACACTGAAACGGTGTTGAAAACAAAATTGTATACTTGAAAAAAAATCTTGTTCTGGGAAGTCATGAGATCTTAATTATGGTATGTTCGTTCAAAAGATCTTAATTTGTTCTATTATGGTATGTTCGTTAAAAAGATCTTAATTTGAAATGTTTTAGAGTTATTTAAAATTTTGAAACTTCAGAAAAATTCTAAATCAAAGTAAATATAAATCTGTCAGTCTGTTATAGGCTTGTGAAAAGAAAATCTTACAGACACCATTATATGAAACCAACATCTTGATCAACTTGCTAATACCTTGATTTTCATAAGCAGCTTTTACAAACACACACACACACACACCAAAATTCAATGAGTGAGAGCCCAGGAAATTATTAGAGAATTTAAAAACATTAGGAAAAAAAAATGCAGCAATAGTCCAAAGTCCAAACCATAATAAAAAAGAAGTCATAGACTTAAAAAATGTCTATTCCAACAATACTAAGGAATCATTCCCTACAAAATTGTAAAATCAGATAATAATCTTCACCTCTATTTGGCGGCCAAGGAAAAGAATAACATCAAGTTGAAAGTTGATTGAGAAAAATACAGAATAGCATATTACCAAATGTATTAAAACAGAACATTTTGTGAGATAATACTGATAACCAAAAGAATAAAAATAAAAACAAATCATAGTTCAGCAATGACAAACCAATAAAAGAAGCAACAGCAAGCCTTACTAAGAGTGATAATAACCTTAACCTGGTGTTGCGCTCACAAGGCTTGACAAGAACATTGGCATTAGGTTAAGGAACAACACATATAAGACAAGAAACAACAACAACAATTGACTATTAACAAATACCAAAAATTAATTAAAACACATTTTAATTTGCAAAAAATAAATAAATAAAAGAGAGAGCGAGAGAGTGAAAGCAAACCTTGCAGCGAGTTGGGAAGAAACGGCGTCATACCACTTGCAAACATTGGGGAAAGAGTCACCAAAACGGCAGCGTATACCTTGATGTCATCCTTGGTGAGATTTGTCTCCGGAAACATAGGATTTTCCGGAAAGAAACTCGTCGAGAGATTTGAGGCCTGATTCGGTGTGGAGATCTGAGAAAGTGATAGCCATTGGATTTGGATTCGATCTGATCTGAGTTTGAAGTTGAGTTGAGCTCAGTTGTTTAAACAAAGGAAATTGTTGTTTAAACAACGTTCCAAAACGTGGCCTCACTTTTCTTTGTCTTTTTTTACTCTTTCTTTTTACTTGGGGCGTCACAAGCTGGGCCACTGAAGATGAGCCCAAATCAAACCCATCAACATTTGATGAGTCAAATGCCAAACCTAAGTCCGATCCATTTTCTGTATACATTGGAAGTCCCAAACCTGATTGCAAAGAAAGGCAATTGCATTCTACATGGACTCCTATCTTTTCAACGATCGGAGCACGACCTCCGGAATGATCGAAAATTTTACAGAGGATCTGAACATGATTCCGATCAGTTAGTTGCAAGTCCCGAAATAGTTCCTGCAATGAGCTCTGAGGTCTATAGCAAAAAACCAGATGCCTAGAGCATTCATATGTTAAAATGCATTTTCTTTCAAGCGTTTGTTCACTATTATTGATGGAAACGAAGACGTGATAACCAAAACGATGCTGATAAACTTGTGTTCCAAAAGCAATGCAGAGAGCAATTATTGGAAATTCGGGACCAATCCAGAATGATATTAAATTTCCATCCCTTTGATGGTTGAACCAATTTGGAATATCATTCTCATCTCCTGATACCACAAAACTATATTCACAAAGGCGGTATTCCGTCCGTTTGATGGTTGAACCAATTGGAAGCATTGTAGATGAGTGTGGAAACATTAACATGTCGCTTATTACACATGGTGGTAGATTTAGCGGAAGCCCTATGATTTCTGGAAGCAGCTGCATGCAATTAGCAAATTCAAAAAGTTACATCTTAGCAAATCATGTAGTATTTGTGAAGGTAATACAAATATTTTCTTAATATCTTTAAGAGAGAGATATACCTGAAAGAATGATTGTAAATCCAGCGAGTCGCATTCTTTTACTTCTACACGTCTTATACTATGCGGAAGCCTTGGAATTTCCCGTAACTCATTGCAACGTGTAATAATAAGCGTATGTAATCTCTCATATCTGCTCATGCTTTCTGGGAGGGTGACAACTTCGCTGCTGTGGATGCTTAACACTTCCAGTGTGAAGGGGCAACAATAATTCAAAATAAATTCTATTTCGTGAATTTCAGTGTAAATAAGTTCTAGTTGTTTCAACATTGGAAAAACATTTTTGGAAGAGCAACGAAGAGAGTTGCACACTGGCTGTCTATCAATCTCCACATTCTTTGGAAATATGACATTGCCAATAAATTGAAGCGCCTCTATATGTTGTAAATTATAGATGCTACCCGGAAGATGTGCCTCTCCTGAAATCAGGCCTACATGTAAGCGCTTAAGCCCAATCAAATTCCCAAATGACGGAGGTAATTCTTTAGTAAAGTTCCCCACAAGAACTAAATATTTAACACCTTTCATTTCGTGCAAGATATTTGGGAACTTCTTAAGCGTCGTGCAGCCCACTAGATTAAAAGATGTAAGAGATTTCATCGTGAGACAATTCGGAAGAGTTTCAAGTTTATAGCAACCTACAAGGTCCCACACTTTAAGCTTATCAAGACGCCCTACGGAGTCATCAATCTCAACTAAATTTGAACACCCCTTAAGTATCAAGTTCGTTACGTTTGGGGTCATTGATAAGTCAGATATTTTCGTAATCAGATTGCAATCACTGAAGTCCACATGTGTCACGTATTCTAAATTCTGTAGAAAAAAAATTTGAAAGTTAGAACATGGTTTAATCTTTAAAGAAGTATATATAAATAAATTTAAAATTAAAAACTTTGATAAAATAATAATTTATAAATGCTAATGATCATACCTGCTTGACTACTGGTTCCTTGAATAGGATAAATGGCAAGTTGAGCACAACCAGCTTTTTAGGAAAAAAACTTGGTGACCACAAAGAAAATGGAAAATCATGCCAATCAAGCAATCTTAATCCATTGGGAAGACATTCAAATGGTCCATTGCAAAAACGTACATTACGAATCAAAAGCAATCTAAGATTTTTCATCTTAGAAAATTGTGCCTTTATTTGCACCTCTACTGGTTCTGATTTACGCGGCCACAATATTATGCTTCGAATTTTATTTGAAACCTAGTTGAACAATAGGGTAAGTGAATCACCAAAACATATAATAGTTAATAAACTTTAAACAAAAATAATATTCAGAATAAATAAATAAATAAAGGGAAAGAAGTGTAATACATCTCTCATGTGAAGTAAAGGGAGGAAGTGTATCAAAATAACATACATACCATATCTTCAATTAATTCATCAAGAGCTTCCTCATCATAACACCATAGTCTGCTACGTTCTCCAGGCTTTTGTAGTGCTTCTTGTCGAACAATGTCCATTCCCATTTGTTGTAATAAGTCATGCATCGACAAATAATAATTATTTTGATTAGTAGTCAAGAGACACTTACCTATAAGATTTTGAATACCAAATACTGGGTATAAACCACACGCTTTTAGTACATCCTTAATCATATTATAACGCATGTTATATCCCTTGAAGAAACATGCAATATCAAGGAAAATAGTCTTTTCATCTTCGGTTAATCCTTCATAACTTCTTTTTAGTATATTTCCAATACCTTCATCAAGATTTTTTTCATACCAGTCTAACGCTTCATCCCAATAATCTATAGGTTGCCCACACAAATACCCACCCATTACTTTTAGAGCTAGAGGAAGGCCTTTGGCATAACTTATAGCTTGTTTCTCAAGTTCCAAATAATCTTCAGGGACTTCGTTACTTGGGAAGGCATGCTTACGAAAGAGTTCAATAGCTTCATGTTCATCTAATCCCTTAACCCCATAGTCATAGGTTGAAAGACCATTTCGATTAGCTAGCAATCTTTTATTTCTTGTTGTCAAAATGATCCTACTTCCAGATGCAAAGCATTCACATTGTCCGAGCAATGTTTCTATCTGGTCGGCATTATCCACATCATCAAGAAAGATAAGAAACCTTTTTAGGCGAAGAATTCTATTTATCCTTGTGGTTCCTTCATATAGAGTACTCACCCTCAAATTCTTATCCTCTGAGATACCCTTAAGAAGTGTCTCTTGTAAATGGATTTTGCCTTGTTCTGTCTTTGACCACTCTCTAACATTCTCTACAAAACTTTTTGCTTTGAAATGATTTGAAAACCTATCATAAATAGCTTTTGCAATTGTAGTTTTGCCTATTCCACCAAGGCCAGTGATCCCTACCATGCGAACATCATTTGATTCAATAGCTAAAAGTTTTGCTACCGCCTCCACGCGAGAATTTATTCCAACCAGCTGCATTGTAGCATCATTTGATGGCATCTTAATGAATTTAGAATTTGAGATCTCTTTAACAATTTTTTCGACAAGTTCAGAATCAGTGCAACTGTCATTCACAAAGCATTTAATTAACACATGTAACAAGTTGGACTATGAAAAATAAATAACATAAACTGAATGCAAAACCTTTAATTTTTACATCACAGTTGAAACGTTTTTAGATGAAGTAAGCGCATGTAACTCATATTGAAAATTTTTATTTAATTCATTTTTTTGGGTAGCAATTAGCTTTTGGGATGAAGTGGCATTAAAAGTCCACTTAGATGACAACATAATCTTATTGGATCTCACTACATGCTTAGAAAAAATGAAGTAAGTTTTTTTTCTTTAAAATTTTTCCAAATATTATGAGGGATGAAATTCCTAATATTAAGTTCTTTTATTTCCATCTTTAATCTATAGCTAACTAGCTTAGTATAAATGATTCTTCTCCAAAAAAAAAAAAAAAAAAAAAAGCATTGTATAAAAGATATGACAAGAAAATTTTACATTCATAATTTAGTAAAATTTAAAGAGAAAATAAAAGCTAAAAATTAATTCTAGTTGTTGTTTAATTAACAATAAAATTTAATGGACATCACAAAACCATTAAAACTCCTGAATATCAACAAACAGGAATACTTAGTAGAATACAAATACCTGTTTTTGTCGTCCCAGCCAGAAATATTGGCTGCTTTAGTTAGAGCATCCCTCCACTTTTGTACCTTCGTCTTATCTTCAATTTCTTTTTCAAGCTTAGTCAGCACTCTTCCAAAATCCCCTTTTTGCTTACGAACTTCAGATGGATCCACTTGATAGAAAATTGGTAGAACTTTTTTTGTACACTCAATAATCTTAGCAAGTTCATCCAAACACCAACTAGAGGATGCATAGTTTTTAGAAAATACAATTACTGATACACTTGAGTTTTCAATGACTTTGAGAAGCTCTTCAGAAATGTTTTCTCCCCTAGTGAGATTATCATCAATGAAGGTTTGAATACCTTGTCGAGTCAGAGCCTCAAATAAATGGCTTACGAAACCACGACGAGTATCTTCACCTCGAAAACTCAAGAAGACATCAAAGTTCTTGAGTTGGTGAGATGAGGCCATTGGGATTTATGAGCAGAAGGATGAAAAGAGTTGAAAGGAGGAGGAGAAAGAAAGCTGTGAAAGCGCTGTCAAAATAAAGTGAGGAAAGTGAAGGATGAATTAGGAATTGAGGGTTAGTGAATGGATGCAAGAGGCTAGAATTTCATGTAAGTCTCGCTTTCAAAAAGTGACATGCACTTTACATGAATTGCAATATCCTGGAAGTTTCTGATTAAAGCCCAAATTAACTCTTTAAACTTTCAACGAACCATGCCGGGTCATTGTCGTCGATCAAACTATGTGAAACACGTAGATGTCCCTCTTCCACGCAATCTTATATTGCTGTTCCACTAACTTTTTTTTTTATTTATGGGAATTCCACTAACTTTAAATCATGTTAAAGTTTCACCGACTTTGTTAAAGTTAGTGGAAGACTAAAAACTTAAAGAATTTTTTATAGTCTTCCGAACATGAAACAATATTTTAAAGTTTTGTTCATGTATAAGTGGTGGTCCTGGAGGATTAGACTAGAGCCTTTAGATGATAGGCGTAAATATATTTTTGGTCTCTATATTTTAGGATCATTTTTATTTTGATTTCTACATTTTTATTTCACCACTTTTAATCCCTAAATCAATTAACGCGTTTTATTTTGGTCCTTACCGTTACTCACTTAACAGAAATTGCTGATGTGGCAAACGGCGTCTACTGTTGGCACATTAAATGCTGATGTGACCAATAAAATAATATTAAAAATGTCACGTCAACTTATAAATTAAAAAAAATATTTATTAATTTTAATTAATAAAAAATTAAAAACAGATGGTTTAAAAAAGAAATTAAATTAATTAAATTTAAAAAAAATTATTTATATCATGTTCTTCCCAAACATCAAATCCACAAAACTCAAATCATCCTTTTTCAGATCTAAGGGGTAGAGGAAAGGAATCGAGCTCGCGATCGAAGCCTTCTTCAGAGACAGAATCATCGCAAGGCGGTGGAGGCCACGACGAATCGAAGTGCGAAATACTGTTGTGGAGCTGTTCTTGTTGCGAGTAAGGACTATGAGTTGTTTTCAAATGGACACTTAAATTCATATAGTTAGCTCTTTTTATAATAATTTAATATTTTCCGTAAAAATGAGTGAATAAATAATCACATTTGGAAATAATTATAAAATAAACATCATGATTCAATATTTTATAAAATAAAAGTCTAAAGTTTAATATGCACAACTATATGACTTCAAATTGTCAAGGGCGGCGCTAGTCTATATTCAGGGGTTCAAATGAACCCCTTGACTTCAAAAAAAAAAAATATATATATATATATATATAATTTTTTTTTGTTAGTTTAATACTTTAATTTATTATTAAAAATATTTTTGCACACCCTAAATTAAATTTTGCACATCTTTATTACAAGTATTTCAAACTCTAAGAGTAAAGAGTAAGTATTTGTGAATTGTAAGTATCACTCTTTTTTATAAATTTAAATTATGTGTGTGAGTGTGTCTAATATTGATTGTGTCCATTATTTTTTATTGTAATGCTATTTGTGTAAATTATGATGTGTGTGGACGTTTGTGTTTGTCCAAGCATTTGATTGGTTAAGTAGACACGTAGTGTATAATTTTATGTATGAAATAATTTTATATATGAATGAGTGTGGTTGTGTGTGTCAATAATTAATACAAAGCTAATGAGTTTAGTTTAGTCATTTAGTTTAAAATATTTTTATAAAAAAATAACAAATAGATAATAACAATTGCATAAAAATAAAAATGTTAGATAAACTTAACAAAATAAAATAGTCATAGGCGCATAGTTACCCTCATTGGCAATAGATACTCATAATGAACTATCATATAACAATTAAAAATTTAAGAATTTGTAGAAGAAAATTGTAAAACTTCATGTATTATTTTTTTTTTTTGTCGATAACTCGATATATTCAAGTTCTTTTTTTATTAAAATTTTTTAATAACCCCTCTAAACAAAATTCCTAGAGTTGCTACTACAAATTGTTACAATTTAATCATCGTATGAGTTTGACGAAAACGATAGAAGCTATACATGAGGTTTATAAAACCATATACATGTTAACTATAAATTAAAAAATTATTAGTTTACTTTCTACTACACATGTAAAACTTGCATGATTATAGACTATATAAATATATACAATATTGTACACATTTATACTACAACATTATATTGTACACACTGGCGTGCAATTGTGTACAATTTACATTAATAGCAGATGAAAATTAAACTAATAAATTGTCCTTATAAATTTTACTCATTTAAAGTCTACAGAGAGAACAATAAAGCATCCGATGATACTTTTCAAGTCTTGACATAAAGTAGTGTGGCCTGTACCCATGGCCCGATCCCACCACCTGATGCAAATTTCTTCACTGAAAGAGCACGATCACGTGCGAAAAGTAGCTTTATATATGTAAATAATTGATTTCTCATCGAAAAAAACGAAAAAGATGGGGAACAAAATCCACTACCAAAAGATACTGCTACCCTACCACCGTTGATACAAACTGCAATTGACTGACTCAAGGTCAATTAGGTGTTAAATTCTGGTCCACATATATTTGATGGATGTGATGTTACTTGGTAAAGACCAATTACATGGTAGTATATAATTTCAAAATGGTTAGGTGAGTTGTCTTTTACTCACAGAGCATCTTCTTGTTCACATATGACCTTGCCTTAGTGGTCCACTGATTACGTTAGGTTGGGTAATTAAGCAGTATTTTTCAGGATTAAGTGGCATACCAGAGAATAAGTTAGATCCGGAGCTGGTGTAAAAGACACTGTTTATACCAACTAATCCTGAAGCGACACATCAGCCAACAAATTTAAACTCAATACATCTTATTACATGCAATTATAACCTCAAATATTCCTCAACCACGTTCAAAGCTTCTTCTCCAAACGGCAAACTAAAGGAAAACTTTGCTCCTCATCCTCACACCGGACCTTCATTCCGCCGTATTCATCACCGGAGTTGTTAGTCTAATATTACAATCTCAAGGTTAATTTTCTCATGATTTGATGATTTTCTCCTATTTTTAATTTCGAAATATCAATGGGTTTGGGTTTTTTTGGCCGTCAATCACTTGATTTGGTATGGGTTTTGCTGTTTTTCTTATTGGATTATTAAATCTTATTTAAATTTCCTTTATTGTCGGTTTAAATTGCAAATCATTTCACTGCTAGCAATGGAACCAAATGCCAGTACTGCATGGGAGACATATATGAGCATGCTGTGAAGTTTACTATAACTTTAACAAACTATAGCTTTTTGTTTGGATAACAAGAGCATGAACCTGCATGCCAACACTTTAGGTCCTGGTCCTCCTGGAGGTTGGGGCCAAATGATGTAATTCTAGTTAGCCTCTCCACTATTTGAAAGGTCTAAAATATTTTCTGGTAATCAAAAAATCTAATTTAAAGAGGTCATGCATTGTAGCCATAATTTCATAAAATAGTGGTCGTAACTGTATTGACTTTATTCATGGTTTGAAACTTTCAGAAAAGAATTGGAATAAGTTAAAACTCTGTTAGCCAAGTTGTAATGCACAGACTTAATTATGTTTAGTTTCAACCTCCAAGTATCCATAAATGTCTTTTTTTAATGTGATTTTTCTGTCTAAAATCGAGAGAAGAAAGTGGCTTGCTTCTGGCGCTGCTATTTGAAAAGACAAAACGAAGCGTCAAAGCCTCAGTGTAGTTTTGTAGCGTTATTCATACAGATCTAACTTCTAATACTCAACAGCAGCAAAGAGTGTACTTTTGCAGTTACGGAAGCAGATGACAAACTGCGTTTTCAAACTTTTGGTTATAGGATTATAATTAATCAGTGTAGTCCTGAAACTTTAAAAATAGAATTTCAATCAAAACCCACTCTGTTAATAATTTTTAGGCTAAAATGCATTTTAGACACCTTCAAAGTTTAGAGTTGTATCCACACATATAAGAAGTAATTAAAAAAACAAAAAATTCCTTTAGTATTATATGGTTAGGCTGGGATGAATAGACAAACTAGAAATCATATAACTTTGCTTCTCCTTCTTGATCACTACAATCATAGGTAATTCATATTATCAATATGCAATTTCAAGAAAATGATTTTTTTTTTCATATTAAAAAAAAAATTGGCATCTAAACCTCTTTGAGTAGCTATTATATTGCACATATGCATTTCTCATCCCACACACACCAGATTATCATTACAAATAATTATTTTATTAATTTATTTAAGCCCAAAAGCTGAAAATATTCAAATTCAACGGACTAAAATGGCAATTATTCAAAGTTTATGAACTAAAATGACAGTATTTAAACAAGAAAAAAAAAAAAAAAAAAAATCAATCATAGACCCCCTCAACTAACCTGTGGGTCAATGTCAACTCTCTCTGCCTCCCTCTCGCTCTCTCTCTCTCTCTCTCTAACTCTCTCTATCTCTATCTAGTTTATGGGTGCACACCCTCCCTCTTCAGTCAATCCACACCACAGTCATCCTCACCCACTATCTGTCTGCACCACTCTGCACTTCCCTCGTGATCCCCCTTCTGTGTCTTGCCCTTCACAACACGACATTAATCTATAGGGCCCAGTTGGGTTGGTTGGGCCTCCCTCCACTCCCAAAACACACACGCGCGCACAAATACAACAAAAACAAAAACACATAAAAAAACAGAAACCGTTTTCTCATTACTACTACAAATATGAAATAGCCGCCCATTTTCTTTTCCAAAAACAATTATAATATCCCACTCCCAATCCCACATTCTATTTTTTGATTTTGATCTCTCACCTATTCCCCCATTGACTCATTCCATAAATACCCAAAAAAAACAAAATTAAAAAATAAGTTCTGATCAAACACATAAATCAAACACATAAACAAGGGTCAGCTGTGGGGGACAATGATTTTTGCAAATATTTGATCTGATACTTTGAACGAAATCAAACACATAAATGGAAACTGCACTTCAATTTATCATACGTATAAACCACCTATATCAGCATACTAAAGTAAGAAAGAAAATAAGTAGTTAAATGCACTTCAATTTAATGTCCATATATATATTGATAGAATTTAATGTCCATATTTGTTCAATCATCAAATTCCAAGCAACCTAAAACAGAGATCCTTGCAGCTATGAATAAAGTAAATTTCGCATGGGAAGAGAACCTACCTTACAGCCTACAAAGCCACCAATTCATCTTCCGCTCAAACCAATTCACTTGAACCCATATTCTTTTTTAATGCAGAAGTGTCTCAATGCAAAGAAGCAGAAAACTAAGATAACCAAGGTCAGTTAAATTTCCAGTCGAAGATGATGCAGGGATCATCTATAATGAAGTTTGATATCTCAATTTCCTTTCCCACCTGAAACACAATAAGAATGCCTCTTGCTGCTCTTGCAATCATCCTTTTCAGCATCTTCATAACAAAAAAGAATCATAAGAGAAGGGCTATAGGATCCCCCTTACTTAACCATCTATAATGCCGAAAAGGCCAGTTGAAAATATGTTTACCAGATCTGAGAATGTCATAGTGGAGATACAAGCTAAAGTCCATTTTGACCAGCCAAATCTGAAACAAATACAAAGAAAATTACAAAATGTCATGCCCCTACGCATAAAACGAAAACAAATTAGGACATCCAGACTCCAAACCCAAAACAACATGCATGTATCTCAAGCATCACTGCATCACTCTTCCCAAGAACCACATATTATTGGCTACCATGTGATTGATGTTTCCTGTTTTTGATCTGACACATGGAAAGTATTGAACTTTTAATCAAGTTCAAGTCATGGGATTCCAAATCTTGCAAGATTATGTGATTGATGTTTCCTGTTTTCAGATATGTTCAATACTATCACTAAATGTCATCCTTTGTTGAGAAGCACATTTTCTTGGATGACTTCGAGACTTTTATATTGCACTCCAAGCTTTCATTGTATTTTATATTTTTCTTCCCTGCTTGATCTTTTAAAAATGTTGCTTTTCTTTATGCTGGAAAGAATGACTAATAATATTTTAAAAAAAATATAATAAAATTGGGGTACATTTGCTTCTTTGTTCTTTGTTATAATTGAGCTTACAAATATACTATTTCTCATCAAGAATCTGTCTTTTTTAGTGTAAAAAAATAGGATGGTTCATGGTTGATACATAAACTGATGTGTATGGGATAGAGAACCTAATATAATTTGATGCCCCTCAAATGAATATCATGATTTAGAATCATACATATAATACTTAGATAAACAATAAATATCTTCTGGTATGTAATTCACATTCCGGATACATGTGCTAAATTGAAAAGTTTTGAATTTCTCAAAAATCAAATCAACAAGTAAAATTATAAATATTGAATGGAAAGAAGAAGAAGAATCACCAACTGCAAAAATGTTCTTTCTATTTTCTTTTGTTATCGTCTTTGAATGGGTCAAGTCAATTAAATTGTCCAATAGACCTTAAAAAAACTTATACCAAGTCCTCAGCCTGCAAAGACATATAAAGACTTTTACATTGATGGTAGAGAGTGAAAAGATCATGTAAATGCCTATAAAATGAAGAATTTGCACGCTAAAAAAAATTGTAAGTTCTTAGACTGCAACATTTGAAGGAAAAATAAATAAATAAATAAAAAACAGGTGTAGCCATGAGTTTTAAGGCAAACAAATTAAGCAGAAATGTATTAAAAACATGTTCAACTGGCAAAATACCGATTCGTGCATAAGGTTTCTCAATAAATAGAAGCATCATTGCACACAAATTTAAATATCTGATTGGAAGCCAACTTCTAGGAATGATGGTTGACCAAGGGCTGAATTGCTAATATTTTTACCCTTCAAAGGAATAACTTGTGTGATTATATTTATCATATAAATACAAGAACACATGATACAAGAACAAAAAAAAAAGAAGAAGACTTTTACATAAAAATTCGAGACTCAGAAGATAATTTAAATGCCTATAATAAAACACATTGGACACCATGAAACGGTGAGCATAACAGAAAATAATATACACTGAAACGGTGTTGAAAACAAAATTGTATACTTGAAAAAAAATCTTGTTCTGGTATGTTCGTTCAAAAGATCTTAATCTGTTCTATTATGGTATGTTCGTTAAAAAGATCTTAATTTGAAATTTTTTAGAGTTATTTAAAATTTTGAAACTTCAGAAAAATTCTAAATCAAAGTAAATATAAATCTGTCCGCCTGTTATAGGCTTGTGAAAAGAAAATCTTACAAACACCATTATATGAAATCAACATCTTGATCAACTTGCTAATACCTGGATTTTCATAAGCAGCTTTTACAAACACACACACACACACCAAAATTCAATGAGTGAGAGCCCAGGAAATTATTAGAGAATTTAAAAACATTAGGAAAAAAAAATGCAGCAATAGTCCAAAGTCCAAACCATAATAAAAAAGAAATCATAGACTTAAAAAATGTCTATTCCAACAATACTAAGGAATCATTCCCTACAAAATTGACTATTAACAAATACCAAAAATTAATTAAAACACATTTTAATTTGCAAAAAATAAATAAATAAAAGAGAGAGAGAGAGAGAGAGAGAGAGAGAGAGAGAGTGAAAGCAAACCTTGCAGCGAGTTGGGAAGAAACGGCGTCATATTACTTGCAAACATTGGGGAAAGAGTCACCAAAACGGCAGCGTATGCCTTGAGAAACTCGTCGAGAGATCTGAGAAAGTGATAGCCATTGGATTTGGATTCGATCTGATCTGAGTTTGAAGTTGAGTTGAGCTCAGTTGTTTAAACAAATCAGACCATCGCTTTTCTTTTTCTTTTTTTAAACAAAGGAAATTGTTGTTTAAACAACGTTCCAAAACGTGGCCTCACTTTTCTTTTTCTTTTTTTACTCTTTCTTTTTACTTGGGGCGTCACAAGCTGGGCCACTGAAGATGAGCCCAAATCAAGCCCATCAACATTTGATGAGTCAAATGCCAAACCTAAGTCTGATCCATTTTCTGTATCCATTGGAAGTCCCAAACCTGATTGCAAAGAAAGGCAATTGCATTCTACATGGACTCCTATCCATTTAACGATTGGAGCAAGACGTCGGGATGGAGCGAAAGGTTTACAGAGGATCTGAACATGATTCCGATCAGTTAGTTGCAAGTCCCGAAATAGTTCCTGCAATGAGCTCTGAGGTCTATAGCAAAAAACCAGATGCCCAGATCTTTTATGTTTGAAAATGAATTTTCTTTCAAACGTTTGTTCACTATTATTGATGGAAACGAAGACGTGATAACGAAAATAATCAGGATAAACTTGTGTTCCAAAAGCAATGCAGAGAGCAATTATTGGAAATTCAGGACCAATCCAGAATGATATTAAATTTCCATCCCTTTGATGGTTGAACCAATTTGGAATATCATTCTCATCTCCTGATACCACAAACCTATATTCACAAAGGCGGTATTCCGTCCCTTTGATGGTTGAACCAATTGGAAGCATTGTAGATGAGTGTGGAAACATTAACATGTCGCTTATTACACATGGTGGTAGATTTAGCGGAAGCCCTATGATTTCTGGAAGCAGCTGCATGCAATTAGCAAATTCAAAAAGTTACATCTTAGCAAATCATGTAGTATTTGTGAAGGTAATACAAATATTTTCTTAATATCTTTAAGAGAGAGATATACCTGAAAGAATGATTGTAAATCCAGCGAGTCGCAATCTTCTACTTTTACATGTCTTATACTATGCGGAAGCCTTGGGATTTCCCGTAACTCATTGCAACCTTTAATAATAAGCGTATGTAATCTCTCATATCTGCTCATGCTTTCTGGGAGGGTGACAACTTTGCTGTTGTAGATGCGTAACTCTTCCAGTGTGAAGGGGATACAATAATTCAAAATAAATTCTATTTCGTGAATTTCAATGTCAGAAAGTCGTAGTTGTTTCAACATTGGAAAAACATATTTGGAAGAGCAACCAAGAGAGTTGCACACTGGCTGTCCATCAATGTCCACATTCTTTGGAAATATGATATTGCCATAAAATTCAAGCGCCTCTATATGTTGTAAATTATAGATGCTACCCGGAAGATGTGCCTCTCCTGCAATCGGGCTTACATATAAGCGCTTAAGCCCAATCAAATTCCCAAATGACGGAGGTAATTCTTTAGTAAAGTTCCCCTCAAGATCTAAATATTCAACACCTTTCATTTCGTGCAAGATATTTGGGAACTTCTTAAGCCTCCTGCAGCCTATTAGATTTAAAGATGTAAGAGATTTCATCGTGAGACAATTCGGAAGAGTTTCAAGTTTATCGCAATATCCAAGGTCCCACACTTTAAGCTTATCAAGACGCCCTACGGAGTTATCAATCTCAACTAAATTTGAACACCCCTCAAGTATCAAGTTCGTTACGTTTGGGGTCATTGATAAGTCAGATATTTTCGTAATCAGATTGCAATCACTGAAGTCCACATGTGTCACGGATACAAAAATCTGTAGAAAAAAAATTTGAAAGTTAGAACATGGTTTAATCTTTAAAGAAGTATATATAAATAAATTTAAAATTAAAAACTTTGATAAAATAATAATTTATAAATGCTAATGATCATACCTGCTTGACTACTGGTTCCTTTAATAGGATAAAAGGCAAATTGAGCACAACCAGCTTTTCAGGAAAAAAACTTGGTGGCCACGAAGAAAATGGATAATCACGCCAATCAAGCAATCTTAATCCATTGGGAAGACATTCAAGGGGTCCATTGCAAAAACGTACAATACGAATCAAAAGCAATCTAAGATTTTTCATCTTAGAAAATTGTGCCTTTATTTGCACCTCTACTGGTTTTGATTTACGTGGCCACAATATTATGCTTCGAATTTTATCTGAAACCTAGTTGAACAATAGGGTAAGTGAATCACCAAAACATATAATAGTTACTTTATAAAAAAAAAAATATTCAGAATAAATAAATAAAAAAGGGAAAAAAGTGTAATACATCTCTCATGTGAAGTAAAGGGCAAAAGTGTATCAAAATAACATACATACCATATCTTTAGTTAATACATCAAGAGCTTCCTCATAACGCCATAGTCTGCTACGATCCCCAGGATTTTGTGGTGCTTCTTGTCGAACAATGTCCCTACCCATTTGTAGTAATAAGTCGTGCATCGACAAATAATGATTACCTCGATCAATAGTCAAGAGACACTTATCAATAAGATTTCGAATACCACATACTGGGTATAAATCACAAGCTTTCAGTACATCCTTAATCATGTTATAATGCATGTCATATGCCTCGAAGAAACATGCAATATCAAGGAAAATAGTCTTTTCATTTTCAGTTAATCCTTCGTAACTCCTTTTTAGTATATTTTGAATATCTTCTTGAGGATTTGTTTTATAACAATCTAACGCATCTTCCCAATATTCTGTAGGTTTCCCACGCAAATCACGACCCATTACTTTTAGAGCTAGAGGAAGGCCTTTGGCATAACTTCTAGCTTGTTTCTCAAGTTCCAAATAATCTTCAGGGACTTCGTTACTTGGGAAGGCATGCATACGAAAGAGTTCAATAGCTTCATCTCCATATAATTCCTCAACCTCATAGTAACAGGTTGAAAGACCATTTCGCTCAGCTAGCAAGCTTTTATTTCTTGTTGTCAGAATGATCCTACTTCCTAATACAAAGCGTTCACATTGTCCGAGTAATGTTTCTATCTGGTCGGCATTATCCACATCATCAAGAATGATAAGAAACCTTTTTAGGTGAAGAATTCTATTTATCATTGCGGTTCCTTCATATAGAGTACTCACCCTCAAATTCTTATCCTCTAAGATACCCTTAAGAAGTGTCTCTTGTAAATGGATTTTGCCTTGCTCTGTCTTTGACCACTCTCTAACATTCTCTACAAAACTTTTTGCTTTGAAATGATTTGAAAACCTATTATAAATAGCTTTTGCAATTGTAGTTTTGCCTATTCCACCAAGGCCAGTGATCCCTACCATGCGAACATCATTTGATTCAATAGCTAAAAGTTTTGCTACCGCCTCCATGCGAGAATTTATTCCAACCAGCTGCATTGTAGCATCATTTGATGGCATCTTAATGAATTCAGAATTTGAGATCTCTTTAACAATTTTTTCGACAAGTTCAGAATCAGTGCAACTGTCATTCACAAAGCATTTAATTAACACATGTAACGACTTGGACTACGAAAAATAAATTACATAAACTGAATGCAAAACGTTTAATTTTTACATCACAATTGAAGCGTTTTTAGATGAAGTAAGCGCATGTAACTCATATTGAAATTTTTTATTTAATTCATTTTTTTGGGTAGCAATTAGCTTTTGGGATGAAGTGGCATTAAAAGTCCACTTAGATGACAACATAATCTTACTGGATCTCACTACATGCTTAGAAAAAATGAATTAAGTTTTTTTTCTTTAAAATTTTTCCAAATATTATGAGGGATGAAATTCCTAATATTAAGTTCTTTTATTTCCATCTTTAATCTATAGCTAACTAGCTTAGTATAAATGATTCTTCTCCACAAAAAAAAAAAAAAGCATTGTATGAAAGATATGACAAGAAAATTTTACATTCATAATTTAGTAAAATTTAAAGAGAAAATAAAAGCTAACAATTAATTCTAGTTGTTGTTTAATTAACAATAAAATTTAATGGACATCACAAAACCATTAAAACTCCTGAAGATCAACAGATAGGAATATGTAGTAGAATACAAATACCTGTTTTTGTCGTCCCAGCCAGAAATATTGGCTGCTTTAGTTAGAGCGTCCCTCCACTTTTGTACCTTCGTCTTATCTTTAATTTTTTTTTCAAGCTTAGTCAGCACTCTTCCAAAATACCCTTTTTGCTTACGAACTTCAGATGGATCCACTTGATAGAAAACTGGTAGCACTTTTTTTGTACACTCAATAATCTTAGCAAGTTCATCCAAACACCAACTAGAGGACGCATAGTTTTTAGAAAATACAATTATTGATAGGCTTGAGTTTTCAATGACTTTGAGAAGCTCTTCAGAAATGTTTTCTCCCCTAGTGAGATTATCATCAATGAAGGTTTGAATACCTTGTCGAGTCAGAGCCTCAAATAAATGGCTTACGAAACCACGGCGAGTATCTTCACCCCGGAAACTCAAAAAAACATCAAAGTCCTTGGGTTGGTGAGATGAGGCCATTGGGATTCACAAGCAGAGAGATGAAAAAAGTTGAAAGGAGGAGGAGAAAGAAAGCTGTGGAAGCGGTGTCAATATAGAAAGTGAGGAAAGTGAAGGACGAATTAGGAACTGAGGGTGAGTGAATGAATGCAAAAGGCTAGACTTTATAGTAGTCTCGCTTTGAAAAAATGGCACGCATTTTACATGAATTGCAATATCCTGGAAGCTTCCAAGTAAAGCCCAAAATAACTCTTTGAAGTTTCAAAGAACCATACCGGGGTCATTGTGGTCAATCAAACTATGTGAAACACGTAGATGTCCCTCTTCCACGCAATCCTAAACAGTTGTTCCACTAACTTTAAATCATGTTAAAGCTTGATTGACAGAGAGACAAATCCAGGGGCTCCAGCGGGTTTGACAGAGAGAAAACTTGTTTGAAAAAAAATATATTATTTATTTTTTGGGCAAATTACAAATACAACTAAATTTATTGTTTTTGGGACAAATTTCAACTAAAATTTATTTTTGTTTTTGTTTTTTTGAATTATTTTAGTTTTAAAAAAATCAAAATTCTTTGTCAAAATTGTGATGAGATTTTTGTAATTTTTTGAAATTTGTGTGAGTGAAAAAGTGTGTGAAAAAGTATATAAAAGTTGTTTAAAATGTAAAAATGTGAGTTTGGAAGTGTGTACCAAACACGCCATAGAATTATTTCAGTTTTTGAATTATTTGTTTTGGTTTTTGATACATTAAATTTTTTTTTTACTAATTTACAAGCTGATATGGCAATTTTTAAATGACAAATAAATTTTTTTAATATTATCCTAATGAAAAATGATATGTCCACAACATTTTCACAACATTTTTACAACAAATCTTAAGTAGCAGGTTGTTACTGGTTGTTATTGTTGGGGCAAAAAAGTAATCTTAGTGTTAGATTCAAATTTGAACCGTTAACAACTAACCACCTGTGATTTGTTGTAAAAATGTTATGAACGTATCATCTCTCTTATTCTAATAGCTACATCAGCATTTATTGTGCAACAACGCACACCGTCTGCCACGTAGGACTTGTAGTTAGTAAATTGACGGCAATGACCAAATTGGAAATAATTTTTTGTTTTCAATGACTGAGGTAGGCACAAAAGTGTAATTTTGCCGTAAGTTTATAATAATAAAAATTATAAATTAAATTTATGGTGAGACTCACAATTCATATAAGAGAATGAAAGTCCGCATATATGATACTCTTGAAGTATTAAATAATTTTCCTAGATTTTGACTTTAAAAACCAGACTTTGCCAAGTGGCACTTAAAATTGAAAGACTCCCTACGTTCTTCTAGGAAGACTTTTCTATTAAGTGCCACATTAGTTTACTCTCTCCTAAACCTGTCTTTTGGAATGCCTGAACTTTGACACAATCTCTTCTAACCTCTTAACATCTATTTTTATCTCCACTTTTTCCCATACATTTGATCATTTTGTTATGAACTCATTTGGCCTAAGCTATAGGGTTTGTATGGGTTGATAATATTTAGGCTCTATAATAGCATTTCTTTTATTTATTTTTCCATAAGGGTTATGTCAATAAGAACAAATTACTAGATTCACCAAGTGTTTGACATAAGGCTTCTAATAAGAATTTTATTTTTTAATTCTCATTTGAGTCTTTTTTTGTTTCTATATAGATAAATCTCCTATGTTGGAGCTTAATTAATACTCTAAAACATTGAAAGAGAATTGCATGGTTAGCATATGCAATTAGTGCTTCCTAAGCCCAACACATTTTTTCTTTTGTTTTGCTCTGTGACAATTAGTGCTATCTTTATTTAACTTCAATTGAAAAGAGAAGTGAATTGGTTCAATGGTTTTTGCTGAAAGCAATTAAATAACCTGCATCCTTTCAATTTCAAAAAATATGTTAAAATTCCATTTTTTAAGAGGCAAGGTGGAAGGTCAAATGCAAAAGTTGCTCTAATAGAGCGCCATGTGACAAGACTTTATACTCTCTCCCATGAGGTCTCTACTTTTATATATATATTAGTCGCATGTCTGCGTGTTGCGTATAATAATTTTTTTAGGATGATCTGATTAAATGTTTTATTAATACTATAATTTTAGTTATTAACCATTGGTTTTTCATTAGTTTTTAAGTTAATAAAAACCATAAATATATCTTTTTTACCTTTACACACACACACACACACACACACACACACACACATATATATATATAATGTGAATCTTTACACATACCTTTAAGAAAACTCTATATATTCCACTTCTTTGGATGCGTAAAATTATAAATTATTACTGCATAATGATAGCGACTAACTAATTTTATATTTTTTTAGTAATTTCATTTGTAATGCTTCTTACCATTATCATATATTTACTAACTGATGATTTGCATAACAAAGATGTTAAATGAGAGGTAGCATTGTTCATTAGATTTTCAAAAATAATAGTGTATGGAAATTATATATATATATATATATATATATATATATATATATATATATATATTGTGGGGGGTAAAAAGATCCTGATGGGAATGTGGGCCTTTTGGGCCGTGTTAAGGAAGGCCGACCTGCTCCTGGGTTTAGAATTTGTTAGTACTATGGGTCGGCCCATATGCCGAGGATCCGAGGATCCAGCCGAGGGTGAACTTACCCTCGGATGGACACCGAAGAACTCGGGATTTCATAGTAAAGATTAGGGGATGACACGGTTAAGACCAATGGTTAAAAGGGGAACCCTAGAATGCCCCGAAGCACGGTGTTGGAGAAATGTCAAGGATAAAGGTTGCCACATCCGCATTAAAGACTGCACCTACTACCCCGCCGCATTAATGGGGAAGTGATACCTGAACAGTGGAAGGGAAACTTCTGGTTACTATTCAAAGGCACTGAGAAAAGAAATATCTAGGTTAAGGGGGAGATGGGACAACACGTGTACAAAGTATCAAAGAGATGAGTATTTAAGGGGCAACCTAGAACACAAAAAGGGGGACGGACTTTTTGTAACCTAAAAGGAAAAAGAAACAAAGAGAAATATATAATATAAGAACAACTCTCGGCTTACATCCGAGGAAGCTGATTTACAATATTCCTTATTGTTTCCAAGTACTTGCAATCTTTAGTTTGTCATTTAATCCTCACACACTTCTAACCTGGGTTTCAAGCCCACACTCTACAACTTCATATTGTTTAAGGCTCATTGGGCCTGAGCCCATAACTGTTCTTGGAACCAGGTGCAATTGTGCACTTACATATATTATAAATAAGGTTAAATGAAATGTGAAAAAAGAGATTTTAAAATTTTCTGACTTATTTCTTATGTAATTTCTACTATTATCAGAGAATATCTCTTTTTTAGTTATGATTAATATAGTTCCCATAGTTTTTTAAATTTAAATTTAGTACTATAATTGTATTTAATTGTTGATTGTTGATTTAATTTTTTAAGTAAATCTAACGGTTTATTTTATTACACTGTAAAGTTTTTAATGTTCTCTACACAGTAATCTCTCTATTTATTTATTTTTTTTACTTCTCCTTATAACCTTTTTGTTTTCCAATCAATGGTTACTAATTAACGTTTGCTATTTTTTTTTTTATCTACTCTTTATTACTTTGTATTTTTTTTCTTTACCATCTCCCCCTCTCTCTCTCTCTCTCTCTCTCTCTAAAACATATTTTTACACATAATTACCAAATTCTTATATATAAAATCTTATAGGAAAGATAAAAAAATAAATGGGAAATTCGAGATTGTCCTTTTTTGTTGCCACATCGTATTTTGAAATTAGAGAATACAAAACAAAAAAAATTAATTTTTTAAATCAGTTTTTTTTTCCATTATTTTTTTTTTGTATCTTTCTTTTCAAAATTACACACATATATATCAACAATAAAATGTTACATTTTAACAATACATTTATTTTAAGTTATGGTACGTGCTCATATAATATATCTTATTTTTATTTTATTTTATCTATACGCAACTGACATCTTAAAAATTATAAAAATATTATGACAATACTAAAAATATTATAATTTTTCACAATAAATTTTTTTTTAATTGTAATTAGTTTTATTATGATAATTTTTTTTTTATAAAGAAAAAACGTGACAAGGTTCCCACGATATCTTGACATCGGTTTCGGTTCCATGAAACTTGGTAGAGCCATTGACTGTATTGTTGGAATCCAACAGGCTTGTCAACTTGGAAGACGCAAGTGCTCACCTAACCCTCACCAAGAATAGGATTGCATTAAAATCTAATTAAGAAGTCTGAATACATGAACATCATGCCCATCAATTCTATCATAACAAATGCATGGTCCCTGTCCCATCATAATAAAAATGCATCCCCACTCGGCCCTGTGGCCCCTATCCCATCCTATCACAATAAATATGCATCCCCCTGTGGCTCTGTCCAGAAAATTACGATGAAATGGTAAATGTATTTATGGGCCTTGTTAACGAATTGCTGTGCAGCACCCGTTAACGTGGTATAAAATTACATTAAAATACTAATGTTTTTGGGAGTAGGAAAAAGCTGGATGTGAGTGTTAGGTGTGGGTCATCAGACGGTCAGCTTTGAAGGGAAGATGAAGTTATTTTGCAACCAAACCAAAATGTCCCTTAATTTTTTCCTATACCTTCATCTAACCGATTAGCTTTATCTAAAGTCTGTTTCTAAAATTAAAAAAAATAATAATTTATCTAGAGTCACAAACTTTATTTTTTGTCTTTGCTAAAAAAAAACTTATTTTTTGTCTCCTATTATTTTTAAAACAAAAATATAATAAAAACAGTTTTTTCATAAAAAATTCTATAATATTTTTAAAGTGGCCAATTAGATATTCTATATTCAATTATTCATGAAATTGAAAAGAAAAAAAGAAATATTTATATATAAAGTATATTATAAAACAAAAATGAAAAACTTTTGTTATATATGTTGGGAAAAAGTAGATATTAAAAGGAAAAAAAAATGAAGAGAGGCAATTCTATTGAATTTATAAAAATAAAGGGGAGAAATTTAAAAAGTCAGGAGGCTCACCCCTAGACAAATGAAGAGAGGCAAATACTCACCATCAGCCCACAAAAAGGAGATCATGTTTTTCCCTTAGACTCGAAATTTTGGCACAAAATCCCAATCAATTAATAAGAGTTTTACGATTCCAAAGCCTAGTATAATATTATTGAAGTTGATTCTTCAAAATGCGTAGCACAAGGTTAAAGGTTATATATAGGTCATAAAGAATAGCAATAAACTATTTCAAAATAAAATTATAAAGTATTCGTGCATTGCATGAGATATCATCTAGTCTATATCTATATTTATATATTATTAAAAGCTGAAGCGTAGCCAAAATGCTAGACGAGGCCACTATCCAAACATAAGCTAAATACATGGTGTATGCCAACTTTTGTGGGAGAATTTTTTGAATTGGTAATTTCACCATAAATATATCCGAGGAAAAATGACAGGGCGGTTGTGATTTTCACTTCTTGAAACTTGAAACTCAGGTCCTCCTCAAAGTATGTTTAAATTTGTTTGAATAACATGGGCAATAATAAAGTATTCTTGGGTTTTGTAAGATAGGTTTTAATTGTGCTAAACTAAATCGAGCTAATTATTAAAATTCTAAGATCATATAATTTTCTATCTTATATGGAACCCAAGTTGAGTTTGAGTTAAGATTTATTTAACTCTTTATTAAATGATGTAAACCGTTATTTCTAGTCAAAAAGTAATGTAAAAATAAAAATCTTTATAGTGGTAAAAAAGTAATGTAAAAATCACTTAAAAAGCTTGTGAAAAGCAATGTAAAAAGAAATAATGAATGGGTCACAATATTTAGAAAAAAGAAAAAAACAGGTCACAAAGCATTATGATAACAAGTTGTTTGTCCTCTTTTATGCTCTAATGAAGGTTTCTAGGAAATTTTCGACATGCACGTGATCTGCAATCTGCTCCTAAAACGTCAAACGAAGGATTGGAAATTTCATACGCCATGTCAAACTTGTTTGTCTTCTCCCTCTCTCAGAGTGCTTGGTGGAGCAAAGAATTGGTTGGAAATTTCCACAACTACATTGTCCTCTCTTTGAATTAACATGACACAAAGTTTCGCAGAGGACTAAGATTCTCTGACATTAACACTGTTTGGTGGAAAAATGAAGAGATTCGGGTAAGAAACTTTCACATTACGTAGAATCATTCTACAGTTTGCTTCTCAAAAGTTGTGCCCATCATCCCCACTTTGCCTCTCTCTCTTTGAAATTAGCACAATGTTTTTGGATGTTGAGATTGATACAATAATTGTTCCGTTAGCTGAAGGAAAATTATTGTGCAGACTACTTTGAGCTCTCATATGGGGTAGGCTCACACATTGGGAAGAAGGGTTGGAAATTTCTTATGTGCGCCTAAACCTCCAAAGTTGTGCTTGTTCTTTCTTTCCGTCTCTTTCAAGAAAAATTCTAGTAGACACATCCTAAATTTCACCAAAAATTTCATATACATGCTCTCACAATTTTGTGTTGTGAATCTGTGATGGGAGCCAAGAGGTTTAGTTCCAACACAATACAAATATTGTGAAGATGGAGTCAAATTTATAATTACTCTCTAAAATTAACACTGCTTTTAAAGGAAGGAAAAAGAAGTGGAAAACGATTAAAGAAAAGGGAAAAAAAGAGATGAAAAGGAAAAAATGTTCTTTATGGTTTGAATGTAAAAATAAAAGATAAATTACTTTTTTGCATTCTAAATTATAGTAAGAGGGAGTGAATAAGAAGAGACAAATAATGAAAGATGAAGGGAAATATTAATAGTGATATCAAAGTAGAGGGTATTGAGGAGATGAAAAGGTAAGGAAAGAAAGAAAGTTGAAGAAAGTGTAAATATTAAAAAAAAAAGTGAATGTAAAAAAAAAAAAAATTATAGGAAAATTGGAAATAAAAATGAAATATATATAGGTGTTAAAACCAATAAAGATGAATATGTAAAGTCAATAATCTATTTATATTTTTTTGTAAAAAAAAAGGAATAAAAAAACAATAATTATGTGGCGAATGATGTGGTGATGAGGTGGCGCAACAGGAGCTCAAAAGTAATAAATGCTACGCTTCAACTTTTAATAATAATATAGATATAAACTAGATGGTATTCCACGCGATGTACGAATACTTTATAATTTTATTTTGAAATAGTTTCTTGCTATTCTTTATGACCTATATATAACCTTGAACCTTGTGCTACGCATTTTGGGTGCGTTTAGATACCGCTTATTTTGCTGGAAAGTGTAAATATTTAAAAAATAAGCGAATGTCAAAAAAAAAATTATAGAAAAATTGAAAATAAAAAGGAAATATATATAGGTGTTCAAACCAACAAAGATAAATATGTAAAATCAATAATCTATTCATATTTTTTTTTTGTAAAAAAAAGAATAATTATGTGGCGAATGATGTGGTAATGAGGTGACGTAGCAGGAGCTCAGCAGTAATAAATGCTACGTTTCAGCTTTTAGTAATAATATAAATATAAACTAGATGATATCCCACGCGACGCACGAATACTTTATAATTTTAGTTTGAAATAGTTTCTTGCTATTCTTTATGACCGATATATAACATTGAACCTTGTGCTACACATTTTAAGTGCGTTTGGATACCGTTTATTTTGGTGAAAATTTAAAATAATAAAAAAATAATTTTCGATTACTGTTCATACACACAAAATACTGTTCATTTACCTACTGTTCATGTCCCATTAATAGTGCAATAGACGCTGGTAAAAGAAGAAGAAAAAAAAAAGAAAAAAAAAAGCCAAAAACGCCAAACTTGAACATGCTGGACGTGATCCAAACGGTACTTTGAAGAATTAACTTCAATTATATTATATTAGTAAAAAGAGGAAAAGGAAAAAGAAACAATCTTTATAGTCCAGCAAGAAGATGAGTCTAGCAGGAAGTCAACCACAATTATTTTGTTCAACTTATTAACAAAACCGTAATGATTCATCTATAATGATTTTTCAGCCTCCTTGAAGCTTCCCATACACATTAATTATAGCTAAATATAATAAGAAATATATCTTTTGCCACTAATCCCAAGTCTTACATAGCAAGAACTAATACCAAAAGCAATGTCCAACACATAAGGGCCATTTTTGCCATCATGGACCTTCATTCCAAGAGATGCAAATATGTCACCAATTATTTAAGGATTGCCATTATGGTTATCAAACATAGAAGTCAAGATTTGAAAGAAAATTAAAAAAAAAAACTGTGAATTTTCATTTATAGATGCACTTTATTGCAATCATGTTTAAAGTAGGATAACTATCAAATTCTTAGAGAATTTCATTTAGTGAAGAGGAGCAGCTTTAATGACCAAATTTGGTAGTAATTTTTTCAAAAAATATTCAAAGAATATCATATACTAAGTCGCAGCTTTAGCCGTGAAAGCGGTGTCAATATAAAGTGAGGAAAGTGAACAGGAAGAGAGTGAGTGAATGGATGCAAGAGGCTAGACTTTATTGTACTCTTGCTTTCAAAATATGACACGCATTTTACATTGATTGCAATATCATGGAAGTTTCTGAGTAAAGCCCAAAATAACTCTTTGAACTTTCAACGAACCATGCCGGGGTCATTGTGGTCAATCAAACTATGTGAAACACGTATGGGCAATTATATGACTTAGTATGCGCTAAGGTCTTGATTATAAACCAGCTTATTTCTTCTTCTTCTTTTTTTCCTACTTTCTCTAAATCTCACTTGTATCGTCTGCTTATTTTATTAATCTTTTAACTTTTATCGATAATGTTTTCAACAAAAATCTAAATATGTTGTTTCCAAATGGACTCTTAAATTCACATAGTTAGCTCTTTTTATAATAATTTATTATTTTCCGTAAAAATGAGTAAATAAATAATCACATTTGGAAATAATTATAAAGTAAACATCATGATTCAATATTTTATAAAATAAAAGTCTAAAGTTTAATATGCACAACTACATGACTTCAAATTGTTACAATTTAATCATCGTATGAGTTTGACGAAAACGATAGAAGCTATACATGAGGTTTATAAAACCATATCCATGTTAACTATAAATTGAAAAATTATTAGTTTACTTTCTACTACACATGTAAAACTTGCATGATTATAGACTATATAAATATATACAATACTGTACACGTTTATACTACAAACATTATATTGTACACACTGGCGTGCAATTGTGTACAAATTACATTAATAGCAGATGAAAATTAAACTAATAAATTGTCCTTATAAATTTTACTCATTTAAAGTCTACAGAGAGAACAATAAAGCATCCGATGATATTTTTCAAGTCTTGACATAAAGTAGTGTGGCCTGTACCCATGGCCCGATCCCACCACCTGATGCAAATTTCTTCACTGAAAGAGCACGTGCGAAAAGTAGCTTTATAATACTCAAATAGTCATCATTTGTCCTTTGCTTTGATCATGGAATGCTGGATGAGGCTCAAAGACAATTCTAAACCAATGTTTACGTACGTTTTATAAGTTAACAATTTTTGCAATAATTATTAATTTTATTTCCAATCTTTACGATCATTCAAAAAATTGCAACATTTTCTTATCGCAATTAGCAGTAACTCATGATATTTCAAACTAGCAATGTCGTCTATGTCCCACACCACACTGATAAGCTTTTTGTTGTTGTTTTTTTTTTTTTTGAGAACCAGATAGGTGATTGAATTAAATGTTGCCATATGTGAATGCAGTGAGAAAAGGGTTGCCCTTAATTTACGGTTGATACAAACTGCAATTGACTGACTCAAGGTCAATTAGGTGTGGTCCACATATATTTGATGTATGTGATGTTACTTGGTAAATACCAATTACATGGTAGTATATAATTTCAAAATGGTTAGGTGGGTTGTCTTTTACTCACAGAGCATCTTCTTGTTCACATATGACCTTGCCTTAGTGGTCCACTGATTAGGTTAGGTTGGGTAATTAAGCAGTACTTTTCAGGATTAAGTGGCAGACCAGAGAATAAGTTAGATGCGGAGCTGGTGTAAAAGACACTGTTTATGCCAACTAATCCTGGAGTGACACATCAGCCAACAAATTTAAACTCAATACACCTTATTACATGCAATTATAACCCAATTAAAACCTCAAATATTCCTCAACCACGTTCAAAGTTTCTTCTCCAAACGGCAAACTAAAGGAAAACTTTGCTCCTCATCCTCACACCGGACCTTCATCCCACCGTTAGTCTAGTGTTACAATCTCAAGGTTAATTTTCTCATGATTTGATGGTTTTCTCCTATTTTTAATTTCGAAATATCAATGGGTTTGGGTTTTTTTGGCCGTCAATCACTTGATTTGGTATGGGTTTTGCTGTTTTTCTGATTGGATTATTAAATCTTATTTAAATTTCCTTTATTGTCGGTTTAAATTGCAAATCAATTCACTGCTAGCAATGGAACCAAATGCCAGTACTATATGAGCATGCTGTGAAGTTTATTGTAACTTTAACAAACTATAGCTTTTTGTTTGGATAACAAGAGCATGAACCTGCATGCCAACACTTTAGGTCCTGGTCCTCCTGGAGGTTGGGGCCAAATGATGTAATTCTAGTTAGCCTCTCCACTATTTGAAAGGTCTAAAATATTTTCTGGTAATCAAAAAATCTAATTTAAAGAGGTCATGCATTGAAACCATAATTTCATAAAATAGTGATCGTAACTGTATTGACTTTAATCATGGTTTGAAACTTTCAGAAAAGAATTGGAATAAGTTAAAACTCTGTAACCTCCAAGTATCCATAAATGTCTTTTTTAATGTGATTTTTCTGTCTAAAATCAAGAGAAGAAAGTGGCGTGCTTCTGGCGCTGCTATTTGAAAAGACAAAACAAAGCGTCAAAGCCTCGGTGTAGCTTTGTAGGGTTATTCATACAGATCTAACCCTAACTTCTAATACTCAACAGCAGCAAAGAGTGTACTTTTGCAGTTAAGGAAGCAGATGACAAACTACGTTTTCAAACTTTTGGTTATAGTATTATAATTAATCAGTGTAGTCCTGAAACTTAGAAAATAGAATTTCAATCAAAACCCACTCTGTTAATAATTATTAGGCTAAAATGCATGTTACACACCTTCAAAGTTTAAAGTTGTATCCACACATACAGGAAGTAATTTTTTTTTTTTAAATTCCTCTAGTATTATATGGTTAGGCTGGGATGAATAGACAAACGAGAAATCATATAACTTTGCTTCTCCTTGTTGATCACTACAATCATAGGTAATTCATATTATCAATATGCAATTTCAGGAAAATAAATTTTTTTTTTTTATAAATAAAATTGGTATCTAAACTTCTTTGAGTATTTAACTATTATATCGGACATATGCATTTCCAATTCCACACACACCAGGTTATCGTTACAAATGATTATTTTATTAATTTATCTAAACCCAAAAACTGAAAATATTTAAATTCAACGGACTAAAATGACAATTATTCAAAGTTAATGAACTGAAATGACAGTATTTAAACATTGTGGATTAAGATGACAATTGATAAAAGTTAATGGACTAAAATAACAATGGGCGAAAGTAATAGGATATAAAGTAGATTATTGCCTTGAATTTTCTTTTAAAAAATGGCCAAAATACATGGTTAGACTTTCATTCTTGAAATTTCAAATAATTTTAATTGGTCCCTAAAGTCATTAGTTTAGCTTGATTTTTTTTTTTTTAATGGAAATTTTAGCTCGGTTTTGATTTGAAGAAAAGCCATTTCAAGCGGGTTTGGCTTTGATCTTCGATCTTCCATAGGTCTTGTGCTTTTTAATGTGCAATTTGTTAATATTAAAATTATCATCATGTCGTTATTAAATGACTAAATATTATGGCATTGTTCAATCAGCCACATAGAAAATGAGAATAATATCTATTAACAGAATGATCCTTAATTATTTCAGAAACATTAAGAACCAATAATGCTCATTTGAAACTTTAAAACTTCAAAGTCAGAATGTGCTCACTCTATAAACTTTAATTTCTAAAGGGGCCTAGAAAATTAACTCCTCCTAGGTGATGGGTATTGGATCTTAGGTCATGGGCCTTCCAAACCTATGGGGTTGACATGAAAGGCCAATGGACCTATTCAAACAAACCTGCTTAATTCATCAGATTATATAACTTATAATCTAACTTAAACTTGATAATAACTTTATTGTGATAAAAACTTAAAAATGTACAATTTAAATAATTTATTGATAACATAGCGATTAAGAAGAAGATTATAGCATCCAATGATGAATTTGTCAAAATTTACTTCTAATAAAAAAATATTGAATAAGATTATAGCATCCCTGAGTTTTGGTATTAATTATTGTAACCAAACAACACCAGATGCGCATAGTATTTTAATTATAACAAGTGTTTGTCTAGTTTTACGAAATATGAATAATTAATTTGCGTGGTTGTGTTGTGGGACATGGGTCAGTCAGACCGATGGAACTATGGTCTTTAAAAAAGCTTAAAGACTAAATTTTGAGGCGGTGAAAGACAATTTTTATTTTATTTATTGAATTGTTGACTTGAATTCTTATTAAACTAATCTATGAACACAACAAAAATTCTTCTTAATACAATGTATGACTACTAAATTGAGTTGATTTATTAAATAAAAGAATGAGCTGCCCAATCGAATGAGAGATCAATGGATGAATAATTGCTTGGTTGAGTACATTAAAAGAGATGTAGCTTGCAATATTGGTAATAAGATTATTGTGCAACAGTTTTAAAATATGAAAACTTATAGAAGAAAACTATAAAACTTTTATGTATTTGTGCTTTTTTTTGTCAATATATGAAGTTATTTTCTAATTATATTTTGTATAATTTAAGTTTCGTAATTATTACCTTGAAAAAAAATTTTAGAGCCGCCACTGCCCAAACCCAAGAACCAAATCATGGTTCAATAACCAAATTGTGGTCAATGTTGAGGTGAAAAATACCATCTTTGAGCTTTAATACTTTGTTTAGAAGTTGTTCAAGCCATATGGCATTTCTTGGACTGTTGTATCTTGGAGAGACAAGTCAGAGAAGGTCTATACCGGCCAATCGAGGGTTTGAATCTCATTTTAAAGAGGGTGAGCATCATGCCACAGCCAAAATTTTGTTGTGTAATTATCTCAAATAAGATTTATCCAGAAGTGTGTCTATTCAGTTTCTCTTGTTCTACTTCCAATTTCTTTGTGTTTGCACCAATTATATTTTGCGCTTATAATGAGTGTTAATGTTAAGATGTATTTTAACATAAATTTGACGAATTAATGTACGCATAAATTGAACCCATACTCTCACATGATTATACCTCATGCGATTGATGTCATATTCTAACCCCCTTGATGAAAGAAAAGTGAGACGATCCCATTTTTTCCCTTAATTAATTTGTGCATGGCCTTTCTGAGTCGCATGTAAAGGATTTACATATTGAAGAGACTGAATATGTGTTCATGAGCGTATAATTTTAGTCTCACTGTGCTTTATATTATGCATGGTGTTGGAATCATTACGATTCAGTTGGTACATGACCTGTAGCAACTAGCAAGTTTAATTTGACATTCATTGTATTTGGGGCAGGCTTTGAACATTAATTGGGCAATAATATTGTGAGAGAACTAGGAACTGGATAATTCGCTATTAAAGTCATCAATGCTTCATCATTTGAGACACCTAGATACTATTAATGTTTCTTCTCAAATAAAGAAAAATAAAAGAAAAAGAAAAAAAAAAGATATTATTAATGTTGAACAAATTTATTGGTACCTCTAAACACATGAAGAATCTCTACAAAAATAAACCTCACAGTTTTATTGAATGAAATAGGGCTGTCCATGGGTTTGTCCGGGTCGGGTTTGTACCCAACCCGAAACCGACCTGCCAGAATCGGGTGACAAAAAAATGCACCTGTCACCGACCGCCGGAGTGAACGGATCGGGCGGATCAGACCATCAGAGGGCGGCGGATGAGTCGGTCGGGGCCGAAAATCCAGAAAACGGCGAAAACCAGCGTGAAAATGGCGAAAATTGGCATGAAAACGAAGAAAATCCGGCCAAAATATTTGAGGTTTCTCCAGATCCAGCCTAATCTAGGCCGTTTTCGGCAAGATCTTGGCTAGATCCGGTGAAATCTCGCCGAGATCTTGACAAAAATGCTCTAGGTCTCACCCAATCTACCAAATATCGCCGGTAATCTTGTGGATCGGTCGGATCGGTTTTGATCGGATTTTGGAGAAGGAAAACCGACGTCCGACCCGCCAAACTCGGGTTTTTGGAGGAACAAACCCCTTGCCGACCACCGGAGAAGTCGGTTCGGTCGGCGGAGGGTCGGGTTTGGTCAGTGGCGGCGGGTGGGTCGGGTTGGCCGAGTCTTTGGACAGCCCTAGAATGAAAAGAGAGATATTCATTTGGATAGCTTATTTTTTACTAGCTTATTTTACTATTCAATTTATTTTTGCTACTTTTTGTGGGTCCTACTTTATTTTTTGATATTACTCATGAGTCCCACTGTACTATTTCATCTAATTTTTACCTTTATCTATAGTACTTTCAATAAAAAAAATTTAGATTCAACAAAATAAGGAAATTCCAAACAGTTGTAAGAATAGATTACAAAGACTAGCTATTTATATACATTTTTTTTTAGTGTTATTTATTTGTTTATATACGTTCTAATTGAAGAAGAAGAAAACTCTGAAACTAATTTCAGGATTATTGGGAAAGTTCGTCACACTTAATTGCCAATAAGAGTAATACCACACGTGTTCAATTTTTTATAACAAACTACTAAGCTCATTGCACTTAAGTGCTGCGACACCGTTTCATTAAATCCTTTAGAAAATCTATGGCAAAATGGTGCCGTATCAATGAAATTCATTAATTCACTAAAAAAAAAATATTAGTTAAGTTGATAGAAAACGATGAGCAAGCAAGCAGTGACATGAAGAGGCTAGAGAGGCTTGTAATTGTGGCAATTTGGTGTATTCAAGAAAACGATCACACAAATGCTTGAGGATGAAATTGAAGTTTTTGTGCCCCCAAGTCCTTCATTGTACGTATAATCACTCTCAGTTGAAAGGTAAGCATTTGAGATATATGATAATAGGTTACGTTTTAAATAACTGAGTGTTGACCAGTTCGTTGCTGTATGTTACGGTCATCTGTGGTGTAGGTGAAAACAGTGGGAAGGAGAGGAAGAAGCAGAAGTATATATAAGCAAGAGAAAACAACAATGAGGAAGTGTTGAAGAAACCATTGCACAGGTTTTTGGGTTCATGAGTTAGAAAGAAATCCACGACAACCTTTATAGAAGAAAATGTTTGGTTGGTTTTAAACTTGGTTTTAAATCTTGTAATAAAGATCCAATGTCTTTTTTCTTGGTCTGAGTCTTCTTCGGATATGTAATAATAACAAAAAATTGTTTGGAAAATGTCAAACTAGTTACATTAGCGTCAAGAATGCATGGATGCCTATCCAATGTGAATACTTTTGAATACCTTAAGATGTCTCTTTAACACTGCTATCTTAAGGGTCCGTTTGGTTGGAGGAGTGGAAAAGTGGGATATTAGAAATAATATTATTTTCTTTCCTTTTTATTTGGTTAGAAGTGGAAAAGTGGAGAGATGAAAAAAAAAAAAGAATTTAAGTAAATATACTCATATACCCTTGTTAAAGAATAATGTCCAATTAAAATAAAAAAGTGACAAATAACAACAAAAAAAACAAAGAGTAATCACCCAAATTTATTAAAAATATATAAATCATGTCCAAAAAAAAAATCACGTCTAGTTTTAAAAAAACAACTACCCCACTCAGGCCTTAGGGAAAAAAAATAACAGAAAAAAAGAGCAACATTATTGCCTAGAAAAGGGGGAAAAAAAAAGAAGAAGCACACACCCAGGCCCTAGAAAATCAAAAGAAAAGAAAAAAAAAAGGCAATGACTATCAAGGGGAGAAGAAAAAAAAAAAGAACGAAAACTTGAAGAAGCCCATGTGCACATGGGTATTTTTGTCAATCAAGAAAAAATTTATCCTCACTTATTTTTCTCTCCATTTTGGAGAGAAAACTTTTTGGTAGGTCCGGGAAGAAAATATACCTGGGCCCCATCATTTATTTTCCTTTCTCTTCACCCAACCAAACACACTTTAAAAAAAAAATTTCTTCCCATTTTCTCTCCAAAATTTTCCATCTACTTTGTTTCACATCCAAATAAACACACCCTAAATTAAAACTTCTTAATTAATTTTTGTTGTTTAGCATTTATTTGGTAGTTAAGATTTGAAAAAATATTATTGTTTCTTGTATCTATGACTAAGAGTATACTATCTTAAAATAGTATTGTACTATATAGTATATATACCTTTCAAATTATATAATATATAATATAAATCAAGAACAAAATTAAATTAAAAAAATAATACATTTCAGGACTGACTGGATTTAGTTTGAGAATTGAGATTAGGAATATATTTAGGTGGATTTTTTAAATATTAATTAAATGATATATATTTGACTTTCTATATTAAATTTTTTTGGCTAAAACCCCTTTCTTATTACATTTTGAGATATAAAATTTCTAATTAATTTTTTTGTATTTTACGCTCCGTTTATTTTGATGTAAAATATTTATAGAAGTAAAATATTTTACAAGTAAAATATTTGTAGGAAAATATTTTTCATTTTATAGTGTTTGGTTGTTGTTGATACTCGTTTTTGCGACACATTTTCTACAAGCCCGATTCAACCAAGCCCGACTTCCTTATGGGCTCAATTCATATATTATATTATATTTTATTCTTTTAAGCATGGTCCAAGCCTATGCGACTTATTGGGAGAAATTGAGGAAGTGTGGTTTGGAGGGTACGGGTCGGTTCCATTTGGACTTTTTGCATGAGCCTTGCCCATGTGAGGTACCAAGTGGGTAAGGGACACTGGTAGCACCTCAGGCTCATGGAGGAGATCTTGTATCCAAAATTTTCACCTCAAAACAGCTTTTATGCTCTGGGTGACTATGGTCCAAAGTTTCTGCCCAAACCTTTTTTTTTTTTTTTCCCCTTTAAACATAGTTGGCTCCCATTGGCCAACTCCATCTGCTAACCCTCACTTAGATGAGCCTCCTAATGGTCTGAAATTTCTGACCAAAGGCAACCAATTAAAGAAAACCCACTTTATTTCCAAAATCATGCTAAAAGCATACCAAACTCTTCCCTAAACAAAAGCAACCCAAGCCAAAACACCAAAATAGTATCATAGGAGATAAAAGCATCTTCCACTACTCAAAAACTAGTCAAGAGCAACACCCCAAACTCTATAAAACTCTCTCTTCAACTCATAAATAAAGCAACCACGTTCTACCTAGAGACTTGAAACTTCAGAGAAAAAACTCATTCATCCAGTCAACAATCTCACAATTCTGAACCTTAGGGGTGGAAATATGGGTACAGGGGAGCCTTCCCTCTCTTCCTCACAACCTCTCTCAATTTCCTCTTCTCGGTGATTGTGGGTCGAAGTTTCAGACCTGTTGAACCATGTTTTCCCCATAGAGATGACACTTGAGAGAAAAAACCCACTGAGCAGAGAAAAAACCCACTGAGCCAAGAAACATTCTCACAATTCTGAACCTTTGGGGTGGAAATATGGGTACAGGGGAACCTTCCCTCTCTTCCTCATAACCTCCCTCATTTTCCTCTTCTCGGTGACTATGGGTCAAAGTTTCGGATCTGTTATGTTTTTATACTTTTTCTACACTTTTGTTTTTATCATTTTGATTTTCTCTTGTAAAAGCACCATTAGCCTTTTGTTCATTATACATTTGGAATTTTGGGCTTGATTCTCCACAATAAACTCTTCTAAAGAATCCAAGGGGAGATTTGAGTCATTCTCACATTTTTGGCCCTTGTCGCAAAACGTCCCCAACATTTTGGCGACTCCACTGGAGAGTCAAGCAGCAGAAACAAGAGATGTCATGTATTTGAAGATGCAAAACCAGCAAAAAGATGATGTTTCTCACACCAACTTGTCGTTCCAAGAAAAAACTTATGATACTTTGATGCGCAAGAAGAGCATGGTGAACTAGGGCTGAAAAAGGTTCTATCCTTAGCTCTTTGAGCGTTGGAGGTGCTCCAAATCATGTGATGAAATCGCTCCTACCTACTAAAGCCATCCAAGAAGTGAAGGATGGAGGGAGAACCAACTTTCTTATTCAAGGAAAAAAATTTCTTCCACTCACTTTTGTTATTTTTTTAGCTATCATTCTTATGGAGGAATTATTCCACATCTCTTGCTTTATATAATGTTCTATACTTTGAATTGGAATAAGTTAAAACTCTGTTAAGCAACTGCATTCATCTCAACTTTTTTTTTTTTTTTTTTAATTTGATTTTTCTGTCTAAATTCAAGAGAAGAAAGTTGCGTGGTTCTAGCGTTGTCTGTAAATTTGTCTTTCGCTGCTATTTGCAAAGTTGTTTAGTGAGGCCTCAGTGTAGGTTTGTAGGGGTATTCATATAGATCTAACTTCTAATACTCAACAGCAGCAAAGAGTGAACTTTTGCAGTTAAGGAAGCAGATGACAAACTACGTTTTTAAACTTTAGAATATAAGATTATAATTAATCAGTGTAATCTGTTTAAACTTCCTGAAACTTTGAAAATAGAATTTCAATTAAAGCCCACTGTGTTAATAATTTTTAAGGTAAACTTCATATTTGGTCCCTAATTTTTACACTAAATGTCAATTTAGTTCTTAACTTTTCAAATGTGTCAATATGGTCCTTAACATTTTGGTATTGTGTCAAAATAATCATTCCTGTTATGCAGTGGATGAAAAATGCTGATATGATTAACAGTCAAAATAAAATATTAGTTTTAGACTACATAAGACTACTACTTGATTTGCCATTTCGACCTAAAATTTATAATAAATAAATAAAAAAGAAAAAATAACCCTTAGCTTAGAAGACCCAGTACTCTTGTTTTGAAAATATTATTTTGTTCTTTATTTATTATTTTTACCCTCTGATTTTTTCTTCATCTGTTTCGGTGTTCCTCTCCAACCAAAATGAAGTACACCGTTATAATCTTTCTTCCTCTACCTATGTTCCTTTCAACCAGATCATCCCGCTAATGTTTATCTTCCCCTCTCTCTCTCTCCTAGGTCAACCCCATCATATACATGAGACATGCCAAATCAAGATCAACAAAACATTTTACATTTTATAGGGTTGATACGATTAGGCCCAGATCGACCTGCATGTAATAGAACCTACACTTATGCAGTCCATTGACATTTTACTTTCTCATAATGTCTGCTTACCCTTAAAAACAAAATTGGACTTCAATGACAAGTTAATTGGGCTCTTTCAAAAAAAAAATCAGTGGATGGATTGGGCTGGGCTCAAATCCATACTGAGATGTGGTCCAAATACTTCAAGTCAAATGTATCCCTATTGCAATCCAAATATCTTCAAACTGGGCGTTACGGATTTCAAGTTGCAAAATGCGTACAAAAAGTGTCATTCAAGTTGCAAAATTGGTACAAAAAGAAGCCTAAAATAACATCTCAGATCAAAACCCAATTTGCTGAACAAACTTTTATTTATTTATTTTATTATTATTATGAAGGGTGATGACTTAATCACATTTTTTCTTCTCCAATTATCATTAGCATTTAAATCCTTTCTTACCTGTAAAACAAAGATAAACTATAATCAACCACAAAATAGCATAAAAATAAGACTAAACATGCAAATATAAGGGTACTTTATTGTCTATATTTCATGCTCAATCACAATTCAAAATGGTCCGTAAAGTTTTGATAGTTGGTAGTACTCTTCATGCCCTTTCACAAATAAATAGAACGTGCTTGGAATGTATTCACTGCACACTTCCCCACTTTAAAATCCGAATAAAGCTGACAGTTTGGTGTGAAAATGCAGTGTAGGTTCTAGTACATGCAGGTCGATATGGGCAATTATATAAACGTATAAGTCAAGTCTTGAAATTGATTCGTGATTTGGTTGCAAGTATTCTTAAAGTGTTTTAACTTTTAAGGTCATTGTTAAACAACCTGATTTGAAGCAATTGCTTAAAGGAAATGCCAATTTGTTATGTGATGATTTCAAGCCACATGCTCATATCTTTATATTTTAATTATGGGAAAGATTATGTGACTTCTTATTAAAATCAACCGTGGATTGGTGAAACCAAAGAAGAAAATTATTTTTTTCCTTTTCAAGGTATGTGAGTTGCACTCTGGGAGTATCTAAGGCACCATGGAAAAGAAAGAACAATGACACGAGCCAAATTGAACTTTCTGAATTAGAGAAGCTACCTTAAAAATCAACATAGACCCCATAATAAATTAAAAAAAATAATTCAACATAGAAATATCAGCCACGGAGGGTGTCATGTATGTCAAATGTGCATCATGTGTTGGGTAAGTAATACAAAGAAATAAAAGTGACATGCCATAAATGCATAATAAAAAAAAAAAGTCAGTAAACCGTGTGCAATTGCCATTTTGAAAATCTAAGATTTTTTTTACTAGGTGAAAATCTAAGATTTGAAATAATATGAATACTTTAACTACTCTTACTTTAAAATTAATAAACATTTTAAGTACATATAATAATTTTCAATTCAAAACATAAACTAGAAGACTAGTAATTTTTTCCTCATCAAATATCAATTTCTCGGTTTAGAACAAATATTATAATAATTCTTTCCTCCGTATTAATGTGAGTAACATTTGGATTCCTCTAATTAATAGCTTCTTAACCATCTAAAATCTTTAAAACGTGACATTTTAAATTTGTATTTATTCCCTTTCAAAAGATAAAATTATAAGAAAAAGGTTTTGCTACGAACACTTGAGCTCTTGGACACATATTGCTTTCTTTTGGTTGCCACATAGCTGTCAATGCACACCACAGAATTTTTTTTCAATGCATCGTTGTGTTTCAGCACCAATCCTCCATCAACAAATTATAAGCACTTTTGTCGACTGTAAATTGGCCACGCTGCCCAAATTAAAGCATCACTTGTTGTCCTCGAATTCAAGGGGATACGATTCATATGAAAAACCAGTTGTGCTTCATGTTCATGTGGCAAAAAGATCTCACTTTATAAAGCTGGTATCGCCCAAAGCTGACAAAAAGATCTTCACACACAACAGACACTCCAAAGTTTTGATCCTTTTCAAGGAATGGATGGATCTTCATCATTTAGAAATGAAAATATTTATATTACTGCATTGTCTATTACTGCATTGTAATTTCCATTACCGTGGAGCGTAGGACAATGACTACTATACGCAAGTCCCTCTTTCTTTTCTCAAAAAAAAAAAAAAATCCTCTTGAAAGGTTTAGATGAAATGCTAAGAAAAATAAATGAAAAAGAATGGAATGAAAATTAAATAACCTTAATTAATCAAAAATCTAACCCGTTGGAATGTAAGTAATTAAAGGAAAGTGGCCAAGAATCTAACCCGATGGTCACCAAATACGGCGCAAGATGAATTCCACAAAACCCAAATTGCATGAGAAAAGTGGACCCGAATCATGATTGAATGAGGAATTTTAAACAAAAACAAAACAAAACAAAAAAACAATAAGTGAGGGATGCAAAGTCAGTCTTGCCTTAACGAACAAGACTAGAAAATGTACAAGTTTTTTAGCCATTAATTAATTTTTCAAACTCCGCAAAAAAATCAAGACTATCACATCAAGAAATAACTATACATGTTGAAACGGTCCAAATTGAACTTTCTAAATTAGAGAAGCTACCTTAGAAGTCACCGTAAATCCCATAATAAATTAAAAAAATAATTCAACGTAGAAATATCAGTCACGGAGGGTGTCATGTATGAATGTGCATCATGTGTTGGGCAAGGACTTGGCTTGGGTTGCACTAGAAGTCTAGAACATTAAAACTAATTTTCTCTTTTTCCTGGAAATGCATTTAAGGACACTGAAAGTACAAAAATGGTGGCAATTCGTAAGGGAAAATTCTCGATACTCTCATAATATGAATAAATTATGTTTCCTTCTCATGAATGTAAGAGGAAGAAACATCATTTTTTGTACTCTAAAAATATCTAAAAATTACTTGTTGGTAAGACAAAGAAATAAAAGTGACATGCCATAAATGCATAAAAAAAATTCAATAAACTGTGTGCAATTGCCATTTTGAAAATCTAAGATTTGATCTGATATGATGAGTAATGCTACTGCTACATACTATTTTACAACAATTTTATAAAATGTTGATATAGCCAACCTTTTATTAGTTTTCATCTAAATCCACAATTAATATCACTTTTTCATTTACTAATAATCACTCACCACATCAGCAATTTTTATCAGTTTTTATAAAATAGTTTGTATCTCTAGCATTATTCTAATATAAATACTTTAACTACTCTTACTTTAAAATAAATAAATGTTTTAAGTACATATAATAATTTTCAATTCAGTTTAGTTTCCAAAAAAAAAAAATCAATTCAGTTTCCAAAAAAAAAAAATCAATTCAAAACATAAACTAAAAGACTAGTAATTCTTTCCTCTTGAAATAGCAATTTCTTGGTTTAGAACATATATTATAATTTGAGAAAGGTTTTACTGCATACGAGTATGCAATAATTGCTACATAACGAGTTATGTGGCAACCAAAAAAAAAAAAACATATGTCCAAGAGCCCAACTATTAGCCGCAAAACCTTTTTCTTATAATTTTATCTTTTGAAAGGGAACAAATATTATAAATTTAGAATGTCACGTTTCTAAGACTTTAGATTCTTTTTTTTATTAGATTCTTAAGAAGCTATTGATTAAAGGAATTCAAAAGTTGGATACATGTCTAATCGTACTCACATGGATACGGATATTGCCACCAGTTGAATTGTTGAAGTATTCATGCTACACATCTGAAAAAGTCAGACCATGAAAATTAATAGTAAGACTTGGAACTACTGCTTAGACATTTTCTTCCATATAAACTCTGTCATGGGTTCTTTCTAACTCATTAACCCATAAGCCATACAAAACCTGCAATGGTTTCTTCAACACTTCCTCATTGTTGTTCTCTCTTGCTTCTACTTCTACTTGTTCCTCTCCTTCCCACTGTTTTCACCGACACCAAAGATGACTGTAAAAAAATGCCGAAATCACCTTTTGTTGCACTGCCAGGAATTGATCCATTTATCAAGTCCCCTTCAGGTGAATTTGCCTTTGGATTCCATCCCCTTGAAAGTAGTGAGAAAAAGAATCAATTTTTGCTTGCAGTTTGGTTTAATAAAACAAAAGATCCAACTATAGTTTGGTCTGCAAATGGCAATAAACCAGCACCACAAGGTTCAGTACTGAAGCAGTCGAGCAACAAAGAGTTTGTTCTCAATGACCCTGATCAAGACAGTGAGTTATGGAAGCCTCAAATGAATGGTTCTTCCAAATCCAGTTGCTTTGTTATGCTGGATAGTGGGAACTTGGTGATTTTAGATGAACAGTATAATATTATATGGGAAAGCTTCAATGAGCCTACTGATACAATTTTGCCTGGCCAAATACTGCCCATGGACACCGCACTCAGGTCTCACCAATCTGACACTAATTATTCTGATGGGCGCTTTGAAGCTTCGTTACAGTTGGATGGCAATTTCGTGCTTTATTATTTATTGTCTGAAAAAATTAGAAGACCTTATTATGCCACTATGACAATGCAATGGAAATCAGTGTTGAACTTTACTGAGGATGGACGCATGTACATCCTAGACGCAAACAACTCCACCAACAGCTACAGCCTTACTGAGAAAAATCCAGGCTCAAAAGAATCCTTCTACCACATGGCTAGAATTGATCCTGATGGAGGATTCAGATTATACAGTCACCCCAGAAAGGAGAAGCCCACAAGTGATGGACTTGAGAGCTGTTCTTCTTCATCCTGGATTGAAGTGCAAAGCATTCCTGATGATACATGTGGCAGATTTGATGCTAATACTTTTGTAGGTGGGTTATGTGGACTCAACGGCATTTGTCAAACCTCAGATGAATCAAGTGGGAACGGAAGAACATTTTGTACGTGTCCTACTGGATTTTCTCCCTTAGACCCATCCAATGGTTGGGCAGGGTGTAAACCAAATTTTCCATTACCCAGCTGCGATAATGGATGGGAAGCAAATAAAGAGCGTGTAAAGTTTGTACAGCTCTCAAATATGGACTGGCCGTTGTCGGATTACAGCTTTCTTCAAGGGGTTAATGAGACAGAGTGTAAACAACAATGCCTTGACGATTGCATGTGTGTTGTGACCATTTATGAAAAAGCAGGTGATTATTGTTGGAAGAAGAAGTATCCTCTGTCCAATGGAAGAATTAGCGCAAATATTACGAGAAAAGCTTTCATCAAGGTACTTATAGACCCTGGTTCAGAGAAGAAAGGCCAGTCTGCGGTAGTTGTTTTGGCACTACTCCTTGGCAGCTCTGCATTTCTCAATATCCTTTTCTTCTCAGCTAGTATAGTGGCTATTATCTACATGTACCACAAAAGACGGAATTCAGGATGGAATATTGATAGCACACTTGCAACAAATGTGAGAAGCTATACATATAAAGAGCTGGATGAAGCGACTAGAGGCTTCAAGCAAACAGTGGGAAAAGGTGCTTTTGGAACGGTTTATAAAGGTGTCCTTGCATCAGATTCTAAAAGATTTGTCGCAGTCAAGAAGTTAGGTAAGGTGGTAGAGGAAGGTAAGAAGGAATTCAAAACAGAAGTTAGCGTGATCGGTCAGACTCATCACAAGAATTTAGTCCGTTTGCTCGGTTATTGCGATGAGGGGCAGAACCGGCTTCTAGTTTATGAGTACATGAGTAATGGCTCTTTAGCTAGCTTTCTCTTTGGGATATCTAGGCCTCATTGGAACCAAAGGGTGCAAATTGCTTTTGGAATAGCAAGAGGTTTAATGTACTTACATGAAGAGTGCAGCACTCAGATTATCCACTGCGACATAAAACCTCAAAACATACTCCTAGACGAGTACTATACACCAAGAATTGCTGATTTTGGATTAGCAAAGCTTTTGTTGGCCGAGCAAACTCGAGCAGCTCGGACAGGAATAAGAGGGACAATTGGGTACTTTGCACCTGAATGGTTTAGGAAAGCATCTATTTCGGTTAAGGTTGATGTGTACAGTTTTGGTGTGATGTTACTAGAGATTATTTGTTGCAAGTCTAGCGTCGCATTTGCACTGGGAGAAGAGGAGGCATTGATAGATTGGGCTTATGAATGCTACAAAGATAAAAAATTAGATAAGTTGATAGAAAATGATGAAGAGGCAAGAAATGATATGAAGAGGCTAGAAAGGCTTGTGATTGTAGCGATTTGGTGTATTCAAGAAGATCCTTCACTGAGGCCCTCAATGAAAAAGGTCACACAAATGCTTGAGGGAGTGATTGAAGTTTCCGTGCCCCCAAGCCCTTCATTGTTTACTTCTTCTCCGCCTTCATTCAAAAAATAGGTCATCTTGAGTTTTCATTGTCCATAGTTGTGACCATTTGCAACGTTTGGTGAAATACCTTTTCTTATTTGTATTATGGTATCAGAATTTGGCCAATAGTGGTTGGTTTCCTGTCTCTTGCATTGCGGTTTGTTTTCTACTATAAGGCTCTCGTGTATTATCCCTTTGGTGTATTTCACCTTCTTAGTTATAACTTGTAAGCTTGGATTCCTTGTTCAAAATGATTTTGTTTTATTGGTTTATATAATCATTTTTTGCGTGATTCTTGTCAGATTAAAGATTTCTTGTGTTTGGGTTGATTTGGATTTGTAATATGAGAACCGAGACTAAAGGAGACTCAGATTCTTAGCATACCTCAATTACGAATCTCATGGTGGAGATCAGTTGTGGATATATAACATACTTTAATTTATGTTAAAGGAAAAAATTAACAAAAGCCTCAAAATAAAATTTACAAAAAAAAAAAATAAACTATAAAAGTGCCTATAGAAAGAAGAAAAAATACATAATTTTGGTTCTAAATACAATCCAATATAATGGTTACGACTGTCAACAACAGGCACAATTTCCATTTGTGCTTGTCAAGTCAGGTGAGGCGGCCCTTTCTTCCTTTATATGATAAAGCCCATATCTTTGACCTTGGCGTAAAAGACTGGAGGTTAGCCCTCCACAATGAGACTTTTCTTTATTTACCTGAAATAAAAGTTGAATTTTTCTTTATTTACCTGTCGAATATTCTAGAGCTGCCAATAAAGGATCCCATGGTTTTTTGAACAAAGCCAAGCTTCTCAAACTGAGGCAATGAAGCGACTTTTAAGAACTTTCTACGTCTTGCAATCTTGTAGAAATTTGTTATAGAGTATGAAAAAAAGAAGAGAGAGAAGTTAGAATTTTACGTGATTCAGCCACATCGTCTACATCCACTAAATAAAAGTAAAAGATTACATTTTCTTTATTTAAATAATACATTGCAATAGAACCCGTTTTGATTATGTGGGGATTACATACACAAATTAATCACAATTTGAATTATGAATTGATTGCTTCAATCTCACAATAAGGGCTTAGATCATTGCCTGCGCCTCCTACTAAAAGAGAGGCCCCCAAATTGGAGATAAATAAGTGATTTTTTTTTTTTTTGACAAAATGAAAAATGTAAGTTGAATTTTTTTTTTCCCTCAACACTTTTTAGAAGGCCAAAAAAATGAGTAATGCTACAGGTGTACAAATTGTCATGTGTGGCATTCTAAACATAGTTGAAGACAATCTCAAAGGATTAATTTGCAAAAACAATAAAGGTTTTCTGTTTTGGCCTGATAAGAAAATTGATTTTTTTTGCTAAAAAATGAATGAAAAAAAAAAACCCCGTACCAAGGCAACGTTCGAAACATAATGTGTCACATGATAATAGAAAGTTTCGCACGAAAGAAAAGGTGTATTTGATCTTTTTGAGAAGAAACTAGTTAGTGCACTTATATTAAGTGCAACAAGCCAACAAGTCCTTCATAGTAAATGAATGCCTTATTCCATGAACCTATCTTGGTTTTTATTTATTTTTTGGGTAAACTGGAGAATGTATTCAACTAAGAAACAAAAGGAGCTGCATCAGGACTCAGGAGCAGGACAGAGCCTGAAATGATAAAGACCATACAAATCTGAAAGAAAAAAAAGTTTTTTCTTTCCTTTTCTCTCTTGGTTTATCTCATGGTAGTTCGATGAGGAAAATTTATCTTACATTGGTTGCAAGCAAACAATGTCTCACCGTTGGTGGAGACCATATACTCAGAAACTTCATTCACATGTTGTGAGTTATTTTTTTAGACATTGTTGCATCAACCGATGTCCACGATGCTACACTTCCTCTCACAACATGTAAGATGAACACATCTATGAGTAGAGATGACGTCCTCAAAGTGACCTTGACCTCCCCACTTTGAAGATATATTAAGGCTTAATTCAAATTGGGCCAAAGGAAAATAAAATTTGGCCCCCCTCCCTCCAAAATCTTGCCCCGTCTCCACAGATCAGCCCGGATACCATCACAAATTAGCTCAAACAACCACATATCAGCCCAAGCAAGCACAATCCATAGATGATCAACTCTAAAAATTTAACCAAAAAAAAAAAAAAAAAAATTGACAACCAATTATTAGCCCATATATATTTTTAAAATAAATAAAATGGTACGTGATTGGGTAATTGAATCAACGAACGCATGGGTGTAATTTGTCAAAAAGAAAAGAAAAAAAAATGAAGAAATATCTAAGTTTTGTTGAATTACAATTTTAACCTTAATTTTTTTTTTAAGAATAAAAATTATCTAATTAAATTAGAGGTATTTTTTAACATTTTATGAAGCCATAACTAACTTTTTAAATCCTCTTAATATATATATGGTCTCTCTCTCCCAGGGCTTTGATTTGTATGACTCCTACACTTACATTGAGGATCCCTTTCTTCCATTGAAAATGCTTCCACTGGTGCTAGTGAAACCTTTTAAGCTTTGGTCTATGATGCTATTCAAGGTCAAGTGGTTAAATTTATTAGGGTCAAGCCCACCTCTTACTCTAACCAAGAGGTACCCAATTAATTAAAATCATTACTTATTCTATTCTGCTATTATATTTTTCCCTAAATTATTTTGATTTTGCTCCATCTAATATACTTTGTAACTTTGTCACATGCATTGCGTCCTACCTCATCTTAATTAGTTTATTGATGAATTCATAGGTACGTACAGTAGGGTATTAGAAAGTTCAAGAGCTTTCAAACCAAAGGCTTGATAAGGTGCCACTTAGATATGCAAGAGATGACTTGGACCAGATTGTGACCAATACACCTTCCAATCCTTCTCTTCGTGTACCCTTGATTGATATGAACAAGTTGGTCAACCTAGAGTCCCATGAAAAAGAACTTCAAAAGCTTCACTTTGCATGCCATGAATTAATGGGGAGTTTTTTCAGGTGATTAATACTAGAACATTAGGTAGTACTTCTGGGGGAATACTTTGCTTAGAGATTTCTAAAGCATGCTTGTTTGTGGCTTTTGTAGTTCATGAAGCTCTTCCTATATTGATCAAAATTCACCTATTATAAATGCAACTCTTTTTCTTCTTCTCTATTCTTTGTTCACATTAGGCAGTACTAGCTTCAAGAGATCTTGAAGACAAATTAGATGTCCAACGATGAAGTGATAATAATTCACTTATATATATATATATATATAAAAGTCAATTACGCACAGCGTTCACATTACAGTTAAATGTTGTCTCATTATAACGTACTCTTAATTTCTATATACTATTTAATCAGCTAGATGATGATACGCTATGATTTATTATACTGTTACAATTAGGTGTGTTGCTTATATGATATTCAGTAAAAGCTTAAACTAAGTGCGAACACATATGGTCATAGTTGTCAAAATTGCGAACTGGATCGTAGAATCGCACAATTTTACGATCCCACATCACCAAAACGTTTAGAATCGCCCTCTGATTTTTAAAATGGTAGGATCGTATAGGATCATAAGATCGTATGGAATCCTACCGATCCTACTAAAAACAAAAAAATTTGGTTTTTTTTTTTAGGAAATTTTTTTTGTTTTAATGAAACTTTAAGGGTTTTTATTTTGTCATGTTGTGATGGTATGACTTTTTATTTTATTTTTATAAAATTATGTTAACCTAAGAAAATGTTTTCTAATTTCTAGTTCACTTATAATCAAAATGAATAAATGCTTCATCATTTCTAAATGAAGAATTTGATGTTGGCTTTGCTGCCTTTTAAGATATAATGTTGTTAATTTTTTGATCAATATACTAATTTGTGTTCTAATATTACTAAAATATTATATATATATATATATATATATATATATATATATATATATATAATTTTATCAGTTTTGCTAGTGTTTGAATATTGATTGATTGATTTTTTTTGAGCATGCTCTTTAATTGTTGCTGAGTGATATAATTTGAATAGTTGAGTGTGAAATTGTATCTTAATGTCTTTTACAGCTCTAGTATACAAATATATAATGTCTACATAGATGATGAAATGGATGATGATGATGATTAGGAGTTTAGGACAGTAGTTACAAAAACCTTAGTATGAGAATAATTAAATGTTCACTTTACCTTAATATTCATCCTGCTTTTGGATTCCATATTATAGTTAGCTAGTTTCCATTTGCTAACTTATTTTGGATTTCAAAATGAAGAATTTGATGTTGGCTTTGATTTCTTTTAAGCTATAATGTTGTTAAATTTTTTTTGATCAATATACTAATTTGTGTTCTAATATTACTAAAATATTTTTCATATATATAATTTTATTAGTTATGCTAGTATTTGTATATTAATTGATTGATTTTTTTTTAGCATGCTCTTTAATTGTTACTAAGTGGTATAACTTGAATAGTTGAGTGTGAAATTGTATCTTGATGTCTGTTGCAGCTCTAGTACACTAATATATAATGTCTACATAGTTGATGAAATGGATGATGATGATTAGGAATTTAGGACGGTGGTTATAAAAACCTTAGAATGAAAATAATTAAATGTTCACTTTACCTTAAAATTCATCTTGCTTTTGGATTTTATATTGTAGTTAGCTAGTTTCAATTTGCTAACTTATTTTGGATTTCAAACTTGGAACTTAGAACTTAGAAAATATTTTCCATTTGTTTTGATAAATATTTTGGTATTTGGTTGCTAATTAAACAGTTATTGAACTTTTTAAATATATTTGGTCAAAACTTAAATATATTTTTTTTGTTAGTATAGACTTAGCGATGTAGAACATGCAAATTACATCATATAATGGAAATCTTAATTTTTTTTATGGATGAATTTATAATTTACGTGATTATTTAACATACAAAGTCATTATCAATGTGTTTTTTGCTTTAAATCTAAAAATATATAAGATCTTATGATTTACGATTTAATCCTATAATCTACAATTCCACATACCTTCAACAATCCTATGTAGTATCTCGATTTTGACAACCTTACATGTGGTATTGAACAAATAATCATAAATGATAGGATAACACCCAAAATAAATCTTTCTTAATGGAAGTAAGTTAGTCAACCACGTAATTTCAAGATTCAATGTATTCTGCCAGCCAAAGGAAATTACTAAACAATTGAGAAATTAAAGTTCCCCATGAACCATGCAGAAAATAAATTCTAATTTATGAAATAATATTTTTTTTTAAATATGAAGTTAAAAAAAAAAAAAAAACACCATCATGCCCACATGATGTACAAGGATAGATTAACAACACTCTCAGTCTCTCATGATTCGATTAACAACACTATTATACAAATATGACCCGTCTTATGTCAATATCGAGGGAGGCCACGTTTTGACACATTCGTATTCAAAATTATTTAGTATAGAAGTTTATTCCTCACTACTAACCCATTACTTAAATGTTACAACTTGATTAAGTCCATTGTAGGGCTCACCATTAAATGCCCAATTTATGACAATGAGATTTTCAGGCTGTCAATGAATGAAACTTCAAGCTTTCGATTGAAAAAGCTATGAAAATACTCAGCATTTGTTAGGGTCTTGTATACAGGTGGGCTTCCTGACTTGATAAGCTTCTCTGCGGGTCCAATATCCGCAGATGGATTGGGATAGCAGAAAGTAACAATTGACATTCTTTGTTTTGAATTGTTCACCACTGCTCTATGATCTGGGGCTTTGTACTTCCCATTGCTTATAATCTGCATGATCAAAGCAAATGCTATAATTTTGTTAACTATGTTTACCTTGCATTTGTGCTTTTTCTACTGCAAACTTATAGTCTGTTATCTTCAAATAATTCGGGTGTACGTGGTTATGTATTTCAAGGAAGTAATCATCTATATATATAATAATAGGTAAAGCTGAAAGAAAATACAATTAAATTCTAAATTGAAATATAATTTTGTGTCACGTGTCTTATTTAATTTTAAATTTATGTGTCAAATGAATTATTAGGAGCAAAAATCAAAGAGTTTAAATTCAATTAGATTCTAAATTGAATTTTAATTAAAGTTCAATTTTGTGCTATGTGCCCCATATAATTTTTTAATTTTTGTGGTAAATGAATTATTGGGTGCAAAAATGAAAAGTCTAGATCCAATTAGATTTTAAATCATGTCTAATTTTGCGCTATGTGTTTAATCTAATTTTTTTTTAAATTTTTGTGTCAAGTAAATTATTAGGTGCTAAAATCAAAGAGTTTAAATTCAATTAGATTCTAAATTATATTTTAATTGAAGTTCAATTTTGTGTCATGTACCCCATCTAATTTTTTTAATCTTTACGGCAAGTGAATTATTAGGTGCAAAAACTGAAAAGTCTAATTGTGATTGGTTTTAAATGTACCTATACATGTGCACAGAGTTACGTGCTAGTTTATTTAATAGCAGTGGACTTTACGGTACCAAAACCCACATTAAAATTTCAGAATATTAAAGAGATATTATACATTAAATTAAATTAAATTTAAAAAAAAAAATCATAGTTAACGGTAGGTATCTACAATATTGCTATGACAATCTAACAAATATTAAAATGTAAGTCATAGTATTTACCTCCATGATATGGCCAAGGTTTACAACAATTGCACCATTGACAGGTTCAACATTAACCCAGTGTTCGTCTTTCAAAACCTGCAATCCTGGTGTGTCGCCGCACTCAAGTAAGAGAGTTATACCAGAGATGTCGGCATGTGGATTAAGGCCAATAACACGTTCAGGTTCGGGACAAGGAGGATAGCAATTCATCCTTATTTCGTACGTTCCTTCTTTAAAAGTGTCACAAAATTTTTGAGCCTCAAGTCCAAGCCCCATGGTTATGAACCTTACGATAGAAACTGCCACATTCCTCATATCTTCAGAATAAGTTTCCAGAGTTTTTCTAATTCACACCAAATTGGGAAGAAAAAAACAAATTATACTCCAGAAAAGAAAAAAAAATGTTAAGTACTTTTCCAAACTCAAAAATATGAGTGTAGAATCATATGAATAATGAATAAGAAGACTATTTATTATTATGTGAGTTCCACTTAACTCGGCAACTAAAATCTCTTATAATTGAATAGGGAAACTGGATTTAAATTTCACCTCCACTAGAAAAAAAAAATCACTAAATTCTTGAATTAATCATAAAGTGTAATTATTATAGAGTCCAAATTAACCTACCATATCTTCAATATATATAAAATAAATAAAAGACCTTCTATTTTAAAATTAATATCCAAGATATTTTAGGAATACCATTAATTCCATGGAGAATGATTTTGTATTCTTATCTTATATTATTCTTATACTTTGGGAAAAGGAAAATCCACCTCACCCATTATGACTTCGATAAATTTATGCTTAAGCTAGCATCCCATCATATGAGCATATTGCTAGGTGTCTATATCTATATGCATGAATCATACGTGTATGTATATCAGTTGGTCAATCTTATGACTCGATCACTTAGAATTTATTACCTGAACTCTTGAGGGTTTTCTGGCCAGAAATTCAAACTTCTATCTTGAAGGGGAAGAGTTTTGAGGAAGATCATGTCATTCCACTCCAACTTTTGTTCCTCTGAAGTCACAAATGCCTGACCATAACCTTCGAGACTTCCTGGTTTCTGAGCCCAACGTTTCTTCTCTTGCAAAGGAAGGTCAAAGAACTCTTGAACTTGCTGTCTCATTTTGCTTAGTGATTCATCAAAAACTCCATGGTTTATTATCTGCAAGATTAAGGAATAAACAAACTATTGAATCATGTTTAAAGTTTAGTAATGATTAGTACATACGGTGTTTCAACCCCATTAAACATCATCATATATGATTGGACTAGTAATGCATTATTAACACTCAAAAAATTGAATTCGGACACAAACGGTGAAGAGTTGCTATGCTTCTTACTACTAAAGCACCTCCACGAGTGTTGCTTACTAAATAATTACCCCTTATAATAATAATACTACGAAGTAATTAATTTTGACTCAGCCAACAAGCTTTCGGTTCTGTTTTACTATATTGAAAATTCAAATTAGCATAACTGAAGGGGGCAAAAAGTCTTATTGTCTTGGCAAACATTATGGACTTTTGGCTAACAAATTGTCAGTCAGATGACATTCATGTTATGAATGCATTCTTTGTCTATTCAAACAATTTAACTCTCTTTTTTTTATCTTTTTCCTTTTTAGAAAACTATGAAAAACTATTGGTCAAAGGGCAATAAAAATTTCTTTAAAAAAATACTTTTAAAACACTCTCCCTACAATTTAACGCTACAACATTTTAAATAAAAAAAAAAATACTGTATAATAATGTTGCTAATTGAATTATTCTCTCAGTGGGTCAAGATAGCTGCACAGAAAATTTGGCTTATCTCTATCATATCTTCTTGACTGGAATTTTATTTTCTATCCTTACACGTTATGCAGGCATGACGGTGTTTTTTCTTTTCTTTTTTTATTATCTATAATCTATTAGTACTTCATTTAGAAGAAAAAAAAAACAAAATATTTTATTATTTCATAAATTAGACTTTATGCATGTGTGGTTCACGAGGAATTGCTTTCTCAATTGTTTAGTACACGATATTGAATTTTAAAATTAAGTTTGTAATTGGTCAACTAATACCTAATAATTTATGATTATTTGTTCAAAACCATAACCAGATGAGTACTCTCTGTTCATACTTAATTTAAGTAGACATAATTGTACGTAACACAAGTATAAATTATTGCGTTTCATTAACAACTAGCTAATTAATTAGATATATATATATATATATATATATATATATATATATATATATATATATATATATATATATATATATATATATATATATATATGGAAAACAAAGAATAATATTATAACTAATGAGATTGCATCTTAATGAACTGTAACATGAACTCTGCACATGAAAATAAACGTAATCTATTTGAGCGACATAGATAAGTCAAAATTAATTATTACCACTTTGTTGTACATCAGATTTGTCTTCAAGAGCTGTTGAAGGCTATAAGTTTTTTTTTTTTTTAGAGTTTCAATTTATGACATTCACTATTGATGATAGTTGTTTATTATTAGATTAAAACTTCAATCGGCTTTTTATGTAAACGAAAATTGGATCCTAAATTTTTTATTCAACCATTAGATACTTTATCAATTAAACTAATTGGAACCCAAGAAAACTATAAGTTATTGGTTCTAGTTCATATCATAGATAAAGTTGTTTTAAGAAGAAAGTATGGTCTTTTGAATCTCATAAATTAGTAAATAATTTGAGGAATAAAAAGAGAAGAAGAAAGAGAAAGTGCAATTATGAAAGGTGAATTTTGATCAATAGGAAGAGTTTCAGTAGTACATGAACTACAAAAGCCATAAACAGGCATGCTTTGATTAGAAATCTCTAAGCAAAATATTCCTCAAGATCAATATTTTTCTAAGGTGGTGAAGGAAAATGAAGGAAAAGCAATATATAGTGCCTAATGTTCTTGTATTATAAGAAGAAGAAAGAGCAACAACAACAACAACAAAAAGTACTGCCTAATGTTTTTTGTATTAATTAATTACCTGAAAAACTCCCCATTCTTGACATGCAAAGTGAAGCTTTTGGAGCTCTTTTTCATGGGATTCTGGGTTGGCCAACTTGTTCATATCAATCAAAGGTACACGAAGAGAAGGATTGGAAGGAGTAATCTGGTCTAAGTCATCCCTTACATATCTAAGTGGCACCTTATCAAGCTTTTGGATTGCAAGCTCTTGAACACTTGGAACTGGTAGAGACCATTCAAGGCTCTCTGAGTCTGAAGGTGCCAAAGCCATTTCTCAGACTCTTTTGGTTTAGTTTAATGAAAATGGATATTTGGCTACTAGTTTTAGTACTCAAAGCCCTTTATATAATATCTTCAGAGTTTACCAAAGATAATTATTAACAAATTAAGAGTGTTGTTTTTGGCTTTTTTTTATTACCTCTTTTCGTGTCATAATGAGGTTTGAGAATATTAAGAATCCCGCGCGTTGAATAAATTGCTCCAAAAGTGTTTCTCAAAAAATAAAAATAAAAAATTGCTCCAAAAGTTTCGAGGAATTGAAGTATTGAATATTCAGCTATAGGCTATAAAGTATAGGACTTGTCTAAGGCTAATTAGTGTTCACATTATTGTTGTACATGGCCTAAGATTCACATTCTCTCTTCAACAACAACAACAACAAAAAAAAAATCACATCGTTGTTTTTTTTTTTTTTTTTGAGAAAAAAATCTCATCTTTGTTGTTTAAACGAAAGGAAACAAAAATATGATTAAAAAAAATCAGTTCAGTAATCCTTTTTATTTAAAAATAAAATCAATAATCTTTTTTTTTAATTCAAAAAAAAATTCTTCTCCATTCAATAAATTCATATTTCATGATTTGGATTAATATTTGTTTGTTTGTTTAAACCCTTTAAAACAGATTGTTTAAACCTAGTGAATTAGCCAAGTAGTTACTTAGATTAATTATGAGTTCTAGGTTAAACAGCAAAATATCATATCATGCACAGCAGAAAAGAAAGAGACACAACGATATGATTACTTAGAAAAACTAATGAAATAAATTGTTTCAAGGTAAAAACTTGGGGAAGATTTGACCTAACTATCCTCAAGATAAACATATCTATTAGAAAGAATTGAAGTTTACAAAAGATTTAGCCATAAATCTAATGATACCTCTAGTAGAACTTACTAACACGACCATGTGCAACTCCAACTCTACTGACTCTTCTCTCTTGGACTTGCTAAACAAAATTCAATTGAGCGAATCTAATTTTCGATCAGTTGAGCTTCACAAAACTTGAACTCTCCTTTCTACAGCTTGAATATTCTTGAATCTTTATTTGTATAATCTTGAGCAATATCTAACACATAATTTAGACATGTTTTTGTTCTTGGTTTGCCAATATACACAAAATAGGAATCTAAATATTTTATCCTAAATCTTTAGAACCTAACAATATTACAAATATAAATGTGTATTAAATGATTTATAGTATTACTGAATATTCAATGTCATTTAAATCAAATCTTGTATGTGTGTAGCGTTTTCTTTACGGGGAAAACAAAGGTTTAAATCTTTCTTTTCTTAATTAATGTTCAATTTCTAAACAAAATTAAAAGATTTCTTTGTTCTTATTTACATTTTAAAGCTCATGTATAAGATCCCTGGCTATATGATAATTTTTTCTTGGAGCCTTGTGGGCAAGGTTGTCAAAATCGGGGTCCTACATAGGATTATAGGAGGTAGGTGAGATCGAAGATCGTAGAATCAGATCGTGGATTATAAAATCTTATATTATTTGAGAAAAAAAAAAACAAAAAAGAACACATTGATATATTAAATTATAATATAAATTATACATTCATTCATAAAAAAATAAAAAAATTGCATCTATTTAATGTAATTATCATACACCACTACATCCATTTGTAAGCATCATTTAAAGAAAGAAACCAAAAACCTCAAAACGTAACACTCTATTGGGATGTTATTTTTCATTTAAGTCCAACTGACACTCTATCTCTCTACCTTAGAATAGCCAAATTGGGTCTATTAAGATTTTATTTTTTATTTGAGTCCAACTAAATCTTCTGTTGAGTTAAAGAAGACTACAAGATATCAGAATTATTTGGGATTGTCAAAATCATACAATTCTACCGATCTTGAACGATCGTAGCAATCTTACGAAAGGTCCTTGAAAGATCCAGATAGTATTAGGCAGGTGTAATCGTAAAATCGTACAATCCAAATTAAAATTTTGATAACCATACATGTGGGTCCAACAATGGTGGGAACACGACAAAAAATATTACTAAATATTAAATTGATCTATTTTAGGGTGTATATTTTTATAATTTCGATAGTTGAGTGTTAGGACTTGGGACAATGTCATCTCCTTTAGAAATACTAACAAGTGTCACTTAACAAATATTACCAATTTAAAAGTATATGTAATGTGACTTCATTTAAAATTTTAAATAATATTGAGGCCTTCTAAAATTGTGAGGTTTTATAAATTTCATTATTCCACTTAACATGAACATCAATTTGCATGTTATAGAAGAAGCAGTTGAAAATAGTTGAAATCCACTATATTGGCCGAGTCGGATGACATAAGTGGGTCAAGTCATTCACATTTGCTCACCCTAATTATATTTTCAATTTGAATAATTAATATCTATTGTGACAAATCAATCATTCCTAATAATATTTACTTTAAAATTAAGGATAAGTGTCGTTTAGAAAAATTTAAATTCCTCTGCATTTTTTTTTTTTTGAGAAAGAATACATTTGCTTATTTGACTTCAAGAAATAAGTTAAGTTAAAATAATATGTACCTAAAGAGAGATCTTTAAAAGTTGCACTTAACAAAATAAACCATACTAAACTAGCAATATGAGGAGCAAATATTTTCACGTGTGACAAATTGAGATCAAGATAATATTATTTTCGTATATACTCATCATTGTCACCATTTTTATTATATATCAATTGCAATAACACACATCACTACTTGTTGTCTAAGCTTATTAATTCCAAATAAGAGAACACCATTGTATGGTTTATTAGGCTAAAGTAGAAATTCTATCTTGTATCAAAAAAAAATTTTAAATATATGTATTATAGATTTATAATGTACACATCATTCTTAAACAATTCCTTAGGTTCTCCAATTAAATCATTCCACTTGCCAATTTATCCACGTCATTCTAAACACAATAAGATTCATCTTAACAGCAATGGAATTCAGATTGATGTTCGAACCAAACTTATGGCCACCAAAACGCAGCAAGGCCATTACCAACCCACGGCCACCGAAACTATTTATTGGATTTTATTTAATTTATTATTCTATCAATAAAATTATTATTTATGTACAATTTTAAACAACAAAATTTTGAAATTTAAATATTTGATTAATAAATAATTATTGATCTTTGATCTTCTCGGAACTTTGTGCAATCTATCGGTAGATTTTCAAAATTCATATCCAATATAAAGATTTTCAAAATACTTATATACTACAGTATTTCATTATCCTAAGATTGAAACAAGTTCAATCTAGAATGTTCATTGGATGAAATAAAATTAATTAACTTGAGACGTTATAATATTGGTCTTCGATCTGTTTGGATGACTTGTGTGAAAATGAGATGTAATGCTTCTTGTCATCAGTAGTGCTGTAATTGTTTATCTTTTTACTTCTAACACAATGGTGACAAGAGGAAATGAAAAGAAAAAAAGAGAGTTATGTAGAAAAGTTGTATCTATATGTATTAAACAGACCTTTTTCTTTTACTTGATATGCTAAAATCATGCTATATATCCAAATAATAACCCCCGTGCCCATAAAATTTTCCAAATCAATTGAATATATATATATATATATATATATATGTTAGGCTTATATATTTTAGGTCCAAGCTGAAGAATCGACCCACAAAACCAAAGCCCACTGTTTGGGCTATTTATTTTTGTTGAATTTGTAAACTATAAGACCGCAGTTCCGAAACATATATCAACCCGAAGAACAGACCCACAACACAAGTCTTTTCCTGTTGCTCTTCTTTTCAATTTTCATAATTAATGGCTTTGAATTTTAGCATTACAACTTGTAATTATTTTTGAAGAAAATTTTTTTTCTTTATTATTATTATTTTTTGAGAGAGAGTTTCAACATATGGCGTCCGTTCCTGATGATGCTCTTTATCATCAGACCAAGACACCATTCAGTTTTTGGTGTAGGCGGGGATTGAACCCAGATCTTTTATTCAACCATCAAAGACTTTACTAGTTGAGCTAACTGGAACCCACTTTTTTCTTTATTAAAATACATCTTATTTACTACCGAGTTTCATTATCCTAAGTTTCATACAATTTCCGTCTATATTAAAATTAATTCACTTGAGATGTTATAATATTGGTCTTCTATCCTAAGATTCATACAATTTCCATCTATCATGTTTATTAGATGAAATTAAAATTAATTCACTTGAGATGCTATAATATCGGACTTCTATTTGGATGACTTGTGTGAACATGAGATGTAATGCTTCTTGTCATCAGTAGTGTTGTAATTGTTTGTCTTTTCACTTTTAATATAACTAATCGCAGACCCATGCGATGTATGAAAATAAATAATTATTTTGTATTGAAATATAATGTATAATTTTTTCTCTAAAATTTTTAAAAATAATTTGTTCTCTCTAAAAATTAAGCAATTTTTATTCGGTCCAATTAAGTCTACTTCGATCCCATTCAGCCCTATTTGTTATACTCGGTCCAATTTGGTACACTCAGTCAATTTCAGTCTTCCTTCAGTCTATTTAATTGGGCCTTAAATCATTTCTTTTTGTAGGTATAATTTTCAAGTTTAGCTCAAAAATTCACTTTTTTCTTAATTTTTGAGTTGAAAAGTACGAAATTTTATTATATTTAGGCTAAAATATTTAGTTTTGAGTTAAAAAAATACAAAGAAAATACTAAAATAGACATTAGAAGTTAGAAATATGAGCCCTAAAAATGCAATGAAAATGAAAAATATTCAAAAGTCTTATTTGGTCCACATTGGTTCTATTCAGTTCATTCTATCCTTTTTGGTTCAATTTGGCCCTATCCGGTCCTATTTAGTCTATTTTGTCCACTAAAGTTCTATTACGTCCAATCAGTCTACATTTGTCCTATTCAGTCCACATTGGTCTTATTCTATCCATTTCGGTCCAATAAGTCTACATTTTCCCTATTCAATCCACATTGGTCATATTCTATCCATTGGTTCTATTCAGTCCATTATGTCCACTTTGATACACTTCAATTCTATTCGGGCCGTTCGATCCACTTTCGTTCTATTCGGCCCATTTTTCCCACTTTGGTTCTATTTGATCCATTATATCCACTTCAGTCCATATTGATCCCCTTCAGTCCAATTTGGCCCCGTTTGGTCCATTCTATCCATTTCAGTCCTATTTTGTCCATTAATTCTATTCAGTCCATTATTTCTTATATAAATTTTATATTATATTAAAAATATACAAATTTTTGATAGATTATTAAAATAAATTTTAAATTTCATTTTAAAATTCTTGATTTTTTTTTAAATAGAATTTTAATTGAAGTAGAATTTAAAATTTGTTGTAACTTAACTAACAGAGTTTTAGCAAAATGAACTATAGTCAATGTAGAATTTTAAATTTATTGAAACTTTTTTTTAGAAGATAATTTTTTTTTTCTTAAAACTTAGCTATATAATAAAATTTTACTTAGAAGTACAAAGAAGATAAACACTTGAAGAAGAGCCGACCGAGACCGCAACACAACACGTTTTGTTTGGTGAAGTTACGGTTTTAGATTTATATAATAAGAAATATATAATTAAAAAAAATTAAATTTAGGGCTTAGGTCGGCAGATTCTAAAAAGAAAAAAGAAAAGTTAGGTTAGTCCCAAATATAAGTAGGGGTGCATTATATTGTAAAGTCTTGTTAACAGGCACCCTTAAAACATTTGTTAATAGACTATTTTAAAACCGTTTTAATATTACTTTTATGATAAATATAAAAACTGTTAAAAAATCAATTACTTTTTTCTTTTCATGTAAAAAGTTTTTAAAAATACCTTCTAAACCAATGTCTTTAGGGTATTTGTTAATTTTTTCTATATTGTATTATTCATTCCCTAATTCCTACCTACGCTCACATAGCCACAAACAAAAAATAGGTATCATTATTATTAATTTAATTAATTGTAAATTCTTTCTTAATCTTCTATCATATGTGATCAGTTTGTTGCGGTATTCAAAGGACTTTATAAGCATGTTGGAAGAAGAAGTTTCCTCTGTCCAATGGAAGATATCGCGAAAGTAATACTAGCATAGTTCTCACCAAGGAAAATATAGGTTAAGATGAGAAAGACCAGTCTATGGTAGTTGTCTTGGCACTACTCCTTTGCAGCTCTGCATTTCTTAATATCCTATTCTTCATAGCTAGTATTGTGGCTTTTATCTACTTGTACCGCAAAAGGCTGAATTCGCAATGGAATATTGATAGCACACTTGCAACAAATGTGAAAAGCTATACATATAAAGAGCTCGAAGAAGCAACCAGGGGCTTCAAGCAAACAGTGGGATAATGTGCTTTCGGAACTGTTTATAAATGGGTCCTTCCATCAGATTCTAAAATATTTGTTGCAGTCAAAGAGGTTAGGTAAGGTGGTAGAAGAAGGTGAGAAGGAATTCAAAACAGAAGTGAGCGTGATCAGTCAGACTCATCACAAGAATTTAGTTCATTTGCTCGGTTATTGTGATGAGGGGCAGCACCAGCTTCTAGTATATGAGTACATGAGTAATGGCTCTTCAGCTAGCTTTATCTTTGGGATATTCGGACCTCATTGGAACCAAAGAGTAAAAATTGCTTTTGGAATAGCACGAGGCCTAATGTACTTACATGAAGAGTGCAGCACCCAAATCATCCGATGTGACATAAAGCCTCAAAACATACTCTTGGACAAGTATTTTACGCCAAGGATTGCTGATTTTGGATTAGCAAAGCTTTTGTTGGCAGAACAAACTCAAGTAGCTAATACAGCAATAAGAGGGACAATTGGATGCTTTGCACCTAAATGGTTTAAAAAGCATCCAATTCAGTTATGGTTGATGTTTACAGTTTTGGTGTAATTTTACTAGAGATCATTTGTTGTAAGTCTAGTGTAGTGTTGCGTTTGCGCTAGGAGAAGAGGAGGCATTGATAGATTGGGCTTATGCATGCTACAAAGATTTTAAAAAGAAAAATTAGAGAAGTTGATAGAAAATGATGAGGCAAGGAATGACATGAAGAAGCTAGAAAGACTTGTGATTGTGGCGATTTGGTGTATTCAAGAAGATCCTTTACTGAGGCCCTCGATGAGGTCACACAAATCTTGAGGGAGTGATTGAAGTTTATGTGCCCCCAAGCCCTTCATTGTTTACATCTTCTCCACCTTCATTAAAAAACTAGCTCTCGAGTTTTCATTGCCATACTTGTGACCATTTGTGATAGGTGATAGCGGGCAACTTTGTACATCTATGTTCATCTAATTTTCAAATATTTTGGTTTAGGATTGTTATTTCCTTGATTTTAGGTTAAATACTTTTTTAGTCAAATTGGGGTTTTATTATTGTAGGATATCAATTAAGATTTCTTTTAGAATGTTTTTTCATATCAATTAGGTTTTATAGAGCCTTTAAATTAGCCGACAACTCTATAATCAGATTTTCAATTCAGAATAAAGTTTTTCTCATTCATATCATTTTAGAGAGGTTTCTCCTATGTTTTCTAGTGGATTCTAAAATTCTCCTTTTGGATTTGAGGATTATTATCTTGAAGCAAACATGCTCTGTATCTTGTAACTATCCACTTGGGTCAACTGAGTATTTAGCAATCATTTTTAAAGGTTTGGTGCAACACACCTTTTCTTATTTTTACTATGGTATCAGAATTTGGCCAATGTCTCTTTGAAGTGCATTTGACTTTTGTTTTTGGTAATTTATTTGCATATTTTAGTAATTTTTATATTAAATAGGTGACAAAAAGCAAAAAACTAGTTTATTTCTAAAAAGAGAAAGACCAAGAAAAATTTTAAAATCCAAACAGATAAACAAGATTTGAATCTTTTGAGTGAAATTGTGATGTGCCTTTGTGTTAGAATCCATTTCCCTCTCCCTTGTGCATGCGTGTGTTTGTTTCTCAAAAAAAGAATCTAGCCTTCTTATTTTATTATTAGGGACTTTACCTATTGAACTAAATGTAACCCACATGATAGTAAATAGTCCTCCTTTTTTTATTTAATGAATAAATATCAGTCCTCTTATTCATTATTCTAATGATACTACTCTCATTTTAGAGTTAGGAGAAAAGTAATTAGTAAGAGTTTTTTCCCTCTTTTCTCTAGTGTTATATAATTTTTCCAATTTTGTGTGTATTAGAAAATCTCTGGAAACTTATTTTGGAGATATGAGGAAGGTAGCGGTTTCTATTGTAAGGTTCATAGCCATGAAACTTGGACTTCAAGGCTCAAAAATTCCCTGACACATACAAAGAAGGAACGTATCATGTAAGGATGAATTGCTATCCTCCTTGTCCTGAGCGTGTCATTGGGGTTAATCCGCATACAAACATCTCCAGGATAACTCTCTTACTTGAGTGTGGCGACACGCCAGGATTGCAGATTTTGAAAGATGAACACTGGGTTAATGTTGAACCTAAACCTTGGCCATGTCATGGAGGTAAATACTATAAGTTACATGTTAATATTGGTTAGACCGTCGTAGCAATATTATTGTATGTACTGTTAACTATGATTTAAATTTTAAAAAAAAATTATAAATGATATGTTTTTACATTAACTTAATTGATAAAGTCTCTTGTCGTTGAATAAAGTATGACAAAATACATAACCACACCTTAATATAATTGAATATAATAGACAATAAAATTGCAGTAGAAAAAGTAGAACTGCATTGACATATGCAAGGTAAACATTGTTAATAAATTCATGGCATTCACTTGAGCCTGCAGATTATGAGCAATGGGAGTTACACAGCCCCATATCAAAGAGAGCAGTGGTGAACAAGTCAAAGCAAAGACTGTCAATCGTTATTTTCTACTATCTTAATTCATTAGTGCATATTGGACCAACTGAGAAGCTTATCAAGTCAGGAAGCCCACCTGCATACAAGACTCTTACAAATAAAGACTATTTTCATAGTTTTTTCAATCGAAAGCTTGAAGTTTTATTCATTAATAGCCTGAAAATCAATTTTTTTTTTAACTCTTATGTCCTAGAGACCATGAATAACTATTATAAATAAATAATTAAAAAACACAATTGATAAACTCTATGTCCTAGAGACCATGAATAACTATTACAATACATTAAATAAATAATTAAAAAGAGACCATGAATAACAATTTGACAACATTAGAGATCTTCACCCTTCACAATAACTCGTTACAAGCATGAATCTAGGATCTTTATCCCATGCAATGACCATATATACCTTATATAGACGGTTAGGAGCAAAAATTACAAAGTTAACTCCCTAGCTATCCATTAAAAAGAAAAAATGAAAGGTAGAGACTTAAAAGTTACTATTTTTTCCAGATCAGACAATTGAAGAGAAAAGTTAACTTTTTAACTTTTGCTCCGAGTCATTCACTAGTATTGCATCTTGTGCATAACCTAGGTATTGTATGGAATTTTGGATCCATATGTCTGTAATCTTTCTATTACCCTACCTATGGACAAATTCAAACATAAAAGTGAATTATAATGTACCTCAAATTTGGACAAAGCAAAGCATCACTAGTTGACCAAGTCGAACTCCTAATAACTTAAATCATAAGAATTTTATAATCTGAGTTGGATTCGGTTGAGTTATGGACAGTTTGATGGGCACGGAGGTTTATTAATTTGTCTTATTAATAAACTAATAAATTTAGGCTAAAAGATTTACCAAAAAAAAAAATTTAGGCTAAAAGTGCTTTTAAGCATGCTTTTGACTTTGATGCTTTGAATACTAATTAATGAGCCTCTTTTTATTCTTTTTTCTTTTTCAGTGCATAATATATAGTAGGGAAAAAGAATGTTAATCTTGTAATGTTTTATATTTGTAATTTTTTGTATTTTAATTTTCTAAGTCTTTTTTTGTGATTTTTCTAGTCATTTGTTTCTAAAGATATTCATGTACTTTTTATAACTATTTTATTATATGTCAAATTTCTTTTTCCTAGATTTTTCATTATTTTTTCTTGGAATGGTAATTAAAGGACCATATTAATTTGTGAAAGAGAGGTAAGAGAATAAGGAGGGGGGGGGGGATTATATTGTGAAGCTTTTGAAAGAATGTGAATTGTAAAAGAATGATGATGTTGGGTGAAAAATCAATAGTATTGTAGAACATGGGATCTATTTCAGACACATCAATCCATCTGGCAAAGTATATTAATAAATATCAAACAGATTTCTTTGTTAATTCTTTACTTTTTTTTTTTTTCCTCGCAATTTTCTTATGCTAAGTTGAAGATATATTGCATGCACTGCATGCCTTATCTTTTTGCCAAAACAACCAAAATCTGAAAGCTGTTGCGCAAATTATCTAGTATAGAAGTTTATTCCTCACTACTACCCCATTACTTAAATGTTACAACTTGAGCTGAGATGGGCCAGCTAGCATCTTAGATTAAGTCCACTGCAGGGTTCACCATTAAATGCCCAATCTATGACAACTAGAATTTCAGGTTATCAATGAATGAAACTTCAAGTTTCCGATTGTAAAAGCTATGAAAATACTTTGCATTTGTTAGGGTCCTGTATACAGGTGGACTTGATAAGCTTTCTTAGCTGGTCCAATATCCACTGATGAATTGGGATAGCAGAAAGTCACGATTGACAGCCTTTGTTTTGATTTGTTCACCACTGCTCTATGATCTGGGGCTTTGTAATTCCCATTGCTTATAATCTACATGATCAAAGTAAATGCTATAAGTTTGTCAACTATGTTTACCTTGCATTTGTACTTTTTCTACTGCAATCTTATAGTCTGTTATCTTCAAATAATTCGGGTGTGGGGTTACGTATTTCAAGTAGTCATTTATTTAACAACAAGGGATTTTACGGTACCATAACTCACATTAAAATTTCAGAATACTAAAGAGATATTATACATAAAATAAATAATAATAAAAATTTAAAAACCATAGTTAACAGTACATATCTACAATATTGCTATGACAATCTAACAAATATTAACATGTAACTTGTAGTATTTACCTCCATGATATGGCCAAGGTTTACAACAATTGCACCATTGACAGGTTCAACATTAACCCAGTTTTCGTCTTTCAAAACCTGCAATCCTGGTGTGTCGCCGCACTAAAGTAAAAGAGTTATACCGGAGATGTCAACTGTCGATTGAGCCCAATAACACGCTCAGGTTCAGGACAAGGAGGATAGAAATTCATCCTTACTTGGTACTTTCCTTCTTTATAAGTGTCTGTTTGGCAAAAATTATTTTTACCAACTTATTTTACTATTCAACTTATTTTTGCTACTATTCATGAGTCCTATTATACTATTTCAACTAATTTTTACATTTATTTACAATACTTTCAGCAAAAAATTTTCAGTTTCATCAAAATAAGCAGATCCCAAACGGACCTTCACTGTCACAAAAATTTTGAGCCTCAAGTCCAAGCCCCATGGTTATTAATTTCACAAATAGATACTGCCACATTACTCATATCTTCATAAAGTTTCCAGAGTTTTTCTAATTCACACCAATTAAATTGAAAAAAAAAATTATACTCTAGAAAAGAAAAAAATTGTTTAAGTACTTCTTCCGGACTCTAAAATATGAATAATGAATGAGAAGGCCACTTATTATTATGTGAGTTCCATTTGACTAGGTGTTGATACTCATTTTCGCAATACATTTTGTACAAGCCCAATTCAATCAAGCTCCACTTCCTTGTGGCTTAATTCATGTATTGTATTATATTCTATTCTTTTAAGCATAGCCTAAGCTCATGCAACTTACTAGAGAAAATTGAGGAAATGTGGTTTAGAGTGTATGGGTAGGTTTCCTTTCAGACCTTTTGCATAAGCCTTGCCCATGCGTGCTACCAAGTGGGCAAGAGACACTGGTAGTACCTTTGACTCATGGAAAAGGTCTTGTACCCGAAATTTCCACCTCAAAAGAGCTTTTATGCTCTAGTTAACTGTGGCCCAACTTTTCTACTCTACCATTTTTTGCCTAAAACACATAAATGGCCTTAAGTGGCTGGCCTTGTCTGCTACAACAACCAAATGCAATCTCCAAGGAGCTGCTATGTCTAGGAAACATCAACCCACGAATTTAGGCTACTTTATTTCCCAAATTATGCAAAAAGCAAGGCATCCCTCTTACCCAATTAAATCAAATCTGACCATAACTTCTTTGATTGATACCTTGGGGTTCAAAGCCTCTTTTATTGACCAAAAATAGTTACTTAGAGCACGCCAAGTTCAATACAAAAGGCCCCAATTAGATTCAAAAGGAACAAAACCACATTTTCCCCATAAAGCTGAAACTTGAGAGTAAAAGCTTACTGAGTCAGGAAACATTCTCACAATTCTGAACCTTAGGGATGAAAATATGGGTACAGGAGAACCTTCCCTCTCTTCCTCACAACCTTTCTCAATTTCCTCTTCTTGCTAACTGTGGGTCAAACTTTCAGACCTGTTATGTTTTTATGTTTTTCCTGCACTTTTGTTATTAGCATTTTGATTATCTCTTGTCAAAGCACTATTAGCCTTTTGTTCATTAATCTTTTGGCATTTTGAGCTTGATTCTCCATAATAAACACTTCTAAAGAACCCAAGGGGAGATTTGGGCCGTTTTCACATTTTCGACCCTTGTCGCAAAAACGTCCCCGACATTCGGCAAGTAAAATCTCCTATAATTAAATGAGGGATTTGGATTCAAATTTCACCTACACTGAAAAAAGATTCATTAGATTCTTGAATTAATTGTAAAGTGTAATTATTATAGAGTTCAATCCTCTATATATATATATATATATATATATGATCTTCTAGTTTAGAATATCCTAGATATTTTAGGAATACCGTTAGCAATATAGACAACACTTGGAGAAAAGAAAATCCACTTCACCCATATATGATGACTTAGATAAATTTATGCATAAGCTAGCATCCCATCATGTGAGCATATTGCTGGGTGTGTATATCTATATGCATGAATGAAACGTGAAGGTATATCAATTGGTCAATCGTATGACTCAGTTAGAATTTACCTGAACTCTTGAGGGTTTTCTGGCCAGAAATTCAAATTTCGAAATTGAAGGGGAAGAGTTTTGAGGAAGAGCGTGTCATTCCACGGTAGCTGTTGTTTCACAGAAGTTACAAATGCTTGACCATAACCTTCTAGACTTCCTGCTGGTTTCTGAGCACAACGTTTCTTCTCTTGCAAAGGAAGGTCAAAGAACTTTTGAGCTTGCTCTCTCATGTTGCTTAGTGATTCATCAAAAACTCCGTGGTTTATTATCTGCAAGATTAAGGAATAAACAAACTATTGAATCGTGTTTAAAGTTTAGCAATGATTAGTACATACAGTGTTTTAAGCCCATTAAACATCATCATATATGATTGGACTTGTAATAATGCATTATTAATACTTAAAAAATTGACTTGTTTGGATCTTTCCCGAAATTGAAATATGTCTTAATGTGGCTATGGATAGAGTTAAGTGATATTCATTTCTAACTAGCACATGAAACACACATGGTGGGTCTCACCATATTGACATCTGTTACTAGTTAGTATATATATAAGAGGAAGAAATATTGATCTTATTATTTTGTTTTGTTTTTTGGACCAGAACTCTTATTTTTTTGAATTGAAGAAAAATTAAAAAAAAAAAAAAAAGAGCTTGCATGTGAGTTTATTGTCTACATTCTCAGATCCACTTAAACCCTATTTATGAATGATGTGAAACCATGCACACAATTAATGGGATATATCAATGCTTGAACTCTCAACTTCAAACACATAAGGCAAAGAGTTGGTAGGCTTCTTACCACTAAAGCATCTCACAAGTGGTACTTACCATATTATAATAATAATAATAATAATAATAATAATAATAATAATAATAATAATAATAATAATAATAATAATAATAATAATAATAATAATAATAATAATAATAATAATAATAATACGTTTGGTAAACTATAATAAGCACGGTAATGTAATAGTTATTCATATAGTTTAGCTATTCAGTAGTTTGGTCATGCTTTTATTACCGGGAATAGTCATTCCTTATAAATAGTTATTCTTTTAAAATGAGGAATAATTAATAATTATTCATATCTAAAAGGGTTATAATAGTTATTTCTTAGTAAGTGTATTAATTTCAAAAATTAATATTTTTCCAAATAAACAAACTTTCCATATGCACGTAACAATTATGAAAATAAAAAATCATTAAAAAATAATTAATCTCCCTTTCAACTTAAAATATTATTTTTTAAGAAATATAATATTATGAGTAAAATATTTCCTAAAATATATATTAAATTTGATTTAAAAATACTTTCATTCCATTATCTTTAGGGTTCTATTGTTGTGTTGTCACCAAACAAATGAATTGCAATAAGTATTACATTACAGCGTCTTATATTCTTTATAATATCTATTTCTATTCCTATGTAATTAGGTTTACAATCTACCAAACGTGTCTTAAGTGATTACTTTTGACTCAGCCAACAAGCTTTTGATTCTTTTAATTTGACACTATTGAAAAATCAAATTAGCATAACTGAAGGAGGCAAAAAGGCTTATTAATTGGCAAACGGTATGGACTTATGGATAACAAATTTTCAATCGGAAGACTTTCATGTCATGAATGCATTTCTTGTCTACTATTTTACTCTCTCTCTCTCTCTCTCTCTCTCTTTTTGAATCTTTTCCTTTTTTGGAAAATATGAAAAACTTTTGGTCCAAGGGCAATAAAATTTTCTTTAAAAAAATACTTTCAAAACAGTCTCCCTTCAATTTAATTTACAATTATTCTGAGTGATTCAAGATAGCTGCACAGAAACTTTGGCTTGTCTCTATCATATGCTTGTAATTTATACTTATATTCTTGACTGGAATTTTCCTTTCCTTACACGTCATGCAGGCATGATGATGTTTTTTATCTGTTATCTATTACTTCATTTAGAAGAAGAGAAAAAACAAAAAAATAAAAAACAAAAAACAAAACGAAACAAAAGGCAAGCAAAATATTTTATTATTTCATAAATTAGACCTTATGCATGCATGGTTCACTAGGAACTGCTTTCTCAATTGTTTAGTAATATCCTAAAGTGCCAGTGTACATTGAATTTTGAAATTAAGTTAATTTGTAATTAGTCAACTAACTTTGTCTATTAAGAAAGATTGATTTTGCGAGTTTGGGAGTGATTGAATTTTACACTCTGAAATTTCAGAATTTAGATTTTACCTGCTGAAGTTTGGTGATGTTTAGATTTTACATCCTAATGTTTTAGAATTTGGATTTTATCCCCTATATTTTATGAGTGTTTGGATTTTACTCAGGGTGTAAAATCCAAACAACCTTAAACTTTATGGGATAAAATCCAAGTTCTAAGGGTGTAAAATCCAAACAACCCTAAACTTTAAGAGGTAAAATCCAAGTTCTAAAACGTTAGGGTGTAAAATCTAAACACCTCAAATTTCAAGAGGTAAAATCCGAATTCTAAAACTTTAGGGTGTAAAATCTAATCACCTTCTAAATTTTAGGGGTGTAATTTGCAATTTACTCTATAATTTATGATTATTAGTTCAAAACCATAACCAGACGAGTGGTTGTTTAAGCCGACATAACTGTAACACTAGTATAAATTATAGCGTTTAATCAATAACTAGCTACTTATATATACATACATACATACATATACATACATACATATATATATATATATATATATATATATGTATGAAAAACAAAGAATAATAATATAATTAATGAGATTGCATCTTAATGAACTGTAACATGAACTCTGCACAGTGCACATGAAAATAAACATAACCTATTTGAGCCACATATATAAGTTACAATCTATGTAAGCCACATCTACAAGTCATAATCATTATCACTTTGTTGGACATCTGATTTGTCTTTAAGAGCCCTTGAAGTTTGCGATCTATTTCATATCATTGAAAGTTGCTTTTAAGAAGAAAGCATGGTCTTTTGAATCTCATTAATTAGTAAAGAATTTGGAGAATAAAGATAAGGGAAGAAGAAAGAGAAATGCAATTATAAAAGGTGAATTTTGATCAATAGGAAGAGCTTCATTAGTATATGAACAACAAAAGCCATAAACAAGCATGTTTTGATTAGAAATATCTAAGCACAATATTCCCCAAGATCATATTTTTCTAAGGTAATGAAGGAAAATGAAAGAAAAGCAATATATATTACCTAATGTCTCATATTATAAGAAGAAGAAGAAGAAAGAACAATAACAAAAAAGAAGTACTAGTGTAGTGCCTAATGTTTTTGTATTAATTACCTGAAAAACTCCCATTCTTGACATGCAAAGTGAAGCTTTTGGAGCTCTTTTTCATGGAATTCTGGGTTGACCAACTTGTTCATATCAATCAAAGATGCACGAAGAGAAGGATTGGAAGGAGTTATCAGGTCCAAGTCATCCATTACATATCTAAGTGGCACCTTATCAAGCCTTTGGATTGCAAGCTCTTGAACACTTGGAACTGGTAGAGTCCATTCAAGGCTCTCTGATGGTGCTAAAGCCATTACTCAAACTCTTTTGGTTTTTGATCAATGAATTGGATATTGTGCTATAGTCTTAAGAGAAATTATTTGATCTACCAGAAGAACTATTAATGTGGTCCTCCTGACCTCCCAATCAATAAAATGTTGTTATTTATACAAATATCACATCATTTGGTAATTTTTATTTTTTATTGCTTATGCTAATTAGGAAGTTCACACATGCATTTACATAAATGACATCATCTCTCTTCAAAACTCTTACCAAAAATTAAGAAAGAGAGTATTGTTTTTGGCTTTTTTTATTACCTCTTTTGGTGTCATAATGAGGTTTGAGAATATTAAGAACCCCGCATGTTGTTTAAGATGCCATGTTTACTTTGAATAAACTGCTTCAGAAGTTTCTACTAGAGGAGTTGAATATTGAATAATCAGCTATAGGCTATAAAGGCTAAAGGAAAAAAGCTGTAGGCTATAAAGTGTGGACTTGTCTAAAAACTAATTAGTGTTCATATTATTGTTGTGGACTAGAAAGATTTACATTCTCTCTTCAACAACAAAATAAAAAATCATATTGTTGTTGTGATGAAACAAAAGGAAACAAAAACATGTATATAGTTGGATTCTTTTATCTCAAGTTTAGTAATATCCTACATTCAAAAAAAAAATTCAGCAATCCTTTTTATTTAAAAATAAAATCAATAATCCTTAATTTTTTTTTTAAATGCAGGAAAAAAAAATTTCTCCATTTGATAAATTCATTTTATGATTTAGATTAAATATTACCAATATAAACAAGTACTAAATGTCTTGTAATATTACTAAATATTCAATATGATTTAAATCAAATCTTGTATTTGTGTAACGTTTTCTTTATATGGAAAACAAATGTTCAAATCTCTCTTCTACTTGTTATAATAATTGATTATAAAATAAATAACACTAATAAGTGTTGTATCATTTAAGTGAAATTGACTCTCTTCATTTAAAGTGAAATTAAGAGGATCTTGTTCCTCAAATCCACTTATTAGACTTTTATTTTAGGAAGTATGAAATGGATTATGACAATTAAAAGAATTTTTTCCTATTTCGATCAATTTTAATCTCAGCGATAATTAAGATAACAAGAATTAATATTTTTAAGCTAATAATAAAATCAAAAAGCAGTACAAAAATCCTATAATAAAAGTCATTTTGAAACTATAAAATACCTTAGCATAATAAAAGTCGTTTATGGAAAAGTAAAGAGTCTTTTTGAAACGTTTTTCCTTTAAATCCATCCACCTCTTACGCATAGATAGCATAGTTCATTTTCTAAACGAATTTAAAAGATCTCTTTGTTTTTATTTACATTTTAAAGCTCATGTACAAGATCCCTAGCTATATTATAATTTTTTCTTGGAGCCTTGTGGGTCCAGCTACGGTGAAACACGACAACAAATAGAGTAAGTATTGTGTGAGACAGTCTCATGAGACCTGTGTCTTAATGACATGTGAAACCCACATGTCATTTAGACAAAGATCTCATAAGACCATCTCATACAAGAAATTTTCCAACAAATATTACTTAAAATATTAGAACCTATGAAGAAACTAGCCTCATGGGAGGAAAAAAAAACCTCTAATTTATGTGTCTTTTTTTTTTTTGGCCATGAATCTTAAGACGTAGTTTAAAAAGTATTTTTTATATATAAAAAAAAGTATATAATGTTTACAGTTAATAGATCTTGACAAGAAGATAATATTAAAAACGATTTTAAAGTAAGAGATTTTTTTTTTTTGAGATAAAAGATAGATATAAAGTAAGAGATGTTAGTTGCAAGCTTTTATACTTAATGGACCAAAATAACAAAGAACCAAAACTTGAGGGACCAAAAAGTATTATAACTTTTTTTTTATGAGAAACATAGAGGCAAACTTCATTAAAAAAAATAAAAAGTATTAGAACCTAATTAAAAAGTTTTGCATTGATGTTTTGTAAGCTAGTGTCATTGTCCCCAGTTGTCCTAAATAAGAAAATGTCTTTTGAAGTGTCATGATTGGCTGATCTCTTCCTCAACATGGATTAAAAAGGTAAGTATAAAATACACATTCATCTTGGAATTCAATTGTGACTTAAAAAAGGCAATAAGATGGTACTAATTAATATTCCTTCACATTCATCTTGGATCACATCTTCCTATCTCTTCCCTCTCAAATTGCGTAATAATGATGATGATGATGCATCATCACACCAAGGAATTCAAACATGCAACACTGTTAGTGAGATTTGAGTGCTAAGGATCCAAACTTGCAAGATAATAAATAACTTATTACTTCCAAGAATTCTATTAGTTCTTTGGTTTTTTGTGTTCAAAATAGGAATATATGAATCACTTTTTCTTGTGAACATTCCTTCCGAGAGGCATAATTTTTTTTTTCAAGGTAAAAAAGCCTAAAACATATAAAATCAAGCCGACAAGTAAAAATTTTGCCGAGCTGGCAACTTCAGTAGAGACCACCGGAACAGTACTAACCTGCTCAACAAGTAGAACATCGAACACATTTGCAGGACCCACCTGTTGTAATAATTTTCCGTTAACATAACTCAATAATGATATATAGAACTCAAGGGTGGAAAAAAAAATGCTAAAATATATTAAAAGCAAGTCAACAAGTAAAATTTACTGAGCTGACGACTTTGTTTATTAAAAAAAAAAAATACTAAAGCTGGCAACTTCAGTGGAGACCATTGGAAGTGTACTAACCCACTCCGCAGGTAAAAAAAATTCCTCACAAGGGTGTACCTCACAAACGTGGAGTCTACTCTCACTTGTGGAGTTCACTTTTATGTGAGAGAAAAGAAACATACAACCGTAACACAGAATAATTTCTCTCTCTAGTAAGTCGCACACATTTAGGAGACCCACCTTCTGTATGAGCGATGATGTATATGCCGAAATAAGGTATAAATTTCGTTATCATGACCCAATAATAATATATAGAATATCAAAATAAAATTTAAATTTTAAACAAAAAATCTAAATAGTAAATATAAGTAAAAGTCAACTAAAATAGTATAATGAACCAATAAATAATACAAAAAAATACAATAAAACTCATAAGTAGTAATAAAAATAAGTAAAATAATAAAATAAGTTAATAAAAATAATTTTTGCTAAATAGACACAACACATATAATTTACCAAGCTGCTGACTTCAGTGGGTACCACCAAAACTGTACTAATCCACTCTAGAATCTAGATCATACTCCATCGGAGGTAGGTCCTAAAGCACAACTTTCTATTTATTATTAGTTTATAAAAATATATAATAAAAGAGTAGCAGCACACTCCCCATGAAATCCCCCTTAATCATGATTAATATTTCTTAAATCATTTTTGAATATACGTTATATTGAATAAAAAATAAAAACCAACTTACTCTATTTAGTGTGCGTTTGGCATTCACTTAAAAAGTTTTTTTTTTATTTAGTTTTTTTTGTACTATTCATAAGTTTTATTATACTTTTTGGTACTATTCACGGATTTTATTGTACTAAAGATCAGCTATTTTGCTGAAACTGAAATTTTTTTACTAAAAGTATTGTAAATAAAGGTAAAAGTTAGCTGAAATAGTACAGTGTGACTCATGAATAGTATCAAAAAGTACAGTAAAACTCATCTATTCAACTTATTTTTGTTATTGTTCATGGACTCCACTGCACTTTTTGGTACTATTTATGGATCGCACTGTACTATTTCAGTTAACTTTTACCTTTATCTACAATACTTTCAGCAAAGCGTTTTTAGTTTCAGCAAAATAAGAGGATCTCAAATAGACTCTTAGCGTACGTTTGGCTTCAAATTAAAAAGTTAGCTTATTTTATTATTCAGTTTATTTTTGCTACTATTCATGAACCCACTGCACTTTTGAGATCCGCTTATTTTGCTGAAACTGAAAACCTTTTGCTGAAAGTACTGTAAATAAAGGTAAAAATTAGCTGAAATAGTACAGGGAGACCCATGAATAGTATAAAAAAGTGCAGTGGGTTCATGAATAGTAACAAAAATAAGCTGAATAATAAAATAAGCTAGCAAAATTAATCATGCCAAACGGACACTAGGCATGCGTTTGGATTGGGCGTTTTGTCCAATCCCGAGTTCACGTTTTTTTAGTGGGTCTCTGTGGTATTGTTCACGTACCACCAAACTCACTTTTTTTACAAATTTCTAGGTAAATTTGGGTCTCATAGCATTCACACCTTTAAAAATTATTTTGTTACAATATTTTTAACAATAAGTTTTCAGTTTTCAGCAAATAAACGATATCCAAACACCCTAGGTATCTAAGAAAAATGTACAACCACATCCAAAATTAATTCATAAACACATTTATAGAACCACTTCTTTATCTTCGGTTGTTCTGATCGGCTTTTCTTTGTAATTTTTGGTCCATTTCCTTTCAATGGAACTTCTCTTTTTTGCACTCCCTGAGTGCCTACTTCATTTCCTTTTTTTTTTTTTTTTGGCCAGAATTAATTTATTTAAAGTTTTTTTTTATACTTTGGCAATCTCTTTGTTTTGTAAAAAATTGGATATTCTAAGTTTAAATATTCATTGAATTGGAACATTTAAAGAAAAACTTATGTGACAAATGAGAATATATATATATATATATATATATATATATATATATATATAAAAGTATATTACCAATACACACCCAATCATTTTTACATGCTTTAACATATACAATGTTTTCATAAAAAAAAATTTTAATATATATATATACACATACAATATGACGAGAAATAAAATAATGAAAAAAGCAAAATGAAATTTTTTTTCCTCTTCTGTATGTATGATAAAGCAGAGTATGACCTAAACTTTTAATCATAAAATTCATGGCATCTTTGTATTCAAATGAAAACAAATATATTTATGCATTCTTCGCGAACTCACTAAATGAAAAATAAATAATAATTTTTCTTTTATTTTATTTTTTAAGAAAATTATGAATGAGATTTACTTATCATATATATATATATATATATATATATATATATATATATAAAATATAAAATTGAAGCCTAATGAAAATCTAAATTCAATCCCTATTTGGGGCCAATGTATATACTCACTAGCGTCAGTGTCCACAAGCCTGATCCTTCCTCCACACATGAGGATAGGGTTGAACTACGCAATCAAAGGAGGTTAGGCTGCTTCATGGATTGTCTCAATATTAAAATCGAAGATACCACAATAATCACACACATTTACTATGTAAACAACCTTCTTATCACTGCACTCTTCAACGTTACACGACATAATTTTTTACTTTAAAACAATACATACACACAAATATAAACTTCCATAATTTTTTTTTTTTAAAATCAACCTATACCACGCATGTTTCACCCGCCCATTAGTTCACTTAACCAAAATTTAAAAATAAATAAAAACAAAACAAAACAAAAATCACCTACTTTACTTAATCTAAACTCAAGCTATAAATCACGGTTTTTCAACAAAAAAAAAATGTTTAAAGCCCATGTTTTAGGATAATGGAAATGGAATGTAACACTAACACTAACAAAAAAATCTATGTAAGGTTATTACGTTAAAGTGTGACAATTTGATTTATTTGTTTTTAATGGGTGTAGATGTTGTGGTATATCCAATCAAATTGCCTTGCTATCAAATTTTTACTACTTATCAAATTCTATAGAGATAAACTTATAAAACTATCCTCTCTTTTTTTTTAAGCAATACTTGTACAGTTATGAAAGGGTGAAAGTGGGACAAAAAAAGACTATAGTACTATTATAGTATTATGCTATTAAGTAAAAGGATGAAAAGTGAGGTTAATTTTGTACTTTTATTCTTTAATGTTATTTCTTTCCCCATTTTTTATAACCAACTTGGAAGGAAAACAATGTTGGACTTAGGTGGAAAACTTTATCCACTCTCATTTCACTCCAACCAAACATCAGAACAAAGGTTACAAACCATACTCGCATAAGGGTGTGTGTGTGTGTGTGTGTGTGTGTGTGTGTGTGTGTGTGGGGGGGGGGGGGGGGGGGGGAGGAGTGTTATAGCATGTACGCCAACCTTAATGGTATTTTAGCCAAATTGACATTAAAAAAAAAAGTTGTATTTTTTTTAGTCAACCTATTTTCTGTTCACTTACATTAGCCTCAAGACTTTATCAGTACTCTATTTAAATGCTATCTCTATCCTATTTCTTTATTCATTTACACATTTGTCACTTTAACTGAAGCATCAACCTCAATCAAACCTTGCCTATAATCAAATCTTTTTAGTAGTGCCAACAACTAATTGACTCTGACTCCACCAATTTATGGGTCATAATCAACTCCATTGCAGCCTCTCACTCTGCATTTAAGTCACATAAAGTCCTCGCAACCAAATCACAAATTTCCAATCTCTATCCCCAATCTCAAAGTCCTCACTACCAAACCAAGTTACTCTAAATACTCTAGAGCCCCCATCTCCACCTATACCTATTGGGGTTTATGCCCTAAAATCCAATTTATTGACATGTTATAAATAATTAGATTGTTTAATTATATGAGACTATTTATAAATGAACTAATGGGACATTATCATAATCCATGAGATGCATTGTATGTGATTTAGTCATAGAAGATGTAAATCACAAGTTCCTTGTAAACTCAAAATGTAGTTCGTAGTCGATGATGAAATTAGGTGTTTCATCTATAAAAACTATAACACAGCAACTAAGATGATTTGTCTTGATCATGGAAGTGGAGACTTCTAGTTGATGTGTTGATGTGTCTTAAGATTTAAGACATATTGAACTAGACTGTTGTGAAATTAATTATTCAATCAACAACTATCACTTGAATAATTAATCTCATGACTTCTAATTTCATAGACTCTCAATCTTGAGAGAATAGTGGAATTCATAATCTCTTTTGTAGAGACATGAAATATCCCCTTGAGATAAGTTTAATGGGACCTGGTTATTCAAGGCGCCCACTTTATTGAAATTGAAGTTCAATAAATGTGAATAACTAAAAGATTAAACCGGGTATTCATAGATAAAATAGTTGTTTACAAGTGACAGTTCATTATGACTTTGTTCACTATTGATATTTCCTGAATGGGTCAAATGATATCATTAGAGTCTTGGGATATAATTTATTAATAAGGCCTAAAGTGCAATTATATTTATATAGTAGTATTAAATATAATTAATGATAACTTTGAACTTGTTAAGAGTTAACAAATAAGCCCAAAACTCATTGGAGCTAGAGTTTTATTTGTTCCCTTTGGTCCCATCTCAAACCACAAACTAAAGCCCAATTGGGTAGGCCCAAAAGGCTAACCCAATTAAATAATCAGTTTTTATTTAATAAGAGTTATTAAATAAAGTAACTGCCAAGGTAGTTAAGATGTACGTATAATGAAAAGAAAGAAAACAGTTTTTCTCTACAAGAAAAAGAAGAATGATTTTTCTTTGAGAATCAACATACAAAAAGACTGATTGAGAAACCACACTTCTTGGGAATCATGTGGAATTGAGATGAAGATTAGAGATATTCTCAAGTCTTGGTTTTGAATTTCACTGATTCAAAGTACGCTTTCTATTCTTTATTTTAGAATTCAAGGTTATATGTTATCTCTCATGAATGAAGTAGATCCGTGATTGTTGCTTCCGCTGTGTGTTTTGTATGAGATACAAAACCAGATTTTCCAACAATACCAACCCTAGGGCTTGCGTGGGGGTTGGATCGGTGTTGGCGTGGCGACGATGGCCCCGAATGAGTTAATAGCAAAACAGGTCTGCATTAGGGTGGATTGATGGTGGTCTATGGTAATGGTGCGGTGGTTGGAGAGAGATGTGGGTTGTGTTGCACCGACATTAATAGGGGTTCTTCCACCTTAGGCAAAAATGGTCAAATACCATCCTTGTTGGAAATAATTAGTGATTTACCACCGTTTGCGAAATAATTAGTGAAATATCACTCTTTTGGAACTTGAGTTAATGAAGATTGAGTTTTACATGCAACTCAAGTTCCATAAATTCAAGTTATGTGTTGACCTGACATTTTTTTTTTAATTAAAAAGTCCACATGGAACTCGAGTTTTTTAAACTTGAGTTGTTTACAATGTGGAAATTGAGCTTTATAAAATCGAGTTGTGTGAAAATTTGAACAAAAGAATAAACTTGAGTTCCCAAATTGAAGTCATCCACTCCTCTAATACTGATCAAAACAAGAAGTCAACAAAAACTAAGTTGTATAGCATTAGTTAATGCTTTTCAAAAAACAAGAAGTCTGCGATCTCCCTGCCATTGCCCCTCAACTATTAGAAACACCTACTACCCTCTACAACTAGTCACACTAGCATTGATACTCTCCTGCAATTACTCTGATCTACCACTTGTACATGCTTGTAAAGCAAAGCTACAATAGCACAAGAAAATGCGATAAAGGAACAAAAGGGCTACAATAGCACATGACATGACAAACAAGGTCTAAGCCTAAGCACATAAACATGGTGTGAAGCACGCAAGCACATAGATGATGGTATAAAGCACGTAGAGAACATCGATCTAAGCGTGTAAACACACCGATCTACACATATAAGCATGGAAATATGCATGAAGGTATGTAAATGTACATCTAAGCATGTGGATGTAAGCATAAAAGCATGGAAGGACACAAATTCAAGCATACAAGCATGTGAAGGCATAGACATAGGCATAGGAGCATAGAACACACATACACACATATAGATCTAAGCAAGACATACACAATATTAAGCATGTGGCATGTGGATCTAAACAACAACACATGGCAAAGAGAAGATCTAAGCATCTAAAGCATGGCATAAAGCATAAAACATGTAGATCTAGACATATAAGCATGTAAGGATGTAGATCTGATCATAAAACATGGCATAAGGCATAAAAAAGCAAGGAGATTTAGGCTAGAAGCACAAATAAAGCAAGAAACATGCTAAAGAAAGCAATAAATCATGTTATTTAAGCAAAAAGAAAGGATAAAAACCTTAATGAAGCTTTAAAGAAAAAGGGGTATGGATAGTAGCTAAAAAGCTACATCCATACCCCTTAAACCTCAAATCCAATGTATGGAACCAAGGAGAGGAAGATGGAAGGTATGAACACTACCTTGTATTTTTGGATAAGAGAGAAGAATCAAGAAAATGTGATGTGTTTTTGTGTTTTTTGGGAGAGAAATATGGTGAGAAAAGAGGGAGAAAAAAATGCCCAAAAAACGCGCAAAGAGCTCCCATAAGTTATGACCTCAAGAAGCGTGCTGACACGCTTTTCATGGTTTTCTTAATATCTCAACCGTTTTAGCTCCGATTCCAACCCATGAATAGTCATTGGAATGAAAATTTGATTATTTTCACAATGGCGTTGGTCTCAACTTGTTTTGAAAATCAAATCAAGATTAGGGTTTTTGGGGCCCACCAAGAGTCAACTTCAGGTCAAACTTGGTCAAAGTTGCTAAAAATCTCCGAGGAACTCAGGTTTGATATAAAACCATGAAAAATGTTGTTTTGTGAGGATTTTGATCTTGTTTGACCTTTGGTCAACCTAGAGTTGACTAGGAGCATATTGGCTGAAAAATGCACTTTGAGCGCTCCGATGTCTGAACAGGTTACGCCACACCATTATATATGTTCTTGTGACCCCATGGAGAGAAAATGATATTTTTGAATTTTTCGGGGTCCGGCATGCAAATCGAGGCGGACAAAATAAGGTATCAACAGTGTCAATGTCCACAAGCCTGATCCTTCCTCCACACATGAGGATAGGGTCGAACTACGCAATCAAAGGAGGTCAGGCTGCTTCATGGATTGTCTCAATATTAAAATCGAAGATACCATAATAATCACACGCATTTTCTATGTAAACTACCTTTTTATCACTACACTCTTCATCATTACCAAACATAACTTTTTACTTTAAAACAATACATACACACACAAATATAAACTTCCATAATTTTTTTTTTAAATCAACCTATACCACACATGTTTCACCCTCCCATTGGTTCACTTAACCAAAAAAAACAAAACACAAAACAAAACAAAAATCACATACTCTACTTAATCTAAACTCAAGCTATAAATCACGATTTTTCAAAAAAAAAAAATGTTTAAAGTTTAAACCCCATGTTTTAGGGTAATGCAAATGTAATGTAACACTAACACTAACACTAACAAAAAAATTTATGTAAGGTTATTACGTTAAAGTGTGACAATTTGATTTATTTGTGTTTCATGGGTGTAGATGTCATGGCATATCTAATAAACTTGCATTGCTATCAAATTTTTACTACTTATTAAATTTTAAAGAGATAAACTTACACAACTATCCTCTTTTTTTTTTTTTTTAAGCAATACTTGTACAGAAATGAAAGGGCGAACGTGGAACAAAAAAAGAGTAAAGTACTATTATAGTATTATGCTATCAAGTAAAAGGATGAATAGTGAGGATAATTTTGTACTTTTATTCTTTAATGTTATTTCTTTCCCCCTTTTTTATAACCAATTTGGAAGGAAAACAATGGTGGACTTAGGTGGAAAACTTTATCCACTCTCATTTCACTCCAACCAAACATCAGAACAAAGATTACAAATCATTCTTGCATAAGGGTGTGTGGTGGGGGGGGGAAGTGTTATAGCATGTACGCTAACCTCAATGGTGTTTTAGCTAAATTGACATTAAAAAAGTTGTATTTTTTTTAGTCAACCTATTTTCTGTTCACCTACGTTAGCCTAAAGACTTTATCACTACTCTATTTAAATGTTATCTCTATCCTATTTCTTTATTCATTTACTCATTTACACATTTGTCACTTTAATTGAAGCATCCACCACTATCAAACCTAGCCTAGAATCAGATCTTTTTAGTAGTGCCAACAACCAATTGACTCTGACTCAACCAATTTATGGGCCATAATCAACTCCATTGCAGCCTCTCACTTTGCCTTTAAGTCCCACAAAGTCCTCGCAATAAAATCACAAATTTTCAATCTCTATCCCCAATCTCAAAGCCCTCTCTACCAAACCAAGTTACTCTAAATACTCTAGAGCCCCTATCTCCACCTATATCGACCCTAGGGCTTGCGTGGTAGATGGATCGTTGTTGGCATGGAAGCGATGGCCCCAAAAGAGTTCATAGCAAAAGAGATCCACATTAGGGTGGATTGATGGTGGTCTATGGTAATGGTGTGGTGGTTGGAGAGAGATGTGCGTTGGGTTGCACCAACATTAATAGGGGTTCTTCTACCTTAGGCGAAAATGGTCAAATACCATCTTTGGCAGAAATAATTAGTGATTTACCACCGTTTGCGAAATAATTAATGAAATACCACTCTTTTGGAACTCAAGTTTGTGAAAATCAAGTTTTACATGTAACTCGAATTCCATAAACTTGAGTTATGTCCTGACTTGACATTTTTTTAATTAAAAAGTCCACATGGAACTCGAGTTGTTTGCAATGTGGACATTGAGCTTTATAAGTGAAAATTTGAACGAGGGAATAAAACTCGAGTTCCCAAATTGCAGTCATCCACTCCTCTAGTACTGATCAAAATAAGAAGTCGGCAAAAACCAAGTTGTATAGCATTAGTTAATGCTTTTCGAAAAATAAGAAGTCTACGATTTCTCTGTCTGTTAGAAACAGCTGCTGCCCTCTACAATTAGCCACACTAGCATTGGTGCTATCCTGCAATTACTCTAATCTGCCACTTGTACATATCTGTAAAGCAAAGCTTTAAAAACATTAGCAGTTCATAAGACTGTTTTGCACTCTCAAACATCAATTTATTTATGTGATACAAGAAGTCACACAGAGTATGCATAAAAGTTTTTACATAACTTGAGCTTATAAAGCTCGAGTTTTATTTACAAGGAACTCGAGTTCCACATAAAGTTTTTTAATTAAAAAATTCCAACTTATTGGACACCATTATGGTACTCGAGTTTTAAAAAGGTTGTAGATTGTTAAATATTTCTTAAACAGTGATAGATTACTAATGATTTCAAGCTTTTCAGCCAAAGATGGTATTTGGTTATTTTTGCCTACTCTATCTTATCCTCAACAATTTTGTCGCGATTTGTGAATGATAAAAGTGACGAGGTTGATGCATGATACTTTTATTGATGCTTAGTTATGTTTACATTCTTCTCAAAGTAAATTGGAATCAAAGTCTATAGATAATAGACAGCGGAACTCAAAGTAATTCCATAAATTGAAAACAAACTCACATCCCCCCACTTCATAAACCCATTTGAAATCCGACACACACACTCTCTCTCTCTCTCTCTCTCTCTCTCTCCTCTCACACACAAAAAAAAAAAAAAAATTTTAAGGAAAAAAAAAAAAAAGTGGCACGTATTACTCACTCTCTCACACAAAGTCCGAAAAACCCCAAACTCTCTCTTTCTCTCTCTCTCTCATCAATAATCAGAGAGTTGCCGTTGAATCCCTCGCCTTCACAGAATCACAAATCCACATCCAAACGTTGTCGTTTCTCAAGCTCCACTTTTTTCAAGCTCAAATTCAAGCTCAGCTCTCTCTAAAACCAATTTTCGCTCCCAATTTTTCTCTGTGAAAAGCTTTTAGGGTTTTCTTCTATTCGCTCTTCAAATTGGGGGAGAAAAGCTTTGGTACTAAGCTGGCTATGGACTACGAGCCCTACGATAGCAGTGGTAAGCATTTTTTTCTATTCTAAATTTTCAATTTTTGCTGTGTTTTTTGGGTTATTAGGGTTTTTTTGCTATGTGGGTGTGTTTTGTTTTTTTGGGGAAATTAGGGTTGGGGATTATCTGCTTTAATTTTTCTTCGTCAATGTTCTTGATGGGGGTTTTTGGGTTTTCTTGGAGTGAAAGAAACTTAGGGTTTTAGGGTTTTTGGACTGTGATGAAATTATTGATGGATTGGGATTGGGATTGGGATTGTATGAGAATTTGGTTTCTGGGTCTGTTAATTTAGGGGTTTTTGAGTGTTAAAGTTTTGAGCTTTTTGTATGATTTATGAGCTTAACTATTTTTAGCTTATCAATGGGGTTTTAGAGAATGGAAAGACTTAGTCTTTGAATGTTATTGGAGCTTTTGTATGTATGAGTTTTTTAGATTAAAACTGTTAAAGTTATCAATAGGTTAGATATGGTGTTAAAAAGAAAATCTTTTTGTTTTGACTTCAGGGAAGTTCGCATTGGAATGAGAAAACCTGAATGAAATTTTGCAATAATGCTTTGTATGATGTATGTTAAGCTACATCAAAACAGCCGAGAGTTTAGATTTCTAAAGCTTACTGGAGTTATTGTTTCTACTAGTTAATCCCTAGTGGTAGGCACAATGGGCTGGGGTCACGCCTCAAGAAGCAGCAGTTACTAGTTCGAATCCCGCCATCCCCATATCCTCGAGGCCAAAAACATACTCATTAAAAAATTGCACCTCTTTTTCATAAGCTAGGAGCAGTTTCTTGATATCGTGAGTTTCAGGAGAACTTCTTGTTCTTCCTGAAAGGGAATTTTTTTAGTTTAATGGTGAATAACTTTATGTCCAGAAAGGGAGAAAATCTGGTTGATGTACTCCTCATCAGTCTTAACCTTAAATGGATAACGAGTATTCTCTACTGCTTTCCTTACACTTGGCCATTTGTCCCCCCGTTTCTTTAACCCCCTGCCCACTCTTTCCTGGCCTATGATCCTTTTGTTTAAACCCATTACCTCAATGGAGCCAGTTGAATGTTGGGATCATAAATCTGAGGTACAAAGCATTTGCTTAATGCCTGAAGGGCCAAAACTTCTAGTTGCACATCAGCTATCATCTTTTCCATTGAGCAATGCACATTTGTTTTGAAGTGCATAAGTTTTATTGGCTCGAGTGCTACTTAAGAACACCTTTGACGTACTGTGTTTACTATTTTTTTCTGTAGTTTTCTCTACGATGTACGTGCAGTTCCATTTGCATTTGTTTTGAGTTCTTATTCTCTAATTTTTATCACCAACTAATAGATTATTTTTTTTTTTCCTTTTTGTTTTGTAAGTGCTACAGTAACTTTCTAAATGAACATGCTATGAAAGTGGCCTATTTGCTGAAAAAAATGTCACTGATCTTTGTCATCACATGCTTTTTGATCAAATGAGTCTTAATGAATTGACCTATTTGTTTGCCATGTAATTTCTTGTGTTATAGTTATATGGATCAACCCATGCAAATTGTCTTTGTTTGTAAGAAGCCATTTTCTAGAACTTGCAATAACCAAATTAGATCATTTTTCCATGCTTCATGTGTGATCATCCCCTGGCATGATTTTTTCTAAAAAAATTATTTCACCGAATTTGGGCTGTGTCCAATACTCTTTGGCTTTAATAAAGGTTTTTTTGCATTCAAAAAAAATGGCAGGAACTGATGATGATCTTCCTCCATCACATCAAAATAGAATTCCTAGAGGGCGTGTTGCCGGAAATGGAAGATCTGCTGTGGCTTCTGTTCCATACCCTAGGATGTATGGTGAAACTGATATGGAGACCCAAATTCACCAACTCGAGCAAGAAGCATACAGTTCAGTTCTAAGAGCCTTTAAAGCTCAAGCTGATGCCATTACTTGGGTACTTTGTCATTTATTTTAATCAGGAATCTAATGTCTTTAAATTTGCTTGATCAGGGTTAAATGACTGCTACATGAAATGTATTTTCTTCAGGAGAAGGAAAGTTTAATAACAGAACTTAGAAAAGAGTTGAGACTATCAAATGAGGAACACAGAGAGCTTCTAGGACGGGTTAATGCAGATGATGTCATTCGAAGGATAAGGTCTGTACGATATGTTAAATTGTAGACAGCTTTTTTCTCTCATCTTTTAATGGGTGCTGAATTGGGTAATGTCATTAGGGAGTGGAGACAGGCAGGTGGGCATCAATCTGGCATGCTCGGTACTGGTCAAGCTGCTCATGATCCAATACCCAGTCCTACTGTCTCTGCATCTCGCAAGAAACAAAAGATTTCTCAGCCAGTACCGTCACAATCCTATGGTGGACCATCTCCTACATTTCACCAACAAGCAGTAGCAGCATCTCACCAGCCATCTTCGTCCACCGCAAAGCGAGGATCAATCCCAGGACCAAAGGGCAAGAAGCAGAAACCTGTAAGTTAAATTCATGAAATTTGGAGTTGAACATAAAAAATTTGTAAGTGATTCATGTGTATGATTTCTTGCAAGTTTTGCATTTGATTGGTTTGTTCCCATACTGTTCCATTTTGTTTACAGGGTCAGGTTTTGCCTGGTGCTTCTTCAATGAAGCAGTATCCTTTGTCAGGCCCTACTGGGAGGGGTCAGGTTGCTAATAGGGTTTCTTCTGGTGCTCTTGCGGGTGAGCATCCCGAAGGAGCGACTTTTGATCCATTGATTGGGAGGAGAGTGAGGACCAGGTGGCCTGATGACAATAACTTTTACGAAGCTGTTATAACTGACCACAATCCAGTTGAGGTGTATATTTGGTCTTGATTGCATTTAAATCTATATTGCAGCAATCTATGTGGCTGAATATTAATCTTTAATTTTTGTCAGGGGCGACATGCTCTGGTCTATGATATTGGCAGTGCAAATGAGACATGGGAATGGGTTAATCTCTCGGAGGTATATCTGATGCTTTTTCCCCATGGCCTACAGAAACTTTCTCTAACCTGCAGCTTTCTGAAGCTTTTTAAGGTGGTAGAAAGGGCTTAGATCTGCTTGTTGCAGAGAAAAGGTGCAGCGCCTTTCTAGCTGATTGAAGCAACAATAAGCACCAAGAGTATGATCCAAGAAGAAACAGAATAGAAAGGATGATAGGGAAATGATTTAAGCTGGTGTTTGAGTTCAATTCAAGGGACCCAAGCTAAAGCCTGAAATATTGGATGGCAAAAGGCTGCTTAAAAGACTCTAAAAGATACTAGGCCCTTAGTACACCATACAATACCAGCCCTTGATTTGTCATGTCCTTTTAATTTCAGCCTTTTCAAGTTTACTAATGCCACACAATTTGGAGTTTTGTATAGAAAGGAGAAGAGAGAAAAGCTTTATCTTTTGGGAAACGGGAGGAGGGGAAAGTATATATATTCTCTCTCATGTTGATTGGATGTTAAAAAGAGAAAAGAGAATAGAAAACCTTACATCATTTATGGACCATTATGCCCTTTCTCATTTAACAAGTTGAAAGTAAAATTTGTTGGTACCTCCATCCATATCTAGCCACAATTGGGCAGGTTGTAGAAGTGGGCCTGGGATGGAGAGCTTCTTTCCCATTCTTTTTTTTTTCTCCATCTAGTCTGTGGTTAGGAACTCTTCCCACTTTTATTTTTCCCTCCCTCCCTCCCTCCCTCCCTCCAATTCCTTCCAGCTAAGCCATTAAAAGTCAAATGCTGTTCAGTTCTTTTAGCAGGATAATGTCATGAATTTATAAAATTAACTTAAGTCATAGTATTAAAGGCCAACATAAAATGACAAGATTGCTAGATTCTATGCTAATTACTGGGCCGACCTAAGTGGACTATTTGGTCATTTGGCCTTGGTTTGTTTCTTCCATGCCTTGCATCATTTTTATATGTCATAGACGTGTTTCAGCTGAAATTGATCCAGTTTACAAGGAATCACTTCAAAATTGTACCAACTATATTCCTCAAACTTCTGTATTATGACTTTTTAACACTTGCATAGGTTTTGTGAAACATATAGAATCTATTTGAGAATGCTGCTAATTGGGAGGTGTTGGTGGCAAATTTGTTGGAGTGGCAAAGTGAAGGGGAAAGAGGGAGTTGGGATGTGAGGTGGAGTTGGTGGGGGGTTTTCTTCATTTACTGGAGTCTTACTCTTCGTAATGAGGATGGGGATCGAGTGAGGTGGAGGTTGAAAATGGATGGAGGTTTTGATATTTGCTCTTTCTATAATGCTTTGAGGATCCTGGTGCTGACACTTTTCCTTTAAAAAGTATTTGGGGTGTGAAGGCTCCACAGAGGGTATCTTTCTGTTTGGACGGCCACATGGGGGAGGATTCTTACTAGTGATAATTTGAGGAGATGAGGCTTCACAATTATGGATTGGTGTTGTATGTGTTGGTGTAGTGGGGAGAATGTTGATCATCTCTTGATTCATTGTGTAGGGGCTTCCTGGTTATGGAGTTATGCTTTTAGATCCTTTGGAGTCTCTTGGGTCTTACCTAAGAGGGTGGTTGATCTATTGGCTGAATGGAGGAATTGGTTCGGGAAGCACACGTCGAATATTTGGAATTTGGTACTGCATTGTGTGATGTGGATCATTTGGAAGGAGCGTAATAGTCTTTTTTTGTGAGGATTCTGAGCATTTAGGGGACTGGCTCATAGCATTGTTTGCAGGGATGTTATATTGGTCTCAAGCTTGGTGATTCACTTCAAGTGATTCCATTCCGTTGTTTATAGATTCCCTTTTTTCTTGTACATAAACCTTTTTTTCATTGTTTTTGTACATATTTTTTTGGCTATTTCATTATTCTTTGTCAAAAATAATCCTTCATCAATAAAATTTTTATTTCCTATAAAAAAAATTAATGTGGTTGGGACTTTCATGTAGACTAAAAAAGAGCACTTTTCACATCTACACGACATGTATTATATGCTGCAAAGCTGAGTGTTGGGATGCCTAAGATGTCCCTTTGTATGGTATAATCTGGCAGTTAATATATTGTGTTATCTTCCATTTTGCCTTTGTAGGTTCAAATCAGAACATTGTGTCGTAGCTTCTTGCATTAAGATTTTTTTCTTGCTCCCTGAAGAAACAATATATTAGTTCCATACATATTCTATTTTGCTTTTATTGATTCATAGTTCTTAATGCAGATCTCCCCTGAGGATATCCAATGGGTTGGCGAGGATCCTGGAATCCCCCGTCGGGGGGGTTATGGTGGATCAGGTCATGGGATGAATAGACCTGTTGGCCGTGATGGTATACCAGGTGCAGGAAGAGGCAGAGGGGCTACAAAGGGTCATGCCAGAAAAGATTTTCTGCCATCGCAAAATGGAATTGGAAAGAAAGCACCAGATGATATAAAAATTCTTCACACAGATACTCTAATCAAGGAGGTAAGTGAAATCTCCATCATCTGTAATTGTAAACTTGTTAATGTCTTTACATTTGTATAATTTTCTGGGGAATTTGGATAGGTGGAGAGAGTTTTTGGTGCAAATCATCCAGATCCTCTTGAAATTGAGAGAGCCAAGAAAGCATTAAAGGTAAGAAAGGAATAACACCCCACCCCACCCTCCCTTCCCCTTCTCAAGTACTTTGTCGAGGGTGCCCCCACTCCTGAGTTTTTTCTCATGCTTTTGTTGCTTTTACATCTCTTTGCTCAACCAGCATGTATACATCATTGCAGGAGCAAGAACAAGCACTTGTTGACGCAATTTCAAGGCTTAATGAGATTTCTGATGGTGAAAGCGGTACAATTATTTGATCTTACCTTGCATTATTTATAGGAGCTTGGGTTGCCCTATGTAAGCTAACTTTAGAACTGTGTCCAATAAGGGCTGTTTAAGCAGTCCATGGATATTGAATGTGTCCTCTTTGTTCTTTAGCATTCGATGATAAATCTCATCAAAGAAGTCCTTTTTATTCCTTAGCTTTGGAAATAGAATGATCTTGTTTTTTATTCCGTGGACCCATAATTCATACCTTTTACCCCCCTAATTAAAGCTAATTATTAGACTTGATTCCATTTTAATGCCCCATTTTTGTTCTGTTTTAAACAGATGAGGGTGGCCACCAGTTCTCGCTTGGGCAGTCGATGGATCGAGATTGATTAGGGACTGGTTACAACAGAAAGCAGGATTATAACATACAATTTTAAGGCTGGAGGAAGGTTAATATGATGGATAGTGTTAAGATTTTATAATGGAAAAATCTGATTTGAAGGTTACTTTCTAGTATAATACTACCATCTTCCAACTCTCTCTCTCTCTCTCTCTCTCCCCCGCTGGGGATGACTCTGGGCTTGGGACAATTAGTAGGATAGTGCTATTGTAGGGATGGATGGGTATTGTTGTAGCTGCTGCTGGGTTAATAATTTATTGGTTAACTGAGTTCACTTAGGAGATGCTGATGCTAGTGTACAATACATTATTTGGTTAGTGATTAACGTGTGGTGGTCCTGTATAAATTTGTGTTATTCATGCGTAACATCTCTCTCTCTCTCTCTCTCTCTCTCTCTCACAAATCATCGGTATATATTTAACATGAGGTTTTGCCGTGGCATGTTCTTTTAAAATTGTTTTCATTTGGCCTCTCACCTCATCTTCTATTTAGTACCAGGTACTACTTATTTGTTTTGATGAGTACTTTAATCTTTATTATTTATTTATATCGGACAATAGCAATTTTATTTTCTTAGTACTAAAATTTTAATAAAAGTTTTGGGCAACCACTTAGCAGGAGATATATATATATATATATATCCTGTTTTCTGTAAATAGTTGGTAATCTCTAGTACATTTGTTTCTCCAAAAATAGATAGAAAATAAAAGAAAATACTTTCAATTAAATGGCAAGATAAACGTATTTTTAATAACTTCCCAATAAGCCAAGCTCTATGCTCACCCTTTTGTGTGACAGTGACTTATGAGGACCAAAAGCTCAATATGCAGTCTTTAGGCCGGCCCCACCATGCAATTATTTCTTAGTAGACAGCTCTTCTCTCCAAACAAATTAGAACATGTGTCATCCATTGAACTTTAACTATGCTCAGACAATGTGCATCTTTTACATCTCATTCATGTTACCCTTCAAACAAATCAAGAAAGTGACATTAATTTTACTTGAAGTAACTTCCCCACTTTTTATCTGCTTTTAGAAAGACTACAAGGAAAACAGTATTGAAACAAGTAAATAAATCATGGTTCAATGTTTCTATTGGAATGATAGTTCTTTTGAAACATTAATATTATTGAGTTTGGCATGTGCGTGCTAGTGTATTGGATATTATACCAGACCCGTCCAATATTTTATAGGCTTCACTAAGCAGCATGTGAAAATGGAAGCAAATTGTTTACCAAAAAGGGAACTGAAGCAAATGAAACCCTTTAATATATTGCTAAAGATCTTATCTTTTAAAATATTTTCGCACTTAATTCACTTGCAATGAGCCAATGACTCCTTATTTATGTGCTCCATGCCTCCCACATTTTTATTCATTTCTTGATGAATGTTTGTCATAAAAAGTCGAGCACTTTTTTTTTTTTTTTTAAAGCTGTAGCACATCTTTGAGAAAGGATCTGTCCCACTAAATCCTCCATTTCCTTCTCATTTTCATTTTGCATTTGATTTTTAAATATTATATGTCTTATATCTAAATAAAAATTAGAATAAATTGAAAGTCTTAACAAGAAATCTGTCGGCATAATATTTTTCATAACAATTGAAGCAACAACTTATCAGTGAAAGATAATAAAATGTTGTCAATATTGAATCTACGTAGAAATCAATAACATGACTCGGTTCTTACCATTCTTAACTTTTTTCTTTTTGTGAATTCCTAGATATAATTGTTATCTCTGGACTTTTCCTTGCCTTTGGTGCGTATAGTTTGGTTAGCACCATCTGAGAACAAGAAGTCTTTTCAACGGACCTACCTCATGCATTGCATAACAGGCAAAAGTACACGTGTTATACAGTGACTGTCAACTCGTTGCTTTCCTAATAAACACAGCACCCCATTAAGCATATGTTCTAACATTTTGTTTCTTGAACAAGAATGGCATCTCTTTTGTACCTTAATCCATGCAATCAAAACCAGACATATAATAAAATTCCTCACCTTGGAGCCAAAAAAGCCAGTATGAGAAGCTATTTTGCTAGATGTGAAGGTGGTAATGATGATCTAAAGTCAGATGAAAAGAAAAGTGAAGAAAGAAAGAGACTTAAGATTCTGATAGCAGGTGGGGGCATAGGGGGGCTAGTCTTGGCTCTGGCTGCAAAGCATAGAGGGTTTGAAGTAAAGGTTTTTGAGAAGGATTTGAGTGCAGTGAGAGGGGAGGGTAGGCACCGTGGTCCTATTCAACTCTTAAGTAGTGCTTTGGCTGTGTTGCAAGAGATAGATGAGAATGTTGCTGAGCAAATTATGAAAGCAGGTTGTGTTACTGGCAATAGGATCAATGGCCTTGCAGATGGTGTCTCTGGTGAATGGTAAGTGGTGACCTTTTCTCTCATAGTCTTTCTTGATTGCCTATTAAGCTCTTTGGCTGGCTTTTCATGTAGTTGATTTTCTCAGATCGACAGTTCTTTGGTGTTGTAGCTTATGTTCTCCAATTAAATTTAACCATATGGTTGCTTTGACCAACAAACTACATCATTGAATTTAATTGTCCTTGAAAAAGATACCATTATTTATACTGATCATGTGGTTGTATTCAATTGAAGAATCTAAAGTATGCGTTAGGAACTGTACTTAAAAGAGTGCTGAATGTCATAAGCAAAGATACCCACCATTAGTTGAATAGCTATTAGTCATGACAGTTAATGCATGTTGTCAAATTTATGGTTCTTATTCCCATAAGACCCTCTTAGAAGTTAAATTAGTGTTTATTTGCTGGTAATTGATGTCAAAATTTCTGTGTCCCTTCTGCTTCAGGTTTACTAAGTTAGACCTTTTTACTCCTGCTGTAAGGAAGGGACTTCCTATCACTCAAGTAATATGTAGGATGGAATTGCAAGACATCTTAATCAATGCAGTTGGGTCTGAAATTGTGAGAAACAAGTCTAAAGTTGTGGACTTCATGGAAGACCCCAACAAGGTTTTGGAATGTTTTAACAACTTGAATTCTAATAAACCAATTTCTGTATGTATTTCATTGCCCTTTCATGGTTTATTAGGTAACAGCTATACTTCAAGATGGACAGCAGTATGATGGAGATATATTAGTTGGAGCAGATGGAATTTGGTCAATAGTATGTTATCTAACCCTTCTTTATCATTGAACTCCAACGCAATATTTCTTCTTCCTCACTTTCAAGTTTCAAATTATTGTTCAACTTTCCCTTTAGGTGCGTTCAAAATTATTTGGGGAGCAGGAAGCAAATTATTCAAGTTATACATGCTATAGTGGACTAACTAACTTTGTGCCACCATATATCGATATTGTAGGGTATGTTACCTGGTTTTATATTCACAACCTTAGCTTATAGATGTATTTAAAATGACATAAGAATATGTAGAGATGCTGAGTAGTTATGCATTCTGTTTGTTTGTTTATTTTAGTGTTCTGTTTGAAGGTATCGGGTGTTCCTAGGATTGAATCAGTACTTTGTTGCTTCAGATGTTGGGAATGGGAAAATGCAATGGTATGCCTTCCATAAGGAACCCCAAAGAAATACCGATCCTCCCAAAGGTAACTCTCTCTCTCTCTCTCTCTCTCTCTCTCTCTCTCTCTCTCTCATGATAATGTTTTGGCTAACTAAGTTCATCTCACTTACGTAACTGAAACAACTAACGAAGAGGCCTTAGTCCTAAAATTTTGGGATTGGCTATGGATCCTTAACAGACTAATAAGAGTCAATTACATGTATTCATGCATTAAATGTCGCAGGTAAAAAGAAGAGGCTTCTGGAGCTGTTCGGAAACTGGTGTAATGAAGTGATTACTTTAATCAGGGAAACACCTGAGCACATGATTTTGCGGAGAGACATCTACGACAGGGACATGATCTACAGCTGGGGAAATGGACGAGTTACCCTGTTAGGTGATGCTGCTCATCCTATGCAGCCTAATTTTGGTCAAGGGGGTTGCATGGCAATTGAGGTATCTTATCTGTGAATAGATGTATATACTCTCTAGCTACTTAGACATTCTAAGGAGCATGTGGATAACCCTTGTTATTTGTTTCTCATGGCAACAAAGTAATTTTATTAGAACCATTTCTGAAATGGATAATTTTAGGATTTTGAGAAATGAATGTTCTCGTGAAATTCTATTTTTATGTAGCATTCTTTTGTTATATATTCATTTAAGCATAACCATGTCCTGTCAAATGCAATGAAAATTATCTGGCATGGCTACTGGATACTTTGGTCATTGGTACTCAGAAAATGCAGATAGATTGCAAATGAAATTTATTACTAATGGATGCCTGAGGTTGGTGATAAATATCTCTTCCAAGTTCCTATAGGCTCATTATGGTAACAATTATATCTGCAGGACTGTTACCAGCTTATACTTGAGCTTGATAAGTTGGCCAAAAGTGGCTCAGATGTTCAACAGTCTTATGAAATTGCCCCAACACTTAGAAGGTAATCTGTCTTAGTGGGAGAAAAAACTCTTACTTGGTTACCCTGCATTCTAATTCTGTGGCTTCATCATGAATAGATACGAGAAGAAAAGAATGTTCCGTATTAGCACAGTGCATGCAGCTAGCAGAATGGCATCAAAAATGATTGACACTTACCAACCTTACATGGAATTTTCACCTGGCCCTCTGTCTGTGAGTTATCTTCCTCCTGCTTTTTGCATCACATCATGTTAATGCTTCTCTTTGCTTCATTGCTTGAATTAGAAATGAAGTGTATTTCATGTTGTTCTTTTTGTGGCAGCATCTATCAACACTAAGGATTAAACATCCTTCAATTCACGTGGCTCGTGCAATTTTGCAGTTCTGTTTGCCACACTTCCTGACTTGGATGGTAGCAGGACATGGGTAAGAGAAGGATCCCATGTAGAAAATAGAATTAAACAATTTCCACCCCCTCTCCACCATCTTTCCCTCCCTTGCCTTCTCTAATTTTCCATGCTGCTGTTCTTGCAGGTTCCACATAAAGAGGAAAAAAAGTGCATGAACAAATACAACAAACTAAGAGCAGTTTCATTAGTGATCACAACACCTGACTTTTGTGCAAAATATGTTATTCAATGGTGATGTCCAGAGAAGACGGAGAAGATTTGAACAAGAAGTCATGGAGACTATCACAAACTGCAGACCATATAACAGTATTCTGCAGATTTTTCATATGGCTAGGCTAACGTTTATGTTGTTGAAACAAATATGATACCTATATGCAGAGTGGGGGGAAGTGTGAGAAAATGATTAGATGGGTTAATTTCTGATAAACGCCAAACTCTCCAATGCTAGATTCCTTAAAAACCAGAAGTTACATGTACTTTAATCTCTATGATTTGTATTTTCACTATTTTGTAGATTGGACAATTCCAATGGGACCATTACATTAGCAAGAGACACGAATTCTGCATTGCTGCACCTCAATATTCTCATATATAAAGAAAAAGACTTTATAAGTAAATACAGTAAGATTTGTCTATATGGAAAATTTGTATGGCAAGTGAGACCATATTTGATGAACATTATGCTTTATTTAAATTTTTTTTTTTTAAATTATTTATGCAAACGTAGCTGGGTTTGTTTCTTAATTCCTACTATGCCTGAAGTGGTGTGAATGAAGCAGGCTCATACTTGCTGGGCATGTTCAAGCTCGGGTTTGGTTAAGCTTTAGAAAGACCTAGTTGAAATCACACTTTAATCGTAATCAACCCTGCTCAAATTCAAGAAAAATGGAGGGTGCTTTTGCTGAATTTCTTTCATACTATTGGATGTACGAGTCATCTTGACCATCACTTTAGCCATAATCTAAAGAGATTACTTCACTAGTCTTTCTTTTTCTTTTTGCTTTTTGGTTTGATAATCCGACCACTTTGCACAAACATCATGCACATAGGATTGAAGCAACTCCTTGTTTCTGATCTATTACGATGCCTATGACTAACTCTCATTTTCATCATGCTTTTTAAAGATTTTTGTATCCAATGGCTATGTACTTTGAGAGTTATAGAGCATTGGAAAAGGATGAATTCATTCACAAACTAAACAACAGTACACACTAGTCATGCATTCCGTCTGAAACACATTGTACCTACCAACAGGCAAAAGGAAAAAATACAACTTACAGAGACCAGACGGTCTACAAACTACTTTCTTTTTTCAAGTTACACATACATCAATAGGTCTTAAATCCACGACCTCATCTTAGCTTTCCTAGCTTCTAAGAGAGAAGAAGATACCATTTGAGCTAAGTCTCATAGGCACCCAAAGATCTACAAATACTAATCAGTGGTAAATAATTTTAACCTAAAGTTACATAATATACAAAACCAACCGCAGAAGCCATTTTCATCACCTCCTAGCCCGCTTTCTTGGCCGATTCGAGGCCGCCGCTTCCTTTCCCCCACTGTTCTTTCCACGCTTCGCTGAAACTGGGCTCACCTCGGCTGCCCTTTTTGGTGGCCTTCCAACACTCCTCTTTGATGGACTACTCTCCTCCTTTACAAGTTTCTTATCGCTACTTTGCCTCAACCCCCTCTCTTTCCTACTATTATCTTCCTTCCCACTAAGTTTCCTTTTCTGCTCTTTACTACTACCACCACCACTCTTAATCCTTTTCAAGAAATCCGCGGCACTTCGCTTTTTCTCCAATGGCAATGCTTCAATTTTCTTCTTGTCAGTTTTGGAACTCTCTACTTTGTTACCTGAACTGGCTTTTGATCCAGGACTCGTGCTTTGTTTCTTGCTAGAAGCACTAACATTGTTTGTCAAGTTCTTGTTGCCCCTTCTTAAGCTTCTAGCTCCAGTGATAGGCTTCTCTTTCGAGTGAGTTTTAATCACACTATTGTCTTCCACTGTATTGGTGGAAGAGGGCTTAATTGGAGGTGGCTTTATATCAATAACCGACTTCTTCTCATCACTCACTTGCTTGTCCTTTTGACCAAAGACAGCAGAGGAAGGTTTAGCTGACATGGAACTTCGTTTACGGCAAACTATTATAGGAGCTGATGACTTCTGTTTTGCAAGCAATGAATCAGTTCTTTCTAGTTCAGGTTTAGGTTCTGGAATTGCATTTGGTGTTGGTGTTTTTGCTGGTATTGTTATTGTTACTGGTGAAGGTGAAGGGGAAGGTGGAGGTGAATCTTCTTTTGGGTTTGGTTTTGGGATTTTATTCTTGATTTTGTTTAACACAAGGTGGCGAAGTTGGTGGGCAGTGGTTAATTCAATGGAGGATTTGGGGAAGAATATGGTGGCATTGTTGAAGAGGAGCAAGAGGTCCCGGTAGAATGTGAGGGTGCTAGAGGAATAGGTGCCCTTTTGAAGTTTGCTTTGTATTGTTTCCAAATCCAAGTGTTGCCGGACCATGTTTTTGTAATTGTCAGTTTCCTGCAAAGTAATTAGACAAAATTTGTTTCTCATTTTGTTCCTTTTGAAATTTCATCAACAAATATACTGTTTCTTCAAAGAACTTGATAACAGGTAGAGAACTCTTTCAACCAACAAAACCCACCATAATTTATATAAATGATACCTATCATTCAAATAATAATGTTAAAGTTGTTGAATATATAGTAGTATAGTACACTATCCAGCCAAAAAAAAAAGTAAAACTAAAAGACTAAAACTTTTTTTTTTATGTAAGATTTTTTATCTTAAGTTTTGTAATGTGTAAATTTTACTCGTCATAAATACAACCAAATAAATAAAAGCAAGACTTAGTTACAATACTTAAATGTCAATTCTTTAAATTCATTTCTTAAGATTCTACCACGTAACTTTTTTTCATAGATTAAAGTGTATTTTTTAAGTTAAATAGTCATATGAAATAATCTTAAAAAAAAAACCTAAAAAACAGCAACTACGTAAGTTTTGCCTAATAAATATATAGTTCTTTTGCACTTTGCAGAATGGGCAGAAGTATTGTTTTTTCCAAACGGGCTAAAGCCAATTTTAACAATGAAATGTACAGTTCATGTAATTGAAAGCATCTCTGGTTTTTTGGTCCGAGTTATGGCCCTAAAGGGATACATCAAAATCGAGAAGCATTTCGAACGATAAATGGAAAATTGGGGGCCCATTTTTTTTCCCTCTTTTTTTTTGCCTTGGTAGGCCCACAAAACCAGAAAGTCAATGAGATGATCAGGTTTTATAAAACATTTAGGTAGAGTGATAATGATGACACAACATCAACCAACTCATGAGCCTCTTTCACGGCAACCAATTAAGCACGTTGCATGGAAATACTCACACACACGGTAAACAAGTGAAAAGTGAAAACCACCACCTTGTCGCTACCAAATACATTATAATTTTTTTATAAAATAAATAGAAAAAGACCTTGTCCCAAGCAAAAACCAGAGGTTCTAAATTCAAACGAAGACTATATATATATATACTAGTTTTAACTACTTAATTAATTACACTTTGAAAATTATGATGACAAAAAAAAAATTCTTAGGATCTACTTATTTTATTAAAATTGAAAATTTTTTGCTAAAAATAATATAAATAAAAATAAATATTAATTGAAATAATACAGTATGACCCATGAATAGTACCGAAAAATTCTGTAAGGTACATAATACAAAAAATAAGCTAAATAATAAAATAAATGGATAACTAAGCTAGCCAAACAAAGACTTAATAAAAAAAAAAGAATAAGAGGTTATTTCAAACTCTAGTCTTGTTGCCGTGAGCTCCTTCTAGAACTACCCTTTTTATAGTCAATTGAGTAGGAAAAATCACGCTCGCTTTCAAGCATTAATAGCTACATGAGGATACACGTGTTTATCAAAACTACATTTAAAAAATCTTAAAAATATTTCGAAGGAGCTTATCAAAAACTTTAAACATTCATTTTTCTTATCTAGAAAACTGTTTTGATACGAATTATCTCCATCCTCAAACCTATAGGTAAGGGGAAAAACCTCATAAAAGCTCCTAACAGTTGGCCTAACTTTCTCTGCCAAAAGCATTTAGTATCAAATGATATATCTTAGCAGTATCAAAATTCAATAAGTGTAAAAAATATCAACAAAAAATTCAGTTACTTTTATACACAAATCTCTCATTTATTAAATTTTGATACAAATAATATGATATTAATTTATACAAAATACTTTTCCGTATCAAAGTACCAATTATTCATTCTTCTTTATAATAAAAAAAAGTAGCAATTATTCCAACACAAAAGACCAAAGAAATATGAACGGTTGGGACGTTAAAACAAGGCAAAGACATAAAGAAGACACGCCAAGTGGGTCCGTGGAGGTTGACATGCACCGCATGTATGCCACGTATTTCCGATTAAAAAGTAAAGAAGCTACACGACCACGTTGCACTATTTTAAGCGACAAATTTTTTTTAATTTTTTTTTAATCCCCCAAAAAAAAAAAATTGCTCTTTTTTTCCTAGCCCTCCAAAGTGGTTCGTGTGTGAGAAATCGGAACGACGTCACTTTGTTTTGTCCCAAAATATATTTGTTACTTTCCTATATAAAGAGGAAACAAACAAATAATTCTATTATCTTCTTTTGGGTAAAAGGAACAAAAAGTGGGTTCATGACTTGATTCAATAAATTATAGAATTTGGTATATAAAACATGAAAATTTTAAATTTCGAATTATAATTTACACCACACGTCAGCTATTTTATCCAAGACTATCCAACTGTTATGAAATCAGCATGCAAAATTTCATTGTCTTCATATGGATGCAAATTTTCAAAAACCCTAGTAATTATTGGATAGTTCCAAAATAATATTTATTTCCTTCTTAAATCAATGAATTTCACTAATTAAATTTATGATAAAACTCAAAATATTGAATAATTATAATTTCAAAGAGGTGGTCCGGTTTCTAAGATTTTATTAAATCTACATGACTCCAACATCATGAAATAGTCCCAAACAACTATTCCTTGTAATTATTTAATAATATAAGTATGAGACTCCCAAAGAATAGTAAGACTCTCAAAAAATAATTATTTAATATGTATGAGTATTAGATTCTCGAAGAAATAGTTAGACTCTCAAAGAACTTTTAACAACTATCTTTTAACAAAAAAAAAACGTAAAATTGGTAAACAAGCCTTCTTGACTTAACATCGTTAACCGCTACTGGAGTTGTCATAAAGGCTTAGTTTAGGTCTTATGTATCCAGTGTACTGAACTGAATCAAATGATGATACGTATTCAAATGTAAACACATATTATCATCTTAACGAGTCTAATATCATTGGACACTGGACCTAAACTTGACTCCTCTCATAACTCTCTCAATTGGTCAATGACTTTTTCTTATCTACTTTTTTTTTTTTTTTTTTTTGGAGAAGCATTCCTTATCTACCTTGGCTTGTACCAGAGTATCCTTTGGAGTTTGGAGAAGGTAGGACGAAATTGTGGTAAGTAATTCACGCGCATGCGGCATGCTGCTTCTTCTTTTTTTCTTTTTTTTTCTTTTTTTTCTCTCGGAGTGGTGAATGGACCCGTACCGAAATGTGGGTCAGACCATTTAACCCCAAGTTGTAAAACCAAAGCCAAACTATTCAAAAGTGGTCCTAAATTATTGGACAATAATTAATACTCGACTGCACATGACCTAAAGTGTCCAATATAAATAAAAAACCCACCAACAAATCACAGAAACCATTGCATGTGAACCTCTATACTATCCTAATGCACCTACACATTCAACCTTCTTTTTTTTTTTTTAAATTATTTCTAGCATTCCGCGTTATTAGTGGAAATTTTTTGACATTTTAGACATTCAATTTTCAAATCACTCTTACTCTATTATAACCATCGAATTATCATAAAACTACTGTCATCTAATAGTTGGAGCCATTTGTCATTTTAAATGTCCAAATATTCAAATCATCCTCCCTTTATAGTAACTATAACTCTGTCTCTATTTTAGTTATCTAATATCATGCAATAACTATCACCTAATAGTTAGAAACTTTTGTCATTTTAATTATCCAAAATTCAAATCTATTTTTACGGTAACTATCAAATTATCATAAAACCACTATCATCGTAAGTCTGTAACGTTCAATGTTCCTAATAAACATTTGATCTAAGAAGTAAACACACGAACACAACTCCTCACAATAATTTTTTAAAGAGAGGTACTACGTCCATAATATTTTTACAACATTTTCACAACAAATCATAGGTGGTTAGTTATTATTGGTTCAAATTTGAACTTAACACTAAGATTACTTTTTTGCCCCAATAATAACAACCAGTAACAACCTGCCACTTAAGATTTGTTGTAAAAATGTTATGGACATATCATTTCTCTTTTTTAAAATTTATTAAAAATAAAGATATGATATGACAACTAATTCATATTTTTATGCATATTTTATTTTTTAAAATAAATATCAAAATCTTTTAAACATATATAAAATAAAATAAAAATTATTTTTTTTTCTCGCTAACGACACTTGACACGCATGTACAAAGAATCTACTTGTGTAAGTTCGGGTATTAGTTTGTCGTTATTTATTTCATTTACTTTATCCAAAAAATTAAGTTTTAAAAAAAAAAATTAATTTTTTTATTGTAAAATATAGAAATGATTTTTAAATACCTAAAATGCCCTTGAAGAACAAACGGACCAATTACCTGGCTTTCGAGTCGGCGCTCGAATAAGGAGCTGTTTTCACACGCACGGATTATCTCCAAAATCTCAACCAACGGCTCTGATTTCACCGCCAACTCCACCGTCTCCGGCGACTCAACGCCGCCGGAAACCTCCTTCCTCCTCCGCCTCATCCTCTTCCCCGTCAGGCTCGCCGACGAGCTCTGCACCTCGCTGCTTCCCCTCGCCGCCGAGTCCGTACGCAACTCGGACGAGTCGCCACCGCCGCCGCCTTTCCTCTCCGACTCGGACTGAGCCGCCGCCACGTCCTCCTCCTCCGATTCCACGTCCTCCCTGCCCGGATCCGGCCCGTCCGAACCGGTTTTTAAAACCGGTTCACCCTCCGATTTAGCTCCCTCCCCGGACTTCTCACCCTCGGTGGAATTCGATTCGTTAAACGACCGATTATCCTTGTCGGAATTCTCTCCGGTCACCGGAGCCACCTCGTCCTCCTCCGGTTCGCCATTTCCAGATCCATCTCGTTCTAGATCTGGCTTTTCCTCGCCTCTCTCTCTCTCCTCCTCCAACTTCTTCACCTTCTTCTCCAACAACCTTCAAAAACCAAAACCAAAAAAAAAAAAAAAAAATCTCAGATCCAAAATTCAAAAAAAATATTAATTAATTAATTAAAATAATAATAATTACACGATGTTAAGGTCGTAGCGTTGGAGGTCACGTTTCAGCTCGGCGACACGGCGTTTTCTGAGCTCGTCCAACCACGCATCGTAAAAAACGACGTCGTTTTCTTCGTTCTCTTTCTCGTTCTCGTTCTCGTTCTCGCTAGCATCGGCAACGACGTCGTTTTGGTTGTTGGAGAGGAGAGAGAAGCGGCGTTTGAGGTCGCGAAACTTGTTCATACAGTGAAGAGGGAGAGGAGGAGGAGGGGAAGAGGAGGAGGAGGAGGAGGGTTTTAAAGAGTGGAGACTGAGCTCGGTAGCGACGGAATCCCAGTCCTTGAAACCGTGTCGTTTAACCGCGAACGCTAGCAATAGCTCCTCCCATGTTCCCCACGACGACGTCGTCGTCGTCGTTGTTATACAATTACTACTACTCGTTTTTGTTTCTGATTGTGATTCTGTTTCTGTTTCTTTCATTTTTTTTTTTTTTTTTGTGTTTATTTTTTTTTGGTACTACCATGTATATATATTAATAGTATCTATAAACTTGTCCCTCCAATTTGGTTTGGCTTGGGTTTCATTCAAATAAAAAATATATATATAAAAAAGTAAGTTTAGCTAGGGTTATCTTTTTTCTTTTTCTTTTGGCACGACTTCTGTCCAGTGCTTCCAGTGCATTAGACCTGTTATAATTATGATATTTGCCTGAAAATAGATATGTGTCATGATTGCAATGGGTCCATTTTTTTTTTTGTGGGTTTAGGTTATTGTGTAATAAACGTGTTTCTCTTACTTCAATCTTTATATTGATATGAAAGAGATAGATTTTGGATGAGTGTTTTTGCTTTTCCTTTTTTGGGGTTTGTGGTGTAAGTGCACAATTGTACCTGTTCCCAAGAACAGTTATGGGCTCAGACCCAATGAGCCTTAAACAATATGAATTTGTAGAGTGTGGGCTTGAAACCCAGGTTAGAAGTGTGTGAGGATTCAATGACAAACTAAAGATTGCAAGTACTTGGAATCAACAAGGAATATTGTAAATCAGCTTCCTCGGATGTAAGCCGAGAGTTGTTCTTATATTATATCTTTCTCTTTGTTTCTTTTTCCTTTTAGGTTACAAAAAGTCCGTCCCTTTTTCCCTTCCAAGTTCCTCCTTAAATACTCCTCTTTTTAATACTTTGTACATGTGTTGCCCCAACTCCCCCTTAGCCTAGATATTTCTTTTCTTAGTGCCTTTGAATAGTAACCAGAAGTTTCTCTTCCACTGTTTAAGTGTCACTTCCCCATTAATGCGGCCAGGGTGGTAGGTGCAGGGTCTTTAATGTGGAGGTAGCAGCCTTTATCTTTGACATTTTTCCAACATCGGTGCTTCTAGGACATTCAAGGGTTCAACCCCTTTAACCATTGGTTTTGTCCGTGTCCTTCCCTAACCTTTACCATGAAGTCCCGGGTTCTTCGGTGTCAGTCCGAAGGGAAAAATCATCCTCGGCTGGATCCTCGGACCCTCGGCGTATGGACCGACCCGTAGTACTAAGAAGTCCTAAACCCAAGAGCAGGTCGGCCTTCCTTAGCATGACTCAACGGCCCATACTCCCCTCAAGGTCTTTTTACCCCCCACATGTGGTTATTTTAAACAAGACAAGTTTTAAGATAATAATTGTATGCTAGAGACAAACAAATTTACTTCTTTTTTATTTATATATTGACACGATAAGATATGTTTATTACAATAGTTCAACTTTCAATAGGTTTAGTCGATTCTAATTAGCTTAACTAGTAAAATCTCTAATAGTTGAATAAAAATTTTGGAGTTTAATTCTCGCTTACATAAAAAGCTGATTGGTGTCATAGTCTAATAATAAAAAGCTATCATTAGATCATCAGAAGAGAACGTCATAGACTGAAACTCTTTTTAAAAAAAAACTTTCAATAAGTTTAGAGTTGTGAAATCCTCTAGTTTTGAATGAATTCTTATTCTAGTTTTAATTAAATATTATAAATTTAACATCTTTCTCTCGTATAAAAGTAAATTCTATATATATGTATCATATATGGACTCATTTTTATATTTAGTGTGCATTTGGGATTGGCTTAAAAAGCTAGTTTTTTTTAATTACTATTTAGTTTATTTTTTGTACTATTTATAGGTCCTGTTGTACTTTTTGATACTATTTATAAGTCTCAAATATTATTTCAACTATCTTTTAGTTTTGTCTACGGTACTTTTAGTAAAAAACATTTCAATTTCAGCAAAATAAACTATTCTCACTTAGAATCTTAATTTAATAAATTATTAATTTATGAAATTGTGAATGGTTAACGAAAAGTAATAGTAAACAAAAAGTATTCACTACTTATAATTTATATGATTAGTAAGCTGCAAAATTAGGTATGTGATTGGATGTATTCTTAAACTCATTTATAAAAGATATAAAAAAATGCTAATAGTATTATAACTTTTACAACATAAATCTTACAAACTAACGTAAAATTAAATATGATAAGTGATACCTCATTTTTATTTTTTATTTATTTTTTGAATAGTGATACCTAATTTTATTAATAAAATAATAAAATCCAAAAGAAAAGTGCAATACATTGAATTGTACCGAATAATTTATCAGAGCACGCAACTGGGTACGGTGACTCAGCATCTCTGTGATGTTCTGTATAATTTACGTTGTTGTCCCTGTGTATTGATTAGAATAGCTAGGTTGTCCTTTGTTCGAATTGTTTATGGAGCGAATCTTTTTTTATTCACCAATTGGCCCAACAGTTTTTGGTTTTCGATCTTGGTTGGTGTACTTTTGGTTTGCTTTGAATGTGGGTGTTTAGGATTTAGGGTCTAGATCCAATGAAATTAGCCTATGAAATTAGGGTCTACTTGTGTGATTTAGAGCCTAGCTTGGCCCAATTGACCAATTTGGCTATTTCCTCCCCAAGTGCTATCATTTTACACCTAAAGTCCAAACAAATAAAGCGAGTCCAGATGGACAAGCTTTTTTTTTTTTTTTTTTGGGAGAGAGGGTTTCAACTTTATAGTGTCTGCTTCTGATAATAGCTCTTTATCATTAAACTAAGAAACCAATCAATTTTTTATGTTGGCGGAGATTGAAATTCATATCTCTTAAGTAACGTTTGGATTGGGCTGAAACGTAGTGCATCTGCGTTTCAGCCCCTTTTTTTTTTCCAGACGCTTGTTTGTCATTGTTCATTGGCCATGAACAGTGATTTTAGGCTTATGAACAATGATTTTAGGCGTGAACAGTAACTTTTCACACATTTAAAAATTATTTTGCTAGAGTATTTTTTAGTTTTCAGTTTTCAGCTGTATCCAAATGGACCCTTATTCAACCATCAAAGACTTACCCATCGAGCTAACTGAAACCCACGATATACAAGCTTTTAAACGTGTTGTTTGCCTTGGAGATGCAGTTTTTTTTTTTTTAATAATTCAGGGTTCATTTGATGTTATTTAAACCACAATTTTCATTATTTAAACACCACAACACATATTTTTACAACACTTTTTCACCCACATATAATTTCATAATACTTAAACAACGTTATTAGAAATTAGACTCTTACCAAACTGTAATTTTGGAAGGGAGATTTAAGTTTAAAATTAGACTTGTTTAATAAAAACATCATAAAATATCAGTTGAGTTATATGACTCTTAGCAATATACAATTTTTTTAGGCTTCAATTTCTTATATAAAAAAAATGCAAGTATTATTGTACTTTTTCACAATATTAGAGTATTTCCATCAAAATTTTAGCATTTAGCATCTCAAAAAACCACTTTATCAATTTTAAAAATTTATTTTATAATACATCCAACATCAAAAGTTCTATTTTTATCTTCATCTCATTAAAATAATACAAACAACTTATTAAAATAAAATAAAACTTCAAAAAAAAAAATTTTAAAGGGAAAAAGAAAGAAAAAGCATTAAAATAGTATTATTTTTTAAAAATATGACGTATAGTGAGCTTTCATCTTTGAAAGCTTATTGTAGCTAAGTTGCTATTTTTTTTAAGAATGCAACCTTTGTTGTAAGTTGCTTTTTAGTGTTTTAGATGTTAAAATAACATTATAATATTTATACAACCTTTTATACAAATGCTTTTAGGGTGAGAGATACTTATATTGTGATGAACTGAGAATGCCAAACCGTCCTCTACTTCTCTCTCTCTCAACTTCCAAGAAACCCACACCCACCCATAATATCCAGCAAAGTCTCTTCTCATCCTTTAAACCACACAATCCTCTCCCCTTACAAACCTAGAACCCTCTGTCTCTGAGCCTTATCCCACCAAATATGTACGGATTGCACCACCACTACACACATGCATACTCAACTCAAGTTTATCTCTCTAATGAGTTTGTCAGAAGAAAAAGATATTTCTTGCTCTTTGCCCATGTCGAACTTGATTTTCTTTTCCACAAAAAACATTTTTGGACATTTGGTGAACCATAACAGGTGTGGGTTAAGTGTTTTTATTTTATGCCCAAATAAAACAAGTGATAAAAGGATGAGTTTTGCCCACTAAATGATTAAGCCAAAAAGTTACTGTAGATAGAGAGTTTCACTCTTTTTATATAGTTAGTATCCCTTCTGATAGTGTTAAAAAGCACTGCATCTGCGTTTCACATTTTCTTCTTCTTCTTTTTTTTTTTTTTTTTTTAAGAGTGTTTCACATTTTCAGATGTGGGATTATGTTTTTCCAGTAGATCCTATGAACAGTTCATAGAACCTACAAGTACTTTATTCCAAAAAAAAAAAAAAGTTTTAAAATTGGGTCTTACAGTACTATTCACACATTTAAAAATTATTTTGCTACAGTGTTTTCAATTTTCAATTTTAAGCAAAATAAGTGATATTTAAATAGACCCTTAATAGAAACACTTAGGTGGCGTTTGGATCCAGCGTCTGCATCTACGTTCACGTTTCAGTTTTTTTTTTTCTTCTGCGCAGCTTTTAAGGGACAAAGGCTACTGTTCATGTACTGTGCATGAACAATAGCCGCAAAAGTAGACTTTTTAGCCATTTTCTGTGTATAAGTGGGTCCCGTGCACTGTTTACGAGACCCACAAACTTCACTTTTCAACATTTTTTTATTAAAAATAAGTCCCACAATAATATTTACACATTTAAAAATTATTTTGCTACAGTGTTTTCAGTTTTCAATTTTCAGCAATAAATTTTATCCAAATGAAAATATGTTATGCAAAACACGTGTGTGTGTGTGTGTGTTTGAAAGTTACCTTTTGTTGATTACTTGTTGCCTATCTGTTCAAATTTAGTTAAACAAGTATCCAAAAAATTTAAAAGAAAAAGTTGATAGCACCAAAAACAAGCTAGCCAACACATAGATTGAACAAGAAACCACATAGAAGCTAAGCTATTGCAAGACCAGATCCACACTAAGCAAGCATCCAGGAATTCTGTCAAGTAAAATAAGAGTACAGGATTCTCCACATGCAACACGAGGCACAGTTTAAAGTTGATTTTTTCCATCTTAGACCTTGCAGCCATTCTACATTTCAAAACGCTAGCTACCTAAAATCCTTACAAGTGTAACATCTTATATAACAGATCTATAAAATGTCTCTTTCAAATTCATGTAAAATTTTAATAATAATCTCACGCATTAGATATATGTATCTTTCTTTTTACATTACGTGAAGTGAGAACCCGACAACCGTAAAAAAATTCACATGCTCTAAAAAGGAGGATATATAAAACAAATGTATAAGATATTTTCTCATCAAGTTTACATATATAATTCACTCGAAGTTATTTCTAATGCTGTAAAATCTCTTACATATATCTATAATTCACTCAAAGGAATCCAATGTGCATGTGAAATGGATGTTTCATTAGATTCTTTACATAAATACATTTTTGTTCTGTAAATGGATTGGTGGTCCACCATTGTGGCTTCCTGCCATTTGAACATAACGATGCTGCTCTTATTATTATTATTCTTTTTCTTTTTCTTTTTTACAGCTGAGTTTGTAGAGTTGCACTTACCCTTGGAAATGGGTTTTTTTTTGCCAACATTTCAACTTTTATGGCTTTTAGACAGAGGGATTATATTGTTAAATTTTAAAATTTGAAAGACCAAAATCAAACCTTTTAAAATCGAGGAACCAAAAATGCAATTTACTTTCAACACAGGGCGGCCCATAAATTAGGCCTAGGCCTAAGGCCCCATAACAAAATAAAAAATTTCCTATTAAAAAAATGTCTCATCTCCTTTCGTAAAAGACCCAAAATTTTATAAAAATATAATAATATTTAAATAATTGATACTTTTTTTTAAGATTGATGCTAAATATATCACAAAGTTTACTATAAGTTTAATTAACAAATCACCAATCACATAAAAGAGTAATTCAAATACAAATAAATTAAGTTGTTAAAATTCATCAATTACAGTCATTATTATATTATATTGTGAATATTTTGTAATATATTTAGTATTCTTTTTTTTTCATTTCTAACAAGGCCTCCAAAATAGGAGACCAATAGAAATTTAAACCAATAGAAACCCTAAAATATTTCAAAAAAGATGCTGCAAATGTTATAGATCATCAATGATGACTAATCTCCTCTAATAGTTTGAGACCTTAGTTTTTGTAAACTAATCTCCTACAAAGCCATACACCAAATATTATCTATCTCTTTCTCTTAAAAAAATATATAAAATTATTTAGATTACAACTGTACTTAACTATGCATAGTCACATATCCAACTTAAAGTAAGTTTCTTTTTTAAAAAAATAATATTTTTTTTAGTTCTTTTTGTTTAAATTTATGGTTCAACTATGATATTCAATCCTCTATGTGAAATTATCCTTAGTTTAGTTAGTATTATTCATCAATTTTTGTATTTACATCAAATTAGTCTTAATTTAATTAGTATTATATAATTTTATTTAATTAATATGTACATATAAAGAGGCCCCATATAAAATTTTCGCCCTAAGGCCTCAAATTTTCTTAAGCCGGCCCTGCCTCAACACTAAATAGTAGTAGTATAATTACAGTTCTATAAGCAAACAAAGGCAACACATATAAACCTACAACTGATATTGCTTAAATTTGAGCTTCATCAAACTTTACTAAATGCAGAAGTAGAACCTTGATGACAATGCACTGATCTATTGCTTTTTAGCTGCATTTTACTCTAATCCACAAAAACTGCATGATCATCTAGCTCATTTAAGCATCAATGAAAACCAAAAAAAAAAAAAAAAAAACCTGGTGCACCATACACCTCTGGGAACAAAAGCAAAAGCACTACAAACAGATTTTTAAGCTATGCTACAGCTGCTGAATAACCGGGAACCAATTCAGCATTCAACTGACTTGTAAAATTGGTCTCTTATAAAAGCTTACTGGAATCACATCTTCAATTCAAATGAACCGTACCAGTCACATATTAGATCAATGTACTGACTGATTTGCATACCCAGTTTGGCAACCCCAGAAAAATAGCACACCAATTTGTTTAATCTAGTACAAGATGGCAGTTCAGATTGGATTTTGTGCAACAACAGAAATGTCACTGTACAGACTCATCTTCGAGCTAAACATGTGCAAGTTTCTTAGGTGCTTGGAAGAATCACTATGATTTTGACCCAAACAAAAAAGTCAATTTCCAAATGGGAAATATTCAAATGAAGTTTTTCACAACCTTTTCCATCCTCCATCCCCAGCCCTCTCGAAGACTCATAGCTGCTTCCTAGGAAAGGTTTCTCTCCAATCTGGTTCTTCATAAAGGTTGTGCCAAGAAATTCATAACTGTAATCAGCACCTTTTCCATCCTCCATCCCCAGCCCTCTCGAAGACTCGTGGCTGCTTCCTAGGAAAGGTTTCTCTCCAATCTGGGTGTTCAATCAGATACTCCCATTGCCTAAAAAGAAAAATTTAGAACATAAATTATAAAAATAAAAACTATTACTATTTTCTAACCAAAAATTGTTTCACAAAATATATGTGCTGCAAGTTTTCAACAGGTAAACATCTTATTTTTCACAAGATATCTTCATCCCTCTTTGGATCTCATTTTCTTTTCTATTCCTTTTATAAGATTTTGATTGCAGTTTGTGCTGCAAGTTTTCAACAACGATTGATTAGAAAATAAAAATATATGTGCTGCAAGTTGCTTAAAAAAAGTCTTCATCCCTCTTTGCATCTCATTTTCATTTCTATTATTTTTATTACATTTTGATTGGAGTTTGTGTGTCTATGAAAAAAATATTGCATTATAACATGCTCCTTTTGGGGTTTTTGTGTGTGTGTGTGTGTGTGTTGGGGGTGCGGGGGCTTTTAGGTAGCAAAACATCATGCCATAAACCCAAGTCATGACTTATTAAAGACACAAAAACCACCATATCTATTTATTCTTAAATTATTTTGTTCTCTATCCAGTCAATGGCTATCATTTTGACTTGTATATTGGCATCCAAAAAGCAAATTGTGTAATGCTCAAATAGCTATTGCCTATTAAGTAGTAGTTAAGATGCTTATATCACAGACTGACCAAGGACCCCTAAGGGTAGCACAATTGGCTTTGGACCACGCCTCATGAAGCAGAGGTCACTAGTTTGAATGACCCATTCCCTTTCCCCTCCCCTTAAGCCCAAAACGTACTTATAAGAAAAAAACTGTAAATCCCAGATTTATTTTAATCAGATTATACCTTTTTAAATTATCCACGAAATCTGGAGCCTCAGCAGAAGGAGAAGTGGAACAACTAAGGAGAATTTCTGAATCAGAAAGACTTTGCAGTGTCAAAGAAATACGTTTTTGGCGAAAGCTCCTGTATCAATGGAAAGAAGAGCTCAAAGCATCAGCATAAATGCACGAAAGAGCAAGGAAATACTTTTTTTTTTAAACCAGAAAACTGCTTTGGAAAGAAATGAATCCTGTGCTTTCTTTGAATGCAGATGACAGAAGCTGTAGTTTGTAGGTAGATTAACAATTGTACCAGCAGCATGAAGCAATTCTGAATTGATCAGTTTGAGTATCATATGTCTCAAGCAACTTGCCACTCCAACTGCAGTCCTCATAGGCTGAGGTTACTCGAATTCTCCTAACAATCTCATCCGGACATCTTGAAGTTCTATCAAAACAGGCAGGGGTAACTAATCCAGTGGAAGTTTCTACCTGAAAAATGTTAAAAAAGATTAAAATCAATATTTTAGAACAGTGCTACAAACTTCAACCACATACATTAACCAATAAGGGCTGCAAACATGTCAAAAAACTATGAAGACCACACAAGTAACTGGTTTAGTTATTATGTGTCTTGCTATGTGTCATTAAGTCAGTCCATACAAGAATCTGTCTCACACATGTAACTAGTCTACTCAACAGATGTCTTTGCCTTGCCATTAAACAGATCCAAACTAGAATCTGTCCCAAATCGTATTATATATATACACTTCTTGATGAACCGATACTATTTGATCCATACTAGTAATACTTTGCTAGAAATCAATGCTAAAATCAGAATGCATATCAAATAAATCTTTTGGCCTTGCTTCTGTGCATTTGGGATTTTGTCTGAGACTTCAAATGTGGCAAATTCATCAGAGCTACAGGCTTAAATCATTAAGTTTACAGCACTGCAAGGAGAATATGGGAGAATGCATATACCCAGTATCTAAATAGCTGCCTCTTCCATGACATTTCTCACTTTGTTTTTAATTTATAAGTCCAGGATTGAAGCCAAGGCAGATATATGGGCTGGGTAAATCATTTTTTCCTCCACCACCTTGTCCACAGTAGAAACCAACTAGTATTTTGCTAATACAAGTTTGATATTCCCAGTTTGAAAGAAAGATCTGGCTCTATTTTCAAGCAGGTTTTAATTTATTTGCATGAACTAAACACAGACAAAACATTTAAAATATAGGAATCATAGAGTTGAAGCTGACCACTAAACCATGGAAAATGGGGTATGCATTCCCTTCGGAATCCTTTCTGGTGTTATGCCCAAGAACAAAGAGAGTCTGAACATGAAAATTCTCTGGTCTTGTGAACAAAGCTTCAACTATTTTGGCACACAATGGAAAGGAATGACCATCCAACTGTTCCTGGCTTTCTGATCTAGTGCTAGAGTAAGCATACTGCATAAAAAGTTCAACGCACTCAACTTCAATTATTCTGACTCTTGGAAAACTACATCATGGGAAAATCAATAATAAAGTACAGGATCCCAAACCATACATTTGGTGAAACATCTTCAAAGCCACCGACAAGATGCACCTGCATTCATTTCATTATGCAGTCTTTTCAGTCCATGTAATAGTAATTAAGACCAATAAGCAAATGTCATTGTTGAGAAGCCAAAACTATAGAGAAATAGAGGAAGTACATCCAACTCAGCATCCATATTGTGATCAACAACATGCAATAACATCTGGGAGAGGCCCATGTCCACAATATTTGGAGAATCCATATGAGAAACTGAGGTCCTGCACTTAAAAAAAAAACAGAATCAAATGCAAAGAACCAAACGGAATAAAACTGTGATATTTTTAATAATTCTGTCTCCCACATATGATCAGTTCTTACATTCCATTTTTCTTGTTGCGAATAACAATGCCCACACAGGTTGTTGCTTCATCAGTGCCAACAAACTTATCACATGAAAGGGGAAAACTGATGTTAAGAAGAAAGTTGGAAATAAGAATACTAAACGGCACTGCAGTACTCTATCAAGTGACAATTCATCGTACGAAAACATTTCTAACATTGCTCTAAGGCTATTAAATTGTAAATTCAATTCATAAAACCACACAATTTTATATCCGAAATTCCAAATGGGACTATCTTACAGATTTATTTTTTGGAATACATACATCAACAAATGCAGGGTCAACAGTTCCATATTCTCTTTGGAATAGATAAACCCATTTATTCTTCGTCAATCTATCCATGCCAGACTCTTCAGAAACTGAGAACTTCCTCTCTGGAATAGCCTTGAATGAATTTGAGGCAGATACCAATATAGGGTCTTCCATCAAAGCAACCAGAGTATTTCCCTGTTCATAAGCACAAGTTTTTCGCATTTGTTAGTTATACACATAATATAAGACAGAATTATGCAAGCAGATTATTTGTCAGATAAAACCAAGAATTTACAATCCTACAGGAAAGATTCTTCTCAGAGAAAATGTAATTATTTCCAGAAGTATAAAATTTTGGTATAGTTCATTAGTTGTTGTACCTTAGGTTCTTCCGTGGCACTATAATATATTAATCAATACAGCACATCTTTTTGCAAAGACAATTAAATTCAACCATGTGGTTTATTGGTCAATGCAATTACATGGTTGAATTTAATTGGGAAACCTAAGATATAGTACCTAAGTTTTGTCTTTTCCAGAATTAAATTGCCATAGTATGAAACCAAAATGGTGCAACACATTTATTTCCTTTTCATTCTCTTCAAGTATAAGAAATTTGAACCACAAGAACGCTCTCACATGTACAATATCAACTACTCAACTAAGCTTGTCATCATTAAAGATTCTAAACTCCAGAAGTTGGGAACCATAAGAAAGGCTAACTGAGGCCCCAATCTTGACATTAAGCATCATATAAGAGCAAGTTGTAAGGTGGAATTCCCCCCCAATTGCATTTACACCTATCCTAATTTCTCAGACCATAATAAGAGCAATGAAATTTCACAACCCAACAAGAAGGTAGAGCAGAAAAGAAAGGAAAATCCAACCCAATTTGCATTTCAACAACTTTCATCACAAAACTTCATACCCAAGAAAGTTAAATTATCATCCTACACAGAACTGACAATCAAAGAGTCTCTCTCCAAATCAAATAAACAATAGTCACAAAGAGTCAAATCACAAAATTTACACTCTTTACACCTACAGTGATTACAAATATCACTCCTACAAATGCACAAGGAAACACATAATTTAAAAAAATTGAATTTTTACCAAACAGATTTATGTTAATGCTAAATAAGCAGATGGGTATTTGAAAAAGTGCAATTAAAAGAGTGAAATGGACAAGAAAGAAAGAAAGAAACAGTGAAGGAAGCACCTGAGACGAAGATGAAAATGGGACCCCACCAACAAATATCATGATTTTGGTGCAAAAATAGCCTCCGAAAATTTCTTTGATAGATTGATCTCTCAGAGTGAGTTGCAGAGAAAGGAAGACTCTGTTGACTTTCTGAGTTGGGAGTGGCAGACTGAGACTACAATAGGACACTATTTAACGTTCGAGCTTCGTGAGTTGTGGGGGCTGACAGGAATGTTTTCGTTTGCTTGGGTACTTTTCCTAGACTTAAGGAAGGGTCAAGTCCAAGGTTAAGAACTCTCTAGAAATCTATGCACCTGATGACATTTTCAAGAGCAAATCACATATTAGCGAATAAATATGTAAATCAGTGATGAATGAGAGAGAAATTTTCACTCTTGAGGGGTACAAAATTTCTTTATAAAACCGTAAAAATCTGTTTTTTATGCGGTTATAAATTTCTCTATTCCCTTGTTACGACCTTTTTTTTTTTTTCTTTTTCTTTTTCTTTTTTTGAGACAGTAACTTATATGTTTATCTTACGGGGCGCCTCTCTCACGAGTATATAAAGATATTTTATATTTTGTGGCACTAACTTATAATAGATGAATGGATCTAACTTAAAAAAGCATTAGTATCGATGATGTTAAAAAACTTTTTTTTTTTTTTAGCACCATCAAATACAAATTTATGCTACATGGGTGGAGTCTAAACCAAAAAATTTAGCTCCACAGTTACAATGTTCATAGGTAAAAAAAAATATTATTAAATTATGTACTCACACTAATTTATATTAATATATTATTTTATTTATGTGTTCACACTACTTTGTAGTGAAGATATTATTTTATAGTAGAATTTATATTGTTTTATTGTGTTAAAAGCTAAAATAAAACTACTGATATTGGATGTTTTGTAAAATGAAAAGATAAAATAGATAAAGTAGTTTTTTGTAAAGCCTTATTACTAAATTTATGGCCCCACCAATGTGGATGCTCTAATAGACGAATTGATAGTTTTTTTTTTTTTTTTTTTTTTTTATCAAAAGATGAAAGCTAGGATAGATCATAGAAGAGAACATGGACATGGTTTCTTAGATATTCAGCATGGTATTTGGATGATGGGATGGGTTTCTAAAGGGACAAGATCCCAACGGGTATATGATAAGTGTGTTGATGGTTTTTTGTTTAAGCTTCTCCCCATTTTATAATTGGGATTAACCTGATTTGATTAGAAATTGCCATGATTCCATTATTGAGTCAATATCTTGTTTTTGCATTAGGAAGAGGGTAAGCATCTTCTTCAAAGGTTGGTCGTTGAATTAGTTATACCTGTGGACGAATCAAGGCCTCTTGCTTTGGGACCAAAGAATTGTACTACTTTCGAACATGAAGCTAATAACAGACTTTCTATAACTCACCAAATGATTAAAGGCTGAAATAAAATTCTTCGCTACACAGCACTCAAGGAGGCTAAAAACCTTATGACACAATTCTCCCATAAGAGAACTTGAGTTCAAACACGTGTGCACGCACGCGCACACACACAGTCCATCCAGATCATTCAAACATTGATTCCATATATAGTCCCACACCCAAGTAGGTTAACCTTGGATAGTCGCCCCCTTGCTTTATTCAAGGGGAAAAAAACACAAACAAAACAAACAAGAACTCAGCCCTTGAATTTATAATCGTCAAGAGAAGACAAAGTTTGTTACTACCAAATGACTGGGGGTTTCTAAGGAAGTAGAAAACATCTTTGAACAAAAAATTTAATTAATTACACAGAAGAGAACAATTTTTGCACTCTGGTTTGTAAAAATTTTACCAAAGACAACATTTCTATGTATATTCATAAGCATATGACGCTAATGGTTTTCCTATCGTCTGCTTAAATCTTGATCATCAAAGCCTGCCAACATATTTGAGTACTTTCACTTTCTCGTCGTTCCTGAAACACTGATCTACTGCCTTTGCATGCATCTCATGAGGATACCCCAATGTTGACAATAATGCGTGTTCAAAGTGCATCAGTTTCTAGCAGCTGTATCATTTCTGAACTGTTCTACAAGGGGAGGAAGGAGAAGAGCAAGCCTACTCTTATACCTCGCAATTCGTCGTAACCGCTCTTCCCTTAATCTACATCAAAACATTAAATAGCTATGTTATTTGTTGCAATTACAAAAATGGTACCAATACCATAGGGAACAGAGAAACTTACCGCGCTCGAACCTTTTTAGCATGCTTAACGTGTCTCTTTAACAGATCTTTCGGTGATAAATCCTCAACAGATTCGTCACCCTGAAAGCAGAAACAAACAAGTTAGTGTTGAAGGAGGCAGATGTGTATCTACACTTACCAGAATTTTAGGTTTAGAAAATGGATAAATAAGAATAGAGCCTCACTTAAGTTCCTAAGCCTGTAGTATTTAGCAGCTTATTTCTAGTAGCTTATTTGCGTAGTGTTTATCAAAAGATAGATATATATATATATATGTTGTGTATATATATATATCTTATTTCCAAAAAAAAAAAAAAAACTAAAAGTTAGGTTACTTGCAAAAAAAAGCTGAGACAAAAAGCAAAAAGCTTTTAGCAGATAAGCTGGGCCCAAACACACCAAAGTCTTAAACATCCAAAAAAGACTGAAGATTCAGTAACATACATATTCAACTCTGTAACATATACGTATTAAATAGAACTATATAATTTTTCATAAATCTACGTCAACTTGTCATTAAATTGTTAAATACAAATAAGTTCAAAATCATCTCACTAATCTGCAATTGAAAATATAGCTTTATCCTCAGTTTAAAACATGAAGTACATCATTTCATGATAACAGTGGCATTTTTAAGGAATGCCCCCAAAACAAAATTATGGTTAAAGGATTCAGGGCTCATCTAATAACCCACCATACCAAATGAATACATAAACAGAAATAGATAATTGATCATCGATAACAATGATCACTACGGCATTTTCATTTAGGAAACCCCATTATTGTTATGACAATAATACTGATAGTTCTTTGGTTGTTAAAAACAATGATTATATAGAAAACGATAAAAATAACAATTATAATTATAAAGATCATGATAATAATGATCAGATAAGCCAACCTCCTCATCTTCTTCTTCTTCTTCTTCTTCACCTTCCTTTTTCTTTGACGGATGAGTGCTTGCCGTGGATATAGGCAAAGGTTTTGGGAAAGGCCTCACAACATCCCCATATTGTGGCTGCCAATTGGGAAAAATGAATTTACAAAGCATTAACTCATGCAACCAACTTTTAAGGCCCAATTGATGAAAAGTAAACCAAAGAGCACAATCCACATAAACTTTAATTGAATTGGTGTAACAATGTTCTTAAAAGCAGTTACAAGGAAATCACAAAAATTCAGTTGATTGCCAGCTTCACTGAACTGCTAATACAAAATTTATAGAGAGGAGTTCCTTAAAACACTCTTGATATTCTTCAACAACAACATTGATGAAGGTTCAACTAAAGGATTTATATTGATCATCAACTTAAATCATCTACCATTACATGCTAGAAATCCACTAGGTACAAGATGAGAATTAGAAACAGCAGGGGAGACGTCATCATACACATATAGTAGAATTATAAACTAGAAAATGAGTTAAAGTGAAAATATGTACTATAATTTTTTATTCTCAAAGAAAGCTGAAACTATCAATCATTTCAGCAGCATCTTCAAAATTATGTTAGGAGGCACACACGGTGCCCATAAATGAGCCCACAACAATAAGGTGCGATCTGATTCAAGTTAAAAAACATTACAAAGAAAAGAGGATGACAACAAAAAATGCGAGTTTAGATAGTGGGGAAATGGCTGTACTGAACAGAAAATAAGACTAGATAGGTCTGAATTATATATATATATAGAGAGAGAGAGAGAGAGTATAGAACTTTATTGAATATACTCAAAAAAGAGAACAACAAAAAAGCTTTAGTCTTAGATTTTTTGGGGTTGACTATGGATTTTCAACAAGATTAGTCAAAGTTGGCCACATGCACAAAACAGTGTCTCCAAGTTTGTAGTGAAGTCTACAAAAGATCAGTACTGAATCAAAAGGCTATTGGTAGTAGCATTCTAAAATGACATTATACTCACATCTCTGTATAAGCTCTTTGAAATCAAATATGCAATAAATTTACATTACCTCCTATATTCTTAGCTAATGATGCACATGCACATGTCAATATGTAAATATTGATTAATAAGAAACTGGCATTAGCATAAAAGCTAACAAAAATAAAATTGCATAAAGAGAATCTGCACATGCAAAATTTGTTTTAATACATAAGATTAACATGTAAAAGTTGATAGCTACATTAAGAATCTACACAGAGATTGCTTACGAGTAATAACATTGACGTAAAAGTGAATGAAAAACACAGCATACTCCAAACGCATTATAAGAAAAATCCCCATCCAAAATTATGCAAACCTGAAATTCTTCAGAGATACCATTCCTCAACCATGATCGACAAAGTGCATATAGAGAAGCATCTGGTGTTATATTGACCTACAAACATAAGCAGCAACAAATGTGTCATGATGAAAGGCCAAAATGTTAATTCAAGTCGACATTTTAGTTATAATAAACAGTACACCAAAAATTTAAAACGATTAACACTCCAAATTAACAAAAATAATAGACACTAACATAAGATTTTTTTATCTCTCTTCTTATCCGCTTTATAGTTTTGGATGGTGAGGTAATCGAGTGAGATAGGGATGGCAATAGGACAGCATTAAATATATTTGTATCTCCTGATTTGCAATGAGTGATATTTGAATATAAGACAGATTTATATTAATATTGATGGTTTTTTTCCAAAATAAAATCAAACAAGGGTTCAAAATGAATACTCCTCTTTAGCTAAATCTAGTTCAGCCAATTCCAAAAAATTTTAGCAGAAGATAAGCAGAGCAGGTTTCCTTCCAAACAAAATCCAAACACTTTAACGATTCCATCTATTCTAAACAATGAAAATAGAAATTCTGTAAAAAAAAATCCTTTCCCCTTCTAGCTATTACATGAAGTTGCTTCAGCCTCTATATCTCATGTCTCACTAAATGTCCAAAACTCTATTCCCTTCTGTAACTTCCCTCGTATTGATTTTCCTTTTTTGGGGAAGTATCATGTGCTTCTCTCTCTGTTTATCAACATGTGTTTTTTCTCCTTTTCTTTTGTAAGTTCAGAACTGTGAAAGTTAAAATTTTATATTGATTTTAAACAAACCTACTCAGCTCACCTTTGGTGGTCAGAGATGTAACAGGGAATAGAAATGAGCCAAGCAATGAGATAAGTTCTTACAGAGTTTTTGCTTCTTTTTCTTTTTGGAAAGGGGGTAGGGACAAATGTACTTCAAATTACACAGAATAATTTTCTTATCAACCCATTGCACATGCATCTTGCATCCCACAATTAGTAAATAAAATGCATCCTTTGAACAACATAACCAAAGTTTTTGAACAATTGAAAAACCAATATCTCAGGTAGCTATTTTCAGTGATACTGAATCAAGTCGTGCATGTTCCTTCTGCATGCATGATGCAAATATACATCCAATCAACAACAAAAAAAAAAGAAAAAAAAGCATATGCTTACTTTTCGATCTCTGATCGTGTACAAAGACTCGTCTACAGTTTTGCCTCTAGAGAAAGCATCCAAACTTTTGTCCCTACATAAAGCACCACAAGAGATCAATTAATCTGCACATATATGCATTAATGAAAGAAAAACGATGATGTCTTATAAAGAAGTTACCTGGGATCCTTATAGCCATTATAGTCAGAAACTGAAGTTGGAGGAGCAACCTAAAACAAGGAGAAGACAATCAATATCTGCGGTATTGTTTTTATCTATTGCCACTGAATTCCCATGTCTGACCATGCCAATGTCAGCATAAAAATCAAGCCTATCTAACAGTTATGGAGCTCATGAAGATGAAAATATCGAACTAGTGCCCATCACTCAAAAATCCCAATTGTACACAGAAAACAAAAAAATAATGATAAACCAAAGCAAACCACATAATTTTCAGAATTAATTTTGATAATTAAACACTACCCATCACTCACAAATCCAATTGAAAGCAGAAACAAACAAAATATTAGAAACCAGAAGCAACCAATTAAAGCTGCTCATACATTTTTTATATAAACACTACCCATCACAAAAAATCCCAATTGAACATAGAAAACAAACAAATCATGAGAAACCAAAGCAAGCCACAAATTTTGTTGATATAATTTTGATTAAAAAAAGCCTTACCCATCAAGCATAAACCCCAATTCAACACAGAAAACAAACAAAATACGATAAATCCAAAGCAACCCATCACGAAAAATCCCAAATTGAACATAGAAAACAAACAAAAAATGAGAAACCAAAAGCAACCCATCAAAGTTTTCCATATGTTTTGAAGAAACAAACAACACCCATCACGCATAAACCCCAATTGAACATACAAAACAAACGAAATTCAAAGAAAACCAAAACCAACCCATCAAATTTCTTTACCAAACAGTCAAAACCCATTAAGCAAAAAAGCCCAAAAAAGAAAAAAAGCTGGAACCTTTTGGTGCGTAGAGATAGGAATGCCCTTGATGGGGTTTGTAGCAGAGGGGAGCTGAGAAGTTGGGTGTTGCTGGTGTAAGTGGTGAAGAGGAGGCCTCATCACATGGACTTGAGGGTAAGAGACCAAAGGCCGAGGTGGGTACCCAACACCAACACCAACACCACTTGGAGCAGTAGTAGCAGCAGCGGTTGCTGTTGTTGTAACATTGTTGTTGGCGGCAACAGTGACAGAGTTTTGAAGAGGTGGTTTCGGAATGAAGCCACGGCCAGAGGAGGCAACAGGGTAGAGGATTCCTTGTTGGGTGGGGTTTGGGGATCGGACTTGTGGGTACAAATGGGGGATTTGGTGGTGCTGGTGCTGGTGGGGATGTGGGTTTTGAACGTACACGGGTCTTGCTGGTTGTGCAGGGGATGTGTTTGTGTTTATGTTTGTGTTTATGTTTGTGAGAGGACGTGTGGTGGTGGTGGTGGTTGCGGTTGGTGTTGTGGTGGTGGTGGGAGTGGGTTGGGGATCCAAGGCCATGGTGGTGTGTGGCGGCAAGTGATGGCGGGGAATAGTGGTGAGAGGTAAAAGTTCTAATAAATAGGGGTTTTTGAAAATTTGAGAGAGAGAGAGAGAGAGAGAGAGAGAGAGAGAGGTGCTTTTGATTTTGATAGATCTATCCTACATGTTTGGAGCCCGCTGTTTGGTTTCAATTTTCTTTTTTCTTTTTTCTTTTTTCTTTTTTTTGGGTGGGGGGCGAGATTCAAATAAATTACAAATATAATGGAAAATATAGTTTTATACTTTTATTAAATATTTTCTCCAAGATTATTTGAAGAAAATACAGTTTTAGAATGAAGCTATTTTCACATACTATCAATTAGATGGATATTTCACAAATATATTTGTAGAGTGTGGGAGGCTATGGCCGAAGTTCAAGTCTCTAAGAGGGAGATTCACACATACAAACTTAGATTAGGTTATAGAATTTATAAGTTAGAGTAGGATTTCTATCTTGTATAAAAAAAATGAGAATTTTCTATAAAAAAAACACTTTAAAACACTAGTATATATACTTTCGTGTATGTTCTAATAAGTATTATTGTTTCTAAAAAAAAAAGGTTTTTTTGAATTTTTTTTTTCATTTAAAAAAATCAAAAAAACTAAAAATAATTTATTTTGTAAGTTTTTTTTGGCAATTAAAAAATATTTTTTGAAAATTCGTCGATAGGCACTATATTGAGAGAGATAGAATCTTGTACATCTAATTCATGAATGAATTGACACCTCCCCATGCACAAAGTACTTGAGGGTTTAGGGGGGGAAAGGGTTCGAGTTGCAAGGTTAACAACATGTTGTAATTATCTCTCTCAAAAAAAAAAAAATTCACGGGATAGGCATCTCACATATTTATGGATCTTACACTTGTAGGGTTCACAAGCTAGTAAGAGGCTTGCTCCATGAGACAGACTTATACGATAATTTCTAGTATGATGGAACATTAAAATAAGTCTAAGCTTAAAGAGCTGATAATTTATTACTTTATTGATTTACAAAGAAAATTGTATCATCAATTATTACCTTAGCTTGGGGCATCCTATAAACTTAAATAGCATATTTCTTATTTTGTGAATGGATCTCGTTAAATAATTTTTAGAAAATAGGAAAGATTTCACATTAGCAAGTAATATTATATTAATGGTGCTAGAATTTTTTTTTTAATTATATATGGGAGATAAGTGAATTTTATTCAATACGAAAAGCCTAAACTACATTATAAAGAAGAGTTTGTTCTATGAAACAAGGAGGTGTTAGAAGTTATTAACTTAGTTTTGAAACCTGGTCCATTCATAGAACCGAAAAGAGAAAGGTTCAAGGTTTTTTGGGGTGAACCAAGGTTTAACCGAAGTTGAACCGTGATGGCGTCATAAAACATTTAATAAAAAAATAAAAAAAATAATAAGAAAAAACTATAAAAATAAGCAATCTTGATTTAAAAATATTAAATAAATTTTAAGTACATTATCACAACTTTTAAATAAATATAAAAATAATAAAGCATAAAACATTACATTAAAATTACCATTAATCATTCAAGTTTATAGATATAATGACTTTATGTTTTGATTCTCCAAAAAATAAAAAGAAATACAAAGATTTACTCATTTTATTGGTATGTTTTATTATTATTATTATTTATATAATACTTTCAAGTTTCAAGTAAATAAGTTCTTTAATATAAGAGATCAAAATTCGGTAAGGATATAGTGTAAAACTCATGTTTTACCCCTTCAATCCCAACATGCTACATCAACATGGTGGTCACTCTACAAGTATAAATGCTTGTAGGGTGTGGGGGACAAGAGCCGTAGTTCAAGTCTCTAGGAGGGAACTTCACACACATATACAATTAGATTAGACTAGAATATAAATTCTATCTTGTATCATTTTTAATACCCAAATATAAATTCAATCAAATTGAGAGTTTATTGAGATGTTATTAGGTATGGTAGGATATATTAAATTTTAAGTAAAATTACGATGTGGCAATCTCTTATTGGATAGTGTAAAATATGGATTTTACACTTGTTCTTACCAAATTCAGACTCTTAATATATATAGATAATGTGAATTGCGTTTAAGAAATAACAAATTTTCAACTCGTGATATCTAAGATCTCGCTAAGCAATGAGCATGTCACTAGGCCTGTAGGCTAAGTCTTCCCATAAAACCTTTTCCAAAATGGATGATTAATGTATGTTGCTCTAAGGGCATACATTAATCAGACCCTTTAAACAAATAATAAGAAAATACTTGGCCTTTTAAGTTAAAAAATAATTTAAACAAATAATTAGAAAGCCCAATTCATTCCTACTATCACGTTTTTCCCAAGCAATCCAAATCTGATAGCTTCTTCTAGTCTCTTGCTTTTCTTCCCAACATTTACTTCTTATTCCCCATCTCAGTCTCTACACTCTTGTCTTCCCCAATTTCTCAAACACAGAGTAAAGCAACAAATTATCTTTCTTTCACAGTGGTTCACAGGAAAAATATAATTTCAGATTTTATATGTTTAAAAAACTAGAATGATGACCAATTCTTGATTATCCCGATTCGACCATACGGTCCAGTCCGGATTTCAAAACCACTTATATATTGGCTAGATAACAAATTTAGGGGGAGTTTGGTTCAGTTTTTTGAAATTGAGCTTTTTGGAAAAGTGCGGTTTTCAAAAAGTGCAGTATGAAAACTGGGCTTTTTGTAAAAGTTGAGTGTTTGGTTAAAACTGTTAAAAAATGCTTTTTAAAAAGACTGAATGTTTGGCTAACACTTATAAAAATGGTGGTTTGAGTGGTAAATTACCAAAAAGGACAAAATATATATAACGGAGTTTATTTCATACTTAAATCAATATTGTGAAATTATTTTTTTCTTACTAATATTAGCTAATAATAACCTACCACTTAAGATTTATTGTGAAAGTATTGTGAAAATATTGTGATAAAAATTGATACTGATTTTAATTTGAATGTACTATTAAAATTATTTTTTTCTCTTTCTAAAAAAATTATTTTTTTCTCACCAATATTAGCTAATAATAACCTACCACTTAAAATTTATTGTGAAAGTATTGTGAAAATATTGTGATAACATTTTTTTTTTTTTTTCACCTCTTTTTTTATCCTCCACGTACCGCATTTCTTTCTTTTCTTTTTTTTTCCCCTCTTTTTTTCTCCTGCACACACGTACCCTTACTCTTTTATTTTTATCCTTCTTTCCTCTTTTTTGCCCTACCAGCTACCACTTGCTCCAAACTCCAAAACGTTCCTTCTTCCTCTTTTTTGCCCTACCAGCTACCGCTTCCTCCAAACTCCAGAACGTTCCTTCTTCCCTTTTTTTTTCCTTTTTTTTTTTTTCCGCAAGAACTCATCCGTCCACAGAGCTACCGCAAGAACTCATCCATCCTCTTGGAGAGACTCTTCAACTTCTTCTCCAAACCTCCATAATCCATCCACCGCAAGATGGGTACAAACTCCATTTGAAAGATTTTGCTATATTCTGATTTTTTTTGTTTTGCATTTTGAGGAATCTTAATTGCAAGGGATAGATTTTTTTTTCCTTAACTGATTGGGGAACTTGTTATAGATTTTTTTGTGTTTGGATTTGAAAATTTGTTAATGAGAGGGCAGAGGGCAGAGATGAGAGGAATGAGGAATGGCGTGAAGCTTATCTTTTGATTTATTAAAGGGTAATTTGGTAACTTCACCCAGAGTCCAACAATAGGATTTCTCAAAGTGCACGGGCTTTTGGAAAATGCTCCTCACAGCTCCATTAAGAGAATGCACATTCTCTTCACATGAGCTAAACGCAACTTTTTCCAAAAAGTTGCGTTTTAGCTTCCACCAAACGCATATATTACATTTATGGTTTCAAAACATGCTTTTTGGGTTAGGAAAGCTGAAACAAACAGTGTAGTCATGATGCCATCAAGTTAGAAGTATTTGAACACTCATTGCTAATCATTTCTTAGCAATAGGGTATGGCAAGGTTGATAGGGCAAGGACACTACAACCTATTGCCTCAGCTTCGAGGAATGCTTGAATGTATAAAAAGAATCTGATGGGAAAGCATAGGTATTATTATATTAATTGGTGCATCCAAAATGGTGAATACTAGTTCAAAGCCACTCATTAATGACCTTAATATCATTCGATAACAAACACACACATCATGTGCACCATTCATTAAGAAAATACTAATTTGTAAATAATTTTATATTAACCCATGCATAGCATAGGTATAATACTTTCCTTTTTTTCTTTTTTTCTTTTTTTTTTTTTTATGGGAGCATAGATATAATACTAGTGTCATATGTATGAAAATATATAATATATCAGGAGTTGGGTAAAAATTATGGGTGAGTTTATTCAAAAAAAAAGAAGTTACAAGTGAGTTTGACATTAGAGGTGGGTTTGGATACCGCTTATTTTGCTGAAAACTGAAAACATTGTAGCAAAATAAATTTTAATGTGTAAATAGTACCGTGAAACCCATTTGTAATGAAAGTTTTGTTGAAAAAAGAGGTTTGTGGTTCTTGTAAACAGTGCACGAGACCCATTGAAAAAGCCACCACAGCCACAAAACGTGCTTCTCAAAAAAAGAAAAAGAAAACGCAGACGCAGGATAGTGGTTTTCAGCACTATCCAAACGCACACTAGTTTTAAGTTTTAGCTTTTAACTTTTAACTTTTATATACAACTTTTTAAAACCATTTTTTTTTCTCTCTCTCTTTTTTCTCAATTTTTCAAATTTTTCCAAGGTTCAAGTATATTTGAATACACTTTCATCGAAAAATGTTCAACAAAAAGCTAAATAAAATGTTCCCAAACAAACACATATGTAGTATAACTGAGGGGTGCTACGTCAACAACATTTTTACAATAATTCAAAGATGGTTAGTTGTTATTGGTTCAGATTTGAACCTAACTTTAAGATTATTTTTTTGCCCCAATAATAACAACCAGTAACAACCTGCCACTTAAGATTTATTGTAAAAATATTGTGAAAATGTTGTAGACACATCATTTATCTAACTTTTGAGTTTTGACAATGTTACACAATTCAATGTTTTTTTATTAGATGTGTACTTTGATAAATCCAAAGATGATAAAAGATTAATAGAAATCTCATCTATAAAATATTTAAATTTCAAACTTTTGTATTTATAAATTATATAAATAACACTCTTAACTTGAAATAAAATTTGGCGCGTGTTAGCAAAGAGTAACACCATGGCTAACTTGATCTTGACTCTTTTCACCTTCCAAGGGCCATTTAGTTAACAAGATAAACCTCAAAATGGAACTCTTTTCGGCCATCTCTTCTTGTTTTGTGTCATCATCAGGTTGGGTCTCAGATGATGCTAGCAACCCAGTTGAGAAAGCAACGCCCTCACAGATATCCAAGAAGAAACCAAAATCATCTGGAGCTCTATCGTTGTTTCTTACTTCCCCCTCAACTTCCAGAGTTCTGGCTTTATAGGATTTCAAGTTTCAAAAGTTAAAATAAGTACTTGAGAGTCTAAGTTGGTTGACAATGCCAAATCATTTATAGAAAGCATATTGTAGGATTAATTCTAATAGTTGCAAAGAAAGCATATTGGGATCATGATTTCATTGTTATAAATGAAAGTTAGGCTCTAGTTGGTTGAAAGGTTGGAATAATAGAAAAGTGAGAGAATTAAAAATATTTTAATTTAGAAAAATCACCTAAGAAGGAACCTTAAAAAACCTATTAAAAAAGGTCTAATTTTAGAAAAAAACAATACATCTTAAAGAAGTAAACATTGACATCTCAACCTTAAAGATTTCTAACTAATCCCGTGCAATTTTGCACCAGCCAAATTCAATGAACAACTTTAATATTCTACGGTGGAGTGAAGCAGAAGACCTCGATTCTTGATCACAAATGAAAAGAAAACTGCCTCTACTTAATAAACAAAATTTCTATATCAAAACCAATCCACCCACATTAACCATAAACTGGAGGGTTTAACTGGAGGAGAGGGAAAGTGGCTGTAGGGGTGACTTAATGCATTTAGGGGTCTAAGACAAAAATTGATTATATTGTTTTAAATGAAAAATTACTACTAATTAACATGAACAACGTAAATTTTTTCATTCTTTACAAATTTTATAGACACAAAATTTGAAAAAAGTTTTCACACTTATTAATGTGGCAGATTGATAATGATAAGTAAACGAGTGGGTTAATGGTAGACCTAAGATGAAAACTAGTAAAAGTTTGCTAACTCAACTCTTATTATTTTTTTTTATTTTTTAGAAGTGCAATATTTATAATATTTTTCACAACAAATCCTAGGTTTTAAGTTGCTTTTTGTTTTCTAATTGAAAACACTATTATAATTATTATTTTGCCATTCATAACAGGCTGTAACAACCTATTATTTAGCATTTGTTGTAAAAGTGTTGTGAAAAATATTGTGGACGTAACATTTTTCTTTCTTTTTTGTTTGTTTTTTCATTTGATAAAAAAAATACTCCCTCTATCCCAGTTTGTTTGTCCTCTATTCCATTTTGGGTTGTCCCAAAATATTGTTGTTTTCAAAAATAAAATTAATTAATTTACTAATATTCCTATTATACCCCTACTTTATTTTCAAAACTATTTGAAAAGAAAACTAACAAATATTTAAAAAATCAATTTGCATATTTTTAGTTGCCTCATCAAGAATAACTCTTTTTTAAAAAAAATTGATAAATTTATTTAAGGGCAGTTTTGTAAATTTATACATTTTTATAAGGTATATAAGACAATAAATGATATTCCCTTAAAAAATTTGACTTTTTAAACAGAATAAACAAAGTGGGACGGAAGGAGTATTATTTTTTGTGTTTCACTTTATATTCTACCAATTATAGTATGTCATGTGTTTTTATTTTTATTTTTATTTTTCTATTTTAAACTTTAATTATTTTATATAAAAAGTGAAATAAATGCATCACAAGTTGTGATGGATGAAACTTAAAAAACACAAGTTGTGATGGATGAAACTTAAAAAATGGCACTGAAGATTTGTAATCCTTCAAAAGAGTGGAGTATGACTAAGCAAAAGCATTTTTAATTCACTCATTGATTAGATCTTTCTATACCACACCAAAACCAAGTAGTGGCTGTAACGAAAGCAACGTTGGTCCTTTGGTTGGTCTTTCTAGGATTGTTGATGAGTTGTTTTATTTTTTTGAATAGGGATTGTTGATGATATTTAGTAAACAATGACTACTCCCATTGTTCATACTTCATAAACAACAATATATCAATTTTAAAAAAAAATTCTAAGTTAACTCATAAGCTCTTATACAAACATATCAAACCTATAAATGATAGCTATCAACAAGGGTAAAATGTCTTGTAATTCAACTAATTAGCACTTTATAATATTTCCAACAAACACATAAGTTAACTCATAAGCTCTTATACAAACATATCAAACCTATAAATGATAGCTATCAACAAGGGTAAAATGTCTTGTAATTCAACTAATTAGCACTTTATAATATTTCTAACAAACGCATTTATAATTCAAATCCCCACTCCTCTACCTATTGAATTATCAAAAAAAAAAAAAAATAATAATAATAATGTTGGAATGCGGTTGGTTATTAGCCTATTGGCAAGTTAAGTACTCAAGTACTTTATTTTATTTGTAATATAGTAATATTTATGAAATTAACTTTGCACCGTTTAAAAGTTGTAAGACATTAGATATATGTATAAATTGTTGTGATTTTTGTCTTCCATCACTATCCTTTGAAATTGTATTTCTGTTCCCATTCCCAATCCCAAAGACGGTGAAATGTAAATGACTATATATACAAAAGCAAGCCAAATTTAGTGCACAAATTCATATTCATCTTATTTAATTTGATAAACTCATGTATTATTAGTATCCAAAATGATATGCAAAACCGTGTTAACATGTGAAAACTGCCTCGAGTCAATTATCTTAGTTCTACCAAACCAAAAGAAGTGGAAAACTTAGGTGCAATCTCTTTCCCCCACATTCTCCACAAAAAAAAATCTCTTTCCCTCAAAAAAAAATTCGAAGGCCACATTCTAAAAAAAAAAAATACCCCCTCTGTGAATCAACAAGAACCCATTTGGAAAAAGGTCTAAAAGATAGATAGAAAGTTAAAAACTACAGTAGTGCGTGAGTGAGTATATGAATATGATAAGGTTGCTTTAATAATGGTGAAGAGTGAAGAGGGAACACTTGGGGTCCACACGGTTTTCTTTCGGTGGTCCTGAGGGCCACTGGGTATTTTGCCAGCTTTTAAATAATTGATGCAAGTTGGGGAAAGATGCATGTTTTGTTCACATTGTTGTGCCCCACAACTACGTGTTTTACTATCATCCAAGCACTCAAAAAGTAGGAGAGTCTTTTATCAATTGTTCAATCTGCTATTCCATCCCTTATCACAGATCACAGTTCTCACAAAGAGCAACATTCATTCAATTCTCTCTAATTCAAGAAATGGCGGAAGGAGTTCTGTTCGACATTGCTAAGGAAATCATTGGGAAGGCGGGCGACCTAGCACTCAAAGAGGTTGCGCTCATCTGGGGTGTCAATGACGAGATCAACAAACTCAAGGAGACAGTTTCTACAATCAGTGCTGTGCTTTTGGATGCAGAGGCGAAGCAACACAACAGTGAAGTGATCAAACTGTGGCTGAAAAGGCTGAAGGATGCCATGTGTGATGCGGATGACTAGCTGGACGAAATCTGCACTGAGGCCCTAGGACGGGAAGTGATGACCCGGGACAAGAACGCCAAAGAGGTACGCATCTTCTTTTCTAAATCTAATCAGCTTGCATATGGTGTTAGAATGGGTCATAAGGTTAAGGAGATGAGGGAGAGGCTAGTTGGTATAGCTGCGGACAGGCAGTTTCCCTTGGAAGAACGTTGTGAGGAGAGACAAGTCAGGTATAAGGCAAGACAGCAGACTCATTCTGTTGTACGTGCTGAAGATGTTATTGGGAGGGACGATGATAAGAAGGCCATTATAGAATCTCTGTTGAATCCCAATGTTAAGGAGAATGTTTCTGTCCTTCCGATAGTTGGTATTGGAGGACTAGGAAAGACGACAGTTGCTCAACTTGTCTTCAATGACGAAGAAATCAAGAAACATTTTGAGCTAAAATTGTGGGTGTGTGTCTCTGACGATTTTGATGTGAAGATAATTGTTGAGAAAATCTTGGAATGTATAAAAACTGAGAAACCAAAAGACCTTGAAATGAACACATTAGTCATTAATCTCGAAAGAGAAATTAATGGAAAGAGATATATGCTTGTGTTGGACGATGTGTGGAATGAGGATCGGGAAAAATGGAGTGAATTGAAAAAAATTTTAATGGGTGGTGCAAAAGGCAGTAGAATCTTAGTGACTACACGTAGTGAAATCGTGGCAAAGATTTCACAGCCTATTCAACCACACGTGCTAAAGGGTTTAGAAGAACAATCTGCCTGGTCTTTATTTAAGAAGATGGCATTTGAAGAGGGGGAAGAAAAGATGAATGCAAGCTTTTTAGAAATTGGGAAGGAAATTTTAAAAATGTGTGTAGGGGTTCCGCTTGCAATTAGAACAATAGGTGGTTTATTGTATTTCAAAAAATCCGAAAAAGAGTGGAGATCATTCAAAACCAATGAACTTTCAAAAATATGTCAAAAGGAGAGTGACATTTTACCAACATTAAAGTTGAGTTACGATCATCTCCCGTCACACTTGAAGCAATGCTTTGCTTATTGTAGTCTATTTCCAAAGGATTACGAGATTGACAAATCAAGTTTGATTAATATGTGGATGGCACAGGGGTTCATCACATTGCATGACGAAAAGCAATGTTTGGAAGATGTTGGTCATGAGTATTTTATGGATTTGCTTTGGAGATCATTCTTTCAAGAAGTTGAAAAAGATGAACTTGGCAATATTTCAAAATTCAAAATACATGATCTCATGCATGATATAGCAATACAAGTAATGGGATCAGAGAGCACCACCATTTATTCAAAAGACAAAGTCATTGATGAGAAAACTCGTCACGTGTCATTTGGGGATACATTGTACTCATCGTCAAAAATTCCGATCTCATTATCCAAAGCAAGAAGGATAAAAACATTTTTTTTGCCATGTCAACCAAAGTATATTACTAGAAATTCAAATGATTCAATTTGTAGTGAAATTATTGCTAGTTTTAAGTTCATACGCTTGTTGGATTTGCATAACATGGGGATTAAAACAATTCCAAGTTCTATAAAAAAGTTGAAGCATCTAAGATATCTTGATCTTTCGATGAATGAAGACATTGAGATGCTTCCTAATTCTATTGTCAAGTTGTACAATTTGCAAACACTTAAACTCTCTGCGTGTAGAAACCTTAAAGAATTGCCAAGAGATATTAACAAATTAGTCAACCTCAAGTTTCTTGAAATTGATTGGCGTACAGGGTTGACTCATATGCCAAATGGATTGGGCCAATTGACTAATTTACGGACATTGTCAAGATTTGTGATGAGTAAGGATAGGATCGATTCAGTGCCAAGTAGTTACGGTGGATTGAAGGAACTTAACAAGCTAAATGAGCTAAGAGGAAATCTCTCAATTGAAAATCTCAAACAAGTAAAAGATGTTGCATTAGAGTATAAGGATGCAAATTTAAAAGAGAAACAACGTCTTGACAGGTTGGACTTAAACTGGGTAGAAGTAGACATTGATAAGACGGGTGTTGGTTGTGACATGTCATTGGAAGCCTTGCAACCACATAAAAATCTCAAAGCATTGAGTTTAAATCGGTACAGGGGAGTGATATTTCCACTTTGGCTTGAGACGCTCACAAATCTTGTCCAATTTAAATTATATTTATGTAAAAAATGCCAATATCTTCCACCGTTGGACCAATTTCCTTCTCTTAAAATTATTAATTTGAAAGGATTGGGTTGTTTAGAGCACATATCAGATTCAGAGAGAGATAACAGTGATTCTTTATTCTACCCATCTTTGGAGAAACTCAATATTTGGGGTTGCCCTAATTTAAAGGGATGGTGGCAGGGAAGTAGGGACTCTCTTCCTTCATTTCCTCGTCTTTCCGACTTAAGAATTTATGATTGCCCTCAGCTGACTTCCTTTCCTTTGTTTCCATATCTCGAAACGTTGTGGCTAAGTAATTGTAGCTCGAACTTGAAGCAGTCATTGGAGAGGATGATGATAAACAACAAGACTTCTTCAGGGAATCTACCATCAATCGCTTCTTCTTCTTCTTCTTCTTCTGCTACAATTGTTGCCCCTCTCTCCAAATTAAGTGACATGTATATAGAGAACACGGAAGAAGCTTTGCCAGAGGAGTGCCTACCAAATCTCATTTCTCTCCGTACTCTATTTTTATACAAATGTCCTTTTCCTCAAGGCATGCGATATCTTACCGCACTTCAACATCTGAGTGTTGGGATTTCTGAGGTGGTTGATATATCCAATGATTGGGATGAGACGGAATGGCAAGGACTTAGGACCCTTCCCTCTTTGAAATTGTTTCAACTTCCGAAGTTGGTCTCTCTCCCAATGGGTCTTCAATATGTCAGCTCTCTACAATATCTCGAAATTTTGTACTGTAATAGTTTGATAGCTATACCGGAGTCGATCTGCAAACTTATATCTCTTCAATCACTTGAAATTCGGAATTGCCCTAAATTGGAATCATTGCCAGAAGGAATCGGTGCCCTTACCTCTTTGCAAACACTGCGCATTGAAGGATGTCCCCTCTTACTGAACAGATGCAAGAAGCAAATCGGAGAAGATTGGCATAAAATTTCTCACATTCCCAATTTGGAAGGAGATTTGTCTCTGCAAGAAGAAGAGCCAGGTATATAAAAGTCACCATTTTACTCCCAACCTTCGATTAAAAAAAAAAAAAAAATCCAAAAGCCCAATTCTTCTTCTCCGTTGTTCTCTCTCAACATCTGTATTTCTTGTTGATTAAATTTCAGATGAAGAAGAACCAAATGAAGAAGCAAGAAACCTACTCGTCAGAATTGTTCAACAACTCAACAACTCCCTCACTGGTACTATCTCCTTTCTTTTCTTTTCCTTTTCCCTTTATCTAATTTCTTACATTTCAATAAATTCCATCCTTCTATTTTCAACCGGGTTGATGTGGTGATGTAATTGATGTGCTTCGTTTCCCATTGTGTAAACAGATTCAAAATTGGAGAATTGAACTGGGTAACCATGGCATAAGAATCAGCTTATTCTACAGGTATTTTTGTTGCTTTAATTCCTTTTTATATTTATAAAATTCCAGTTCTTTGTTATGTCTACAGATTTACCATTTATCACAATTTTTATCTAAGTCAAATCACTATGGGATCATGCTTTATAGTAAAATATAATTTTCAAGCATCATGCTTTATTTTGAAATTTAGCTTGATATTTAGAAAGGAAGATGTCAACAAAACAATGAACTAACTAAGTTTTCTCACTTTGTTGATTAATATTGTTGGTTGATTTGAGCTATAAAAAAAAAAGAAAAAAAGGAAAAAGAAATCTTCCACTGACCTGTCAAGATGATTCCTTTTTTTTTAAGCTATTTTTTCTACGGATAGAAAAAGTGGAAGAGAAAGAACTCAGCCGCTGGCACTGAACCCTTACCCGACGGCCGCCACAGTCTCGGCATCCATGGGAGATCGAAACTCACAAGCTCTCCATTCTCACCTCCTCCAACCTCCAGCTGTCAGTCTCTCTCTCTCTCTCTCTCTTAAAAATGACTAAACTCAGAGCATAAACTGAACCTTTTCATATAATGATTTTGTTGTTGCTGTGTTAATTTTAGGTTGTGCAAATTGAATTTTGCTTTCTCTCTCACTATAGTCGAAAAGCGGTGATCAGTCACGTTTTCTTTGACTGATCCCACTTTCATTACAGAATGAAGGCCCTAACTCGTTTGTTTAAACACTGACTTAGTTCAGTAGGAACAGTAAGTGAACTTTTAATTTCTTGAATAGTTGGTAACCACATTGCCTCTTGATGTTCACAGGTTCTACATTATGTGTTTTTGGGTTTAAAATTTTGAGTGCAGGTTTCATGTCATTTCTAATTTCATTCCTTGTTTGATGAAGGCCATATTGCTGGGTTTTGTGTTTTGTGCGCCATCCATAAACATGTTAGCTGTGCTCTTCAGTCAACCGGAAGAATATTAGCACCTAACGATTTTGTCAGGACCTTGCAGTGTATCCTTCTGTTCTTCTAAGTGTATTTTTTTTTTCTTGATAATTGAATGGAATGTTCAGTGTTTTGTCATGATGACTGTTGATGAAATTTTATTGATTATTTTAACCAAAAATACTGTGTTAGCCAGTGAGGGGGTTGGTGAAGAAAACTAAAAAGAGGTGTTTTGGTTCTTGGTAATTGTATCTAAATTTATACAATTACCTTAAAAAAAAAAATGCATCTAAATTTATACAATTTCAACATTTGCTTTGATCTTAACCACACTATTAGGCATATCACGGAATTTTTGAAAAGCTAGACAGGAAGGTGCTCATGAGTACATGGTAATCTTGCTGGAATCAATGCATAAATGTTGTTTACCTTCTGGAGTGCTGAGTGAATCCCCTGGTGCTTATGAGAAGAGTTTGGTACACAAGATCTTCGGAGGTCGCCTCAGGAGTCAGGTAACCCTTTGTTTCTACCTTGTATAATATTTGACATGTTTGTTAATGGTCAACCTGTTTTTTTGGGAATTGGTTTTAGAGAGTTTTTAGACATTTTGCAAATGAGCTTGGAAGTTTTTTTACTTAGATTTATTCGATAAGTTTTCTTGTTACTTCTGCAGGTTAAATGCTTGCAATGTTCATATTGCTCCAATAAATTTGATCCATTCTTGGATTTGAGTCTTGAAATAGTCTAGGCAGATTCCTTGCATAAAGCACTTGCGAACATCACTGCTGCAGAGCAGTTAGATGGAGGAGAGAGGCAATGCCAGTGCCAACAATGCAAGCAGAAAGTTAGGGCTCTCAAACAGCTTACTGTGCACAAGGCTCCATATGTCCTAGCCATTCATTAAAAGCGTTTTCATTCACATGATCCTGGGCAGAAGATTAAAAAGAAAGTTCATATTGGTCCTACAATAGATTTGAAACCTTTTGTCAGTGGTTCCTACGTAAGTTTTTTTCATTTCATGTTTTTTTGGTTGCATAATGGGCAAATATAATTCTGTAAATGATCACATTTTCCCTGAGAAAAATCTTGCCTTTAGGACTGGAAATCTTGGGTTTTATCTGACAAATAACATGGTTATATGAATTAAATAAAGAACATGAAAAATTCTGCTTATGAACAGGGAAGTAATACCCTGGTTGCTTTGATGGAAGACCCACTTCTTGTATCTGCCTCAAATTCATTCAAGGCTATCCCAAAGAGGAAGTTCTCATTTATGAAGAGTCTGGCATGGAGGGATTAAGTAAATGGACAAAGAATAATTGGGTTTATGTGTTCCAATTTGAATTTGCAACTATTGAGTATTGGCCCTGCATTTGTTGATGATTGTGTTCCAAAAAAAAACCATTAAGATACTCCCATTTGGAATTTCAGATAGAAAATTGTAAGGTTTTATGAATTGATTACAATGTTGGAAATGTGTTATACAATAGTTGTCACTAGACAGATTACTATAGCGCCATTTAGCATTCTCATTTCCAACTTCCTTCTTAATGTCAGTTTTGTCCCCTTTCATATGATAAGTTTGTTGGCACTGATGAAGCAACAACTTATGTGTGCCTAGTAATTCACCACAAGCAAAATAGAATGTAAGAATTGATCGAATGTTGGTTCTTTGCTTCTGATTATGTTTTCTTAAGTGCATGTGTGTGCCTAGTTATTCACCACAAGCAAAATGGAGTGTAAGAATTGATCGAATGTTGGTTCTTTGCTTCTAACTTTGTTTTCTTAAGTGCAGGACCTCAGTTGCTCATATGGATTCTCCAAATATTGTGGACATGGGACTCTCCCAGACGTCCTCTTGTGTTATTGGTCACTATTTGGATGCTGAGTTGGATGTACTCTCTATTTCTCTATAGTTTTGGCTTCTCAACAATGCCATCTCCTTATTGATCTGAATTACTATTTCTCGAATTGAAAAGACTGCATAATTAAATGAATGCAGGTGCATCTTGTTGGTGGTTTTGAAGACGTTTCACCAAATGTCTGGCTTAGGATCCTCTATGTTATTGTTGATTTTCCAAAGATGTAGTTATCCGAGGGTTTGAATAATTGAAGTTGAGTGTGTTGAACTTTTTGTGCAATATGCTTACTCTAGCACTAGATCATAAAGCCAGGCACAGTTGGTTGGTGATTCCTTTCCATTGTGTACAAAATTGTTAAAAAAAATTTCACATGACCAGAGCATTTTCATGTTCAGAATCTCTCCGTTCTTGGGCATAACACTAGAAGGGATTCCAAAGGGAATGCATACCCCATTTTCAATGGTTTAGCGGTCAGCTTCAACTCTATGATCCCTATAATTTAAATATTGTCTGTGTTTAGTGTAAATATTTTCTTTATGTTGTTAAATTATAAAAAATTATCATATAAATTCTAGAATATTGAATTATCATGTTTTCACATCTACGCAAAAATAACTAATGATCTTACCTCAATCCATTGCTGAAATTTTCTTAAGATCAAGTCTTAATATAAAAGACACTATAATCTAGGATTGGTTTCTCTCTCTTGACCCTCTTTTCCCTTTAACTATTCAGCATATATGATTAGATAGCTGAATGTCTCTTTTATAGGTAGAGAGAAAAACAAATTCCTTATACATATAACCTTCACTTGCCTATCAAAGTTGGAAAGTTACTTAGGAAATCTACTTCTCTATTAACCAATGTTTAGGGACATGCAAATGCATTAAGACCTGCTTGAAAGAAATAGAGCCTTTTTTCAATTTGGGAATATCAAACTTGAATTAGCAAAATGCTAGTTAGTTTCTGTTGTGGACAAGGTAGTTGAGGAAAAAATTATTTTCCCGGCCCATATATACAGCCTTAGCTTCAATCTTGAACTAAAGTTCTTGTGAGTGAACTTATTAATTTAAAAATGTGGGAAATATCATGTAATAGGCAGCTATTTAGATACTTGGTATATGCATTCTCATATATTCTCTTTACATTTCTGTGAATGATTTAAGCCTGTAGTTCTGATGAATTTGCCATATTTGAAGTCTCAGTTAGAGAAAAACCCAATTGTGCTGAAACAAAAGCCAAAAGAGTTATTTGATATGCATTCTGATTTTAGTATTGATTTCTAACAAGTATTACTAGTATGGATCATATAGTTTTGGTTCATCAAGAAGCATATATTTATACTACTATATGAGACATATTTTAGTTTGGATCTATTTAATGGCAAGGCAAGGGCATCTAATGAGTAATGACTAGACTAGTTACATGTGCAAGACAGATTCTAGTATGGACTGACTAATGGCATGGCAAGATGCATAATCACTAAACCAGTTACTTGTGTGGTCTTTATAGTTTTATGAAATGTTTGCAGACCTTATTGGTTAATGCATGCAGTTGAAGCTTGCAGCCATTTTCTAAAATATTGATTTTAATCTTTTCAACAATTTTCAGGTATAAGCTTCCACTGGATTAGTTACCCCTGCCTGTTTTGATAGAACTTCAAGATGTCCAAATGAGATTGTTAGGAGAATTTGAGTCACCGCATCCTATGAGGACCCTAGTTGGAGTGGCAAGTTGCTTGAGACACATGATACTCAAGCTGATCAATTCAGAATTGCTTCATGCTGCCTGTACAATTGTTAAACTACCTACAAACTACAACTTCTATTATCTGCATTCAAAGAAAGCACAGGATTCATTGCTTTCCAAAGCAATTCTCTGGTTTTTATTTTTTAAATGTATTTCCTCACTCTTTCCACCATTTATGTTGACGCTTTGAGCTCTTCTTTCCTTTGACACAGGAGCTTTCACCAAAAATATATTTCTCGGACACTTCATAGCCTTTCTAATTTTGAAATTCTCCTCAGATGTTCTACTTCTCCTTCTGCTGAGGCCCCAGATTTTCTGTATAATTGAAGAAGGTATAGTCTGATTAAAATAAATCTTGGATTTACAGTTTTTTTATTAGTTCATTTTGGGCTTTAAGGAGAGGGGGAAGGGAATGGGACCTTGTGACCTCTGCTTTATGAGGCATGGTCCCCAGCCAATTGTGCTACCCTTTGGGGTCCTCAGTTAGTCTGCGACATAAGCGTCTTAACTAGTACTTACTAGGCAATATTTATGAGCATTACTCAATTTGCATTTTGGATGCCAAATATGTGATAGCTATTGACTGGATAGAGAACATGATAATTTAAGAAAAAATAAATATATCGGTTTCTGTGTCTTTAATAACAACCACTTCACCCTCAACAGAAAGGGAAAATAAAGGGGTGGCATGTATAATGCAATATTTTTTCTTACACGCACAAACTGCAATCAAAATGTAATACAGAATAGAAATGAGAATGAGATGCAAAGAGGGATGAAGACTTTTTAAGAAACTTGCAGCACCTATATTTTTGTTTTCTAATCAATTGTTGTTGAAAACTTGCAGCACAAACTGCAATCAAAATCTTATAAAACAGAATAGAAAAGAAAATGAGATGCAGAGAGGGATGAGGATATCTTGTGAAATATTAGATGCATACCGGTTTTGTTGGAAACTTGCAGCACATATATCTCGTGAAATAATGATTGATTAGAAATTACAAATAGTTTTTGTATTTATAATTTATTTTCTAAATTTTCCTTTTCAGGCAAGAGGAATATCTGATTGAACACCCAGATTGGAGATGAACCCTTCCTAGAAAGCAGCCAAGAGTCTTCAAGAGGGCTGGGATGGAAAAAGTTGTTCATAAAGGTTGTGCCAAGAACCTCATAACCTTTATGAAAAACTCCATATGAATATTTGCTGTTTGGGTCAAAATCATAGTGATTCTTCCAGGCACCTGAGAAACTTGCATGCCTTCAGTCTGAAGATGACAAAATATAGTGACAATTCTGTTTGTTGCACAAAATCTAATCTGAACTCTCATCTTGTACTAGATTACATAAATTGGTGTGCTATTTTTCTGAGGTTGCCAAACTGGATATGGAAATCGTTCAGTACATTTATCTAAATATGTGACTAGTGTGTGACATCAAATATGGAAAATTCTTAAAACGTTTTATATAAGCTAAGATATTATGATTACAAAATTGCATAATAGAAAATACAAAGGAGTGGACTGAATAAAAGAGAGAAGGCATTTTTCTAGAATCACAAAATACAAATTAAGGCCTAAAAAAACCTACTACCGAAATAAGGTCACAAAATACAAACCAATGCCTAAAATATGCTTCTATTTTAGATCAAGGAGTGCTTTTCGTTTGGTACTTTGTGCTTTAACCATGCCTAGGTGCACTTTTGACAGTAGTGAGAGAACTTAATAAGGTTCATGAGTTGACTAGTTGTGCAACGTGCCTGCTCATTCTTGGAATTTGATTTTTGGTTGTATTACATGTATACTGCAGGTATCAAGAGATTCTTACAGACCCTAGTTATGCTGGACAGTTTGTCCTGATGACAAACCCGCATATCGGCAACACTGGTGTAAATTTTGGTGGGTGAAATTTGTCCGTTGAATCATTGCAAACTCTGATGTCTTGGAGACTATTTGAAATCTAATTTCGATGTCTTTCATGTCAGATGATGAAGAATCAATGCAATGCTTCCTTGGTGGTCTAGTCATTAGAAGCTTAAGTATCAGGTACACTTTGTTAATGTTGCTTTGGACTTTCATGCTAGCAACTTTGTTGTTGAGCTGTGCTCATTTATTATTTTATAAATTGCTTCCAGTACTTCAAATTGGAGATGTGCAGAAACACTTGGTGATTATTTAGCAGAAAGGAACATCATGGGGATTTGTAAGTTATTTAATATAGCACGAGTTATCTTAAGACCAATACTTTTGACATGTGCAATTTTAAATTATTGAGCTATTCTCTCCATGTAACTTCTGACCTCCCTTCTGCTTTTGATGCTGTGCCATTATCCTGCAGATGATGTTGACACACGTGCTATTACCTGTAGATTAAGGCAAGATGGAAGCCTTATCGGTGTTTTGAGCACAGAAGAATCTAAAACAGATGACGAACTAGTGGAATTGTCCTGTTCATGGGACATTATTGGTAAGGATTTGATGCTGTTAGTTAAAGGGATTTGTAAATATTAACATTTCAAGTGGGGGATGGAGGATTTTTACCTGGATGTCTCCATAGATGTCCATTGGAAACACTAAGAGGTGCCAGTTGACATAAAGGTCATTGGCCAAATATTAAAATTTTAAGTCCCTATTCCCTAGTTTTTCTGCCAAAATTTAAGTCCATAGTTTTCTTGCTTTTAATTTGCCGGTGTTGATTTGATAAGTGGTGTTTCATGCAAGACCCCTTATTAATGGACTGACAACACAAAGTCACAGTGGGATTTTAACGCCAATGGGAGAGATGAAAACACTTTTCATGTAAGCATTTTTTAAGTTTTTTTTTTTTGAAATTACTATCCCTAAATAATTTGGCATTGGTTCTTACTATTTTTAGTTGTTTTTGTATGAACTGAAGGTTATTGCATATGATTTTGGGATCAAACATAACATACTTAGACGCTTGGCATCCTATGGCTGTAAGATTACAGTCGTCCCTTCAACGTGGCCAGCTTCAGAGACTCTAAAGATAAAGGCAAATGGGGTTCTTTTCAGCAATGGCCCCGGAGACCCTTCTGCGGTTCCTTATGCTGCTGAAACTGTGAAGGAAATACTGGGGAAGCTTCCTGTTTTTGGAATATGCATGGGTCATCAGTTGCTTGGCCAGGCATTAGGAGGTAAAACCTTTGAGATGAAGTTTGGTCACCATGGTGGAAATCATCCGGTTCGTAACCTTCGGAGTGGCCATGTTGAAATTAGTGCTCAGGTGTGTTAATTTTATTTAACTCTTATCTATTAACTTTTTCTCTCCCTTAATCACATTTGAACTTTTCTCTGAGGAACAGTTAAATATGACATTGACGAATGGTTTTTTTTTTTTTCCCCCAGTACTACTGATACATTAGTAATTTAAAACTAAGAATTCACAGTTTGTCAAAGTATATATATATTTTCTATGGGAGTGTTTTCACGATAAATTTATAAATTGGCAGAATCACAATTATGCAGTTGACCCTGCATCACTTCCTGAGGGTGTGGAAGTAACTCATGTCAATCTTAATGATGGAAGCTGTGCTGGTCTTGCCTACCCTGCACAAAACATCATGTCTCTTCAATATCACCCTGAAGCATCCCCAGGACCTCATGATTCAGACAATGGTAATGGACACCCTCTCTCTCTGTCTCTCTCTCTCACATGCACATATAGAATCCATTTTCACCCATTGGGAAGGTGCTCACATCATTTGTATTAGAGCATTCCTTAAGATATGTATTAAAGTCATGGCTAATGCAAATCTCAAAGAATTCTGGAGTCCATGGATGAGAGAAGAGCTGGTCTTGTGGATTTCCTTTTTAATTCTTCTTTGCAGCTTCTCTATGCCCATATTGTGAATTATGTTTATATAGAACGTATGACATAACTTCCATCACAATATTGACATAAGGTATTCTTGCTACAGCTTTTCAGGAATTCATAGAGCTGATGAAGCGAGCAAAAGAAAACACTTAAGCACACAAGGTGGCAGTTTAAGCAATCTTAGTAATGTCCATGAAGTTCACATTGGCTACTTTATGTGGAGGAGACTACTGTTGTATTGTCAGTTTTGTTAATGTTTATAGGATTGATAAAATAATTGACAATGTGCTAAATTGAACAAGCCATTGATGATTTTAGAAGAATGAATGATTTAAGACATGCTGATGCAGGCAGGGGTCAAATCTCAGTTTTATCTTGTTTTATTTATTTTTAAGTGGTAGGGGCAATTTTGTAATTTCATAATTTCTAGGATGGGCTGTGCTAGTCCATCAGTTTTTATTCTGGTTTCATTTGAGTTTAGTTATTTAGTTTAGGTTTAGTAAAAATGCCCAAGGAGTCCAAGTCCTAGTCTCATTGGGAGTTTAAAATAAAGTCATATTGGATAATAATAAAGTTTAGTCCAAGTCCTAGTCTTAGTTTTCTGTGTGTGTTGAAGGGGGGAGAGAAAGAGAGAGAGAGAATTTATATGCCTCCCCTATGTCTAGAGATTCAAGGGTACTTTTGAAGAAATTTCAGAATAAATTTTTTGCTGGCCTGCATACTGTCTTGTTAAGTCTGTGATGATGCTTGTGCCTCTTATCTATACCCATATTCAGCATTCTAAAATTCTAATTGCTTATTCACTTCTAATTGAAGAGTGGTACAGCCGGTACAGCTCTGCTTAGTAATCATTCCAACAATGGTCACCTTAAAAATGGATTAACAAACTCTCAAAAAGATTGCTTCCAGAAATATGGTATACATATTTGTTATACATCCCTTCAAATGGTGTAACAAATATGGCGGTCATAAGAAGCCATTATTTCTCCATCTTGCTTCCAGAAATACTCAAATATATGTACATGAAATCATAATACAATTTTTTTATTACTAATATTTTTTAAATTCATGCCATGGCACAATTTTGCTGAGTAAACATGAAAATTTTCATTTCACAACACATTTTTAATTTACCGAATTACTTGATAATAAAATTAGTGTAATATATATATATATATATATATATATATATATATATATATATATATATATATAATGATGAGTACAAGGTGAATTTTCAAGGCTATTACGGATATATATATACTCATCATAAAGACTGCTTCCTTGAACCTTAAGACATCATTAGTGATAGAAGATGGACCAATGAAAACTAAAAAGTTATTTACTAAGCTAATTAGGTAAAAAAAAGTCATCTTTAAGTGTAATGTATAATCTCTCTTACATACTTGACCATAAATGGGGCAACCAAACTGCATCTTAGCCATGCATGATAAAACATAACACCAAATGTCAACAAAAAAGTTTAAGTTCTAGGAAGATGTAGAAAGCTTCACAATTTGTTGCACAATTTTTTTTTTTTTTCCAAAACTACTAGGAAACTCAAAAGTCCTGCAACCAGCGATTTATTTACATGTGTATTTCTTGACTTCTTCATTTTAAACAAAGTGCATTGCAGCTAAGCTGATAATTGAACCTTTTTTCTTTTTTAAATTTCTTGTTTGCTAAGTAAAAGGAGATGATGAACTTTTTATATTCAATAATTTACTTGGCACAAAATTAAAAATTAAATAGGACACGTGGCACAAAATTGAGAATCCAATTAAAATCTGATTGGATTTTCTCTGACCTTTAGCTATTAATATATATAGATATGGTAACCTTATTATATTTATTCTTAAATGAAAATTCATCTAGACTATATATTTATTCTTATGCTAAAATAGACAAAATGTTTTGCATGAGTTAATGTGAATGCTATCCACCTCATTACACGCACTCCGCCCATGCGATAAGACTTTTTTTTTTTTTAATATAATTTTTCAATATGAATTTATCTATGATTAGTAAGGTTATACAAAAATGATTTTTATAAAACTAAAATTTAGGATTTGAAATGGAGTAAACTGATGGGTTTAGTGTGTGCAAGTTTTTTGGAAAAAATTGTATCAAATGTACATGAGATACATTTAGATAGAAAGTGTGCTACTTTTTAAGAAAAAAATTTATCTAATAGTTTTTTTTAATAGCTTATTTTCTTTTTCTTTTTTTGAGAAAACCTATGATTTAAAACCAAATTAACCAATAGTTCTTTACTGTTAAATCTAGTATTTCTTGAAAAATGAGTCCATTAAAGGGATTCTAATGGCATGAAACTTAAGAAATGGATAAAATAGATTCAATCAGAGAAGACCTTTGAAAAATTCACATCTTTTATACTAGTGATTGTTTGTTCCCATGACAAATGCTAGCATGCTAGGTAGTGATGCATCAAAAAACCCCAATGATGAATTCTCACATGATACTCTAAGAATTCTATAAATCCAACTTTAATTCCTGTGGATAGGGTAAATTGCTTCCTCAAATAAAACAAAGAGCCAAAAGAAACTATAGACTAGAATTGAAGAGCTTAGCAATCAAATGTACTAAATAAACAAGTACAACATTGCATTGTACATATTCATAATAGGCCAAAAAAGAATCGATAGAAAGATATTTGTCTTCTTATGGGTATCCTATCAAAATTATATTTTTATCTTCAAAGACAAATGAGGGTGAATGCCAGCCATTTAAGTTCACATATGAAAAAGATCTAATAGTGTAGAAATCTGTTAAGTATGATATTCTGTGAAAAATGCTAATATTATCATCCCATTAGCAATTGGACCATGGGCCTTACTTAACCCTTAAAAAAGTGATGGGCCACACTCAAGCCCATCAAGAGAAGTTTTGGACTACTGCTTTTGTCTGCTTTTGATCATTGATGGGGAAACTTTGCATCGTTGTATCCCACAACACAACTACATGCTTAATAGTATTATGACCTCACTGTCATCGAAGAGCTCCAAAAGTCAAGAGAGCAGACTTCACTTAGACGAACGTTTTGAGGAGAGACAAGAGAGCAGACTTACTCTCATGTACATGCTGAAGTTGTTATTGGGAGGGAGGATGATAAGAAGACTATTATTCAATCTCTGTTGGATTGTGTCAATTATGCTAAAGAGAATGTTTCGGTCATTCCGATGGTTGGAATCGGAGGCCTAGGAAAGACGACAATAGCTAAACTTGTCTTCAATGATGAACAAATCAAGAACCATTTTGAGCTAAAATTGTGGGTTTGTGTGTCTGATAATTTTGATGGGAAAATAATTGTTGAGAAAACCCAGTGAAACCCACAAAACCCAGAGCGAGAGAGAGAGAGATGAAAAGGTATGTATATTTGAACTTTTTAATTTTCATTTCAGATTTGAGAGGACAAATTTTCTAGGAATAGTTGGTGCCGGGCGGGAGATGGAAATTTTGAGGGATCTTTTACCATGTATTGATTGATTCAATTTTATTTCTTACCTTTTACAAAAAATTATAATTTTTAGTCCTACATTTTGATCATGATCAATTTGGTTATTATTATTTTTTTAAAATTAATTTAATTAATTTGTTCCTTATTGTTGACGAAAAATGTCTGTATGCCAATAAGCTTAAAAGTTGACATTTACCTCCAAAAAAAAAAAAACAATTTTAAAGTTGACATAACTAATAAAATAATTAAAAATTTTAAAAAAATGTTATGTCAACAGCTAAATTGAAATTTCAATTTAAAAAGAGAAAGAGAAAAAAAATGTGGGACTTTGTTTTTCTTGTATCTTCGTACACTTTCTCAGCAATCAAACATAACCATCAATTTCTTTTTCTTTTTCTTTTTTTAACTTCTTGGTAAGGGTTGGATCTTTGTTGGTACACAATCTGGTCTTTAAAATTTAAAGCATCATTAAAATGACAAGGATGATACTAGTTTGGCACTTCATAGAGGGTGTGATTTGGTTCTACAGGATTCTGGCTTGCAGGGTTAGTGGTGTTCATGGTGCAGTGTATTGCGGTTTTTGCCATTTTTAACATTGTATTTTGCGGTGCAGTTTAGCCAAAACCATAACTATACCGCACCGTATTTTTGTAATCACATGTGCAGTACAGTTTAGAGTTTGGCTAAAATCATAACCGCAATGTAACTCATTTTTGTGGTTATATGTGCGGTGCAGTGTATAAGATGTGGTTTAAAGCAAGTCTAATTTTCAAATTTTGGGATTTTCCTGCTTAGCCCAAAACTAATTTTTCTCTTTCTTTTGGGCCTGTTTTAAACTATTGAGTTAGTTTTTCTATATTTTGGGTTGGTTTTCCTAATCAACACTTGCTAGAGTTATTATTATTATTTTTTTGTACAAAACTAGGGTTATTAAACTATTAATAATATATTTAATATTAAAAAAATAAAGATATTAATATATATAGAGGATGCGGTGTGATGCGGTTTTCTTATTATAAAATTGCAGACTGCACTACATTATACAGTGCAATGCACTGTTATTTGCGGTTCGGTGGGGTTATGTTGTTATGTGAACAGTTTTGGTGCAAATTTTGTGGTTTGTGTGGTTTAATGAACACCCTTAAGCACGATGATTGATTCATTTATTGCATCGTGTCCAATGTAACCATGAGTCATATCACTCACATTACAAAATACAATTCGGATCTATTAGTAAAGGATCGGATTTAGTAGACATATTATAAATTAATCATAAACTAAGTAATTAATTGCTATTGGTTTTTCATTAAAAAAAAATTTAATTTCTATTGGTTTATTAATGACTAATAAGATCCATTAAAAATTAAAATCTGATTTTTCTACAGGAGTATGGATAAAATAATTGGGCTGTTTGGCTATGATGAAGTTCAATTCATATTATGAATATTTTATATTTTCTTTTTCTTTTTAACTGGCAATAATTAGGGATGAATTGAAGATTTGAACTCAAAACAACATCACTAAATTATAAATTTGTTTACTGTGTTATAAATATTTTTAACTATAAATTTTTTTACTGTATTAGAAACATTTTTAACACTAGAAGTAGAAGGTGATAAAAACAAAAAAAGAAGGAGATAAATGTTGTGTGCTTGCATGTCCATTATATCGTATTAGTGTGTAACTCCATACATATGCACGAGTATATTTAAAACCAATCATATATATATATACACACATATATATATATACACACACACATACACACACACAATTTAAAATCTAATTGGATCCACTCTTCAGTTGAAGTATGATAAATGGGAGATACTATGCATCAAAGACATTTATGACTCGAAAAAGGAGAGGTGGGTTTGTGGGGTTGGATTAACGAAACTGATACTGAAGATGATGACTTGGCAAAGGGATGGGTATTTGTTCAGGAAATATCAATAATAATCCTATGTCAATTGACAATTTTTCTTGGTTTATTTTATAAAATACTTATTAAAAGAAATATTTTATAATTGGCGAACTAGTTGAGAGTTGAGATCCAAATGTTAAAAAAATGTTGGCTATGACATGTGGGAATAATATAAGGGAAATGTTAATGAATGACCTAAGGGTATTTGTTAATGAACCATTTTAAGAAAAAAAAAATTATGGGAAAAGAAAAAAAAAACAATTTATATTTTGACAACTTTTTTATTAAAGTGGTATCAAAACTTTTTTATAATAGTTTGTTAACAATTGTCTTTGAGCATTCGCTACACCCATAATATAATAAGAGTTCTCAAAATATATATATATATATATATATATATATATATATATATATATATATATATATATATACATACACACACATACTAATACCACGTGCAAACTCATGTGATGCACTAGAGTTAATAATATACATATTATAGATATTTTGCAAGATAACATTTATTAAAAAAAAAATTCATAATAAAATAAAATAAAATACAATGGGAAGAAATATTTAACTTCTATTCTTTTCCATGTTTTACAAGTGTTGTGTAACCTAGAATGTTATTGGGTTGCTAGGAGCTAGAGATATAAATTGTTAATACTAGACATATGTGCTTTTGTGTGTCAACAACTCGGTGCAGGTTCATAATTACAAAAACCTAGCTACAAAATAATTCACAATTTTTAAATTAATAAAACAAAACTCTCAAAAGTTATATATATAGTTATACACACACACACACTCAAAACTGATATCTTTTGAATACATACATATTGTACAACCAAGTCTTAATTTTCCCATCAACTGTCCATCATTCAATTATCACACACAAACACAACTACCTTCACATGTGTGGTGCATTAAAAAAATTTAAATTATTTTTATGAGTTATTCTTTTTTATTAATATTAAACTTGCTTGAGGAAACCATAGAACTTGTAGATGATCCAATACTTTGGAAAATGATTTCTATATTCACATGACGAACTAAGTTACAGAGATTCTGTCATATATATACTGAACAGAGTAAGAGGAAAAGATACAAACTAACCAACTTACAAGAAACCAATTAAAACAAACACGTCACCTACACTAATGCTAATATAATCATAAGTAGAACGACTTTTAGCTTATCATTTTATTCATATACAAGTAGACATATAAAACTTATTCATATACAAGTAGACATATAAAATGACTATCGTTATTCACTATAATGTGCATCTTCAATGCTTCTATTCTTGACCTTAGCTTTTTTTCAACCTTCAATATTTCAATAATAGGAATAGCGGGTTTTGAAATCATCATTAAAAAAAATTATAATAGAATATCATTTTTACAGTCAAATGTGAAAACACACCCTTAAAAAAAAAAAAAAAAAAAAAAAAAAGAAGATAGTGAAAGAGACATATAGCTTAAACAAGGGAGTCGTACTGGATACCATATTCGTTTAGTTAAGAAAATGAAATATTTCGATACTGGTTAACATTGGTGTACTATTTCGAAATTATCACTAATATATATATATATATATATATATATATATATATATATATATTCATTATTCAAAACCTATAAAATTTATTACAAATATTTAAAATGATAATTTACATGTATGCTTTAATATGTGAATCTTGTGATTAAAGTGTCAGCTAATTAATAATAAATAAAAGAAAATACTTAGATAATTCTTCTAAAATAAAATATTTAAGGGCTATTTGATAATATTGTTTTAGTAATGTTGTTTGTATTTCTAAAAAATACATGTGGATAAAAAAAATGTATAAAAATACGTGTAATATTATTTAGGGCCCGTTTGGCAGCGTAGTTTTAATATATTATAACACATTTTAAACAACATTATATACTTTTTCATACACTTTTTCACCTACATATATATCAAAATTACTCAAATAACATAACTTAAATTATTCTCCCAAACACCCCCTTAAAAATTGAAAATATATATTTAAACTCTTATAAAACAACTCCATTTCTTCTATATTAATAATAATAATAATATAAGTTTGTAGTTGTAAATGGCTGATCACTTGTATCCTTTTAGCCAAAGTAATACAAGTTTGAATGGTCAAATGCCTTGGAAACTTGTGTCAGAGGCCTTCGAAACTTGTGTCTGTTAATATTAAAATAATATAAAAATCTATTTAAAATTTAAAGTTGACCAAGTTGACGTGGGTAGTGTCAGGCCACACTCCCACACTTAACAAAAGGTGAAGTCTCTTATTTGATAAAAACAAAAAGCAAAGAAAGTTAAAACAAACATCAATCAATAAAGAAGAAAAACAGAAGTGGAGCAAGTTTGGACGAAAGATGAAGAAGAAAAAAACCAAAGACAAAGATGAGATGGAGAATGATCGGCGAAGTGGTGTCGCTACCAAAAAAATGGAAGCGACTGCAAGGTATGGGTATCTTTTTGTTTTTTTTTTGTTGAAAAAATGATTATATTAAAGAGATCTGGTATGAGATTCGGACCTTTCTTAGATTCAAGCAGAGAAGACCTTAGAAAAATGCATCTCTTGTGCCCATGATAAATGCCAGCATGCTAGGTAGTCACGCATCAAAAAATCCTTAATGATGACTTCTCACATGAAACGGTAAGAATTCTAGAGATCCAACTTTAATTCCTACAGATAGGGTTAATTGATTGAAAGAGCTTAGTATTGAAGGTACTGAATAAAGAAATACAACATTGCATTGTACGTGTTAATAATAGCCCAAAAAAGACGCGATGAATATATAAATTGTAGTAAGATTTTTGTTTTCCTATCACAATCCTTAGAAATTATATTTTTATCCTCAAAGACAGATGAGGTGAATAATACCAGCTATTTTAAGTTCACATATGAAAAAATATTTATATAATAATCTCAGCTCCAAACTCTTTCACCGCAGAAGAAAGTTGATATTCTGTGAAAAAGGCTATTATTTATAATCCCATCAGCAATTTAAAAAAAAAAAGAGTCATGGGCCGCAATCAAAGCCCATCAACAGAAGTTTTGGACTAGGCTTTTGCAAGCCCTTCCTGAATCCACTCTAAGTGGCTTTGTGAATTCCAACAACCTAGTATGAACTCGGTTGTCTTTCGGTGCAATGGGGACCATTGGTGTTTTGTCTGCCTTTAATTATTGATGCAAGTTAGGATCTTAATAATATGCTGGTCATATTAATGAATGCTCGTAAAGTATTGATTAACAATTTATTTTTAAAAAATTTTAACATTATTTTTATGAGAAATAAAAAATACTGTCAAAATATTAATTAATTTTTTTTAAAATGAATTATTAACTAATGTTTTAAGGATATTTGTTAGCATTTTTCTAATAATATTAGTGTTTTGTCTGCTTTTGATTATTGATGCAAGTTGGGGAACTATGTATATTTTTTTCATTTTTCAAGAGACGTTTGTCATCGTTGTTTTAATAATATTATTTGTATTTTTTAAAAATATGTGTAGGTAAAAAAATATGTAAAAAAATATTTAAATACATTTAACAAATAGTATTATTATAACTAATTAAGAGCTCACTGTCATCGAAGCACTCAAAAAGCATATTCCCATGAATTCATCATCCCCATCCCCAATTCAGCCATGGGCCTTACTTAACCCTTAAAAAGGTCGTAGGCCTCACTGAAGCCCATCAAGATAAGTTTTAGATTAAGCTTTTTCCCTTCCCGAATCAACTCCAGTTAGTGGGCCTTGAAATTTCAGGCTACCTAGCTAGTATATATCAACAAGAACAGTATATAATTTTTGGGTTTTTAAAAAGAAAGATAGAAGTTAAAAACTACACTAGTGCATGTGTATCTGACAATTGACGAAGGTTGCTTTAATAATGGCCAAGAGTGGAAAGGAAAACACTTGTGGTCCACACGGTTTTCCTTAATTCATTGATGCAAGTTGGGAAACTATGCTTGTTTTCTTCGCATCTCCTGGTACCCCACAACAACACTTTTTACTTTCATCGAAGCACTCAAAAAGTATGGTCTTTGTCTATTATTCCACCTGAATAGTCCATTCCCACCCACTGCCACAGATTGTTCTGGTTTTCCTCTTACTCTTCCCCTCCATTTCTCTGTTCTCACAAAGCAGAATTAGCATTCATTCAATTCTCTCTAATTCAAGAAATGGCGAAAGGAGTTCTTTATTTCAAATTTGGCTAAGGAATCTTTATTTCTCTTTGATTTGGATAGTTAGCCGGCCCTTGAATTAGTATTTTAACACACAAAACTTTGATACGTCATATATATAGAGAGTTAAGAAGTCTTGTAGAGTGCTGGTTATTAACTTGTTATGGAAAGAAAAGTTCGTGTGTGTATTTGGTGTTTGGGTTATATAAGAGTCTCTTTGTGTATCTTATAATCTTTGTATATCTTTGTGTTTTCTATATATATGCGATTGTTTAATACATTTTTTCCCTATTTTGTATTGTTAAGATAAGACGGAAAAAATAGAATGATGGTCTATGTGGAAGCAAGTGGAAGTCGAAACAAAATTTATGTAGTTTGGCCTAATAGTCTATTTTTATAATAGAAACATTTTAAAGACTATATTTTTTTTCTATTTATAATTACATATACAATGACTCATAAGTAAGGTATACCCTAAATATAGGAGCTAACTTTAGGCTAACCCTATACTAACATGTACATACAATATATTTTGACCTCTTGGCCTACAACATATCTTTACACTTACATTATCTTTAACATGTATAAACCACTATAATTAACTATGCTGACAACAAATTGGTATCAAGGATTCCAATATTTTAACAAAATATTTTTACATTTCATTAATTTTTCTTCTTTAATACGAGTGTCTGAAAATTGGCATAAAAAATTGAGATAATTGAAACATGGGCCAGGCTCGAGGGTAGTCTATTGGTGCTTCTCTTATATATTATTGTCCATTTAGGCTTTTCTACCATACATAAGGCATTTCTTATTCTATGCAAATCCAGCATGTAAATACAAAACATTTTGTTGACATTGTTGTATTATTATCTAAGTGACAACCATCACCTTAAAAAAGTTGGTTTCCTTTGTTGTATTGTAATTTGTATCTTTGTGGATCATGGAGATTAAGATTGTTAAAAAAAAATGGGGCTGTTATAGGAAATTTTTTTGTCCAATGACTCCAATTGATGTTACTAATTATTTTCTAAAAACAACATGTTGTTTTTCCAATTAGAACTCTTCAACTGAATGATAAAAAAAAAGAATTTTATATCCTATTATATCCCAAATAAAACAATAACTTCAAAATTACTATATTGTATTTTTTTTTTGGAGTTAAAAACAGCAGAAATTTTTTTTTTTTTAGAAAAAAAAAAAACGAAGAATATACAACAGGAGCAACAAAATGCTCAGCACAGGGACGAATATGACATAAAATGATACATGGGCCAGGCTTGTAGATTCTTTGTGGATCATGGACTCAAATTTGCTGAGGAAATTCTTGACCTTCGGCTCAGTTGGTAGAACTGGTATTAGTTTTGGGCTTTGATTATACATACTTTGACAAGTCTTTGTTTTAGAAAATAACTTTGTCGACTGATTTTAATGAGCCCAGAGTTTGGATTTTGGATCAAGTTATTTCTCTCAGAGGTCCAGAAAAAATAAACCACTTTTAGGGCTAGCCTCCAAAAGTTAATAGTAATCACAGTAACACGTAAGAAAATAACTTTGTTGACTGATTTTAGTGGGCCCAGAGTTTGGATTTTGGATCAAGCTATTTCTCTCAGAGGTCCAGAAAAAATAAACCACTTTTTTTGAAGGGCTAGTGTTGTTGATCATAGTAACACGTACTCTAGATATCTCTATGGCTAGCCTCCAAAAGTTAATGCGTAATCAATCTAAAAAAAAAAAAATTATTTACCTACTACAAATAAATAAATAAATAAATAATTTAATACATGCTTTTAGGGTATATGTTAGTTAAATATTTTAAGAAAATTTTTATCGAGAATTGAAAAGTTGTCAAACATTTTGATAACTTTTTAAATTTCTGATAAAATAGATAAATAAATAAAATACTACAATTGCATATAGACATCCACTTGAGTTTGAAAACATTTTATGTCATTTGCCTTGCAATAAAAACTATAAATATTTCATGTAAGCCTAGTGGTGGTGGTGTTGGTGGCAATGGCAACAATGAAGGTGGTATATTGGTGGTGGTGCGATAGTGGCAATAAAGACGATAATGATGACAATAGTGGTGATGGTGGTGGTAGCAATAGTGATGGTGTTAGTGGTATAAAGGAAAGAAGAAAAACTTTTTCTACCTTCTAAAAGTGGAAAACACAATTTTGATTTCTTTTGTTGTTGATTGCATAAGGCATTTTCATTAACTTTTCTTTTTTGTTGTGTCAAATACGAAAGTAATAGGATTCAAAACTCCACACATTAATAATTTCTAGTAATTTCTAAACAAAATCTGATCAAACATTTGGTATTTATCAATTTACCAAAGCTATTTGATCATCACTTCTACGAGACCATCACTATTATATATCTTGGTATGAAAAACGGAGGCTACAAGTTCTTATTTATGACAATTATGGCACACACAGTAAATACTAATTAATTCTGTTAATGGTTTAATGCAACAAAAAGCGAAAATCGATACCATAAAATATTGAATTAAATTAAAAATTAAAATAAGGTTGAGCAATGGCCTTCGGCTAAAGTGCTAAACACACTGTACAAGACAACTCAATTTCCAACCTTTCATTATTTTTTTATTTTTTATTTTTTCCTCACCACCAAACACATATTACTTTATTCTCCTCGATTTCTACACTTTTGAATTTCATCAGATCTTTATCTACATTTTTATCACTTTATGACTTTTGTCTTCCATCTTGTTGTAACTTCTCTTCGTCTTCTACTAATACTAGTGCCTCCTCCAGTTCTCACTCTCAAATTTCTCAATACAAGTACCTTTGTTCATTTATTTTATTTTCATTTTTTTCTTTTGAGGTTTTATTTTCTTTGTCATTTTTTCCCATTATAAATGCTAGCATGTTAGGTAGCCATGCATAAATCTAAAAAAAAAAAAAACCCAATCATGAATTCTAACATCATACTCTAAGAATTCTATAAATTCAACTTTAAATCCTTTGGATAGGAATAATTACTCCCTTGGATCAACCATAGAGCCAAAAGAAATCATGGACTAGAATTGAAGAGCTTAGCAATAGGATGTATTAAATAAACAAGTACAATATTACATTGTACATATTCATAATAGGCCAAAAAATGCATGATAGATATATAAATTGCTGTCTTCTTATCACTTTCCTTTCAAAATTATATTTTTATCGTCAAATACAAAAACTCAGTTGTAAACTCTTTCACCAGAGTAAAAAGCTGATATTTAGTGAAAAATGCTAATTTTCATAGGCCACATTTAAAGCCCATCAGCAATTTGACCATCAGCAACTCCAAGTTGGGAAACTGTGCATTTTTTTCGTTCTTGTGTCCACAACCACGTGCATTATAGTATTATACTAGGAGTCACCGTCTTCGAAGCAGTCAAAAGAGTCGTGCATCAAAAATTGCTTTGAGGCAAAGTATACCTTCACGTCAATCAAAAAATTGCAATTTTGTGCAATTATTTTTAATATTGAATGAATAATTCATCCACTACTCTGAAGTTTATCATCTAATCTAGAATTTTCTTCTCAAAAAATCTAATCTAGAATTTCAGGATCCAAACAAATAATTCTTATAATATGAAATAAAAATAATAAAAAAAATTTAAGAGTTTTGGTAGATATATTATGGCCCAAGTGGGCCCCAAATCACTTATAGGCCTATATACTCATAGAACAAACGTATTAACCTCAAGTTATTATATGTTTAGCCTACTAATCTAAGATTAGTCAAATAGTCTCTAGTATATGAACTCTCATTATAACACAAGTACTTAATATGTAGAAATTAGTACCAATAATCAATTTTTTTTTTTTTTATAAAGTTACCCATGTGTTTCTGTGAAGAATAAAAGAAAGAAAAAAGAATGAAGAAGAAGAAAAAAATGGCAGTTGGAGTGAGTCTGTGAAGAAAAAAGAAAGAAGAAGAAAACATGAAATCTAAAAAAGCCGTTGAGTTGAGTGAGTTTGTGAAGAAGAAAGGAGAGCAAAAAAATAATAATAATAAAAGTAAGGACGTGAATTCTCTGACCGTGAGTCCTAGTAGTGTGTGTTTATTTACCAAAATGTCATGGAAACTTTGTTTCTATAACTCAAAAACACCTAAAATGTGTTTTTAGTTTCCATAATTCATCACTCAAAAATCAGAGAATTGAGTGATGGAAACAAAACTTGAAAACAAATCCAAACAAGCTTTCTCTCCGTGGGTCCCACTATTTTTTAGTGATGAGTGATGGAAACAAAGTTATGGGTGATGGAAACAGAGTTATAAATAATGGAAACTGAAAATTCAAACAACCCCTTATTACCCGAAAAAGGAGAGGCGGGTTTGTGGGGTTGTATTAATGAAACTGATACTGAGGATGATGACTTGGCAAAGGGATGGGTATTTGTTCAGGCAATATCAATAATAATCCTATGTCAATTGACAACTTTTCTTGGTTTATTTTCTAAAATACTTATTAAAAGAAATATTTTATAATTGGCGAATTAGTTGAGAGTTGAGATCCAAATGTTGAAAAAATGTTGGCTTTGACATGTGGTAATAATATAAGGGAAATATTAATGAATGCCCTAAGGGCATTTGTTAATGAACCATTTTAAGAAAGTTTTTATGGGAAAAAAAAATAAGCAATTAATGTTTTGACAGCTTTTACTATTTTCTCATAAAAGTTGTGTCAAAACTTTCTTATAATAGCTTGTTAACAATTGTCTCTGAGCATTCGTTACACCCATACTATAATAAGATTTCTCAATATATATATATATATATATATATATATATATATATATATATATATATATATATATATATATGCATGTATGTATGTATAGACACACACACATACTAATACTACATGCAATCTCATGTGACGCATGAGAGTTAATAATATACATATTATAGATATTTTGCAAGATAGCATTTACTAAAAAAAAAATTTATAATAAAATGAAATAAAATACAATGGGAAGAAGTATTTAACTTCTATTATTTTCCATGGTTTAGAAGTGTTGTTTAACATGGAACATTATTGGGTTGCTGGGAGAGATGTAAAATGTTAATACTAAATTTAAGGACGCAATTTGTGCCTAAGCCCAACAATAGGAAGGGTAGAGGCTCAAAGAGCCTAATACAATAAATTTGTAGACAATGAGTTAGAAATCTAGTTTCTGATGAGCTTAGATAACAACGACAGTGGCCCAATACCACAAAATGATAAAAATAGATTAGTTTGTATGATGAAAATTGTCCTCAGACTCAAGCCAAGGAGCTGATTCTTATATTTCTTTTTCTCAAAGACGGATTACAGATATTATTCTTGAGTCTACAGTGTTTTATCTCCTTCTCTCTCGATCCTTTTATTCTTGGGGTTTCCTCTGCCCTTTACACTCTCCTTTCTTCTCTCTCTATCCTCCACGTATGGATCAGATTATGGGACTGGGTACTTGTCTCATCAGCACCTTCCTGAAGCTTTTGGAGATAGTTGTAAGGCTAAACCCTGCTACTTAGGCATTACTTCCACATTAATGCGGCCAGAGAGTTAGCTACAGAGCATTCAATGCGGTGACAACAGCTTTTTTTATCCTGTACCTTTACAATTTATATCTTTACCTACAGGATCTCTTAGAATCTTGATTCTGAGTGGCAAACCACACCTCCCCACTTCGGCTTTACGCAGCCGAAGAAGTATTCCTCCTCGAAAGATAATTTCTTGTCCTCGGACTGCCTAGTGACCTCAGACTGGGCCTCTGGCCCAATTGATACATAGACATGTATTCCTGGGCCCGTTGCCGCTACACTAGACATATGTACTTATGTTGTCAACAACTCAGTGCAAGTTCATAATTACAAGAACCTAACTACAAAATAATTCACAATTCTTAAATTAATAAAACAAAATTCCCAAAAGTTGTATATATAGTTATATATACACACTCAAAACTAATATCGTTCGAATACATACATATTGTACAACCAAGTCTTAATTTTCCCATTAACCATTCATCATTCAATTAGCACACACAAACACAACAACCTTCACAAGTGTGGTGCATTACAAAATTTTAAATTATTTTTACGAGTTATTCTTTTTTATTAATATTACACTTGCTTGAGGAAACTATAGAACTGGAAGATGATCCAATACTTTGGAAAATGATTTCTATATTCACATGATGAACTAAGTTACAGAGATTTTTCTGTCATATATATATATATATATATATATTTATATACTGAACAGAGTAGGAGGAAAAGATATAAACTAACCAACTTACAAAAACCAATTAAAACAAACACATGTCACCTGCACTAATGCTAATATAATTATAAGTAGAACAACCTGTAGCTTATCATTTTATTCATATACAAGTAGACACATAAAACGATTGTTGTTCTTCACTATAATGTGCATCTTCAATGCTTCTATTCTTGATTGTAGCTTTTTTTCAACCTTCGATATTGCAATGACAAAAAGAGCGGGTTTTGAAATCATAATTAAAAAAATTATAATAGAATATCATTTTTACAGTCAAATGTGAAAGACACCCTTATCAAAAAAAAGAAAGAAAAAAAAAAGATAGTGAAAGACACATATAGCTTAAACAAGGAAGTCAATACCGTATTTGAGACCATTTTAGTTTAGTCAAGAAAATGAAATATTTCGGTACTGGTTAACACCGGTATATCATTTCGTGATTACCACTAATATATATATATATATATATATATATATATATATATATATATATATATATATATATATATATATATATATATATCTTCATTATTCAAAACCAATAAAATTTGTTACAAATATTTAAAATGATAATTTACATGTATGCTTTAACATGTGAACCTTCTTATTAAAGTTTCAACTCATTAATAAAAAAATAAAAGAAAATACTTAGCATTTCCCTTATATTAATAATAGTAAGGGCACCCACATCTATGTGAATTTTTTTTTTTTTTTTCCATTTTACACATCTAAAACTTACTTTTTCTATTTTACACACATATTTTTACAAAACACCCACATTAATTTGTCTATTATATGCATTTATTCAAATAAAATATTCATTTATTTACATGGTGAATAGTGTGAAATATTCAAATAAAATATTATACACTTTTTTTTACACGGTGAGGTGAGTCAAAGGTAGAGAGAGGTGAGAGAAAAAAAAAAGTCATTTACATGGTGAATAGTAACTGTGCATATATGCAAGGTTACTGTTCATTTACACGGTCATGGTTTATATTTGCACATTTTTACAAAGACTAATGTGGATTTTTTTGAGTTAAAATGTATAAATTTGATACTTTTTTCTATTTTAAAAAATTATAGATAAGTTGATGTAGATACTCAATACAAATTTGTAGTTGTAAATAGCTGACCACTTGTATCCCTAAGAGCATCCACATCAGTGGATGCAAAATTCTCGTCTATTTTACAAGAAAAAACCTACTTTTTCTATTTTACACACTTATTTGTACAAAACACCCACATCAGTTTATCTATTTTACACATTTATTCAATAAAATATTCATTCCTTTACAATTTTTTATTATCCCCTCCCTTGCAGACCCACCGTCACAACCAATGATCACTCCAGCCACAATCATCACCACCCAGAAAAGCCAAGCCGATCAAGATCAAAACCCACCGACCCACACCCACAATCAACCAACAAACCAGAAAAAAAACCCCAACAACCAACAGATCGGAGCGAGATCGAGGCCTCTGGCCTGAATAAGATTGACGCTTCGCAGCCCTGCCACCTCCTCACGATGGCCGCCGGCCTCAAGCTCAACCAAAAATGGATCAAAACCGACCGACCCACACCCACAATCAACCAACAAAAAAAAAAAAACCCAACAACCAATGGATCAGAGCGAGATCGAGGCCTCTGGCTTGAGCAAGATCGATGCCTCGCAGCACCGCCACCTCCTCGCGATGGCCGCTGGCCTCAAGCTTAACAAAAAATGGATCAAAACCCACGAGATTCTAGGCGACGGACCGTCGGAGAACTCTGTTCATGTTGTAGGCAACGGACTCGTCTGGCGACTCGACTTGCTCGACCTTGTTTTCATCGGTGGCGATGACGATCGGCGGAAGCTAGAGGAAGAAAAATTGATGAGATGAGAGAAGAGAGAGTTGTGTTGTATACCTAAGAGAGAGAGGGAGGTGAGAGTCAGTGGAGAGGAGAGAGAAAAAACTATTAAGATATTAGATAGACATGCTATAGTATCCGTGTAAGTTTACACAGTATTGTAACAATTTGTATTTTATAGATAAGTTTACACCCATTAATGTGAGTGCTTTTTTATTCAAAATATATAAAATTGATAACTTTTTTTTTCATTTTACATATTTATACACATTTATTCATCCAATGATACGGATACTCTAACAAAAGTATTATAAGTTTGATTTGTCAAACGCCTTCACAATTTGTGTCAAATGACTTTGAAACTTGTATCCTTTTAATGTTAAAAAAAATATACTCAAAGTTCACGTGGTAGTGTCAGGGCACACTTCCACACTTAACAAAAGGTAAGAAGTCTCTTATTTGATAAAAACAAAAAGCAAAGAAAGTTAAAACAAACATCAGTCAGTAAGAAGAAAAACAGAAGCGGCGCAAGTTTGGACGAAAGATGAAGAGGAAGAAAACCAAAGACAAAGAGGAGATGGAGAATGATCGGCGAAGTGGCGGCGCTGCCGGAAAAGTGGAAGCAACCGCAAGGTATGGGTATCTTTCCTTCTTTTTTTTTTTTTTCGAAAAAATGATTCTATTAAAGTGATCTGGTATGATACTTAGAGATTGATGAGATTGGGACCTTTCTCAGATTCAACTATTCAAGCAGAGAAGACCTTAGAAAAATGCACCTCTTGTGTACTAGTCATTCAGCATGCTAGGTAGTCACGCATCAAAAAAACCTTAATGGTGACTTCTCATATGAAACATTAAGAATTCTAGAGATCCAACTTTAATTCCTGCGGACAGGGTTATTGATTGAAAGTGCTTAGCATTGAAGGTACTAAATAAAGAAATACAACATTGCACTGAACATCTTCATAATAGGCCAAAAAAGAAACGATTGATATATAAATTCAGTAAAATTTTTGTCTTCCTATCACAATCCTTAGAAATTATATTTTTATTGTCAAAAGTAATGATGGTGAATAATACCATCCATTTTAAGTTCACATATAAAAAAAAAATATATATATATATATATAAATATATGTAATAATCCCAGGTGCAAACTCTTTCAACGAAGAAGGAAATTGATATTATGTGAAAAATGTTATTATTTATAATCCCATCAGTAATTAAAAAAGAAAAAAAAAAAAGTCATGGGCCGCACTCAAAGCCTATCAACAGAAGTTTTGGACTAGGCTTTTGCAAGCCCTTCCTGAATCAACTCTATGTGGCCTTGCAAATTGGAACAACCTAGTATGAACACAGTTTGCTTTCGGTGCAGTGGGGGCCACTGTTGTTTTGTCTGATTTTGATTATCGATGCAAGTTGGGGAACTATATGTATATTTTTTTCGTTCGCATCGTTGTATTCCACTACTACGTGTTTTATACTATTATTATATTAAGAGCTCACTGTCATCGAAGCACTCAAAGAGTCAAACAGCATATTCCCATCCCTTACCACAGATCACAGATCCTTCTGCTCTTACTTGCTCTTACTCTCCAGTTCTCTGTTCTCACAAAGCAGCTTTAGCATTCATTCAATTCTCTCTAATTCAAGAAATGGCGGAAGGTGTTTTGTTCGACGTTGCTAAGGGAATCATTGGGATGGCGGGCAAGCTAGCACTACAAGAGTTTGTGCTCATCTGTGGTGTCAAAGACAAGATCAACAAACTCAAGGAGAGAGTTTCCACAATCAGTGCTGTGATTTTGGATGCAGAGGCGAAGCAACACAACAGTGAAGAGATCAAAGAGTGGCTGAAGGGGCTGAAGGATGCCATGTGTGATGCGGATGACTTGCTGGATGAAATCTCCACTGAGGCCTTAGGACGGGAAGTGATGACCCGGGACAAGAAGGCCAAAGAGGTACGCATCTTCTTTTCTAAATCTAACCAGCTTGCATATGGTGTTAGAATGGGTCATAAGGTTAAGGCCATGAGGGAGAGGTTTGATGCGATTGCAACTGATAGCAAGTTGCTTGAGCTTGCTATAACTGCAGACAGGCAGTTTCAGTTGGAAGAACGTTTTGAGGAGAGACAAGTCAGGTATAAGGCAAGACAGCAGACTCATTCCCTTGCAAGTGCTGAAGATGTTATTGGGAGGGAGGAGGATAAGAAGGCCATCATTGGATCTCTGTTGGATCCCAATGTCAAGGAGAATGTTTCTGTCCTTCCGATAGTTGGTATCGGAGGACTAGGAAAGACCACAGTTGCTCAACTTGTCTTCAACGATAAAGAACTCAAAGACCATTTTGAGCCAAAAGTGTGGGTGTGTGTCTCTGAGAATTTTGATGTGAAAATAATTGTTCAGAAAATCTTGGAGTGCATAAAAAAAGAGAAACCAGCAAAAGACCTTGAAATGAACACGTTAGTCAATGATGTTCATAAGGAAATTAATGGAAAAAAATACTTGATTGTGTTGGATGATGTGTGGAATGACGATCGTGAAAAATGGTTTAGCTTGAAAAAAATTTTGATGGACGGTGCAAGAGGTAGTAGAATCTTAGTGACTACACGTAGTCAAAAAGTGGCGAAGATTGCACAACCTATTCGAACACATGTGTTACAGGGTTTAGATGAAAATAATGCTTGGTCTTTATTTAAGAAGATGGCATTTGAAGAGGGGGAAGAACCGAAGAATGCAAGTTTTGTAAATATTGGGAAGGAGATTTTGAAGAAATGTGCAGGGATTCCTCTTGCTATAAGAACAATAGGAGGTTTGTTGTATTTTAAAAAATCTGAAATGGAGTGGTTATCATTCAAAAACAATGAACTCTCAAAAATACGTCAGAATGAAAATGACATTTTACCGACACTAAAGTTGAGTTACGATTATCTCCCGTCACACTTGAAGCAATGCTTTGCTTATTGTAGTCTATTTCCTAAGGATTGTGAGATCAACAAGTCAAGTTTGATTAATATGTGGATGGCGCAAGGGTTTATCACGTTGTATGATGAAAAACAATGCCCAGAAGATGTTGGTCATGAGTATTTTATAGATTTACTTTGGAGATCATTCTTTCAAGAAGTTGAAAAAGATGAACTTGGCAATATTTCTGAACTCAAAATACATGATCTCATGCATGATATAGCAATACAAGTAACAGGGTCAGAGAGCACCACCATTTATTCAAAAGACAAAGTCATTGATGAGAAAACTCGACATGTGTCATTTGGGGATATGTTGCACTCATCATCAGAGATTCCGATCTCATTATCCAAAGCAAGAAGGATAAAAACATTTTTTTTGCCATGTCAACTTGGGTATGTTGCTTCAAATTTGGATAGTTCAACTTTTAGTGAAATTATTGCAAGTTTTAAGTTTATACGCTTGTTGGATTTGCATAAAATGGGGATTAAAATAATTCCAAGTTCTATAAAAAAGTTGAAGCATCTAAGATATCTTGATCTTTCTATGAATGAAGGCATTGAGATGCTTCCTAATTCTATTGTCAAGTTGTACAATTTGCAAACACTTAAACTCTCTGAGTGTACAAACCTTAAAGAATTGCCAAGAGATATTAACAAATTAGTCAACCTCAGGTTTCTTGAAATTGATAGTTGTTCGGGGTTGACTCATATGCCGAATGGACTGGGTCAATTGACTAATCTACAAACATTGTCAACATTTGTAGTGAGGGTAGGATGGATTTAGTGCCTAAGAGTTACGGTGGATTGAAGGAACTTGACAAGCTAAATGAGCTAAGAGGAAATCTCTCAATTGAAAATCTCAAACAAGTAAAAGATGCTGCATTAGAGTATAAGGATGCAAATTTAAAAGAGAAACAACGTCTTGATTGGTTGGACTTAAACTGGGTAGAAGTAGACATTGATGAGACGGGTGTTGGTTGTGACATGTCAGTGGAAGCCTTGCAACCACATATAAATCTCAAAGTATTGAGTTTAAATCGGTACGGGGGAGTGATATTTCCACTTTGGCTTGAGACGCTCACAAATCTTGTCCAATTTAAATTATATTTATGTAAAAAATGCCAATATCTTCCACCGTTGGACCAATTTCCTTCTCTCAAAATTATTAATTTGAAAGGATTGGATTGTTTAGAGCACATATCAGATTCAGAGAGAGATAACATTGATTCTTTATTCTACCCATCTTTGGAGAAACTCGATATTTGGGGTTGCCCTAATTTAAAGGGATGGTGGCGGGGAAGTAGGGATTCTCTTCCTTCATTTCCTCGTCTTTCCGACTTAAGAATTGGGAATTGCCCTCAGCCGACTTCCTTTCCTTTGTTTCCATATCTCGAAAGTTTGAGCCTAAGTAATTGTAGCTTGAACTTGAAGCAGTCATTGAAGAGGATGATGATAAACAACAAGTCTTCAGGGATTGTTGCCCCTCTCTCCAAATTAAGTTACATGTATATAGATAACACAGAAGAAGCTTTGCCAGAGGAGTGCCTACCAAATCTCATTTCTCTTCGTACTCTATTTCTATACAAATGTCCTCTTCCTCAAGGCATGCGATATCTTACGGCACTTCAACATCTGAGTGTTGGGAAGTCTGAGGTGGTTGATATATTCAATGATTGGGATGAGACGGAATGGCAAGGACTTAGGACCCTTCCCTCTTTGAAATTCTTTCAACTTCCGAAGTTGGTCTCTCTCCCAATGGGACTTCAATATGTCAGCTCTCTACAAAATCTCAGAATTTTGTACTGTAATAGTTTGATAGCTATACCGGAGTCGATCTGCAAACTTATATCTCTTCAATCACTTGAAATTCGGAATTGCCCTAAATTGGAATCATTGCCAGAAGGAATCGGTGCCCTTACCTCTTTGCAAACACTAGAAATTGAAGGATGTCCCCTCTTACTGAACAGATGCAAGAAGCAAATCGGAGAAGATTGGCATAAAATTTCTCACATTCCCAATTTGGAAGGAGATTTGTCTCTGCAAGAAGAAGAGCCAGGTATATAAAAGTCACCATTTTACTCCCAACCTTCGATTAAAAAAAAAAAAAATCCGAAAGCCCAATTCTTCTTCTCCGTTGTTCTCTCTTAACATCTGTATCTCTTGGTGATTAAATTTCAGATGAAGAATAACCAAATGAAGAAGCAAAGAAACCTGCTCGTCAGAATTGGGACTTAATTAAAGCTTTTGGGTGCTGCAATTGTTCAACAACTCAACAACTCCCTCACTGGTACTAGCTCCTTTCTTTTCTTTTCCTTTTCCCTTTATCTAATTTCTTACATTTCAATAAATTTCATCTTTTTATTTTCAACCGGGTTGATGTGGTGATGTACTTGATGTGCTTCGTTATCCATTGTGTAAACAGAGTTAAAATTGGAGAATTGAACTGGGTAACCATGGCATAGGAATCAGCTCATTCTACAGGTATTTTGTTGCTTTAATTCCTTTTTATATTTATAAAATTCCAGTTCTTTGTTATGTCTACAGATTTACCATTTATCACATTTTTCATCTAAGTCAAATCACTATGGGGATCATGCTTTATAGTAAAATATAATTTTCAAGCATCATGGCTTTATTTTGAAATTTAGCTTGATATTTAGAAAGGAAGATGTCAACAAAACAATGAACTAACTAAGTTTTCTCACTTTGTTGATTAATATTGTTGGTTGATTTGAGCTATAAAAAAAAGAAAAAGAAATCTTTCACTGACCTGTTTTATAACACCAAATCTTTCACAGTCAAGATGATTCCTTTTTTTTTTAAGCTATTTTTTCTACGGATAGAAGGAGTGGAAGAGAAAGAACTCAAAGCCGCCCGCCCTGAACCCTTACCCGACGGCCGCCGCAGTCTCGGCATGCATGGGAGATCGAAACTCACAAGCTCTCCATTCTCACCTCCTCCAACCTCCAGCTGTCAGTCTCTCTCTCTCTTTTAAAAATTACTAAACTCAGAGCATGAACTGAACCTTTTCATATAATGATTTTGTTGTTGCTGTGTTAATTTTAGCTTGTGCAAATTGAATTTTGCTTTCTCTCTCACTATATCGCTAGCTATATATAGTTGAAAAGCGGTGATCAGTCATGTTTTCTTTGACTGATCCCAATTTCATTACAGAATGAAGGCCCTAACTTGTTTGTTTAAACACTGACTTAGTTCAGTAGGAAAAGTAAGTGAACTTTTAATTTCTTGAATAGTTGGTAACCACATTGCCTCTTGATGTTCACAGGTTCTACATTATGTGTTTTTGGGTTTAAAATTTTGAGTGCAGGTTTCATGTCATTTCTAATTTCATTCCTTGTTTGATGAAGGCCATATTGCTGGGTTTTGTGTTTTGTGCGCCATCCAAAAACATGGCAGCTGTGCTCTTCAGTCAACCGGAAGAATATTAGCATATATGATTTTGTCAGGAACTTGCAGTGTATCCTTCTGTTCTTCTAAGTGTATTTTTTTTCTTGATAATTGAATGGAATGTTCAGTGTTTTGTCATGATGACTGTTGATGAAAATTTATTGATTATTTTAACCAAAAATACTGTGTTAGCCAGTGAGGGGTTGGTGAAGAAAACTAAAAAGAGGTGTTTTGGTTCTTGGTAATTGTATCTAAATTTATACAATTACCCTAGAAAAAAAAATATGCATCTAAATTTATACAATTTCAACATTTGCTTTGATCTTAACCACACAATTAGGCATATCACGGAATTTTCGAAAAGCTAGATAGGAAGATGCTCATGAGTACATGGTAAACTTGCTGGAATCAATGCATAAATGCTGTTTACCTTCTGGAGTGCCGAGTGAATCCCCTGGTGCTTATGAGAAGAGTTTGGTACACGAGATCTTTGGAGGTCGCCTCAGGAGTCAGGTAACCCTTTGTTTCTACCTTGTATAATATTTGACATATTTGTTAATGGCCAACCTGTTTTTTTGGGAATTGGTTTTAGATAGTTTTTAGACATTTTGCAAATGAGCTTGGAAATTTTTTTACTTAGATTTATTCGATAAGTTTTCTTGTTACTTCTGCAGGTTAAATGCTTGCAATGTTCATATTGCTCCAATAAATTTGATCCATTCTTGGATTTGAGTCTTGAAATAGTCCAGGCAGATTCCTGGCATAAAGCACTTGCGAACTTCACTGCTGCAGAGCAGTTAGATGGAGGAGAGAGGCAATACCAGTGCCAACAATGCAAGCAGAAAGTTAGGGCTCTCAAACAGCTTACTGTGCACAAGGCTCCATATGTCCTAGCCATTTATTTAAAGCGTTTTCATTCACATGATCCTGGGCAGATGATTAAAAAGAAAGTTCATATTGGTCCTACAATAGATTTGAAACCCTTTGTCAGTGGTTCCTATGTAAGTTTTTTTCATTTCACGTTTTTTTGGTTGCATAATGGGCAAATATAATTCTACAAATGATCACATTTTCCCTGAGAAAAATCTTGCCTTTAGGACTGGAAATCCTGGGTTTTATCTGACAAATAACATGGTTATATGAATTAAATAAAGAACATGAAAAATTCTGCTTATGAACAGGGAAGTAATACCCTGGTTGCTTTGATGGAAGACCCAATTCTTGTATCTGCCTCAAATTCATTCAAGGCTATCCCAAAGAGGAAGTTCTCAATTTATGAAGGATCTGGCATGGAGGGATTAAGTAAATGACAAAGAATAATTGGGTTTATGTGTTCCAATTTGAATATGCAACTATTGAGTATTGGCCCTGCATTTGTTGATGATTGTGTTCTCAAAAAAAACCATTAAGATACTCCCATTTGGAATTTCAGATAGAAAATTGTAAAGTTTTATGAATTGATTACAATGTTGGAAATGTGTTATACAATAGTTGTCACTAGACAGATTACTATAGCGCCATTTAGCATTCTCATTTCCACCTTCCTTTTAATGTTAGTTTTGTCCCCTTTCATATGATAAGTTTGTTGGCACTGATGAAGCAACAACCTGTGTGTGCCTAGTTATTCACCACAAGCAAAATAGAATGTAAGAATTGATCGAATGTTGGTTCTTTGCTTCTGATTCTGTTTTCTTAAGTGTATGTGTGTGCCTAGTTATTCACCACAAGCAAAATGGAGTGTAAGAATTGATCGAATGTTGGTTCTTTGCTTCTGACTCTGTTTTCTTAAGTGCAGGACCTCAGTTGCTCATATGGATTCTCCAAATATTGTGGACATGGGACTCTCCCAGATGTCATCTCGTGTTATTGGTCACAATTTGGATGCTGAGTTGGATGTACTCTCTATTTCTCTATAGTTTTGGCTTCTCAACAATGCCATCTCCTTATTGATCTGAATTACTATTTCTCGGAGTGAAAAGACTGCATAATTAAATGAATGCAGGTGCATCTTGTTGGTGGTTTTGAAGACGTTTCACCAAATGTCTGGCTCAGGATCCTCTATATTATTGTTTATTTTCCAAAGATGTAGTTATCTGAGGGTTTGAATAATTGAAGTTGAGTGTGTTGAACTTTCTGTGCAATATGCTTACTCTAGCACTAGATCATAAAGCCAGGCACAGTTGGTTGGTGATTCCTTTCCATTGTGTACTAAAATTGTTAAAATTTTTTGCACATGACCAGAGCATTTTCATGTTCAGAATCTCTCCGTTCTTGGGCATAACACTAGAAGGGATTCCAAAGGGAATGCATACCCCATGGTGGAAATCATCCGGTTCGTAACCTTCGGAGTGGCCATGTTGAAATTAGTGCTCAGGTGTGTTTATTTTATTTAGCTCTTATCTATTAACTTTTTCTCTCTCTTAATAACATTTGAAATTTTCTCTGAGGAACAGTTAAATATGACATTGACGAATGGTTTTTTTTTCCCCAGTAATACTGATACATTAGTAATTTAAAACTAAGAATTCACAGTTTGTCAAAGTAATGTAATTCGTTTGTAAATTATATATACATATATATATATATATATATATATATTTTCTATGGGAGTGTTTTCACGATAAATTTATAAATTGGCAGAATCACAACTATGCAGTTGACCCTGCATCACTTCCTGAGGGTGTGGAAGTAACTCATGTCAATCTTAATGATGCAAGCTGTGCTGGTCTTGCCTACCCTGCACAAAACATCATGTCTCTTCAATATCACCCTGAAGCATCCCCAGGACCTCATGATTCAGATAATGGTAATGGACACCCTCTCTCTCTGTCTCTCTCTCTCACATGCACATATAGAATCAATTTTCACCCATTGGGAAGGTGCTCACATCATTTGTATTAGAGCATTCCTTAAGATATGTATTAAAGTCATGGCTAATGCAAATCTCAAAGAATTCCGGAGTCCATGGATGAGAGGAGCTGGTTTTGTGGATTTCCTTTTTAATTCTTCTTTGCAGCTTCTCTATGCCCATATTGTGAATTATGTTTATTTAGAACGTATGACATAACTTCCATCACAGTATTGACATAAGGTATTCTTGCTACAGCTTTTTAGGAATTCATAGAGCTGATGAAGCGAGGAAAAGAAAACACTCAAGCACACAGGGTGGCAGTTTAAGCAATCTTAGTAATGTCCATGAAGTTCACATCGGCTATTTTATGTGGAGGAGACTAGTGTTGTATTGTCAGTTTTGTTAATGTTTATAGGATTGGTAAAATAATTGACAATGTGCTAAATTGAACAAGCCATTGATGATTTTAGAAGAATGAATGATTTAAGACATGCTGATGCAGGCAGGGGTCAAATCTCAGTTTTATTTTGTTTTATTTATTTTTAAGTGGTAGGGGCAATTTTGTAATTTCATAATTTCTAGGATGGGCTGTGCTAGTCCATTAGTTTTTATTTTGGTTTCATTTGAGTTTAGTTATTTAGTTTAGGTTTAGTAAAAATGCCCAAGGAGTCCAAGTCCTAGTCTTATTGGGAGTTTAAAATAAAGTCATATTGGATAATAATAAAGTTTAGTCCAAGTCCTAGTCTTAGTTTTCTGTGTGTGTGTTGAAGGATGGAGAGAAAGAGAGAGAGAGAATTTATATGCCTCCCCTATGTTTGGTCACACTTCATTATGACCATTACTATTTACTTTGGCCCCTCCAATCTTGCAATTCTGGCTCTGTCCCTATACATGAAAGCACTACGACATAAACAGTTTATAACTTACGCAATTGTTGCTGCTACAGTGAAGTAATTGTGCTTGTGAGACCCATAATGGATAGGCATCTGCCTCCCTTTCCCATAATCATCTTTGTTTCCAGACCGTTGGTTTGCAAATTCTTGGAGGGAGAAACCACGCCATAACAGAACCCTTGGTTCCCTGTACTGCACAGCATACAAATTTTCTTCTTGCATTATTCACAATCTCACTCATGGGCAAGGGAATGGAAATTTTGGTGATTATATACAATTTTGGTGAGTATGTATTTCATGCATGTGCTTCTAACCTGAGGGCAGACCAGGTCATCAATGGTGAGTGCTGCTGCTGATGCAATGTTAATGGCCTTTTCTCCAATTGTAGTTGCATAAAAGGAAATTCTTCCTTGCCTCTGTTCTTCATAGAAAATAGAATCCATGGTTTGCAACGCAACCATGTCACTGTACATTTTTACAGCAATTTCCTCACTGACCTATAGCCCATAAAGGTCTGTTTTTTTGGATATATTTTTACAATGAAAAATATATTAAAACTGAATTACTTCATCTTGAGAGGGGAAAAAATTAAAGGTGGAATACCTGTTTAAATTTGCTGCTCATAATCACCTGCCCATTGTCATCAAGTACACGGTAGCAGTGTACCCGCTCCACAGGTGATTCAGATATGAGCCTCATCTCAGGGGTGAATGCAACCTTTCCTCCTGGGAAATCTAAGACCTGCAACAAAAAGGGACCAAAATGAGTATGAAAGACACACACACAATTTTAAAAAATAATGATAATATAAGAAGAAAGTGTAGTTTGGAATAAAAATAGAAGAAGAAAAAAATGCATGATGCTCTGTCTAGAGATTCAAGGGTACTTTTGAAGAAATTTCAGAATAAATTTTTTGCTGGCCTGCATACTGTCTTGTTAAGTCTGTGATGATGCTTATGCCTCTTATCTATACCCGTATTCAGCATTCTAAAATTCTAATTGCTTATTCACTTCTAATTGAAGAGTGGTACAGCCCGTACAGCTCTGCTTAGTAATCATTCCAACAATGGTCACCTTAAAAATGGATTAACAAACTCTCCATGACATTCCTTCAAATGGTATAACAAATATGGCGGTCATAAGAAGCCATTATTTCTCCATCTTGCTTCCAGAAATACTCAAATATATGCACATGTAATCATAATACAATTTTTTTCTTATTAATATTTTTTAAATTCATGCCATGGCACAATTTTGCTGAGTAAACATGAAAATTTTCATTTCATAACACATTTTTAATTTACCAAATTACTTGATAATAAAATTAGTGTAATATATATATATATATATATATATATATATATATATATATATATATATATGCGTAATAGCCTTGAAAATTCACCTTGTACTCATCATAAAGAATGCTTCCTTGAACCTTAAGACATCATTAGTGATAGGAGATGGACCAATGAAAACTAAAAAGTTATTTACTAATCTAAGTAGGTAAAAAAAAATGTCATCTTTAAGTGTAATGTATAATCTCTCTTACATACTTGACCATAAATGACGCAACCAAACTGCATCTTAGCCATGCATGATAAAACATTACACCAAATGTCAACAAAAAAGTTTAAGTTCTAGGAAGATGTAGAAAGCTTCACAATTTGTTGCACAATTATTATTATTTTTTTTTCAAAACTACTAGGAAACTCAAAAGTCCTGCAACCAGCGATTTATTTACATGTGTATTTCTTGACTTCTTCATTTTAAACAAAGTGCATTGCAGCTAAGCTGATAATTGAACCTTTTTTCTTTTTTAAATTTCTTGTTTGCTAAGTAAAAGGAGATGATGAATTTTTTATATTCAATAATTTACTTGGTACAAAATTAAAAATTAAATAGGACACGTGGCACAAAATTGAGAATCCAATTAAAATCTAATTGGATTTTCTCTAACCTTTAGCTATTAATATATATAGATATGGTAACCTTATTATATTTATTCTTAAATGAAAATTCATCTAGACTATATATTTATTCTTATGCTAAAATAGACAGAATGTTTTGCATGAGCTAATGTGAATGCTATCCACCTCATTACACGCACGCTGCACGTGCGATAAGACTTTTTTTTTTAATATAATTTTTCAATTTGAATGTATTTTTTATTAGTAAGGTTATACAAAAAATGATTTTTATAAAACTAAAATTTAGGATTTGAAATAAAGTAAACTGCTAGGTTTAGTGTATGCTAGTTTTTAGGAAAAAATTGTATCAAATGTACATGAGATACGTTTAGATAGAAAGTGTGCTACTTTTTAAGAAAAAAAAATTTATCTAATAGTTTTTTTAATAGCTTATTTTCTTTTTCTTTTTTTGAGAAAACCTATGATTTAAAACCAAATTAACCAATAGTTCTTTACTGTTAAATCTAGTATTTCTTGAAAAATGAGTCCATTAAAGGGATTCTAATGGCATGAAACTTAAGAAATGGATAAAATAGATTCAATCAGAGAAGACCTTTGAAAAATTCACATCTTTTATACTAGTGATTGTTTGTTCCCATGACAAATGCTAGCATTCTAGGTAGTGATGCATCAAAAAACCCCAATGATGAATTCTCACATGATACTCTAAGAATTCTATAAATCCAACTTTAATTCCTGTGGATAGAGTAAATTGCTTCCCCAGATAAACCAAAGAGCCAAAAGAAACTATGGACTAGAATTGAAGAGCTTAGCAATCAAATGTACTAAATAAACAAGTACAACATTGCATTGTACATATTCATAATAGGCCAAAAAAGAATCGATAGAAAGATATTTGTCTTCTTATGGGTATCTATCAAAATTATATTTTTATCTTCAAAGACAAATGAGGGTGAATGCCAGCCATTTAAGTTCACATATGAAAAAGATCTAATAGTGTAGAAATCTGTTAAGTATGATATTCTGTGAAAAATGCTAATATTATCATCCCATCAGCAATTGGACCATGGGCCTTACTTAACCCTTAAAAAAGTGATGGGCCACACTCAAGCCCATCAAGAGAAGTTTTGGACTGCCTCTTTTGTCTGCTTTTGATCATTGATGGGGAAACTCTGCATCGTTGTATCCCACAACACAACTACATGCTTTATAGTATTATGACCTCGCTATCATCGAAGAGCTCCAAAAGTCAAGAGAGCAGACTTTACTTAGACGAACGTTCTGAGGAGAGACAAGAGAGCAGACTTACTCTCATGTACATGCTGAAGCTGTTATTGGGAGGGAGGATGATAAGAAGGCTATTATTCAATCTCTGTTGGATTGTGTCAATTATGCTAAAGAGAATGTTTCGGTCATTCCGATGGTTGGAATCGGAGGCCTAGGAAAGACGACAATAGCTAAACTTGTCTTCAATGATGAACAAATCAAGAACCATTTTGAGATAAATTTGTGGGTTTGTGTGTCTGATAATTCTGATGGGAGAATAATTGTTGAGAAAACCCAGTGAAACCCACAAAACCCAGAGCGAGAGAGAGAGAGATGAAAAGGTATATATATTTGAACTTATTTTGCTGAAACTGAAAACTGAAAACTGAAAACACTGTAGCAAAATAATTTTTAAATGTGTGAATAGTACTGTGGGACCCATTTTTAATGAAAAAATTGCTGAAAAGTGAAATTTGTGGGACCCATGAACAGTGCATTTGTGCACTGTTCATGGCTGAATAGTCCAACCTTGCGGCTGGGTTAAAAAAAAAAAAAAAAAAAAAAAAGAGGAAGCAAAACGCGACGTGGAAACGCAGAAATTGTATCCAAACTCCACCATATTTGAACTTTTTAATTTTCATTTCAGATTTGAGAGGACAATTTTCTAGGAATAGTTGGTGCCGGGCGGGAGATGGAAATTTTGAGGGATCTTTTACCATGTATTGATTGATTCAATTTTATTTCTTACCTTTTACAAAAAATTATAATTTTTAGTCCTACGTTTTGATCATGATCAATTTGGTTATTATTATTATTTTTGAATTAATTTAATTAATTTGTTTCTTATTGTTGACGAAAAATGTCTATATGCCTATGAACTTAAAAGTTGAAACTTACCACCAAAAAAAAAAACAATTTCAAAGTTGACATAACTAATAAAATAATTAATAAATTATAAAAAATGTCATGTCAGCAGCTAAATTGAAATTTCAATTTTAAAAAGAGAAAGAGAAAAAAAATGTGGGACTTTGTTTTTCTTGTATCTTCGTACAGTTTCTCCACAATCAAACATAACCATCAAATTCTTCTTCTTTTTCTTTTTTTAACTTCTTGGAAAGGGTTGGATCTTTGTTGGTACACAATCTGGTCTTTAAAATTTAAAGCATCATTAAAATGACAAGGACGATACTAGTTTGACACTTCATAGAGGGTGTGATTTGGTTCTACCGGATTCTACATTGCAGGGTTAGTGGTGTTCATGGTGCAGTGTATTGCGGTTTTTACCATTTTTAGCACCGTACTTTGCGGTGTAATTTAGCCAAAATCATAACTGCACCGCACCGTATTTTTGTAGTCACATGTGCAGTACAGTTTAGAGTTTAGCTAAAACTATAACCGCAATGCAACTCATTTTTGTGGTTATATGTGCGGTGCAGTGTATAAGATGTGGTTTAAAACAGGTATAATTTTCAAATTTTGGGATTTTCCTGCCTAACCCAAAACTAATTTTTCCCTTTGTTTTGGGCCTGTTTTAAACTATTAAGCTAATTTTTCTATATTTTGGGTTGGTTTTCCTAATCAACACTTGCTAGAGTTATTATTTTTTTTTTTTTTGGAAAACTAAGGTTATTAAACTATTAATAATATATTTAATATTAAAAAAATAAACATATTAATATATAGAGGATGCGGCGTGATGCGGTTTTCTTATTATAAAATCGCAAACTGCACTGCATTGTACAGTGCAATGCACTGTGATTTGCGGTTCAGTGGGGTTATGTTATTTTGTGAGCAATTTTGGTACAAATTTTGTGGTTTGTGTGGTTTAATGAACACCCTTAAGCACAATGATTGATTCATTTATTGCATCATATCCAATGTAACCAGGAGTCATATCACTCACATTACAAAATACAATTTGGATCTATCATTAAAGGATCGGATTTAGTAGACATATTATAAATTAATCATAAACTAAGTAATTAATTGCTATTGGTTTTTCATTAAAAAAAATCTAATTTCTATTGGTTTATTAATGACTAATAAGATCCATTAAAAATTAAAATCTGATTTTTACGTAGGAGTATGGATAAAATAATTGGGCTGTTTGGCTATGATGAAGTTCAATTCATATTATGAATATTTTATATTTTCTTTTTCTTTTTAACTGGCAATAATTAGGGATGAATTGAAGATTTGAACTCAAAACAACATCACTAAATTATAAATTTGTTTACTGTGTTAGAAATATTTTTAACTATAAATTTTTTTACTGTATTAGAAACATTTTTAACACTAGAAGTAGAAGGTGATAAAAACAAAAAAAGAAGGAGATAAATGTTGTGTGCTTGCATGTCCATTATATCGTATTAGTGTGTAACTCCATACATATGCACGAGTATATTTAAAACCAATCATATATATATATACATACATACACATACACAATTTAAAATCTAATTGGATCCACTCTTCAGTTGAAGTATGATAAATGGGAGATACTATGCATCAAAGACATTTATGACCCGAAAAAGGAGAGGCGGGTTTGTGGGGTTGGATTAACGAAACTGATACTGAAGATGATGACTTGGCAAAGGGATGGGTATTTGTTCAGGCAATATCAATAATAATCCTATGTCAATTGACAATTTTTCTTGGTTTATTTCATAAAATACTTATTAAAAGAAATATTTTATAATTGGCGAACTAGTTGAGAGTTGAGATCCAAATGTTAAAAAAATGTTGGCTATGACATGTGGGAATAATATAAGGGAAATGTTAATGAATGACCTAAGGGCATTTGTTAATGAACAATTTTAAGAAAAAAAATTATGGGAAAAGAAAAAAAAAATTATGGGAAAAGAAAAAAACAATTCATGTTTTGACAGCTTTTTCTATTTCTTATAAAAGTGGTATCAAAACTTTTTTATAATAGTTTGTTAACAATTGTCTTTGAGCATTCGCTACACCCATAATATAATAAGAGTTCTCAAAATATAATATATATACACACACACACACACATACTAATACCACGTGCAAGCTCATGTGATACACTAGAGTTAATAATATACATATTATAGATATTTTGCAAGATAACATTTATTAAAAAAAAATTCATAATAAAATAAAATAAAATACAATGAGAAGAAATATTTAACTTCTATTCTTTTCCATGTTTTACAAGTGTTGTCTAACCTAGAACGTTATTGGGTTGCTAGGAGCTAGTGATATAAATTGTTAAAACTAGACATTCGTGCTTATGTGTGTCAACAACTCAGTGCAGGTTCATAATTACAAAAACCTAGCTACAAAATAATTCACAATTCTTAAATTAATAAAACAAAACTCTCAAAAGTTATATATACAGTTGTACACTCACACACTCAAAACTAATATCTTTTGAATACGTACATATTGTACAACCAAGTCTTAATTTTCCAATCAACTATCCATCATTCAATTATCACACACAACACAACTACCTTCATGTGTGTGGTGCATTAAAAATTTTTAAATTATTTTTATGAGTTATTCTTTTTTATTAATATTAAACTTGCTTGAGGAAACCATAGAACTTGTAGATGATCCAATACTTTGGAAAATGATTTCTATATTCACATGACGAACTAAGTTACAGAGATTCTGTCATATATATACTGAACAGAGTAAGAGGAAAAGATACAAACTAACAAACTTACAAGAAACCAATTAAAACAAACACATGTCACCAACACTAATGCTAATATAATCATAAGTAGAATGACTTTTAGCTTATCATTTTATTCATACTAGCATATAAAACAACTATCATTCTTCACTATAATGTGCATCTTCAATGCTTCTATTCTTGACCTTAGCTTTTTTTCAACCTTCAATATTTCAATAATAGGAATAGCGGGTTTTGAAATCATCATTAAAAAAAATTATAATAGAATATCATTTTTACAGTCAAATGTGAAAGACACCCTTGTAAAAAAAAAGATAGTGAAAGAGGCATATAGCTTAAATAAGGGAGTCAATACCATACCGGATGCCATCTTAGTTTAGTTAAGAAAATGAAATATTTCGGTACTGGTTAACACTTGTGTACTATTTCGAAATTATCGCTAATATATATATATATATATATATTCATTATTCAAAACCTATAAAATTTATTACAAATATTTAAAATGATAATTTACATGTATGATTTAACATGTGAACCTTGTGATTAAAGTGTCAGCTCATTAATAATAAATAAAAGAAAATACTTAGATAATTCTTAAAAGAAAATATTTAAGGGCCATTTGGTAATATTGTTTTAGTAATGTTATTTTTATTTTTAAGAAATACATGTGGGTAAAAAAAAATATAAAAATACGTGTAATATTATTTAGGGCCCGTTTGGCAGGATAGTTTTAATACATTTTAAATAACATTACACACATTTTCATACACATTTTCACTCACATATATATCAAAAATATTCAAATAACATAGCTTAAATTATTCTCTCAAACACCCATTTAAAAACTGAAAAAATATGTTCAAACTTTTATAAAACAACTCCATTTCTCTTATAATAATAATAATAATAATAACAACGATACAAGTTTGTAGTTGTAGATGCTGATCACTTGTATCCTTTTAGCAAAAGTAATACAAGTTTGAATTGTGAAATGCCTTGAAAACCTGTGTCAGAAGCCTTTGAAACTTGTGTCTCTTAATATTAAAATAATATAAAAATCTATTTGAAATTTAAAGTTGACCAAGTTCATGTGGGTAATGTCAGGCCACACTGGCAAAATTTTTCAAATAACTATAAAAATCAAACTATATCATTAGTTAGCCAAAGTTTGAAACAAATTTGGTATCTAACAATTCGAGTCCTTTGAACTCGATTTTGGAATGCTAAATCGAGGGTAATAAACTCGATTTCAAGGTCGTTTGTAGCTGATGTGGACAGGGAGTCCACGTCGGCATAAAACTCGAGTCCAGAGGACTCGAGTTCTGTCAAATAGAAATCGAGTCCTTAGGACTCGATTTCATTTTGTTTCAGAAATTTACGTTCTATTCAGCAACTGAGCGTTGTTCCAAAAACCAACTTGGTGTTCTTCCAAGCCAAGCCCCAAAAACCGAGTGTTGTTTCAGCAACTCTCCACTTCCAAGCCCCAAAAACTCGTGAACTAATCAAATCCAAAACGAATCAAACCCACTCTCCACTCGGTGTTCTTCGATGTTTTGTTCTCTGGATTTCTTCTTCGGCGTTTTGATCGGATTTATGGGTTTTGATTTCTTCTTCTTCGGCGCATGGGTTTTGATTTCTTCATCTCTGGTTCTTCAGCGTTTTCTTCTTCAGCGATTTCTGGGTTTTGATTTCTTCGGCGCATGGGTTTTGATTTCTGGGTTTTGATTTCTTCTTCTTCTTCGACGCATGGGTTTTGATTTCTTCATCTCTGGTTCTTCAACGTTTTCTTCTTCAGCGATGTCTGGGTTTAGGTGATACGAAATCGAGTCCTACGGACTCGATTTCTATTTGACAGAACTCGAGTTCGTAGAACTCGATTTCTATGCCGACGTGGACCAGGTGTCCACATCAGCTCCGAATGAGGTTGAAATCGAGATCTGTGCACTCGATTTAGCATTCCAAAATCGAGTCTAAGGGACTCGATTTGTTATATACCAAATTTGTTTCAAACTTTGGCTAACTAATGATATAGTTTGATTTTTATAGTTATTTGAAAAATTTTGCCCACACTCCCACACTTAACAAAAGGTAAAGTCTCTTATTTGATAAAACCAAAAAGCAAAGAAAGTTAAAACAAACATTAGTCAAAAAAGAAGAAAAACAGAAGTGGAGCAAGTTTGGACGAAAGATGAAGAAGAAAAAAACCAAAGACAAAGATGAAATGGAGAATGATCGGCAAAGTGGCGTTGCTGCTAGAAAAGTGGAAGCGACTGCAAGGTATGGGTATCTTTGTGTTTTTTTTTTTGTTGAAAAAATGATTCTATTAAAGAGATCTGGTATGAGATTTGGACCTTTCTCATACTTAAGCAGAGAAGACCTTAGAAAAATGCATTTTTTGTGCTCATGATAAATGCCAGCATGCTAGGTAGTCACGCATCAAAAAATCCTTAATGATGACTTCTCACATGAAACGGTAAGAATTCTAGAGATCCAACTTTAATTCCTACGGATAGGGTTAATTGATTGAAAGAGCTTAGTATTGAAGGTACTAAATAAAAAAATACAACATTGCATTGTACGTGTTATTAATAGCCCAAAAAAGATGCGATGAATATATAAATTGTAGTAAGATTTTTGTTTTCCTATCACAATCCATAGATATTATATTTTTATCCTCAAAGTGTCTTTGAGGATGAATAATACCAGCTATATTTTAAGTTCACATATGAAAAAATATTTATATAATAATCCCAGCTGCAAACTCTTTCACCACAGAAGAAAGTTGATATTCTGTGAAAAAGGCTATTATTTATAATCCCATCAGCAATTTAAAAAAAAAAAAAAGTCATGGGCCGCAATCAAAGCCCATCAACAGAAGTTTTGGACTAGGCTTTTGCAAGCCCTTCCTGAATCAACTCTAGGTGGCCTTGCGAATTCCAACAACCTAGTATGAACACGGTTGTCTTTCGGTGCAGTGGGGACCCTTGGTGTTTTGTCCGCTTTTAATTATTGATGCAAGTTAGGAACTTAATAATATGCCGGTTGCTCTTAAAGTATTAATTAATAATTTATTTTAAAAAAATTTTAACATTACTTTTATGAAAAATAAAAAATATTGTCAAAATATTAATTAAATTTTTTTAAATGAATTATTAACTAATATTTTAAGGACATTCGTTAGCATTTCTCTAATAATATTTGTGTTTTGTCTGCTTTTGATTATTGATGCAAGTTGGGGAACTATGTATATTTTTTTCATTTTTCAGAAGACGTTTGATAACGTTGTTTTAGTAACATTATTTGTATTTTTTAAAAATATGTGTGAGTAAAAAAATGTGTAAAAATATGCTTAAATACAATTATCAAATAGTATTATTATAACTAATTAACAGCTCACCGTCGTGGAAGCACTCAAAAAGCATATTCCCATGAAATCATCGTCCCCGTCCCCATCTCAGCCATGGGCCTTACTTAACCCTTAAAAAGGTCGTAGGCCTCACTGAAGCCCATCAAGATAAGTTTTAGACTAAGCTTTTTCCCTTCCCGAATCAACTCCAGTTAGTGGGCCTTGAAATTTAAGGCTACCTAGCTAGTATATATCAACAAGAACAGTATATAATTTATGGGTTTTTAAAAAGAAAGATAGAAGTTAAAAACTACACTAGTGCATGTGTATCTGACAATTGATGAAGGTTGCTTTAATAATGGCCAAGAGTGGAAAGGAAAACACTTGTGGTCCACACGGTTTTCCTTAAATCATTGTTGCAAGTTGGGGAACTATGCTTGTTTTCTTCGCATCTCCTGGTACCCCACAACAACACTTTTTACTTTCATCCAAGCACTCAAAAAGTATGGTCTTTGTCTATTATTCCACCTGAATAGTCCATTCCCACCCACTACCACAGATTGTTCTGGTTTTCCTCTTACTCTTCCCCTCCATTTCTCTGTTCTCACAAAGCAGAATTAGCATTCATTCAATTCTCTCTAATTCAAGAAATGGCGGAATGAGTTCTTTATTTCAAATTTGACTAAGGAGTCTTTATTTCTCTTTGATTTGGATAGTTAGCCGGCCCTTGAATTAGTATTTTAACACACAAAACTTTGATACGTCATATATATAGAGATTTAAGAAGTCTTGTAGAGTGCTGGTTATTAACTTGTTATGGAAAGAAACGTTCGTGTGTTTATTTGGTGTTTGGGTTATGTAAGAGTCTCTTTGTGTACCTTATAATCTTAGTATATCTTTGTGTTTTTTATATATATACGATTATTTATTACATTTTTTCCCTACTTTGTATTGTTAACATAAGACGGAAAAAATAGAATGATGGTCTATGTGGAAGCAAGTGGAAGTTGAAACAAAATTTACGTAGTTGTGACAGTCTATTTTTATAATAGAAACATTTTAAAGACTATATTTTTTTCTATTTATAATTATATATACAATGACTCATAAGTAAGGTATACCCTAAATATAGGAGCTAACTTTAGGCTAACCCTATACTAACATGTACGTACAATATATTTTGACCTCTTGGCCTACAACATATCTATACACTCACATTATCTTTAACATGTATAAACCACTAAAATTAACTATGCTGACAACAAATTGGTATCAAGGATTCCAATATTTTAACAAAATATTTTTACATTTCATTAATTTTTCTTCTTTAATACGAGTGTCTGAAAATTGGCATAAAAAATTGAGATAATTGAAACATTGGCCAGGCTCGAGGCTAGTCTATTGGTGCTTCTGTTATAGATTATTCTCCATTTAGGTTTTTCTACTATACATAAGGCATTTCTTATTCTATGCAAATCCAGCATGTAAATACAAAACATTTTGTTGGCATTGATGTATTATAATCTAAGTGACAACCATCACCTTAAAAAGTTGGTTTCCTATGTTGTATTGTAATTTGTATCTTTGTGGATCATGGAGGTTAAGATTGTTGTTTAAAAAAAAAATGGGGCTGTTATAGGAAATTTTTTTGTCCAATGACTCCAATTGATGTTACTAATTATTTTCTAAAAACAACATGTTGTTTTTCCAATTAGAACTCTTCAACTGAATGATAAAAAAAAAAAATTTATATCCTATTATATCCCAAATAAAACAATAACTTCAAAATTACTATATTATATATTTTTTTTTTGGAGTTAAAAACAGCAGAAAATATTTTTTTTTTAGAAAAAAAAAAACGAAGAATATACAACAGGAGCAACAAAATGCTCAGCACAGGGACGAAATATGACATAAAATGATACATGGGCCAGGCTTGTAGGTTCTTTGTGGATCATGGACTCAAATTTGCTGAGGAAATTCTTGACCTTCGGCTCAGTTGGTAGAATTGGTATTAGTTTTGGGCTTTGATTATACATACTTTGACAAGTCTTTGTTTAAGAAAATAACTTTGTCGACTGATTTTAATGAGCCCAGAGTTTGGATTTTGGATCAAGTTATTTCTCTCAGAGGTCCAGAAAAAATAAACCACTTTTTTTGAAGGGCTAGTGTTATTGATCATAACAACACGTACTCTATATATCTCTATGGCTAGCCTCCAAAAGTTAATACGTGATCAATCTTTAAAACAAAATTATTTACCTACTACAAATAAAATAAAAAAAATTTAATACATGCTTTTAGGGTATATGTTAGTTAAATATTTTAAGAAAATTTTTATTGAGAATTGAAAAGTTGTCAAACATTTTGATAACTTTTTAAATTTCTGATAAAATTTTTCCTAAAATAGATAAATAAAAAAAATACTGAAATTGCATATAGACATCCACTTGAGTTTGAAAACATTTTATGTCATTTGCCTTGCAATAAAAACTATAAATGTTTCATGTAAGCCTAGTGGTGGTGGTGTTGGTGGCAATGGCAACAATGAAGGTGGTATATTGGTGGTGGTGCGATAGTGGCAATAAAGACGATAATGATGACAATAGTGGTGATGGTGGTGGTAGCAATAGTGATGGTGTTAGTGGTATAAAGGAAAGAAGAAAAACTTTTTCTACCTTCTAAAAGTGGAAAACAAAATTTTGATTTCTTTTGTTGTTGATTGCAAAAGGTGTTTTCATTAACTTTTCTTTTTTGTTGTGTCAAATACGAAATTAATAGGATTCAAAACTCCACACATTAATAATTTCTAGTAATTTCTAAACAAAATCTGATCAAACATTTGGTATTTATCAATTTACCAAAGCTATTTGATCATCACTTCTACGACACCATCACTATTATATATCTTGGTATGAAAAACGGAGGCTACAAGTTCTTATTTATGACAATTATGGCACACACAGTAAATACTAATTAATTCTGTTAATGGTTTAATGCAACAAAAAGCGAAAATCGATACCATAAAATATTGAATTAAATTAAAAATTAAAATAAGGTTGAGCAATGGCCTTCGGCTAAAGTGCTAAACACACTGTACAAGACAACTCAATTTCCAACCTTTCATTATTTTTTTATTTTTTATTTTTTCCTCACCACCAAACACATATTACTTTCTTCTCCTCAATTTCTACACTTTCGAATTTCTTCATCAGATCTTCATCTACATTTTTATCACTTTATGACTTTTGTCTTCCATCTTGTTGTAACTTCTCCGTGTCTTCTACTAATACTAGTGCCTCCTCCAGTTCTCACTTTCAAATTTCTCAATATAAGTACCTTTGTTCATTTATTTTATTTTCATTTTTTTCTTTTGAGGTTTTATTTTCTGTCATTTTTTTCTATTATAAATGCTAGCATGTTAGGTAGTCATGCATAAATCTAAAAAAAAAAAAAAAACCCAATCATGAATTCTAACATCATACACTAAGAATTCTATAAATCCAACTTTTAATCATGTGGATAGGAATAATTACTCTCTCGGATCAACCATAGAGCCAAAAGAAATCATGGACTAGAATTGAAGAGCTTAGCAATAGGATGTATTAAATAAATAAGTATAATATTGTATTGTACATATTCATAATAGGCCAAAAAATGCATGATAGATATATAAATTGCTGTCTTCTTATCACTTTCCTTTCAAAATTATATTTTTATCGTCAAAGACAAAAACTCAGTTGTAAACTCTTTCACTAGAGTAGAAAGCTGATATTTAGTGAAAAATGCTAATTTTCATAGGCTGCATTTAAAGCCCATCAGCAATTTGACCATCGGCAACTCCAAGTTGGGAAATTGTGCATTTTTTTCGTTCTTGTGTCCAGAACCACGTGCATTATAGTATTATACTAGGAGTCACTGTCTTCGAAGCAGTCAAAAGAGTCATGCATCAAAAATTGCTTTGAGGCCAAGTATACCCTCAAGTCAATCAAAAAATTGCAATTTTGTGCAATTATTTTTAATATGGAATGAATAATTCATCCACTACTCTGAAGTTTATCATCTGATCTAGAATTTTCTTCTCAAAAAATCTAATATAGAATTTCAGGATCCAAACAGATAATTCTTGTAATATGAAATAAAAATAATAAAAAAAATTTAAGAGTTTTGGTAGATATATTATGGCCCAAGTGGACCCCAAATCACTTATAGAGCTCTATATTTATAGAACAAACGTATTAACCTCAAGTTATTCTATGTTTAGCCTACTAATTTAAGATTAGTCAAATATTCTTTAGTATATGAACTCTTATTATAACACAAGTACTTAATATGTAGCTATTCAAAAGCTTTCTCACTATAGAAGTCCACTATTAGTCAATTCTTGACTATAGCTTTTTTTTTTAACCTTTGATATCTATACAAATAATAATAGGTAAAATAGAGAGAAAATTCAATTAAATTTCAAATTATGATTCAATTAGAGTCTAATTTTGTGCCACATGTTTCATTTAATCTAAATTTTAGAATTTTGTGTCAAGTGAGTTAACTTAGTGCAAATAAATTAAATATCAATTAAAGTTTAATTTTGCGTCACGTGTTCCATTTAATCTAAATTTTTAAATTTTTGTGTAAAATTAGTTAATTTAGTGTAGAAAACGAGGAGTCTGATATAATAAACCATAAAAAACGTAATCATATAATTAAAAAAATTCTAATTTATAAGTCATTTATATATATATAGCAAAAGCAGAGGAAAAATATAATTAAATTCTAAATTGAAGTCTACTTTTGTGCTACGTGTCTCATCTAATTTTTAAAAGTTTGTGTCAAGTGAATTATTAGGTGCAAAAATCAAAAGATCTAAATTCAATTAGATTTTAAATTGAATTTTAATTGAAATTCAATTTTGCATCATAAGCCCCATTAGATTTATTAATTATTGTGGCAAGTGAATTATTAGAGACAAAAATTGAAGAGTTTAAATCCAATTAGATTTTAATCATAAATAAAAAAATATAATAAATATATAATTGTAATTATTTTTAAATGTACCGTGCATATACACTGAATTACACACTAGTTCCAATAATAAGAAGATCGGGTTTTGAAACAGACATTAAAAAAATTATTATAACAGAATTTCATTTTTAGAGTTAAATGTGAAAGATACCCTTATGCAAATTAAACAAACAGTTCTTTCATATTAAATCTAATAATGTATATTTTATTTCGTTCGCCTAGTTGGATTCCACTGCATTAATATTGTATGTTATACTAAGAGGGTGTTTGGATTCAGCTTAAAGTTTGTTTGTTTTTTTTTTTTCACTGTTGCGGGAACAAGCGTGCAGTGCGCACACTGTGCGTGTACTGTACGCGCACTGTTTATATATTTTTTAACAATTTTTTTATTAAAAATAAGTCTTATAATATTATTTACATATTTAAAAATTATTTTGTTATAATATTTTAATTTTTAATTTTTAATTTTCAATAATAAATTCTATCTACGGACCTTAAGAACTTACTGTCATCGATGCACTCAAACAGTTTGTGCCAACACGGTTTTCATTTGGTGTACGGGTGGGGAGCTAATATTATACAAGTTGGGGAACTGTGCAAATTTCGTTCTTGTGTTCCGCAACCACGTGCATTATAGTATTATTATACTAGTACTTAGACCTCACTGTCTTCAAAGCAGTCAAAAGAGTCAAACCGCAAACTCCATCCCTTATCACAGATCACAGATCCTACTGCTCTTACTTTCTCTTACTCTTACTCTTACCCTCCGGTTCTCAGTTCACACAAAGACAGCATTAGCATTCATTTCAATACTCTCTAATTCAAGAAATGGCGGAAGGAGTTCTGTTCGACGTTGCTAAGGGAATCATTGGGACAGCGGGCAAGCTAGCACTACAAGAGGTTGCGCTCATCTGGGGTGTCAAAGACGAGATCAACAAACTCAAGGAGACAGTTTCCAAAATCAGTGCTGTGATTTTGGATGCAGAGGCGAAGCAACACGGCAGTGAAGTGATCAAAGAGTGGCTGAAGAGGCTGAAGGATGCCATGTGTGATGCGGATGACTTGCTGGATGAAATCTCCACTGAGGCCTTAGGACGGGAAGTGATGACCCGGGACAAGAAGGCCAAAGAGGTACGCATCTTCTTTTCTAAATCTAATCACCTTGCATATGGTGTTAGAATGGGTCATAAGGTTAAGGCCATGAGGGAGAGGTTTGATGCGATTGCAACTGATAGCAAGATGCTTGAGCTTGCTATAGCTGCGGACAGGCAGTTTCAGTTGGAAGAACGTTGTGAGGAGAGACAAGTCAGGTATAAGGCAAGACAACAGACTCATTCCCTTGCAAGTGCTGAAGATTTTATTGGGAGGGAGGAGGATAAGAAGGCCATCATTGGATCTCTGTTGGATCCCAATGTCAAGGAGAATGTTTCTGTCCTTCCAATAGTTGGTATCGGTGGACTAGGAAAGACCACAGTTGCTCAACATGTCTTCAATGATAAAGAACTCAAAGACCATTTTGAGCCAAAAGTGTGGGTGTGTGTCTCTGAGAATTTTGATGTGAAAATAATTGTTCAGAAAATCTTGGAGTGCATAAAAAAAAAGAAACCAGAAAAAGACCTTGAAATGAACACGTTAGTCAATGATGTTCATAAGGAAATTAATGGAAAAAGATACTTGATTGTGTTGGATGATGTGTGGAATGAGGAACGTGAAAAGTGGTTTAGCTTGAAAAAAATTTTGATGGGTGGCGCAAGAGGCAGTAGAATAGTAGTGACTACACGTAGTCAAATAGTGGCAAAGATTTCACAACCTGTTCAACCACATGTGTTACAGGGTTTAGATAAACAACATGCTTGGTCTTTATTTATGAAGATAGCGTTCAACGAGGGGCAAGAACCAAAGAATGCAAGTTTTGTAAATATTGTGGAGGAGATTTTGAAGAAATGTGCAGGGATTCCGCTTGCTATAAGAACAATAGGAGGTCTGGTAAATTCTAAAAAATTCGAATTAGAGTGGTTATCATTCATCAACAATGAACTTTCAAATATACCTCAGAATGAAGATGACATTTTACCAACACTAAAGTTGAGTTACACTCATCTCCCGTCACACTTGAAGCAATACTTTGCTTATTGTAGTCTATTTTCAAAGGATTACGAGATTGACAAATCAAGTTTGATTAATATGTGGATGGCGCAAGGGTTTATCACGTTGTATGATGAAAAACAATGCCCAGAAGTTGTTGGTCATGAGTATTTTATAGATTTACTTTGGAGATCATTCTTTCAAGAAGTTGAAAAAGATGAACTTGACAATATTTCAAAATTCAAAATACATGATCTCATGCATGATATAGCAATACAAGTAACAGGCTCAGAGGGCACCACCATTGATTCAAAAGAGAAAAACATTGATGAGAAAACTCGGCATGTGTCATTTGGGGATATGTTGCACTCATCATTGGAGATTCCGATCTCATTATTCAAAGCAAGAAGGATAAGAACATTTCTTTTGCCATGTCAACTAGGGTATGTTGATTCAAATTTGGACAGTTCAACTTTTAGTGAAATTATTGCAAGTTTTAAGTTGATACGCTTGTTGGATTTGCATAAAATGGGGATTAAAACAATTCCAGGTTCTATAAAAAAGTTGAAGCATCTAAGATATCTTGATCTTTCTGATAATGAACACATTGAGATGTTTCCTAACTCTATTGTCAAGTTGTACAATTTGCAAACACTTAAGCTCTCTTGGTGTAGAAACCTTAAAGAAATGCCTAGAGATATTAACAAATTAGTCAACCTCAGGTTCCTTGAGATTGATGGGTGTTGGGATTTGACTCATATGCCAAATGGACTGGGCCAATTGACTAATTTACGGACATTGTCAACATTTGTGATGAATGAGGGTAGGATCGATTCAGTGCCTAGGAGTTATGGTGGATTGAAGGAACTTAACAAGCTAAATGAGCTAAGAGGAAATCTCTCAATTGAAAATCTCAAACAAGTAAAAGATGCTGCATTAGAGTATAAGGATGCAAATTTAAAAGAGAAACAACGTCTTGATAGTTTGGACTTAAAATGGGTAGAAGTAGACATCGATGAGACGGGTGTTGGTTGTGACATGTCAGTGGAAGCCTTGCAACCACATATAAATCTCAAAGTATTGAGTTTAAATCGGTAGGGGGGAGTGATATTTCCACTTTGGCTTGAGACGCTCACAAATCTTGTCCAATTTAAATTATATTTATGTAAAAAATGCCAATATCTTCCACCGTTGGACCAATTTCCTTCTCTCAAAATTATTAATTTGAAAGGATTGGATTGTTTAGAGCACATATCAGATTCAGAGAGAGATAACAGTGATTCTTTATTCTACCCATCTTTGGAGAAACTCTATATTTGGGAATGCCCTAATTTAAAGGGATGGTGGCAGAGAAGGAGAGATTCTCTTCCTTCATTTCCTCGTCTTTCCGACTTAGATATTAGGGATTGCCCTCAGCTGACTTCCTTTCCTTTGTTTCCATATCTCGAAACGTTGTGGCTAAGTAATTGTAGCTTGAACTTGAAGCAGTCATTGGAGAGGATGATGATAAACAACAAGACTTCTTCAGGGAATCTACCATCAATCGCTTCTTCTTCTTCTTCTTCTACAATTGTTGCCCCTCTCTCCAAATTAAGTTACATGTATATAGATAACACAGAAGAAGCTTTGCCAGAGGAGTGCCTACCAAATCTCATTTCTCTCCGTACTCTACATCTAATCAAATGTCCTCTTCCTCAAGGCATGCGATATCTTACGGCACTTCAACATCTGAGTGTTGGGAATTCTGAGGTGGTTGATATATCCAATGATTGGGATGAGACGGAATGGCAAGGACTTAGGACCCTTCCCTCTTTGACATTCTATGAACTTCCGAAGTTGGTCTCTCTCCCAATGGGACTTCAATATGTCAGCTCTCTACAAAATCTCAAAATTTGGCACTGTCCTAGTTTGATAGCCATACCGGAGTGGATCTGCAAACTTATATCTCTTCAATCACTTCATATTTGGGATTGCCCTAAATTGGAATCATTGCCAGAAGGAATCGGTGCCCTTACCTCTTTGCAAACACTAGACATTAGAGAATGTCCCATCTTACTGAAAAGATGCAAGAAGCAAATCGGGGAAGATTGGCATAAAATTTCTCACATTCCCAATTTGGAAGGAGATTTGTCTCGGCAAGAAGAAGAGCCAGGTATATAAAAGTCACCATTTTACTCCCAACCTTCGATTAAAAAAAAAAAAAAAAATTCCAAAAGCCCAATTCTTCTTCTCCGTTGTTCTCTCTCAACGTCCGTATTTCTTGGTGATTAAATTTCAGATGAAGAAGAACCAAATGAAGAAGCAAAGAAACCTGCTCGTCAGAATTGGGACTTAATTAAAGCTTTTGGGTGCTGCAATTGTTCAACAACTCAACAACTCCCTCACTGGTACTATCTCCTTTCTATTCTTTTCCTTTTCCCTTTATCTAATTTCTTACATTTCAATAAATTTCATCTTTTTATTTTCAACCGGGTTGATGTGGTGATGTACTTGATGTGCTTCGTTATCCATTGTGTAAACAGAGTCAAAATTGGAGAATTGAACTGGGTAACCATGGCATAGGAATCAGCTTATTCTATAGGTATTTTGTTGCTTTAATTCCTTTTTATATTTATAAGCTTCCAGTTTTTTGTTATGTCTACAGATTTGCCATTTATCACATTTTTCATCTAAGTCAAATCACTATGGGGATCATTCTTTATGGTAAAATATAATTTTCAAGCAGCCTGGTTTTATTTAGAAATGTAGCTTGATATTTAGAAAGGAAGATGTTAATATATGTTACCAAAACAATGAACTAACTAATTTTTCTCACTTAGTTGACCGATATTGTTGGTTGATTTGAGCTATAAAAAATAAAAAAGAAGAAGAAAAAGAAATCTTCCACTGACCTGTTTTATTACACCTAATACGCTTTATAGAGATCAAGCATCTATTAATTATTGTTATTGTGATTACAGAAATATTCTAGCCAAGATGATTCCTTTTTTTTTTTGAAACTTTTTTTCTACGGACAGTAGAAGTGGAAGGGAAGGAGCTGCAGCGGTCTCCGCATCCATGGTTGGGAGATTGAAACTTGCAAGCTCTCCATTCTCAACTCCTCCAACCTCCAGTTGTTACTCTCTCTCTCTCTCTCTCTTAGAAATTACTAAACTCAGAGCATAAACTAAACCATTTCATATAATGATTTTGTTGTTGCTGTGTTAATTTTAGCTTGTGCAAATTGAATTTTGCTTCCTCTCTCACTATATCGCTAGCTATATATAGTCGAAAAGCGGTGATCAGTCAGGTTTTCTTGAATGTGATGAAAATGTAGGAGAAGTTTTTGAGTAGTTAAGTGGAAATTGAAAATTGGTAAAGTCTCTTGGCCTTGTCATTATACTAGGAACCTAGGATCATATGCCGCCTTAACTGGGATTCAAAATTTGGCATAAAAAAACAAATGTACATTGGATTTTATTTGATAGAGGTTGAGTGTTTGAGTTAAGGAATCAGCCTCTCCAAAACAAATTGGGAATAAGGCTTATTTGGTGGTAGTTATGGAAAATTGGAGATCTTCATGTTGCCAGAAGAAGTTTGATGATATATGTTTGGGGTTTATGAGTATATGTTACCGCCTAAGTCATGATGGTGTTATGTTATGTGCTTGCAGGTAGGAAGAAAAGCTTCAGACTTCTCAATTGCCAGAGATGGTTTTCGGGGAGAGTTGTTTAATTCTTAAACATGTGGATAGTGGTACCAAAATTCATTTCAATGCATTTGATGCTCTAACTGGCTGGAAGCAGGAGGGGTTATGTCCAGTTAAGGTCCCTGCAGCAGCATAGTGGAAATTCAGAAGGTAAGCTAGGTGTCTGTATGTAATTTCTTTGTTGTGGGCAATTGGGTCTATAAATTTCTTCAAGTATAAGCCTAGAAGGATTACTGCTTTTGTGAACTGTTATATCACCTACTTTATTAGTTTACATGTGGAATTGTTTTTTTTTTTTGGAACCTGATGCATCATTTTAATGCGGGTGCTGCAGGCTTTTGTCATGTACATTTATATAGCCAGCTTTCTACAACAATATGTGCCTTTCTCAAGTGATTCATCAATGGAGGTAACTTAGATACAATATCCTAACCTCCCACTCAAGTGTCCTTTGCCCTTATTTCTTTTTTTTCTTCTTTCACATCTTCAATATGTGAGTGTGATTGATGATTGGCTGTCATTTGATCCTGTCCATTTACATACTAACATCAATTCTTGTTTTACTGTATTTCCCATGCATCAGCACAAGACAAGAAGTGGAGAGTAAATATAGGGCCCCATGTATAAGTGTTGTAGTGCGTCTAATCTCAAAGTACATTGAGATACAGGGATGATTGCTTTCATATAGTTTGCATATAGCCTCAAGACTCCTGTGAAAGGTAAGCCTACTTATCTAAAGTCGTAATGGTTTAACTACTGCTTTTGTATTTTTTGGTATTTTAGATTTGCAACTTTTACTCCTCCTGTCTGATTCTGTTTCTAGGTATAATTTTTGCATGTCCTCTTTTTCCCTCTAAATATCCAATAATACTTCCCCTAGTAATGTGGTAGCTGTTTCACCAGTTCGTATAGCAAACGAGATATGCATTCATCATAGTGCTTCTTATAAGACATTTTTGCTTTATCTATTGAATGGGAAAGGGGAAGGAAGAGGAGGAATTTAATTCCTGCGAACCAAAATAATATGAAACAAATGATTGGAAACTACTTTGTATCTTTTCTGACATATTTGAAAAATGCAGGAGGAAATAGGTCATGAGTGCATTAACCTGCTCACTTCCCAGAGATTGCAATTTCTTTTGGAAGAACAATAGGTATTGCATTTTAATTTCACACTGTATATTTGAGCTTTGATTTGTACGCACTGTAATGACAAATGCCCTCAAATTTGAGACTAATTTTCTTTTATACAAATATATATATGTTCAGCTACTTAATCAGCACCACTTTCTAGGAATGGTATACTCTTTTTATTTCTAAACAAATTTTTTGGATCGACCTTGCTCTTCACCTGTGCGAATCTCTTGAAGTTACCCTTGAAGTATTTTAGACCCCAAACTCTTGCTTCTAAGTAGCTAACATTGCTCTCTTTGTTGGTACCTAAGTCAAGATCCCTATAGTTAAGATAGGCAGCCCTAGGAAACTTTGACACATAAGGCCTCATGTACTTGGAAAGCATTCTTATCCAATGTACATGCTTGTTAGATGCCTTAATCCCATTCACTTCCCACCAAATCAGGTACTGTATGTTGTACAAATTACCTTTCCTGTGTGGAAAAGGTATGTCAGATTCTGAAATCTCTTTCATTTGTCCCCCATAAGGATCCATTATCATAAATACTCTCTCTTCTTTCAAAAACCTTTTCCATATCCCTTCTAGTCCAATATCTGATATGGGTTCCTTGACAAAGTCAGATTTTGCTTTCAAGAAGTCCTTATAGATGGTTTTTCTGTCCAGTAAGACTTCCAAGGGATCACTTGTTTGAAATCCATTCAAAAAAAGGATAGATTGTATCCAATTCATTTCAGTGCAATTTTCAGCTTGAAGTCCCAACTCTGGGAAGCTTTCATTCATCAATGGCATTAGTCTGTCAACTCCTCCAAGAAATAATGAATTGAAGGAAGCTTGGACTGTCTTTTGAGTCCCATTTCCCACATTTTGAATGATGACTCTAATAAAGAGATCTTCATGTAGCTTATCTGATATGTACTGCCACTTGCTGACTAGCTTGGTGGCACCTTGCTCAAGTGTTTTCTTAATATTGAAAGTTGTCACTGTTGGTGGAACTCGAACCAGCTTGATTTTCCAGGAAAGTATGACTCCAAAGCTTGCTCCACCACCCCCTCTGATAGCCCAAAACAAATCCTCTCCCATTGTTTCTCTGTCCATAATTTTTCCATTAGCATCTATTAGGTAAGCATCCAAGACATTATCTGCTGCAAGACCATACTTCCTCAACAAGGTACCTGTTAGAATAATGATCAAACGAAATAAATGTCATTCAAATTTTGAGATAATTCACATGTGAAGGAAGCATTAGAATAATGGTTAAATAATTGGAATCACAATTAATTTCTTAATAGTTTAAATTTATGGGAGACTTACAAAAGCTGCCGCCACTAAAGTGCCCACCTACCCCTACACTGGGGCATAGCCCTGCTGGAAATCCATGGATTCCGCTTCTCTTGGCAATACTATAGTAAAGCTCGCCAAGTGTTGCCCCAGTCTGAACCCAAGCAGTTTCATCTTCAAGATTTATTTCAACTGATCTAAGATTGAAAAGATCAACTAAAGATAAATGGGGTTTTGCAGAGGTAGGATAGTCCTTCATAATCATGGCCTCCACTTCTGACTCTGATTTGTAAGTTGTATTTTTTGCTACAAAGAATGGTTGCTTGGATTTTAGACTCTTGGAAAGGTGTAATGATGAGAAGAGGTTTTGGAGTTGAGAAATTTAACCATCTAGGATTTTGTTGGGACGATTGCAAAAGATGCAAATATAAAGAGGAGTTTGATGTGTAAATAGTCCCCACAAATTTGGTGTAGGGACCAAATTGTGTAGACATGCACTGTATGAAGGTTTGTGGGGTTGGATAGGAAAAGGACGTTGCCCATGATAGTGATATTGAAAGCAAGATCAAAAAAAGAACTATAAGACTCATATCTCTTTTCTCTTCTGTGTGTGGCATTAGGGTCACTGGTATAAGGACTTTTTGTTTAGTGCTGTGTCTGATAGCTTCAGGCTTGCTAGTGTATTTGTGGTGTCACTCTTTTGTTCTCATAAATTGTAATTGTCTTAAGGCTCTATTTTGTTGTATTTTTTGTGTTTATATATGAATGCAGATATGAAACTTGATCATTATAATAGTTATTAATTTTAAAAAAAAATTATATTAAATACTATTGAATATGAAATTTTATCATTATTTATTTCTCTTTGCTAAGATATCATTATGATAGTTATGAATGTCTATCTATACTATTAATAACAAGATTCCCTGTTTGGGTTCAACATTTTGCGTACTAAAATACTCTTATACAAATACTTAAACTCTCTAAAATACCCATATCTTTTATATGGAACTATTAAATATATGGTAACCTTATTATATTTATTCTTTAAATGAAAATTCATCTTGACTATATATTTATTCTTATACTAAAATAGATATTTTTTGCATGAGCTGATATGAATGCTCTTAGAATTGCTTGTTTGATACCATAACATGTTCTGATATTATTTTATTATCACAATAAATTTAATAATTTATTATTTAAGTATTAGTAGAATAGAGATAGGATTTGAATTTGGATTAGTTGTTATTGTTCTTCTATCATGCTAAATCGTGTAACTTGTAGCATACTAATTGGAAATAGGAACTTACTGACAGTAAATATGATTGGGGCAATTCCAAAACTTACGACTTTCTCTTAGATGGTGCTTGATGTCAAGATTGGTTGAGTAGCTGATCTTGTACATATGACAGCATACATGTGTGCATTTATGTGTAGAATTAAGCTTTTTTTGGGGGGGTTGGGGGGAATTGTGGCCCCAATTTCTTCTACTAGAAGAGAATGAAAAAGGAAGTGTGTTTCACCATTTTGGTTGCATAATGGGCAAATATAATTCTATAAATGATCATATTTTCCCTGAGAAAAATCTTGCCTTTAGGACTGGAAATCCTGTGTTTTATCTGACAAATAACTTGGTTACATGAATTAAATAAAGAACATGAAAAATTCTGCTTATGAACAGGGAAGTAATACCCTGGTTGCTTTGATGGAAGACCCAATTCTTGTATCTGCCTCAAATTCATTTAAGGCTATCCCAGAAAGGAAGTTCTCAGTTTATGAAGAGTCTAGCATGGAGGGATTAAGGAAATGGGCAAAGAATGATTGGGTTTATGTGTTCCAATTTGAACATGCAACTATTGAGTATTGGCCCTGCATTTGTTGATGATTGTGTTCCAAAAAAAAAAAAAAACCATAAAGATACTCCCATTTGGAATTTCAGATAGAAAATTGAAAGGTTTTATGAATTGATTACAATGTTGGAAATGTGTTATACAATAGTTGTCGCCAGAAAGATTGCTATAGCGCCATTTAGCATTCTCATTTCCAACTTCCTTCTTTATGTCAGTTTTGTCCCCTTTCATATGATAAGTTTGTTGGCACTGATGAAGCAACAACCTGTGTGTGCCTAGTTATTCACCACATGCAAAATAGAATGTAAGAATTGATCGAATGTTGGTTCTTTGCTTCTGATTCTGTTTTCTTTAAGTGCATGTGTGTGCCTAGTTATTCACCACAAGCAAAATAGAATGTAAGAATTGATCGAATGTTTGTTCTTTGCTTCTGATTCTGTTTTCTTAAGTGCAGGACCTCAGTTGCTCATATGGATTCTCCAAATATTGTGGACATGGGACTCTCCCAGATGTCATCTCGTGTTATTGGTCACAATTTGGATGCTGAGTTGGATGTACTCTCTATTTCTCTATAGTTTTGGCTTCTCAACAATGCCATCTCCTTATTGATCTGAATTATTATTACTCAGATTGAAAATACTGCATAATTAAATGAATGCAGGTGCATCTTGTTGGTGGTTTTGAAGATGTTTCACCAAATGTCTGGCTCAGAATCCTCTATATTATTGTTGATTTTCCAAAGACGTAGTTATCCGAGGGTTAGAATAATTGAAGTTGAGTGTGTTGAACTTTCTGTGCAATATGCTTACTCTAGCACTAGATCATAAAGCCAGCAAAAGTTGGTTGGTGATTCCTTTCCATTGTGTGCGAAAATTGTTGAAAATTTGGGCACATGACCAGAGAATTTTCATGTTCAGAATCTCTCCGTTCTTGGGCATAACACTAGAAGGGATTCCAAAGGGAATGCATACCCCATTTTCAATGGTTTAGTGGTCAACTTCAACTCTATGATCCCTATAATTTAAATATTGTCTGTGTTTAGTGTAAATATTTTCTTTATGTTGTTAAATTATAAACAATTATCATATAAAATTCTAGAATCTTGAATTATCATATAAATCTTACCTTGATTTATTGCTGAAATTTTCTTAAGATCAAGTCTTAAAATAAAAGACACTATAATCTAGGATTGGTTTCTCTCTCTTGACCCTATTTTCTCTTTAACTATTCAGCGTATATGATGGGATAGCTGAATGTCTCTTTTATAGGTAGAGAGAGAGAATCAAATTCCTTGTACATATAATCTTCACTTGCCTATCAAAGTTGGAGAGTTACTTAGGAAACCTACTTCTCCATTAACCAATGTTTAAGGACATGTAATTTCTTATTAAACCCATAACATACATAAAGTTATCAAATTCTACGTTATCAAATAGGACAATTTAGTCTTATATTTAGTTCATGAAAATGAATTGAGACCTGTTTGAAAGAAATAGAGCCTTTTTTTTCAATCTGGGAATATCAAACTTGTATTAGCAAAATGCTAGTTAGATTCTGCTATGAACAAGGTAGTTGAGGAAAAAATTATTTTCCCGATCCATATATACAGCCTTAGCTTCAATCTTGAACTAAAGTTCTTGTGAATGAACTTATTAATTTAAAAAAGTGGGAAATGTCATGTAATAGGCAGCTATTTAGATACTTGGTATATGCATTCTCATATATTCTCTTTGCATTTCTGTGAACTTAATGATTTAGGCCTGTAGTTTTGATGAATTTGCCACATTTGAAGTCTCACTTAGAGAAAAACCCAATTGTACAGAAACAAAAGCCAAAAGATTCATTTGATATGCATTCTGATTTTACTATTGATTTCTAGCAAGTATTACTAGTATGGATCAAAAAGTTTTGGTTCATCAAGAAGCATATATTTATACTACTATATGAGACATATTTTAGTTTGGATCTATTTAATGGCAAGGCAAGGGCATCTAATGACTAGACGAGTTACATGTGCAAGACAGATTCTAGTATGGACTGACTAATGGCATGGCAAGACACATAATCACTAAACCAGTTACTTGTGTGGTCTTTATAGTTTTATGAAATGTTTGCAGACCTTATTGGTTAATGCATGCAGTTGAAGCTTGCAGCTATTTTTCAGGTATAAGCTTCCACTGGATTAGTTACCCCTGCCTGTTTTGATAGAACTTCAAGATGTCCGGATAAGATTGTTAGGAGAATTCAAGTCACCGCATCCTATGAGGACCCCAGTTGGAGTGGCAGGTTGCTTGAGACATATGATACTCAAACTGATCAATTCAGAATTGCTTCATGCTGCTGGTACAATTGTTAGACTACCTACAAACTACAGCTTCTATTTTCTGCATTCAAAGAAAGCACAGGATTCATTGCTTTCCAAAGCAATTCTCTGGTTTTTTTTTAATGCATTTCCTCACTCTTTCCTCCATTTATGTTGATGCTTTAAGCTCTTCTTTCCTTCGATACAGGAGCTTTTGCCAACAATATATTTCTCGGACACTTCAAAGCCTTTCTAATTTTGAAATTCTCCTCAGATGTTCTACTTCTCCTTCTGCTGAGGCCCCAGATTTTGTGTATAATTTAAGAAGGTATAGTCTGATTAAAATAAATCTTGGATTTACAGTTTTTATATTTGTACGTTTTGGGCTTAAGGGGAGAGGAAGGGAATGGGACCTAGTGACCTCTGCTTCATGAGGCATGGTCCCCAGCCAATTGTGCTACCCTTTGGAGTCCTCAGTTAGTCTGTGACATAAGGGTCTTAACTTGTACTTAATAGGCAATAAATTTATGAGCATTACTCAATTTGCATTTTGGATGCCAAATATATGATAGCCATTGACTGGATAGAGAACAAGATAATTTAAGAATAAATAGATATATTGGTTTTTCTTTCTTTAATAAGCCATGACATAGGTTTATGGTATGCTGCTTTGCTTATCTAACAACCCCTGCGCCCCCAACAGAAAGGGAAAAAGAGGGGGTGGCATGTTATAATGCAATATTTTTTCTTACACACACACAAACTGCAATCAAAATGTAATAAAAAGAATAGAAATGAAAATGAGATGCAAAGAGGGATGAAGACTTTTTAAGAAACTTGCAGCACCTATATTTTTGTTTTCTAATCAATTGTTGTTGAAAACTTGCAGCACAAACTGCAATCAAAATCTTATAAAAAAGAAAAGAAAAGAAAATGAGATGCAGAGAGGGATGAAGATATCTTGTGAAAAATGAGATGTATACCCATTTTGTTCAAAACTTGCAGCACATATATCTTGTGAAACAATGATTAGTTAGAAAATAGAAATAGTTTTTGTATTTAGAGTTTATTTTCTAAATTTTCCTTTTCAGGCAATGGGAATATTTTGATTGAACACCCAGATTGGAGAGAAACCTTTCCTAGAAAGCAGCCACGAGTCTTCAAGAGGGCCGGGATGGAAATTTTCATCATTTAAAATTGATTATCTTAGTTGGTTGAAGTTGAAGAACAATAGGTATTGCATTTTGATTTCACACTGTATATTTGAGCTTTGATTTGTATGCACTGTAATGACAAGCGCCCACAAATCTGAGACTAATTTTCTTTTATACAAATATATATGTTCAGCTACTTAATCTGCACCACTTTCTAGAAGGAGTGGTATACTCTGTTCATTTCTGAAGAAATTTTTTGGATCGACCTTGCTCTTCACCTGTGCCAATCTCTTGAAGTTACCCTTGAAGTATTTTAGACCCCAAACTCTTGCTTCTAAGTAGCTAACATTGCTCTCTTTGTTGGTACCTAAATCAAGATCCCTATAGTTAAGATAGGCAGCCCTAGGAAACCTTGACACACAAGGCCTCATGTACGTGTAAAGCATTCTAATCCAATGGAAATGGTTTTTAGATGCCTTAATCCCATTCACTTCCCACCAAACTAGGTATTGTATGTTGTACAAATTACCTTTCCTCTGTGGAAAAGGTATGTCAGATTCTGAAATCTCATTCATTCATCCCCTAGAAGGATCCATTATCATAAATACTCTCCTTCTTTCAAAAACCTTTTCCATATCCCTTCTAGTCCAATATCTGATATGGGTTCCTTGACAAAGTCAGATTTTGCTTTCAAGAAGTCCTTATAGATGTTTTTCTGTCCAGTAAGACTTCTAAAGGATCACTTGTTTGAAATCCATTCAAAAAAAGGATAGATTGTATCCAATTCATTTCAGTGCAATTTTCAGCTTGAAGTCCCAACTCTGGGAAACTTTCATTCATCAATGGCATTTGTCTGTCAACTCCTCCAAGAAATAATGAATTGAAGGAAGCTTGGACTGTCTTTTGAGTCCCATTTCCCACATTTTGAATGATGACTCTAATAAAAAGATCTTCATGTAGCTTATCTGAATTGTTCTGCCACTTGATGACTCCAAAGCTTGCTCCACCACCCCCTCTAATAGCCCAAAACAAATCCTCTCCCATTGCTTTTTGTCCATAATTTTTCCATTAGCATCTATTAGGTAAGCATCCAAGACATTATCTGCTGCAAGGCCATACTTCCTCAACAAGGTACCTATTAGAATAATGATTAAACGAACAAAATGTCATTAAGAACTTGAGATAATTCACACGTGAAGGAATCATTAGAATAATGGTTAAATAATTGAAATCACAATTAATTTTTTAATAGTTTATGTTTATGGGAGAATTACCAAAACCACCGCTGCTAATGTACCCACCTACCCCTACACTGGGGCATAGCCCCGCTGGAAATCCATGGATTCCACTTCTCTTGGCAATACTATAGTAAAGCTCACCAAGTGTTGCCTCAGTCTGAACCCATGTAGTTTCATCTTCAAGATTTATTTCAAGCTGCTTGGATTTCAGACTCTTGGAAAGGTGTAATGATGAGAAGAGGTTATGGTGTTGAGGAATTTAACCATCTAGGATTTTGTTGGGATGATTGCAAAAGATAAGAATATAAGGAAGAGTTTGGTGTGTAAATAGTCTCCACAGATTTGGTGTAGGTACCAAATTGTGTAGACATGCACTGTATGAAGGTTTGTGGGGTTGGATAGGAAAAGGGCAATCCCATGATAGTGATATTGAAAGCAAGATCGAAAAAAGAAGTGTAAGACTCATATCTCTTTTCTCTTCTGTTTGTGGCAATAGGTTCACTGGTATAAGGACTTTTTGTTTAGTGCTCTGTCTAATAGGCTCAGGCTTGCTAGTGTATTTGTTGTGTCACTCTTTTGTTCTCCTAAATTGTAATTGTCTTAAGGCTCTATTTTGTTGTATTTTTTGTGTTTATATATGAATACAAATATGAAGCTTGATCATTATGATAGTTATTAATTAAAAAAAATTATATTAAATACTATTGAATATGAAATTTTATCATTATTTTTTTCTCATTGCGGAGATATCATTGTGATGGTTATATGAATGTCTATTTATACTATTAATAACAAGATTCTCTGTTTGGGTTTCAACATTTTGCGTACTAAAATACCTTCACACAAATACTTAAACTCTCTAAGTTACCCCTATCTTATATATGGAACTATTAAATATATGGTAGCCTTATTATATTTTTTCTTTAAATGAAAATTCATCTATACTATATATTTATTCTTATACAAAAATAGACAGAATTTTTTGCATGAGCTAATGTGAATGCTCTCAGGATTGCTTGTTTGATACCATAACATGTTCTGATATTATTTTATTATCACAATAAATTTAATCATTTATTATTTAAATATTAGTAGAATAGAGATAGGATTTGAATTTGGATTAGTTATTACTGTTCTTCTATCATGCTAAATCGTGTAACTTGTAGCATACTAATTGGAAAAAGGAACTTACTGACGGTAAATGTGATTGGGGCAATTCCAAAACTTACAACTTTCTCTTAGATGGTGCTTGATGTCAAGATTGGTTGAGTAGCTGAACTTGTACATATGACAGCATACATGTGTGCATTTCTGTGTAAAATTAAGGTTTTTTGTGGGGGTGGGGGGGGGGGAATTGTGGCACCAATTTCTTCTACTAGAAGAGAATGAAAAGGAAGTGTGTGTGTGTGTGCGCGCGCGCGTGTGTGTTTCACTATTTTGGTTGCATAATGGGGAAATATAGATCTGTAAATGATCACATTTTCCCTGAGAAAAATATTGCCTTGAGGACTGTAAATCCTGGGTTTTATCTGACAAATAACTTAGTTATTTGAATTAAGTAAAGAACAAGAAAAATTCTGCTTATGAACAGGGAAGTAATACCCTGGTTGCTTTGATGGAAGACCCAATTCTGGCATCTGCCTCAAATTCATTCAAGGCTATCCCAGAGAGGAAGTTCTCAGTTTATGAACAGTCTAGCGTGGAGGGATCGAGTAAATGGACAAAGAATAATTGGGCTCACGAGTTCCAACTTGAATATGCTACTATTGGCCCTGCATTTGTTGATGTGTGTTCCAAAAAGAAAAACACCATTAAGATACTACCATTTGGAATTTCATATATAAAATTGTAAGGTTTTATGAATTGATTACAATGTTGGAAATGTTGTCAACTTGTTATACAATAGTTGTCATTAGACAGATTACTATAGCGCTATTTAGCATTCTCATTTCCAACTTCCTTCTTAACGTCAGTTTTTTTCTGTTTCATATGATAAGTTTGTTGGCACTGATGAAGGTTCAACCTGTGTGTGCCTAGTTATTCACAACAAGCAAAATGGAATGTAAGAATTGATTGAATGTTGGTTCTTTGCTTCTAATTCTGTTTTCTTAAGTGCAAGAACTCAGTTGTTCATATGGATTCTCAAAATATTGTGGACATGGGACTCTCCCAGATGTCATCTCCGTTATTGGTCACAATTTGGATGCTGAGTTGGATGTACTCTCTATTTCTCTATAGTTTTGGCTTCTCAACAATGCCATCTTCTTATTGATCTGAATTACTATTACTCGATTGAAAAGACTGCATAATTAAATGAATGTAGGTGCATCTTGTTGGTGGTTTTGAAGATGTTTCACCAAATGTCTGGCTCAAGATCCTCTATATTATTGTTGATTTTTTGAAGATGTATTTATTTGAGGATTAGAATAATTGAAGTTGACTATGTTGAACTTTCTGTGCAATATGCTTACTCTGGCACTAGATCAGAAAGCTGGCACAGTTGGATGGTCATTCCTCTTTGTTGTGTGCTAAAATTATTGAAAATTTGTGCACAAGACCAGAGAATTTTCATGTTCAGAATCTCTCTGTTCTTGGGCATAACACTAGAAGGGATTCTGAAGGTCAAGTCTTAATATAAAAGACACTATAATCTAAGATTGGTTTCTCTCTCTTGACCCTCTTTTCTCTTTGACTATTCAATGTATATGATGGGATGACTGAATGTCTCTTTTATAGGTAGAGAGGGGATTAAATTCCTTGTACATATAACCTTCACTAGCCTATCAAAGTTGGAGTTATTTAGGAAACCTACTTCTCCATTAACCAATGTAGCTTCTTATTAAACCCATAACATACATGAAGCTATCAAATGGGACAATTTAGTCTTACATTTAGTTCATGCAAATGAATTAAGACCTGCTTGAAAGAAATAGAGCCTTTTTTTCAATCTGGGAATATCAAACTTGTATTAGCAAAATGCTAGTTAGTTTCTGCTGTGAACAAGGTAGTTGAGGAAAAAATTAATTTCCCGGCCTATATATACAGCCTTAGCTTCAATCTTGAACTAAAGTTATTGTGAGTGAACTCTTTAATTTAAAAATGTAGGAAATGTCATGTAATAGGCAGCTATTTAGATACTTGGTATATGCACTCTCATATATTCTCTTTGCACTTCTATAAACTTAATGATTTAAGCCTGTAGTTCTGATGAATTTGCCACATTTGAAGTCTAAGTTAGACAAAAACCCAATTGTACAGAGACAAAGCCAAAATATTTATTTGATATGCACTCTGATTTTAGTATTGATTTCTAGCAAGTATTACTAGTATGGATCAAATAGTTTTGGTTCATCAAGAAGCATATATTTATACTACTATATGATACATATTTTAGTTTGGATCTATTTAATGGCATGACTAGTTACATGTGCAAGACAGATTAGTACGGACTGACTAATGGCATGGCAAGACACATAATCAATAAACAAGTTACTTGTGTGGTCTTTATAGTTTTATGAAATGTTTGCAGACCTTATTGGTTAATGCATGCAGTTGAAGCTTGCAGCCATGTTCTAAAATATTGATTTTAATCTTTTCAAAAAATTTTCAGGTATAAGCTTTCACTGGATTAGTTACCCCTGCCTGTTTTGATAGAACTTCAAGATGTCCGGATGAGATTGTTAGGACTTGGGAGAATTCGAGTCACTGCATCCTATGAGGACCCCAGTTGGAGTGGCAAGATGCTTGAGACATATAATACTCAAACTGATCAATTCAGAATTGCTTCATGTTGCTGGTACAATTGTTAAACTACCTACAAAGTACAACTTCTATCATCTGCATTCAAAGAAAGCACAGGATTCATTGCTTTCCAAAGCAATTCTCTGGTTTTAAAAAAAATGTATTTCCTCACTCTTCCCTCCATTTATGTTGACGCTTTGAGCTCTTCTTTCCTTCGATACAGGAGCTTTCACCAAAAATATATTTCTCAGAACTTCAAAGCCTTTGTAATTTTGAAATTCTCCTCAGATGTTCAACTTCTTCTGCTGAGGCCCCAGATTTTGTGTATAATTTAAGTTGGTATAGTTTGATTAAATTAAATCTTGGATTTGCAGTTTTTTTATTCGTACGTTTTGGGCTTAAGGGGAAGGGGAAGGGAATGGAACCCAGTGACCTCTGCTTCAGGAGGCATGGTCCCCAGCCAATTGTGCTACGCTTTGGAGTCCTCAGTTGGTCTGTGACATAAGCGTCTTAACTACTACTTAATAGGCAATAACTTTATGAGCATTACACAATTTGCATTTTGGATGCCAATATATGATAGCCATTGACTGGAATTTAAATAAGTATATTGGTTTTTGTGTCTTTAATAACAACACCTGCGCCCTCAACAGAAAGGGAAAAAAAGGGGGGTGGCATGTATAATGCAATATTTTTTCTTACACACACAAACTGCAATCAAAATGTACTAAAGAATAGAAATGAAAATGATCGCAAAGAGGAACGAAGAACTTGCAGCACCTATATTCTTGTTTTCTAATCAATTGTTGTTAAAAACTTGCAGTACAAACTGCAATCAAAATCTTATAAAAAGATTAGAAAAGAAAATGAGATGCAAAGAGGGATGAAGATATCTTGTGAAAAATGAGATGTATACCCATTTTGTTGGAAACTTGCAGCACATATATCTTGTGAAACAATGATTGGTTAGAAAATAGAAATAGTTTTTGTATTTATAATTTATTTTCTAAATTTTCCTCTTCAAGCAACGGAATATCTGATATAACACCCAGATTGGAGAGAAACCTTTCCTAGAAAGCTGCCACTAGTCTTCGAGAGGGCCAGGACAGAAAATGGGAAAGGTGCTGGAAAATGGAAAGCAGTCAAGTTCCCCGCGGTTTACAACCTTTTTTTTTTAGATATACTATCACAAAAAGTTGTTCATAAAGGTTGTGCCAAGAACCTCATAACCTTTATGAAAAACTCCATATGAATATTTCCAGTTTGGGTCGAAATCATAGTGATTCTTCCAGGCACCTGAGAAATTTGCATGTCTTTTGTTTGAAGATGACAAAATACAGTGACAATTCTGTTAGTTGCACAAAATCTAATCTGAACTTTCATCATGTACTAGATTAAATAAATTGGTGCACTATTTTCTGAGGCTGCCAAACTGTATACGAAAATCATTCAGTACATTGATCTAATATGTGACTGGTATGTGACATCAAATATGGAAAATTCATAAGACGTTTTATATGAGCTAAGACATTATGATTACATAATTGCATAATAGAATATACAAAGGAGTGGAGTGAATAAAAGAGAAGACCTTTTTCTAGAATCACAAAATACAAATTAAGGCCTAAAATAAACTAGTACCAAAAAAAGGTCACAAAATACAAACTAATGCCTAAAATAAGTTATTACCAAAGGTCAGAAGAAGACATCATCTCAACCCAACTATTTACTCGAAGTTCGTCTTGCAAGGATTTCCTTTTGGAGTTCAAGATAAAACAGTTTTTGTGATTCGGACATGGCACTTGTATCAACCATCATAATTCTCTCATCCTCCTTAATTCTTTCAATACGAAGCCTTTCCTTTTCAATATTAATTCTTTCATTCTCCCTCAACTCTTCCAAGCGAAATTTTTCCGTTTTGATACGAAGAACCTCTTTTTCTTGTACACTCGATTCTTCGAGAAACTTCATTTTCTTTTTCAGATATTCCGCGACTTCTTTGTCAGTATCTTTTCTCTTTCGATTGGGCTTTTCAGCTTTCCTAACTATCGGTCTCTGAAAATCCATAGTGTCATCAAGCAAGACATCATCCCTCCCGGCTTGATCTTGATCTATTGAATCCGGAGTTTGAGGTAATTCTTTTCTCAAACTTTCCCTAGGCTTATTAAGTGTCCACTTTGGTAAATTCTTCAACAAGAGCCAACAATGTTCGAATTGAAAATTGCACTTGTATATTTCTTTAAACAAGTCCTTGGCATCAATCTAAAAAAACATCAAAAAAACTATTAACCAATTGACATTTTCTTCAAAGCATTGCAATATAACACAACACAATTGATACCTTCATTTGTTCAGCAGTAGCATTTGGATTCTTTGCTTCAACTTTAGCAAACACCTCACAAAACTTACTCGTCTCCCTATTAATCACTCCCCATCGACTCGTTAGGGACACAACAGTCCGCGTAGAGTCCTTCTTGTGATCATGGAAGTACTTGGCGATTTTCGTATAAAATGGTGCTTTGTTGTTTTGGTCATTATCATTATTATTATTACCATGATGCACGGCATCGACGCTAGTATTAAGCCATGCCAACACAAGAAGCTTGTCTTCCTCTACACTAAAATTGCCACCCCGCTTTGACTTCTTAGCAGGAGTGACAATTTCAGCCTCCGATGGAGAATCTTGTACAGACATTATTATTGGATTTGGATTTTGAATTTGTGGGCTACCTAAAATCTAATCAAAACCAACAAAGAGTAAATTTTTCATTAATTACGTATAGAACATACAAAACATTGAAGAAACAAAAAAAATTGGGATGAATTTGAATTAACAACAGAATTAGGGGAAAGTTTTCTACTATTCATGATAATAATGATAATAATCCATAGTTAAACTGAAATGAAGAAGAAGAAGAAGATGACAGAGATAAGTTTTTACCGTTGAATCGGCGAGAATGGAAGCTGCGATGAGGGCAGAGAGAATCGGAGAAACCCTAGAAACCTGCTGATGTGTGAAGAGAAGACGGTGAGAAAAAAAAATGATTTACCTGTTACTGTTGTATTACTATTATGTATAAATTAGGGGGACTTTAATTACCTTTTTACCCTTTAGGGCTTAGAGCATTTGTCCCAATTATATAAGTTTGCATTATCTAGAATTGTAATTGTAAAAATATTTATAATTGTGCTAGAGTACTATTGTTAGTATTTTATATATAAGATGGTTTTGTAGCAAGATGATATTTTTTTAAAATAATATTTTATGGATCAAGTTTAGCTATAAAATTCTTTTTTGAGAAAGAAGTTTAGTTACAAAATTGGTTGTAGCATTACTTTACTTAATATTTTTTTATTGGAGGTAAATTTTGACAAATTTACCATTGAATTACATTTTTTTTCTTATAATCTTCATGCTTGCAAAATTTCTAAGAAATTAAAGATCAATAGTTATGTTATCAATAAATTGTTTGAATTGTAAGTTTTTGTAGTTTAAAATTATGCATAGAATATAAGTTTATAAATTATATAGTAAATAATATCTGATTGACGCAAAATTTGACACGTGTATTAAGAGCGTAAAGAACATGCAATTCAACGGTTAGATTTTTAAAATATGTAGTAATATTTATTTTATTTAGTAAGATTATAGTTTTATGTTATAACTAATTTTGTAGCTAAACTTTCTCTCCAACGAGATAATAGAGAGCACTACTATACTTTCATCTCAAATTCCATCTATCACCAACACAATATATCTAGAGAGAGGAGAACGAGATGATAGAGGCCACTCCTTTACTTTCATCTTAGTTAACAAGATAAAGCACCTATCTCACAGATTTCCAAGAAGTCAAAATCATCTGGAACTCCTATCATTGTTTCTTACTTCCCCCCATTAACTCTCAAGGTTCTCGCTTGTATGAGTTCAAAGCCAAAATAAGTCCTTGAGAGTCGGAGTGGGTGTGGATATATAATAATATTCCATGTTGCGTGTTTTCTTCATTTGTTTGACAACATCAAATCATTAGTATAGAAGGCATATTAATTGTATGATTAATTGTAAAAGTTTCAAAGAAAGCGGGATTTGAAAAACAAAAGGCAGAGAAGAATTTTAAACTTTTTCTTTTTTACTCGGGGTGCTTGCCAAACGCACAACTAGAGGCTAAGGCTATCAGATCATCGTTTCACTGTTACTGCTAGAAGTTAGTAATAAATTATTGGTTAATTTCCATTTGTTTTGGCATAAAAAGTAAAATATTTTCTTAAAGGAATTGTGTTCAATATATATATATATATTTTTTTTTGAAGAAAATAACTTATGTCTTCTTATTTGGTCAAGACTTTAAAAGATGATTGTATAATGTTTGGTTACACTGTAAATTTTTCTTATTAAATCCAGAAAAAATTGCTAAAAACAAAAAATTGATTATGGGAAGAGGCAGAGATATATAGTGAATGGGGGAAGGAGGAAGGAGAAAGGAGAAAGGTAAGACGAGTGTAACATTATAGAGGAGTGGTATGCGAAAGGTAATATGAGGTGAATTGAGGTTGAGGGAATTGTGGAAGAAGGAGGCGGTGATGTTAAACATAAAGGGAAAAGAGTGGGAAGGTGGTGGTGGTAGCATGGAAAACCAGAGGACTTAAAAGAGGGAGTGTTAAGTGTATGTTATATCAAATATGAACTAATTATTATGGTGCTCGCATCATCTATACTATGTTAAATTTAAAGACCACTTGCTTTGTAACATGATAAATTATTAATTGTTTAAAAAGTTTGAGTTATTAGAAAATGATAAATATAATTATCTTACCATTATTCTAAAATAATTAGAAAATATAATTCATTGTAACATTGTATGCCAAGAGCCTTGTAACTCAATTGGTTAGCACTTCTTGGTATGTTCATGACTTCTAAGGTTCAAATTCGTCACTCTCATTATAATTATAGAATAAATAAATAAATTTCTAAATAAAAAAAATCACGATTTGAAGTATTTAATATTCAACTCAAATCAAATTACCTTTGAATTGTGTATGTAACATCCATTATGAATATGGATTCCATTTAGGCTCTTATTGTGTTGAAGTAGACCACAAGGCCAAACCACATAATCTTCCTCATTTTTTTCTCTTTTCTATCACTTTATCACAAATTTACAGAATTTTCCATTAAACATGAAATATTATATGTTGACTAACCATTTTTTTTACTGCACTTAAACATTAAAAACATATAAAAACAAAAAACATTATTTGAAAATTATTTATAAGTTGGGGATTCGATTTGAAACTAATGAAAAAAAAAACTATAAATTTAATTTATAATAATCTTAACATTTTTTTTTGTAAACATATGGTTTAATTTAAAATATATAAATTATATATAGAGAGATTCAAAAGTAATTAAAAAGAAAAAGAAAAAGAACCTTTAGACATTATGGTCCCAATAGTCCTAAACTCCAATAAAGCCCATCAAATAGACAAAACAAAAAAAGATTAACATTAACATAGACTCAGCCACTTTAATATTGTTCTGGGTCTCTGTCTCACACTCACTTCCTTTCTGCTCAAAAACAAACCATTTCTCTGTATGCCAATGCTAAAACCCATTCTTATTTATTTGATTTTTTTTTTTCCATCTTTTGTAATTGTTGTGTGTGTTTTCCAAACATGCAGATATTCATCATGGGTGTCATTGATATCTACAACGCCTCTTCTCTATGCTTGAACAAACCCAACACTGGTTTTCAAAATTTTGCGGTGCCTCAATCTCAATCACACAGACCCAGTTGCGGAAACAGCAGGAGGGTCGTTGCTATGGCTTCTTCCACTGTTCCTTCTTCGATAGAACATGTCAATGAGGTTCAATAGAGCTTGAATGGTGACCCCTTTATTTGACCCCATTTGAGGAAATTGTCTCCTTATCAACCCATATTGCCTTTTGAGGTATTTTCTCAGCAACCCTTTAATGCTTTTTTGTCTGCTTTTGCTCATTTAGTTGATTCTTTATGACAAATATTAAGTCTTTTGAGATTGTGGATGATTTTTGGCTGTGGCAGTAGTTTGTTATGTATTTCTATATGCTCAATCCTATTTAGGAGAGTAATAACAAAACAAAATCAAGTTTTTATATATTTTTTATAAATCAATTGTTACAAGAAGTTGGGGATTAAAACCCTGGTTCTCCTCATCAAGGAGACTAGACAATGTCATTGAACCACAAGGCTGCTTGGCAATAACAAAACCAAGTTAATTAGTATTCGGCAGTGTTGGCGAGCAGGGGGATTGATGTTTGAGGATTTCGATCTTCTTCTGCCTATACTATGCAAATGGTGTAACTAAAGTGGGCCAAGTAACAAACTTATAAAAGTGATGTTAGGGACTACCTCTAAAGCCAAAAGAAACCAATTTAAGGGTCAACTACCTTGTGTCACACAACATAAAGACTATGCTAACTAAGGTGCTTTTCTTAAACACAATGATTAGTGAAGGTTGACCGTCATAAGGCTTTACTGGATACTCCAACCTCATCGGGTATTCTCACTCACCTAGTTTCAGCAAATAATGAAATTTGAATGTGGCAGTCCACCTTAATAAAAAAGCCCTTGCACTATGACCCAATATGGCTATATATTTGTTCAAAATCACTACCGGCTTGAAATATTATCATGATTGTTGATTTCTTAATTGAAAAGGGTTTAGCACAAGAGGTCCACTACATTTTCTTTAAGAAAAATGGCAGCTATATAATCAATTTAATAGACAAGTGGTGTTTATATACTTATTAAAAAGCTTAAAACAAGGAAATAAAATTCCATAGAGAATGGTGTTTGTTTCTCTCTATGATTGGGTTATTTTTTAAGTTAAATGAGATGTTTTTCACTTTTAGTTTTATATGGTTACGGTCACCAGTTACAATGTCACTTGAGTGGAAATCCATGTTCATTCATAATCTGATATCCAGATTAATGAATGGTGTTTTTTGGTACAGGTTTTATCGGCTCGTCTTGGAAGGAAGCCTGAAGATATCATCAAATTAGATGCAAATGAAAACCCTTATGGTCCTCCACCAGAGGCAAGTTGTATGTGACTTATACTTTTGTTTCGTGACTTTGGGTTTGTTGAAGATCCTAAAGAAATATTTATTCAGTGTTTACAAGATTTGAAGACAAAGAAGAGTCTGTCACTGTCTTTATTGCAGGCACTATACTGAGTGTCAATACCCCTTTCTTCCTAAGTAGAAATTCAGATTGTTTGTAGGTTTTGGAGGCTTTGGGCTCAATGAAGTTCCCATACGTCTATCCAGACCCTGAAAGCCGTCGCTTGCGTGCTGCCCTTGCAAAAGATTCAGGACTTGAATCTGATTATATTCTTGCAGGATGTGGTGCAGATGAGCTCATTGATTTAATTATGCGGTTAGAAATTGAAATTTTGTATTTATATAATTTTTCAAATTATAATGCCCTTAAGTATCAAATTATCTGCCTAAATTCAACAATTGAAAGTTCCTAATCTTGTGTGGATTTTGTTATATGCTGCAGTTGTGTGCTCGAACCTGGTGATAAGATTGTGGACTGCCCTCCGACCTTTACAATGTATGAGTTTGATGCTGCAGTTAATGGGGCACTTGTTATAAAAGGTAAAGATAAGATATCTGCTTTCTTTTAGTCTCTTTCACCATGTTGGAGTTTCTAATGTTTTATTTGTTTCATTAATAAAAATTCTTTTATATTTGGCCCCTAAACATCCTTCATTTCTCTGCTTGCTTTTCTTTTCATTTGACTGTTGCATCATATGTGCATAACGTGCATAACCTCCTGCAATTTCATGTTTTTCTGCAGTCCCCAGAAAGGCAGACTTTAGCTTGAATGTTGAACAAATAAAAGATGTTATTGAACGAGAAAAACCCAAATGCATATTTTTAACGTCTCCTAACAATCCAGATGGGAGGTAATTCTCAATTGTTTCTTTTCTTCTTGTATATTTGACATAATTAGTTTACTTAATTGACTTGAGGTCTCCAGCATGTCCTTAACTTACTGCCCAGTAACAAACATTCTAGCACATTTGAGAGTAGGATAAACTCTGGAAGGGCACATTTATGAAAAGTCGAAGCATCTGCACAAAACTTTCTTCTTTTGTAGACTTAAAAAACTAGTTAGTCTGAATTTAGGCTTTGATCCATTTAAGAGATGTTCATAGTATGGTTTGGGAGATTCAATCTATTCCTATAACGTGTGTGTTAATATTGGTGCATGATGCAGATATGTCCATTTTTAGACAGAGTAAAGGATTATTTTATATCTCTCAAGGGTTATTAACTAAATATGCTCAAATTGTGTTGGTGCTAGACTAGAATTTAAGGTGTGTTCTATTAATTACCTGTAGAATGAATTGCTAAGGAGATCTGATTGTAGAATACATAAGGGCCTGGATGAGGAGAAAGAATATTAATAGAGGCGTCCTCTGCTTGTGCAATCTGACTTTCAGGCTTTGAACTCAGTCTTCAGTTTAGTGTGGTTATGCTGTTCTGTTGTAATGAGTCTGTAGACTATATTTAAAAATAAAATGTTTGAACTTTATGCATAATTTCTAGTCATGTAATTTTGTCGTGACATATTATGTTTCCATGCTACTTACTATATGCAGTGTAATTGATGATGAAGATCTCTTGAGAATCCTTAAGCTTCCCATATTAGTGGTGCTAGATGAAGCATACATTGAGTTTTCAGGGATAGAATCAAAGATGAAATGGGTGAAGAAACACGAGAATCTAATTGTTCTTCGGACATTTAGCAAAAGAGCTGGTATATATATATTTTAATGCCTTTTCTTTAGAGTCAATTATTTTGGAACTTGCTTGTCACCCCAAATTATTTTGTTGTGGTAGCATCAATCTTGTTATTGAATTGCTAATACAAGATTTATTACCATCTGTGGTGTGAGTTATTATACTTTCTTAAATTGATTTGAATTATCTGTTATATGTTGTAGGTTTCAAAGAATAAAATAAGAGTTCTAGACCCCATACACACAAAAACGAGGGTTGGTGGGGGAATAGAAAGATTACAACAATAGGTTGGGAGAGAATGAGAGGAGAAACTCAAAGTTCCCCAACAGAAATAAAATTAAATTAAGTCCCTAAAATTGTATTAAGTTCATTGACATGCTATAGATATATTTTGCTGTTTCTTAGCATTAAGATCGAAACTTGTGTTTCTGCAGCGAGGGCTTTTTATCTTTTTTTTGTTAGGGAAAATTGCAAATTACACCCCTAAAAAAAGTTTGGGAGTGTTTGCATTTTACACCTTGAAGTTTCAGAATTTGGATTTTACCTCCTGAAGTTTGAGGGTGTTTGGATTTTAGACCCTAACGTTTCAAAATTTGGATTTTATCCCTAAATTTTAGGGTTTTTGGATTTTACTCTCTAAAGTTTTGGAGTGTTTGGATTTTATACCTCAAAGTTTGAATTTGGGGTGTAAAATCCAAACACACCCAAATTTTAGGGGGTAAAATTCAAATTCTAAAATGTCAATGTATAAAATTCAAACACTTCCAAACTTCAGAGGATAAAATTCAAATTCTAAAACTTCAGGGTGTAAAATCCAAACACTTCCAAACTTTAGGGGTGTAATTTGTAATTTACCCTATTTGTTATTAATAAGTTGTGCTTGGAATCTAAGAACCCAAAGAAAAACCTAGAATGAAGGATATTTTATTTCTTAGAGAACGTACCTGTTGTTATAACAGATGCTTGAAATGGTAAGCTAATCACTATGGAAGAGTATATTTGCATATTTAAAAACATACAGTTTTAGACTATGATCGTGAGTACTGTTGTACCATTTGCCTATTTAACTAAAAAGGGCCATACATAGTGCACAAGACTCCTGCTTCTTTGGGGTTTGGGAGAGGTGGTTAGTAGGAAGCTTACCCCCAATTTGCCTACGTACTGGTTTTGTTTAATCAAAGAACATATATATTTGTATTGCAAATGCCCAAAGCCACCAAAACTAGCTGTAATGACTACATGTGCAGACACCAAAATTGACCTATTAAAGATATTTAATTTTGTTGGACTTGGTTGATTGTGATTGATGTTGATTCACATAGATTGATGCTATAAAAGAGATTGGATTGCTATTTTAGTTTTATATTTCTATTTTCAGCACTTTGTGTTTATTCTAAGCAAATCCTATTTGCTGATTCCTAAGTTTTTCCTTTCTTTTTCTGTTATGTTAGTTTTCCCCAATCTCCCTACCCTTTTTTCTTCCCTTGTTATTTCCTGAACACATGTTCCCGACTTCATTGTCCTGTTTTGGTATTAGAATAAACCTTGATCTAGTTTTCTAACAAAACCATGGAAGCTGTCACAACTGCCACCCTCCCCAAAAAAACTACTCCTTAACAAGAATCCAATAATCACATAATCCAAGACACCCACCATCCAACCATCATGAACACGTGTTCCAAGATCACCCCTCCATCACCACCTATAGCCAAGCTCAAAACCAGTTGATTGACCCACCCCCAAAGGGCTCAAATTCCCTAAAACTTATAATGCATCAACTTTGATTCGTCTCATACGAAAATCCTACCAACCACCATCACTGATGTTTACCTTCTATCAAAATCCCTCCTAAAAATGAAACCCTCCCATCACAACAAAGACCAAGCCACTTGTGACAACCATCAAAAGCCTCAAATACAAACCCCTGCTGCCCAAGCATTGCTTATATCCCTGCAAATGTAACAAGGCCCAATCAACGCACAATCAAATGCAAGTATCCCGTCTTTGCTGTTGGGTCCCCTAGCACTTCCCACAGTCTGTCGCAAGCTCCATCTCAACTGGCAAATCCATTGGCCTTATGATTGTGCTGCTGATATCAACCACAATCCATAGATTACAGCCTCCATTTTACCCAGTCTAGTACTACTGCCTGATCAATTAGTTCCGAGCCACCTATGGCTTCAAACGTTGCTCATGAGCTCTCCATGCATTGGCGATTAAACTTTCCGGATCCCAATGTGCTGCCACTGTCACTTCTGGTATCTATAATTTGGTCTCTTTATATAATGGAAAAGGAAAGGGTGTTTTTAAAATTAAAAAAAAAATTGCCTTTTCAATATTGTGAGTGTTATCTGCAAGAATGTCTGTTTCAAATCTTTTTCCTTGCTACTATGGCCCCAGATGTCCAGATGTCCTAAACTCATTTATCTATTGACTAATAGGCACCTTGTAATGTACCATAATTATCAAGTAGGTTTTGTCCTTGAAATATTAATTCCTATGCTTTTTAGTTGATAATCAATTTAACTCCCTGTATCTACTGGTTTGGGTTCAATATGGGAGGTTACATTTTACAAATGTTTATTATACCATTGTGATTCTTCATATTTATTTTATTTCTAATTTAATAATTTTTTATTTACTTTGAAAATGTTTTACCTTCTCTTCTTGATGTGAAATGTTCAGAATCTTAAATTGCAAATGAACAACTGGTGCAGGTTTAGCTGGACTTCGTGTGGGATATGGAGCATTTCCTTTGAGTATCATTGAGTATCTTTGGAGAGCAAAGCAACCTTATAATGTTTCAGTTGCTGCTGAAATTTCTGCTTGTGCAGCTTTGCAGAATCCCACATATCTTGAGGTTAATTCTTGTCCTATTGGGATTGTCCATATTTATACTAATAATTTATGTTTAGGCTTGATAAAATCATTATTACTTCCATTCAATGCCATATCTGATATGAATCAACAATCTCTTAACAGAAAGTGAAAGATACGTTGGTACAAGAAAGGGGTAGGCTATATAATCTTCTTAAGGAAGTGCCATTTCTCAATCCATATCCAAGCTATTCTAACTTCATTCTTTGTGAGGTTGCATCTGGAATGGATGCTAAGGTGCTGAAGGTATGCAGTTTTCTCACTTACAAAATGAATTTGCACTGCTAGATGACTATGTGTTTGTGTGTATAGTCTTTCTTCTCTATAGTTTTGCATATGATTGTTTGGTTTAGTTGTCAAGATAATGCTCTCTCTCTCTCTCTAGGTTGCAATTAATTTAGGATGAAGTCACTTTAAGTGCCTGATGTTGCTATTTCGGTTGCAAATTAATTTAGGATGAAGTGCTCTAATCAGAATTATGAGTTGACTTCATAGGAGCTGGGTAGGAAAATGGACTGAAATGTTGATTATGGACTTGTTCCTAAAAGGCTGTCAACAACATTTATTGTTTTATCATTCTCCCAATAAAATATTTCTAAAATAGTTCCTAACCCAATGCCCTAATGGCCTTGGTTAACATTTCCCAAGATATTATTGGGTTTGAGTTAAGATGGTTGGGACTTGGAGTAGGAACATTGATTTAAAGTTTTAATCATGGTTAATAAATTAAATAAGTTTTGACCAATATTTTTTTGGTGTATATATATATACACACATACACGTTACCCGTACTCTTGAAAACGGTATGCCGGTATTTTCCGGTACCAAAATATTCAGTTCCAGTGTCTAAACTGAAATGGCTTCCAAAATGGAATTCATAAAGCATTGAACCAGCTATTCAGTCTTCTTTGTTTGTTCTTGTTCTTTCCTTTTAAAGCTTTTCTACAGGTTACTTACTGCTCATTTTGTTTTGGAACTGTTACACTGTCACTAAAAAAAAAAGGAATTAAGTTGATAACCTTATTTTGGTACAGGAGGACCTTGCAAAAATGGGTGTAATGATCCGCCACTACAACAACAAAGAATTGAGGGGTTATGTTCGTGTATCTGTTGGGAAGCCTGAACACACAGATGTCTTGATGGATTGCCTTAGACGCCTGTCTTGATTCTTTGCCTGTGCAGGGGCATCATTTTAGGGAGCAGAATTCGATTTGAGAGGTCAAAATTGAAATTGTATTTTTATTCCGCTTTGAACTGTATTATAATATCGCAATATTTAGTTTGTGGTTGTGGAGCACGAATGATATTTTGGTCATTTTGATACCTTTTTATGTGGAAAATGGGTTATAGATTTTTTCTCTTCTCTAGATTGTACTCTAGTTATGGTTAAACTTTCTTTGATATAGAACGAGAGAAATGCTCCATTCTTTATAGATTTGTAGTCCATAGCGCTTGCTTAACCTTGCTGTGCAATTGGGTGGTATGTAAACGTTTTATAAAACGTTGCTAGCATGAGCTGTTATGTTGTGATACCTTGTTTACTGTGTGATCTTGAATTCAGAAAGCATGTGAATTTAAATCTTGTCCTACAGCAGGTGTGTATACCAAGTCAATAGGGATTTATGAGGGAATACAAGAAGGTCTAATCATCCTTTCAGGGTTTCACATAGACAACCAACAATATGAACAAATTAAGGTGCACACACAAAAGAACAGTGAATAACCAATGTAAATATAGTTCTTTTCGTTTCCTCAAAATTTTCTTGCATTTCTCATCACTCCAGTTATGGAGTGTATTCTACAAGTATAATGCAGACATCAATGATATACACTTAAAGTTTGACAAAGTTTCACTTATTCCTTATTATTTACTTTAGACAAGTATCTAAATTCTACCTTAATCATAATTGCATCCCCTTCAGGTACATTATGAAACATATCTCTTCGAACATACTTAATACCTATATTGAATGTGAGCAATCATCACTCTCTCACACACACACACACACGAACACACATTGTGGTCCTTGGGCCCACCATTGTTGTGCTACGAGTTTCTAGCCGAAGATGTATCTCATTTGCTGAACTTCCCTTACTAAGTTCCGAGTAGGATCTCAGTCCCCAAAGATTATGTTCTTGTCTTTCTCTCATGTCTCACACCCCAATTTTTCCAACCCCCGATACCATATCTTCCTTCCCCTTTTATACTCTCTTGTTGGCGAAGCCCTCATGATGATAGTATCTTCCACATGTGTGTGGGACCCACTGCTTTAGAGGTTAAGGTGACTACTTGGGTCTATAGCATTGTTTTTGCCTATCAAATCAGTTATCATAATAGATGAATTCAGTGCTAGAAGATTGAAAAAAACTATTAAAACTTTTAAATATTTATGTTTTGTCAAGTATTGTTTTAAAAGTATTATTTAGTAAAAATGGCCTCTAAGATTAACGAATAACATTTTCTTTCATTTGAGGCACTGTGATAGATAAATGAGAATCCTAGCTATCTAATTATGATGAAAATTAAGTCTAATGATAATTTATATATATATATATATATATATATTTTTTTTTTACACCGTGGCCATCCTCTTTTGAGAAGCAATTTCAGAAGGTGTCATAAAGGCCGAAAAGGAATGGGCCAAGGAGAGTTTGTGTCTGTATTGCACATAAGAGAAATGATGAAGAAAATGCAAAGGAGGAGATTTTCTCACTGGTCACTGTTGCAGAGATCCCTCCAGAGGGCTTAAAGGGATTGGGTACCAAGGTCATTGAGGAAGAAGGTCCAACTAGCCTACTTCCCTAGATCATAGTTAGGATGCTCCAATGTTGGCTACATATTTCTTGTTTCCGAGATATTTTTGTTTGGCTTTGGATTTTCTCTGGAATATCTCCAGTGGAGAGAAGTATTATTGAATTTTATTTGATCTACTTGCCTGTTCAAGTTATCTGTCATTGATTGAGACCTTATTAATCGTGTTATGGTGTGAAGCACAGTTTTATGTTATACTAGCCGCGAACTTGCGCGTTGTGCATGATAATTATTTTTATGGTACTTTTATTAAAAAAATTTATATAATTTAAACTAATTTAATAAAGAGTGATGTATTTTGTAATTATATTTTTATTTATTATAAGAATAATCATAAATGTAATATATGAAAAATTATAAATTATAAATTCAATAATTTTTCTCATACTAAAATGAAAAAAATATAATTTTTCTCAGAAATTTAAAAGGCAAGTTAACGAAAATATTTATTTTTTAATAAAATTTATTTATAACATTTTGTGAATCATTAAAAAGAATATAAAATTTGGAAATTATTTTTTTAATTTTAAACAAACTTTCTCAAACTTATTTTTTCTGCCTACAATCCAAAACACTGAAAAAAGTAAGTAAAAAAATTAATAAAACTTAGCTATGATTAATTGGCCCAATTAGGAAATCAATTTGTTATTTATAATCTATTAAGGTTATTTTCTTTGTAGAAATTGTAATTTCAGCCATCCAAAACATATTATCAAATAAACAATTATTAGCAAAATCTAGGAATTAAATTTCTATATATGCATTGTTATAAAATAATAATAATTAAAGTAAAATTGCGAAAGATAAAATTCGTCTCTCATCCAATAATTATTATTTAGCCAACCTTTATTTTCTCTAAATAAATGGCATTATAGAGTACTTTTAATACAATTATTAAGAGTATTGTCCACCACAAAGGATCAAAAAATAAACAAAAATGATTAAAGTCTCATAGTTTAACATCTAAATTGAGCATTATAAAAATTATGTTATCAAATTACAATGACTATCAAATTAAATTATCCAAATCATGTTATGTAGTAAGATAATATTATATTTTTATATTTAATCCTTTATAATGCAATAGGATAACATTTAACAATCGAAGAGAGAAAAAAAAAACACAACAATTTAAAAAAAAAAAAAAACAAAACTGAATCGCATTAACCTAAAGTAGATTAAAGAATATAAAAAATTATCAACCTAAAGCAAAGATGCCAAAAAAAAAAAAATCCACCCAAAATTGAGTGTGTGTGTGTGTGTGTGAGAGAGAGAGAGAGAGAGAGAGAGAGAACCTTTTTTTGTAAGTGAAAACTATGCATAGAATGAAATAGATATTTTTATTTTAATCCTTTATAATGCAATAGGATAACATTTAACAATCAAATAGAGAAAAAAAAAACAATTAAAAAAAAACAAAACTCAATTGCATTGATCTAAAGTAGATTAAAGAATATAAAAAATTATCAACCTAAAGCAAAGATGCAAGAAATAAAAAATAAAAATCCACCCAAAAATTGAGTGTGTGTGTGTGAGAGAGAACTTTTTTTTTATAAGGGAAAACTATGCATAGAATGAAATAGATAGTAACAAATTTATAATAAAAAAGTGTGAATAAGAAGAGACAAAAATAGAGGAAGATGAGGAATGATATTAATGTAGAGGGTAGTGGGGAGATGAGAAGGTGAGGGAAGGAGAAAGGTTGGAGAAGTAGTGGGAAGATGAAAATGTATGAGAGGGAGAAAGATTGGAGAAGTATAAATATGAAATAAAAAATTAATTATAAGAAAATGGAAGAAAAAAATAATGACGTACGTGGTTCAACATAAGTGCAGCAGCATTAAACTCTAAGCTTCAGCTTTTAGTAATATATAGATTTGCATGGCCTCTGCATCTGAATTTGTAGCCAAATGAAATGCCAATGTTGTATTATTGTGAAAGGCTTACTTATAGTTGCATCAGAACATTCCAAAGATAAAGCTCATGAACTCCGAGAGGTTCTTGAGAAAAAGATTCATGAGGTTGAGGAAGGAAGAAAATTAGGAGCCCAATTATGGCAACGATTGATTGGGATGACACTGAAATATCGAAGAACAAACAACAGTTGAAGGAGTATGGGAAAGAGAAGAACCTGGTTGTGGACAAAATAATTGGTTTAAAATTGAAAATTAACGAATTGATTAAAAATCATGGACGTAAGAGCAGTGAGGTAGCAGAAGGAAGGGATTCAATAACTTCACCTGGTAAGTCTCTATTGCCTTCTATTTTATGTTCGGTTACATTATCATTTGGTGATTGATTAACTGTGGTGAAAATATAATAATCTTGTGGATCACTTAATTGAGGCAAATCAATAATTCCTCTGAATAATTAACATAGGGGGTCTAAACTAGGATTCTCACTTGGTATTAGAGCATTTAGAACGAAAAGAGGTCTAAAACTTATAATTTATTTTATTTCTATAATTGTAAATCATAAGTAGTTGCAATAAGTTTGGTGAAGTTTTTGATGATCTTCTGGCACTTACAGTCTGGTTTACAAGTAGATTATGTACTAGGCTGTCACTTCACAAGTTCCGGATTTGTTTGAATCTACTAATTTGGTTAATTTGTGATTAAATTCAGCTTAGACTAATTTGTCGGTTCAGCTTAGATTCATAATTGCCTATTTTACAATAATAGTAAAATGATTAAATTCATTCTACGTAACGGCTTCAGTTTTTGGACAAGTGGCAGTTTATCATTTGATATGAGTTGTTCTAGACCAGTAGTTTATCATGGTATCAAAATAGATGTTGGGTGTCTATCAAATGCTTTCATTGCTTCTTAACTTTTGTCTATTGCCTGGTAATGTAGAATTTGGAAACAAACTTTCAGACACTTCTGAAGTGAAAAACATCCGCTTTAGTGGAAGCATGGCGGATAAGAAAGGATCCAACTTAATTCAAGCCTCGAGCTCTGACTCTCCTACTTCTAGTGTCCCCATTGCATCAAATTTCCCTCCAATGTAAATCTGCCACATTAGCTGGTCCAAATCTGCATCCTGTTGGAGAGATACATGGTCATGTCAATGCCTTGTGGAAAAAGTTGATGAGCTTGGAAGAAAGAGAAAAAAAGTAGTAGAGGGAAAGGAGCTGGTAGAAATTTTAGTCAAAAAGATTGATTGGCTTGCCTTGGAAATTTCAGATAATCTACAGCAATTGAGAGAGAATAAAAAATAGAAGGAATTACTTATGGCCAAATTGGAATGTTTGGAACATAATGCTAGTAAACTCCAACGGGAACTTCAGAAAAAGTGCCATGAGCTGGATGAGGGAAGAAAATTACAACAATTATTATCAAAATATCGATTCAACTGACACTGAAATGTTAAAGTACAAAGAGCAGTTAGAGGAGTGTGAGAAAGAGAAGAAGCTGCTTGCAGACAAGATAATTGGTTTGGAAAGGAAAATTTATGACTTACAGAAAAACCATGGAGGAAGGATCAGTGGGGTGTAAGACTGTCAGCTCTGGTGAATTTCATTATTAGACACCTTGAGTTAGTTTTGTGACTTATAATGTTATGGCATTGTCATTGCAAATTTGAACTTTTAAACATTCCACAGCCACGGTGCTTGCTGCATTGAAAATCATTATCAAATGATGTATATTTTGAAATGCAGCGTTTTCAAAATGAAAGTTTGAGCTTTGTGTTTTTTTTCCCCTTAACCCTTCTCAGATCAACTGTAGAGAAACCAAAGTGAATAAAAAACATTTTTTTTTAAAAAAGGTTTAAAATTGAAAACTGAGATGTCAAAGTTCACTCAGAGTAGGTACAAAACCATGTTTTTATGTCCAGTTTCAGATTCTTCCTAGAACCATATTACCAATATGATGCAGCAAAAAGTAGTGGCGAATAAGGGAGAAAACTGGTAAATACTTGGCAGTCTGGCATTGCTACACTTGAACTGATGAACATAGGGCCCTACCAGTTTAAAATTCACAATTTTCTGCTCTTACCACAAGTGAAAAAGAAATTAGTTAACATTTAACCTATTAGTGAGATATTTCGTTTTATCCACAAACAAAATACTAATCAATAAACTTACTTTTGTTAAAATCAACCACATCAATCAATATTAATATATATATATATATATATATAAAAGTAGAGACTTTATGTTGAAGAGCATTAGGTTGTGCCAAGTGGCACATTCCTTGAAATTCTTTTTATTTAGGCTTCTACTTCAAAGAGATTGCATTTATATCAAATTATTAGTTCATTGAATCAGCTAATAGAGTAAATGTATATACTAATTATCTATAGTTGTGCATTAATTATTTATTTTTAATGAATTTATAAGATTATTTTTATAAACTTTATTTAAGAAATAATTTTTATAAACTTTAAAAACACACACACTCACATACTATGATCAAATCACTACACTATTTTTAGTGTCTTTCTATTTTGTTTATTAAAAAACTAAAGATTATTTTTTTTTTTTACAAGGAAAGTTATTGATTTTTATTTTATTTTTATACATCGATAGTTGAGAGTGAAGGATTTGAATTTGAATCTCTTTATTAAAAATTGAGATGCCAACCAATTAAACTAAATCTTATTGAAATATTGAAGAAAACTAATAATGAGTTGCACCACACATCATGCGAGAACTCAACTAGTAGATAACAAATACTTAGAGATTTAGAAATAGACAACCTCAACCACAAAATGCGAGCTGTTGTCTTCTTGCAATTCCTGAAATGTTCAAAGCCATCCCAAAGCTAGGCATAAAACCATGTATAAAAAATAGATTGATATTCTTAACTGTAAGGCATAAATTATGTCTTCATATGTAAAATATAAATTAATAAGTAGCAGCAAATAAACCAACACATAAAGAAGAAATCATACAAATTGAAGAGGAAATTCAAAGTCCATAGTTCATCCGGGATTACTCTAGAGACATTCAAAGAAAAAACTTTCCTATAATAGGAAAAAAAATCAACCATGAAACGAAGATTCATAAATTGAAGAAACTCAAGATAATTTGAAGTGTAGGTTCTTTAATATACCAAAATTTTCAGAACTTATCAAAAATATTTAATTTTAAAACAAAAAAGGAGTAATTCCATTGTGTTTCAATTTGTATATGAATTTAATTTGTGGATCACTAAAACTGTGAGCTTAGTAAAGGTGGCAGATTGAATGATATTGTTAGAAACTCTGAATTGGTAGAGATTTATTGAAAAATTAAATTTAAATTTAGAAAAATGAAATATCACCTAAGAAGGAACCTTTAAAAAAAAAATTTTTTAAATTTAGAAAAAAAAAACGTTATAAAGAAGTATACATTGACATCTCAACCTTAAAGATTTCAAACTAAATTGCACCAGCCAAATTAGACGAACAACTTCAATTTTCTATGATCGACTGTAAGAGAGGGTCGCAACACCCAGAGGAAATATATACACACACACAGAGTTACATATATAATTGCTACGATATTTCATAAATGTTTGAAATTTCCATCATTTAATATTGATTATGTTAGTTGGTTGAAGTTGAAGAACAGTAGGTATTGCATTTTGATTTCACACTGTATATTTGAGCTTTGATTTGTATGCACACTGTAATTAATAATGCCCACAAACACGTATTGCAGTGTATGCTGTTGAGTTGGGGGTGGATGAAAAATATTTCCTTTTAGTGTTGGCTAGAATATTTGCAGTTACATTTTGTTAAATTCATGTTCCAATCATGCAATATTGGTGTTGGAGCATTTTAATATTAAATAATTAAAATGAATAAATAAATTTTATAACATAAATGTAAAGATGTGGGAATGAATGTGGAAGATGAGGAGTTAGTGAAAATGTTTAATCCCACATTGAAAAGGAGAGAGACTATTTTATTCTTTTTAATTGTGGTGATTAATAGGTTAATATGAATTGTCTCAAATATTGGGTCAGATACGTACGCAAGGGGGAGGTGAAGGGTGGAGGTGTCAACAAAATTAAATGCATTAAAAGTTTATTTTTTTTGTAATAAACATTTTTTATTGTAATTTATCAAATTAAATGCATCATTAAGAGATGTTATCTTCTGCATAAATTAAGAGATGACGATATTTTACTATCTATTGCAAAAGATTCTTGTTCAAGAACTACTATATTTAATTCTTCTCTACCATGTCTGATCGAGAGGTCCGATACCCATCAACTTTTCGTTCTGACGAATTGATTAGTAGAATTTCTAGCAGTGCTAGTTCCACTATTTACAAGGCCAAGTATTTGAACACTAAGGTGGCAATCAAAATAATTCATCTTGAAAAACCGAGTTCAAATTTTGAGAGTGTTTTACGTGCTGCAAGGAGGATCTCACCCAAAAAAATCCTTATTGCCAAATGTTTCTTTAGATCTAATGATTTTATTTGGGTGGTATTGCTGCTCATGTATTCTTTAAAATTGATAAAATATTATTTGCCTCATGGGTTAAACGAGCGGCAGATTGCCATTATTTTGACACCAACTCTAAAAGTCGTTGCAATAATAACTTAAAAGTGATAAATTATTACACTAATAATAATTAGTTGTAATAACTTATAATTTTCAGTCTAATTGAAGCTTTAACACTAACTAGCTGAGTTCCCGCACGATGTGTGGTGCAACTCATTCTTAGTTTTCTCCAATATTTCAATAAAATTTTGTTTAACTGGTTGGCAGCTCAATTTCCAATAAAGACATTCAGATTCAGATTCTTCACTCTCAACTATCGATGTATAAAAAAAAATTTCAATAACTTTCCTTGTAAAAAAAAAAAAGGTAATCTTTAGGTTTTTTATAAACAAAATAGAAAGTCACTAAGAATAGTATAGTGATTTCACAGTATATATATGTGTTTTTAAATTTAAAATTGCATGATATATTGGGTCATATAAATAGGCATGTTTCATGCCTACAAAAAATGCAAAATATTGTTCAATTATGTTTTTTACATTCTAGATTTTGCGTTAGAAAAGTTATTTATTTATTTTTTCATTTTTTGGACATTGTTTCAATAGTTTCAAAGCCAACTAAAATTTTAAACTGAAAAAAATTATTGTAATAACTCGATACCAATTATTTGCAATCTATGACAATAGAAATTTCAAAGTAACAACTTGTTGCAACAAATATATCATTGCAATAATTAAATATCAATTATTTTACTATCTATTGCAATGACAAACATAAATTTGCAACGAATATGTTATTACAATAATCTAATACTAATTATATCATAATATATTGTAAAGAAAAATATGAAACAATTATCTATTACAATGAAGATAACGTTGCAATAACTTGACCCAAATTATTTTTGTCAATTATTTGCAATTTATTGCAACGAAATTTGTAAAATAATAGTCTATTCCTACATGATATTCAATGTAGTAAATTGTTTATTGTAAAAGCAAATATATTATTACATCAAAATTGCCATTAAAATATTCAAAGTTTATTGCAACAAATTTTTTTTTTTAGCACAAACCTGTTACCTCAAATTTTATTGCAACACTTTGTATAAACTATACACTTCGCATAAACTATTACAATAATTCTGATGTTATTGCAACGATTATTTTTTTTGTAATAAACATTTTTATTGTAATGTATCAAATTAAATGCATCATCAAGAGATGTTATCTTTTGCATAAATTAAGAGATGGTGATATTTTTCACAATTACAAATATCGTAAACTTAAGTATTAAGATATTCCCTTATTTATAGTAGAGAAGTGCTATGTACACAATAATTTTACATCAAATCATAAATGATAAGTTTTTATTAGTTCTAACTTACCACTTAAGATTTATTGTAAAAATGTTTTGAACATAGCATTTCTCTTATAGTAAAAGGTAAATCGATTAATTTTCCAAACACTATGAGCCTTGTTAATGTGACCACCTTAAAAACAAAACCAAAAAAAAAAGTAGTGCAGAGTGTGCTTTCATGTTTCATGGAAGCAACGCGAATAGTGAGTATGTATCAATAATTGACTTGCCACATCATGAATCATTAACTACAATAATTATGCTAAGAAAATGTCATTAAGGTGATCTATTGATGCTGCTTGTGGATGTAGGTCTAAGAGACTAAGTCTAAACCTTGTATATCCTTATCTTCTTTGTGTGTTTATTTCTTCTATTTCTCCATTTCTATTTTTGCATAAATTCTATATGAACCTCATCAATATGAATATGATCACCTTCAAAAGAAAAACTTCCAAAACAAAATGGTAAAGTGTGTTTCATATAGAAGACGTGACTCATTAAATACACTAATTATGCTAACAAAATGGGTGATTTGATTTTCACTTGCTTCCATTTGCTTTCATGTATACACTTGCTAGCCAAAGGTCTTGTAGCTGAATTGATACATTCTCAAGCACAAAGTGCTCGAGGGTCTAGGGAGAAAAGGGTGCAAACTGTAAGATTAACAGCATATTATAATTATCTCTAGAAAAAATTGTATACATTTGCCAAGTTACAAAGGTCTCTCTCTCTAAACCTATTGGGTGTGGGTTCTGTTTGGATGTCCTTTTTAAGAAAATGTCATTGTATGTGTGTGCATATATATACACATGATTTAAATTTTTGAAAAAAAAAAATTATATTTGACCTCTCCAAAATGAGTAGTTGGCCTAAAAAAATTCAAAAAGTAAAATGGTTTGTACCATGAAAAATAGTTAGTCTTGTGGGAATCAATAATGATAATTTCTTCAAACAAAAGGTTTCTTGATCTCTTCTTAGTTTATGTTGAAATTTTTGCAATCCTTTTATGGTAGGTTCAAGGGTTTGATTATACATGAGAAGGGTGTTAAGCATCCCTTGTCGTTCCTATAAAACAGTTTGCTTATTTAAATATCTCATCTATTTTGGCAATACTTAAAGTCATTCTTAGAAAATTAACCTAAACAAGGTGATAATAGGTAATGAATGGTTATGATGAGATCAAAAGACATAGAAGAAGACAATTAACAAAATTTGAATAAAAATTTTCAGTTTCAAAAAAAACAAAAAAATTACTTTATTATGTCTTGATTTTTATTATATTCTCCTATTGTGTTTCTCCTTAAGCAAGATTTTGGAGCATTGAGCCATTTGAAGTTTGATCTTCTAGTGGTATTGAGTGAAATCTTTGGACTTCATTATTTATCGTATCCGTTAGATAAAGAGAAATGCTATGTTCACAATATCTTTACAACATTTACAAAACAAATTTTAAGTGGTAAGTTGTTACTGATTGTTATCGGTGGGCAAAAAAGTAATTTAAGTAATGTATTCAAATTATAAATCAGTAACAACTTATCACATAAAATTTGTTATGAAAATGTTATGAATGCAACACTTCTCTTAGATAAATTAGTGGAGAGAAAAACAGATTAATCATTCTGATCAAGTCTGAGCTCCAATTTGGGCTAGTAATTCCCATTTGGAGATGGTGACTTATGCTATGTTAGGGTATTTGGAATGATGTACTAAGTGTGATCCTATGTCCTTTGAAGTCAAGGATTTCGATCATTTTGGAAATTTTGGTCATTTAGAGACTATTATGTTTTACCATCATGCAAGTATTGCACTACTTTCACCCTCAAGACCGAGCTCTAGAAAAAGTTTCTTCTATTAGTGGCATCAGGTGATCAATGTTTCCAAGAAAACAAGGAATTGAAAATGGCTCGGATTATTCTTCCCTCAGTAACTCTTGTGCCTACAGTACTTCTGTCTATTCTTATAGATAGATCTTCTGGAAACTTATAAATCTTTTTGGTTGCACCCTAGTCTAGTATCTTTACACGTTGAAGATTGTTCTAAGAGGAACAGGTACCTTTGATAAAGAGTCATCGTTAGAAGCGAATGTCATACGTTGAAGCCCTCAAAAAAAAAAAAAAAGGGGGGGACAAGTACCAACCTGGCCTTTCATTCAATAATGACTCAAAAACTTGCCCCTCCACCCCCTCAAATAGCCCAAAATGGACCCCCACCCAATAAGATGATGAAATTTAGCATTTGTTTAAAATTTGAACTTCGTTGGACTGTTAGTCAACTTGGTCAAAAATGACATTTTGATCATCTACACCTTTGACATGTAAAATTGAATGATCCTACATTCATTCGAGGTAAATTAAAATAATTTAGGCATTCCCTTTATTTCGTGGTCAAAATTCTTCTTTTTCTTCTTTTTTGTTTTGGTTTTTCAGGAATCAATGAGTTTAATAATGGTTCTATATCACTTGAGGACTACAGCAGAATTGATTACCATAGTAGTCATCTTTCTTTTGCACGAAGTGCTATAATGGGAGTCTTTTAACATGATGAATCCTTCCAAACCATTTATTATTTGTGTACAACATAAATGACAGATTTGAATGTTTGGACTTTGGATTTTGGTAGGAATGGAGTAAATGTGAATGGATACTTTGCTTGGTCATTGTTGGACAACTTTGAATGAGGCGATGGTTACACTATTCACTTTGGGTTAGCCTATGTAGATTACAAGGATAGGCTGAAAAGATATCCTAAAGATTCAGCCAAGTGGTTCAAGAAGATTTTGAATTAAGAAAAGTTTATCACCCAGGTTTCATGTGTTTTGCGATTCCTAGAACAATTTGATTTCTTGTATAAGAGTGTTTCAATAAAACTAGGTCCATATATAAACCTAGTTTGGACCTAGGTTTATGCAAAAAGAAAATAAATAAATAATTCATTTATCACTTTTTTGCTAAATTCTCAAATGGAATACATCCATGAGAGGAGCTGCTAGTTTTACAAAAGAATAGAATTTACTCCCTTCTTAAAAATCTCTCTAGCTAGGGCAACCCACATAACCAACCATATATCCATATCTTATTCCTTCTTGGACTACCTTTACATAATTGATAATTTAAAGGGCAACGCAAATTGACAACAACATGCAAAAAAAAAAAAAATGTGGGATGTGGCCATGGAACAGAGGCTCCAGTACTCCATAATCTCACAATGAAGTTTTTGCTTCTCATAATTAAGGGAAAGAAAAAATAAATCAAATAAACTTAGATTGCTGTTGGGAAGATGAAGACAAGTGAAAAGATAAAGAATACGGTAAAAATGGAAAATGAGAGAGTTAATGCATTTTATTTATTTAATTAGAACAATTAATGGCTTAGATCACTAATTTCTTGAAAAAAATAATGATATTATAATAAGTGTTTTTTTAAAGGATAAAGTTTAATTACAAAATTGGTTGTAACTTTAGGCTATAAATTCACTCAATAAAATAAATATTATTATGTATTTTGAAAATCTAACCGTCGAATTGCATATTCTTTACGCTCTTAATACACATGTCAAATTTTGTGTCAATCGGATATTATTTAGTATATAATCTATAAACTTATATTTTATGTATAATTTTAAATTACAAAAACTTTCAATTTAAAAATTTATTGATGACATAATTATTAATCTTTTATTTTCTTGAAATTTTGCAAACATGGAGGATATAAGAAGAAAATGTTATCCAATGGTGAATTTGTCAAAATTCAACTCCAATAAAAAGATATTAAGTGAGTTTGTAGCCTAAGACTAAAATCGATTTTGTAGCTAAATTTTGTCATTTTTTAAAAGAGATGTAACTCTTATAAAGTTATATCAAGTATAACCATGATTTTCAAACCCGGACAGTTTAATAAACCGTAAAAGAGAGAGGTTCAAAGTTTTAAGATTGAACTGGAATCGAACCATAATGACATCATAACTAGTTTAATAATTATTTAAAATATAAATAAATATATTAAATTAGTGCAAAACAGAAAAATTAGCTAAAATAATTCAATTAAAACTCTAAATTTATATTTTAACTATGTCTAATATATCTATCTCAAGCCCAAATATGAATATCCATCCAATAATAATAATTATTATTTTTTTATAAAAAGAAAATTAAATGCATCAATTTGTACCGGCACAAGTGGACAAAGAGAAAGATACGATGTATCATCCTATCATGTGGGGTTCGAAGGTCAAAGCTTTGTAAGAAACAAAGTCTCAAAACTGTCTTTCCCATTTTCATTTTACAACGCCCACGTGACTAGCTCACAAACCTAAAAAAGCACTACAAATTCCAATGCCCACGTGACTAGCTTACAAACCTAAAAAAACACTACAAACAAAGGTGAATGAAATTAAAGGAAGAGATAAAAAAGCAGTTCAAACAAAAGCAGAGGAAATTAAAGGGAGAGAGAAGAAGTCAAAAACGGCTCTAGAAGGTAGAAGCTGGAAGAAGAAGAAGAAGAAGAAGAAGGAGAAGCTGGTATCCAGCTGAAACAAGAAACAAATCCGAGAAGATATAAAATAGTGGGCGGTAACGTAGCTCTATTTTATTTTTTCTCTCTTCTTATTTATTATTTAAAACATTTTACAGATATTTATTTTTTTGTGGAATGACTTTACAAATATATTTGCATACTCTTTTTTTGTTAGATCAATTAGAAATTTACGATTAAAAAATGGTGTGACTTTAGTCAAGTTCTACCTGTTGTAACTTAAATTCATCTCGTTTTGTATATATAAATATGAAATTTGATACTGTGATACTGTAATGGCTATTAATAGACATTTTTAGAATAGTATTTATATATGAAACATTTTACGTATAAAACTTGATTATTATGATTGTTATTATAAAACTTGATTATATAGAATACTATTGTGGAAAAAAATTAATCCATGGTTATGTTTTCCTATATATATAAATGTAGACTTGAGGGGGACATATTAGAGTATCAAAAGCTATTAGCCAATTATGGGGATTAGTGGTCATTTCATCCTATTTCTAATTGTCCTGGTTGGCTCAATTGCTCGGGGTGAAGGTGTAATTCAAAATTATGACTCAAATTCTGTTAATCGTAGAAGTTTTCCTAAGGGTTTCATATTTGGCACAGCATCATCTGCTTACCAGGTTTGTGTTTAAAATTCTGAATTAATATATGTGTTGTTAATAAAAAATTTATAACTTAATTAACACATTTTTGGAAACATTAAGGTTATGTTTGGTAGCCGTTTTTGTTTTTTATTTTCAAAAACTTGTTTTCAGGAATATAAAGAAAAAACAAATTTTCTTGTATTTTTGAGATCAAAAACATGTTTGGTTACTTGAATTTTTTTTTGGAAAACTTTGGTTACTTGAAATTAAAAAGATAGTTTTTTGAAGAAATAAATAGAAAATACTAAAAATGTTGTTACTAAGATTTGAACCATAATGCTAACTCATTAAATGAGACAGATTCATTAAATTAAATGTGTGTTTTCATTAGCTTTTGAAAATTAGAAACTAAAAACAACTTATTGCATGTTTTCAATTTTCTTTACAATTTGAGTTTTCAGAATAGTTTTTGTTTTCTGTCTATTTTGGGTTGCCAAACAAGTTTTCTAGTCTCTAAAATAGAAAATTGTTTTTGGAAACAAAAAATAAGGGGAAAAAACAGTTACCAAACATACCATAATCCTTCTCCCAACTATTAAATTATAATATAATATATACAAACACATGTATTTCTAATCAAAATTAGCATAAAGAAGAATTTTATCTATATGCAAAAAGTCCATGATACTAGGGGCTGTTTATTTGGTGTATTTTGTCATTGTACAGTATGAAGGTGCAACGAATGAAGGAGGCAGAGGAGCTAGTATATGGGACACCTTCACTCATCGCTACCCACGTAACACTCCTCTCTTTCTCTTACTCTTACATCAGACTCAATACTTTACATTTAGCGTGCATTTGGATTGTGTTGGGATGAAAAAATTTTGCGTTTTGCTGAAAAGATGGTGGGTCCAACAGTACTATTCATGCATTTTTTGGTACTATTCATAGAATTCACTGCACTTTTTGATACTATTTATAGACCCTGCTGTACTATTTCAACTAACTTTTATCTTTATTTACAGTATTTTCAGTAATAAATTTTCAATTTTAGCAAAATAAGCAATATCTAAACATACTCTTAATTTTATTTAAAATATTATTTTATTCATTATTAATTATATCTTTCTTAATAATAGAGCAACAACGGCATATCAAGGATTTGACGGTGGGTTGTGAATCTGAGATGGGTTGTGTATCTAAGGTGTGTTGTGGCTTTGGTTGTGTATGCTATTGTGGGAAGGGTGAGTTTGAGGAGGGATTTAAGGGTTTAGGAGAGTGGGTTTTGGAGAAGTGGGTCCAGTGAGGTTGAGGCTCTCATGCTCGGGTGGTGAGTGACGGTGATGGTGATGGTGGGGTTGTGAGGAGAGAGAAGAGATGGGTTTTAGGAGTAATGGATGGTGGAGGAGAGAGAGAAGGGATTCCTTGGGTTTAGAGGAAAGAGAGAGAAAAAAAAAATTAACATTGGCAATGAACAGTACCATGCTACTAGTAGCGTGGCACTATTCATTGTTAAAATTTTTATTTTTGGATAGTTTGAAGATCGTCTGATGCATGAGTATTTTGTGGATGTTTAGCTATATTTGTAGCATCAGACTAGTTTAAATAGTCTAAAGCAAATACTATAAATTTTCAGAAGCTATCATATACAAGAAATTAAATAAAAAATAAAAACTTTAATAATAAAAAATAAAAAGCTAGAACCTAGAAGCTTATAAAATTAAAAATGTACAAATAAAGGAAGAATAAAGCAAGAGGTTTGGAGAAAGATCTTTACTATCAGAAAAAAAGAAAAAAAAGCAAGGGTATTCAACGTCGGTCGATTTAACCGACTTACAATTAATGGATGACTTCCTCCTTTCACCTTTCTTTGGACACGTATCTAGTTCAATATCTAAATCAATATATATTAGCTCATTAATCATCACAATTAAAAAAAATAAAAGAGTCTCTCTTATTTTCAATGTAGGATTAAACATTCTACTAATTTCTCATCTTTCATATTAACTCACATATTTTTATATTTATATTGTCATATAAATTCATTTTAATTAAATAATATTAAAATACTCTAACCGTGTGTCTTATAAAAAGTCTAGTGTTGGAAAAGTGCAAGAGGCAAAGTTGCCGTGTGTGTTTACGTGTGGTGTGTGTATCTATATAAAACCTCATTGTCTTTGTATGAAATAAAGAGTTGTATTATTCTTCTCTACGTGGTGCATATGTGGTTCATCAATCTAGTATTAGAGTTTCCACTAATTCAACATACCATATATAGATATATGATGAATTCATTATTCATGTGATAAGAAAGATACCATTGCTGATTTAAAAAAAAAAAAATGAAAGATACAATTACTCTTAGAATATTGCATAGGTTCAAAAATCCTTTCTTTTTTTTGGCATCGAGTTTAAATAGCTTTAATGTTGTTAGATTTTATCTTTCTAACGTTGGTGACTACTCTCAAGTCTCAACAACTCTAATAAAGTGCATGGAATGTGTTTGTTAGAATTAAAAATATGGAAAGTACTAATATGGAGTGTGCGTTTGGGGAGCAATAAAAATTATAAATTATTTCACTATTCATATTATTTTTGCTACTATTCATGGGTCTCACTGTATTATTTCAACTAACTTTTATCTTTATCTATAGTATTTACAACAATAAATTTTCAATTTTAGCAAAATAAGCAGTATTCAAACAGATCCGGAATATGTTAAGCTTTTGAAGCCAACCATCCACAGTTGCGTAAACATATTACTTTAGAACTTGGTTTCGATTAACCTTTTGGTGTTGCAGATAAGATAAAGGATGGTAAAAATGGAAACCCTGCTGATGATTCCTATTATCGTTACAAGGTATATATTGTTGACAATTTGACATAATGCAATGTTTTATTATAATTTTTTTAAAGAAGATCATGCCTTTACCATGAATTAATTAATTGTTAGTGATACTTTTTTTATATATTAATTCCTTGATTAGTTTGTTGAGATCTATATCTGTTCCAAATATTTTCGAATTAAAGCTTGTTTGTTATAATTTGGATTTTCTTTTACATTTCACATGACCAAGTGTATTATTCGGACTAATTGGTATGAATTGAATAACTTGGCAGGAAGACGTGGCAATAATGAAACACATTGGTTTTGATGCATACAGATTTTCGATCTCATGGTCCAGATTATTACCGCGTAAAATTACTAAAACCCAACTTATTTCTCCGTTAATAAGTACTCAAGAAGTTTTATATTTAATCCTTAGATTTGAATTTATGCTTTGTTTAATATTCTATTTTCTATGTTCAATTAAACTATAATCAATTAAAATCATAAATTTTGAGATGCTCAACCTGATTCCCAATTGGAGTACATAAATTAATTAAATTTTTATTGAATTCTATATTAATCAGGTGGAAATATAAGCGGGGGAGTGAACCAAGAGGGCATTAAATATTACAATAATCTCATCAATGAGCTCCTATCCCATGGACTGAAGCCATTTGTGACTCTATTCCACTGGGACCTTCCACAAGCCCTTGAAGACACCTATGGTGGTTTTTTAAATTCCCAAATTGAGTAAGCAATGATTATAATTACATACTTCCAACTAATTTCACAACTATTGAGTCAGTAAGTTGTCAAATAATAGACAATCAAGTGAGCGAATTTGAAGATCAATAACAAATTATCATCTTATTAACAAGTTTTGAAAATATGAATAAGATCGCGTTTCCAAATATAGTTTAATTAACATGTATATCGATCTCAATCGGTTATATAAACAGGAATGACTTTAGGGACTACGCTGAGCTTTGCTATAAAGAGTTTGGAGATAGGGTGAAGCATTGGATCACCCTAAATGAACCTCTAACCTTTGCTGCCCTGGGATATGGAAATGGTGCATTTGCGCCAGGTAGATGTTCAAAGAGTTTGTTCTCAAATTGTAATAATGGTGATTCAGCTACTGAACCCTACTTAGTTGCTCACCACCAGCTTCTTGCTCATGCGGCTGCAGTCAAAGTTTATCGACACAAGTACCAGGTTAGAGTGCATGATTATTGCATTTCACTAGCAAAATCAACTAGAATTTAAGCGTGATTATACCAAATAATCATTGATTTTTCATGGTAGTATCATGATTTTTTTGGATAGTACTAATGTGCTGGTCTTTTTATTTGATGAATAATGTAGTAAAAATTACACTCAGATTAAAATCAGTATGATTTTCAATCAGTTAGTCTAATGAACTGATCTAAACTACAAATGATGATTTATGTAGAAATCTCAGAAGGGTCAAATTGGGATTACACTAAATTCACCATGGGTATTGCCATATTCCCAGTCAAATGCAGAAATTGATGCAGCATCTCGAGCCCTTGCTTTTGCGTATGATTGGTAAGTAGTTTTCTGAGATTATTTAAAATTTGTGTTTTGGAATAATTTTTTCCACTGAAATTTAGTAAATTTATTTTAATGTTTTCAAAAGAAATGAGGCTTTAGTAATTATACATGAACAATAAGCTAATAAAAATCAGAATAGGAAAATAATTTGATGTCATCTCTCAACTGACTTTAGATTGAGAGGAATTTTATTTTTTATTTGTAGGTACAAAATAGGATATACAACCTAAAAAAAATTTTGAAATACAAACTTGAAATTCAAATTATCTAATAATAAACTAACCAAAAAAAAAAAGTTAATCCAAATGCACATTGACAATTTTTAGGGGAGTGTTTGGTTTATGTTTTCAAACAAGAATTTGCAATTTTTAAACAACATTACACGTATTTTCACAAATTTTTTCACCCTCACGTATTTTCACAAATTTTTTCAAACAATAATTTTCAGTTTTTAAACACATGTACCAAACGGGCCCTTAGCCTTCCAATTGGTTTTTTTTTTTAATTTATTTTTTTTCAGAAAAAGGGTTATGCTTAGTCTTTGTTGTTTAAGAAACTACGTACGATTGCAAACTAGAAAATTAATAAATATTATTGTTCAATATTTTGAGAACGCAGCTAATTGTAGATCATTTATAACTTTTCTAGGTTTATGGAACCACTAAATTCTGGTCATTACCCAGCTGAAATGGTTGCCCATGTCCATGAAAGATTGCCACAATTTTCTAGAGAGCAATCTTCTATGGTTAAAGGGTCTTTTGATTTCATTGGCATAAACTATTATAGTACCAATTATGCTAAAGATGTTCCTTGTGAAAACCAACAACCTAGCTACTTCAAAGACTCTTGCATTAACAACACAGGTTCGTTTTACTAATGAAGTTAGCTGTATTTGAATTAGTTTACTCTCTTTTTCTAGTTTTTTGGGACAAAAAATTATTCTATGTTGATTAAGTTGAAATATAATATGTTTTTGATAGATGAGCGAAATGGGATTCCCATTGGTCCAAAGGTATGAATTCTTTTACAGCTTGTTTCTTATACACAAGTTTTTATTTATTTATTTATTTTTTTTCAACTCATTTATTATACATTGGGAATGTCCGTGAAAAATTCAAAGAATCAGACAACGATAATGACAATAACTAATACTTTTACTAATAACTTTCCTCCTACCTACCATTAAAAAAATGAAGTGGGTTCTAGTTAGCTTAACTGATAAAGTCTCCGATAGTTAAATAAGAGATCTAGGGTTCAATCTCTACCTATAGCAAAAACCGACTAGTGTCGTAATTTGATGATAAAAAAGTTATCATCAGGAGTGGACCCTATAAGTTGAAACTCTCTCAAAAAATAAAATAAAATAAAATAACTTTCTCCCTAACCATAGGGCTATGTCATATTATACGTAGAGTTTTTTCTTGTGCATTTTTGTTTTCCTTGATGTATATATCTACATCTACATTGAGCATCTACATCTAGAGACTAGAATACTATATCCTACAACTACAAGCAAGCATGGACTATCTCTCCCTTCAATGTTGATATCAAAAGACCTGTCATTCTTCCTCCTTCACCTCAAAAAAAAAAATCATTCTTCTTCTAAAGTCAATTTCAATCATGATTCTGCACCTACACAGAGAGAAATACATTAGTGTCAATGTATTGAATTAGAGTATAATGTGTAATTGACTCTGCAGGGTGCTTCTGACTGGATTAATATTTATCCACAAGGAATTCAAGATCTATTACTCTACACAAAGAATAAGTACAACAACCCAATCATCTATATCACTGAGAATGGTATATCTAACTACATGAGATCATCTACTTCACTTGTCATCCATAGTGATACATTCAATCACTATATGTAATCTCTTCTTCATCTTCTTCTTTTGTTTTGGTTTTTCAGGAGTCAGTGAGTTTAATAATGGTTCTATATCACTTGAGGACAATAGCAGAATTGACTACCACAGTAGTCATCTTTCTTTTGTACGAAGTGCTATAATGTGAGTCTTTTAACATAATTAATCCTTCCAAACGATTTTATTATTTGTGTACAATATAAATGACAGATTTGAATGTTTGGACTTTGGATTTTTGGTAGGAATGGAGTCAATGTGAAGGGATACTTTGCTTGGTCACTATTGGACAACTTTGAATGGGCCGATGGTTACACTATTCGCTTTGGGTTAGTCTATGTAGATTACAAGGATAGGCTGAAAAGATATCCTAAAAATTCAGCCAAGTGGTTCAAGAAGATTTTGAATTAAGAAAAGTTTATTACCCAGGTTTTATGTGTTTTGCAATTCCTAGAACAATCTGATTTCTTGTAACCATGCACATTGGGAATGGCATATGTCATATGTTGGTTCAATTTAGCATAAAAGCCCAAAACTCCCACACCACTCGGACTTGTAAAATCTGACTATTGCAAAAAAAATTGCAATTGTGCTACAGTGCGATTCTAAATATAGCGCATTGTAACTCAATTGTAAAACAAAATATTAATATTTTATTCCTTTTAACTCCTCTCTCTCTCACCGGTCACTCTCACCTCCTCTCTCTTTATTTTCTTTTTCTTCATTTTCAATTTTGATTCTCTCATTCAATCCCTCCCCCTCTCTCGATGTTTGGGTGTGGTGTGGAGATCGGCGTTGGGCTGTAGCATGGAGATCGTCGTTGAGTTCGGAAAGATGGGAAAAAGTTTATGGGTTTTGTTTGGGTCCAATTTTACTGGGTTTTTGTTGGTCATTTGTGGGTTTTGTTTTGGCGGTGGTGGGTGATGGACAGTGAGGCAGGGGTGGTTTGTTTGAGTTTTGTAACCTTTTTGGATGGTGGAGGTGGTGGTGGTTTCAATGGAAGAGAGACAGGAGAAGATGCATTAAGTTGAATATTATTTTATTGTGTAGAAATATTATTTTAATGTGCTGTATGATAAAATAAAAGTGGAGATGTTGGGTGTGTTGTAAAATAGTATAATATAAATGATTAAGTAGTTTTTTGAGATGGTAAAATAGAAATGATAGCATTTCCCATTGTGAATGCTCTTAGAGTGTTTTGATAAAATTAGGTCCGCATATAAACCTAGTTTGGACTAGGTTTATGCAAAAAGAAAAATAAATAAAACTAGGTCCATATACACAGAATATCTATAATTTGTATGTTCAAGGAATGCCGAATGCAAAACTCATTTAATAAGAGGGAAATATCTACATATCTACATGCTCTAAAGAATTTCACTCGCCTTTTACAATTTTTTTTTTAAAAGACAGGATGATATTTTCATCAAACTTGATGGATTTTGAAAGATATACATAGAAATCCGTTAGGCATTATAGCTCAACTGACACTTTCAGATATTTCTCCAAAAAAAAACTGGCACTTTCTGATATTTACATCAGAAACGTTTAGGGTTCAAAATTTCAACTGTTAACTTTTTCTTTTAAAATGTTTAGAGCTTCTGTGAACTTTTTCTTTTAATATTTAGTATTCTCTATTTTTGTTAGAAGAATTTTTATTACTACTTAGCGTGTGTCTTTGGTGCACTCATTAATAATAATATCCTTTTGAAAAAGGCAAGCTTATTTCTTAGCTATAACTTTTTTTAATATTCTATTTTTAAGTATGACTTTACTTTTAGACAATGAATATATATTTTGTCTAAAATAAACAAGTGGATAAATAATCCTACAGGATTCTTGGAGAGAAGTGCACCACTCTTTCAAAGCTAATAAACCAAAACATACCTTTTTTTTTTAGCTAAAAATGTATCTTGTTATTTATTTTGCAACATGTTTCATAAATTATTTATTTTTAAAGAGAGTTTTTGTGCAAGCCCAATTCCTGAATAATGGGCCAAGCGTGTTGTGCACACCCCATTCCTTGCTATTGGGTCTTCCTTGTAATTGAGCTCACAATTTACTTGTTATTGTGGGTTTATGGGTATCCTACAATAGGAAGTTCCTAACTAGGTAGATTAAGGCTTACAAAAATGGTTAATCTCACTGACTGAACACTCTTCCCCTTGTTTTTCTTCTTCCCTCCTTCTTCTTTAGTTCTCCCTTCACAGTGTCTAACCCCTTTCTCTCTTGTCGTTCTCCTATTTATAACCTTGCTTCAGAGGATCACTAATGATTGCCTTTTTCATAATGTGGAAAGAGGGCTCATTTAGATTATTCCAGACAAAAGAGGGCCCCGCTTTGGAAATGGGAGTTTTGGAACCTGTGCTAGACGTTGAACATTGCTCGGCAACGATATTACCCAAGACACTATCGAGGTACCTTAGATCGAGTTCGAATAAGGCTAGACTTAAGGTCGGTACGACTACAAGCCTGATCCACCGAGCAAGGTGGACTGCCCCTCTAAGTACAATTGTCATTCATATTGTTTGGGCTTATTGATATTGGGCCAATGGTAACGGGCCAATGGTAACAGGCCTATGACAGTATAGTTTTATTTCTTAATTTTGGAGTCAAATGTAGGACCACATCATAAATATCAATTTAAGTGAGTTACTGCGTAAAAAAGCCAAAGTGTCTAAAATTAATGAACATAAAAAAATTTCAAAGAATTTCAAAAATGGATAATTTACATTTTTTACCTAATAATGTTCTTACAAGACTTTTTAAAGAGTTAAAAAAAATGCTTATAAAAAAAAAAGACTATTAATAATATTGAAATTCTATATGTAAGAATTATAGTATGCATTTTAATGTATGTCTTTTAAGTATATCCATGAATATGCATGAGTGTTACAAGCTATTATACACACACACACACACACACACACACAGGGACGTAGCCAGAAATTTTTGTTTGGAATGCCAACTTATGATACTAATTTATTAGCTTATACAAACTTTCATAAACATGCACAAACACATACTTCTATACACACATATAACTTAGTATCTTTCATAGTGAATCCTTAAGTTTTTATTTTCAATATAAGTTACCAAATTGTCTACCAAAGTGAGTAAAAAAAAATTCAATTGAACTAATGAAATATTCAAAGACATGAATGATTTAAAACTTTGACAAACATAAGAACACATTTTCCAATAAAAAATTATTATGAAAAAAAAAACATTCTCTATAACTTCTAGATCAATTGGACATTTTTTTTAAGAGTATCACTAGGCTAGATCAAATATTTGGGAGGGCCGAGTCTTATTTTTGTAGACTAATAATTAAAATGTTAAATATTTATATATAGAATTAAAATATTTTTTGGGGGACCATACATGTAGCTCCACCCCTATATGTGTGTGTGTGGGGGGGGGGGTGAGGATCCAAAACAGGTAAACAGGCGGTCAAAGTTTTTTTCGAAGAGCTAAAATCTGAAAAGATGATCTAAGGAGGTGATCTCACGATTTGATGGGAGGTTGGGGTAACTTACATGATGAGGATTCTGATGACATACTTTGGACCTCGGAGGGACGAGCACTAGTTATATAAAGGACACAAAGCTAAACCACCAAAAAGGAAAGAAAACCGACTTGGCACGGAATACGAGAAAGATGAAGAAAGAAGGAGATATAAGCCATCCCCTCCACATTAAATACGAGACAATCACTTCTCTAGCCGCATTAATAAGGAAGTGACCATGAACAGTGGTGGCATAGCTAAGATTTCAGTGTAAAGTTTGCTGGTATGTTTCAGATAGGACAAAAATTCTAGGAGTGTAATCCCAACCCTCCAAGTGTAGAATCCAGATACATCTAAGCTAGATATATAAAGCAAGAAAAAGATCTGGAGGTGGGTGGGACTGAAAAAGTGTGCAAAAAAGAAAGAAAGAGAGTTCATCCGTTTTGTAATATTCTCCTCGGATACCCGAGGATCAACAGTTGTGTTTTTCTTTAATCAGCTTTCAAACTGAACATCAATGAAATAAAGACCATCTCTCTCTTAGTTCAACGACATAAGTCTTTCTAATCTTTGCATTGGATATTATAAAATATAATTGATTTCCCATCTCTAAAGAAATTAATTGTAATAGCAAATAGCAAGAATCATCATTTAAGACATAAAGCTGTTTTTTCGCCTTTTACCCGCCACAATATATATATATATATATGAATATGAGAGAGAGAGAGAGCATCAGATGATAGAGACAAAGATAAAGCAAACTATATACTTTCATCTTGAATTCCATCAATCACCAACCCATTAACTCATTTGCTTAGCTTAACTATTCGATTTAGATACTTCACCTTTCAAGTTTCAACTTTCAATGGGTTTAGTTAACAAGATCAAGCACCTATCTCACAGATTTCTAAGAAGTCAAAAAAATCATCTGGAACTCCTATAATTTTTTCTTACTTCCCCCATTAAGATCTCTCTCTCTCTCTCTCTCTCTCTCTCTCTCTCTCTCTCTCTCATCAGTGCCATGAAGACAGTTGGCTAAGGATTTTTGAGCTTCTCCTCACCACTGTTGCTGTTGTTCCTCGTTGAAGGCTCCGATTAAGGTCTCTCTCTCTCTCATCAGTACCATGAAGATAGTTGGCTAAGGATTTTCGACCTTCTCCTCACCACTGTTGTTGTTGTTCCTCGGTGAAGGCTCTGATTAAGAGCTACCCACACTAGCTTTGGTGTTCCTCGGCAAATGGCCCTAGGCCTAGGCCACTTAGGCCATTGCCTAGGGCCCTTTACTAGAGAAAGGCCCCAAATTTTGGGGCAAAAATTGATCTATATATTTTTTTTTTTAAATAATTTTTTTTTGGAGATATTTGGAAAAAAATAGTTTTACATTTTTCCTCTACTATTAAAAAGTATTAAAGAACCGATTAATGCTAGTTGTAAGTGCACAATTGCACCTGGACCCAAGAACAGTTATGGGCTCAGGCCCAATGAGCCTTAAACAATGAAAACTTGTAGAGAGTGGGCTTGAAACCCAGGTTAGAAGTGAGTGAAGATTAAATGACAAACTAAAGATTGCCAGTATTAGGAAACAGCAAAGAGTAACGTAAATAGGTCTCCTCGGACGTAAGCCGAGAGCTGTTTTTATATTATCTCTCTCTTTGTCTTTTTTTCTTTTTAGGTTACAAAAAGTTCCGTCCTCATTTCTGTTCCAGGTCTTTCTTAAATACTCTTCTTCTTAATACTTTATACACGTGTTGCCCCCAACTCCTCCCTTAGTATAGATATTTCTTTTCTTAGTACCTTTGAACAGTAACTAGAAGTTTCCCTTCCACTGTTTAAGTGTCACCTCCCCATTAATGCGGCCAGGGTGGTAGGTGCAGGATCTTTAATGTGGAGGTAGCAGCCTTTGTCTTTGACATTTCTTCAACACTAGTGCTTCTGGGGCATTCAAGGGTTCACCCCTTTTAACCATTGGTCTTGACCGTGTCATTCCCTAACCTGTACCATGAAGTCCCGGGTTCTGCGGGTGTCGTCCGAGGGTAAGTTCACCCTCGGGCCGGGTCCTCGGACCCTCGGCGCATGGGCCGACCCATAGTATTAACAATTTCCAAACCCAGGGTCAGGTCGGCCTTCCTTAACACGGCCCAAAAGGCCCATGTTCCCATCAGGATCTTTTTACCCCCCACAATAGCCCCTCAAAACTCTAATTTTCAACGTCCGAGGAGAAAAATAGGGTTTTGATCCGACGAGAAGCTGCTCTACACACTTTATAAGTGATGGCACGTGTGGAAGTCGTTTTGCGTCCCAGAAGATGACACTTGGCGGTTTTATTTTCGAAAACGCGCGCATTTATTACGTAAGTTACTCCTTATCTCCCACGTTCAACGGTGAGATGGGCATCCAACGGTTCTCATTACTCCACGAAATTTTAGGCGGGACGGACATAATTTCGAGGCCGCCTTTCGCACGTCGTGACGCTTCGGGAACCCGCGCCTTCATTTAATTCCTCGTGGGGTAATCCCATCAAGACATCGACCATCATACCTTACTGCGAGAAAACCGTGGAGATTTGCACATCTTGAACCTTGTAAGTTCTTGCTCCTGTTCTAAACCTTTTCTCCTCAATATTTGTCCTCGGCTATCAATACAAACACTCTCCCTTTTAAAGTTTAGTCTATCGTCTCTCTGTAATGGGAAAATTCAAGTGTCTAATTGATACCGCCCATTTGGGATGGAAGGCTTTAGAGCCAAATACCATATTCCCGGCGACGTAGGGTTAGAATGCGCCGAAACGGCCGTGGCCGGTTCTAGGAAAGAGGGAGAGGTTATCATCCCTATGATAGCCTTCATAGAGGGTGGGATGACCCTTCCAATGAAACCCGTAATGAGGGAGTACCTTCGCAACCACAGGTTGTGTCCCGACCAATGCCTTCCAAACGTTTTTAGAGTTCTAGGTAGTGTAGATGCTCTAAACGAGCGGATGGGTTTAAACCTCACAGCACGATGTCGTGTTCCTATATGAGTCCCACAAACTTTCTAAAGTAGGTTATTATATGAAATCTCGGTCTAGCACCGTTAGGCTAATCTCACAATGCGCCCCAAATCAAACAAAGGCATGAAGGACGACTACTTGATCGTGTCGAGAGCGCGCACGATGGCTTTCCTTGCCTAGTTCGGTGGGGGGATCCGGAGTGCGACGCCGTAGGATTAATCTCCCCACGGCACAACTTCTCCTAACACACACACAAAAATGCGTATTTGTATTTACTTAGACTTGTTAAATATTTGTGTGAATCTAACCGAGGTTTGTTTGTTTTGACGTCTTTTTTGCGGATAAGCAACACGTGCGTCCTCGCACGAGTCAGCAACGTTGCCGATTTAAACCGGGTACTTCGCTCGAGGTGTTCGTTAGCGAAGACTTACAACTCCGGGCGGCTCACCTCATTCTCGGATACACCCCCTTTCCAAAGACTTCCAAGAGATAGAGGACGCCATTATTGCGGGCGACCGAAGACGGAAGAGGATCAACGTAGCTCGGCGCCATTTTTTGGACGGCCGTGACCTCCGGACGCTCCTAACACCGTTACGGCCGGGCGATAAGCGACGGTCCCCCTTGCCGTGCATGCACAAACGGCCGTCATTCCGGAAGAGCGGGTGTCTTCTTCACGCACCCTTGACGACGAGATAGATCAATTCCATCTCGAAGACAGAGACCTCGCGGGAACCGGTTTGTAGTGCTTTCCGACGAGGAAGAAGAAGCCACGAGGCCTCTGGGAATTGCGGGGGTTTGTAGTTGCCCTTCCGAGGGACGAATACGTAGAAGACATGGGACGAATGGAGGGTCTTCTCACTAATAGGGCTGCCAAAGTTGCGAGAGAAGAAGAAAAGGGGACGTCCCGAGTTCTCCCGGTTTACCTCCTCCTCCTCCTCCGAGTGAGCCCAATGCGCTGGCCAGGGATCCCAAGAAGAAGAGGAAGGGGGATGATGCGGGGACGACTAATAAAGAGCCCAAGAAGCCACGTCAACAACTCCCCCCGGCCCATCAGCAGAAGCTGGATAAGGGCAAGGGTAGATCCCGTTCGGTTGAACTCGAGGAAATCGAGGGATGAGGCGCTAGTGCACGAGCACGGCCACACACTGGTCCCCCGATCCCCTAAGTGGCGGGCCGGCGCCCTATCTCTGCCCGGTCCGGTATAAGGGCGAGTTCAACAAGGCCACGCCCACCACACTGGCCGAGGCCACTAGAACGCCTCTTCTGGCCCCCGAGGACATGGAGACCTTGGAAAAGATGGGCCAACCACAACTATTCCTCTCTCCTAAAAAAGAGACTTAGCGGTAAGTGTTTCTCCCTTCAACAATATTTATAATTAAATTGGTTTTGTTATTCCTAACTCCATCATGCCTTTTTTACGGGCTATTCGGGAGGTCTTTGTAGCTGAAAAGTTTATTGAAGACGCTCGGAAAGTAGCCGAGGCTGAGCTCGAAGTTAGGGTGGGGCGAGAAGACCTTAGGTACGGCCCTTGGCGAGAACGAGAAGGCGGACCTCGGAGGTAACGGGCGAGAGAGAGAAGAATGGGGTCGAGTCAAACTTGAAGACCATGGAGACCCGGATAGAAGGACGGCGCAAACTCCTTAAGGAAAGAAATGAAGAGCTCTCCCGAAGCTCGAAAGGGAGTGCTCGGATACGAAGAAACAAGCTGGCTCGATGAAGGAAGAAGCCGGCTCCTTCCAACTCTCTCTTCGAGGGGCGCAGCGAGACAAGTTTTGACGAAGGGGTAGCGACCACCGAGGAAGCAGTGACGAGAGGAATTCGCGGCTTTATGCCGCGAATGCTGTCCAAAAGTATGGGGGGAAGCTTTAAACGTAGCGGGGAGTTCCCCGGTCTTCGGATTTGAGGAAGTACGAGAACGTTTGGCTTCCCCTAGAAATACGGGGAGATTGAAGAAGCTCTGTTGCTACTCCTACCCACGAGACAACTCTTCTGTTCTACCTCCGATGGTCCCACCGGCGGATTCTGATCCTACGAGAACCTTTTGGTTCCAATAAAGAAAAGGAAGGAGGAGTAGATGCGAGGAGAAGGACTTGAACCGGATAGTGGAACCCAACGTCCTTCCAACAAAGGCAGTGGATAAAGGAAAGCGAGGTTATGACTCCTTTTGGATGGAGTTGAGAAAGACCGAGGGCACTAGTACTCTCGGCAAGATCCCCCTCCAACGACTTAGGACTTAGCTTAGGGCTTCTCTTTTTCCATTCTTTTTTGTTTTTGAATTATATATTGTAATGTATATTTAACTTGATTAATGAAAGACAATTTCGTTTGCTTTTCACTTGGATTGTGTACGCTTTTTCTTTATTCTTTATGTACTTATTACAAAAGTTTTCCCATTAAGTCATATCAAAAGTTTCTCGGAAGTATAAAAATCTAACTCCAAGGATTGCACAATCGTAACTTCCACATAATCATGCGTATATTACTAAAGATTTAATACGAGGTGACATAGTTAACACGTTTGAACAATGCCTTGATAAAAAAGGAAAGAGGACTTCATATAACGATTAATCCCTTATAATGCATAACAACTTGTTTCTAGTAGGATGTAAAGATCAGAGGACCATTCCTTACACAAATTCACTCAATACTTAAAGATATAAAACTTAAGATCCGAGTTAATAAACGGTAAGGTATTAACATCCGAGACACAATCGAAGTTAACTTTAAGCAAAGTCATCTTCGAAGACAAATCTTAAGCAATCTTTCGTTTAACTGCAATTGTTAGGTTTCCGCCAAGTAGGAGGTCGGAGGACCCGGCATAACTAAGGTTACGATTTGATTCTTTAAAACAATAACTTCAAATGTTAATTTTCCCAAAGTAGGAGGTCCGAAGACCCGGTATAACTAAGGTTCCGTTTAACAAATGATAAGACATCAATTTCCACAAGGTTTGTGGTCCGAGGACTACACTCAACCAAGTTTCTGTTTGATTCTTTAAAACAATAACTTCAAATGTTAATTTTCCCAAAGTAGGAGGTCCGAAGACCCGGCATAACTAAGGTTCTGTTTAACAAATGATAAGACATCAATTTCCACAAGGTTTGTGGTCCGAGGACTACACTTAACCAAGTTTCTGTTTGATTCTTTAAAACAATAACTTCAAATGTTAATTTTCCCAAAGTAGGAGGTCCGAAGACCCGGCATAACTAAGGTTCTGTTTAACAAATGATAAGACATCAATTTCCACAAGGTTTGTGGTCCGAGGACTACACTTAACCAAGTTTCTGTTTGATTCTTTAAAACAATAACTTCAAATGTTAATTTTCCCAAAGTAGGAGGTCCGAAGACCCGGCATAACTAAGGTTCTGTTTAACAAATGATAAGACATCAATTTCCACAAGGTTTGTGGTCCGAGGACTACACTTAACCAAGTTTCTGTTTGATTCTTTAAAACAATAACTTCAAATGTTAATTTTCCCAAAGTAGGAGGTCCGAAGACCCGGCATAACTAAGGTTCTGTTTAACAAATGATAAGACATCAATTTCCACAAGGTTTGTGGTCCGAGGACTACACTTAACCAAGTTTCTGTTTGATTCTTTAAAACAATAACTTCAAATGTTAATTTTCCCAAAGTAGGAGGTCCGAAGACCCGGCATAACTAAGGTTCTGTTTAACAAATGATAAGACATCAATTTCCACAAGGTTTGTGGTCCGAGGACTACACTTAACCAAGTTTCTGTTTGATTCTTTTAAAACAATAACTTCAAATGTTAATTTTCCCAAAGTAGGAGGTCCGAAGACCCGGCATAACTAAGGTTCTGTTTAACAAATGATAAGACATCAATTTCCACAAGGTTTGTGGTCCGAGGACTACACTTAACCAAGTTTCTGTTTGATTCTTTAAAACAATAACTTCAAATGTTAATTTTCCCAAAGTAGGAGGTCCGAAGACCCGGCATAACTAAGGTTCTGTTTAACAAATGATAAGACATCAATTTCCACAAGGTTTGTGGTCCGAGGACTACACTTAACCAAGTTTCGTTTGATTCTTTAAAACAATAACTTCAAATGTTAATTTTCCCAAAGTAGGAGGTCCGAAGACCCGGCATAACTAAGGTTACATTTAACAAATGATAAGACATCAATTTCCACAAGGTTTGTGGTCCGAGGACTACACTTAACCAAGTTTCGTTTGATTCTTTAAAACAATAACTTCAAGTGTTAATTTTCCCAAAGTAGGAGGTCCGAAGACCCGGCGTAACTAAGGTTCTGTTTAACAAATGATAAGACATCAATTTCCACAAGGTTTGTGGTCCGAGGACTACACTTAACCAAGTTTGTTTGATTCTTTAAAACAATAACTTCAAATGTTAATTTTCCCAAAGTAGGAGGTCCGAAGACCCGGCATAACTAAGGTTACGTTTAACAAATGATAAGACATCAATTTCCACAAGGTTTGTGGTCCTAGGTCTACTCTTAACATAGTTTAGGTTTGATTCTTTATAACATTAACTTCAAATGTTAATTTTCCCAAAGTAGGAGGTCCGAAGACCCGGCATAACTAAGGTTACGTTTAACAAATGATAAGACATCAATTTCCACAAGGTTTGTGGTCGAGGACTACACTTAACCAAGTTCTGTATGATTCTTTAAAACAATAACTTCAAATGTTAATTTTCCCAAAGTAGGAGGTCCGAAGACCCGGCATAACTAAGGTTCTATTTAACAAATGATAAGACATCAATTTCCACAAGGTTTGTGGTCCGAGGACTACACTTAACCAAGTTTCTGTTTGATTCTTTAAAACAATAACTTCAAATGTTAATTTTCCCAAAGTAGGAGGTCCGAAGACCCGGCATAACTAAGGTTCTGTTTAACAAATGATAAGACATCAATTTCCACAAGGTTTGTGGTCCGAGGACTACACTTAACCAAGTTTCTGTTTGATTCTTTAAAACAATAACTTCAAATGTTAATTTTCCCAAAGTAGGAGGTCCGAAGACCCGGCATAACTAAGGTTCTGTTTAACAAATGATAAGACATCAATTTCCACAAGGTTTGTGGTCCGAGGACTACACTTAACCAAGTTTCTGTTTGATTCTTTAGAACAGTAACTTCAAATATGAGAGCCAGCTATAACTTTGAAACATTAATTGACAAAAGCTTATTTGATTAATAATAATACCTTCTAAGATTATTTACATTCCATGGACGTGGTACAACTCGTTCATCCAGGTCAACTAACCTATACGACCCTACGCACGCTTTATTGAAACAATGCGGTAGGGGCCTTCCGATTAGGTCTAGCTTACCCCATGCTTTGGGTTCTTAGAAGTGCCTACAACTTTCCTTAATACAAGATCACCGAGGCGCAGTGGCCTTAGTTTCACGTGGGCATCATGTCCTTGTTTTAGCCTGGCGATAATAAGCCATTTGGACCATAGCTGCCTCACGCCGTTCTTGAGTAAATCAAGATCTCTCTCTAGAAGTTCCTTGTTATTCTCTGGACTAAAAGAACTTGTCTTTAGAGTAGGAAATCCGGACTCCAATGGTATCACCGCCTCGGCTCCATAAGCCATAGAGAATGGCGTTTCTCCGGTGGACTGCGCGAGTGGTCCGATACGTCCGCGGGACATGAGGGAGCTCTTCTGCCCATCTGCCTTTCGCATCATCCAACCTCTTCTTGAGCCCGTTGACTATGACCTTGTTAACGGCCTCGGCTTCTGTCCATTTCCTCGAGGATAAGGCTGGGGTAGAGTATCGTTTGTGATGCCCGTATCACTACGATGCTTTACTAAAGGCGTTCTTGTCAAATTGAACGCCATTGTCCGAGATAAGAGTATGTGGTATACCAAATCTAGTAACAATATTCTTCCAAATAAACCTCTTGGAATCAACATCTCGGATATTGGCTAAGGGCTCGGCTTCTACCCATTTAGTGAAGTAGTACGTCCCTACGAGCGGCCATCTTTTGTTTCCCGGCTCTCGGGAATGGCCCTACAATGTCCAAGCCCCACTGTGCGAAAGGCCAAGGGCTAGACGGAGGAGGATTAAGAACCCTCCCGGTTGGTGGATATTAGGGGCGAACCTCGACGCGATCACACTTTACGGCATAATCACGAGCCTCACTGCGCATATTAGGCCACCAATAACCACGAGTCGGGGCTACATGGGCTAAGGACCTTCCCCCGAGTATGACTCCCACAAATTCCTTCATGCAATTCCTCCGGTAATGATTACGGTGATTCGGGGTGTACACACGACAAATACGGTCCCGAAAAGGACCGTTTGTATCGGTCCTCGGACAACCGAACGCGGCGCCTTTCGACGTACCTTTTGCTTCAACTTTGTCTTCGGGAAGGATGTCATTTTTGAGAAAAGATATGATTGAATCCATCCAACTAGGACCGAGGCCTTATTAAATGGATGCGAGGTGCGTTAGCGACTATAAGAGAAGGTTCTATCAAATCTTCAACGAGAATCACCCTAGGTAGACCTTGAGCCGAGGATGTGGCCAATGTAGCCAAAGAATGCATGAGTGTTTCCACTCCTAGAGACATGAGCTAAGGCAAATGAGTCGAATTCGGCTCGACGTTTAACTTTGGGCCAAATATTCTTGCATTAAGGGGTCTACAGCCTCCATGGTTTCCATGACTTGGCCGACCACTAATTGAGAGTCCGAGAACACATGGATTTCTTTGCCACCCATTTTATGTACCATTTGCATGCCTACCAAAGCTGCTTCATACTCGGCCTCATTATTAGTAGCCGAGAAGGCCAATCTCAAGATTTTTCAAAGACAATCCCTTCGGGGGACACTAGAACAAGCCCGACACCGGACTTCTCTTTGATTAGCAGCCCCAATCCACGTGAACTCTCCAAGCCGAGGGTGATACATACGTGATCACACCAACGATTTTCCACCCATGTGTGCTTCTTTTGAAGTTTCTTCTATCAATGGTTCGAGTAAACTACGCCACCAAATCTGCAAGGACACCGCCCCTTCACCGATGTGCGAGGCCTGTACTTAACATCAAAGGCTCCCAAAATGGTTCCCCATTTTGCCACCTTGCGAGAATAATCGGCCTACGCAACACGGCCTTGAGAGGCAGTGGGTCAAAACAACCACGGTATGAGATTGAAAATAATGAGGGAGTTTGCGCGTGGCGTGGACTACGGCCGAAGTGCTTTTTCCAAAGGCGGATAGCGCATCTCGGCCTCATTCAAGGACTTACTAACGTAGTAGATCGGTCTACGTAATCCATTTTCATTCATATGAGGACTAGGCTCACGCGTGAATGGCTACGGCCCGGATAAGCGAATAAAACCTCGTCCACCTCGGGCGAGATAAAATGGGTGGCCAAGAAAGATATTGCTTAAGGCGTTGGAAAGCTACCTCGCAATCCTCGGTCCATTGAAACCACTTTCCACTTGTTCAACAAGCGAAAGAAAAGGACGGCACCGGTCGGTGGACCGAGAAATAAATCTATTCGGCGCAGCAATCATTCCGGTCAATTTTTGAATATCTTTTGGGTTCGAGGCGGCTGCAAATTCTGAATAGCCTTAACACTTGCTTGGGTTCACCTCATGCCTATGAGTGATCATATACCCTAGGAACTTTCCGGATCCCACGCCGAAAAGAACACTTGGAGGCGTTAAGGCGCAACTTATACTTCCTCGGCATTTTGAAGGTGTCGGCCAAATCATCATGTGCGAAGGTCTTGTCTTACTCTTCACCACCATATCATCCACGTATACTTCTATGGTTTTCCCCGATTCTTTGTTCAAACATTCGGGTCATCATTCTTTGATAAGTAGCCCCGGCAACTTTTAACGAAATGGCATGACCTTATAATGATAGTTCCGTTGGAGTAATGAAAACGGTTTTCTCCGATCCTCTAACGCCATGGGGAATTTGGTGAAGTAACCACTGGAAGGCGTCCAAGAAACTCATCGAGGATGTCCAACGAGCATCTACCGGTTGATCAATCCGTGGCATTGGGAACGAATCTTTAGGACGAGGCCTTGTTCGAGATCGGTAAAATCTACACACACTCTCCACTGCCGTTCTTCTTCTTAACGACAACGGTATGAGCCAACCATTCGGGGTAGAAAACTTCTTTGATCGCCCCCGCCCTTTTGAGTTTAAGAACCTCTTCCTTCACGGCCTCGAATGTTCTCGGGAAGATCGCCGAGGTGGGCCTCCTCGGAACAATGGCCGGATTGACGTTTAAACGATGACAAATAAAGCTCGGATCCACGCACGGAGCCTCATAAGGGTCCCACGCAAAGACATCTATATTGTCCTTTAGGAATTCCAACAACTCCATCTTCTCTTGGTATGGCGAGAAGTATGCCAACTTGGAAGAATCTCTCTGGATCATCTGCTATTACAAACTTCTCTAACTCCTCGCAAACGGCCTCGTCTTCTCGTCATCGCTCCGGGTGCCTCCGGGCTGATAATTGCTATGACTCTGGATGGGCAAGGTTGATAACTCGACTTCCGATGACGAAGTATTGCCGCCGAAATGCATTGCACGGCCCCTTTGCAGCTGGGGATCTCCTCGACGTGTTCCCCAGGGGAATTTAACCTTAACGTGCAAGGTAGAGGAGACGGCTCCCGGAGCGTGCAGCCATGGCACAGCGAGGATGGATGTGTATATGGAGAGTACGCGTCAACCACAATGAAATCTACTTCAACCGTTTCGTGCCGGATTGAACGGGTAAACGGATCTGTCCTTTTGGCACAACGGCTCTCCCTTCAAAGGCGATAGAGGTGAGTCATAAGGAGTTAAATCTTCCAACTCCAACCTTAACCCCTTAAATAGATCGGGGTACATGATATCTGCACCGCTATGCCACGATCTATCATCACCCTCTTCACGTCATAATTCCCTATTACGAGGGTAACCACAAAGCAGCATCGTCATGGGGGCTGGATAGTCCCTATTTTATCCTCCTCGGAGAAACCCAAGATAGGTAAGGTGCTCTTTAATCTCTTCGGCCTACCACCCACATCCTCGGCTTTGCGGACGGGAAACCGCCATGACCCGAGTGGGACCTGAGCCAGGTCTGCCAGTGCGGCGAAGATAACGTTAATGGTTCCCAATCTTTGGCCGAGATGAAGCTGTTCCTCTGGTTGTTTGAACCAACTTGACCGACACCGCCCCGGTGGGGTGACACAAATGCGCTTCAACTTTCCCTCACCGGCGAAATTTGCTCTAGATGGTTCCACGAGGGTCAGACGGTTCTCGGTAGTGTGGCCCACATCTTGATGGTGCGACGAGAAAAGGTTTGATTTCTTCTCGCGGGGTCCACCATGTCTTTAGCCATCTGAAGAAGGGCTCCTTGCGAACTTTTTCTAATAAGCGATGCTTGGTTCTCGGAACACGGTATTCTGACTGGGGGTGCGCCAAGCTGGGTTTGTCCAATGTAATCCCTCCTCGGCTTGTTGTTGTGATATCTGTCCAGGCAAATCCCTTCTCTCTGCGAGATAACCTTCTCCTTCCCTTTTCCCTATTTCTGTTGGTCTTCCTCTGCCCTTTTATATTCATCAATACGATCCATAAGACGGCGTACGGCTGCGGACGGGCTTTTTCGTCAAAGATTTTCGTAGGTCGTGATCGGTAGGGAGGCCCACCTTAAAGGTATTAAGCGCCACCTCATCAAAGTCGCCGTCTATTTCATTAAACATCTCCCGGTATCCGGAGTATGCTTTCCGGTGTCTCCCCTTCCTTCATAACCATGGATAGCAACGAGTCCAATGGCGGGGACTACGCACACGTGATGAGCCGCGAAGCAAATGCTCTAGTTAGTTCCCCAAACGAGCCTACGGACCCCGATTTGAGACCGTTGAACCATCTCGCTAGCCACGGAGTCCCCAGTGGAGGGGAAGACTTTACATCAAAGTCTCGTTATGAGAGTGCTTTACGCCATCCTTTGGTTGAAGTGACTCACATGTTCCACCGGATCGGTCCGAGCCATTGTAGATGGTAAAGGTGGGGTACAGGTGAACCTCACGGGAAGCCTTCCTACCTCAATCCTCCGCGAAAACGGAGATTTAGAGGGGATTGGTGCAACGCTCTACACTCATGGTATCGTTGCCTAAGCCCCTAGAACGAAGCTTCTTGCGTACGCGAGTTGATTGGTCGTCCTCCTCGCGGAGGATGTTGCGCTAGTGGGGGAATATGACCTTGAGCCGTAGCCAACTCCCTATCTTTCTTTGAGGAAGAACTAGATGAGGACGGAGAAACCTTACGTTTAGCGCGGCGTAACTTCCTCTTCAAGCATTAATTTCCTTCGCATGGATTTAGAGCCCTCGTCGTGGGTAGTGCTACCCCTGTGAGTATGGCTATCCCACAGGTATTCGTATGGACGCTTCCCTCACGATCCCTATGACGTTCAAGACGTTCGAAATGATCTTCCGGTTGTGATCCTTGTGACTGCGCATGGTGAGAGCCTAAGCACGCCATAATATCTCTTGCTTCCGGACTAGATTTCCCACAGACGGCGCCAATTGTAAGTGCACAATTGCACTGGACCCAAGAAGCCGATTATGGGCTCGAGGCCCAGTGAGCCTTAAACAATGAAAACTTGTAGAGAGTGGGCTTGAAACCCGGAGTTAGAAGTGAGTGAAGATTAAATGACAAACTAAAGATTGCCGGTATTAGGAAACGAAGTAACGTAAATAGGTCTCCTCGGACGTAAGCGAGAGCATTCTTATATTATCTCTCTCTTTGTCTTTTTTTCTTTTTAGGTTACAAAAAGTTCCGTCCTCATTTCTGTTCCAGTCTTTCTTAAATACTCTTCTTCTTAATACTTTATACACGTGTTGCCCACTCCTCCCTTAGTATAGATATTTCTTTTCTTAGTACCTTTGAACGATTAACTAGAAGTTTCCCTTCCCTTTGTTTAAGTGTCACCTCCCCATTAATGCGGCCGGGGTGGTAGGTGCGGGGTCTTTAATGTGGAGGTAGCAGCACTTTGTCTTTGACATTTCTTCAACAACGAGGTAGCAGGGCATTCGAGGGTTCACCCTTTTAACCATTGGTCTTGGCCAGGTGTCATTCCTAACTTTGTACCATGAAGTCCGGGTTCTGCGGGTGTCGGTCCAGGGTAAGTTCACCCTCGGCTGGGTCCTCGGACCCTCGGCGCATGGGCCGACCCATAGTATTAACAATTTCCAAACCCAGGGTCAGGTCGGCCTTCCTTAACACGGCCCAAAAGGCCCATGTTCCCATCAGGATCTTTTTACCCCCCACACTAGTGATAATACAAATTTAAATATATGAATCTTACAAATATATGTGTATTAATCGCAAGAAATAATTTAAATAAGAAAATGTTAGAAATATTATTAATTTTACTTCAAAACCTTTACAAATTAATGTGACAATTAATAATTTAATATGATTGTAAACGTCAACAACCTATAAAATACTTTTTTTTTTTTTGTGATTGTTGATACATCTTTGTAAGCTTCATGTTGTAAAATTTATAATATTCCTAACATCATTCATTCAAATACTTATTTATTATCTTCTTTAAGTGTTGCTAATCACATTTATTACTACATATTTGTAAGTTTTTTTAGTAAAATTTGTTATAGTTTTAGCATTTTAAAAAGAAGAAGCATATTACAAAATAAAAATAATGAATTTTTGTTATAAAAAAATTATGATATTAAACACTAGTTAAATATTATTTAAGTAACAACAAAAATGCCCCATCATAAAAGAAGACCTCATTTAAATATATCACCTGAGGCCTCCAAATTTATTGGGCTGCCTTGTCAGCAATGCGAGAAAAAAGTTTGTATTTTTGCTTCTATTTCGGTTTGGGTTTGTGTTTTGGTGAATTTAGGACTGGGTTTTCTTATAGTGATGAGGATTTGATGATTTTTTATTTGGGATTTTTCAAATGTGGGGCTTTAAGTATGATCATTTGTGAATCTGTGGGTGTTTTGTGATTTAAGTTTTGTATCAAAATGGGTCTAATATAGTGTTTTTGTTGTTTAGTTTTTGTGTACGTATGATCATGAAACTGAGTTTGTAATCTGAGATTTTTTGGGCCTTATGGTCCCGATTGTCCTAAACCCCAATAAAGCCCATAAGGCTGAACCTAGGTAAAAAAGGTCGGTTTAGCTAAGAATAACGAAAACCGCCTATTGACTATATGTTAACATTTCTAGACTCAGCCACAAAAACAAACATATCATTCACATTTTAATAGTGTTCTCTGTCTCTCACAGACACACACAGTCTCAGCCTGGTACTTCTCATCGTAACAAAGAGGAAGAACAAGCTGTGCATTGTAAGTGCTCTCTCTCTCTCTCTCTCTCTCTCTCTCTCTGTTTTCTTTACATACATACTTGATTTGGGTTAATGTTTTATCTATCAAATTAGGGTTTTTTTTTTCAAATCTGTTCCTGCAACCTAGGGTTTCTCTCTATTTGAGCCTTATTGTTAGAATTCAACCCCTTTTTCACATTCTTCTCTGATTTTTAACTTCTGGGTCTTTCTTAATTTCAATTTCACTGTTTTTATTTTAGTCTAAGGTTTAGGGTTTAAGAGTAAAAATTTGAACCTTCTAATAAAAACCCAATTTTTAATTAGGGTTTAGTGATTAATTTGTTAGAACCATTAGTCTAATGATGTTGTATTCCATTCCTGTTACTTTGTTGAGATTTGTTTGGACCTGAAAAGCCTAGGGGCTAATACACTTGTTGTTTTGGATTTTTTTTTGTTTTTTTTTGTTTTGATTTTAGGGGGTGTGAGATTTTGTTTTGGATAGAAGAGTAGGTTTGGAAATGGCACATTTGGGCGGTGGTGCTGAAGCACACGCCAGGCATAAGCAGTATGAGTATCGAGCCAACTCGAGTCTGGTCTTGACTACTGACTCTCGCCCGCGCGACACTCATGAGCCCACGGGAGAGCCCGAATCTCTATGGGGAAAGATTGACCCCAGGAGCTTTGGTGACAGAGCATACCGGGGGAAACCCCCAGAATTGGATGAGAAGCTTAAGAAATCAAAGAAGAAGAAGGAGCGTGACCCGCTTGCTGAGCCTCCGCCTAGTCGCCAGAGCAAGCGTCGCCGACTTCAAGAAGAGAGTGTATTGAATTCATCGGAGGAAGGTGTTTACCAGCCCAAGACGAAGGAAACAAGGGCTGCCTATGAGGCTATGCTTAGTGTAATTCAGCAACAGTTGGGTGGGCAGCCACTTAGTATTGTTAGTGGTGCTGCTGATGAGATATTAGCTGTACTTAAGAATGAGACGCTTAAGAACCCTGACAAGAAGAAGGAGATTGAGAAGCTTTTGAATTCTGTACCGAATGCTGTTTTTGATCAGTTGGTATCGATAGGAAGGCTTATTACTGATTACCAAGATGGGGGTGGTGATGTGGCTGGGACTGCTGCAGCTGCTGCTAATGGTGATGATGCTCTTGATGATGACGTGGGTGTTGCGGTTGAGTTTGAAGAGAATGAGGAGGAGGATGAGGAGAGTGATCTTGATATGGTGCAAGAAGATGAAGAGGAGGATGATGATGTGGTGGAAGCCAGTAATTCTGGGGCTATGCAAATGGGGGGTGGGATTGATGATGATGATGATATGCAGGAAGCAAATGGGGGAATGAACCTTAATGTTCTAAGCATTGGTGCTTATTGGCTTCAAGGAAAGATTTCTGAAGCATTTCAAAAACAGATTGATCCGCAACAATGCCAAATTCTTGCAGAAGATGTGCTTAAGATACTAGCTGAAGGTGATGACAGGGAAGTTGAGTCGAAGCTGTTGCTGCTTCTTCAGTTTGATAAATTTAGCCTTATTAAGATTCTGTTGAGGAACCGGCTTAAGATTGTGTGGTGTACCCGTTTGGCAAGGGCTGAAGATGAAGAACAAAAGAAGAAGATTGAGGAGGAAATGATGGGTTTGGGGTCGGAATTGGTGGCAATTGTGGATCAGTTGCATGCCACGAGGGCTACTGCAAAAGAAAGGCAAAAGAACTTGGAGAAGAGTATTAGAGAAGAGGCTCGTCGTTTGAAGGATGAGAGTGGTGGAGATGGTGACAAAGGTAGGATAGGGATTGTTGACAGAGATGCAGACAGTGTTTGGGGCCAGCGCCAGTTGCTTGATCTTGACAGTATTGCTTTTGAACAAGGTGGTCGTTTGGTGGCTTCAAAAAAGACTGAGCTTCCGGATGGATCTTATAGGCATTCTAGCAAGGGATATGAAGAAATTCATGTGCCTGCATTGAAGCCAAAGCCATTTGATCCAAATGAGAAACTTATAAAAATATCTGACATGCCAGACTGGGCACAACCAGCTTTCAAAGGAATGAAGGAGTTGAACAGGGTACAGAGTAAAGTCTATGAGACTGCCCTTTTTAAAGCTGACAATATCCTCTTGTGTGCTCCCACTGGGGCAGGGAAAACTAATGTTGCAGTGCTCACCATACTTCAGCAGATAGCATTGAACAGGAATTCAGATGGTTCATTTAACCATAGTGATTATAAGATTGTATATGTTGCACCTATGAAAGCTCTTGTGGCTGAAGTTGTTGGCAATTTATCTAATCGTTTGCAGTATTATGATGTTAAAGTCAGGGAGCTAAGTGGAGACCAGTCATTGACTCGCCAACAAATTGAAGAAACTCAAATTATTGTCACAACTCCTGAGAAGTGGGATATCATTACCAGGAAGTCAGGTGATCGAACTTATACACAACTTGTGAAACTTCTTATCATTGATGAGATTCATCTTCTTCATGATAACAGAGGACCTGTGCTTGAAAGTGTTGTTGCTAGAACTGTTAGACAGATTGAAACTACAAATGAGCATATTCGGTTGGTCGGGCTATCTGCTACACTACCTAATTATGAAGATGTGGCATTGTTCTTGCGGGTTGATACAAAGAAAGGAGGATTGTTCCACTTTGACAATAGTTACAGACCCGTTCCTCTTTCTCAGCAGTATATTGGAATCACAGTGAAGAAGCCACTGCAGAGGTTCCAGTTGATGAATGATGTCTGTTATGAAAAGGTAATGGCAGTGGCAGGGAAGCATCAAATACTAATTTTTGTCCACTCAAGGAAGGAAACAGCCAAAACAGCCCGTGCCATACGAGATACTGCTCTTGCTAATGATACTCTTGGTAGATTTTTGAAAGAGGACAGTGCAAGTCGTGAGATTCTCCACTCTCAAACAGATCTGGTCAAGAGCAATGAACTTAAAGATCTATTGCCATATGGTTTTGCAATTCATCATGCTGGGTTGGCAAGGGCTGACCGCCAGCTTGTTGAGGAGTTATTTTCTGATGGGCATGTGCAAGTTCTGGTTTCTACTGCGACACTTGCTTGGGGTGTGAATTTGCCTGCTCACTCAGTGATTATTAAAGGGACCCAGATTTATAATCCAGAAAAGGGAGCATGGACTGAACTTAGTCCTCTGGATGTTATGCAGATGCTGGGTCGTGCAGGAAGGCCCCAGTATGATTCTTATGGAGAGGGCATAATCATTACTGGTCATAGCGAACTTCAATATTATCTTTCTCTAATGAATCAACAGCTCCCCATTGAAAGTCAGTTTGTGTCAAAATTGGCTGATCAATTGAATGCAGAAATTGTTCTCGGAACTGTTCAAAATGCTAGAGAAGCCTGTAATTGGATTGGGTACACGTACTTGTTTGTCCGTATGGTGCGGAACCCTACACTATATGGTTTACCACATGATATTATTGATAGAGATAAGTTTTTGGAAGAGAGGAGGGCTGATTTGGTAAGCATCATTTTCTCTTCTTTTGCATTTCATTGCATCTTTTGTTGTCTTTCTCATTTTATCTGATTTCTGCTGCTGTCTCTGGCGCCTTTGTTTTCTTTGGCTGTGACCTTCAAAGTTCAAACACCATCCCACCCCACAGAGAAGGGAGGGGGGGGGGGGGTTGTGGAGTGGTTGTGGGGTTCCCAATACCCAGAGAAAAAAAATGCAGTTTTGTTGGTTACATGGATGCTGTGATTGTTCACTAAATGTTAGAAAATTTCCACCCTTTAATTTTTTATTATCTAAGTTGGTTGAAGTTAAAGAGCAGTAGGTACTTTGTTATATATAAATTGTAATGCCTGCAAACACACAGTGCATGTATGCTGTTGAGCTGGGTGTGGATGAAGAATATTTCCTTTTGGCATTGGCTTGCATTTTGTTTAATTCATGTCCCAGTTATGTGATACTGGTAAACTTTCTTTTATGCTTGGTATAACAAGTGTGCACAAATCTGAGACTAAATTACTGTCATACAAATATTTTTGTTTAGTGATTTAACTGGGATAAGGTTAAAGTATATGTTGTGTAAGTTGATATGTTTTGTTCCACATCTTTTCTGTGTGTATGCAAGGCATTCTTCTATGTCCGCATTATATTTTAAATCTGGTTGTTCTGTTATGATGGCATTCTTGCCCATTTTAGCTCTTATGGAAATTTTGTTTATAGTTCATATTAGTGCTTTGCTGTACTTTATACTTTTGTAACTTATCAGTTTACCTCTTCATATACTGCTTGTGATTGTATCCATCACAGTTGTCTCATTTTTTTTTTTTTTGGGGTACAGATCCATTCTGCTGCAACCATATTGGACAAAAATAATCTGGTGAAGTATGATAGAAAAAGTGGATATTTCCAGGTAACGGACTTGGGTCGCATTGCTAGCTACTACTATATTACTCATGGGACAATATCCACGTATAACGAGCATTTGAAGCCCACTATGGGGGATATTGAGCTTTGTCGGTTGTTCTCACTCAGTGAAGAATTCAAATATGTTACAGTGAGACAAGATGAGAAGATGGAACTCGCAAAGCTTTTAGATCGTGTTCCTATTCCTATCAAGGAAAGCTTGGAAGAGCCTAGTGCCAAGATTAATGTTTTGCTGCAAGCATATATTTCACAGTTGAAGCTTGAAGGCCTTTCATTAACATCTGACATGGTGTTCATAACTCAGGTTTGTTTATATCTTGTTTTCTTATTTTTCTTCTTTTCCCTTTTGTTTATAGTTAGCTCTAGTGTTTCCTTTGTTTCTTTTGACTTCTGTTTGTTCTTTGGTTGAGCTTCTTTGTCTGTGTTTGCTTATTTGTTTCCGTTTTCTTGTTCAGAGTGCAGGACGTCTTATGCGAGCTCTTTTTGAGATTGTCTTGAAACGTGGTTGGGCTCAATTGGCTGAGAAGGCTTTAAACTTATGCAAAATGGTTAACAGGAGGATGTGGAGTGTCCAAACACCTCTTCGCCAATTCCATGGAATCCCAAATGATATTTTGATGAAGTTGGAGAAGAAGGATTTGGCCTGGGATAGGTATTATGACCTTTCATCACAGGAGATAGGGGAGCTTATTCGCATCCCAAAGATGGGAAGAACACTTCACAAGTTCATCCACCAATTCCCTAAGCTTAACCTTGCAGCGCATGTTCAGCCAATTACTCGCACTGTTTTGAGGGTTGAGCTCACAATAACACCGGACTTTCAGTGGGAGGACAAAGTTCATGGATATGTGGAGCCATTTTGGGTGATTGTAGAGGATAATGATGGTGAATATATTCTTCATCATGAATATTTTATGCTGAAGAAGCAGTATATTGATGAAGATCACACTTTGAATTTCACAGTGCCAATTTATGAACCATTGCCACCTCAGTACTTCATCCGTGTTGTGTCAGATAGATGGCTTGGGTCACAAACTGTTTTACCTGTTTCTTTCAGGCACCTCATCTTGCCAGAAAAATATCCTCCACCGACAGAGCTATTGGACTTGCAACCGCTGCCTGTGACAGCCTTAAGGAATCCAGCATATGAAGCTCTTTATAAGGATTTTAAGCATTTCAATCCTGTTCAGACACAGGTATTCACTGTTTTGTATAATACCGATGACAATGTCTTGGTTGCTGCACCAACAGGAAGTGGGAAGACCATATGTGCAGAGTTTGCTATCCTAAGGAACTATCAAAAAGGACCTGAGAGTGTTATGCGTGTTGTTTATATTGCACCTCTTGAAGCACTGGCCAAGGAACGGTATCGTGATTGGGAGAGGAAGTTTGGAAAGGGTGGTCTTAAAATGCGGGTGGTTGAATTAACGGGGGAGACAGCTACAGATTTGAAACTTCTTGAGAAGGGTCAGATAATAATCAGCACTCCTGAGAAATGGGATGCTTTGTCGCGCCGCTGGAAACAGAGAAAACATGTTCAACAGGTTAGCCTTTTCATTGTTGATGAACTCCACTTGATTGGGGGTCAAGGTGGTCCCATCTTGGAGGTGGGTGTTTCCCGGATGAGATATATTGCAAGCCAAGTTGAGAACAAGATACGAATTGTAGCTCTGTCAACTTCTCTTGCAAATGCAAAGGATCTTGGGGAATGGATTGGTGCTACTGCTCATGGCCTTTTCAACTTTCCTCCTGGTGTCCGACCAGTGCCATTGGAAATACACATTCAAGGGGTGGATATAGCTAATTTTGAAGCCAGGATGCAAGCAATGACAAAACCAACATACACTGCAATTGTTCAACATGCCAAAAATGGGAAGCCTGCTCTTGTTTTTGTTCCAACAAGGAAGCATGTCCGACTCACTGCTGTGGATCTGATGACATATGTGGCTGGTGATGGCAGTAAGTCATTTTTATTGCAGACTCTTGAAGAACTCAAGCCTTTCATTGACAGAATTAATGATGAAATGTTGAAAGCCACTTTGCGTCATGGAGTGGGCTACTTGCATGAGGGCTTAACTAAGTTGGATCAAGAAGTTGTGTCACAGCTGTTTGAGGCTGGGTGGATTCAGGTTTGTGTCATGAGCAGTTCAATGTGTTGGGGAATTTCATTGTCAGCTCATTTGGTGGTGGTGATGGGAACGCAATACTATGATGGTCGGGAAAATGCTCACACTGATTACCCTGTTACTGATCTGTTGCAAATGATGGGTCATGCCAGTCGACCTTTGTTAGATAATTCTGGGAAATGTGTCATCCTTTGCCATGCACCTCGTAAAGAGTACTACAAGAAGTTCTTGTATGAAGCATTCCCAGTTGAGAGCCATTTGCACCACTTTCTACATGATAATCTGAATGCAGAAATTGTTGCTGGAATTATTGAGAACAAGCAAGATGCTGTGGATTATCTTACATGGACATTTATGTACAGGAGGCTCACACAAAATCCCAACTATTACAATCTTCAGGGAGTTAGTCACAGGCATCTCTCTGATCATCTGTCAGAGCTTGTAGAGAACACATTGAGTGATTTGGAATCAAGTAAGTGTGTTTCTATTGAGGATGACATGGACCTTTCTCCTTTGAATCTGGGCATGATAGCATCATATTATTACATCAGTTACACTACTATAGAACGTTTCAGTTCTTCTTTGACTTCCAAAACAAAGATGAAGGGTCTTTTGGAGATCCTGGCTTCGGCTACAGAGTATGCACTTCTTCCTATACGACCTGGGGAGGAAGAGGTGGTTCGGAGGTTGATTAATCACCAGAGGTTTTCATTTGAAAATCCCAAATGTACAGATCCACATGTGAAAGCTAATGCACTTCTTCAGGCCCACTTTGCAAGGCAAACTGTTGGTGGGAACCTAGCATCAGACCAGCGAGAGGTGCTTCTTTCTGCAAGTAGATTGCTTCAGGCAATGGTTGATGTTATTTCAAGCAATGGCTGGCTGAGCCTTGCGCTTCTTGCAATGGAAGTCAGCCAAATGGTGACACAGGGCATGTGGGAGCGTGATTCCATGCTTTTACAGCTTCCCCACTTCACAAAGGAGTTGGCCAAGAAATGCCAAGAAAACCCTGGAAAGAATATTGAGACCGTTTTTGATTTGGTGGAGATGGAGGATGATGAGAGGCGTGAGCTGCTGCAGATGTCAGATGAGCAGTTGCTTGATATTGCACGATTTTGCAACCGTTTTCCCAATATTGATATGACATATGAAGTGCTTGAGAATGACAACGTGAGGGCTGGGGAGGATATCACTCTGCAAGTCACTCTTGAGCGAGATCTAGAGGGAAGGATGGAGGTGGGACCTGTTGATGCTCCCAGGTATCCGAAGGCCAAAGAAGAAGGGTGGTGGCTAGTTGTTGGTGATACCAAAAGTAACCAGTTGCTTGCCATCAAGAGAGTTTCCCTGCAAAGGAAGGCAAAAGTTAAGCTTGAATTTGCTGCTCCCGCAGATGCTGGAAAGAAGCCATACACCCTCTATTTCATGTGTGATTCATATTTGGGCTGTGACCAGGAGTATAACTTCAGTGTTGATATCAAAGAAGCAGGCCCGGATGAAGACAGTGGGAGAGAATAAACAGGTCATCCTTTTTATTTGCTTTGGTTCATTGTAATTTTTGCTTTGACATTGTGAATTGGTACTTATGTGACTTCCGGATGTTTTGAAGCAATTGGATGTTAACTAAATGTTTTCTGCTTTTATATGTCTAATTATTTTGTTTGGTTTGGGAAATTGATTGAATCTGATGTATATATCTGTGCTTCATGTGGTTGGAGTGAAAGAACAGGTGGTGGGTTTTTTATCTGTGCATTCAAAAACAATAGCTTTTATATAGCAGCCTCAAGCTTTTTTATTTTCTGGCTACACATTATCTTTGAGCTTATATAAGGTGCTCTGGCTTTATGCTTGCTGTAAATTTTTCTGAAGGCTAGTTTTCTATGTATATGGATTCTCCTCATCTATGCTGGACTTAGTTTCCAGGTTTGCTTTGGATTCTGTCTGTCTGACAATGTAGTGTCTGCCCATTCTAATGGATCAGGCCTGTGATTCCCATGTTGGAGAAGTTCAATTTTAGCATGGCTGCGTTGCTGTTAGTTATAAAGGTGCAAGAACCTTATGTTTCACCACTAAAATGCAAGATTAGATTGGGGAAAAAAAATGTGGTTGCAAATGAAGGTAGTACAAGTAAACACATCAGTGATTAGTTGTTTTGCAAACAGGAAAACTAGCAGACTTTGGTCCAGATTGAGCTCATCTAAGTAGCCAACAAATAAGCTTTTTGGTCTATGCTGGATTAGATAGATTATCCAGTTTACTTTATGGATACTTGCTAGATGAGTTAACTGTCTCCCTGATCGTGTAACTTAAAAAAAATAGCTTTAAATATCTAACCCCATTCATCAAGCTTTTCCTAACAATCGATTCTCAGAGAGAAAAAAAAACTTATCCAAACAATCATATCAACTGTCCATTGCTTTTGGGTTTTACTCTTCTCACTACATTTTCTGGGAAAAGCTTATAGTCTTGTAATCTCTCTTTCACTAGTGTAATTTATATTTGGTTCTCACCTTTTAGGATGAAATATGGTTCTAACCTTGGGTGGGAAGGAAATGCATAAGTAGTACTATTAATGGTTCTATGTTTAGCAATAACACCTTGGATAAACTGCTGAAAGTTAATGTTCATCTATGCAGTTTACTAGTACAAGTAGCGTGCTATAAGCAAACCATCAATTGTGAAGTCTTTCCTAGGGGACATTTTCCAGATTATTTGTAGCTAATGGTTTACAGGTATTGGAATTGTCAAACATCAGAATCTGTATTCAAGTAAATGATGTTATCACTAGAGGCAGCAGAAATTCTAATAATTATCTCTTTCATTATTTGCAGCATTAGCCTAATCTGTTTTTTTTTTTTTGCTGAATGCAGCATTAACCTCATCTAACGGCTTGGGAATGGACACTTATAATTCATAAGATGAATTAAAGGCTTGTATTCGGGTACTGTGAACCGGCCTCCCTGCACAAGGAAAAATGACAGTATATATAACTTGAGTATACCATAGTTCAATCATTGTACAATGACCTTTGTGTAATGGTTTTCTTGTACTGGCATTAGTTTCTTGGCCATCTCTTTATAAAGGTTTTATCTGATGCAATCTAGAGCCTTTGGTCCTAAATAGTTGATGAAAAGTATTTTTTATGTGCATTCATAAGCTTTAAATGGAATCAAATGTGGTAATTACACTACATGATCCTGATTATACATTTAAATAGGAATGGTTGATGTGTAGTTGGTAACTTTGTTATGGATGATATTTTAACTTGTTTATACAATATCATGTCTGATTTCTTTTTTCCTCGTTAGGAGTTATCGAATTTTTAAAATTGTATTCATGTCTAGATTCTATTATTATGATTGTGACTACCATTATAATGTAGTATATATAGAGAATGAGAGGGAAGTAAATTGGAGGAAGAAAAATAATGACTTGTTTAAATACTATTCTTTTTTTATGGATAATTGATGAGTAATTGGTTCAATAGTGTTTTATATACAGGGATTTAACAGTCTAGTGACATATAAGTTACAGAATTTACTAAATACCTGTTTTTACATTTATTTTCTGTGTATTTTACATTCAAACAAAATCGTAATTGCTATGATTTTAAATGATGGGAATCCCAAACATTTGTGAATTTGTTGTGTATAAATAACAATGTTCTCACTTTTCATCCATCAAAATTGTTGTGGCTCAATAGATTGGCATTTTTTGGTGTTTTTAAGAGAGGTATTAAGTGTTTAAATTAAATGTTCTCTTTTAGCTTACGAAAAATTATTATTATTATTTATAAAAAAAATCTTTTCTACTTTTTCATTGTGAATGGACAAAAATTCCATATTTTGTCCACATTTTGCATCCTGCGATTGATTTTACAGACTATCATTTTTATTTTTTTTTGGCTGAGTTTATAGGCTACTATATACCTGTGACCAGTGCCTTCTCAATTATTATCTCAATTATTATCCTAGAGCAACATACTCTGCAGCTAAAGCGTAAAGTCAAATGAATGCTAAAAAAATAAAACTAAGAAAGTACATAAATAATGTAATCATACATCTCGGTTGAAGTCTTATAATCATTGGGCTTACTTGCAAGTGGTTTGGGGATGGAGGTACCAAGTTCCAGTCTCATAATTATGTGGTAATAAGCATATAAAGAAAAGAAAAAGAAATCAGTAACACTAAAAAACATTTTATCTAATAGACCAAGCTCGATCTTAATATGGATTCTCAATTTGAACGATACGTGATTTTTATAAAAACTTTTTATTTTATTTTATAATATTTCATATACTTAATCTTCGAATAAAATGGGTTATTACATATCTATTGAATTATTAATTAGTTGACATTTTTTTACTATTTATTTAAAGCTTAATATATGAAAATTATATAACTCCCCGTGCACTCTAAGTTGTTATTTATTATTATTATTATTATTATTATTATTATGAAAGCCTAATATTCTTTCACACTTCTACGGTTTTATTATAAAGCTAAATTTTGAATACTTATCAAAATAGAAGAACAACAATTGGATGCTATATATATATACTCTTGAGGGAATTTTCAGACTAGCATAGTGAGGGAGGGCAATATAGTCGATTAACGCACGTTTAAAACGTATTAACAAACTAGCATCTCGAGTTTTAGAAACTTGAGTTCTATTTTAAAACTCGAGTCTCATAGACTCGCTTTATACTGATTACTTGGACAGAATTGGCAAGAAATGCCACATAGATCTCAAGTCTCTTAGACTCGAGTTCTACCAAAGAGAAACCTAGTACCCAGAACGATGAAGAAGAGAGAAATCCAGAACAAAGATGAAGAAAAACCCAGAATGAAGATGAAGAAAAACCCAGAATGAAGAAGATGAAGCCCGAACCGATCGAAAATTAAACAACAAGAACAGAACGAAGATGAACCCAATAGAAGAAGAACCGAATGAAGAAACCCTAGAAGATGAAGAAACCCAAAACGATTGACGATGAAGAATAGAGGGAAGAACAGAGGAAGAACCTAGAACGCTGGAGCTTCGATTGGACGATCTGCACAAAGAAGAACGATGGGTTTGACTCAGAAGAACGCGAGGAAGACGAAGGATGATCTGAAAGGGAAAAATGGTGGAACTCGAGTTTCTAAAACTCGAGTTCTACGCGAAAGGAAAAAATGGTGGAACTCGAGTTTCCAAAACTCGAGTTCTACGTGGAATTTTTTCCATGTCAGCTTCTACCGCTTGGGTCTCGAGTTTTAAAAACTCGAGTTCCACCATTGAACTCGAGTTTTAAAAACTTGAGATGCTAGTTTCTAACATTATTTTAAAACATGACAACTAACTAAACTTTTTTATATTTAATGTTATTTGGAAATAAAATTCATATACTCTTTAAAAAAAAAATCAAGGCACATATGAACTTTTTCATTGGTTTCTCAATAAAATTTTTACATATTCAAATTTCATGTTTAAATATTTTTATACTTAAATTGATAACCGAAATTAATTTGTTACTAACTTTATATGGATTTTTAATTTATATGAAGAGGAAGTACATTTTTTATTATTAAAAAAAACATAACAAATTATGTGACTACAACTCCCAACAAAAGGCAGGAAAGAGGATTTTGCATCTCTCTCTGCTTAGTCTGATCACTGCAAAAACAGTGGTTGCAAATGAAGGAAGTACAAGTAAATACATCATTGATTAGTAACTAGAAAACTATAGCAGGCTTTGGTCTGGATTGGGTTCATCACTATCCCACAATTGAGTTATCTGATTTATGTTGGATTTGATAGATTATTTGGTTCTGGTTAATTTCTCTTTTTATCCTATTTTTGGTTTTTTTTTTTAAGTTTTAACAATAACTAAACTAGATTGGTGTTTGGTTGCCGGTTAAACTGGATGGTATGGTTCGATTTTTAAAACCATGATTAGAATACTTAAACTCTGCAAATGCTTTATCCACATACATAATTACGTTCAAAATTTAAAAAATTGAAAAGTCATGCGTGAGAGAGTTATGGCCTATTTGGATGGAGGGTGAAGGAGGGAGAGTAGAGGAGAGTAGAGTAAAGTTAGTTAAAAATAAGCTAATTTTGTGCTAAATTTACTTTACTCTACTCTCCCTCTCTCTCACTCAATCCAAACGGACCATTAGTGTGTGTGTATACATATATACTTTGACACGGTCTCGAAGAAATAAAATTCAGGTGAATGACAATGTTATTCCATTGAATCGGGTTGTTATTGAAGCAAAAAGGTTCTTATCCCTATATAGAAAAACTAAAGGTAACCCAATGAGGAAACCACGGCCTGCAGTGGTTATTGGAAGCCTCCGGATCAAGATGGGTTCAAGACAAATTTTGATGGGGCTATGTTCCATGATTTAGGAGAAGCTGGTATAGGTGTTGTGATAAGAAAGAATAAAGGGGAAGTTATGACAGCCTTGTCTGAGAAAATCCCCCGACCCCCTTACAGTTCTTGAAATATATACCATTATGGAGGAGACTCCGAAATTGTCATCAATTCTCTTTGGAAGTGTGATATGTTTCATTTTGCTTTTATCATTTAGTTAAAGATGCCTCATGTAAATTCTTCACAAAATTATTGTTTCTCTCGTACTCATAGACAGGACAATTCTGTTACGGATGATTTGGCTAAAAAAGTTAGATTATGTTTGGTAACAGTTTTTGTTTTCTATTTTCAAAAACTTGTTTTCGGGAGTATAAAGAAAAAACAATTTCCTTGTATTTTTGAAATCAAAAACATGTTTGGTTAGTTGAAATTTAGAAAAAAATAGTTTTTTGAAAAAAAAAATAGAAAATACTAAAATATGTTGTTACTAGGATTTGAACTTTAATATTAACTCATTAAATGAGGCAGATTCATTAAATTAAATGCATATTTTCATTAACTTTTGAAAATTAAAAATTGAAAACATACAAAAGACTGTTTTCAATTTCCTTCACAAATTGAGTTTTGAGAACAGTTTTTATTTTCTATCCATTTTAGGTTGCCATACAAGTTTTTTAGTTTCAAAAATAGAAAATTGTTTTTGAAAACAGAAAATAAGAAGAAAAAAAACAGTTACCAAACATACCCTTAGATTTTATTCTTTGCTTTTAGCCTAGATGGAGTCTATTCCTCCAAACATTAGTAGTCTTATAACTTTAAGTAATATTAAACTACTTAATAAATTTTATAAGATTAATATTTTAAATTGCACTGTGTCTTCTTTGTAAAAAAGACATGATTATTAATGAGAAAGCAACTAATGTATTGACAAGTTCATCTTTTATGATAGAATTACTTTCAGATTATGCTTCATCGACACGATTTTGATGTAAAAAAGAATACTAGTACTAAAAAAAAATAGAATTAGAGGCTCTGAACTGATTTTGATACGATTTTGATGTACAAAAGAATTCTAGCATTGTCACTTCTTGAATGAGGAGGCTCTGATTTTTGTGCCTCCGTCGACTCAAATGTTTTAAGTATCACTAGTTATGGTTGCTCGTGTTCTTTGTTCATGGTCAAAAGAAAAGAAAAGATTCACTAAAAAAAATAAATAAAAAAAATAATAAAGAGAACCAATAGTAAATCATATGCAATCAATGGGGGAGTGAATAGGAGATATTCCCTCTTTTTTTTTATAACATTAAAGGGAGAACAATTCTACAAAATATTGGGGTTACAGTAGACAAAATGAACCGGCATTGAGACAGCTAGGCTAGCAACAGAAAAAAACATGAGCCAAAACTATCCTAGGAACTAAGTATATTTTGAAAATTAAACCATTCTGCTGAAGATGAGATATATCAGCCAACATAGTCATCTCAAACAGGTCAGGCTTAGTGACTTGTCCCAAAACTTGGCTTAGTCTTCTACAAGTAGTGAGAAACAAAAGTGTATGGAATCCATGTTGCAGGGCTTTGATAACTCACTCTACCATAGCCTCCTGCAAAGCTCCATACTTTGTTTTTGCTGTGCTGTTAGCTGCTCCCCAAAGTACTACCTCTCCCTGGATACCCCTAGCTTCATAAGCATATGAACATCTTCTATACCTCTTGCTCCTAACACTTGCAACTCTGATGATCAACTGCCACTATCCTGCTGCTGCATTTGGCTCTGGAACTGGGATTCTTGGCTGGCTGTTCTCCTCTGACCTGCTAGACAAGGATTCTTTGTACCTGCATGGATCACCAGATTCTGCTAGACAATAATAGAGTTTGAGCAATTAGAACCACCTCTAACCTCTAAAGGGTTTGGGTTTTTACCTTCATGGATCACCAGATTCTGTGTTTCCATATTGTCCTAAGAGTGGTAAAGATTGCCTGCAGATATTCCATTGATTGCTCCTCCTTAAAATTGAAGCTGTTTAGCAGTCTATCAATCCACTGTTAAACAGTAATGTTACAAAAATCAGTGGTATGAACAGCAAGTGTAGTGCCATGCCAACAAGCTCCTGCAAAATTGCAATGTAAAAACAGGTGTGGAAGATTCTTCCTCAGCTTCACACGTAAGACATTTGTTACGGGTTTGAATCCCTCTGTTTTTGAGGATGAGCATTGTTGGGAGACTATCATGCAAGATTTTGCAAAATCCCATTATGAGCAACTGCATTTGTTGTTTTTTCCAGTCCTCCTGTGGACATTCATCCTTTTAGTTTTAAAGAAATATCCTTTTATACCAACCAAAAAAAAAAAATCTTGCAAAATAGAAAAAATTGCTCATTTTACACATTTTGAGAAAAAAAAAAAACACTCACATTAGTGGGTGCATATAAAGTTGCTCATTTTTATGCACAGTAGTTGTGCATATCATTATTTTATAGTTTTTTCTCTCACCTCTCTTCTTTTTCCATCTGACTTCTCTCTCCCTCTTCCTCTCCCTCTGAACCGCAACAGCACCACCCACCCGGACAAAACTTGGGGCTTAGTATTTTTTTTTTCTTTCAATTCCAACCCCAATTCCCAAATCAAAACCCTGAAACAATTTCTCATTCAAAACCCAAAAACACAAACATTTTCACTGCTTTCTACTCCACAGCAACCACAACAACAATCACTGTTTCAACCTCAAACTCAGTCTTTTCAAGTGGTCGGATCTCCATCCTGAGTCCCAGAAAATTCTCCTCCAGATTGAGTATTTTTTTTTCTTATTTCCTAGTTCTTGATTTTTTTTTTTTTTTTTTGCTGTGTTTTCTGTTTGGTTGCCGAGAGAATGTGAGAAAATTAACAGAAACAATGCAAGATTGAGTCTTTTCTTTTTCCCACTTGTTATAGTCTCTTGGGTTTCTAAATAGACTTAAAAATTCAAGTTTTTAAGCATATAACAAAGGAAGAAAGCATATTCTGAGAGGAGATCCCGCTCTGCCTGGTTCTGGTTTCCACACTACTTCACAATAAATACCCATTCACTAAAATCCACACCTCAAAAAATCTCTCTCTCTCTCTCTCTCTCTCTCTCTCTCTCTCTCTCTCTCTATTACCTTCTGTATCCCTGCTGTGTTTCCTTGTTGATTTTGTTTTCTCTCTCTAAAAATCAAAACAATGGCTCTCAATGCAAGATTGAGTCTTTTCTTTTTCCCACTTGTTATAGTCTCTTGGGTTTCTAAATAGACTTAAAAATTCAAGTTCTTGATCTGGGTTGTTGATGATTTTTGAAGGATTTGATTAGTGGCTGATGATGGTGCACGGTTTGTAGTGGTTGTGCTTGATGATGGTGGATTGATTGTTGATGGTGGCTTGGGTTGTGTGTGAGAGGATTTCAAGAGAAGAGAGAAGTGTGAAGGGTGAAGGAAATAATAAAAAATTGTAAAAGAATGAATATTTTATTAAATAAATGTGTAGAATAGACAAACTGATGTGAGTGTTTTGTAAAATTAGGTGTGTAAAATAGAAAAAGTAGGTTTTTTTTGGCAAAATTTACAAAATTTTTGCATCAACTGATGCAGTTGCTCTTAGTTTGAAATTCAATCCTAAATATTTGCTAGGATTAGAGACCAGATTTACCCTTAAGGACCTAGCTAGCACTTCCTGTTCCTCTTAAGGCATGTTTGGAGAACAATACAGATCAGACTTAGCCAAGTTTATGCTCTGCCCAAAAAGGGTGCAATACCAATCCAAAGTTCTTTGCAAATTTGCTAAAGACTTCTCATCTTTCTTAAAAACAACAGGGAGTCATCAGCATATAAAAGATGAGTGAAAGCATCTCCATTTCTACCCACTTTGACCCCAGAGATTATGTTTGAGGATTCTGCCTTAAGAAGAGCTAATGATAAGGTGTTGGCACATATTAGAAAAAGGTATGGAGAGATGGGGTCTCCTTGCCTAAGTCCTGTCCCAGGTTTAAAGGAATTGGATATGTTGCCATTAAAGAGGAGAGTGTAATGAACAGAAGTGACACACTCCATTAGCCATTTAACCCATTTGGCATCAAAATTCATGGCAATGAGCACTGCTTTAAGAAAATTCCATCTAACTCTGTGATAAGCCTTACTATGTCAATCTTAAGGACCCCAAAACTGTTTGTACCCTCTTTTTTGCCTAAGAGCATCCACTATCACATGGGCAATAAGAATATTGTCAGTGATATTTCTCCCTTTTATGAAGGAATTTTGATATGGAGTTATGAGACAATCCATGATAGGCTTAAGTCTATTGACTAACAACTTTGATATAATTTTATACACAACATTACGTAGACTTATGGGCCTAAAGTGGGAGACTTCATCAGGGTAATTGTTCTTTGGGATAAGGGTAATGAGTGTTTGGTTGAGGGGTTTGAATAGAGACCCTGAGTAGAAGAAGGCTTGGACAGTGTTAATAATGTCTGGTCTTACAATATCCCAGTATTCCTGAAAGAAATAAGCTGGAATCCCATCAGGCCCTGGTGCTTTGTGAGGGCCAAGCTGAAATACAGTACACTCAATCTCAAAATTGCTAATGGGTTTACTCAGCTCCAAGCATTGCTGGGCTGTTAGCTGTGGAATATTAATACCCTAGAGTTCTTGTAAAATGTCATCTACACTTAAAGCATTCTGATCTTCATAAGAACTCTTGAAGTGTTCCACTAAAATACCCTCAATCTCCTCTGGTTTATCAGTAAGATTCTCATTCCTGTCCTTAAGTTGTAGAATGCTACTCTTGGCTCTTCTCTGCTTCACTATTGTTTGGAAAAATCTTTTATTCCTATCATCCTTCAAAATCCAGTCACATCTAGCCTTTTGGGCCCACATTTGTTCCTCCTGATTCAACAAATCTTCCACCTCCTCTCTGATGCACTTTTCTCTCCTCACATCATCTTCATTCACAATGGTGTTTTGAATATCTTGCAGAAGGGCTAATTTGTTCTTGATCTCAGTTTCCACCTTACCAAAAACTGTCTTATTCCAGCTTGAAGAATCAGGCCTAACTTTCTGCAGTTTACTATATAATTGAGCAGCCCTTGATCCAGTATTTTGTGACCTCAATGCCAACTGAATCATTTCCTTACATGAGGGGTGGGATGTCCACATACATTCAAACCTAAAAGGCCTTTTTCTAAAGGGGAGTTGGAAGTCTAGGTCCAGTCCTATGACTGATACATTCACATCTAAAATTGGATTTTAAAAAATAATGAAAATATAAGAATAACAGTTATTAAAAACAACTACACAAAAGGAAAATCTTAGCAATATAATTTTTTACACACATAAAAGTTCAGGTAAGCATAATCTGAACAGGTGCAATACCATGCTAATTTGCTTTTGTAAGACAAATCTGAAAAAAATCATAATAATAATAATAAATAATCCTATTTTCTGAATACCATGCTAGTTGCAAATGCTCATTCATAGATTGCCAACATATTTTAAGTATTTAAAAAATAAAATTGAATTACATGAATAAAATTATTGTACATATTTTTTTATTGTATATTTTTGTTCATGATCAAAAGAAAATAATAATAATAAAATTATTTTTTATTGCATATTTTTTGCTTAGTCAGGTTTTTTGTGCTGTTTCTTCATCAATATGTTTTATGTTACAGTTTTTTCCCCTTTCTAATTATAAATGTTTTACATAGTCCTCTTGTTTTATTGCAGGCATTTTTTTTTTTTATATTTCTATTCATATGGGGGTAAGTTACTTAAAAAAATGATCTATATTTTATGCTGTTCATATATCTATCTATTCCATGTTATAAATTTCATCGTTTAGTAAGATAATTGCAACATCAATTCTCACAAATTTCAAACATTGGGAAAGCAATTTAAAAGCGCACAAGAATTACATACTAAGGGCATTCACATAAGTTAACAATAACAAGTGAATTGTAGTTAATAAAAAATTATAATTATAATAACATTGAAGTGTTACAAGACAAGTAGATGCACTAATTTTTCATGCCTCGTTGCCAAGTTATTATTTAATTAATTTTTCAAAATAATGTTTTAATATATGGTTTAACAGGGTGAATGTTTTGAACCAAAGGATTGGAGGGACTTTCTAAATCCTGTTAGAAACCAACGATACTGTGGTAAGTTTTTATAAATCTCATTTTCTTCTGGTGTTAAAATACATTTTACAGGGAATGCACTAAATATTTAATTCTCTATAGGATGCTGCTGGGCAATTACTGCAGCTACGGCTGTAGAGGCGCTATGGACCATCAAGCACCCTCTAAAACACAAGATTCAACTGTCAGCGCAAGAATTATTAGATTGCTGTGTGGAAAACCCTAAGAAGGTTGGATTAAATACTGATAAAGAAGGGTGCTACAGATATAGCACTAAAAGTGCTTTTAAATGGATAGCAGAAAACGGGATCTGCTACGAAGAAGGTTACCCTTTCAAAGGACGCAAAGGAAAAAAAGAAGATAACCCCTATAGATCGAAGGTAATTTATTTTAGTTAAATGTTTCTACATGTTTATTTATTATTTGATTCTTATAAATTTTTTAAATTTTATTTATTTCAGGCAATTGTATGGATAAGAAAAGAAAATGGCATGCCATACAAGACGATTGAAGATGGTGACAAGGATGAAGTAGTAAGAATGCTTAAACACCACCCTGTAGCTGCTTCGATGGACTTGTTTAAAAGTTTCATGACTTACAAAGAGGTAGAATTTTGGTTTAACAATGTTTCAAAGTATATTTTTGTTACTGCATAATTTAATAAGGATTTTACTTTATGGTAGGGAATTTATAAAACCCCCCGGGAAAATTCAGATGAGAAATCTATTGGTGGACACGCCATTTTAATTGTAGGCTACGATATGGAAGATGGAGAAGACTATTATTTAATACAGAATTCTTATGGGAAGCAGTGGGGTCTTAATGGGTATGGTAAGATATCGTGTTCCAGCCAGGTTCAGGACAAGGAAGGAAAGTGGCGCCCTTTGATACGAAATGTCTGCTATCCTAACGTAGAAATCTGCTATCCTAACATAGAAAATCCACTGTGAGGCAGTTTCCTTTCTTTTCTTTTCTTTATTTTGTTCCCTTGCTGGGCAGTTATAGAAAATACTGTTAACAAACTTAGTGAACTTCCATTGGACTTGTAGAAAATATGCAATAAAGTGACATATCTTCATATTTCTGTATAAGCTCTATGAAATCAAATATGCAAGAAATTGCCATTACATGACCTTTGCTTAGTTAATGATACACATGCACATGTCTTTTGATAGATATTAATTAATAAGAAACTGGCATCAACATAAAAGCAAACAAAGTAAAATGTGTGTAAATAGAGAATCTACACCTGCAGAATTTGTTATGATATGTAAGGTTAACATTTAATAACTACATTAAGAGTCTAAAAATACAGAGATTTCTTACAAATAATATGTAAATATGACATAAAGCAAATGCAAAGGACAGCATACTCCAAATGCACAGTAAGAAAACTTCCCATCCACAATTATGCAAACCTGATATTCTTCAGAGATACCATTTCACAACCATGATTGACAACTGCATAAAGAGAAGCATCTGGTGTTATATTCCTACAAATACAAGTAACAAACGTATCGTGACGTAAAGGCCAAGATTAATGCTCCAAATGAACAAAGATATAATAAAATATAATAACACTAACATAAGATTGGTTTATCTCTCTTATTCTCTACTTTATAGTTTTGGATGGTGAGGAAATCAAGTGCGAAAGGGATGGCAATAGGACAGCATTAAATGTATTTCCATCACCTGCTTCACTATGAATGATATTTGAAAAATGACAGATTTATATTAATATTGATGTTTTTATTTTTTTCAAAATCAAATCAAACATGGGTACAAGATGAATACTCCACTTTTGCTAATTCTAGTTCCAGCCAATTCCAAACAATTTTAGCAGAATAGAGTAGATCAGATTTCCTTCCATACAAAATCCAAACACTCCAACAATTCCATCTAATCTAAATAATGAAACTAGAAATTCTGTAAACAAAATCCTTCCCCCCTCTGGCTATTACAGGCAGTTACTTAAGCCTCTATATCTCATGTCTCACTAATGTCCAAAATTCTTTTCCTTTCCTTTCCTTTCCTTTAATTCCCTAGTATTGATTCTCCTCTTTGAGGAAGCATCACATGTTTCTCTCTGTTTATCAGCATGTGTGTTTTTTCCCTCTTTTTCTTTTTTAAGTTTAGAACTGTGAGATTTAAAATTTTATATCGATTTTGAACAAATCTACTTGGCTCACCTTTGGTGGCCAGAGAAACAAGCGGAGCAATGAGATAAGTTCTTACAGGGTTCTTGTTTCGCTTTCTTTTGGGAAAAGGGGTAGGGACAAAATGTACTTCAAATTACACAAGGTACATTTTGTAGCAACCCATTGCACATGCATCTTGCGTACCAGAATTAGTAAATACCAAGCCTTCTTTGAACAACATAACCAAATTTTTTGAACAATTGAAAAACCACCATCTCAGGTAGCTATCCTCAGTGATAGAGAATCAAATCATGCATATTGTTCTGTGCACATACATAATTTATATTATATATACATTCAATCAATGTACAAAAACATATGCTTACTTTTCGATCTCTGGTCATTGTACATAGACTCATCTACAGTTCTGCCTCTAGAGAAAGCATCCATACTTTTGTCCCTATATAAAGCCACCATAAGAGATCCATTAAACTGCGCATATAAATGATGCTATCTTATAAAGAGTTACTTGGGATCCTTATAGCCATTATAGTCAGAAACTGAAGTCAGAGGAACAATTCCAAGGAGCAACCTAAAACAAAGAGAAGACAATCAATATCTGCAGTATTGTTTTTATCCATTACCACCTGAAATATAATGTCTAACCATGCCAATGTCAGCATAAAAATCAACCTCATCTAACACTTACGGAGCTCGTGAAAGTGCATGAAAATTTCTAATGGGTGCCCATCACGCAAAAACCACAATTGGACATAGAAAGCAAACAAAATACAAGGAATTCAAAGCAATCCATCTTGAAAAATCCCAATTGAACATAGAAAAACAAACAAAAAATGATAAACCAAAAGCAAATCACATAATTTGCAGATTAGTTATGATAATTACACCCTACCCATCACTCGTAAGCCTCAATTGAACACAAAAATCAAACAAAATACTAGGAACCAAAAGCAACCCATTAAAGCTACAAACATCCTCCCATCACGACAATTCCCAAATGAACCTAGAAAACAAACAAATTGTGAAAAAGCAAAGCAAACAGAATTTGGTGTTATAATTTTGACGATGCGCCCTACCAATCAAGCATAAGCCTGAACTGACTACAGAAAACAAACAAAATACGAGAAATCCAAAGCAACCCATGAAAAGTTTTCGATATATTTTTTATAAATAAGCAAACCCATCACGCATAAACCTCAGTTGTACAGCGAAATACAAGAAAGCCAAAACCAACCCATCAAAGCTCTTTACATATTCTTAACAAACGGTCAAAACCCAAAACCGAAAAAATACAAGAAAACAAAAAAGCTCAGACCTTTTGGTGCGTAGAGATAGGAATGCCCATGGGATCTGTGGCAGAAGCAAGCTGAGAAGGTGGGTATTGCTGGTGTAACTGTGAGTGGTGGCCTCATCACGTGGACTTTGAGGCCCGAGGGTTAAGCAATCCATCAAAGTTTTCTATATATATGACAACCGAAGGCCTAGGTTGTCTGAAATGGTTTTTAATTTTCCAAAAATAAATAAATAAATAAAAACCAACAATAACCAAAAAAAATATATATATTAAATTTTAATTTTAAATTCGGTTCCTATTCTTTCCACTATATTCTTTTTTAAACTGTATTTCAATTTGGTCTTTAATTTTTCAATTGTGTTAATTTGGTCTCTATCCTTATTATCGTTGTGTATGACAATAAAATAATCAAATGTGATTAAAAAATAATAAAATCACCGAATGTAACAAAATTATTGTCATATATGAAACAATAAGGGAATTACCGAATGTAACAAAAATATAATCAAAGTTAATGTTGTTACAACTCAATTTGACGGTGAAAGCATCAAATGTGAGTAAAAAAAAAAAGAGAATTACTGAATTTAATAAAAGTATGGTTAGATGTAATGTTAGTATTGACTAATATGAAAATAAAACCATCAAATATGAGGAAAAAAAAAAAAGGAAACTACCAAATATAATGAAATACGGTTAGTATGTGATATTGGTATCATCTAATGTGACGATAGAATCATCAAATGTAGGTAAAAAATAATAGAACCACTAAATGTGACAACGGGCCTGTTTGGATAAGCTGTTTCAAAATTTGCGTTTTCAAAACTAGCGTTTTTAAAACATGCGTTTTCAAAACTAGCGTTTTTAAAACTCCATTTTAAAAACCACAGATAAGCGTTTGGTAAAAATGTGAAAATATGCGTTTTTTATTTTTAAAGCCATATTAAACATTTAGATAAGCTATTTTAAAAATAGTTGTTTTGAGTGTAACTTTCAAAAAAGGACTTAACTATATTGTTAAGGCTATCTTAATTTCACTGTAATCGAAACCGTTTCTGAATTTCTACTAAAATATATATATTTATATATTATTATTACTATTATATAAAATAATAAATTTAATATAGTTTTCTACTAAAAAAAAGTGGGATTATTATTTACAAAAAACATTTATTTATGATTTTTTTTTTTGTAAATAAAACTCACGTTTTGGGTAATTGTACACAAGTGAGCTTCCAAGAAGCTTCCTATTCACTACTTTTTTTAGTTTTTCCCATTTTTGAGCTTCCTAAATAAACTAATATTAACAATTTTTTAGAATATTACAAGATTAAAATGTATATAAATAATTAAAGATTAAAAAAAAGCTGAAATTTATTTTCATAAAAAAGCTAGATCACGTGGTGTGGAGGACGGCAGGGGCCAACAAATCAACATAAAAAGCTGAATTGTAACTTCCCTTTCAAGTACTAGTCAGGCAGCCCACGTGAAGGCTCACAAAACTAAAAAGAAGACTGAAGAAGAAGATAGCCACAACAAGAATAAGAAGAAGAGTTGCAAAGGATGAAACGCACAGAAAAACTGAAGAAGAAGAAAAAGAAGACTACTGTGATGAGATGCGTTTCTTTAGGTGATCGGTGCTGTGACAAGATGGGTTGATCGAGTTTGATTTCAATACCAGCTGGAATTGGTATACCGACCGAAACTCACCGAAATCAACCGGAACGGCCCGAAATCAACTGGAATTCAACCCAAGGTGGACAAGGGTTTTCATGATGATACATGTAAAGCAAATATTGTTGGGATTAAAAGGGTGGAGTCTAGGAAGACTTGTATTGCACATTGTAAGGTTTTTACTTTTTATGGTAATGTGTATGGCTTGTGAGTCAATCATTCAAGTTCAAGTACATTGATGAGACTTATGCAGTGTTTATTACACAATGGCTTTTATACATAGGGTCTGTTTGAATAGAACTTATTGCTGAAAACTAAAAACTAAAAACACTGTAGCAAAATAATTTTTAAATGGGTAAGAATCACTGTTCATTGGCCTAAAATCACTGTTTATGGCCAATAAACAGTAACAAACACGCGTAAAAAAAAAAAAAAAAACTTGGATGTGGACGTGGACGCGCGTTTGCGCTATCCAAACGCCCTCATATTGTACACATATTTTAGTTTTTGAATTGAAATGTATGTATGGTGTGGGCATAAGGAATATGCAATAACAATTATGCAATAGGGAGTGTGCATTAATAATTATGGTCTAGCTCCTCTCTAGTGTTGCGCACATGAATGATTTTTAGAGGCACTATGTTTAGGATTTGTGGAGCATATTTTAAAACCCAAATAATAGACTAAATTAAACAAATAATAATAATTTGAAAAAAAAAAGTGAGATCTTCAAAACTTATGTGACGTGTTTTCATGAGGGCAACAAAGAGTAAAAAGTTTTGGTTTTATAGTATATATAAATATAGATGATTTAAACTTCAAACTCTTTTTTTTTTTAAATTATATTGCATCCAATTTTCATAAAATTTCACGAGATAAAGAGGAATTAAAACATATAATTCAAATGTGAAAATTTCAAAACAGTATCCAATAAGAAGTTAATAAGTTGCCGTAACATTAATAAAAAAAATTACAGTGTTATTTGATCTTGACTCATGCATTAATAATATTTTTTAATATTAACATTTAGAAATTTTGTTATAAAATTATTCATTAAAAATAGTGGGAGAAGTCATGCAATCAACAACCTTTTGTAAGTTCCAAATTTCAATAGTAAAAAAGAGTTGACTTTATTCGCACGTAACACTAAACACATTAACTGATTAACCTCCAAACTACTTAATAGTTAATACTTAATACATAGTCCCAAATGCTGAAGTTATAAATTTTGAATCCCCTAGTAACTAGAAAGGCTAAAAAGTGTTAACCTCTCATAAAATAAAATAAAAATGTTAACCTAAGCAAATAGATATTACTTCCTCAGTACATGATCGTGAATTATGTGACTGATATGAGAATATTTCATTAATCAATCTTCTAGAACAAATTCCTAGCTTTGCTCTGGACAACAAGCTGTTTGGTCTTCATCAGCTTCATTACCTGCAAATAATAAAAAATTATGTCAGCAACATGGAACAATAAAACTGTCAAAAACCATGGCCAACATGGGGGTTTTACCCATTTTTCACAAATTTTCTAGCAAAATGCCCTCTGTCTGAAATTATTTAGGGATATGCCCTTATTTTGAAACTCGATATTTAGAAAATCGAGTTTCAAATGTAAAACTCGATTTTTGGACAATCGAGTTTTAAATTGAAACTCGATTTTCTAAAAATTGAATTTCAAAAAAGGGGTATATCCCTAAATAGTTTCAGATAGGGAGTATTTTGCTAGAAAGTTTGGCTAAAAGGGGTATTTTGCCATTTTGGCCTAAAAACCATATTTGCCTTATTTTTCCTTCTTTAAAAAAGATAGTTATTGCAATGGGTACGGAGGGTTTGTCTATGTTAAAAACACTAAGAGGTGCCAATTGAGCATTTGAGCTATGAGACTCTTGACGTCTTTTCAACATATAGATTTACTAGTCTACAGCCATAAACAATCAATTCTACCTATGACCATCTATCTAGAGGCTCATAAGCCAGGGAATGGATATATGAGCTTAGATCAAGATTCCAGCTAGGTCATGTCCTGCTACATTCTCAAATGAAACCTATTTCCCCACTTGCACAAATAATTAGTTATGTATATGCTCCATTACAATTTATTTCCCATCATTGGATGCAATTTGAAGTTTCTGAACCTCTAAGTGAATGTAACAAAAAAGTTGATGTTCTTATTATTATTATTATTTTAGTTTTTAAAAAAACAAAGACAAGTAAGCATAAGACTAGACAAGTTCTGGAATACTAAGCTTAGAAGATATAGGAAAGAGAATAGATCAAATAATCAAGTAACTTAAAATACAATATATTAAGAAGCATGCAGTGACGGAGTTAGGATTTCAGTGGGGGCAAGGTCTAAAGACAATATTAAACTAAAATAACCATAAAAAACTAATCGATATTAATAACCTAATAAATAAACAATTGTAAATAACTATAATTGTTATACAAAATTTAATGTAAGTGTATACTATAGTTCATTTTTTCATAACAAATTTAATTTGCTCAACGGTATTTGACGTTTTATATTTTGAAACCGTTGCATAGAAACTAACAATCAAAGTAAAAAAGGTATAGCAATAACCTATAAAATTGGAAACTAAAAAGTCAAGAAGGAGAAAAAATGGATAGTGGAGGTGTGAGAATTTCAATATCATACTAGGACATTAGGTAGTTTACCTTTTCTATAATAATAATAATAATAAAAGAGTGTAAAATTTAAGACCACCATCATTGCGGTGAAAAAAACCCAAAAATAATAATAATAATAATAAATAAGAAGAAGAATAACAGAAGAAAATTGAGTTAAACAGTAAAGTGTCATATATGGTGATAAGCTATAATTTTGGACAATATAAAAGCTTAAAAGAGAAAATATGTATCACTATTGTAAGTGGCAAGATCTATGCAGCTTTTTCCCTTTTTATTTTTACGTGTAAGGATTGTTTTTCTATAATAAGACATTTTGTCTTTTTGAATTTTTTTCCTATGTTGGGCGAAGCATTTAAGAAAGGAACATAAATGCTATAACCTAGGGGGCTTTTTAGGGGGAGTCAGGGGCAGTTGCCCTCTCTCGCTCCCCTTGGCTTTGCCACTAGAAGTATGTATATTTTATTTGGGGTGCTATATTCGTGATATATCCATGTCATATTAGTATCATAACGGTGTCTTATTTGTCATATTGTATCCGAATCCATGTTCATACATCTATTGATATATTATATTATATTCATTGTTGTTGGGTCGCCTAGAACAACTATCTTTTATTTATTTTTGGTTTCAATATTGAACACTTATCTATTTATCTATTTATCTACTCTTTTGGAGCTTGGTTTGTATTCTAACATTATTTAACGGCCGCGATCGCCTTAACTGCTCTAAGGATAGACCCTGTTGAACTTGACAACGGAAATCTCATCAAGGATGACACTAGTGCCATTGCTTTGTTTTCTTTCCAGCTGCATTCCTCACATGTGTTGACTTAATTGATACAACTCTCCTCCATTAATCTCAGTCTTACTGGCGTAATTAAGTCTCTAATTCTACTTAGAGGAATTAACACCGCAAACAGTAAGTAATTAAGTCTAATTCTACTTAGAGTAGTTATGGTTTCTAATTGTTAGAAATATATTAGCCCATTAGCATAAGCCCAAGCCTAATTCTACTTTGTGTGCAAGCCAAGTTTCCTACTTGTACTAGAAGTCTATTAGTTTAGGGTTTAGTCTACTATATATACACATGTTATGGTTCATTGTAACACAGGATTTGTTCTACACTCTAATATATTATTGATGTAGCCCTTTAGGGTTTCCTCCGTGGATGTAAGCCGTTAGGCTGAACCACGTAATCCTCTTGTGTTATTGTGTTCTATACTTTATGCTTTCGCTTCCGCATCCATAATAGCATATTCAACATGGTGTATCAATGCTAATATTTAACATGGTATCAGAGCTGCCTTCCTATGGCCATGGTTTTCGGTCCTTACGGTGTATTAAGAGCAATCTTTGTCTTCCTCGGTCTTTCTTCGCTGCGTTCATCTTCTTTGGTTTTCCACTGCTGCCGTCAAAATTCTCCGGTATAGTCATGTCACCGTTAGAAGTCGCATCAACACTGCAAGACCATTGCCTTTCTCAAGCCACCGTCATAGAGCCAAATTTCATTCAAGGGATCTTTTCAACCTAATCAAATCTCAAGATTTCATCAAGTTTCCATCTTGAGTTTGAGAGGGGGTGTTAGAGATATATTAGCCCATTAGCATAAGCCCAAGCCTAATTCTACTTTGTGTGCAAGCCAAGTTTCCTACTTGTACTAGAAGTCTATTAGTTTAGGGTTTAGTCTACTATATATACACATGTTATGGTTCATTGTAACACAGGATTTGTTCTACACTCTAATATATTATTGATGTAGCCCTTTAGGGTTTCCTCCGTGGATGTAAGCCGTTAGGCTGAACCACGTAATCCTTTTGTGTTATTGTGTTCTATACTTTATGCTTTCGCTTCCGCATCCATAATAGCATATTCAACATGGTGTATCAATGCTAATATTTAACACTAATGATAACATATACAGCCATTAGAAAAAAAAAAACAAAGAAAAAGAAAAGCATCAGAAAAAGGGTGTTATTCATTTTGAGAGAGAGGCAGAGGAAACTTTCCAAACATTCCTCTTAAACTAAGTAATCAACATTTTAACCTCTCATGGACCCATCAAGCAAATTAAACACAAAAAGAAAATAAAGTGTAAATATCAAACATTACCAAACATACATTCTTTTCCCCTGCTATGCGCTTTGAAAAAAAAGGCACATAGTATTCCTAAAGCCTACCAATTCGTGGAAATTGTGACCCACTATTCCAATTTCAATTCATCCTAACAAGAATATTCATCCTAACAAGAAATCTGACCTTAAATTCATGGCAAATAGCAATGTTAGTGTGGAATAGAAAGCAATGACTGACTATGGCAGCAACAAAAGCAAAGTTAATGTCGCGGTTTCATTGTACTTCAAAGGATGAGTACAATAGTACCAAAAGGCAACGTTTATGAATTCATCATCAATAACTAATTGGATACCATGCATGAAACAATTGAAAGGAAAATAAACAACTGAAGAGACAAATTAATTAGTTACGTACCTTGGTTATAGTAAGATGTGGGCTTGACCCGAATAGATTTGACCTCTCGAACTGGTTCTCCATCGTAGACCAAAGCTTGAAAGGTTTCAATAGCAGCAGTAGAAGCATCCTCGGCCTTGAAGGTGATATAATAGTCGAAACCGCAGTTCAAAGTTACAACACAATAATAGCCTTCAGAGTTTGCCTTCTCTGCCTCCTTAAACTTAAAGTTCTTATTCTATAAGACCAAACAAAATAGAATACAAAAAGTTAGTTTAATTGAAGTAAGTTTTATTATCAAATCAATACACCAAGATTATAGCTTTATCATCAAATCAAGATACCAATAAGTATTACGGTTTACTCAAGAAAAAAAGACACCAATCAATTTTTTGTATAAACAGAATTGAACTCAAATCTTGTACTCAACTATCACGTCTGCTCATCAAATCAAATCAAGACACTAAGATAATAGCTTTATAATCAAATCAAGAAACTAATCTATTTTTGGTAAAGACGAGATTGAAAACTGTCAATGAAATAAAAGAAAGAAATAGACCTGTTTAGTGTTGTACTTGTCAAGTGCTTCCATAGAAAGATCAACAACTAGTTGCCTGTTTGAGTCATCAGAAAGATCTAAGGGCTCAATTCTACCGCCACCGTCAAGAAACACAGTGTGGGAAAAGTCTTCCACATCAAAACCCTGCAATGCAAAGTCACCACACAATAATTAATCATTCATTTTTATAATAATATTTTTTATCATAATCTCTACCATGATTTATTGCTCTTTATCGTCATTCCAAAACACCAATAGGGTATAAATGGTGTCATGATGTTTACAAAAAATGTATATATGAATTGTGCTTGAGAGAGAAAAGAAAGAAAGACATACCCCGCTCTTATTAACCTGATCATAATAACGCTTGATTTCTTCATCGGTCATTTCACGCTTTACTATATATTCATATACTTTGCCATCAATTATGACCGTTTTTTCAAACTTACTGCCCATTCCTGCAATCGTAGTCTAGGCTGAATTGGAGATCGGTTTCTGGGTTTCTTGATTTCTTCTGTGTGCAAACGTGTGAGAGTGAGAATGAAATGAGATTGGTAGATAAATCATAAAACTGTTGTGTTGTGGAGTTGTGGGTGTGCTGTGCTCTTCTTGGGCCGAAAATTTGTAGTATTTATAGTTAACTCTTGGATGTATTAGACTTTGAATGATAGACAATCTCTTTTTAATTTTTTAATATTTATCTTTCCTGGATGTATAAGAATTTGAATGATAGACAATCTCTTTTTAATTTTTCAATATTTATCTTTCTATTTTCATTTTTTTAACTTGGTCATTGTTAGATTTGATTTCAATTTCGATTTCATTGTATGGTACGAATTTCAATTTCTATTTACTAGTATATATTAACCATTGGATCTAGCCCAAATCCAAATGCAAACAATTTTAAGAAATCCAACAATTTCAAATAACATCACACGCCCATCAAAGAATGTAAGAAAATAAATCAAATAATCAAGTAATAATTTAAAATATAGTATAATATATCATATTTTGTTGTTTTTCTTTTTTGGGTAAAATATCATTTTACAAAAGTTTGTTTTTCATCCATAAATTATTAAAAGTTTGTTTTTTCTTTCTTAAATTTTGCAAACCATTTTACTTTTTGTCCCACACCTTTAATGATCCTTTAGGCCTCCACTTCATCCCTCCCAGCCACACTTTCTCTCCTCCACCACCCAATTTCTCTCTCTAAAACCTCATCATATTCCTCGTTCAATGTCTTCTTTAGTTCTTTACCTTTACCTACTCTTTGAGTCCAAAATGCTATTCGACTCGACAGCCAGTTCTACCCAAACTCGTCGGACGACGACCCACCTAAAGCCCCAAAGGTTCAACTCATGGAGTCTCTAAATTAAAGCAAATAATCTACCGCCAAGCCTCTAGAACCTATAAGCTTCAAGAGCAAGACTTCCTTAACAACTGATAGGTTTGAGAGGTTTGATAAAGATGAGATTAGTATATTTGTGAACAACAATAGTGGGTCTTTGTCAAATTATAATTTTGATTTGGGTTTTGATAGTTATGGGAAAGTTAAGAGTGGGAAGGTGGAACCCAAGTTTAGGACAAGCTTAGCTAAGCTTTTGGAGGAATGTGGTGGGGTTTAGAAAGAGAAAGTGGGGTGGTAGAGGAGAGAGAAAGCATGGTTAGAGGTAGGGGCGTAGCCAGGAATTTATACTTAGGGGGCCAATTTGTTGTAATTTTTCCTTATTGAATCTCCACAACAAAAATTTTAGTATTAATACAATAATCATAATTCAAAAATCTATTGGATACAGAATTATCAACTTTGATATATCATCATATTCTCAACAATTATTTAGTTCACTATTGATATATACAAAAATTTTCACTCATTTTAAAACTATCAACCCATCATTATTCATAATATTGAAAATTTCCTATATATATATATATTTTTTTTTTCAATGAATAATTTAGCACCTAATTTCAAACAAAAAAAATCAGCTTAAAAAATGATGACATAGAGAGATAAAATATACTATAATATAGCAATACAAAAATTGAATAACAAAATCTTGATAAACAAAACATATTCATTAAACTAATTAGAAATCCAAAAACTCATATGGCCATATTATAATAAATAAATAAATAACAAAACCATATGACCATTATTGTATATATAACAAAACATAAATCTAAATGCCCAAATGCTTGAGTTTATTTGCTTGTGTTGGAAAGAGAGTTAATGTGTTGACTTGAGAGAGGGCAGTGTAGGCTGGGATTGAGGATTTGTGTACTTTGGGTCACATATCTATTGGACTATGTTGAGAACGTAGGAATAATGGGGCCCAGTTATATTATTTGAGGTGGCCTACTGCCTATTACTTCCTTGTTGGATCAGATCTATAGCCTAAAATTACCATAAAAGTAGAAGAAAATTAAAATATTGGGGGGGGGGGGGGGGGGGGAATGGACCCCCCAATCAATAAGGTAGCTTCGCCCTTGGCTAGAAGGGTGAAGGCCCGGTGAAGTGAGGTATGAAGGATCATTAAAGGTGTGGGGGCAATTTCGTCCTTTTAAATAATTGTTATTAAGGGTACCAATAACTCTTTGCCATGTGTCTTTTTTTATAAAATATAAATGATTTAGTCAAAGCAGTCAGATACCACGTCAGCACTTCGTTAAGCCACGTATGACATAAACTAATAGACATAGACGGAAGAACGAAAAATAGAACGTTTTGTAAAGTTTAGGGACAAAAAACTAACTTTTGTGAAAGTTTAGAAACGAAAATGATATTTTACAAATATAAAAAAACTAATAAATGATTATAATTTACAAACTAGAGTAAAAATTTGGTTTCACGCATCCATGTAGAAGATAATTTATTGAAAGTAAAGAGCATTATTCATGATTGGACACTTGATAAAAAAGACCAAATTTGGTAAATATTTAGTTTTACATAAATAAAATCTCATGGTATATTTCTCATTAAAAAAAAAATCTCATAGCATATGAAAGAATAAGTCCATGCATGTTTCTCAAAAAAAAAAAGAAAAAGTCCATGCATAATTTGAGGAAGATTCTCACAAACATACATAATATCACCCAAACATACCATAAAAACAACACACAAAGAAATTAACCGTAATTTTCCCTCAATGCATACATAGTTCCGTGTTCTTTATCTTGAATGTGGTGAGATTAATTTCAAACTATTTTTGATAAGTACTTTATCTTTGAGGGTAAGAAATTTCAACATTAACCTCTTTAAAAAAGAAAAATTACATTTTAAATGCTATATTTTTTAGTGTAATAATAAATTATAAACCCAAAAGTAATAAATTAAAAATGGACTAGGTTAACAAGCCGATTGAAAAGAGAAAAAATAAATAAAAAAAATAAAAGACAAATGGCATTTTTTTTTCTTTTTTGATTTTGTTTTTGTTTCTTGTGTTTTTGTTTTTTTTAAGGTGATGCCCCTTTTAAAGCCCAAAAGCCACCTTGACTTCTCAGCCTCCTCAAAAGGCCCAAAAAGACACCAAAATCAACTCAAACTCAAACTCTCTCTTTTCCATTCTCAAAAACTCTGAAAGACTTGTACTTTATAGCTCAAACTCGTTCAAGTTCGACACAAACACCTCAAATGGCGCTTTGCACTAGGCTTCAATCTTTCCCTTCTTCTTCTTCATCTTCAAACCATATCAGACCAACTAAAGCCTCAAACTTTCATCCCATTTGTTCTTTACACTATAATTCTCATTCACCTTTCACTGAAAAGCACTCCATTGAGAGGTACCACAGGGACCAATGGTTGTACAAGACCCAATTGGAAAACATAGAAAACATAGCATTTTGCTCTTCCCCACCACCTGATTCTAACTCAGTAAGGCAAAATGAGATAGCACTGCAATTGCCGGAGCTGAAGAAGCTGCTTCAGGTGCTGAGAGAGAAGAGAGAGAGAGAAGGGTGTGGTGGGTGGAAGAAGTGTGGGCCAGGGAATGTGTTCTTGGTGGGGACAGGACCTGGGGACCCTGAGCTTTTGACACTCAAGGCTGTGAGAGTCATTCAAAGTGCTGATTTGCTCTTGTATGATCGGTTGGTCTCCAATGATGTGTTGGATTTGGTTGGACCTAATGCTAGGCTCCTCTATGTTGGCAAGACTGCTGGGTACCATAGTAGAACCCAGGTAAAACCCACACACACACACTCTCTCTCTCTCTAGCTATCTATCTATATATGTATAGCATTTTCTGTGAATTGAATGTTTGTGTTTCTTTTGGTTTTGAACTGGGTTTCTCTTTATTCAGTCTGCATTACTCTGTATCTATTTCAAGTTTTGTATTTTTATAAATTAGGAATCGTTTTTCAATTGCTGCACAACTTTGGTTAAACATTTGAGTTTGTTTTGATTTTGAACTGGGTTTCTCTTTATTCACTCTGCCTCCATCTGTATATATTCGAGTTTGTAATTATTTTTTGGTAGTTTTATAATTAAGAATTGGTTTGCTATTGATTTACAACTCTGGTTGATGATATTGGTAGAAACAATGAATTGGGATTGTGGGTGTGCTTTTATTATTAATATTTTTTGGGAGAGGGGGTATAAAGAATGCTTTTAGTGTAAGTTCAATTAAGGTTCTTCAGATATAAGAAATTCGGATTTGGTCCTTAAAATTGAAAAAAAGGAACAATTCTGTCCCTCTATCTATGGGTCAGTTTGATCTTGATTCCTTAAATATGGGGCTGGTTTTGATTTTGGTCGTTAAATATAGGTTAGTTTGATTTTGGTCCCTTAAATATGCGGTTGGTTTGATTTTCTGAAATATGGGTACCTTAGGAATTCATGCAAGGCACACCATATTGCTCATTAGTCACTTAGACAGGAAAATACGTGTTTGTACAATTGGGCATGTGGGGATTGGAGAAATGAATTTATTTTAAGTTGGTTTTGTGACAGGAGGAAATACACGAGTTGCTTCTGAGTTTTGCTGAAGCAGGAGCTACTGTTGTGAGACTTAAAGGAGGGGATCCATTGGTGAGTTCTATCTGTAAATGTTTTACTGGGCAATGTAGTGGTATTAGCCCAGAGATGTAATTTCATTTGCTCTGTTGTTCAGTTTTTTTTTTTTTTTTTCCTGAAATATGTTCTTGGGCTTTTAGGTGTTTGGGAGAGGTGGGGAGGAGATGGATTTTTTGCAGCAGCAAGGGATTCATGTGAAAGTAATTCCAGGTATGCCATAGTGGAGTGGTATCGTAAATCTCATTTTTAAGATGAAACTGTTAATATAAGAGAAGTTGAATGTTTCATGAATAATTGAATGGAACCATAATGATTTACATAGCATTTTGAGAAAATGATTGATCATGTTGAATTGAGCAAGGACAGGAAGGTGAAATCCATCTCCAAAAGTGATTATTAAAATCTGGAATGTGTGGTTTTGATAAAACATAACATTGATATTGGCAATTGTCAGTCAAATTATTCTCTACATCTAGAGAATTCAAATAACCTAACTTCATTGTGAATCACTTGGAAAGTTTGGCAGAAAGGTTTCCAAATAAAGGCTTGGCAAAATAGTGAGGGGAATAGTGTCATTGACTTATATAATTATAAGGACAATGTACATTGATTTATGAGGAGAATTCTTTCATGGAGGGAGGAAAATAGTCTTAGAATGTTGATGTGATCTTTGATGCATGAAACTAGGGACATAAGTCACATAACTTGAATAGAAAGGCTTCCAAAGAGTTTGATTTTTATGCTCATTGTTTTTGCAGGAATAACTGCTGCTTCAGGAATAGCAGCAGAGTTGGGGATTCCACTAACTCACAGAGGTGTTGCAAATAGTGTAAGATTTCTCACTGGGCATTCAAGGAAAGGAGGAACAGATCCTTTGTTTGTAGCAGAAAATGCAGCTGACCCTGATTCAACCTTAGTGATTTATATGGGCTTATCGACCTTCCCTTCACTTGCCCTAAAGTTAATGCATCATGGTCTTCCCCCTAATACACCAGCTGTTGCAGTTGAACGAGGGACCACACCTCAACAACGCATGGTAAGCACAATTCTTAGTGTAATTGTTTTTAGGGTGTAAATAGTGTGGGCACAAGCACCCACGGGGGCTCGAGTCGTAAGGGGTGTAGAATGAAGGGTCTACAAATAGCATACTTATTCATTTGTTGCTTTTCTCCAATTTTTCAACTCCTTTAAGTAAGTTGGGAATTCCTAGTGTTCTGAAATTTTTTCTTGTTTTGGCTCATTATTGGCACAATAATATTGTGAAAGAAGGATTTTATTGTGCTTAAACATAAGTTTACACCTTGCTTTCATTTTGGTCTTTATTTTGTGTTGCAATTGCTTTCTTGTAGTTTTTTAGGCTACATATTTTATAAAATCCTAATGAGCAATAACATACTATAATCAAATTCTAAGGCTCATAAAAATTAAATGGAGTTTTTTTGTTGTGGGGATGTTCTGCTGTACTTCAACAAGTACATCTATAACAAAATTTAAGTGCAAGTTGAAATAATAGGGCAGGGGGGTGTTGGGTTGGAGATTATAAAAATTATGAACGTTTAACCTGAGATTTTAGATGAGCTGAAAAGTCTGATCACTATATGAAAATTTAAACTAGGCTTGCTTTTAGATGATGATATATTATTGGCCTTTCTAGGTTTATGATGTCAAAATCATTTACCTTTCACCATGTCACTCATTATCTAAATACCAGTAAATAAAATGTTTTAAATGTGTGTGTTTATTGTAACTAGGCATTTATTTTAGGGGCTAATAAATTGACTGGGAATGCTCAAAAACCTTAAGGGTTGTTTGTGAAAAACTCAAGCTCTAGGAAATTGTAGTTACTGTGCATGGACCTTTAAAAGTAAAAATAAAATAAAATATACTAAGCCTCAAAATCTCAAGTTTAAGGACTCATCAATGGAAACCTGTGAAGATTGATGTTCACTTATAAGGAAGATAATGTAGTGGTTAATGTCTGTGTGACAGGTGGTTGTTCATTTTATGTTTGTTTTTGCCAACAATTGACTGTCATTGCTTTCTCAATCATACAGGTTTTTGCAGAACTGAAGGATCTTGCTAATAAAATTACAACAGTAGAGTTAGTATCACCAACACTGATGATCATTGGAAACGTTGTTGCACTTTCACCGTTGTGGTCACTTTCTATGAATGAAGCATCCTGTATGGTACAGGCCAAATAGGCAAAATTTGGGCCTGAAGAAATGTTGAACATTCAATTTGTTATCAGTTGAATTCACAGTTATGGTGGCCGATAATGAAAGGTTGACTAGACGATGCTTCTGGATGGGACAAATCTTTCAATACTTGTTTGGCGTTTCAATAATTGATTTTGAGATTCAGTGAAATTGGTTTTTGAGTAGGCTTACATGCAAGACGCCTTTCTAACACTCCATTAGATTGGTTGAAATCCATGCTGAAGGCACAATGGAGTTTGAATTTGTCTCAACGAAGATTAAGAGAGCCGCAGTCGCAGTCTCTTTGCTTGTATCAACAAAGGAAAGCTAACTTTTGAGTTATTTAGCTGTGATCAGATTCATCTGAAAAGGTGTGATTTCATCTGATTAAGGTGAGCCTGATTAGATTGAGTTCCTTGATACATTGGTTTACCTCTAATGAGGTTATAATTGCATTCTTGATTGCACTATGTGTGCACAAAGACAATGCTGATTACTTGTGGACATGCTAAATGAGGGCAATTTGATTGCAGTTTGGAAGGGCCCTTTATTATTTGCTTACAAAACTCTAGCTTTTTTTTCATATTTTTTTAATTTGTTAAGTAGCAGCGGGTTTAGCTTCATTGGGATGAATGAGTTGGTAAATGAAGAGAATTTTTTTTAAAAATTTTTTCTTGATAATCGACATTCTTTTATCTACGAGAATGTTGGATGAATGGTGATGATTAGAGTGAAATTATGGTTTATTTTAACTTTTGAATTTGCATATGAATGAGTTGGTAAATAAAGAGACAATCTTTTATCCCTGAAAATGTTGGAGGAATGGTGATGAATAGTGTGAAATTATGGTTTATTGTAACTTTTGTATTTGCATATATATATATATATATATATATATATATATATATTAATAGCCATATGATATGAAATCATGCTTGCAAGTTTCAACATTTGTTCCCCTATTAGAAGACTATACGAGTTTGTACTTTAGCATGGTGCTTCATTTTTTTATGTCTGCTTCTTTATTTAATGCATTGATAATGTTTTAAATGAACTCTGAATGAAATAACATGTTTTTACTATGTGATATTTTAAAATGAATAATCTATTGATGCTCCAATCAACTGACAACAGGGCAAACAGAAACAACAATTATCTTCTCACTCGAAGATATGTTCATTTAGCTTTAAGTAAAAAAAAAATGCCAAGAATCCTACTAAAAAATAAAAATAAAAACTAAGGAGTGAGATGAGGTGGGGATGTTCAACTAATATATCTCCTTATGATGTTCTGAGAAGGAATCTGGCTATCAACAAGTTGAAGTTGACAATTATGGGTGTTGCTCACAAGGATTTCTTGTGTTACTTGTTATACATTTAGTGTGTGTTTGGGATAGTGATATGGTGTTGGACACGTTGCTACATGAGGAATGCAGTTGCTGCAGAGGATTCTTCTACTTCAGTACTACTTCACCATTATCTTTGTCTTTAGCTGAGCTTTGCCATTAGTTGATTATTTTTATGCTTATCTGAATCAAGGCAAGCTTAAGATAAGAATAGGATATGACTTATTCAAGCCATATCAGATTAGCTTGGAGGTAGTTTGCTTTTATCAAGTTGTTATTTTCCAATTGATGTAGGTCATATATATGATTTTAAATGCAATGAATAAACCCATAAGATCTTTCCCTAACCTAGCTTGTATTTCTATTGGAGGATTGGTCCTTCCTTGAAGCAAACTGTCTTTGCGATTCCATTTTTCCACTGCTATGTGACCATGGTGGTTCTAACAGATAGCTTTTTTCTTTTTTTGACATTTCGATAGTGGGGATGGAGGATTTGAATTCTAGATGTCTCCGATAGAGATACCAATACTATACACCACAAGAGAGCTCCGGATTGCATCAGAAAGTTACATTCTTATTGTAACAGGTGAAATTCAGACCAGTTATGGAACCCTGATAGGTGTATATGTATATTTGTGATTGTTTTTGTCCATTAAGGTTGTAGCTGGTGTAATAATTTGATCTTCTGGATTATGGTTTGACCCCATGTTTTGTTTTGCTTAATGCTTTGCATTGACCTTTGTACTTTAGTTTTTGTGTAAATAAAAATATAAAATGCCTCACTCTAACAGAGTAAAAAGTCAGAAAACTTTAATTTTTATTTGCAGTATGAGGTTTGTGTCCTATGTATTTTTGTCCAAAACTACAGCTTGAAATTTTACAAACAACATGATCGATTTCATCGAAGTGACAAAAGTCATCTCACCAAACCAACAAGTGGAGAGTTATTTGAGAAAGTTTCCGCTAAATTTTGTTAAGTGCCAAAAATTGCCTCAACAAATCTCTTTAATGTCAAAAACTAATTTACATTGACATTTTTGTGAGAACAAAAAATTATGCAATAAATTTATTATTCAAGGATGTATTAAGACGACTTTTTTCACCATCAAAACAGAATAGTCACCAAGAACTTTGTAGATCTACTGGTACTTTTTGTAAGAACTTTGTAGATCTATTGGTACTTTTTGTATTTTCAACAAAAATGTCTAAGGTATATTTTCAATGGAGTGATGCTATAATTACTACAAACTGTATAAATTAATGTGTTAACTTCAAAACACAAAACAAAAATATAATAAGTTTTTCACAGTAAAATTGGTAACAGTTTTAGCATTTTCTATATTCTTAGCAAATAAATTTCACTGTTAGTTTGCTTGCTTATCTCTAGCTGACATTCTTAAACAGCCGAAGCATCACAAGGGAACTAGCCTCTATGATTTCTCTTTCAATTAAAAAAGGAAAAACCAGAGAAGAAATATTAGTTTTAAAGGCTTCATGTATTTTCCTTTAGAAAACTAATAACAAATTAAGAGAACGGATAAAATAATTCTCCAAAAATGCATATAAAAATTAACTAATCATTAATTATATTAACATAGGCGGAATTGACATAAAACTATAGCTTTATTTAATATTTATAAATATAATAAATTACAAGCAATATAAACCAACAACAATAAGAAGATGAACATGTATTCATGTTATGATTTAATAATTTTTTTTGATGAATGACGAATTTTATTCAAGAAGAAAACAACTACAAAACAATAAAGTATTAGAAAAATATCGTGGAGTGAATAAGAAATTAACTCTTAATGTGTCCACGTGAACATAATATTAAATTGACGAGAATCCTTGGGTCTTACATAGGAAATGATAGAGAATATGAGTTTATATGTTTATGGGTTGAACATTGGGTTGGCCTTTTAGTATGTGTCAACTGAGCTCCTGAGCTCTCTTGTCCAAATAATAATAATAATAATAATAATAATATTTTATTTTATTTTTTGAGTCATTAAATCTGTATATAACAGTTATTCATGAAACAATGTGTTTATTTAGTAAAGTGCATATTCATAGTTTCTTGTTCACAAAAAAAAAAAATTAGAAACTCTCCTAGAGAATATTTTTGTGCATTAATTAGCATTTGAGAGAGAGAGAGATATATAGATTAGTTCGTAGAGCATGGATCTTGTGTGTTTTTTCTCCATGCTATGAATTATTTTATCCTAAGAGATAAACGTCTATGAGTCTCAAAGGATTACTAATTGTGTGAGGGGCAAAATTCGCTTTAAAAAAATTGTATCAAACACAATACTTGATCTTTATTATTCGTATTTCATGCATTTGGTATGTAAATATTTAATCGTCTTGCAGATTTCTTCTTATATATACAATACATATTTAATGTTTTTTCCTCTATATTTTATTGTGTTATTGATTATAATTAATCTATTTACTTTTTTTTTTTGATAAAGTCCCCACATGTTATCTTCTTCACACGAAAATAATTGCACGTGGAGAGCATACATCTTTTGTCTCTGATGGTTTGATATGCTCCCTACAGGCTACAGTATCTTCAATATTTGACGCATTTAAAAAGAGTGTATTTCTGTGATCCACTCACCACGACGAGACAGTGATTTGATATGTTATCTTCAATATGTTACTGACAGTATCTCTCACAGCAGTTAGGTCTATATGCATGTACATATCAGAGATCTCTGGTAATAAGTAGATCTTACAAATACGTGGGACTCCACCAACTAGAAGAGATAATATATATAAAATAAAATTTCGTTACAAAATTAATTGTAATTTAAAGTTATAAACTTATTCAATAAAATAAATATTACAATATATTTTAAAAATATAACCGTTAAATAATATGTTTTTTACGCTCTTAATATACATGTCAAATTTTGTATCAATTAGATATTATTTACTATATGAACTACAAGCTTATATTTTGTGCATAATTTTAAATTACCAAAAAAATTTGTAATTTAAAAAATTTATTGATAACATAACTATTGATCTTTATTTTTTTTGAAATTTTGCAAGCATGAAGATGTAAAAAGAAAATGTAATCTAATAGTAAATTTGCCAAAATTCACCTCTAATGAAAATATATTGAGTAAGTTTATAGTTTTAAGTTATAACCAATTTTGTAGTTGAATTTTGTCCTAATATATACACCAAAAACTAGATATAATTTTCCCAACACAACACCTCAAGTTCAATAATAAGTTAATGAAAGTTTAGAAGGTGCACATGCACGAATGCAGAACTATTTCTTGGATTTTTTGTCAAGTATGGGCAATCATAAATCTCCGTTACTCTGTATGCTGTATCTCATAATAGATTTTGATGCAATTATTGTCCAAAGTCTTCACTAAATGATATATTTCGTTTTACAAATTTCAGACATTATGATGTCCTCCACAACACCTCAAGTTCAATGATAAGTTAATGAAAGTTTAGAAGGTGCCCATGCATGAATGCAGCACTATTTCTTGGATTTTTTGTCGAGTATGGGCAATCATAAATCTCTGTTACTCACTTACTCTATGTGCCTTATCTCATAATAGATTTGGATGCAATTATTGTCCAAAGTCTTCACTAAATGATACATTTCGTTTTACAAATTTCAGACATTATGATGTCCTAATAATTATAGGATCACAAAAATTTTCATAATTGCTTATGTGCTATTTTTTAATTTAAATATAATAAAAATAATGTTAGTGATAGATCCATATAAATCCAATCATATACCATCTTAACAAATTATGAAAAATATTTTGTGTCTCTTTATTAAGTGATTAACACTGCTCCATGATTTACTTGAAACTGATACAAATCTTAAAAAATGGCTCTTGCAATAATACTATTCTTTTTTTGAAATGGTTTTGCCGAATTCTATAATGAAAAATTGAAAATGGTTGGTTGGAGGACTTAATTACCTCCATTTTTTAGTGCAGCGATTCGCAATTGTTTGTATGATCAATATATGGTTAGAGAATTATACTCTTTTTTTGGTAACAGATACGTATGCTAAATTTGAAAATTTTAAATAAATAGGTGGTGTTCATAAATTCAATCATTGAAGACTGAATAAGGGTGGATGTGACCACACAGCCCCATCATAGTGATTATGACAGTTTTGTGGAGCAAGGGCACTCTTGGTCCCTCATATCTATCTAAATACATATACATATATTATAAAAAAAATTATAAGATGATTTTGGTCCCTCATATGTAAACTTAAGAGCTCGTGTTGCACATTTTTTTTCTCTTCTACTTTTTTTTTCTGTCTTTTCTTATTATGGACTTCACGTCCAGTGACAAATGACAATAAATTTTTGGGCCTAGAGATCTTGACAATTTAAAGTAGGGAACAGAAAAAAGAGCTATGACATTTGTTTTTTTCCCATAGCTAAGCAATATTTTAAGGAAAGGTCCAATCTATCTCTCTTCTTGAAAAGTGAATAATGTTCTTAGATAAGATATCATATGCTAATTAATCCTGGCCAGCTGCTCAATCGGCCTCTTCTTGTTGAAGCACAAGGAGGAGAGGCCTCAAGTCCTTCTGTTGTGTTTAATAATATGAATATTATTCACTAAAAATTGACAAAATTATATGATATCAACTTCAACAAATTAACTAAGGTTTATGTGGAGTATGGACTATTGAGTAAGAAATTTTTATATAGTTTTTTTTTTCCTTTACCGCGGGGAAGGGAATTTGAATTTAGGTTTTACTCATTAAAAGAATTGGACAATATCATTAAATAGAATCTTGGTGTCTAAAGATTAATAAAGTTTATAATGATATGATATTCACTTCTCTCACATAAAAAATAGTTATATTAATTAAATTCATAAGAAAGATCTATTATTTATATGAAAAAAGGGAATGCCATATAATTATATTGCGAAAATACTTAATAATTTTCAAACTTATATTATGTAACGTTCTTTCAGATATTTATGATAATAAGTGGATGAAAAACATCAGCATAGTTATTAGTGTGTGTGTATATATATATAAAATGCTAGGCATGTAACAAATTCTAAAAAATTCTAAACACAAAAAAAAAAAAGCAATTATATATATATATTTTAATTTTTTTTATCACCCCAAAAAAAAACTTTTTTTATCATATTATTGATGTAACACAAATCATATTCATTATAGTGTCAAAAAAAAATCTTTAGTCAAATTGCTAGTAATTTTACTAATTTTATTATCAATATTGTTAGACTCTTATATAAATTTATGATGATGAAAAAGATCTGAACACATAAGTAGTAAAAGTGATGTGATCAGGTTAGCATGTCTATGAGAAAATATCCCATCTCACAGATCCAAATCCACCTATTGTGTCTATAAAATAACCTTCACATGCAACTCACAACTTACAACCCCACTCATGAACGCTATGTTGAACTCTCAGTTGCAAAGCCTTAACTCTTATCCATCCTTCTTCCTTTCACCAAAACCCTCAATTCTCTTCCATGGCTTCTCTTCTCTCCCTGTCCATCCATGCCAACACTTCCTCAAAAGAAACACCAACTTTTGCATACGAGCCAATTATAATGTTGGTGCCAAAACTGGCTCATCATCAATGGCTACTTCAATTGATCAAATCCCAGTTACAGTTAAGGCAGTTGTGACAGTTAAGGTCACTACTGGAGAGTTCTTCTCCAACCTTGGGTTAACCAAACCTGTTGATGATTTCACTGATTTATTTGGTAAAACATTACTTTTGGAGCTCATTAGCGCTGTGCTTGATCATAGTAAGTGATGATAGCATACATATTAACTACACTTAAAGTAATTATTCTACCAGAACACTGCAGTGTTTGCATTGGTGTCCAGTTTCTTTGTTGTTTTACATGAAAAGCCACTATTATTCCTTTTGACATACTTTTAGAAGCACCTATATATATGAGTATGCATGGACAACATCTAAGCTTTAGCTAATGGTCTAGTTTGAGAGCACTTGGTGTTATATCTATCTCTTGAAATGATAGAGTTTTTATTTTCATTTTTAGGAAGAAGTAACCATTATTCCAATAAAAAAAAGGATCCTTATTATTTATTTCACAATTTAGATTAAATATTACAAATCTAATTAATTTTCTAACTTAGAGGATTACATTTTTACCACCTTTGGCATGCATTTTATAAAGGAAAAAAAGAATAGCCAAATAAGTCCACTAGAGTCTTGGTTATGTCCTTTGGCTTATTTTGCTCAAAAAATAAATCTCATAAAAATAAAATTGTATTAAGAAATATGTGAGGCTTTAAAAATCTGTACCTCTTTTATTTCTCATAGTACTGCATTTCCTGATAATTAATTGGGTCATAAGTCATAACTATTTGAAAACTGATGAAAATGCTCTTGTATATTTAACTACTGTAGATACTGGGTTGAAGAGGGAAACAATCAAGGCCTATGCGCATAGAGTGAGCCATAAGAGTGATGAGGTGAAATACGAGAGTAGTTTTGCTGTACCAGCCAGTTTTGGAAAGGTTGGAGCTATTGTGTTAGAGAATGAACACCACAAGGAGATGTACCTCAACAACATTGTTCTCGAAGGCTTCCCAAATGGGCCATTGCATTTTACATGTAACTCATGGGTTCATTCCAAGTATGACAATCCTCACAAGAGAATCTTCTTCACCAATAAGGTCTCAACTTCCTTTTTCTTCTTCTCTTGTAAAGTTTTATGTCCATCTCCCAAAAAAAAAAAAAAAAATTATATTAGTGTGAAAACTCTGTACTTCACAAATCTAATAGCATTTGATTCTCCAAAAAAATAATTCTAATATCATTTATATTATTATTTGACATCTTATTTAATTATTCAATAATTTCAAAAATAAATATAAAGGACCCTATATAATACTATCTCAACTTTCATGATTTTCCCACATAAATTACACTTTACCATGGTGGATATGCAAAACATTTCTTTTTCCTAGAATAATAAATTAGAAATAAAAATGATAATAGTACTATTCATCCATGTTAGTATTATAGTTAGATTAAATTCATTATTTTTTAACAATTTAAACCTTTAAAACAAGTGATAATTTATTATCTATACTATATATAAGAGAATTCCCTTCTTTCAACTGAACTTTTATATAGTTAAAAAATACTCTCATTAATAAAGGGTAACTTCATTTAAAAATAGAGTTATAAATGTCAAATAACAAATTTCATTTTGAATTAAAAAAGTGAACTCCAAAAATTTAGGATTATTTTACCTTCACGTTCAATAAAAAAAAATTACAGTTACTGTTTATCTCTAAAGTTTATATTTTTTATTTGTTTGAAAAATAAAAATATATATTTTAAATTATAATAGATACAAATTATTAACATTTACCAAAAAAAAAAAAAAAAGCTTCTGAGCACACGCGTGAACTCGTGCTCAGAGGCTAGTTATAGCATAACAGGTTGGATCCCACTTATTAAGGAGTGTAAGCTTACGTGTAAGTAGAAATGTTAGAATAATGATTAAATGATTAAATTTATTCTTTAAAAGGATAAGGATCAGTTGATGACCATATCATCAAGGAAGTCCACAATTCTACTCTGAATGTGAAATGTTGAAATTGGTCCATTAAAGATTATCTTTTCAATTAATAAATATAATTTGGTTTAAGTAGGATATTGTATGTTAAATCATCACTACTGTGGAAAACTAATGGCTGTACTTATTTGTGCCATTGAATCAGTCCTTTTTACCATCAGACACTCCTAGTGGATTGAAGAGGCTAAGGGAATTGGAGCTGGAAAATCTAAGAGGCACTGGAGAAGGGAAGAGGAAGACATTTGAGAGGATCTATGACTATGATACATATAATGACCTTGGTGACCCAGATAAAAGCAGTGAATTGGCACGACCTGTCCTTGGAGGCAAAGACCACCCATTCCCAAGACGCTGCAGAACAGGACGTCCACGTTGTAAAAAGGGTAACCAAAATTTTAAACTATTGCGAAAAGGGTTAAAGTTTGGGTTCAATACTCCAATGCGCTAAACTCAAGCCCGTTCCTTAAAAAAGGGGTTAAATTATATATTTAGTCCTTAATTTTTGACATTTGGTTAAAAAAACACTTTTGTTCTTAGATTTTCAAAATTGCTTCAAAAAGGTTTTTATATGGATGGAAAAAGCTTACATAAGAAACGAAATTCATATATTAGTTTCATGAATTATGTTTGCTTTAATAGCATATTTTATTTATTAGATAACGATAAGACCTTTTGAATCATTTTAAAATATGAAGATAATTTTTGAATATATGTCAAAAGTTGAGGACAAAATATAGAATTTAACCAGGAAAAAAAGAGACCTGGTTTTCTTTGAGTATTTAAGTACTTGATCTCAAATATGTTACTTATAAATGTGACATTGTCCTTGTATACAGTCTACAAATTCTAGTTTTAACTTTATGCCAGAAAAATACATTAATAGAATGCCACGCGTTTTTTAAGAGTAAGAAGTACAAGACATGTTATTGTGTCTAGTTGAAATTTGAAAAAGAATTGGAATGTGATATGTTATAGAATGTGGCTTTAAACAGAGTTGTTCCTGAATAAAAAGCTATAACGATTCATGGTTATGATCATGTACTATTTGATTGTACTGTACAACTATGTTATCTGAGATTGTATAAGATAAAGGACAGTGGCAACTACATACGATCATCAATAACTGAAGTTTTGTGACTCTTCATTATTTTGACAATGTAGACCCTTTGTCGGAACAAAGAAGCAGCAGTGTATATGTGCCTAGGGACGAGGCATTCTCAGAGGTGAAGCAGTTGACATTTTCAGCAAAGACCCTAAAATCTGTGATGCATGCACTGCTGCCTCAGCTTGAGATATCACTTCTTGACCCCCACTTGGGATTTCCACACTTCACTGCCATTGACTCACTATTTTGTGAAGGACTCACATTGCCTACGCCTACAAATGCCGGCTTCTTTCAGTCAATACTACCAAGGCTTGTGAAGGCTGTAACTGATACTGAAGAGAATCTTTTGCTCTTTGAGACCCCTGAATTCATTGAGAGTATGCATCTCATTCTCTTTGTATGACTTTCTCTGTCTTTATCTTTGTCTCTGTCTGGCTCTCATTTGTATACATGAATCTTCTTTTGCAGGAGATAAATTTGCTTGGTTTAGGGATGAAGAATTTTCTAGGCAAACTCTAGCTGGTCTTAACCCATATAGCATACAACTAGTTACGGTATGCATTTTTCATGGACTTGTACAAAGAAGAATTAAAAAAAAAAAAAATTTCCATATGTCCATCTACTTATATGCACTTTGTAAAGGTACTTCACTACAAAGGCAGTTCATGCTATACAATAGAGTTTCATCTTCACGATTTGAATTTTTGTTAGAGAGAGAGAGAAAGCCAAAGTCATAATTAATGTGGTTTGGCCTAATGGCTGCTCACAACAGAAAATCCTTGACGGCTATATCTTTATCATTTGAATTATTGTCTTATGATAAACCCAATGTAAGATACATGTAGTAGGTAACACTAGGCTAACCATAGGGTTGTGGTACTTGTATGACTATGACTAGTTTTTTTAATGAACAAAAGGAGGAGCGGGGCGACCATTGTGACTCACCCCCCTGGGGTGACCATAGGGGTACCTCTTGCTAGGGAATGTTGGATTGCAATATAAGTACGTAGTTACATAAACCTCAAATGAATTTAGGTCTCTTGGGCCATAATATTTTCAACATTCAAAACAAAAGAAATCCGTTCCATTTGCAAATCTACTGTATATCAAATAGCAATATATGAGTTATTCAGTGAAAATTTTTATTTATAATCTTAAATGGCATTAAAAGTTGTGACTTATGTCATGCAGGATTGGCCCATGAAGAGTAAGCTCGATCCTAAGATATATGGACCGCCTGAATCTTTGATCACAACAGAACTAGTGGAACGAGAGATCAGAGGCATTATGACTGTTAATGAGGTTCCATATGTACACATAATTAGATATCAATCTTCCTATGTTCCTTTCCTTTTGATGCTAATACTCCACTCATAAAGTGTGCCTATAAATTTGCCTCTCTTTGTACAGTAACAATTGCTACTTTTCTGAGTAGTTATTTTCAACATTTGCATCTCACTTAAACGTATTTTATCTAAATATGCTTTCTATCAAATGCTAAGTGTGCAGAGAGGTATACGTGTAATAAAAATTAAAGGATAAAGTTTTTATTACATGGGAAATCTTGGGAAGCAAAAAAGGTTCCCATCATTGCATAGCATGTTTTACCTGAACATTCCAATGATTATCTAACTGTATCGTCTTGCACTTAACTCTCTTCATAGGCAATCCACCTGAATGGTTGATGAATGAGTCCTCTAATTTCCATGGTTGCAGGCCTTGAAAAGTAAGAGGCTATTTGTGTTGGATTATCACGATCTGTTACTACCTTATGTGAACAAAGTAAGAGAGGTAGAAGGGACTACATTGTATGGTTCAAGGGCATTGTTCTTCCTTACTAAGGATGGCACACTAAGGCCTGTTGCCATTGAACTCACCCGGCCTCCAACTGGTGACAAACCCCAATGGAAGCAGGTTTTTACCCCAACGTGGGATGCCACAGGTTGCTGGCTGTGGAGGCTGGCTAAAGCTCATGTTTGTGCTCATGACGTTGGTTATCACCAGCTTGTCATTCACTGGTGAGCACTATGCAAACATGAACTCAAATCACGATAAATTGGCATTGCAATCAACTTCTTCTGTGACTGATTTTGGACAACCCTGAAACTATGGTTAAAGAATTCCCCTTGATATCATGCTAGTTGTCAACTTGGGCTCAGACAAATCACAATTGTTATCATTGATTTTTGGGATTCTTTCTTTGTACTTTTGTAGGCTGAGGACTCACTGCTGTACAGAGCCATACATAATTGCAGCTAATCGACAATTAAGTGCAATGCATCCAATTTACAGACTTTTACATCCTCATTTCAGATACACAATGGAAATCAATGCTCTTGCCCGAGAGAGCCTCATTAATGCAGGTGGGATAATTGAAAGCGCCTTCTCACCAGCTAAATACTCCAATGAGCTCAGTTCTGCTGCTTACAACCAGCTCTGGCGGTTTGACATGGAAGCTTTGCCAGCAGATTTGATTAGAAGGTATAGCAGATGATCAAAATAATATAAGATTGTTCTAGTTCTATTCATGGTTCCTAGAAGGCATAATCAGATGAAAAGTCATCTGTGGTTTTACTTAGGATGCTACTTTTTCACTCAGCAGTTTCTCAAATTCTTGATACTTAATGAATTGTCAAGCTTGCAAATTACTTTGCATAACATCCTCAATGAAATTTCAAAACAGTATTGTTAATCAACTTTCAGGAGAATGGTGCCCCTGACTAGAATGGTGAAAAAGAATACATGTGACCGATAATGACTAGACTGTTGAAGTTCCATAGTTGATCCCAAAATTTGGGGACTAAGGCTTGGTTTTTGCTGTTTTTTCAGGGGAATGGCAGTCGAGGATCCAACAGCTGAGCATGGCCTGAGGTTAACCATTGAAGACTACCCTTTTGCCAATGATGGTCTAATCCTTTGGGATGCCATGAAGCAATGGGTAAGTGATTATGTGAACCACTACTACCCTGAACCATCTCTTGTCCAGTCTGATGGGGAGCTTCAAGCTTGGTGGACAGAAGTTAGAACAAAAGGCCATGCAGACAAGAAGGATGAGCCATGGTGGCCTGTCCTGGAAACGCCAGAAAATCTAATTCATATTTTAACAACCATAATCTGGGTAACTGCTGGACACCATGCAGCTGTGAACTTTGGGCAGTATATGTTTGCTGGTTACTTCCCTAACCGGCCTACGATAGCTCGAACCAACATGCCAACTGAGAATCCATCGGATGAAGAATTCAAGAACTTTTTGAAAAAACCAGAAGTTGAACTGTTGAAATGCTTCCCTTCACAGATCCAAGCAACCAAGGTGATGGCTGTTTTGGATGTTCTATCAAATCACTCACCAGATGAGGAGTATCTTGGTGAGAATATGGAACCATCTTGGGAAGAAAATCGTGTCATAAAAGCTGCATTTGAACAGTTTAGTGGCAGACTGAAGGAGCTTGAGGGAATCATTGATGAGAGGAACACCAATTTGAAACTGAAGAATAGAGTTGGAGCTGGAGTTGTACCATATGAGCTCTTGAAGCCATTCTCAAAGCCAGGGGTCACTGGTAGGGGAGTTCCTAATAGCATATCCATCTAATGCGATGGTAGTAGCATCAGTTTTTGTGTAAATAAAATTGGGTACATGTACTGAGGAATTTCACAACTCTTCCATCCCATTTGATTTTCTTGGTCTTGGATAAGATGGTTAAAACTTAAAATGCTATTAGTTCAATTCCAATCAGATCTAATTTTTGGTCACCACAATAATTGTAGTCAAAATTTCTCCAAAAAAAAAACCATAAGTTCTACTGGGAAAAGTTCCCCCATGTCTCAAAAGATACTACACCTGCAAAAAATTTGCAAGAAATGAACATGAATGAAATTTGAGCAGTATGCTTTGAAGTGAAATCCATAGACCTCACATCTAGTACAAGGAAATTTGTACCTATCTATGATAAATCATTTGGCATTCATTCTTGGTTGGCAGGCTCTTCAAATCTCCACATTGCAGAGGATTTTTTTTTTTAAATGGAACTTTGCTATTATTTTCATGTGGCAAATTGCTTTAAAGAGTAAGTCTATTCTTGCCATAAAGGGAGCATCATATCCCATAAGTGAACCAAAATAGACCAAACATACGGAAGTAGACTAAATGGACCAAAATGCTAGATGATGTGGCTCAACAAGAGCGTAGCAGCAATAAATGTTACGCTTTAGCTTTTTAATATATATAGATATAGACTAGTCGCAGATCCACACGATATGTGGGAATATATAATTATTTTGAGATGTGGTATAATGTATAATTTACTCTCTAAATTTTATTATAGATAATTTGTTCCCCTAAAAATTAAAAAATTTCTTAATATAATTTTTGACTCTCTATTTTTACAAATATATAATTTTCTTATTTTGTGGGGTTTTTGATTGATATTATTCTTTTTTGAAGTGATCCATATTCTTCGACTATTATTATTATGCATTATATTATTTTCCTACTTTCTTTGGGTAGAACTAACAATTTTAAATTTCAAATTTCTTATCCTCTTAAGAAGATTATCATGATAATCAAAATCTATCATATAATTACAATTGATATTACTCAAACAATTGATAGATATATTTAAATACATAGCCATGTAGATTATGTTTTGATATGAACACACGAATGGGGGCCACTGGTGTTTTGTCAGCTTTTAATTATTGATGCAAGTTGGGGAACTTAATAATAATATTGGTGTTTTGTTTGCTTTTGATTATTGATGCAAGTTGGGGAACTTAATTAATATTGGTGTTTTGTCTTGTTTTGATTATTGATGCAAGGTGGTGTTTTGTCGCTTTTGATTATTGATGCAAGTTGGGGAATTAATAATAATATTAAGCAAGTTGGTGTTTTGTCTACTTTTGATTATTGATGCAAGTTGGGGAGCTTAATAATAATATTATGCAAAACAAAAATACAAAACAAGTAGGGGAAGGAGTTAACTAGTTTCTCCCGTTGGATGTGCAAAAAAAAAAAAAAAAAAAACTTTATCTCCAAATTAATTTTCACTTACAACAATTAATATGGTTATTGTGGGGTCATTGGGCCCAAGAATAGGTATTGTGCTAGAGGCTCAATCCGAAAACACTGAATGCTTTAAGGATGTGGGAATATCAATCCAAAATGCATTACTGATGGATAAGGAAGCAAGGTTTGATCAAGGTTATCCAAAAAGGTTGTTCGAGAAAGAGTATGTCCTCGGCTATGTAAAGCCGAGGTAGGAGATGGCTGTCTAATGTCCAAGGGTGATAAGGGCAAGCATGGTGGATGTACAAGATAAGAAGAAGGGCTATGAAATATCTAAGATAAAGTTGTTATCACCGCATCGAATGTTCTGCAACTACTTCTCTGATCGCATTAATGGGGAAGTGATGCTTGAGTATCAGGGTTCAACCTTACAGCTGTCTCCAAAGACTTCAGAGATAGGTTGATAAGACAAGTATCTAAGTTGGTGATCTGATCCATATGTGGAAGAGGGGGAGAAGAGAGGGGACGATATAAAAGAAAAAGGAGGATGTTCAAAAAAGGGGAGGAAGACGGTAGTGATTTAGAACAATGTCTGTAACATATCTTAGGGAGAGAGAAATACCAAGTCTATTCTCCTCGGCTTGAGTCCGAGGAAAGTTTTTATTATACAGATCTTTTCTCTTGAGTGATATTGTAATCTAGCCCATTATCTTTGTTATCCAAAGTTACTAAAACTAAGATTTTAAACTCACTCTCTATAAATTCATTGTATTGGGCTTTTTGGGCCAATCCCAATCTTCTTTCCTGGGTAAAGGCGCAAATTGTGTCCTTACAGTTATATATCTAACCGCTCATGTCAAATTTCATTCAAATCGAATGTTAAGTACTATTTGATATATAAACACATTTTTTATGCACAACTTGAAACTATAAAATTTTAAAATTTAAACATTTAATTAACTATATAATTATTGATATTTTATCTTTTTTAAACATGAGATATATTATAAGAAAATGCAATTAATTATGGATTTGTCAAAATTTACATCAACTAAAAGAGATATAAGTGGAATTTGAACTTAAAACTTTAAAGGGTTACTCTAAAAAAAATTCTACATCCACAATATTTTCATAAAACTTTTATAACAAACTAGCCTCATCACATGCACAAAGGCTTCTTTTTTTTTGGTCTAGTGTCATATTTTTTTAAAAAAAATTTAAATTTTGGATAAGTTTATTTTGAAGACTTTGTAGGCATTTTAAGTGAAGTTGAAGATATATTTTTACAGGGTCGTCCTCAACTTTTTTCTACCTTAAACCTAAACATTTAGGGGTATTTCTAAATCACATAAAAGTTAAATCTAACTAGCCTCTAAGCACGCATGTGAGTGTGTGCTTAGATGCTCTTATATTTTTTTTGGAAAAAATGTTAAAAATTTGCATCCATTATAATTTAGGATTACTAAAATTTTCAATCAGAAAAAACCTAGAAGTGTGATGAGTATTATGTGAGTGCGTGCTCGCGTGTGTTCAGATACTCTTCTATTTTTTGGAATAAAGGTTAAAAATTTGCATCTATTATAATTTGAGATTACTAAATTTTTTAATAAAAAAAAAAACCTAGAGGTGTGATGAGTATTATATGAGTGCGTGCTTAAAGGTTCTTCTATTTTTTGGAATAAATGTTAAAAATTTGCATCCATTATAATTTGGGATTACTCCGAAAGTACTAAATAATTACCCTTCAAATAGAGAGTATGCTAATTTTTAGGAAAAAAATTTATCTAGTATTTTTTTTTTATTAAATTATAATTTTAACCCTATTTTTTTATTTTTTAAGAATAAGGATTGTCTAATTAGATTAGGAGTATTTTTTATATTTTTTGAAGTCATAACTAACTTTCTGAATCCTCATAATATAAAGAGATATATATGATTTTGAGAATCTAATTTATAAGTGGATAAAGAAATTTGAAAATCAACAAAAGAGTGACCCTATTTTTTAGATAATGTTTTAGTGGGAGTTAGTTGTATTTTTACTGGATTGTTCTTTACTTTTGTCTCTGCTTAAATATAAGGGTGTAGGAGCATTGTTGAACTGAAAAAATGAAGATCCCAAATAGGGAAAGCCCCTTAAATAGTACAATAGTATAGATTCTAAGTAGTAAGTTGTTATTAGTGAGTAGGAAAGTGATGTCAATAATGTGCTCAAATTAAAACTAGTTACGGCTTGTCATATTGTAAAATTGTTAAGAAAATGTTGTAGATGTAGCATTTCTAAAAAAAAATCCAATATATTTGTTTTTTTTTTTTTTTGGAGAAGGCAATATATTTGTTTTCTAAAATTATAAACTCAATACTATTTTTTTATAAAGTATGAGCCTAGTATTAAGAATTGCTAATTGAGTCTGTATTATAAACAGATAGTTACAAAATTTTAAAACAGTTATTTATAAGGTAACTTAATTATAAATTAGTTATCCTTACTATTATAAGGCGGATAAGATTTAATTATATCTCATTATTTGAAGTCATCATTGACCTCGTGTACCAGTTATTGTGCCCATGATAAATGCTAGCATGCTAGGTAGTCAAGCATCAAAAACACCTTAATGATGAATTCTCACGTGAAACGGTAAGAAATCTAGAAATTCAACTTTGATTCCTACGAACAGGGTTAATTGATTGCAAGAGCTTAGCATTGAAGATACTAAATAAAGAAATACAACATTGCATTGTACATATTCATAATAGGCCAAAAAAGACGCGACGTATATATAAATTGTTGTAAGATTTTTGTCTTCCTATTACAATCTTAAGAAATTATATTTTTATCCTCAAAAACAAATGAGGGTGAATACTACCAGCTATTTTAAGTTCACATATGAAAAAAATAATAATAATAATTCCAGCTGCAAACTCTTTCACCAAAGAAGAAAGCTGATATTATGTGAAAAATGCTATTATTTATAATCCCATCAGCAATTTAAAAAAAAAAAAGTCATGGGCCGCCCTCAAAGTCCATCAATAGAAGTTTTGGACTAGCTTTTGCAAGCCCTTCCTGAATCAACTCTAAGTGGCCTTGCGAATTCCAACAACCTAGTATGAACATGGTTTTCTTTTGGTGTTTTGTCACATATTTCCATTCCTTATCACAGATCATAGATCCTTCTGCTCTTACTTATCATGAAATCAACATTCCAATCCCCAATTCAGCCATGGGCCTTACTTAACCCTTAAAAAAGTCATAGGCCTCACTGAAGCTCATCAAGATAAGTTTTAGACTAAGCTTTTACCCTTCCCGAATAAGTAATCAAACTGTGGCTGAAAAGGCATAAGGATGCCCTGTGTGATGCGGATGATTTGTTGGATGGAATCTCCACTATACAATATCTATGTAATGTCTCTTAGTAGCAACTTTATAAATTTGTATTTACATAAGTTAGATTATATTTCATTATGCTATCTTATGCTTTTTTTTAATTGTAAATATGTGAGGGTATACCATTGTGGCTCTGTGAATTTCAAAGCAGAAAGGTTGTGTATACTTTGCTTGGCTGAACTTGGAAATTGATGCTCAAGATATGCATATATGAGTAACTCCATCTTTGAGATTTTATTAAGTTTTATGTCTCCCCTGTTTTTGATAAAAACAATGCTACATCCACAACATAGACAAAATTTAGCTACAAAAGGCTACAACCTTACTTAATAAAATAAAAATTATTATATATTATGAAAATCTAACCGTTGAATTGCATGTTTTTTACTCTCTTAATATATATGTCAAATTTTGTATCAATTTGATATTATTTACTATATGATCTATAAACTTATATTTTATGCATAATTTTAAACTACAAAAACTTACAATTTAAACAATTTATTAATGAAATAATTATTGATATTTAATTTTTTTAGAAATGTTGCAAGCATTGAGGTTATAAGAAATATATGTAATCTAATGGTAGATTTGTCAAAATACACCACCAATAAAAAAAATATTGAGTAAGGTTTGTAGCTAAACTTTGTCTATGCAACATTTTCACAACAAATCATAGGTGATAAGTTTTTTGTTTTAATTTGAATGTACAGCTTAAATTATTTTTTCGTCCATCCGTAACAACCAAAAACAACCTTAAATTTAGGATTTTTTTGTAAAAGTGTTGTGAAAATTTTGTGAACATAACATTTCTCTTTAGATAATGAATCAAAGGAACAAATTGGACCCATATTATATATATATTCTAGAGTTAATTTAAATTGTTTATTTTTACAATGTTTAGATTTATAATAACAGCCAAATCACAAATATTTATATGAAATTTTTTTATGTATTGCACGGGTTACAAGCTAGTATATTATCAATCCTTTGGACTATCTTTCCAGATCCAAGTTTCAATTTCTCTTTTTGGTTTATTAGAAGTAAATTAAATTCGAACCCAAATTTTATTTAGTTTTCTTCTCCCGTTTTCTTGGCTAATCTGTTAAAATTTAAAATTTGCATTCGGCTTACAATTCCAATGCAAGCAAGGCCCAATTCTCTTTGGGCTTGTCACACATATATTAATTGTAACATTTATATATATTTTTTAAATTCAGTAGGGATGATGCTGAAGCCATATGTGGAATTCCATTAAGCCACAGACATGTTACAGACTCGATGATATGGCTCCATAAAGTGCAACTTGGTTGGCTTTTTATTTATTTTTCATTTTTATTTATTTATTTTTCCAAAGCACACGTGGTAACAATATAATTTTTTTTGCTAAACACGTGGTAACAATATAATAATCACACAACATGTGATAAAGTGCATAATTATAGATTACATAAGGGATTAATTCCAAAAAATTTGAATTAATCTCAAACACCAATGCACCTTGAATTATTTCACTCTTGTTATTGCATGTGATAATAGATTCCAAAAAAGCATAAAAATTTATATTTTAAACTTGGCATGCTTCCACAACTTAAACACATGGGAACAATTCACATAGGCATGCTATTATTTCACAAAATTGTTTTGTTGTGATATTTAATGCTGTGTATATACTATATTTCACTAAGAAATAATCATGGAATTAGAAAATGCCACAAATCTCATGATATTCATAAAACAGCAAGCATATTCCTTGTATTTTAATCATACAAATATTTGCAAACACCAAACATATTATGTTTTAAAGATCAAAACATATGCCACTTGAACATTCCAAACATAAACTGATCATATATTGGTGCGTATATGTATTTATTACTATTATTTTGATCATATATTGGTGCCTAAATAAACTACAATATTTACTATTTGCTGTGTTTCAGTTGCAGGTGGTACTAAGCCTACTTTTGGTCTGAGAGTTAAAAAAAAAACAAAAAAAAAGTACATTTTACCTATCAAGAACCCAAACGACTACAATTGCACACCTTGAATATAATAGTCACTTTACAAATATAAATATTTATAGACAAAAAACAAGACTCAAGTCTCTAGGAGTGAGACTGCAACCATGTATAAAAATTGTTAAAAACAACAAAGTTTTGAAATTTTAAATAGCTGCCATGTTTCTGTCTGTCTAAATATTTTTGCTTATATCTCATGGAACACTAATAGGCTTACTACACAATATATAATAATTTGGTGGTTGGAATCACTTAGAATCAAAGTTGAGACACGAAGTCTCAATACCATAAGCTAGAGTACATGTTTCAAAATTCTATCAATTACGCACGCTAGTCATCACCAAATTTAAGATTATATTTATGGTTATGTTATATCTCATATATGAAAATGGAAAATGCTAACGGATACCCTTAAGGCATTGGTTAATAATTCATTTAAAGAAAGTTTTTATAGGAAAGGAAAAAAAAAAAAAAAACAATGTTTTGACAGTTTTTTTTTTCCATTTTTCATAAAGGTAATGTCAAAACTATCCTAACGTGAATTGTTACCCAGTGCCCTAAGGACACTCGTTAGCATGACTCTTGTTAAAATATTATACTAGAAGCAGTGTTACCAACGCAAACAACCTTAAAAAGCTGTGATACCATTGTAAGAAAAAGAGTACATGCCTCTAGGATTGATTTACCAATTGTTTCACGCTATCAACAACACCTCTATGCTTTTGCTCATGGTGGTGCTTGCTACCAACGCAAGACACACAATACCGCAGATTAAGAACCAGAATACAGAATCCAAAACGTTTTGAGAGAATGGTGGAGAAGATGTTCTATTTCTATAAGTTACACAAATGAGAGAGGTTACTCCCATGTAACCTATGTTACATGGGAATTAATCCCATTAAATTTGGCCAGCCAAAGGTCATAGAAATGATTCACATTTTAACACAGTTTTCACATGTTAAAATGTGAAAACTGCCTTGAGTCAATTATGTTGGTTCTACTTCTACCAAAACAAAAAGTGTGGAAAGCTCAGGTGCAAACTCTTTCACCAAAGAAGAAAGTGGATTTTTTGTGAAAAAGGCTATCATACATGGGCCTTACTTAACCCTTAAAAAAGTCATAGGCCACACTCAAGCCCATATTAACAAGTGGGCCTCACGATTTCGGACAAATTATTATATATTAACCAGCAGTCTGCGGTGTGAACACAAAGTCACTTTGGAAACACACCAGGAGATGAAACATTATATAATTTGTGGTGTGACTGCGAACCCTAAAAGATAGAAGTTAATATATAATAACAGTAATATCTAAACAACAACTCTAAGTGTTAGATAATAATAGTATATAATTGTCATTTGGATGCTGCAATTGTTCAACAACTCAACAATAACTCACTCACTGGTACTATCTCCTTTCTTTTGTTTTCCTTTTCCCCCTTTATCTGCTCATAAAAAATATTGTAAACTTTCTTTCATCTAATTTCTTAAATTTCAATAAATTTCATCCTTTTTTTAAAGCTATTTTTCTACTGATAGTAACAGTAGAACTTGATGCATCATTTTAATGTGGATGCTGCAGGCTTTTATCGTGTACGTTTTTATGCATCATTTTTACAACAATATGTGGCTTTCTCAAGTGATTCATTGATGGAGGTAACTTATATACAATATCCTAACCTCCCTCTCTAGTGTCCCTTATCCTTATTTATTTTGTTTCTTCTTTCACATTTTTAACATGCGAGTGTAATTGATGATTTTCTGTCATTTAATCCTGTCCATTTACATACTAACATCAATTCTTATTTTTCTGTGTTTTACACGCATTAGCATAAGATAAGAAGTGGAGAGTAACTATGGGGCCCATGGATAAGTGATGTAGTGCTTTTAATCTGAAAGTACATTGTGTTAGGGTCATATTTTCTATGTATTATCTTATCCTTTGACAAAACGCACTTTACTTGTAATTGGGTAAATCTAAAATAGGTTTAATGAATCATTAGGTGTGTGAAGTTTACTTTACAAGTGGTATCATTAAAGGCATGAAAAGTTGATTTAAGAAACAAGTGAAGAAAAACTATTTTATTAAAACTTGACACTAGTCTCGACACTAGCATCTATTGAGATTTAATGAAGGAGCTCAACACAAGTTCGATCTCTAGCTTTATGAATTAAAAATTCTCAAATCTGAATTTTGGCCCATTATGACTTAGATGATTAGGGTTTCTCTCCGTACAACCTTAGATATATAAAAGGCTTATTTTAAAAGTCATCATGTATCGAAAAAGAGACTCAAAACTCATAAATTCTGTGAGAAGTTACTGCATTTTATGCACCTTAGGGTTTTGTAACCAAGTGCTTCCTAATCTTCGACGTCTTTGAAATGAAGAACTTTGTAGCCAACAACAGTCAATTAGGCTGTTGTGGAATTAGTCACATATTAGGATTCGTGCAAAAGAGTTAGTCACAGATTAGAGATTTGTGCAAAAAGGGAAGAAGTCTCTACAAGATTAAGTCCAATTGAGAATTAGAACAAAAGTTCACATATAGGTTGGTATTTTGGGATAGTCATGGGTAGTGGTGAGATTCTTTATGCTTGTAATCGCTTATTCTTGATTGGTGGATTCTTGAGAGTAGGAACCTAAAATTCACCCGGTGGAGGTTTTTTCCTTGCGAGAGATTTTCCCCATTCATCAACAAATCATCGTGTCATTTAATTCTGTTGCATATTAATTTATTTGATGATTTGTTGGTGCTTCCACGATTTGTATGTAATTTGTCATAATTAATCAACTTAAGTAATTAAATTAATTAACCAAGGTCAATCTATAACCCAACATTTTTTTTTTCAAACTAGCCTAAAAAAAAGTTTACGAAAACTAGGAGAAAATAATGGTAACTATCTCATTCCTTAACTAACTAAATCTTTCGCCGCAGTTTTGGCTTCAATTATTGAGGTTTTTTTTTTTTTTTTCTTGCAACATGATAGTCAACAACAACAACAAAAACAAAGCATTATTCCTAAATATTGAGGTCAGCTATGGCTCCTCATTTCCTCTCAAAAGTTTTTTCCTTTTTTGCAATGTGGTAGAAAACTTATTATTCACTTTTTTATTTCTCAAACTTTGGTCTGATAGGTTATCGTGGATGAAAGTTATAGCTTGGTGTTATGTTACCACTCAAAGTATTCCCTGCTTTTCATGGTGAATGATTCTTGGACTTCTCAACAAGGGTTGCTTGGAGAGTTCCATTACTTAATAAAGACAACATTCCTTTCATCTTTGGATTAATTTCTTAAGGTTGCTTAGTATACCATGGAATTATAATAGAAACGTGGCACCTGTGAAATATCACATGAATCTAGAACCTCGTTGGAATTTTTTGTTTAATGCTCTGTCTGATAGGTTCAGGCTTGCTGGTGTATTTTTATTTCTTCTGCTGGATCAGATTTGCTGCTGTATTTGTGTTGCTGATTTTCAGCTTGGTTTCAATGAAATTTCTGCTTGATTATCCAAAAATAAAATAAAATAAAATCTAGCACTTTCTATTCTAAAGAACGGAGTTCCTAACTTGCCTAATGGCATTTAAATTGAATACTGGACAAAAACAGCTATCAGACATAAGAGAACAAATGATTTTATTTCCAATGATTTGAGTTCCAAAGCAAAATTATAAGATCCCTACACAAACTGGACCCTTTTTCTTTTGAATCAACGTTTTGGCCTTTCTTTTGGGGAACGGTCTTGCTAACATACAAGATGCTAAGCAAATGCAAAAATAGCATGAATCTAGACCATACGTGTATGTGAATGCCACATGGTCCTGCATTAAGTATTAGCATTGCAGGAGATATGGTAAGATTGACTCTTAGAAAGCCTTTCCTTGATTTACACATTGGATACAACTTCAATTCAAAATCATAGGCCATTTTGTTTGGGGATTAACTATTACGTCAATCTCTCAAACTCAACACTTACATGTGAACACCAACAAGTCTTCCCGTCATGGCTCATGTTCAAGCGTCTACCGCATCTGACCGAATGGTCCTCTATATCATTCAGGACACTCTTGCCAACTGAACATACTAGCAATAATGCTCTGTTACCAACTATAAGAAATATTTTCGATATCATGTGATACTATTGAATCACAAGCGAGGACAATAATTAAAATAATTTTATTTACTGTCATATTTTTGACCCTCTATGTTGCCCAGTATTCCTAGTTCAGAAATTCAGAGCTTTCTATGATCATATTATTGACCCTCTATATTGCCCTACCCTCTATGATCATATGTTTAAGAACAAGACACATCATCCTTTCCTACGATACGCCCAAAATAAAAGTCATTCACTAGGTCTTCAATTTGCTAACAACCTGGACCTCAATTTTGCTAACAACTCAAATTAGTAGATTTTATAATTGATGTAATGTTGGGCAAGTCTTTTAGCAAATCAAAGAAATTCCCCTGTTGTCCAGCCTAACAGATGAATAACTTTACTTTCTTTTTGCGTGATTTATATATAGGGCACGTTTCTTAACTCAAATGCATAATTTTTCACAACACATGAATAATTTAAGAAATGGATCCGTGGACTATTTTAAGTTCCACACAGCGTTGAACCAGATACAGATACAGAACATATGGACTCCAATTAACTCAACAAAATCTGAAATATCAAATTTAGAAAAATTGAAAACAATAAAGAAACCATTTCTATTGAATTTGGTGAACACAAGGTTCTCAAATTTAACAATGCTTTACTTGTTACATAATGTTTCTCAATTGCGCTAACAGTTTAATTATTATATCCAGTGAAGTAACCCCATTCCCTCCAGAGTCCAGACTATATTGGACAGCCCCAAAAGACAAAAACTTTCAAAGTATAGTGTTGTTTAAATCCTAACTATGCAACCCTCTGAGCCTCATCCAACCCCAATTCAAGAAAAGAAGCATTACCCACATAAATATCCTCATGTAAAATCCAACTGTCTAAAAGCAAAAGAAAACTGATTGTACACTATAACACCCAAAGCGGAAAGCAATTAAATTTACAACTTCAACAGCTTAAAAACCAATAATAATCATCAACTAAACATGCCCTTCATCCCTAGCACCAGAAAAAACTATAAAACCCAGATACAATTCGAATTCTACATAACTGGAAAGAAACAAAAAAGGGTCAGAAGGAACATACAGTCACAGGAGAAAAGCTAAGCAGAACCCATCAACGAGAGCTCCTCAAACCTTAGCAGAACAACCTTTGTTGGTTACCCAAAAGAGAAACCGAAGTTGTTTGTCCACCATATTCCTTTTCTGTCATCTTAGCAATGTTGTTTGTTTGTTCTCTTCTTCATAAGTTCCCTTTCTATTTTCTGTTTCTTTTTTCCTTTGTTTGGGGAATGTGCGTCATCAATGTCACCGGCTGTGAGAGTCAGTGAGTTATGGACTCTCAGAATAAGACCAAAAGACAGTGCTGTCCATGTTTGAACATTTTTTTGATGAAAATATCGGGGATATTTTTGTCTTGAATATTGAAGGGTCCCACTACCTCTGATTCCACCCAAGATTCTAAAAAAAAAAAACTACCATTCCTTGCTCCCATTTCTCAACATACCAAAAAGTGTGAACCGCTAGATTTTGTGGACACTGCTAATGGATGAATATGAAAAGATTTTTCAAAAATATTATTTTTAACCATATATTTTAGGGTCACAATTAATTTGATACCTACATTTTAGTAACAATTAATTTCAACTTGCAATCAATTTAATCTCTATTATTATTTTAATAAAAACCATTCTCAAAAAAAAAAAAAATTTTAACCAAAAAATCCTTACATTGCTAATAGATTGCACAGTTTGCACATTTAAAGTTTACGAGGCTAAAAAAATATTTTAATTGCTATTAAAAATACCACATCAATCTCATAAAAATCCATGTAAGAAAAAAAAATTGAATTCCTAGTTTTTAAGAAAAATTAAAAAAAAAAATCAACTTAGCAATTTCATTTTTCTTTCAATTTCTTATACATAATAGCCCGACTCCCCTCTCTCGAACCCAAGTCCAAACCCAGAACCTGAAAGATGAAATTGAAAGAAAAAGGAAATTGCTAAGCTAATTTATTTGATTTATTTTTATTTTTCTTTAAAATTAGCAATTTACTTTTTTCAGACTTGGATTTTTATGAGGTTGATGTGCCATTTTAAATAGTAATTAAATCATTTTATTAGCCACTTAAGTTTTAATTGTGTCAGTGGGTTCTAGTTAATTCAATTGGTAAAGTCTCTGATAGTTGATTAGAGAAATATTATTTTTATTTCAATCTATTTTTATAATTGTGAATAATATTTTATAACATGTAAGAGCATTCTTACCAAAAGTTCTAAAAAAGTTAGCATTTTAAAAACCTACTTTATTGATTTTAACACTTTATTTTACAATACATCATACATCAAAACTTCTATTTTTTTACAACTTCATTTAAAATAGGTGAAAAACTCATTTTAGTCCCTACATTTTCACCCGATTCCTACTTTGGTCCCTAACTTTTTTTTCCACCGATTTTAGTCCCTATCCTGAAAAACGCCTCTCGTTTTCGTCCCTGACGTTACATCAGAGACGGAAATTGCATAGCTAGCAAACGGCACAGTGCTAAAAGCTGACGTGGCTATTAAAATAATAATAAAAAATGTCACGTTAGCATTTAAATTAAAAAAAATTAATTTATTATTTTTAACTAAATAAAAAAAATTAAAAACAGAAATTAAAAAATATATATATCAGATTGATTTGCATTTGAATTCATCAACTTTTATTTGGTTTAGTCAAATTGGGTGAGCTAACATTCATTGTTCCACTTAGTCTTTTTGGGCTGGTTTTTCTTAATACACAATTTTAAGTGGTGGTCACAGTTTAAAACTAGTAACAATTTGTTACCTAAAATTTGTTGTGGAAATGTTATAGACATAAATAATAAAATATCAGACAGGGACCTACAGATATAAAAAATATTGTGAAAATGTTGTGAAATTTTATTGCATTCCTAGACTTCTTTTTTGGTTTAGTCAAAATTCACTGTTTCAAGCACGATTTTCTTCAGTTGCCGTTTAGTTTTTTAATTTTTTTTAATGCACAATTTAAAGTGGTTTGCTCTATTTAAAACCAAAAATAATTTGTCACCTAAGATTTGTTGTGAAAATATTATAAACATAGCATTACTCTAAAATAAAATAATAAAATATTAGACCAGGGCCCACCATAACTAAAAATAAACATAATATGAAAATATCATGACATTTGTTGTGTTTCTAGACTACTTTCTTGGTTTAGTCAATTTATTGACCCAAAATTCACCTTTGTAAGCACAATTTTCTTGGGCTGATTTTTTTTATCATATTGTTTAAAGTAAAAAAAAAAAAAAAAACACATAGTTTTACGCACCAAAAAATAAAATTGTGTAAAAAGCTTTTTTTTTCCCCTTTATGTTTAGGGTAGTTTCATTCTCCCCTAAGCTTTAAAGGTTAAATGATTTTATCCTTTATGTTTTGTAAATGAGTTTATACCCCTACTATTACTATTATAGTTAAACCTTAATGAAATCTTATTACTCCTAGAATATTCCATTGTACAATGTCTTAAATATCCTACTAATTTTAATGTCCCAAAAATGTTATTTGTGTATTTTGAGTTTTATGTGGCGGTCATAATTGGAAGGTAAGAATGATGATGTCTATGGTTTCTATTAGTTACTTAGAGAACACTAATTTATTAGAGGTTTAAATCTTCTAGTCTTATAAGTTTATCTAATGAAAACTTCAATAACATATGTACCTTTTTTTTCCTGTTTAAAAGAGTGTTTATTAAAAATTAAATAAGCTAAAAATCGTAATTACACTCATAAATAAGATGACAAAGAAGGAAATATGAATAACATAATATATTAAGCAAGACTTAGGTACAGTACTTAGTGTTGTTCCTTAGGTTTTTCTTTTAAGATTCTGCCATGTGAATATTTTTTCATGGGATAGAAGAGTATTTTTTAGTTAAGTAGCCACATGATTGAATTTTAAAAGGAGAACCTAAGAAACAGTACCTAAATTTTTTCCAAATATATATTCATTGTAGATGGTTGTAGGTATTTAATTTGATGAAAAGTTTCAATTGTAGCATTTATCATCATTTATTGTAAAATTTTAAATATTGTGACAATGTCTTATAAAAACTTAATTGTTTATTATTAGAAGTTGATAACATTCGTTATCATTCTTAGTAGAATTTTTTTATGAGTAAATATTGCCTTTAGTAAAATAGGATCTAAGAAATTATCATATTAAATATAAATTAATGTGTTAAATAACTATACTAAATTTAAGTACATGATTTCATACTTCTTCAAAAAAAAAAAATGTATCTTAGTTTTTTTGCTTAAAAGGCAGCACATGCCTTGCACGTGCAACCCAACCTAGTATCATACCAAATTTATCAACCTTTGGAAAGAGATAATACCTTTATCTGTCTTTCTCTTTATAAAGTTTAATTTTGTTATCCAATGAAAAAAAATATGCTGATTCTAATAATGATAGATACTCACCTTTTGAATGCAATTTTGGTTTCTTGATAATTTTCTAATGTTAGGTGTTTTTTTTTTTTTTTTGAGGGGGTGATGTTATGTGGTTGATATATATATATATATATATATATATATATATATATATATATATATACATATATATTGCTGAATAATGTGCTTGAATTTATGGCTAATTTTGAAACCCATCAAATAGGTGAATCAATCAAATTTGCAAGATCTTAGAACCATTTGAGAATCAATATTTTTTTTTTTAAACTATTGAGATTATAGATTGTGATTAATGTATAATAAAAGTAATATTAGTGATGATTACATGTATTAGTGATATTACACTAATCACTTTAATGTATCTGATTATTTTTAAAATTGTTGATTGATGTTAGGCAAAGGACTAGTGGGCCGAGTCTAGCATCCTACAAAGATGGAGGCTCAATTGGGTTGAGAATAGCATCACGTTAGCGCTAGTCTACCACCCTTTAAAGGAATAAAATTGTCCATTTACCATCCGTTATAATTTTTGGTGCAGTTGATAAGTGCTTAGTCCTAACAATTGGTATTGTAAGTGCTTGGTCATAACAAACCAACATTTGACTTAAAGCAAGCAGTTTTTAATTGACACATTGATTAGATCCTTCTATACTATACAGAAACAAACTAACAAAGTCGTGGCTGCGAACAAAAGCAACGTTGGTCCTTTGGTATTTCTAGGATTGTTGATGAGTTTAGTTTCATTGGATTGACTTGTTTTGCTTAAAAATAAAGATATAAAGTAAATAAATCGGAGAATAAACTTAGCACAACACAATGACTACTCCCATGGATGATATTTCATAAATAACAATACATCAATTTTTTTTAATTAACTCTGCACATACAAACAAGATCAAATATGCAAACAATAGCTATCAACAAGGATAGAATGCCTTATAGTTCAATTAGTTGACACTTTTTAATGTTTCTAACAAACATATCCCAGATCCAAATTCTCACTCTCCCCAAACTATTAGATTATCAAAAAAAATAAGGGTAGAGTGTCATTGGGTATTAGCCTATTAGCAAGTCAAGTTAATTTTATTTGTGATATAAATCTCTATGAAATTAATTTTGCACCGTTATAGAAACTTATAATACATTAGATATGTATAAATTGTTGTAAGATTTTTGTCTTCCATCACATACTATCCTTTTGAAATTATATATTTTATTTTTTCCAAAAGACAAAAGAGGGAGAATGGCTATGTCTATATATATTATATGTAAGCAAGCCAAATTTAGTGCACATATTCATCTTATTTAATATGATAAACTCACGTATAGAACACAAGATGATATGCAAAACTGTGTTAAAATGTGAAAACTGCATTGAGTCAATTATCTTGGTTCTAACAAAACAAAAGGTGTGGAAAAATCAGGTGCAAACTCTTTCCACAACGAAGAAAGTGGATAATCTGTGAAAAAGGCCATCTGATCATCCCATCAGCAATTCGGACATGGGCCTTACTTAACTTCAAAAAAAAAAAGTTACAGGCCACACTCCAGCCCATCAAGAGAAGCTTTAGACTAAGCTTTTGCCCTTCCTGAATCAACTCCAAGTGGGCCTTGTGATTTCGGACTTACCGACTCACTACATCAGCATTACTATTTGTAAAAAAAAAAAACTTCTGTGTTTTTGACATTTCGTAGCAATTTCCATATAAAAAAAACTGTATATAATTGCTGTGTGAACCCAAAAAGGTTTGAAAGATAGAAGTTAAAAACTACAGTGGTGCGTGCACATGAGCATATGAAAAGATTGCTTTAGGTCCGTTTGGATAGAGGTTATTGCTGAAAACTGAAAACTGAAAACACTGTAGTAAAATAATTTTTAAATATGTGAATAGTACCGTGAGACCCATTTTTAATAAAAAAAATTCTGTAAAGTGAAGTTTATGGGTCCCATAAACAGTACACAGGACCCATAAATGTGCTGAAAGTCAGCAAAATGAGGCTACTGTTCATGCACAATAATATAAACAGTAGCCTTGTTCCCTATGAAACGCATGCAGAAAAAAAAAAAAAACACTGAAGTCGCAGACGCCCCTTTTTTCATCCGTATCCAAACCCGTCCTTAATAATGGCGAGGAGTGGAAAGGAAACACTCGTGGTCCACACGGTTTTCCCTGCTTTAAATAATTGATGCAAGTTGGGGAACCATGCTTGTTTTATTCAGTCTTGTACCCAACAACTATTTGTTCATACTTTCATCGATCGAAGCACTCAAAAAGCAGGGTCTCTTCGATTATTGATGCCAGCTAAGGAACTGTGCATTTTGTACCCTACAACTACGTGTTTTGCTATCATCCATGCATTCAAAAAGCAGGGTCTTTTCTTTTATTCCACTTGAATAGTCCATCCCACTATCACAGATTGTTCTAGTTTTACTCTTACCCACCAGTTCTCAGTTCTCACAAAGATTAGCATTCATTCAATTCTCATTAATTAAGAAATGGCGGAAGGAGCTCTGTTTGACGTTGCTAATGGAATCATCGGGAAAGCGGCCAACCTAGCACTCCAAGAGATCGTGCTCATCTGGAGTGTCAAAGACGACATTGCAAAACTTGGGGAGACAGTTTCCACTATCAAAGCTGTGCTTCTGGATGCAGAGGCGAAGCAACACAACAGTGAAGTGAGTGAAGCGATCAAACTGTGGCTGAAAAGGCTCAAGGATGCCATGTGTGATGCGGATGACTTGCTGGATGAAATCTCCACTGAGGCCTTGCGACGGGAAGTGATGACCCGTGACAAGAAGGCAAAAGAGGTACGCATCTTCTTTTCCAAATCTAACCAGCTTGCATACGGTCTTAGAATGGGTCATAAGGTTAAGGCCATGAGGGAGAGGTTTGATGCGATTGCAGCTGATAGGAATAAGTTTGGCTTAGAAGAATGTTCTAGGGAGAGACAAGTTCGGTATAAGACAAGAGAGCAGACTTACTCTCATGTACATGCTGAAGCTGTTATAGGGAGGGAGGATGATAAGAAGGCTATTATTCAATCTCTGTTGGATGCCAATATTGAAGAGAATGTTTCGGTCCTTCCGATAGTGGGATTCGGAGGCCTAGGAAAGACAACAGTAGCTAAACTTGTCTTCAATGATGAACAAATCAAGAAACATTTTGAGCTAAAATTGTGGGTTTGTGTGTCTGATAATTTTGATGAGAAAATAATTGTTGAGAAAATTATGGAGTGTGTAAAAAATGAGAAACCAAAAGACCTTGAAATGAACACATTAGTCAATAATCTTCAAAAAGAAATTAATGGAAAAAGATACTTGCTCGTGTTGGATGATGTGTGGAACGAGAATCATGAAAAATGGCTTAGATTGAGAGATATTTTGATGGGTGGCGCAAGAGACAGTAGAATATTGTTGACTACACGTAGTGAAATAGTGGCAAAGATTACACAATCTATGCAACCCCACAAGTTAAAGGGTTTAGATGAAACACAGTCTTGGTCTCTATTTAAGAAGATGGCATTTGTAGAGGGTGAAGAGCCTAAGAGTGCAAGTTTTGAAAATATTGGGAAGGAGATTTTGAAGAAGTGTGGAGGGGTTCCGCTTGCTATAAGAACAATAGGAGGCCTGTTGTCTTTACAAAAATCTGAAAGAGAGTGGGTATCATTCAAAAACAATGAACTTTTGAATATATCTGAGAAAGATGATGATATTTTACCAACATTAAAGTTGAGTTACGATCATCTCCCATCACATTTGAAGCAATGCTTTGCTTTTTGTAGTATATTTCCAAAGGATTATGAGATTGAAAAGGCGAGTTTGATTTATATGTGGATGGCGCAAGGATTCATCAATTCGTATAATGAAAATAAATGTCCAGAAGATGTTGGTGATGAGTATTTTATGGATTTGCTTTGGAGATCGTTCTTTCAAGAAGTTGAAGAAGATGAACTTGGCAATATTTCAACATTCAAAATACATGATCTCATGCATGATATAGCAATACAAGTAACGGGATCAGGGAGCACCACCATTTATTCAAAAGAGAAAGACATTGACAAGAAAACTCGTCATGTGTCATTTGGACATACAATATACTCATCATCGGAGATTCCAATCTCATTATCCAAAGCAAGAAGGATAAGAACATTTCTTTTGCCATGTCAACCAGAGTATGCTACCATAAAATCAAATGATTCAATTTCTAGTGAAATTATTGCAAGTTTTAAGTTCATACGCTTGTTGGATATGCATAACATGGGGATTAAAACAATTTCAAGTTCTATCAAAAAGTTGAAGCATTTAAGATATCTTGATCTTTCTAAGAATGAAGGCATTCAGATGCTTCCTAATTCTATTGTCAAGTTGTACAATTTGCAAACACTGAAACTCTCTGAGTGTGAAAACCTTAAAGAATTGCCAAAAGGTATTGACAAATTAGTCAACCTCAGGTTTCTTGAGATTGATGGGTGTTCGGGTTTGACTCATATGCCAAATGGAATGGGCCAATTGACTAATCTACAAACATTGTCAAGATTTGTGATGACTAAGGGTAGGATTGATTCAATGCCTAGGAGTAGCAGTGAATTAAAGGAACTTGGCAGACTAAATGAACTAAGAGGAAATCTGTCAATTGAAAATCTCAAACACGAAAAAGATGCCGCATTAGAGTATAAGGATGCAAATTTGAAAGAGAAACATCGTCTTGATAGGTTGGACTTAAATTGGGTAGACGAAGCCACTGATGAGACAGGTGCTGGTTATGATGACATGTCATTGGAAGCCTTGCAACCACATATAAATCTTAAAGCATTGAGTTTAAATCAGTACGGGGGAGTGATATTTCCACATTGGCTTGTGTCGCTCACAAATCTTGTCCAATTTAAATTAGATTCATGTAAAAAATGCCAATATCTTCCACCGTTGGACCAATTGCCTTCTCTCAAATTTATTTATCTGGACCAATTGGATTGTTTAGAGCACATATCAGATTCAGAGAGAGATAACAGTGATTCTTTATTCTACCCATCTTTGGAGAGACTCGATATTTCAAATTGCCCTAATTTAAAGGGATGGTGGCGGGGAAGGAGGGATTCTCTTTCTTCATTTCCTCGTCTTTCCTTCTTAAGAATTTGGGATTGCCTTAATCAGCTGACTTCCTTTCCTTTGTTTCCATATCTCGAAACGTTGTGGCTACATAATTGTAGCTTGAACTTGAAGCAGTTAATGGAGAGGCTGATGACAAACAACAAGACTTCAGGGAATCTACCATCAATCGCTTCTTCTTCTTCTTCTTCTTCTTCTCCTTCTACAATTGTTGCCCCTCTCTCCAAATTAAGTTTCATTAGGTTATACGAAACAAAAGAAGCTTTGCCAGAGGAGTACCTACGAAATCTCATTTCTCTCCGTACTCTACAGCTAGACAAATGCCCTCTTCCTCAAGGCATGCGATATCTTACTGCACTTCAACGTCTGGAAGTTAAGTACTCTGAGGTGGTTGATTTATCCAATGATTGGGATGAGATGGAATGGCAAGGACTTAGGAACCTTCTCGAATTGTTAGTCTGGTCACTTCCGAAGTTGGTCTCTCTCCCAATGGGACTTCAATATGTCAGCTCTCTACAATTTCTCAGCATTTCGAGCTGTCGTAGTTTGATAGCTATACCCGAGTGGATCTGCAAACTTATATCTCTTCAAAAGCTTTCAATTTCGGGTAGCCCTAATTTGGAATCATTGCCAGAAGGAATCGGTGCCCTTACCTCTTTGCAAACACTACTAATTTGGCATTGCCCTAAATTGGAATCATTGCCAGAAGGATTCAGTGCCCTTACCTCTATGCGAACACTAGAGATAGAAGGATGTCCCATCTTACTGAAAAGATGCAAGAAGCAAATCGGGGAAGATTGGCATAAAATTTCTCACATTCCCAATTTGAAAGGAGATTTGTCTCGGCAAGAAGAAGAGCCAGGTATATAAAAGTCACCATTTTACTCCCTACCTTCAATTATAAAACAAAAAAAAAAAAAAAAAAATCCAAAAGCCCAATTCTTCTTCTCCATTGCTCTCTCTCAACGTCTGTATCTCTTGGTGATTAAATTTTAGATGAAGAAGAACCAAATGAAGAAGCAAAGGAACCTGCTCGTCAGAATTGGGAGTTAATTAAAGCTTTGGGGTGCTGCAATTGTTCAACTCAGCAACTTACTCACTGGTACTATCTCCTTTCTTTTGTTTATCTGCTAATAATTTTCTCATAGATTAATTTCTTAGATTTTATTAAATTCCATCTTTGGATTTACAACCGGGTTGATGTGGTGATGTATTTGATTTCCCATTGTGTAACAGAGTCAAAATTGGCGAAAGGTAATATTACTAGGAGAATTGAATCAGATAACCATGCGATAGGAATCAGCTCATTGTACAGGTATACTGTTGCTTCAGTTCCATTTTATATAAAGCTTCCAATTTGCTGTTCTATAGATAATCTCATGTATCACAATTTATTATGTAAGTTAAATCACCATCGGATCATGCTTTATAATAAAATATAATTTTCAAGCATCATGGTTTTACGTTGAAAAATTGCTTGATTTTTAGAAGGAAAATGTTACTATATGTTACCAAAGCAATGAACTATCTAAATTTTCTCACTTTGTTGATTTTAATGTTGTTAGTTGGTTTGAGCTATAAAAAAACGAAAAAAAGAAAAAGGAATCTTCCACTGACTTGTTTTATAACACCAAATATACTTTATAGAGATCAGGTGCGTATTAATTATTGTTGTTGTGATTACAGAAATATTGCAATCAAGACGGTTCCATTTTCTTAAAGCTATTTTTTCTACGGATAGTAACAGTGATGCATCATTTTAGTGCGAGCGCTTTAGGCTTTTATCAAGCGCTTTAGGCTTTCTCAAGTGAATCATCAATGGAGGTAATGTATATACAATATTCTAACCTCCCTCTCCAGTGTTCTTTGTCCTTGTTCTCTCTTAACTTTGCCCTTTGGTTTCAGGTTAATGAGTTTGTCATTTATTGGCTTTATATGCAAAAACCTGAGGAGAATTGGATGCTAAAGCAGGCAAGAATTTAAGAGTGCGTGTTTTTTTCCAAACTAGCCTATACGAGGTTTACACAGAAACTAGGAGAAAATAATGGTAACTATCTCATACCTTACCAAATTAAATCTTTCCTCATAGGTTTGGCTTCAATTTTTGTGGGTGTTTAATCATATTTTTACTAGGCTACTTTGACCAGCTAGGCGAGAATGCTCTAAAAACTCAAGTATACTAGCGACACCAATATGGTCCAATGGTATAATAGTGCTTTAAGCACTTCTTATAAATGACTATTAACTATTCTCAATAAAACATGATACTGTTTTGCAGGGAAAGGCAAAAGATCAACGGTAATAGCTATCATAATTGCTGCTACAATTGCTGCCTCTGTGGTGCTAGTCATTCTGCTTTACTGTTTTCGAAGGAGGAGAGCAAGAATGAAGTCCAGTGACATGAAAGAAGAGAATACTCAAAAATCTGATGGCCTCCTCCATTATCATGGTATGCAAGTGGAATCCTTTCATTAACGATGCATTTCAAGCCACACGTGAGGGAGTGTTAAAAGCTATATAATTTAGAATGTGAAAAGTTAACAAATATCTTAAGAAATTGGCTAATGAACTATCTTTTTAAAAAAATATTATGGAAATAGAAAAGAAAAAAAAAAAAAAACTAACTTTTTACAGAGCTTTTAAATTTTTTATAAAAGTGATATTATCCAGTCAAGACAAATCCTTGTTTATTTTTATAAAGCTATTTCTTCTACTGATAGTAACAGTAAAACCTAATGCATCATTTTAATGCGGGTGCTGTAGGCTTTTATCATGTACATTTATATAGCCAGCTTTCTACAACAATATGCGGCTTTCTCAAGTGATTTATCAATGAAGGTAACTCACATACAATATCCTAACCTCTCTCTCAAGTGTCCTTTGTCCTTATTTCTTTTGGTTCTTCTTTCACATCTTCAATATGTGAGTGTAATTGATGATTGTTGTAATTTGTTCCTGTCCATTTACATACTAACATCAATTCTTGTTTTACTGTATTTCACATGCATCAGCACAAGACAAGAAGTGGAGAGTAAATATAGGGCCCCATGTATAGGTGATGTAGTGCTTTTAATCTCAAAGTACATTGAGATACAGGGATGATTGCTTTCATATACTCTGCATATAGCCTCAGGACTCCTGTGAAAGGGAAGCCTACTTATCTAAAATCGTAATGGTCTAACTACTGCTTTTGTATATTTTGGTATTTTAGATTTGCAACTTTTACTTCTCCTGAGTCTGTTTCTAGGTATAATTTTTGTATATCCTTTATTTTTTCCCTCTTAATATCCAATGATACTTCCCCTAGTAATGCCAAAGCTGTTTCACTAGTTCGTATAGCAAACGAGATATGCTTGCTTGCATCATAGTGCTTCTTTTAAGACATTTTAGCTTTATCTATTGAATGGGAAAGGGGGAGGAAGATGAGGAATTTAATTCCTGTGAACTAAAATAATATGAAAGATAAGATTGGAAACTAATTTTTGTATCTTTTATCACTTATTTGAAGAATGCAGGAGGAAATAGGTCATGAGTGCATTAACCTGCTCACATGAGTACAACTGTACTTTTATTCACTTTTAGTAAATCAGTAATTCAACACATAGTTGATTGTTTCAAAGTGAAATATAAAATAATAATAATAATAATAATAATAAATAAATAAAAGTAAATGATGACATGTGTTATCTTGTAGGGATTCATTTGCAAAACTATTTCATATTTTTTTTAGCATCTCTTGAATCTCGATTAGAACGTTGTTTTCTTAAGTTGGGAATTCCTTCATAAATCTGCAGCTTGCGTTATAATCAAATGCTTAGGATACAGTTTATGAGAAAGAATGTAACATGAGATGTTGGTCAATTAATGCAGGTCAACAAAAACAAATGAAGTTTTTCAAACAAATTTGTGGAATCCAAGTTCCTGTGCTAGATGATGACAATTTTTCAATGAGAGTATTGGTGAGTGAGAATCTTTATCATTTAAGAGCTGAATCAGGAAACTTGTGTTGAAGAGCTTAAGATTATTCACTTTTGAATTGGTTGCAAGGAAAAAAAAAAAAAAAAACTAGTATCCTCAGGAACTGAAAATTTTGGGTTCCATGAGTAAACTATGTTTCATAGATATATTTGCAGCCAGGTCTAGATTGAATGTTAAAAGAGAGCAAAACTGAATTGATATTCACAGTACAATGCCATCATCAAAAAGTAATAACAAGGAACCTAGACTAACCCCATTTTGATCCTAGTAGCACTGAGTAACTTGTCTTATAGGTAGAGATAACTTGACCTACAAGTATAGGCTTAAAAAAAACTATGGGCTGTAATATGTTTGGGCTCAAGGGCCCTAATGTAACTAAAACATAATACAGAAAATTAAGAATGTTATGATGAAATTACAGTACACAAACATAACACTTTGTTTTACTTTGGGTTCTTGATGCTAAATCAGGTTGACCATTTGATTGTGGAAAGTTTTGCTCAAGGAGGACGGTGATCACATTAAGGGTTTATCCAACTGAAGCAATTGACTGGAGTTCTTCCGCATGAGCTCTTGAAGCCATTCTCAAAGCCAGGGGTCATTGGTGGGGGAGTTGCTAATAGCATATCCATCTAATCCAATGGTGATAGTATAATTTTTCAAATAAAGTAGTCGCAGACCCACACGATGCGTGGAAATAAATAATATTTTGTAATTATAATATAATGTATAATTTGTTCCCTAAAATTTGTTGAAAATAATCTGTTCTTCCTTAAAATTAAACAATTTCTATTCAGTCCGAGTAGGAAAAAGCTAACATAAGAAATGAAATTCATACATTAGTTTCATGAATTCTGTTTGCTTTAATAGCATTTTTTGTCAATTAGATAACGTTAAGACCTTTTGAACCATTTTAAAATATGAAGATGATTCTAGAATATATGTCAAAGTTGAGGACAAAACATAGAATTTAACCAGGAAAAAAAAGACCTGGTTTTCTTTAAGTACTTGATCTCAGATATGTTACTTATAAACGTGACATTGTCCTTGTATACAATCTGAAAATTCTAGTTTTAACTTTATGCCAGCAAAATACATTAATAGAATGCCACATGTTTTTTAAGAGTAAGAAGTACAAGACATGTTATTGTGTCTAGTTGAAATTTGAAAAAGAATTGGAATGTGATATGTTGTAGAATGTAGCTTTAAACAGAGTAGTTCCTGAATAAAAAGCTATAATGATTAATGGTTATGAACATATACCATTTGATTGTACTATACAATTATGTTATCTGAGATTGTATAATAAAGGACAGTGGCAACTACATAAGATCATCAATAACTGAAACTTTGTGATGCTTCATTATTTTGACAATGTAGACCCTTTGTCGGAACAAAGAAGCAGCAGTGTATATGTGCCTAGGGACGAGGCATTCTCAGAGGTGAAGCAGTTGACATTTTCAGCAAAGACCCCAAAATCTGTGATGCATGCACTGCTGCCTCAGCTTGAGATATCACTTCTTGACCCCCACTTGGGATTTCCACACTTCACTGCCATAGACTCACTATATTGTGAAGGACTCACATTGCCTAAGCCTACAAATGCCAGCTTCTTTCAGTCAATACTACCAAGGCTTGTGAAGGCTGTAACTGATACTCAAGAGAATCTTTTGCCCTTTGAGACCCCTGCATTCATTGATAGTATGCATCTCATTCTCTTTGTATGACTTTCACTCTCTCTATCTTTGTCTCTGTCTGGCTCTCATTTGTATACATGAATCTTCTTTTGCAGGAGATAAATTTGCTTGGTTCAGGGATGAAGAATTTTCTACGCAAACTCTAGCTGGTCTTAACCCATGTAGCATACAACTAGTTACGGTATGCATTTTTCATGGACTTCTACAAAGAAGAATTTAAATAATATAAAATATTTATTTCCCAATGTCCATCTACATGTATACACTTAGTGAAGGTACTTCGCTACATAGGCAGTTCATGCTAAACACTAGTTTCATCTTCACACTTTGAATTTTTGTTAGAGAGAGGAAGCAAAAGTCATAATTAATGTGGTGTGGCCTATTGGCCTATGCCCACAACAGAAAATCCTTGACGACCATATCTTTGTTATTTGAATTATTGTCCTACAATGAACCCAATGTAAGATACATGCAGTAGATAATACTAGGCTAACCTTAGGGTTGTAGTACTTGTGTGAGTATGATTAGTTTGCTTGCTGTAAAAGTACATAGGTACATTACATAGACCTCAAATGAGTTTAGGTCTCTTGAGCCATAATATTTTCAAGATTCAGAACAAAAGAAATATGTTCGATTTGCAAATTTGCTATATATCAAATGGCTAAATATCTGAGTTATTCAGTGGAAAAATTTATTTATAATCTTAAATGGCATTAAAATTTGTGAGTTATGTCATGCAGGATTGGCCCATGAAGAGTAAGCTCAATCCTAAGATCTATGGACCACCTAAAACTTTGATTACAACAGAACTAGTGGAACGAGAGATCAGAGGCATTATGACCGTTAATGAGGTTACATATGTACGCAAAATTAGATGTCAATCTCGCTATGATCCTTTCCTTTTGATGCTAATACTCCACTCAAAGTGTGCCTATAAATTTGCCTCTCTTTGTACAGTTACAATTGCTACTTGTCCGAATAGTTATTTTCAACATTTGCATCTCATTATATTTAATCTAAATATGCTTTAATGCTAAGTGTGCAGATAGGTATACATGTAATAAAAACTAAAAGATAAAATTTTTATTACATGGGAAATCTTGAGAAGCAAAAAGTGCTCCCATCATTGCATAGCATGTTTTACCTGAATTTCCAATGATTATCTAACTATATCATCTTGCACTTACCTCTCTTCATAGGCAATCCACTTGAATGGTTGATGAATGATTCCTCTAATTTCCATGGTTGCAGGCCTTGAAAAGTAAGAGGCTATTTGTGTTAGATTATCATGATCTGTTACTACCTTATGTGAACAAAGTAAGAGAGGTAGAAGGGACTACATTATATGGTTCAATGGCATTGTTCTTCCTTACTAAGGATGGCACACTAAGGCCTGTTGCCATTGAACTCACTCGGCCTCCAACTGGTGACAAACCCCAATGGAAGCAGGTTTTTACCCCAACGTGGGATGCCACAAGTTGCTGGCTGTGGAGGCTGGCTAAAGCTCATGTTTGTGCTCATGATGTTGGTTATCACCAGCTTGTCATTCACTGGTGAGCACTATGCAAACATGAACTCAAATCATGATAAACTGGCATTGCAATCAACTTCTTTAGTGACTGATTTTGGACAACCCTGAAACTATGGTTAAAGAATTCCCCTTGATATCATGCTAGTTTTCTACTTGGGCTCAGACAAATCACAATTGTTATCATTGATTTTTGGGATTCTTTCTCTGTACTTTTGCAGGCTACGGACTCACTGCTGTACAGAGCCATACATAATTGAAGTGCAATGCATCCAATTTACAGACTTTTACATCCTCATTTCAGATACACAATGGAAATCAATGCTCTTGCCCGAGAGAGCCTCATTAATGCAGGTGGGATAATTGAAAGCGCCTTCTCACCGGCTAAATACTCCATTGAACTCAGTTCTGCTGCTTGCAACCAGCTCTGGCGGTTTGACATGGAAGCATTGCCAGCAAATTTGATTAGAAGGTATTGCAGATGATCAAAATAATATAAGATTGTTCTAGTTTTATTCATGGTTCCTATAAGGCATAATCAGATGAAAAGTTTTCTGTGGTTATAGTTATTGCCCGTTTGGATTCACATTTCCCACCATGTTTACGTTTTCAGCTTTTTTTTCTTTTCTTTTTTTTTTCTCCAGTGCATGAACAGGAACCGCACTGTTCATGCACATGGATTCAAAGTGCACTGTTTATGCACTGTTCATGGGACTCACAAGCACTTTATTCAGAAAAAAATATTAAAAATGAGGCCTACGGTACTATTCACACATTTAAAAATTATTTTACTACAGTGTTTTCAGTTTTCAGCAATAAGTTTTCATCTTTCAGGTTGCTCCTTTTTCCCTCAGCAATTTCTCAACTTCTTGATACTTAATGAATTATCAAGCTTGCAAATTACTTTGCATAACACCCTCATTGAAATTTCAAAACAGTATTGTTGATCAACAGGGGAATAGTGTCCTTGACTAGAATGGCGAAAAAGAATACATGTGACCGATAATGACTAGACTGTTGAAGTTCCATGGCTGATCCCAAAATTTGGAGACTAAGGCTTGAGTTTGCTGTTTTTTCAGGGGAATGGCAGTTGAGGATCCAACAGCTGAGCATTGCCTGAGGTTAACCATTGAAGACTACCCTTTTGCCAATGATGGTCTAATCCTTTGGGATGCCATTAAGCAATGGGTAAGTGATTATGTGAACCACTACCACCCTGAACCATCTCTTGTCCAGTCTGATGGGGAGCTTCACGCTTGGTGGACAGAAGTTAGAACAAAAGGCCATGCAGACAAGAAGGATGACTGTCCTGGAAACACCAGAAAATCTATGGCAAATTTTAACAACCATAATCTGGGTACTGTTGGACACCATGCAGCTGTGAACTTTGGGCAGTATGTGTTTGCTGGTTACTTCCCTAACTGGCCTACTATAGCTCCAACCAACATGCCAACTGAGAATCCATCTGATGAAGAATTCAAGAACTTTCTGAAAAAACCAGAAGTTGAACTGTTGAAATGCTTCCCTTCACAGATTCAAGCAACCAAGGTGATGGCTGTTTTGGATGTTCTATCAAATCACTCACCAGATGAGGAGTATCTTGGTGAGAATATGGAACCATGTTGGGAAGAAAATCCTGTCATAAAAGCTGCATTTGAACAGTTTAGTGGCAGACTGAAGGAGCTTGAAGGAATCATTGACGAGAGGAACACCAATTTGAAACTGAAGAATATAGTTGGAGCTGGAGTCGTACCACATGAGCTCTTGAAGCCATTCTCAAAGCCAGGGGTCACTGGTAGGGGAGTTCCTAATAGCATATCCATCTAATGCGATGGTAGTAACATCAGTTTTTGTGTAAATAAAATTGGGTACGTGTACTGAGGAATTTCACTACTCTTCCATCCCATGTGATTTTCTTGCTCTTGGATAAGATGGTTAGAACTTAAAATGCTATTAGTTCAATTCCAATCGGATCTAATTTTTGGTTACCACAATAATTGTAGACAAAACCATAAGTTCTACTGGGAAAAGTCCCCCCATGTCTCAAAAGATACTACACCTGCAAAAATTAAATCAACATAGTTGATTGTTTCAAAGTGAAATAAAAAAGAAAAAGAAAAAAAGTAAATGATGACATGCGTTATCTAGTATGGATTCATTTGCCGAACTATTTCATATTTTTTTAGCATCTCATGAATCTCGATTAGAATGTTGTTTTCTTGAGTTGGTAATTCCTTCGTAAATCTGCAGCTTGCGTTATAATCAAATGCTAAGGATACAGCTTATGGGAAATAATGTAACATGAGATGTTGGTCAATTAATGCAGGTCAACAAAAGCAAATGAAGTTTTTCAAACAAATTTATAGAATCCAAGTTCCTGTGCTAGATGATGAAAAGTTTTCTATGAGAGTATTGGTGAGTGAGAATCTTTCTCATTATAGAGCTGAATCAGGAAACTTGTGTACTAAACAGGAAACTTGTGCTGAAGAGCTTAAGATTATTCACTTTTGAATTGGTTGCAAGAGAAAAAAAAAAAAAAAATGAGTATCCTCAGGAACTGAAAATTTTGGATTCCGTGAGTAAACTATGTTTCATAGATATATTTGCAGCCAGGTCTAGATTGAATGTTAAAAGAGAGCAAAACTGAATTGATATTCACTGTACAATGCCATCATCAAAAAGTAATAACAAGGAACCTAGACTAACCCCATCTTGATCCTACAAGTATAGGCTTAAAAAAAACCATGGGCTGTAATATGTTTGGGCTCAAGGGCCCTAATATAACTAACACATACTACAGAAAATTAAGAATGTTATGATGAAATTACAGAACACAAATAGAACACTTTGTTTTACCTTGGGTTCTTGTCCTAAATCAGGTTGACCATTCGATTGTGGAAAGTTTTGCTCAAGGAGGGAGGACAGTGATCACATCAAGGGTTTATCCAACAGAAGCAATTGACTGGAGTTGTTCCATATGAGCTCTTGAAGCCATTCTTAAAGCCAGCGGTCACTGGTGGGGGAATTGCTAATAGCATATCCATCTAATGCAATGGTGATAGTATCATTTTTCAAATAAACTAGTCGCAAACCCACACGATGCGTGGAAATAAATAATATTTTGTAATTATAATATAATGTATAATTTGTTCTCTAAAACTTGTTGAAAATAACTTGTTCTTCCTTAAAATTAAACAATTTCTATTCATTCCAATTAGATCTATTTCGGTCTAATTTGGTTCACTCGGTCAATTTCAGTCCCATTTGGGACTAATTGGGGCTTAAATTGATTCTTTTTTTAGGTTTTTTTTTTCAAGTTTAGCTCAAAAGTTCTATGTTCTTTTCCTTAATTTTCAGGTTGAAAAATATGAAATTTTATTATATTTGAGTTAAACTCTTTAGTTTTAAGTTAAAAAATACAAACAAAATAAACAATAAAAATAGGAAAAATGAGTCCTAAAAATGAAATAAAATGATAAATATTCATAAGTCCTATTCAGTCTACTTTGGTCCACTTTGATTTTATTCGGTCCATATTGGTCAGATTCTATCCATTTTGGTCCATTTCAGTCTTATTCGGGCTATTTGGTCCACTTAAGTCTTATTCAGTCTATTCTATTCACTTTGATTCTATTCTGTCCATATTGGTCCTACTCAATCTTATGCGGTCCACTTCGGTCCTATGCGGTCCAATATGTTCTTATTCAGTCCATTACGTCTACTTTGGTCTTAATCTGTCCATTCATTCTTATTTGGTTTACTTCAGTCCCCTTCGATCCTATTCAATCCACATTGGTCCACTATTTATTCGGTCTATGTTGGTCCAATTTCGTCCTCCTTGTTCCCATTCGGTTCACTTCTATTAGGTCCAATTTGGTTAATTTGTGTCTACTTGGGTCGATTTTGCTCTACTTCGGTCTGGTTTTGTGCACTTATAAGGGAAAGACATGGTTAGGCTGAGAGAACCTATTCTAAATTCAAATTTATTTTATTTTTTTAAAAAAAAATAGATTTCAAACTCATAATATCTAAAAGATTAAGCGCAACATTTATTGTTGCGACACTTTTGTTTAGCCATATTAATGTAGATTTCAGACCACTCTAATGAGACTAAATTTAAGTGAAATTTTTTCTAAACATGAGGCTAAAATTATTTTCTAAATTTTATTGTACATAATTTATTCTCCCTAAAAATTAAGCAATTTCAAAAAGTAATTTCCGTCACTCTATTTTTACGAATATATAATTTTATCATTTTTTAATGTTTTTGATTGATATTATTCTTTTTTTAAATAATTCATATTCTTCTAACTATTATTATTATGGATTATATTTCTTTTAAGGAGATTATTAAGATAACCAAAACTTATCATATAATTACAATTAATATTACTCAAATAATTAATAATACTCTCAACCCAAACTTGTATTTTTCCATTCTTAAGTAGGTGCATCAAATTGAACTGAAGTGATGTAAAATAGACCAAATGGACTGAATAGACTATAGTGTCCCTCTCATTTATTACAAGGAAATTTGTACCTATCTGGATGATAAATCATTAGACATTCATTCTTGGTTGCCAAGCTCCTTTGAATCTCGACATGGCAGCAAAATTTTTATTTTGTATAAAAGAATTTTGCTATTACTTTAATGTAGCACATAGGGCCGGCTCAAGGTATTGTGGGGCCTAAGGCGACTACTTTAAATATTTTTAAGTGAGTCATATTCTTATATTTTGAATATTAATAGAAATTTATATGTTATAGGAAAATTGATATGTTCTACAAAATTGATACAAATAATGTAGTAAATACTAGGGAAAATGGTGTGGTGATACCTGGATGGCATGGCCCATATTCCCTCCATGAGATGGCATGAAAACATCACTGTTCTCTGAGACTATATAATCTATGGCAGCCATAAGAGATGCCCGATTTGCAAATGGTTCTAGTTCACCACGTAAGGCAAGGTCTTCCTAATTATAAAAACTAGTCACTAATCCGTGCATTACAGGGGATTGTTTTAGATCAAATGTTAATATGTTCAGATTTAAACATCTCTTTAATTTCAACTATTGAAAGCTAAATCATCTCCAATATAAGATGAAAAATGTAATTTGAACATTTCTTGTGACGCAACAGTCAAAATTTTACACACAATATCATTAAAAATGAGATATATACAAATATTATGAAGTAATATATTATAATAATCATAATGTGCTATTACATTTGGTTTAATAAGTTTTTTTTTTAGTCAATTTGGTTCAATAAGTATTACAAAAATATCAATAAATCAAATAAATATACAACTCCGCTTACATCTTAAAATCAATAAATTTACAATTAAAGATATTAAGATCGAGTCAAACTCAAATTGGCAAAATCCGCCGCGAACTTTGTAATTCAACTAATTGGCACCTCTTAGTATTTCCAATGGAGACATTTAGGATTCAAATCCAATAATCTCCAACTATCAAACAAATTGAAGTTGCATTAAAAGAATAAACGTAAAAAATTTATTCCCATAAAAATATTATATTAAGATAAATCCTATGATATATTTGGCTATGTAACAAATAGAAAAGACAAAAAAAGAAAATAATTAGAGAAAATGAATGTCACAAATTGAGAGCTAAGGGGAGAGAGAGTGTGACAAACCTATTAACGTGATCTCCTTTAAAATTAATAAAATCAAACAACTGTTCTTATAGTAAAAAAACCAAGTATTTCACAAATTAACCAAACCAAAAAATTAAAAATAAGGATAGGAGATTAATCCAGAACTTTTTACTATTCTTTAGTGGAAAATAAAATTAGCAATGCATCAAAACCCAATCATCACAAAGATAACAGAACTTCTAGACCATACAATCATCACTGAAAATTACCTATCTAGATAATTTGGACTTCTCAAAACATTTGCACCAATAACATATAGGATTTTGTCATATTTTCCTATTCAAATCACAGTTTCATGCATGTTTTTATAAGGAAGGGCCAGACAAGCAACACTTCACCTCATGAATGTGAAACAAAAAATTTATATATTATAAGTAGGAAACTAAATGAAACTCACAAACATTTTACTTTTTGTACTTAAAACCCCCATACGCATCAATCACTACAATTGGCTTTGATGCTTCAACAATCATGATAGCCCCTGGACATCATTCCAAATTTATATGTTAGAGCAAATGGCTAACTACTTGAATGAGGATAATCTCATCAATACACAACAGTACATTTTTTATTTTTAAAAAAGCACCTAACCATTATTATTGATCACAAATCTGGCGTAGAAGGAGAATAGCATCAAAGATTTCCACCCCAAACATGCCCAAAATTGTGGAAGTCCTTGCAAATAATTTGAGCCTAACTTATCTAAGCATAACCCAACTTCAAATTCTAATGGATGTGGCTACGACTTATGACCCACAAACTCTAATTCTCCCTTTCTCATTTTATTTTTTATTTTTTGTAATACTACTCTTTGAAAAAGTCAACAATAAGTAAAATTAGACAAAGCAAGGAAAAATAAAGCAACCAAGAAAGACTGTTAAATGGTAGGAAGTACAAAGCAACCAAGAAAGAAAATTAAACGGAGACATGTATGGTTCAAATAACGTCACCCCAACTATTTATTTATTTTTAAAAATCCAATATATTAAAAATCTTCATGAAAAATAAGTATTCTATTAGTCTTCATCATGAAATTCAAAAATAAATAACAAAAGTGAGTATACACACAAAACAAATTCAATCTATGCAAGTTATATACAAAACAAAGTGAGTCCTATCTTTTGTCATGTTTAAATACACCATGACCTGAGACCTCAAAAGCTTATATGAAACATGTTTAAATGGTACCATATAGTTTTATTAAAGCATTAAGAATACAAAAGTCACAAATCTAGATATTTGTGGCATTTGTTTCAAGTTTATGCCAAACCAAAACTAAAGCCAGGCCCTAAAAAAACACACAAAAATATACATTTAAATGCAAATTTGTTAAAAAATATATGGTAAAACTGCTTGGAGTCATTTAAGTACATACCATTAATGAAGCATACAAATTGCTAGGTTTTAAGACTTTGGGAACTAAAATATATTAGAACTTCATTTTGCATATGTTGGCACCATGATCAAAACAATGAGTCTAGGTTTAGGCTTGCTCAAAGTTTGTTTAAGTGTAAGTTTGAATCGAGTGTTTTGCAGGAATTTATTATGTAAAACTGTAAGGCTCGATCGTTCAAAACATGCAGTTCCAAAATTCTGCAGAAAAGTTTCAAACGTATCCCAAGCCCAATAAACATGTATGGTTATGTGTTTTACTCCTAATATAAAAGAAAAAACCCTAGCCACGTTTTAGAAGTCTCTGAATAGTTGTGTGTTTGCTCTTGTGTGAGATTTAAGAGGTGTTTACCTTAGAACACACGGAAAGCTCTACCAATATCAAGATTTGGTGGTGGTTCAGTTGCTGCATAAAGAACCATCAAAGAACAACAAAACCTTTGAGAGGTGTCTCAAAGTCACAATAGGAGAACTTGTGCTGTAGCAGATTCAAGAAAGAAGTAGTCTGTGAATTCGGAGCTAGTACGTAGTTGTGGTAGTAAGTTTTCTACTTGAGGTAGCATTAGAATGTTAGTGGTCTAAATCCTTTTGTAAAACTTCAATTCTTTCATAGTGGATCTATTTTTACCTTGAGGTTAGTCAAATCCTCCTCGGGTTTTTTTCATAGTGGATCTCTTTGTGTTCTTTATATTTTCCGCTTTATGTTTATTTGTGTTTAACCTAATCTTGAATAACAATCTTGTTAATCAATTTAGTTTAGTATTATGTTAAACATATTGTGACAAGGGGTCTAAAACCTAACACAAATAATTACCAGCATAGACAATTCAAAGAAAGCTTTTAAGAACCTAAGACCAAGAACTTAATCTGAATAGAATAACATAGCTTTCACCTAATATGATAGGTAACATAGTTGGGTTCATAGATTGTAAATGGATTTTACATATGGATTGTTTGAAAGACATGGAGCATGTATTGTCATGTCATGTGTACTTGTTAGACATTGGGCATTCTCTGTCATGTATTCTATAATTGATTAGTAATATGAGTTAAGCTTGAATTCAAGCCAATGAGTATCTATATACTAAACAAAAGGGAGAAAAGAAAATTCTTACCAAGACAAAATGATAGAAAATTAAGTGAATCCTAGCTTTTCTCGTCTATGTTCCTACTTTGAAATGAGGATTAAAACCAAGAAAACAATTCTACAATAAGAAGTACATCGCACATTAAAAAAAAAAATCTAAAATAAACCATGTGCTAAATGGACATTATATACAGCCAAGACCCTGTATATATTGTGTAAGAAGAACATCTCCATTTACAATTTTTGGACTTAATTCTAGAAAATGAACAAAACAATCAGGTATTTTATCAAACAATTTTTGTGCATGTAACATAGAGTCTAGTTAATTAAGTCCTTAACTCCATGCCAAAATTATAAAGCAATATTTTTTAGAGTGGTGATTGGCAGAGAGAGACAAACAAATCAAAGCTTCAGAGAAACAAAATAGTCAAACACTGAATTAGAAGGTCAAATCAAGGTGACCTAATTTTGGTTGCTAAACAAAAGATGTGATTGCTTCTATTAAATCAAACTATCAAACATTTGACCACAAATATACTATAAAACTTGGAGGACGCTTAATGTCAACACTATCTTTATAAGCCATACCTCGTAGCCGAAGCCCCCTTTTTTCAGTTTGGCTCAAGCATTTTGTTGAACATTTTGAGGGTGAAGGGTTGGCCTCTCTTCTCTTCTCATGCATAAAGAACTATCATAGCCAACTGGTTTCCATCATTTATTTCAAGCATTCCACCATTAAAAAAAAAAAAGATATCTTCTAAAGGGAAAAAAATTACAGAACAGAAAGTCTTTGTTTGTAGACTTCTCAACCTAGTCTAAAACAAAGAGATCAAAAATTGATATCATAGAACACACAGGAGTTGCAACCAAATAGACAGCCAAACTAATTCTCTGCATGCATAATTATGTTGCCTAACCAGATTTTAACATGAGCATTTAGTCAAACCCATATACTAATGTCCATGTGCATAAGTAGCCACTTCCCCAAAGTGCATGGTAAAGTTGATCAAAACATCAATTACAGGTTTGAACTTTGAAGATAACATGTAGTGTATTTATATAATCTAATACTCAATGATTATCGCCAGGAAAAAAAAAAAAAAAGGTTTCAAGAGTATGTTTTACGCAGCCTCTTTTGTGTTGACCACAAATTAATTCAAATTCCTAAATGAAAACCAATCTGACCACAATACTAAAGAATCCAAATTTATAAAAGTGGAATAAAAATACCTTATTGGTGGTCTGATGTTATTTGCGGCCCTCAAATTTTTCTCAATATGTTTATTTTTTTCTCTACTTATAGCTTTGCCAGTACCAATAGTGATAAAGAAGGGTCAAAGAGAGCAGAAGAGGCGAAGGATTTAACCCACCAAATTGTTCAAAATGTTTTTCAAGGGAAAAAACCATAATAAGTAAATAAAAACCAACAATAAAAAAGGCAATGGCACAAACCATAACATTTAGGCTTCAGGGCACTGTCAATTTGATACAACCCATGCACATCAAAGAAAACCTCTTTACTATTTTTAAGCTAAAGAAATCAGGCAAAAGTTTACATGTATAGCACTATATTCAGAAGATATATACTTATGTGATTCCCTTTTAAAAATAAATAAATAAATCAAGCAACATGCCATGCAATTAGCCAACAATAATGGCACAATAAGAATGAAGATATATATTGTGGTTGAAAGCATTCAATGTGTGTGCAAGTGCATGCATGTTCAGCCTAATGTATAGGTCACACAAGGGAAAGCTACTAAATTCTTGACATTCCAAGTCACTTGGTACTATAATATGATGCATGCCAACTGCACATTCTCTCGCATAATTGTCAATCCTGGATGTGACTCAAGAGGTTTCAAAACAATCTACACCAATTTTTGGGTTTTCCCAGCCTAGAAAATCCCCAAAAGAACTCAGAATGAACATGCCCAAAAGAAGCAGTGCTCCAATTAAATAACCCAGCAATAACAAATTCAACACCCTAACAAAACTGATTTAGAAAGTAAACGTAACGTAACAACCATTCACACCACAACACGAAATAGGCAGAAACAAACGTAGAAAGGGGAAAAAAACCATCAAGCAAAAGAATAGAGCACAAAAGAAATTGGGATGTAGGGATACCTCAACTGAATCACCCGGCTTATGTCAGTATTTATATAGATGTGAGGAGAGGAAGGAAGGAAGGAAGGAAGACGGAGAGGCTGCCGTTAGAACTAAACTTGAAACAATGAAACAAAACGTGGGAGACAAGAATTTGAATCCGTGTAACAGAAGGAAAGGGAATACAAAAAGTTGAAACCGTGAAAAAACATCAGGTATGACAAAGGGATTTAGTTGGAAAGGCTTTGGGTGTGGGCTTGGGCTTTACAGTGGAATTAAATGTATAAGAAGTAGACTTTAAAGTGGAAATAGGACTGAAAATAATTTTAGTTTTATTAGTATTTTAAAATTGGTAAAAGTTATTTTAAAATTGAATGAAAAATTTAGAAAAGAGGATGGGAATAACATGGCTACTGTCGTGGTTCAATATGAGTGTAGCAATATTAAATACTACGCTTCAGTTTTTAATAATAGGGTAAAACTTAGGTACAGTACCTTAGGTGCAGTACCTTAGGTTCCCCTCTTAAATTTATGCCATGTGTATAAAATCTACAGCTCAGCAAACGGTGTTACAAGGAATTGCTGTCTCTTTTCTTTTCCTGTACTTTTTCTCATCTTTTCCCTCACATGCGTGAAAACCAAATAACTTCAAACATTTTCACCTTTATTTTTCCAAGAAACAAACAGATTTCAAACAAATTTTTGGCTAAAACTCAACAAATTTCTAGCAAAACCCTTCACAACCATGCCTTGCATTGATTCCGGCCACCATGTGTGGAGGCAGAGTGATTTCCGTTGATCTGGGTTCACTTTATCAATCCATGGCCTGAATTTTTTGTTAATGGTCTCGCCCCTTATTTCCTATGATTAGTTGATCAATAATGAGAAGAAACTTTGTTGAGAGAGGAACTGTGGATTGCCACTGCTGGGTAAGTAATAAAGAGGCGAGGGTTTGAATAAAAAGCCAAAGAAATATTAATCTTCAATTGGTGGGGCAGATCTGAAATCTTAAAATGCCAAAGAATAAAAAGCCAAAGAAATGTTAAAAACCTGATCATGTGTTTGAAGGAGGAGACTTAGTTGAAGAAGTTTGGTGGGGGCAGATCTGAAACTGATGTTCTCCACTTCTCCGTAGCAGGCCAGTCAAAAAAAAAAAAAAAAAAAAGCAAACGGAGCGTTATGTTTTAATGCCGGTTTGCTGAGCTGTAGTTTTTATACACATGGCATAAATTTAAGAGGAGAACCTAAAGTACTGTACTTAAGTTTTGCCCTTAGTAATATACAAATAGATTATTATTATTATTATTATTATTAATAAATGGAACTCGTTATCTATAATCCAGTGAAACTAAATTTGACAAACTAAATGAACCCTACAAAAGAAATATTAGATTACATTGTAGGATAGGATTTTACTCATTTTTGTTGCTTAAAGTATTCAAAATAGACATTGAAATATGATTAAAAACCCTTACATATAATTGAGACTTCGTTATTAATAAAAATTCATAGCTATACAAGCCCACACACACGGTCATCATAAGCTCAAAATGTTAGTAAGGTACTATTTGTTGATCCATTTTTTCATAGACCAAGCTCAAGTGACACTTCCTTGCCATGTAAGAGCTTGGTATGACAATGAGGTCAAATATAAAGTTCAGAATTTTAAAGGAAAAAGAAACTCAAAAGTCTAAATTTACCTGATGAGTTGGCTCAGTACGTGTTTAAGAAGGTTGAAATTGAGAAGCCCTATCACTTGCTCTAGTCTACCCATCAGTCTCAATATTCTGCATTTAACAACAATAAAATAAAAAATAAAAAAAAGTAGTAGAATTGGAACTCGTTATTATTATTTTATTATTTTTGATAAATGGAACCTATTAATAATATAGTGAAATTGAATTTGACAAACCAAATTAACTCCACAAAAGAAATGTTATATTAGATTACATTGTAGAATAGGATTTCACTCCTTGTGGTCTAAACCATTTGAAATAGACACTGAAATCTGATTTAAACCCTCGCATATAATTGAGACTTTGTTATCGATAAAAATTCATAGCTAAAAAATTTTAAATGCAAAGGAAATTCAAAAGTATAGATTTACCAAAGTATAGGTTCTGTTCTCAAGCAACTCATCACTATTCCACGAAATTCCAAGTACGCAAAAGGTAAATACTTAAAGCCATATTGGATTGCACCAGAACGTAATCCACTAGAATGTAATAACGACAAAGCTAAGGCAGATGATATATGGAATTTTGGAATTTGCGCATTAGAATTATTCCATGGTGGTTCTCCTCTAACTTCCCTCCCAAAGTCAGAGCCTTTACTAGAACAAAATAAAAAAAGGATTGGGTTACTAGATGGGTATGAGAATTATATTACGAATCCGAAAAGATTGTTTGACAAATTCCGTGGAATAGTGATGAGTTGCTTGAGAACAAAACGTATACTTTGGTAAACCTAGACTTTTGAATTTCCTTTGCATTTAAAATTTTTTAGCTATGAATTTTTATCAATAACAAAGTCTTAATTATATGCGAGGGTTTATAATCAGATTTTAGTGTCTATTTCAAATGGTTTAGACCACAAGGAGTGAAATCCTATTCTACAAAGTATAGGTTCTGTTCTCAAGCAACTCATCACTATTCCACGAAATTCCAAGTACGTAAAAGGCAAAGACTCAGTGCCATATTGGATTGCACCAGAACGCGATCCACTAGAATGTAATAACGACAAAGCTAAGGCGGATGACATATGGAATGTTGGAATTTGTGCATTAGAATTATTCCCTGATGGTTCTCCTCTAACTTCCCTCCCTAAGTCAGAGCCTTTGCTAGAACAAAATAAAGAAACGATTGGGTTACCAGATGGGTATGAGAATTATATTACAAATCCAAAAAGATTGTTTGACGAATTCCGTGGAATAGTGATGAGTTGCTTGAGAACAGAACCTATACTTTGGTAAACCATACTTTTGAATTTCCTTTGATTTTAAAATTTTTTAGCTATGAATTTTTATCAGTAACAAACTCTCAATTATATGCGAAGGTTTATGATCAGATTTCAATGTCTATTTGCGAAGGTTTATGATCAGATTTCAGTGTCTATTTCAAATGGTTAAGACCACAAGGAGTGAAATCCTATTCTACAAAGTATAGGTTTTATTCTCAAGCAACTCATCACTACTCCACGGAATTCCAAGTACGTAAAAGGCAAAGACTTAGTGCCATATTGGATTGCACTAGAACGTGATCCACTAGAATGTAATAATGACAAAGCTAAGGCGGATGATATATGGAATTTTGGAATTTGCGCATTAGAAGTATTCGATGGTGGTTCTCCTCTAACTTTCCTTCCTAAGTCAAAGCCTTTGCTAGAACAAAATAAAGAAAGGATTGGGTTACCAGATGGGTATGAGAATTATATTACGAATCTGAAAAGATTGTTTAATGAATTTCGTGGAATAGTGATGAGTTGCTTAAGAACAAAACCTATACTTTGGTAAACCTATACTTTTGAATTTCCTTTGCATTTAAAATTTTTTAGCTATGAATTTTTATTAGTAACAAAGTCTCAATTATATGCGAGGGTTTATAATCAGATTTCAGTGTCTATTTTAAATGATTTAGACCACAAGGGGTGAAATCCTACAACATTTCTTTTGTGGAGGTAATTTGGTTTGTCAAATTCGATTTCACTATATTATTAACAGGTTCCATTTATCAAAAATAAGAAAATAATAATGAGTTGTAATTCTACTACCTTTTTTTTGGTTGTTAAATGCAAAATATTGAGATTAATGGGCAGACTACAGCAAGTTGTGATAGGGCTTCTCAATTTCAACCTTCTCAAACACATACTGAGCCAACTCATCAGGCAAATTTATACTTTTTGAGTTTCTTTTGCCTTTAAAATTCTGAACTTTATATTTGACCTCATTGTCACACCAAGCTCATACACGGCAAGGAAGTGTCACTTGAGCTTGGTCTATGAAAAAATAGATCAACAAATAGTACCTTACTAACATTTTGAGCTTATGATGACCGTGTGTGTGTGGGCTTGTATAGCTATGAATTTTTATTAGTTACGAAGTCTCAATTATATGTAAAGGTTTTTAATCATATTTCAATGTCTATTTTGAATACTTTAAACCACAAAAATGAGTAAAATCCTATCCTACAATGTAATCTAATATTTCTTTTGTAGAGTTCATTTAGTTTGTCAAATTCAGTTTCACTGGATTACATATAACGAGTTCCATTTATTAATAATAAATAACGAGGTCTAATTCTGCTATCTTCTTTTTGGTTGTTAAATGCAAAATGTTGAGACTAAGGATATGGTTAGTAGGGTTCCTCAATCTTAACCTATTCAAATACGCATTGAGTCAACCCAAATAAATGTGGGTTGTAGTGCTAGTGGACTGTTAAATGAGGATACTCAGTCTCAAGACTTTCAACCATCTCAGCCATCCACCAAATCAACTTAGGTAAATCTATACCCAGAATCAAGAAAGGGGGACATGAGAATAAAGTTGTCACTATTGGTTAAAATGTACCAAGAATCAACTTTGAGGTGCATTTTGATGAACTGGGGATTGAAGATTAAAAGACTACATGACTTGCATACACATCTTAATTGAGATGGGGCTTTAGGTAGTATCAAGAGCATGTTGGTGATAATATCGCGAAGAAGCTTTGGTGTTGACATCTCATATACTATTTCAAGCTCCATGGAGTACTAGTTAAAACATGTCAAGAATTTATATATAAACTGAAGTGTAATATTTATTGTTGCTACGTTTCCATCGAACCACATCAACGATCATGTCATCCACTTATTTCTTACATTTTATCTCTTCTTTTTAATTATTATTCTCCTTATTAATTTATCACCTTACAATTACAAAATTATTATTCCTCTAACATTTCCCCTACTTTAACCTAGGGCCGTCAATGTTCGACCTAATCCACGAACAAGACACGAACTTGACACTAGTTTTTGCGGGTTAGGGTTGGGTCTTAGCGGGTTTGGGTTATAAACGGGTTGACCCGAAAGCAATACAATAAGAAATTGGTCATAAAAGAGTCAACCCACATGACCCGCAACTGCAATAAACACGTTTAACATGTCAATTTATTTGTATTAACCTAAAATAACTCATTTAACACAATTCATTTAACTTGCATAACAAACAAATATTCATTTTATTTTAGATTTTTTAAATACCTTTTATATCAAACCTATATTTTAAACTTAAAATGAAAAGTGAGTAATTACAAAAAAACTTACAAGTATAATTAGAAATTGAAACTTTACAAATTTATGTACCCTAATATAATTGGAAATTGAACAATATTATTTTGAATGTGGGTTGAACACTTGAAGTATATGAAAAAATATTTATTTCTAGATGAATGTTATATTTATTACTAAGCATGTTGAAATGGGTTGTATCACATTCTTATCAACCCAACATGACCTGTTTATTAGGCGTGTCAAGTGGGTTGGGTTAGGTCAACCCGCCTAATTAACAGGTTAGGTTAGGGTTAAAGAATTATGACATGATTGTTAAATAGGTTGGGTTATGGCTGAGCCATTTAGTCGAATACTTCTACCTCGACATGATACGCTAACCCGAATTGACACCCCTACTTTAGTTTTATCTTTTTATCTCCTCACTACTCTATACCTTAACCTTACAATTCCTCCGTCCCATTACTCCTTTTATTTTGACTCATCTTCTCCCCATGTTTTTTACTATAAATATTTATTTTTCTCTCTTCCGTTCTATCTATATTTTCCCCACAAAAATAGGTGAATACACACACTCTCTCTCTCTTTTGGTGAATTTTTAATTCTTTGTTGCACATCTAATTTAGGATGTTGAATTTTTTTGTTAAACTCATTTGGTTATATTTTAATTTCTTATCTTTTTTTTTTTAAAGTTTTTTTTTACTCTTCTCCTCTCTTAGTCAAGTGTCTTCTTTTTTTTTTTTTTCAATTCACATATCAGAATGACACTCACATAATGAGCTTTAATATATTTGGGACATGACCTTAAATTATTAAAGGGGTAATATTTTAGATCTCTTGGACTTTAATTAAATAAAATATTCATTATTTCACTTAAATTCTTGTATGTTTAATATTATATGAAAAATAAATACTTAAACCATATATACAAAGATAAATTAAAAAATATTTAATAATTAATTAATATACGTATTTTTGCCATACTGTGTCCCACTTTTTTTTAAAACTGCCATATTGCGGTTTCATATCCGTACCCGTATTGTGCTTGTATCCGTGCAGGTTCTTCCTAGATCCCAACAGACCAAATGTCGAAGCACAAGTGATATTGGCAGAAGAACTGATGGCAAAGGGAACCTTTCAATATTAAAGGAGATAAAAGAGAAAACTTCCATACTTTCTGGCAGATTGAAACTAAAGTGTCTGGAAAAAGTGCCAAGTCCACCCCCTTCCCTCTTTTTTTTACTCCTGCAAGGTCTCAGGAATCAGATAGAGAATAGTTGGGAGCACTCATGTGACAATATCCTTCTGTTTTTACCTTCCCATATATTATTCCCCCTTCAATGTATATTCTTGATTTTGCTTTCCACCCATTTCAAAAAATCTGGCTGTAGATTTGTGTCCACCTCATCTTTATACTAAAGAGATCCAGACTATGCTGACATGCACAAAAAACAAATCATCATGACAAACTGGCTTAGGTGACCACAAAATGGAAAATGAGCAATGCCAGGGTAACAAAAAGTTTTACTATCTTTTTCACAGTTAGATAAATTATGATTGAAATGTCACTTTCACCTAGTTTACCATTTATGCCATTTCAAAAACACCAATCACAAAGTTGTATGATTTATTGTGCTTCTAGACTTGTTGAACAAAATTAATGACAGCCAGAATCTATATATGCTTTTGCTAGTGTTGTATTATATAAGCATTGTAAAAGGACAATCAGAGCTATCCTTAACTTAAAGAAATGCATTTGCTGGAGAACTACAAATAGAAACTTGCAAAGATAGATGTAATAAATTATTATTAGAAATGCTTATTTAGCTATTTATACATATTTACACGTATGGATCTATAATACATAGATATAATACAAAGAATGAAATGTTATATATCCTAAAAGAACTCTTCCTGTAAAGAATCAAAAAATGATACGGTATCATGTACTGTTTTTGTCATACTTGGCCATGTATCTTGCCTCAAAATCTCAATGCAAGAATCACTGTGAGTGTAGTTGCCAAGCGTGCCAACTTAAGTTTTTCTTCAAATATAGCGCTCCAAAGAACCATTGTTGCCCCAAAAGGCGTCACAGCTGGTTTTCATAGAGCTCAAATTCAATAGATTTTCCAAAAAGTTTTGATCTTTCGATGAAGGGATTGGTTGCAGTGTAATCATGTGGAAGCATTCTGCATGAAATCACTAGTTCGTATGAGTATGTGAATCATTGCACATACACTCAGGGACAGGATACTTCGTAACGTCCCTTCCCCCTTTATTAGTCCTGAGCTCTGGCTGCCCTAAGGATTCATAGTGTAATTCCTTTATGATGCTGTTGAATTCTGCTTCTGATAAAGAAGAGTTCAAAAAGTAAGGGGGCATCTGTCTTTTGTTTGGAGTTATATGCTTCTTGTGTCCTGCAAAGGCCCGGTGTCCCTGTATAATATAAACAGCAAATTTCAGTCTCCATAAATGGAAGCATAAAACTTATATTTGAGGTTCTAAATTTATAGATTTAAGATCATTAATGATCCATTAGGCTGCTTAAAATATGGACAAATAGAAAACAAATTTTGGATGTTTTTTAAGATTTCAAATTCAGGAAAACTTTCCTCCCACCTGCTCTGAAGGCACAGGCAGTATATAGGTTCACATAGAGTCATAGACACATTCATGATTGAACAAAAACTAAAATTAGGTAACCAGTGAGGTACTAAAACAGTAAAACGTACAAAAATGGTTTTTTTTTTTTTTTTTCTGGCTCACACTATGATTAGCTTTTTACTAAAACCCTTTTTTATTTGGACAAATAACTCAAACCATACATCCTATTTTCTCCAAAAAAACAATCCATTGGGTGGGAAAGAAAAGAAAATGACAACCACCTTTCAATGTTGTAATTTCAGATTGTAGAAACTTTTATTGCCTACTGTTTAGTCTTTCTCAAGGAAATTGAAGTACAAGAGCTTAAAAGTTTGCTTAATTATTAATTTCCAAACTCAAATGTCTCAAGGACTTCACTGTGTTCACAGTAATTAGAGTTTTCCCTCATTACATATGTGTTATATGATTAACCTTTGGCCGATATTATTTTATAAGGCTGGATCAATATGGCAAGTAGTCTTGTGATTTCTCATGCACGAAATTTATATGTTCTACAAAATGGATACAAGTAATGCAGTAAATACTAGGGAAAATGGTGATGGTGATACCTGTATGGCATGGCCCATATTCCCTCCATGAGATGGCATGAAAACATCACTGTTCTCTGAGACTATATAATCAATGGCAGCCATAAGAGATGCCCGATTTGCAAATGGTTCTAGTTCACCAGGCAAGGCAAGGTCTTCCTTATTATAAAAATAAGGAAACTCTTGGGTTAATGGTAGCAAGGCTTCTTTCCCACCCAATGGCTGCCCTCCAGCCCAGTATATCCTTGCATTTTTTGGGGCTCCAAGAGCTTTAAGCAGCCTAAAACATTAAATGACAAAACAAAAAGAATTTCAGCCTATTAAAGAATTGTCAATTATAGAAAAAGGTAACCAGTTCAGCATATTGCACTCTTGCACTAGTGAAGGTTAAAAGTACAGGAGCACATATTAGACTTAGATTCTTACCTGGTTACCTCCAAGGCATTTAAGGGGCAGAGACCTGCAAGCTTCCGCTCATGGTAGGTCATTTTTGATTTTGCAGTTAGGAGCTCTGGACGTTGTTTCCTTTCATTGTTCACTATCTCATCGTACTCATGGCTCAAACCAGGAAGGCAACCAGTTCTAACCCATACATCTTTCTCCATCCTTAAATGAAGAGCAAGGTAGGGTCCCTTGCTTCGCATCCTCTCTGCAAGCTTGTTACCAAGTTCCAAAATTGGTGGGGCAAACCTCAATGCATGAAAAGCAACCTGAAGTCAAACAAAGGAGGCATAGGAATCAGCTAAATACAGAACCTTAGCTAAATCAAAAGGGCAAAGGTGAACTGAAATTCAGCCAAGTATTGATTAGCGCAGGTACAAATTTGAAATTTGAGAATATATGGATAGAAACAGATAAAATGTGCTATTAGTCTGATTTAAGTAGGGACGTTTGAAAATAAGAAAATTCTTTTACAATGTTACATGATCCTATCAGGTTTATTAATTTATGAATATGTTTTCAAACATAATATGAGGAAAAGATATATATACAGGTTCTAGGATAGTAGGATATGAGAAAATGAGACTGTAAATACCTTGCATTTAAGCTTCTGCAGATCAGAAGGCAGATCCTTAGTGAGCCTTGAATCCAAGCTACGTAACAGCAGAACCCCTTCTCTGTTAAACTGCAGAGGCCAACAGAAATTGCATTAGATAATCCTTTGGCCAATTAGCATCCACAAAAAGACTGCTCTTCACCATATACAATTGAACAATTTCTATCTGAAAGAGAGTCATTAACAGAGAAAATGAAAGCAATTTTCTTTTGAAAATCAAGAAAACTAGTACTGATCAGAATATTGAGACAATCAGTTAAACTGGTAAGCAACACAACTCATTTTGAAGGTCCATCCAACATGGCAACAACTATAATAGTTTAAAACAAAAGCACAGAATTGAAGCAATAAATTGATGGCGTTTAAAGTGATTAATGCCATTATAATTGTCATAATAGCTCCAGATCATTGCAGTTATAACTAACTGTTGACATCTTTTTCAGAAGGGAGTAATAAGATTCTTCTCTAACTGCCATAAGACATACTTTCATAACTATGATACACAGTAAAAGCCAAAGGCCCCCAACTAATTCACCATGTCTAGAAGCAGCCAATTCTGTGTCTTACCTCCACCTTTCTTTTTGTTTACTAAATCAGATTTATAAGTAAAAAGCAATCAAGAGGAGCTAGCACAATTACTCAAAAGCGTATATACAGAACTTGTTCATACCCGTCTGAGATAATGTCCACGGATCCATTGTGGTGTGGCATGAGGTAGAGGACTACTCTCGACCGGCTTTGTCATTAGATGTGTTGATGGCAATGCCGATACAATTCGCACATCATCTGCAAGAACTCTCTTGAAGTGCTCCAAATCAAATATATCAGAAAATTCACTGCACCCACCAAAATAAAAACATGGAAAAAAAAAATATTAATCCAAACAACATCATAGAAACATTCACAAATTAGGAAAGCAACTTAATGTACTTCAATCATGATAGAAAAATGACTGCTTGCTAAATTTAAAATAATACAAAAACCAGAATAATTAATCCAATCCACGAGATAAAAAAAAAATTCACAAATAAGGAAAGGAACTTAATAAACTTCATCCGTAATAGTAAAATGACTACTTGCTAAAGTTAAAATAATCACACAGAAACCGAAATTCTAATCTAAACCCGAACATTAAAACATTCACTAACAAGGAAAGGAACTTAACAAACTTCAACTATGGTACAAAAATGGTTGCTTGCTAATTTTAAAACGAAAACACAGAAACCAGAATATATCATCCAAATCACAACATAAGAACATTCACAAATAAGGAAAGAAACCTAATCAACTCCAACCATGATAGAAAAATGGCTGCTTGATAAATTTAATTAAACTGGACATAAACCCTTCAATTAGGCAAGCTTACCAATGCTATAGTAAGAATGTACTACAATACACATAATGTTAAACCATGTGACAGACCCTGTTGAGGATCCAAAATTTTGGGAGCAAAAGTTTTGATTGTTGTTGTATAGTGTGAAACCAGTATTTGCTAGAGTGAATCAAGGTAATATACAACAACTTCAAAAAGGCAAATTTTTTTTTTTCATAAGCAAAATATGTGAAATAGTAGTATCATTTTACCTTTCATCACCCCAAATGATATTGACTTGCAAGATGGGAACAACCAAAGCAGCCCCAAGAATCCTAGCAATGACCACAGCATCCACTATCTGATTCCTCTGCTGATTCATCCCACCAGAAACCACCACCATTAGATACTTTGACCTATCCTTCACAAGCCCCTCACTTGCTCTTCTATAATCCCTGCTAAACACCAAGCAAGGCTTGTACCCCAAACCATCTGGCTGCTTCCAAAACTCACTCTCACTGTCTGGACCAATACCCACCTCAGATTTTGCAGACCCATTTGAAATCAACGGCTGAGATTCACTAATACCATTCAAAATCTCAACTTTCTCAACATTTCCTCCAGATGCAACAGCCAGCTCAGGCTTTGAATACCCATTTGAGTTTAAGTCCTTTGCTTCATTTGTAGCACATGGATATGGATGAAATGGGATCACAGGGTCTAGATTGTAGCCCAACTTCAACATGCCAATGAAGCCAAAGAGAAAGAGAAGGAAAAACCATAGTCTTGGGCTTTTGTAGCTGAAGAACCTCAAGTGTTGCTTGGAGGATTTCTTGGGTGAGAGAAGAAGGGATTGAAGAGAAGTGGCTGACAAAGAGTTGATTATCTGTGATGGGACTGAAATGTAAGAGACCTTCCTGTTGTTGCTGCACTTTGACTTTGCCATTACAGAATGAGAGAGCAACAAAGACTCTTTCTTTTTCTTCTGGTTCAACTTGTTCTTTCAAAAAAATACTCTGTTTTTGCTTGCTGGGTTTAGCTTCCTCTCTTAAGTTTTTAGAGAGAGAGAGAGAGAGAGAATGAGTTATGAAGAGAAAGAGAGAGACGGCGGGAACGAGAAAGATGAACACACTGAATCCATACGCGTTTTTGGAGACTAATATGCGTGTGTTTTTGGACACCTGTGTCTCTGTGGGCTTAAATTTAAAGAAGAAGTTGATTATGTCCAAGTGGAATTAATTTATTCTTTTTTGAAAATTTTATCATTTAATCCTAAATAGTTGTTTTGTTTTGTTGTTTTTCACATGGACTAGATTGTGTTTATGCTTAAATGACAGTTAAAACCCTTGCATTTTTCATTTATAATTTACATGACAGTTAAAAACTTAAATTCATCAACAGTAAATTAACTTTTTCCAACTTAAAGAGGTGACAACGAGTATACCTATTGATCGTAATAAAAAACTATCTTATATATTAATTACATGCAACAATTTTTTTATAATGTGTCATTTTTGTAAGTTGTAAAATGCGTCGTATCTTCAATCTTGTTACAAAATTAGTAGTGAATAAAGTTTTGTTCTAAAATACATTATGTGACTAGGTTAACCAAGTAGATAAAGGTTTTCTTCAACCTTAAGTAATTTTTTCTAATTTATTATATGAAAATTTAAATAACTATTTAAAATAAGTTTAAGCAATTTGAATGACAAATACTATTAGACTATAAATGAGTTATGCGATTAAAAGCATACATGAATGTTTACTTGAATCATCTTTTTCCGACAAGCTAAAGTGTAGGAAATTTTATTTTAAATTAACTATGTGATTAAAAATATATGTAAATAATCATGCCAAGGATTCAGTAAAAGCACATGTTGGATTGAGTAAACTTTATATATTTTGAGGAAACTTCTTCTTAGGAGGTTAATTAGTATTGTCCGTGTGTAATCAAGACTCAAGAGACATTAAAAGTCTATGCTTATGGGGTCCATTGGCGGCCAAAGTTGACATGTGTGAATTGGATTTTACTGCTTTAGTCTAATACAAGTTCTATTGATTTAGTATAATTCTTGCATCGATTCTAATAAATAAATAAAGTATGATTCTTGTATCAAGGAAGGTAAAAGCAGATGAGAATTTACCTTTTTGTATATTGGGTTGATTTATTTGTGACTCTTTCAAATAATAGCACAAAAGTGACAACACACATGGAATTCAAAACAAACCAAATTCAGGTTTCTTTGTTTTTTTCTTTGTCATTTTTGTTGCCTTGACCCAACAAAGGTTGAATCATTTTCATTGTAGGCCACTATTGTTTTCTTTCAAATTCATGTTGAGAATTACAAATTGACAAAATCCTTGGAGTAATTGATACTACAAAGTTTCCCCTGAAAATTTAAAAAAAAAAAAAAAAAATTGGTTCGAGCTTAAAATACAAGCAATAATTTCTCAATACTTTGATAATTTATAGACAATCATTGGAGTGATTCATGCTGTGGAATATGGATCACTTTCATATTATGAGAATGTTTACTTTAGAACATTTCTTTTTTCCTTTAAACTAATTTAGTTTCAAAGCATGCTTATGTGTGTATATAAATCATTTTCAGATTCCAAACTTATTTCACATGAAGGCATCAAGAGGACCCACTATAGAAAACTAAAGGGTAGGTGCTTTGTTTTTTTTTTTAGAAGAGGGTAGGTGCTTTGTTGTTGTCATCTGCTGGTGGAGCATTAATTTATAAGAAAAAGTGGGATGTTTTAACATGTAACTTTCAATATTACGACCTTCTTAAGACTATTATTACACCACACAAAAATATAGATAATATATCCTCCATGAAATTTAAACAAATTAATAAAAATAATGCGATAGAGAGAGAGAAAGAGAGAGACAATTTGAGAAATATAAACAACATATCGTCTATAATATAAACAACATATTTCGACAATATAAAAACTTTAAAACGACTATATTTTTATTATTTAATCATGTATTACTTGTTCAAAGGTATATATAAGAAATTTAATAAGATAAATAAGAAAACTATTCGTTCAATAAGAAGAAAAACATTTGTTCTCTAAAGTTTGACACTTTAAAAAAAAAAAAAGTTTGGTTGCAAGTTGCAACCCTAAAAGAATAGTAAAATATTGGGAGAATATTTGCAATTTTGGTCCATTAGATGCATTTTTATTTTTAGTTGACTCAAGAAAAAAACATAATAAAAGTTACAATATATTTTTTTTGGAAGCAATCTCAACACAATTGAACTGAGAGACTACCTCCTCTTTTCACCTTGTAGGCCAATTTTATCTTACATTACAAATTTATGTCTACTTTTAGCATAAAATCCACATTTTTTATTTTACACAAGTATGATTGTGTATCTTTAATTGGTTAATGTAGTTAGAGACAGAGTATAAATTTACACAATTTTGTATGAGTTGATATAGGTGACTTTTGATATTGAATGTGCAAAATTTTCCTTTTAAACTACTATAAATTGATTGATGCAAGCACTCTTGCATTTTATCCAAGAAATCACCACACCTATATTCTAAGAAATACTTTTTTTCCAAAAAAAAAATTATAATAAGGACTCTCTCTTTATCAAATGTGGGATTTCAAATTTAACTAACACACTAACTCTTCATTTTTTTCATTAATTTTTTAACTTATTGTTTATTAATATATTAAAATAACAAATACTTTTTATGAGGTCCAAGTTTCGTTTGGATAGTGAGTCTTTGCGTCTGCATTTAGAGTAGTTACGTTTTTTGGTTTTTTTTTTTTTTTTTAAGTCCAATGCTTGTTGCACTGTTCATGTTCCATGTGCAATCAGGCCAATTAACAGTAATTAGAAAATATTCTTTTGTTATCTTCAATTTTCAATAAAAATAGGTATTATTTAAATGCACACCATATATGTTGTTGGAAAACAGTTTTCTTTTTTCACTGTTTACAAAAAAAATACCTAAATATAATGGAAGGCTAATATGGTCCAACAAAATTGGAATTTGAAATGCAAAAAGGAAAGAAGAGAGAGGTAGTGAGAGGGCAATATAATGTGTCATAGACACCTCGAGAATGAGGAGTGTCGTGTTTGGTGCGTAATACAACACAGCAAGCAGAGTACAGCTGCCCAATGTGTATATTAAACCAAAAAATTGAGCAGAAAAAGTTATCACATGTGATGCTTCCTGCCGCCATTGCAGATTGCTCTGCCCTCCTCACTCATCTCATCTTTTTTTTTTTTTTTTTCAAAAATCTAATTCCACGCAAATTTTCACAACTTCTTACCATGACTATTACGTAACAGAGTCGAATTAGTAAAGAAAAAACAGTAAATTTATGTGTAAGTAATAGTTAACTACTTATAGTCTGTCACATCAGAGCCGTGACAAAAATGTATAGTCTAGTGTCCCTAAAATTCATTTCAATAATTGTTTCAATGTCTTATTTCAATAACTACTTTTAATGCTACCGTTATTAATTAATAATAGTATTTAATTAATTAGATGAACACGTGACAAGTTTTTATTGGTGGAGTATAGAGTGAAGCAGGAAAAGTGAGACAGAATATTTGAACTCACATGATAGAGTGTTATAGATAAAGAAAAAATGATAAATTCATGTGTTAATAATAGTTAATATTTAATCACTATCTGTTACATAAGAATTGTGACAAAAAATTATAAAATAATTTGTAAAGCCTAAAGTACTTAGTTTTATAGGTTATATAGCCCTACAGCCTGATGTCCCTTAAATTCATTTCAATAATTGTTTCAAATGCCCTATCCTCACTATGCACTTGCTTCAATTATTCCCTAGAATACAGCCCTTAAATGGACTGCCAGCTGGCTTCCACTGCACACTGAGCCAAGAGTACTTGTTCCACGTTGGAAGATATGACTTATCATGGCCTGGCCAGATGGGCCTATTAGTACACTTCCCTTTCCTTTTTGCACCTTTTATACTTTGTTTGTGGGGACCTTCAAGCTTCATAGTCCGAGGTAGACATAGAATTGGATTGGTAGTGTAAACCATTGGCCATTTATCGACAAAATATACTACATTACTTTTGTGTTAAGTTGTTTTTTGTCATAATTTTTTATGTAATTCATTATGAGTTTTGATTGAAAAAAGAAAAATGATTTGAGTTCATTTTAAAATGATTGTTGATCATTCACTATCAAGACTAAAAGGAAGGCCCACATAAATTTTTATTAATACATCTTAATAAATTGAGCCGTATGGTAAGAGATATTTTCTAGTAACGTTGTATAAATTTTGTGAAAAAACGTGTGTGTGAAAAAGTGTATAAAAATATATGTTGTAGTATTTAAACTATAATTTTCGTTATTTAAACACCGTTATCAAACGGGGCTGAGATTAATTGAATTCACTAAGGTGAAAATTAACAGTATTAGAAGACATTTGTTAGTAGATAATTTTAAGAAAATTTTGATTCTACTTTTATAGTAAATATAAAAAGTTATTAAAGAAAGCAATTACGTTTTATTGTTCCATAAAAAGTTTTTACAAATATTTTCTAAACTAATATTTTTATGATATTCGTTAACCTTTCTTTTAGTTTAATATCATTTTTATATGTATTTATAATTAACATTATTATTAAAAAAAACTACAATTTTTTTTTTATGTTACTAAATTTATTATTTTTATAAGAGTAGTGCGAGTGCTCTTCTGAAAAGTCATTTGAGACCTTGTCTTGGACGATCAAAATTTCCTTTTACTTTTCAGCCATCAATTTTAAAATTTTATTTAAAGATTCTTTGTTTTTCGAATAAACTTTTTTTTTTTTAAGACCATTGTTAGTGATTTGTTTATTTTGTAACACCATCCATCAGCAATCTGAGCTTTCAAGGTCAAGCATCATCCCATAATTTTTTTTTTTTTGTAATAAATGATTTTTAGTACCCATTTAGAAGGTCTCTTTAAAACAATATACAAATTTTTTAAATATCTTTTCTTAAGGTATATATTTACAATTAATCAACACTTCATTCTCATTTAATAAATATGTGATTCATCCATGACAAAGACATTAGAGACTTTTTATTTTTTATTTTTAGCTTTTGTGTTTCTAATTAATAGTGGGAGAATAAAAAAAATTAAATAAAAAAATAAAAAATGCGCATGATAAGTGATGATGAAGAAGTAAGTAGCGTTTTGGGGACGGTATTCTCTCCGCGTCTGGTACATGTCCCGTCCATTGTCCAAACTCCAAAGTCCTCTCAGGTTCCAGCTGCTATGGGCCCCTACATTTTTACATTCTTCAAGTTTATTACTATAAAAATATATATTATACTATTATTCAAAGCTTAAACCAAACCCACTCTTATTAAAATCTATAAAAATAAAAAAACCCACTTTTATTAATAAATACTTATTATAAAAGGGACAGCCAAGTTTGCAAGATTCACACAAATGTACATAAAACCAAATTGATTGTTGACTCCAATTCCTCTTGTTGGAGAGTTTGGTCCAACCACAATTTGATTACGTATGGATGGGATATGACATGTATATTTTTTGTCACAATGCATGAATCATATGGGTTTATACTTTACTTAACTCTCTTTTGTTAATTATATCTAATCCAAAAAGTTGCATCCTTAACCAAAACATACTAATTCAATTATTAAGAATATGTTGACGGTGCTCGATTGCACAAGTTAAGGAGAAATTAAGCGAATCCCAAATTATTGAATAGAAGTAAAAGCTAATAAACAAATACTCATTTAACTTAATGTTGTGTGAGAACTCAAAAAATTGATTGATTGCAATAAAAAGACTCAACCTTAACTAATGCACTTTAACACTCATTATCGAATCCTTTAAATTAACAATATAAGATATAATTATAGTTTTATGATGATAATCTAGTAGCAAAATCATATATTTTAGTGTCTTATGTGGTCTCACAAGCTATTTAGATTAAGTGGATATTGCTAACTCTCATTCAATCATGGTATTTTCAATTCAATAGCTCTCTTCTTAAACCATATTGTAACTATTCAATTCAGCAATTGACCATACGATGTAATTTGTTGTGTTGGGATAGCGTTATCCAACTACATGGAACAATTCAAACATGATCAATTTAACAATTATGTCAAAAACTCTTAATCGTAATATGATTCGTTTATTGGTTTATTAAGCTAGTTAATGCGATGCAATATCCACGTATATAGCACACTTAATGAAAATGTCTTGCCGAGTTGGCATAGATACGAATTAGATTCAAACAAAAGAAATATTTTTTTGATATAATAATTACAAACAACTAAACAGCGCATAAATTCTAGCATTATCTCTTACTTGATATTCAAGTAAAAAAAAAGTATGAACATCAATACCAAAGAAGTATAATCATTAACAAAGGCTCATCCAATGTAATACTTCGGTGATGTTTCTATATATTGTTTTGAAATTGTACTCATTTGGCTGAATTTTGGAATTTAAGAAAAAAAATCTTGTATTGAATTATAAACTAACTTGGGTGGAATTGAATTCGAACTAGAAAACAATTTAGAAAAAACAAATCGATAGCTGGGAAAATCATATTGTTGAAATATAAAATTAAATTGTCAAACTTTTTTTTTTATGAGCAAACAATCAAACATACGAGCGATGAATTGTTGAAAAAGAAATGTTAACAAATGCTCTAAATGCATCAGTATAATAAAAATATTTTTAGAAATTTTAATTTTATGAGAAGAGAAAAAAAACAATTAATTTTTTAGATGACTTTTAATATTTTCTATAAAATTGTTTTAGCAGACATAGGATTGGGAAAATCACTTTATTAACAATTGTTTTAGAGCACCTGTGAACATGACAATCGTTGAAATATAAAATTGGATTGTGGAACATTTTGTTGCTATTATTAGCAGACAAAGGATAGGATGATGAATCTCACATAGAAGGAAAAATCAAAGAAGATAAGTAGTACTAATCGATATACATACATAAATAATTGAAGTAAATTAATTCACCCAATGAATTGGGCCAGAGCTTGTTTTTATAGGGGAACTCTCTCCCCACACATTTATCATTAGCCCGACCATTTGTATTGGAATGTCAGTCTGACAGGGTGGTGCCACATTGTTTTTAATACATATTACTATTACTATACCCCTTATAGTTTTTGGTCAATATTTCTACACATCCTCATCAAATTCATGTAGCTCCAGTTTTAGCCATTTTATATTTTATACCTTATTTTATACAAGAAAAAAAAAAACAAAAAAAAAACAGTCTAAAAGTCAGTGCTGAGTTATTTTTATAATAGACATTCATTTATCTTCTTGATGTAGACCTACCACTGGTTTTTAATATATAATAAAACTTTATGCTTTTGTGAAGAACAATTCTAATTGGCACCATATTAGGTGTGATTTGATGGTAGAAGTTCTTATTCTAACATTTTGAGAAGAGCAGTTCAAGTAATAGTCTTGGCAAGATTCACGAATATATTATATTACTATTGCCATTAGGTGGTGTGGAGTTGATGAACCCACAACGAAAACTTTTTTTTTTTTTTTTTAATTCAGAAAAAAAAGAAGAACAATTCTAATTTGTACACCCAGTTTTTACCTTTTTATTTTTATATGCATTTCTCAATAATAATACAACTTATTACACGTTTAATTAAAAAATTTACTGTGTGCTTACGTGCTCATAAACAATATAAAATATAAGATAGAGATACATTCATGACACACATGATCAACACGCAATAATCATGGCATTATTAAAATGTATTACCCTTAATCATGCTATATACAATCCACCAATAGGCAAGAACTTGACGTGCTTGCATGTCACATTTTTAAGGGCTAGTACAATCTTAATGACCCTGCTTAAAGTGGCATGATCTATCCAGGCTTCTCCACCTATAATTTTTTTTTATAAAATATTTGCTTTAAAAGACAAAATTTTTTATTAAGATGACACATAACACCTCGTGCCTTAGTTTCATTGGCTTTTTTTTTTTTTTGCATTGAATTATTGTTAATTTGTTATAATTATTTAGGTTGAATAATATTTATGAAAACAAAAAAAAAGTATGATAAAGTTTTTTTTAGAAGAAGAAATATGATAAGTTTATTTATTTTTTTTTGTTTTTGAGATAATTACAATATATGTTAACCTTGCAGCCCAATTTTTTTCTCCATATTAGACCCTTAAATATTTTGTGCACAGAGAAGTGCCAATTCGGTTATAAAGCACTTGACAAAAAGTATGATAAAGTTGATGAATATATTTTTTTTATTATTTTTATTTTTATTATATATATATTTATTTATTTATATTGGATTTGGAAGGGTTGGGGTTGTTAGTTACGGTTTAAAATATTTTTATCAATACTATATGATTGGGATTAGTTGAATATTTCAAAGCCGACACATCATAAAAAGCTAGGATGAATTTCTTGAGTTGGCCGTGGCCACAAAATATTCCCACTTTGCTATGTCATCCAATTGAATCAAAGAATTGAGGAAGGGGCAATCCAAGTTTTAATTATCATTCCTTAACAACTTCAATTAATGTCAATTTAGAGATTATTAGGTGGTTAATGGTTATGATAGCATTTCTGGTGCGCTTAGCTTATCAAACTTTGTTATTATCCATACCTTAGGTGAGGGTTGTTGTACTGCTCTTGATAGCTGGACATCTTTGCCATCTTTGTTTCCATCCTAACTATCTAATAAAATTCAAGGATGCTATGATTAGTTGGTTGGCTAGAAATAATAAATGGACAAAATGTACAGTTTCTTAGATAACTTGGTATATTTTGTTCCTCAATTATATTCAAAGGCCGAGCTTAGTAACGTAAGCTTGTAACCAAGTTGGGGCATTAAAGTAGTTAAATATATGATGGAGCTTGTTAGGTGGTGGAGGTGGCTGTTGGTTTGTCCCAAATGACAATAGGGTCTTGAGGCTCTCGTGTATATATGGAGAGTCCTTCTCAGCTTGCCCCTTGTCCTTGGGTTAAAGGGCACCCCCATCCACCAAGGATGGGTAGCTCTCAATAACAATTATATTCAAACACACAATTGCTTTGAGTTTGTTTGCTTGTTTGTTATTTTTTTTTCTTCATTTTTTTAATAGAAAAGATATTGTATTATTTTGTTTAATGCATTCACGTGTTTAAATTTAATTGAAAAAACTAATTCACTACGCTTAATGATTTGCACTAAATTTTTCCCATAATGAAATTATCTCTGTGTGTGTGTGTGTGTGTGTGTGTGTGCAGTCCAAGACTCCAAGGATCAAAAGCCCTTCTAAAACAAATGCACTTAATTAGGTCTGATCATTGATGTCAAAGTTTTGCATAGCACTATGGCATATTAACACTATTCTGTCTTGAGGTTCAGCTTTAATTACCTTTCCATGCATTTGTTGACATTTTAGTACCTAAACTTGATATGATTTTTTCCTAACAAATCACATACACCACTAAAAAAATATGATATAGACTTTGTTGATTTTAAATTAGGGTTTATTTTCTTTTTTATTTCCACTAGAAAATTAAGAGGGGCTTGTTTCTATAGATAGTCGTTAGTCTATGGATTTATGCATAACATAAAAGATACCACATATATAGTAGTTGAGTTGTTAAATCATAATAATGAGAGTTCAACAAATGTGCTTTCTTTTCTTAATATAAAGAAAAAAGAGGGATATGGGATTAACAGATTTAAGACACTTTTTTTCTTCTCTTATTTATTTATTTTATATTTTTATTTTTGGTGAAGGTCAATAATAACATTAACAACTAAAGTTCGTGGAACTTTGTCCCAAGCATGACAACGATAGGATATAGTGAAGATGATCAATTGCCATTATAACCAGTTGTTGTTGCTGTCATTCTAGGCATATATGATATTATTTCAGTGTTCACAAATGGTCCAAAATCTTCTAGATTAAGCTATCATAATTTTGAATTTGAATTTACTATAAATCTAATATCATTAATTACCTAGAGTACAAATGAAGGAAGTAAATTGTACACAAATAACTATTGTAGCCGATGGTGGATTATTAAAGAGTGAAACATGATCTAAGATCCCATTCCCAACATCACATGATACTGAAAAAAATAATGTTCATCACAACGGTCGAATTTTTATCATTTTACTCTTCATAATTTTTAAACATAAATATTCCAATCAGTGGACCTTCAAACCATGTGAAAAATCAGAAATATTTTGGTCAAGATTTTCAGTTTTTGAAGATCCCTAGGAATTTAAGATGGTGTAAGAAAATAGGTGAACTTATTTAAAGATTCCAAACCCTATCTGAACCCTCTTTGTTGGGCAAGAAATAATCCACAAGTTCATGCATAATTTAAGAGCTTGTTGATTATAGAACAATCATGGGGATGGACATGATTGTGGTGGTCATAAGTTAGCAGGAAAAACATGCAGTGGGTCACTGGTTTGTCACTTTTTTCATGCATATATAGGGCACCACTTCTTGTGCAATGACCACTCGATCCCCTTTGTACCTAACAAGTTTTTCCTTCCATTCAAGGACAATTTTGGCGACTCATTAAGAGCTTCATGGAAACAAAAGTGTGGAAGAGGGGTCCAAATTATATGAAGTAATTATAGCATTTTTTCTTCACTACTTGTCTTGTAGTTAGAAACTGTTTGATAAATAATTTGAAAGTGGATAAGATGATGATAGATTTGCATTGATAGTATAATATAAGAAACCGAAAACAGAGATTGCTTTGAATTCAGGAAGCAATGCAAAGAAAGGTCCATGCTTCTTTCATGTGAGTATTGTCCCCCTCCCATGTGCATTTATGTTATGTTCCCTTGTTATATCTACTTCTCTTCAATCACTATCCCTTCTCGTTTGGCTTGTGAGAACTTTTACTATTTTGGAATAACTTCATCTTTGCAAAGATACATAATTGGTGCACTGTTTTTGGCGTACCCAATGTTTGTGTGGTGCTAGATCCTAGACACCACCAAAAAACTACTTCATCATTTTCTTTTTGGCTTTATTAAAAGCTATGTACCAAATTTTTTGATTCTTTAGGTTTTCAAATTACCAATCAATCACGGGTCAAGAAAATAAGATAGTAAATCCTTTATAATGGTGGTGGTGAAGGCAATGGTCAAAGACATAAAATAGAAGTTACTAAATGTGTTGGATGTATATGTGACTTGAATTAGTCACACAATTGAACTAGTCACACAATTTTGTTCCAAATTTGGCTAATGAGTCTTTATTTCTCTTTAATATTGATAGTTGGCTGGCCCTAGTCAGTTTTGTTATGTGCATCCGTCCTTGCATTTTAGTATTTTAGGTAACACACAACTTTGTTCACGTGTACTTTTAGGTGTAGAGAATTAAGAATTCTTGTAGAGTGCTGGTTATAGTAAGAAAAAGTTCTTTGTGTATGTTTGGGGTTTGGGTCATATAAGACTGTAAGAGAGTGTACCTTTATAATTTTCTTATATCTTTGTGTTTTCTATATATGTGATTGTTTATTACATTTTTTATTCCTATTTTGTATTGTTAAAATAAAAGGAACAAAAATAGAATGACGTAGATTATAGAAAGAAAGTGGAAGCAATATTTAAAGGGTTTGACATGATGGTTTATTTTCATAATGAAAAACTTTAACAAACCAGAAAAAGTTTAGAAAGTTCACAAATTATAGAATTACGTGAATAAGAGAGAGGAGCGGGGGCCAAAAGGCTAAGGGTCACTATGCAACACTAGGCTAACACGTAACGTGATAGGTTATGTCAGTTGCGCATATATGATATCGACAAGTCTAAATCCAATACTAAGCCCCATAACTTATAGACACTAAAGATAGCTCACTCTTAATTAATGCAAAACAAACAACATAAAGCAATACTGTTTGAAACACGCTAACATTCAGTATATGTAGGAGCTAGCTTTAGGCTAGCCCCATACTAACATGGACATTCAATATATTTGTATCTCTTGGGCTACAACATCTTTACGCTCACAATATCTTTAAAATGTATAAACCCACAATAATAAACTATGCTCACAACAAATTGGTATAAAAAATTTCGCTATTTTAACAATTTTTTTTTCATATTTCTTTAACTAGAGTGCCTGAAAATTGGCATCAAACGATGATATTGAGATAATTGAAACATGGGCTAGGCTTGAGGCTATTATATTGGTGCTTCTCTTATAGATTACTGTCCATTTGGGCTTTTCTACTATAGATACTTCAGGATTGGTTGGTGAAATGACAGTGTGCATTTTGGCTTTTATTGTAGATACATAAAGCATTTCTTGTTCTATGCAAATCCAGCATGTAACTACAAAACATTTCATTGTCATTGATGTATTATCTAAGTGACAACCCTCACCTTAAAAAGTTGGTATCCTTTGTATTGTATCTGAGAAAGAAAGAGAATCAATGGAGGTTGGGATTGTTGTTAAAAATAATTTTTTTTGGGGCTGTTATAAGAAACTCGTTTGTCCAATGACTCCGATTGATGTTACTAATACTTTTCTAGAAACAACATGCTGTTTTTCCAATTATTCACACATCTCTTAGAACTCTTCAATTGAATGACAAAAAAATAATTTCATATCCTATTACATCACAAATTAAAAAATAACTTCAAACTTACTATATAGTTTTTTTTTGGAGTTAAATACATCATTAAATATATTTTTTTTTAGAAAAAAAAATAATGAAGAATATTCAATAGGAGCAACAAAATGATACATGGGCCAGGCTTGTAGATTCTTTGTGGATCATGGAATCAAATTTGCTGGAGAAGTTCTTGACCTTCGGCTCAGTTGGTAGAATTGGTATTAGTTTGGGCTTTGATTATATATACTTTGACGAGTCTTTGTTTAAGAATGTTGCTTTGTTGCTTGATTTTAGTAAGCCCAGAGTTTGGATTTTGGATCAAGTTAATCCCCTCAGAGGTCCAGAAAAAGCAAACCATTTTTTTTTTGGCTAGTGTTATTGATCATAGGAACACGTACTCTATCTCTATGGCTACCCTCCAAAAGTTAATAGGTAATCAATCTAAAAAAAATAATTTACATACTACAAAAAAAAAAAAACACTGAAATTGCATATGGACATTTATGTGAGTTTGAAAACATTTTATGTCATTTTCCTTGCAGTGAAAACTATAAATATTTAATGTAAGTCTAGTGGTGGTGGCAGTGCTGGTGGTGGTGATGGCAGTGGCAATAATGAAGGTGGTGTATGGTGGTGGTGCGGCAGTGGCAATAAAGACAATAGTGATGACAATGGTGGTGATGGTGGTGGAGCAATAGTGATGGTGTTAGTGGTATAAAGGAATGAAGGGAGTGAGAGCATATGGGAATGATGAAAAACACTTTATACTTTTGGTCTGTTTGTGATCTACTTATTTTGCTAAAATTGAAAATTTTTTACTGAAAGTATTGTAGATAAATGTAAAAGTTAGCTGAAATAGTATAGTGAGACTCATAAATAGTATCAAAAACTGTAGTAGAACTCATGAATAGTAACAAAAATAAGTTGAATAGTAAAATAAGTTAGTAAAAATAATTTTTGCCATACGCAACCTAAAAGTGGAAAACACATATTTTGACTTCTTTTGTTGTTGATCGCAGAAAACATTTTTCATTAAATTTTGTTTTTTGTTGTGTCAAATACAAAAGTAATAGGATTCAATACTCCACACATTAAAAATTACTAGTAATTTCTAAACAAAATCTGATCAAACATTTGGTATTTATCAATGTACCAAAGCTATTTGATCATCATTTCTACAGGACCATCACTATTAGCTTGGTATGAAAAATGGAAGCTACAAGAGTACAAGTTCATATTTATTACAATTACGGCACACATAGTACTCACTTTAAATTTCATCACTGATTAGAGTACAACAATTGCGGCCCTTTAGTGACGTTTTCCTTTTGAAGGAAATCCCTGAACCATAAAGCAGTGTTTTTCATATATCTAGTTAACCCATTTTCGTAATCTACATAATTGATGCCAAGCCGATATGTATAACCAAATTCCCATTCAAAGTCATCAAGAAATGACCAGACATAGTACCCTTTAACGTTGATTCCAGCCCTGCAAAGAAGCCTTACATGTTAATATCTTTGACATTGGAACTAAAAGATGCTAGAACATTCACATCCCATTTTTGTAAACTAGCCTAATACAACCAGTTAAGATATTCACCATAACTTATGTTTTAATTTTTTATTGAGAGAGAGAGAGAGAGAGAGAGAGAGAGAGAGAGAGAAGAAGAAGAAGAAGAAGAAGAAGAAGAACATTGCTCTCTCCAAACTTGTTGAGCACTATATCATTTTACCAAAAAAAAAAAAGGGGAGTCACACATGTGGGACAATAAAAAATGTTTTGAAGAGCAGGTTGCTAATAGATAGCTATATGTTTATCCACATCTCGAAGGAAATATGCATAAAAATTGTACATTTCTTATGTGAAAATATAATTTATCCCTTGATGCCAATTTACATTTTCAATCTTCCTTGAGGTATTATTATTGTTAAATATTGTCAAGATCTTACCAATGGGCGAAGTAAATATTGGATGAATGTAGCATCATATTCACAACGTGTGTATGGGACCCACATGTTATGAGTGTGGTACGACATTAATATTACACTCAAAACATTAGATATCATCTCCTTACACAATACATTTGCCTTCACAGCAAGTGTTACTGCATGAAGAATATTCATGTATTTGTTCAATATTATATGTATGCATGAATCAATACTCACTTGATAACTTTTATGAGACTTGATAGATGGACTCGGTGGTATTTTAACCTCAAGCTATCATTGAGAGCATCTTGAATTGGCAACGAGTTATTATTCACATCACTAAATCCTGAAAAGAACAAATGCATAAGATTACATCCTATACATGATTAAAATTGTAAGTACACTACTTGTAAAGAGAATACAAGATTGTCTTACCGTTTTCTGTAATTATTATAGGTGGATTGTTAAAATTTTTCTTTACATATAGCAGAAGTTCTTGAATTCCTTTTGGATAGATGTAAAGCCAGCCAGAAGGAGTCTACAAAAGTAATCATTTATGACTTTATTTGATCAATAAAATGAGTATAATCACATTCTTTATATTAGAACATGCCAATGTGAAGGTGTGCTGAGAGAGAGAGAGAGAGAGATTACCGGTTCACCAATAGGAATTCCATCTTTGTCCGCTGCATGTGACAACAAATTATGTGAATATATAAGTACGTTAAAATCTTATAATTTTAGGTTAAATTACATATTTGGTCTTCAACATTTGACTTTTGTTACAAAGTTGTATTTATACTTTAAAACGAATTACTACAATTTCTATACTTTCAAAATTAATTCAAAAGGTCAGTATCTTCATTTGATCAGTAGAAAATGTAACGTGATGAAATAAATTCAAGTCACCTTATAGGCTCTATGCCATCAAAGTGACATTAGTTTCATGAATTCCATTTAGTACGTCAAGATTTTCCATTTATCAGATGATGGTAAAGACAACAAGGAGAATTTGTAAACAAACGTCAAAATTTGGGGACCAAATATAGAATTAGCTAAATTTTTACGCTTAGAAGGTTGTAATTTTTTAAACCTACTAGTCAAATCTACATGGCTATCTGTTGAGTAACTTAGATTGACGCTACTAGAGGACGCGGAATCATTTGCATATCTTGCAGTGTAGTAATTTACTCCAAGGAAATCCAGAGACTCTTTTACCATTTTGGATTGTGCTTCAGTGAAGTTGGGTAGTCGATTACCCACCAAAGCTCGCATGGACTCAGGGTAGTCACCATATGTAATTGGATTAACAAACCTATAGAAAATTAATAATAGTAATATAAATGATGTTGAATTTGATGCAAATCAATATATATATAAAAGCAGAGACCTCATATGGGAGAGTATGAGGTTCTGCCATGTGGCGCACTCTATGAAAGGAATTGAAATATCTTAACTCACATCAGAGATAAGAACAAATTAATTATTGACTTTTAGTTTTATTTGGTTCAATGTTTTAAGACTTTTCTAATTAAAAAAAGATATTCTTTGTATTATTTCATCTCTCACACATACACACAAAACACTTTGCATTTTAATTCATTCTTTTCACCTTTTGCACTTCTAGCCCTTTACATATACCTACCTATTGCCATTCATGCTATCTCATGGCAAATACACATAGACAAAAAATGATGTCATTCACCTTCAATCTTTCGACGACATCTACGTAACTCTAACATTGTTGTTTTATCTACTCCTACCCCGTTTGAGTTGGCTACAACCAAGGAAGGAGGGTTTGCGTTTTATATTGAGTGACAATGGCAATTATGATTTTGATGTCAACGTCGGATGTTATAAATTTGTGGGTTTTGTAAATGATATGATTCACCATGGGTGTTTGAGATGTGTATTTTGTTTTAGAATTAAGGAGAGAGAAAGACACATTCTATAAGAAATTTTATTCTATAATTTTTCTCCAAAGATTTTTTTTTTCATTATTTCAATTGAATAATTATAATGAATATGTGTATGCAATTTATAATTGTTAATTTTTTTGATGAACTCATTACTAATAAAATTTTATAACAACTATGCTATAATACATATAGTATACAACATTCTCCAAAATCACATTCTATAAAATATTACAATATTTCCGTGCATTGCACGGGTAACTTTCTAGTTAAAATAATAGTGATAATCAAGAAGATCATAGGAAATTAAAGACACAAGTGCATTAGAGTTGGTCGACCATCAAGAAATTGGTGCCTGCATAATTACTTTTGGAGGGGGTGGGGGGTTATTTTTATCAATTGAGAACACTTTCTATGTTTTACGGTTTTAGGTTTATGCGTTAATAATCGTTGTAACTTCTATTGTAGCCATCATAATTAAATTGCAGCAACTATGTGGACATATTCAAGAGCACTAGGTAATTACTGTAGGTAATTACTTTCATGGCAACAAGTGTTTCTTCAATGGAAAGAGCACTAGCAGAAAATTGTAGTCATTGTACTTACCATCCAAATGCAAAATCAAGAGCTCTAGAGGCAGCGTTGCTGCTAGATTGGTACTTGGGCACCATCCAATAGGTTGATACTGTAATACCAATCTCCCCCATTTGAGAAGCCTATAAAATTAAAATTCCCTCTATCATATCCATCCTAGGTAACAATAAATATGTAAAACATTTTTATAATCCCATAGACTTTTCGCGTGCATATGTGTGTACACTGTATATCTATGCATAACTAAACTATCATAGATAAATAAGTTAGTGACAAAGTTAGTGACACAATAAATTTTACAATTATTGAGGTGGCATGATATGATGATATGCAATAAAAATGACAACAACTGATAAACCTGTGTAAAAATTATGCACCAATCACAACTTGCCATCTCAACAAGTTGTGAACTTTTTCCCCCTGTTTTAGCATTGTCCATTATAGATTGGGAAGGCTATCTAAGAAGATTTTGAATATCATTATTTAAACACAAACCTGATAGTTCTCCCTATACAATTTTACAGCAGTTGCATGAGAAAGAATGATGTGATGAGCTACCACATAAGGCTCTGTTCCTGAGTTCCCAAAGGTGCAATTTCCTACATAGCTAGAGCATCGACCAGGTGCCGTGTTACCGGTTGCATACCCTTCACTGCTAAACGTATTTGGCTCATTAAAAGTTGTCCAATTCTTCACTCTATCACCAAATTCTTTGAAGCAGAAGTCCGCATAGTGGTAAAAGTCATTCCTAATTCATTGGAGGATAAGGATCATTTTTTTAATTGAATAAGGATCAATTGTACCTTTGATTAATGTTGTTGATTGTATGTAACTTACACAATGTTGGTGCTCAAGAATCCATTGTATTCATCTTCAAGTGCTTGTGGAGTATCCCAATGGAATAAAGTAACCAAGGGTTGTATACCTGCTCATTATTGTGAAAAAATTATGATGGGAACTTGCCAAAGGATATTGTGTTTGGGATGAAAGGGTAATGAAGGTTTACCATTATATAGGAGCTTATTAATGAGTTCATTGTAGAATTTGACACCTTGTTGGTTCACTCCTCCGCTAAGTTTTCCCTCTATGGACCAAATAAACTTCATTTATATCATAAATATCATTGGCAGTGACAATACAAATAGCAAGAATTCTTATCCTTTTTTTGTGTTTTTGTGTGTGTGTGTGTTTTTTTTTGGTTTACATTGAATGAGATAGTCACACTAATCACTGCCATATTAGGTACAATGGTATGGGAATTATGAAGGATGAACTTACTAGGAAGTACTCTGGACCAAGAGATGGAGAATCTAAAGGAGTCTAAGCCAATTTCTTTCATCAGAGCTATATCCTCCTGAATTAAAACTAAGTTTTCTTATCAAATTAACCCTCCCCTCCCCCCAAAAAAGATTAAAGATATTCCTTTTTTGCACTGTGTAAGATGCTCCAGATAAAGTGAAGTAAATCATACCTTGAATCGATGATAAAAATCTTGAGCTACATTCCCTGAACTATGGTCCAAAATTTTTTCTGCCATGACCATAAGATTTCTCAGAAATCATCATAAGATAGATATGCAGAAAATTTGACATTTATTACATCAAACCTTAGTATTATAATAAAGTATTAAAAAGTCTCCCCCCCTTAAAGGAGTTAAAAAATATTTAAAAATGAAATGTATTAACCGTTGGACTATGTATGCTTAATATCAGTGAACAATTGTGGATTCAAGCAAATATATGAAATCCTGGAATTTAGAAATTGATAAGAAATAACTTTTTTTTTTCGATTTATATTTTTAATTATTGGCTGCTAGACCACACATGGCCATCCTTCCGTTATATCTTACATATATTTATGAAATCAAGTATGGAATGTTTTACTCACTTAAATTGAGTATCTGTTTCTCTGTTTCTCTTTTTATAATTTACAATATTGTATTTTGTATATCTGATTGAGTCTTTCAATTTCAAAATAGTTTGAAAGAAGTGCTTCAAATAATGGTAGTGTATAGTAATTCAAATAATATCTATGATTTGTAGTTTCAATCAATTGGGGATTTTCATTCTTCTAAGAGCATTTACATCAAAGATGTGAAAAATGTTAAATCCTAATTTTAGCTCTCATCCCCTTAAAATATCATCCACATCTAGCATGCTATTCTTAAAATTTTTGACATCTTTGCTACAGTGGAGTGTCATCTTTGACACATTACTGTAGCAAGGTGCTAGAGTTTTTTTTTATTATTATTTCTTCTTTTTCTCTCTCTCACTCTCTCTTGTGCTGTGCGCCTGTGCCTCTCTCGACTGCTTTCTCTCTCTCACTTGATTACAATAAATAATATTTTAATGAAGTGGTAAAAAAATAAAACCTGTAATATTAGGTGTATCATAAAGTGAAGTGTTGAAATAAATAAAATAGTGTTTTGAGATGTTAAATACTATAGTTCTTGTCATGTTTGATAAGAATACGCTAAGGGTTGTTTAAAGCTAGCATATCTTGTAAACAAATAATTGGCATAATCTTTTTGACTTATGGTTAAAGGTTCAACGTCGCATTATTCTAAGGATTCAATAATTGATGTACATTGACTTATGGGTTCACGTGCACATATACTCTTAGGTGGATTTGGTTGTTTCTTACTCATTAGTCATTAAGCCATAATAGGCCTAATTTAGAAAAAAGACAATGTAAACGTTAAAGACATGTATTCAGGATCTAAAAGAGGCAATTGTACTACCATATTGTTCCAAACTTTTTTATGGATAAGGTTCGAAATTTAGTTGTATAGGAATTTCTAATTTTTCTACGTATACATAATTAGAATTTAGAAACAGGTTGGAGTAAGTCTTTCTTTTTTTTCTATCGGCATGGAAAATAATCAAAACATTACCAAATATTTCACACTCTCTCCTCCTTTTTGTTTTTTTGTTTTTGTTTTTGTTGTTGTTGTTGTAGGAGGATGGCCGAAGTAGGTTCTATATAAGAGAGAACAAAAAAAAATCCGGTGAAAAATAAATCTGTCTACAGCACCGCTCTTCTAAATATACACCGGATATAAAATTATATCTCATTTGTGTCTCTTTCCCAAGTCCCTCTTTCATTTCTCTTTTCTCATATCCCATATCTCTGTCTCTAAAATAACTCAAAACTATCTCTATTTTTTGTTTGGTTCCATAACTCAGCAACATTTTTTACTCAACTCAAAATTTTGACAAATTGGTGGAGCCCCTTAAAACTCATAACTCAAATTTTGGAAACATTCTAAATGCTGAACTTAGTTTTCATGACTCTAACTCAAAAATTTGAGTTTTGAGTTATAGAAACACTACTAAAAAAGCTAAACCGAACAACTTACATTTCTGTGAGGCCCACGCTTTTTGAGTTTTGAGTGATGAAAATTGAGTTATATAACTCAAAACTCATTAAACCAAACAGACTTAAAAACCACTCATGCACTCTCCCACGGTCAACTCACCTCACACCATTGTTAACTTGCATTGGGCTCTCTCTCCCTCTATGTTTTTTTTTTTCAAAATTTTATGTCAAGATTGACATATAGTATCATCTATTTTATATGGGGTAGACTCCCCAAGTGTGAGATCCAGTCTCATGTGAGAGAAATGTTGTATGTAACCGTTACGTATATAAGATACTGTATTTTCTCTCTCTGTATCTCCCACTTTCAGAGAGAGATAGAATAGAAATGTTAACTTGCATTCAATATTCCTGTTCCTTTAAATTTTGACAGAATTTTGTTTCTACATCTCAACAAGTAGCACAATATTACCTATACTAGAAAATACATTTCAACTTTTGCCTGCTAAAATCATGTGGGCAATGAAAACTTGCAAAGAATTAATGTACCAGAGAAAACATTGATGCAGAGAGAGAGAGACCTGGATGTATAGTAGTGAAAGTATCCCATATGCTAGACCCTTTCCCATCTTGGTATGCTGCCCCTTCATCCTATAAAGGGAAAAAAAAAAAAAAAATCAAACAGCGAAACATACTTTTTTGCAAGAGTAACACTATACCATTGCCATCTTGCTATGCCCTTTCATCCTATATATATATATATATATAGACACACACACAATGTAGGACATATATGTATAAATGATAGAGCTAGCACAATACTATTGCTGCATACATACCTGGTAAGCGCTTGACCCTGCTCCAAACACAAAACCAGCCGGAAAATCACTCCGGTTGAGACCTTCAACGCAAGCAAAAAAATAGGCTAAGGCCACAAGGTAAAAGAACAAATGATGATGATAAGTTTCCATGTATGACTTTTGGTTGCGCTGCACTCTTTTCCACTCCCTATATATACTGTAGGGTAGTCAAATGGATTAGGTGCTGGACCAAATACTGTCAGGTAGTCAAATCTCACATAGCCAACTGTGATTTTGATTTTTGTTTTTTAGTCCATATGTAAATTTAAAAAACAAAAATATTAAATCAATTATCATTCTTGTTTCATAGTTTTAAAAACTGGATCGGATCGGGCTGACCGGTTCAATTGGAAATTGGACACTAGCTCGATTTAATAAAAATCCCAAAACCAGTAAATATTGGTAAAAAACTGATCAAAATCAGCCAAAATTGATCAAAAACCAAATTGAATCAAGAACCGAAAGCAAAGACATTTTTGCTCTGGTCCGATTTTTAAAATCATATCTTGTTCTTTATTGAAGTAATGTTTTGGTCGTCGGGATCACATGGCTGAATAAACTATGACCAAATTTGCCCACCATTTAGCAGGTAGAATTTTTGTTCTTGTTATTATTATTTTACATTTAACAATGTCCACACTCTTTTATATTATATGTAAAGTGTGCGTATTATTTAAAAAATGTCAACGTTTGGTGTGAAAGTATGTACATTGTGTAACATAATGTATATTAGAATTTGAAATAGTAATTTCCCATTATTTATTCCTGGTCTACCGTATCCACTTTGGAATTTCATTTCAAAGTTCGAATTGCTATCTTATCAATCACTTTGGAATTTCTTGCTTACTTATTAACGTCTTTGAATTTAGAGCTTGAAATAAACAAATATTCACCAACAGCGCCTAGCTGCAAAATGAAACAACACACACACACACACAAGAAAAAAAAAAAACCAGCACCTTACAAAATTGCAAGCGATTGTTGAATAGTTGAAGTCGTAGAATATTAGGTAGCAAGAATGTTAGGTGCATAAAAGTTTCCCCATAGCATCTTTTAACTTTTCCCCTTATGGTTCAATACCACATGGAAAGCCCAGGGAAAAATGATGAGAATTGTGTTTCCCACTTTTTTTTGGGTTCACTGGGGAAACTTTTGTAAGTGAGCTTGGAGTGTATGATATGTAGAAAACAAAATGTATGGGGAAGACGTTTGAACTTGCTAAATATAAACTTCACTTTCAATCTAAAATCCACATATAATGCTAGCCTAATCACAATTAATACTCATTGTCATAAACCCAAAAATTTATTAATTCACAAGCCAAATTGAACTAAGCAAACCAGATTGCTCTATATGATGCAAAATATAATCATCCTAACCTCCCATAAATGTTTTTGCCCCACTATGAGTGTAATTTTGTATATATCGGAAACATAATATACTTTTTCCTAAAGACAATAGCATATTGCTTTGAAATTATTTTTTTTCTTTAAGGTCCTTTGATAATGCCTATGATGGTGTGTTTTGTTTGGTCAAAACTAAAATTTGAAAGGGCGAAAGTTTGGTACCTTAACAAATCGCTGGAAACTGTTTGTCTAATCTATTAGCATCGTATTGGGACAAAAATTAGTCCACATAAATGGGCTAAAATCCTTATGTTAAGTTAATATATAAAATTAAGTTTAGCTCATAAAAAATTATTAAGAGGTTGTCAAGGGTTTTGTAGCTGAATTAACACATCTTTATGTACAAAGCAAGGAAGTCAATACCGTATCGGAGGCTGTACCGGTTTGGCCACCGGTACGATATATTTCGGATACCGGTCAATACCGGTGTACCGTTTCGAGTTTACCGCTATTTTATATATACACACACACACACCAAAATCTCTAGAACCATGTTTATAAGCATATAATATTTCACTTATATTATAGTAAATATAAAAGTTTATCATCAAATATTACCTCAATTCAGAAAAAACTATTCATAGTTTTAGACTTTAGTATAAATTAAAAGGAAAAAAAAACACAATATAAAAAATAGAAAGCTTAGTTGTTTATTGCATACTAAGAAAACAAATAATACTAATAAGTTAATGTAAATAAGTTACCATTATGCCTTTACAAAATTCAAAAATTACAAAACTAAAAAAAAAAAAAAAAACTTTTTTCTGTACCGGCCGGTATTGCCCGAAATTGGCCGGTACGCGGCCGGTACGGCCGGTATTTTTTCCGGTACAAAATAAAAGTGTACCGGTACCGGTGCACTGGCCGGTACGGTATGTACCGGTCGGTACGGCCGGTACCGGTACGGTATTGGTAACCTTGGTACAAAGTGCTTAAGGGTCTAGGAGGAAAAAGGGTCTGAGACTAGCTTTAAGCACTACATTAACCACCAAAATTTAAAATTCTTATATTTTGTTTGGTATGGATTTTTGATAATATAACTTTCCAATTTTAAATGTTTTCAATCACTCTCATTTAATCTTTTCTCTTTATGGATAAAAATATAATTTTAGAAGATAATAAACCAAAAAAAACAAAAAACAAAAACAAAAATCCAACTATTTGCATATCTCTTAGAACTCTTCAATTGAATAATAAAAAGATAACTTCGTATCCTATTATATCACAAATAAAACAATATCTTCAAACTTAATTACTATGTATTACTTAAAATGATACATAGGCCAGGCTTGCAAATTCTTTGTAGATCATCAGCTCTCACATTTGCTATAAAACTTCAAATGGAAATCCCTTTTGCTTTAATTTATTTGCCTCTTGAGTCTTGAATCTTGACATTCGGCTCACTTGTCAGACTTGGCATTAATTTGGGCTTTGACTTTTGGTTAACCATATCATACTCATACAAGATCATCATTAATATAATGGTTTGAAAAATATTCATATTTCTTACAATTACTACAGTAGATACAATAAATCACTTACTTTAAATTTCATTACTTATCAGAGTACAATAAAGATGACACTCTTGTGGTGAGATTCTCCCTTTGAAGGAAATTTTTGAACCATAAAGCAGTATGTTTCATATATCTTGTCAACCCATTTTTGTAATCTATGTAATTGATGCCAAACCGATATGTATAACCCGATTCCCATTCGAAGTCATCAAGAAATGACCAAACATAGTATCCCTTAACGTTGATTCTAGCCCTGCGACCAAAGCCTCAATTACTGCTTAATATCTTTGACATTGGAACTTATAACTACTTAAAGCTATGCCATTTATCCATATCGTTAAGGCAATGTGCAGAAAATTTTTCACAATTTTAATGCAAAACATGTTTTTGGTCTCTTGTTGTTAATTTACATTTTCAATCTTGCCTGTGGCCTTATTATTATGGTTATCCATTGTTACCTATCAGGGATAAAACCTCGTAAAAGATGTGGGAGTCTCACTCACAAGTGTGTGTGCATAACAATTACTATGTGATGCAAAACAAAAGCGTAAAAGTGCTAGTTCTTGTTGGAGACCCTTAACATTCACAACAGAAAAAAAAAAAGAAAAAAAGAAAAAGAATCCACGAAAAATAAAGAATCCTCAATTTTATTGAAAATCTATTGTTCTTTTTTCTTTTACAGATTGCCAGTCTATTCAAAGGCTCTAAAAAACTTATTTCCCAAGTAAAGATAATACTAAACAGATTCTAATGGATAGAGTATCAAAATAGGACTCTATTTGAGTAGGAAAGTTTTAAAAGCATTTAGAATCAAGGAAATAAGGTCTTATCTTCTAAAATTACTAAAACTTGTTTAACACCCCGTGCATATATACAAACACAATTAAAAAGACACACACACACACACCCTCACCATATATATAAGTTTCTGCCTAATAAATAACAATTGTTTATAGTATTATGTAAAAAGTTGATAAATTTAAAATATTTTTAGCAAGACAAGAAAATGGCATTTGAAAACATAATCTCTCAAACTCCCTTTTCTTCTAATTTAAAAATATAATTAGATATACAATTGAGTTTCTTATGGTTTATTTATATTGAACTCCTTGTATTTTGATGGAACACATAACACAAAATTATACTCCAACTGAAATTTAATTTGAATTCTAATTGAAAATTCTCTCAGATTGGTTTTATATATAAATAAATTAATAAATGATAAATATAGACACCTATATTCTTTCCTAATCCTACGTACATCACTACACAATGAATTTTATCAATATCATTCATATATATATATATATATATAAATCGATACTCACCTGGTAGTTTTTAAGAGACTTGATAGATGGAGTTGGTGGTATTTTAACCTTAAACTATCATTGAGAGCATCTTGAATTGTCCACGAGTTATTATTTACATCACTAAATCCTGAAAAGAATAGATGCACAAATACATGATTAAATATTCATAGTACAATATTTGTAGAGGGAATACAAGATTGCCTTACCGTTTTCCGTAATTATAATAGGTGGATTATTGAAATTTTTCTCTACGTATAGAATAAGTTCTTGAATTCCCCTTGGATAAATGTAAAGCCAGCTAGAAGGGGTCTACAAAATTAACCATTTATGGCATTCTATACTTAGTAAATCGAGTATGATCACATTCTTTAATTAAATTTCAACATAACAATATGAAGGTGCTGTGCTAAGAGAGAGAGAGCTTACCGGTTCACCAATAGGAATGCCATCTTTCTCAGCTGCATATGGCACAAATTGTGTGACTGTGTAAGTGAAAATCTCATAATTTTTAAGCTAAATAGTTACATTCAATTTCTTGGGTGATATACTCTAGGTTCTCCAATTAAATTTTACCGTGTGGTTATACTATTGTTGGGAAAGATAATCAACACTTTTTGCACTTCATTGATCATTGCAATCATGTTATTGAATTTAATCCAAAAACCAAAGCTACAATACCTACGGAAAAATATGAAGTTGGTATTGTATTTTTATCGTAATTTTTAGAATCATAAGGTTGTGGCTTTTGAACTTACTGGTTAGATTTACATGGCTATCTGTTGTGTAACTTAGGTTTACACTACCAGAAGATGTGGAGTCATCTGCATATCTTGCGGTGTAATAATTTACTCCAAGAAAATCTAGAGACCCCTTTACCATCTTGGATTGTATTACAGTGAAGTTGGGTAGTCGAGTTCCCACCAAAGCACGCATGGACTTAGGGTAGTCACCATAGGTAATAGGATGAGCAAACCTAGACAAGTAATAATTGTAATACTAATGATGATGAATTTCATAAAAATAATCACTATCAATAATAATTGGGAAACACTCAACATATTCAAGAGCATTATTGATCATTGTCATGAAAGATCCAATCATTAATATGGTACTAGATTGTTAGCGTAACTTATCACATATATTGATTCTCCAAAAAAACTTATCACATATTTATGTAAAGGTTGATATTTTAATTATTCAAACATCAACTGGACTTATATCAAGATGAGACGTGTGGAATATGATCTAATTTACTGGTTTTGTCAAGGATTTGGGGTAGTAGATCTCTGAAAAATTATTGTATGTACAATTATTGGGGATATTTCTAATATTTGGGAAGACCTGTCTTAGGTTTATTATTGTAATTTTCCACATACATGTAGCCAAGTAACAAGATAGCTCAACTGGTAAAGTTTCTAACGATTGAATAAGAGAGTTGGGGTTCAATCCCCGCTTACATAAAAAACCAATTGATGTTTTGGTCTGATGATAATAAAACCATAAAAACTCTATCAATAAGTCTGGGTGAATCATGCAAAATTTGGTATTCATGTGTGCATGGGTCTTTGTTGTTGTTTTCTTTTTCTTTTTCTATTCTTTGCATGTCATAAATCCTAGCTTAGGTTTCCTATTTCCTCACATTTCTAGGAGAAAATTCTAGTCATAGTACTTACCATCCAAATGCAAAATCAAGAGCTCTAGAGGCAGCCTTGCTACTAGCAATTGTTTGGTACTTAGGTACCATCCAAAACGTTGATACTGTAATTCCAATTTCTCCCATTTGAGAAGCCTAAAAAAAAAAAAAAAACTCTCTATCAAAAGTATCCTAACACTATTTATGTAATTTTTTTATTCCACAAAAATTGTGTATGTATATATGCATCCATGTATAATTATATTATTATAGGCCAAATAGTCTAATTATACAAAAAAGATTAAAATTATCAAGCTAACATGATATAACTAGTGTACAATAAAAGTGATATCAATTGAAGACTTATGTAAAAGTAATATTGTACTAATCACAATTTAATATCTAAAAAATATTGTGAAAAAGGTTGTGATTTTTATTTTTTATGTTATTTCTAGCATTGCTCATTATAGATAGTGAAAGCCATCTAAAATGATTTTTGAATATTATTGTTTAGGCACAAACCTGATACTTTTCCTTGTACAATTTTACAGCAGTTGCATGAGAAAGAAGGATGTGATGAGCTACCATGTAGGGCTCTATCCCTGAGTTCCCAAAGGTGCAGTTTCCTACATAGTTAGAACATCGACCTGGTGCTATGTTACCTGTTGCATACCCTTCACTACTGAATGTATTTGGCTCATTAAATGTGGTCCAGAGCTTCACTCTATCACCAAATTCCTTAAAGCAGAAGTCCGCATAGTCATGATAGTCATTGCTGATTTTTTGGAGAATAACATGACTAATTTGTTAAAAGCACATCCAATAGAAATTTGTTGAATTATGTAACATTGATAAAAATTACACCAAGTATATCTCTATTTGTCTGTCTCACATCCTTGGCTATTGCTTAATCAAATGTTGATGGTATGTCAAACTTACACAATGTTGATGCTCAAAAATCCATCATACTCATCTTCTAGTACTTGTGGAGTGTCCCAATGGAATAATGTTACACAGGGTTGTATACCTGCTCATTATTCTGAAATTAGGAAGGGAACGTACCAAAAAAAAAAAAAGGTTGGGATGAAGGGCAAATGAAGTTTACCTTTATATAGGAGCTCATTAATGAGTTCATTATAGAATTTGACTCCTTGTTTGTTCACTCCCCCGCTAAGTTTTCCCTCTATAAGACAAAAATGAACTTCATTTATTTATATCATAAATATCATTGGTAAGGTCCTTTTAGATATACATTATTGTCAATTTTTTAAAGACATTCTTCACTCTCCCTGTGTGTATGTGTTTTAAAAATACTTAGTAATTTAAAAAAAAAAAAAATATATGTATATATATGTGTGTGTGTGTGTGTGAGTGACAATATAAATAGCAAGAATTCTTATCCTTAGTTTTTTTTTTTTTTGGGGGGGGGGGGGGGGGTTTAAATAGTCAATTTATATGTGATTCACTAAGTGCTACCATATTAGGTAAAATGGCAAGGGAATTATCATGGATGAACTTACTAGGAAGTACTCTAGACCATGAGATGGAGAATCTAAAGGAGTCTAGGCCAATTTCTTTCATTAGAGCTATATCCTCCTGAAACAAAGCTAAGTTTTCTTATCAAATTAACCCCACAGAAAAAGGTAAATGAATAGAGTATATTTCTCTTTTGCACCATGTAAGATGCTCAAGGAAAAGTGAAGTAAATCATACCTTGATATGATGGTAAAAATCTTCAGCTACATTCCCTGTGCTGTGGTCCAAAATTTTTTCTATCGTGATAACATAAAATTTCTCAGAAACTATCATAACTGTAAGAAGGATATGCAGTAAAATTGAAATTAATTACATCAAACCTTAGTACTATAGTGAAGTTTAAAAAGTAAAAACCCTTTTTCCACTCAAAAGGTGTTAAATAAAATGTATTAAGATTGTTTGCTGGTTATATCTGTACTATATCTCAAAATGACTAATATTCTCATAATTCAAGATCTAAATAGTTGTTTATAAACTTAGATTAACCTAGTATATCTCTAATCTGAGACTCAATTCACCGTATCAAATGGATGAAGTAAAAACAAACCTCTCTCTCATTAATAGAAACAAAATATAATTACAAGTTAAAGCTAGCGTATTTTGCAGGAGGTTAATTTTTTGATCCATAATGTAGCTAAATGAATTCTTTTGAGTTATTTTGAGGGTACTATCCCTATCTCTTCTTTATTAGATTTTTGCCTTGGGATGCAGGAGGAAGATTGGAGTGCATAATCCCTTTTGTAATCTGTATGCTGTTTCTTTTTTCTATGCACTTACTTTTTTTTCTTTTTTTTTGTTGAGAAAAAAATTTATACTTTAAGGGCATGTTTAGTAAATTGTAATATGCGTTGTAATGTAATAGTTATCCCTATGGTTTAGTTATTTTTTAGTTTGGTTATGATTTTATTACAAGGAATAGTCATTCTTTATGAATAGTTATTCTTCAAAATGAGAAATTATTATTCATCTTTAAAAGTTTTTATTAGCTAATCCTTAATAAGTACAATAATTTTAAAACTTAATATATTTACAAATAAACAAACTTTCCATATACATCTAACAACTATAAAAATAAAAAATCATAAAAAATAACACATATTCCTCTTAAATTTAAAAATAACAATTTTTAAGAAGATATAATCGTATGAGTAAGATATTTCTTAAAATAACTGTTAAGTTTCATTCTAATGTTATAACTCACAACTAAACTAATGAATATGTTTAGTTATTATATTACAACACATTTTATTACTAGTAATAGATATTACAATTTCTGTCATAATCCCTTTTCAGTGTACCAAACGTACCCTAAGTGTCTGTTTGACATAATTAATTTTGCCAACTTATTTTACTATTTAGCTTATTTTTGTTATTATTCATGGGTCTCACTACACTTTTTTGTATTATTCATGGGTCCCACTGTACTATTTTAGCTAACTTTTACCTTTATCTACAATATTTTTAGCAAAAAATTTTCAGTTTCAGCAAAATAAGCGGATCCCGAACAGACCCTTAGTGTCCGTTTGGAAAAGATTATTTTTGCCAACTTATTTTACTATTTAGTTTATTTTTGCGACTATTCATAAGTTTCACGACACTTTTTGGTACTATTCATGAGTCTCATTATACCATTTCAGTTAATTTTTACCTTTACCTGCAGTACTTTCAGCACATTTTTTTTAAATTTTAGCAAAATAAGCGGATCTTAAATAGACCCTTAGCATTATACATATGACACAAATAAAAGCCAGAGTATTTTGTATACAAATAATTCACATAATTCCATTGACTTATAGTTATAGGCTCAACCTTTTAGGGTCAAATCAAATTAAAAAAAAAAAACCTTTTAGGGTTTGCATTATCCTAAGGATTCAATAGTTTAAGTCTCTGTTTGACATGAATTATTTTTGCCAAGAATTATTTTTGTCAACTTATTTTATTATTTAATTTATTTTTGTTATTATTTGTAAGTCTTCTGCACTTTTTGGTATTATTCATGAATCCTACTATACTATTTTAGTTAATTTTTACTTTTATTTACTATATTTTCATCAAATTTTTTTTAATATTAATAAAATAAATATATTCTAAACGGACCCCATTGACTTCTAAATTGACGTGCACATGTAATATTCCTAGGAGGATTTGATTGTTTCGTAATCATCGGTCACCAATAGTCCTTTTTTCGTACTCATCAGTCACCACGAGTCCTAAAATTTAGAATAAAGACAAAATGTAAATGTTAGAGATATGAGAGCTCAGGAGGAGCCTATTGTACTATAGTTTTCCAAACCTTGTTATATAGGATTTTTTTTTCTTTACTAAGCATGTTTACAACAATCACATCAGTTTATTTATAATCTTTTAAAATAGAAAAAAAAAAAACCAAATTTACACATTCTAACCCAAAAAAATCCACGTTAATTTTTGTAAAAATGTGTGAATATATACCATGGCCGCGTAAATGAATAGAGGAGCCTATTGTACTATAGTTTTCCAAACCTTGTTATATAGGATTTTTTTTTTCTTTACTAAGCATGTTTACAACAATCACATCAGCTTATTTATAATCTTCTAAAATAGAAAAAAAAAAAAAAAAACCTAATTTACACATTCTAATCCAAAAAAATCCACGTTAATTTTTGTAAAAATGTGTGAATATATACCATGGCCATGTAAATGAACAATAACCGTGCATATATGCACAGTTACTGTTCACCATGTAAATAAATTTTTTATTTTATTTTATTTTTTCTCTCTTCTCTACCTCTGACTCATCTCAACCTTTGACTCACTTCACTGTGTAAAGAAATGAGTATAATATTTTATTTGAATATTTTACATTGTTCACCATGTAAAGAAATGAATATTTTATTTGAATAAATGTGTAAATAGACAAATTGATGTGGGTGTTTTGTAAAAATTAGTGTGTAAAATAAAAAAAAATAAGTTTTAAATGTGCAAAATAGAAAAAGTTTTCTACATGTGGGTACCTTGGAGTAAGTCTTACTATAAATATTAATATACTTTTTTAAATTTGACTAGTTGATGATGTACAATAAAATAGTATTTACTGTTGGATACGTTTTAAAATTTAAAAAGAAATATAATTTTTGGGTAGGTGACATGTGGTGCCACCTGCATTGCTATTGACCAAATTGGTGGATACGGTAAGTGAGAATTAAGTCCACCTACCCCAAAAAATTCCTTCTCATTCTTCATAATTTTCAACTTCTTTTCGAAACAGTTTTAAGTTTTTACCCTTCCTTAATCTCTTCTATCTTTCCAAAACTCTTGCTCTTTATTGGCAAAATATTCCTCCAAAAAGTATCAGTAGACTTTGTTAACACCTTCCAAAACAAAGGTCAGTGTCATGGGAAGTTCTCAAATATTATGACGGGTTTGTTAACACCTTCCGAAAAAGAAATCTTTAAACTGTGCACCTATATAAACAAAGGTAAGGTTTCATTCAAATTCTGAAAAAAAAAAAAGCGCTATCTGATAGACTGATACTCTAATTTTTTGTGTGTGTGTGTGTGTTCTCTTCAATCTATTTATATTGGGCATCCAATGATGAATTTGAAACTCTATTTGTAAGTGCATATTAGCAGAGTTGTCATTGTATCCTAGAGAGTGATCACCTGAGACATGTGCACTAAGAGGCTTTCTTAGTGGAGGCGAAATCGCTTCTTAAGGACGACAATGGATTTAGTTTGCTTCTACGTTGTTGATTTCGTTTAATTGATTTGAGCAAATTCTTATTTTACGGTATTGCTATGTTATTGAAATTGATTTATAACTTTGTTAATTAATTTGAGCAATCTTTCAAACTATTTTTCCAACATTTATTTGTCTTCATACAACAACTGAATTGTTATTACCATCGTTAACTTGCATTGGTCTCTCTCTCACACACACACACACACACACACACACGCACGCACACAGAGTAAGAAAAATGAACTCAATGTCAACTTGCATGCAGTGTTCCAAGTCCTATAACATTTGAAAACACAATCCGCTAAAATCATGTGGAGAATGAAACTGCAAAGAATTACTGTACCAATAAAAACATTGATGCAGAGAGTGAGAAAGAAAGAGAGTCTGAGACCTGGGTGTGTCGCAGTGAAAGTATCCCATATGCTAGTCCCTTTGCCATCCTGGTATGCAGCTCCTTCATACTGTAAAGGAAAAAGATTTAAAACACCAAACATACTTAATGCAAAAGCACCATACATATATGTTAGAGCTGATAATTAATCACCAATTGCTGCATACATGATACATACCTGGTAAGCACTTGACCCTGCACCAAACACGAAACCATCCGGAAAATCACTTCGGCTGAGACCTTCAATGCTAGCAAAAAAATAAGACACAGCCACAAGGTAGAAGAATAGTTGATGAATTTCCATGTTTGACTTCTGGTTGCAGTGTACTGTTTAGCTCCAACTCTCTAGCTATATACTGTTGGGGGACCATCAAAGTCATTAGGTGATGCACCATATTAATTATTGGAAGTTTTAAACACTTGCATACGTACCCAAATTAAAATCTTTGACAAATGTGTTCTTAGTCTCTTTCCGAATCCATATGCAAATTTAAATTAAAAAATATAAATCGTAAACCGATTTTTACTCTTGTTCTATATTAAAGTATTTTTTTGGGTCATCCTGATCATATGGCTTAATAAATTAAGGCCTAAATTTGGCCCCATGATATAGAATTATTGTTACTGATTGACCGATTGGGAAGCCATTAGATTCACCAACAGCAGCTGCAAAATGAACAAAGGAAACACCAGCAAATTACGAAACAAAAGCTCTGCTAATTCTAAGACGGCGAGTTATTGTTGAGCAGTTGAAGTAGTAGCACATTTGGTAGCAAGAATGTTAGGTGCATAATTTTGCACCAAAGTACATAGTTTGGGTATATTTTAGAGCCCTACATAACGAGCTGAACCAGATAAACTTCAGGTCTATGGAATTGATAATCCCTAAAGCCCAATCCCCAAGAGTAGATGAAATGGGTTATGTCAAGTAATACCTCCCAAACTACAAGACCCCAAACCAAGGCCTAGTCAATGCCACCCTTTAAATGGTACTAGCCGATATTCCGTGACATGCCCGGTGCATTTTCAAAAAATCTATAAGAAATTATCTTATAATCCATTGGATTCATCAATAGTATACTATTATTGTTAGTCATGACTAATCTACATAGTTTGCTAGTAAAATTAAATTCAAACTAAACCCTAGTCCCTACCCATTTTTCAATTCCAAAACTAGGTATCCTTAATTTGTCATTTAGTGCTTTGTCATGAATTGTAAGAAGGGAAATGAGACAAATACAATTTACAATGTTTAAGAAATCATATACCTCAACATTAAAGAAAATAATTACCACCATCTATGTCAATGTTTAATAAAAAAAGTACTCTCCATAACTCTTTCAAATCTTCATCATATGTACATAAAACATTTTATAAATTGCACAGCAATCAAATACTTTGGGTTTTATTCTATCGTACTTCTCATCCTTTATATACACCTGCTCATAGCCTTTCATGCTAACTCATCTCAAACACACATAAAATTATCCAAAAAATAAGGATATTCTTTAATTTCAACCTATCAACTACGCCTACCCAACTCCATGGTTCATCTTCTTCCTTCAGTTGTTGCCTTCTTTGAATGCTAATTGGGTTTTTTAATAACATATTGGTAAGCAATCTCACTAGCAAAAAAGAGATTATAGATTAAGTAACCTCCTATTACATAATTTGCTGCCTAAATCTAATTCTATATGTAGCTCTTTCTCTTTGGCTTTAATTTTATAATTATTGATGAAAGTAGTACCATATTTTGTTTATATGCTTTCTATTTACCCCATGTATATGGATGAATATACTTAAAGATATATAATAAAATGTATAATATAACATCTATATATATATATAATTTAAATACTATTGATAATTATTTTTATATTTTGTTAGCTCTTTGAAAATTTTTGTAAGAATATTATTATGTATAAAATGTAAATTATCCATTTTTTTTTAATTATTGTGAAGAACTTTTTTTTTAACGATTCATTTATTCTAGACTCTTTGGTTTTTGTACTTAATAACTTACTTAGATGAATATTTATGATGTGGTCCCACATTTGATTCTAAAATTTTTAAGAATAAATATTTTAGGACACATGGCACAAAATTGGAACTTTAATTTAGAATTCTAATTTAATTTTCTTTCAGTTTCACCTATATATATATATATATATATATATATATATATATATATATATATATATATATATATATATATATATATATAGATGAACTAAAGAAAACGAAGAGTTATTATCTTTTAATTGGTGTTTAGTCCTTTCTTAAAAAAAAAAAAAAATTGTGCGTCTAGTCTTGAAACAATGCACCAAAGGAAGCAAATGGGCATTATCTTTTAATTAATGTCTATTTAGTACAAAAGAGTCATTATCTTTTAATACAAGAGAATTCTCAAGAAGAGCGCCATATGGCAGAACCTTATGCTCTCTCATATGAAGTTTCTGTTTATATAAATTGATTATTGATTGATTGATTTATTAGGATGGGACAAGTAATGGATAATTATAGAAAATTCAAGAAGTGTCATAAATACGTACTTATTACTCTCATATAATAGTAGATCTCACTAATTAAATTTATGATGGAATTTACTAATCTTGTGATAGGAGAGTATCCATTTATGATACTCTAAAAATATTCTATAATTTTAGAGAAATGATATGTCTATAATATTTTCACAACATTTTTACAACAAATCCTAAGTGGCAAGTTGTTACTGGTTGTTATTATTGGGGTAAAAAAGTAATCTTCATGTTAGGTTCAAATTTGAACCAATAACAATTAAACAACTGTGATTTGCTGTAAAAATGTTGTAAAAACGTTGTAGACGCAATATCTCTCATAATTTTAAAATATATACAAATTCCATAAACCTTTTTTTCCCCGGAATAAAACTACTATTTGGGTCTAAGCCCAAATAATCATCTTTCTACTTTTCCTTAAATGGACCAAGCCCCCATAGAAAGCCCAAGGGAAAAAGAATGATAATTTTAGTTTGGAGGCTAATAGAGGGTGTTTTTCCTACTTATTTTTGGGTTCATGGATGCTATGCATATGTAGAAAGCCCAATTGTATGGGGAAGACGTTTGCACTCTGCATTTCAAGATATAAACTTCATTTGCAATCTCATATCCACATATAATGCTAGCCTAATCACAATTAATGTCCACTGTCATAAACCCAAAAAGTTATCAACTCCAAAAGCTGCCAATCCTCTTATACTAACAAGCCAAATTGAACTGGGAAAACCAAATTGCTCTACTTGACAACAAACATAATCATCCTAACCTCCCCTAAACTTCTCTACCCAAAGTTTGAGTTATGCAAATACCTAGTGTTCTAAACAGGTCTAGAGCTGAGTCTTTCCTTAATATAGCAGTATAATAAGAAGTGATTAAATTCAATACGGACTGGATGTAAAACTCTTGTTTTACATCCTTTAATCATTGTGTGCCAAGTCAGCTTATTGCACTTAAAAAATATAACTTGACACACTATCAAGTCTTTTTAACTTATTGCACCTAATCTTTTCTTTCCCTCATTTATAGTTCATTATTAATTGAGGATTATTATTCAACAACAGTCTTATAGTTTAATTGACACTTCCCTATGCATAAAGTGCTTAGGAGTTTAGGGAGAGAATTCGAGCAAATTAAAACCCAACATGTGTGAGACAACAAAAAGGATCCCAACATAGATTATTATTATTTTTTGATAAATGAGAAAAATGATTCCATCGCACAATCTCATGACAGATATGTTTTAAGTTGTATTGATAAATTTCTGTATCAAAACAACTGTTAATGATGATTGCATCCAAAATAGTTTAGTTATGTATTGTGTTCAGTCAAGAAGCTGATTGAAGAACTCAATCTTCAAATGACTTCAAATCTGCTTGAGAAAAGTAGGTTTACTTATCTTTAGCAACAAGAATTAATACCAGATTGGTTGTTTCTTATCATCTTTAGACCCAAATTAAGAAACTGGGAGATCCCTATTGTACTATACTACATAGAAATTTAGAACTGTTTTTCAGAATAAGTGCATGTTGGAGGATACAGCGAACAATTAGTTCAACATACAACAAATCAGTTGCTCAAAATTCAATTACTATTCATGTACAACAAAGGTTCGCTTTTGATGACATTTTCCTTTTGGAGTAATTTTTTGAACCATAGAGCAGAGTGTTTCATGTATCTTGTCAACCCATTTTTGTAATCTATGTAAGTGATGCCAAATCGAACAGTATAACCAGAACTCCACTCAAAGTCATCAAGAACTGACCACGCAAAGTATCCTCTCACGTCAACCCCAGCCCTGCCAAAACCATAATCGTTAATGTTTTAGAGAGAGAGAGAGAGAGAGTGAGAGAGAGAGAATTATACTTTTCCACCCTAAATTATTATGCCAATCATACCTAACCCACGAGCTATTAAAATGGACGGTCAACACTCCCCCCCCCCCCCCCCCAAATTTTAAAAATATGTTATATTTAACAATTTTTCACCTGTTTTCCTACTAACGCTAACTGAATTTAGCATTGACAAATCAATTTATCCCTTAGTTGTCTATTTTAAAGAGAAGTAAATGGTTTTTAGCGTGAAATTTTGTAATACTTAATACCAAAATATACGGTAGAGAGGACATTGACAAAAAGTTATAACTTTGAAAGGCCAATCATATGTTTTGATAGTTTATAAGGTATAATTAAGTGTAATTGTATATTGATAGTTTAGATGAAAGTAGGAGTATAGGAGTAATATGAGAGCTGGAGGGTTAATATTATCATTGCATAGATAAATTAACCATTAATAAAAGTTTATCGTATATGGATTTTTTTTAGAGATAATAGTATATGGATTTGGTTCTAATTAAGTTATATATTATTATTTTAATTTTTAATTTTAATTTTATGCTGAACTTTAACTCATGTGGGTCCATAGTTCCTCCAATAGTTTTGGAATTGTGATATCCATTATAGAGTTGCTGTTGAATGTGATATGCAAATATAATAAAGTTACTGTTGTGTGTGACCCAGGTCACACACGACAGTTACTGTCGTCCTATAGCCGTGTTTTCCTGAGCTATAGCCACGTTTTAAAAATGCGACTATAGAATCTTTTTTTGTAGTGCCCTATTACTGCATGTCTAGCATGTCTACAATTATTACAAAATTAAGAAAAAGAATAGAGTTATTAAGTGTTGTGATTGAACCTACCATCAGATTTGAGGTAAGAGCTATCTTAATTGACAATATCATAGTTAAAAATAAAATAAAATAAAATAGGAATATAAGAAAATTAATTAATGCTCAATGTGAAGTAAGTAATTAACGACTATGACATAATTATGTCATAAGAAAACTTGTTATTAGTAGAGATACCATATCCAAAAAGTTGTGGGTATTATAGCATTTCCTTATTTCATGCATATATAATATATCCAACATTAGGGTTTAATTGTCATAATAACATCATTTATGGTGCCCCATGCTTGTGGTTCGAACTCCACTATCCCTCCACTCATTTTATGCATAATCACTCACCTTATAACTTTTAAGAGAATTGATAGATGACTATGGTGGTACTTAATTCACACACATATAATATATCTAATACTAAGGTTTAGGTGATCATCTACTCATAATGGCATCATTTAGGGTGTCACATGTCTGTACTTTAAATGAGCACACCTCTCTCACTCCCACTATCTACCTACATAAGAAAAAAAATTGCCAATACTATATGCACAGCAACTCACCTTATAGCCTTCAAGAGATTTGATAGATGACTATGGTAGTAATTTATCCTCAAGCTATCATTGAGAGCCCCTTGAATCGGCAATGAGCCATTATCAACAACTCCTGAAAAGTATAAATGTATATGTTTTTTTTATTTATTTAATTGCTAATAAAAGTTTCAATTTCACTACTGAAACTGAAAGCATAAAAGGATGAAGATAGTTTCTTACCATTTTCTGTAATGATAATAGGCGGATTGTTGTATTTTTTATTTATGTATAGCAAAATTTCTCGAATTCCTCTTGGATAAATGAAAAGCCAGTCGGCAGCGGTCTACAAAACCATCATTTACATTTTTTTTTAGTATATGCAAGAGGTACAATATTCTTTATATTCAAACATGAGAGAGAGAGAGAGAGAGAGAGAGAGAGAATACTGGTTGACCAATAGGAATGCCATCCTTCTCCGCTGTGGCATCAAATAGAGTGACGACATGAGTGTTAGGAAAAAATACGAGGAAAATGCATATGCAACTATAAATTTTACTGCAAAGGATTTACAAATTCAGGGGACAATGGATATGATATATGCCAACTCAACAAAATAAATGCTTGAATACTTTTTGATGACTAATGACAATTCATTTTTATAAATATTGTAATATGTATTCTTTGCATCACCCTAAATATAAATCAAAGTTATGGATTTTGAGCTTAACTGGTCATATTTATGTGGCTATCTGTTGTGTAACTTAGGTTGACGCTACTAGAAGAATTAGAGTCATCTACATATCTTGCAGTGTAGTAATTTACTCCAAGAAAATCTAGAGAACCCTTTAGCATCTTGGATTGTGATTTAGTAAATATGGGTAGTCGAGTACCCACCAAAGCTCGCATGGTCTCAGGATAGTCACCAAATATAACTGGATCAACAAACCTACACAAATAATAATAGAAATAATAACAAGTCTCCATATCAGGGTTGATACAATATGCTGAGACACGACTTTAACTACTTAATCTAAAAGCTTAAGATGGTAATTTGCCGAGATTCGTAGTTCAACTAGTAACTTTTGGTGTTTTCATGGAAAATAATATTATAGTTCAAATTTTACCAACCCTAACTATATCCAGACCACTCATATATAAACAAACGTATTCTTATAAATTTCCCTTATCAAAAATAAGTTTCCTAATACTATGTAAAACTATATTTCAATTAACCATTTTAAGTTTTCAAATATAAGTTTTCTCTTTCCCCCTTTTGCTGTCCTTTTCTTGTGCGAATAAGGGAGATATTTATACAAATTATAGGTTGTCTACAAACCAACCCCCCCCCCCCCCCCAAAAAAAAGAGGATGAGGTAGTGGATATGAGTCCCATCACTCGTCATTTCTCAAGGTTTAAGGGGGAGGGGAGCATAGGTTTGCAATAGGCTTATCCATTATTTAGACTAGTTACCCAACATTTAATGCTTAGAGACTGTTGGTTAGTGGGAGCAATTAATGCATAGGTGATGGTTGTCCCCTTCACATGTGTTGCCTTTCCTTGGCATAACTAAGCTTCCTTGCTTGGGTTGTCCTTGATTTTTTTCTTCTATATAAGCTTGGAGTGAAACACAATAATAACGGTTTTTCTTAAATTTCAAAATTTAATCACACATATACAATTATGATATGAAAACCTGGCTCTGATACCAATTAAAGGAAAAAATCTGGTTTTCATCTCATGCAAAACCCACAGCGGAAGCGATGAACAAGGATTTATTTCATTCATGATTGATAACGTGCACAATGTAAATTTCAGAATTTAAGAACAAGATAGCGTACCTTGGTGTGGAGAAATTCAAAAAAAAGATTAGAAGCACTTGGGAACACTTTTAATCTTCACTCCAATTCCACTTTACGCCCAAGATGTGTGGTCTCTCAATCAGTTTTTCAAAGGGAGAATGAAAGTGTGTCTCACTCTCTCATACACCGTTTCTTTTTTTTTTTCTCTTTTTCACTCATAAAAATTCTGTATGTTTCTCCCTTTATAACTAACTGATTATCTAATTGGGCTGGCCTATTAGGCCTTTCCAATTGGGCTTTAGTGTGTGGCTTGGAGTGGGACCAAAAGGGACCAATAAGACACTAGCTCCAATGGGCCTTGGACTTTTCCGTCAACTCTTGACAAGTCCAAAGTTACCATTAATTATATTTAATACCACTATATAAATATAATTGCACTCTAGGCCTTATTAATAAATTATATCCCAAGACTTTATTATACATGTAACCCCTTCATAAAATATTCGTAGTAACACAAAGTCATAAATATAAACTGCCACTTTGTAAATTACTACATCTTATCCTTGAGTACCCGGTTTAATTCTTTAAAGTTATTCATTATATATTTATGAAATCCAATTTCATAAATATATACTTTAGTGATTTCTTACTAAAGTGGTTAGGCCTAACTCTTTGAATAACTGAACCATTAAACTTATCTCAAGGGAATATTTTATATCTCCATCAAGAGACTATGAATTCCATCTTGAGAATATATGTTCCATCAACACTAAATGTGGCTGCCCAATATACTGAGGTTTTGACCGTCACTTCAGATCTCACTCCTGATATATCAAAGCAACCTACATTTCATGATCATGTCCATTATTCTCTCAGGATTAAGAGTTCATGCAAATAGAAATCGTGAGATTTATTATTCATTTGACAGTCATTAAGAGAATAATAAATCTCATAGCGGTCCTGTTCAATATGTTTTAACTCTTAAAACATATCAACACATCAACTAGAAGCTTCCACTTCCATGATCAAGACAAATCATCTTAGTTGACACGTTATAGTCTTTGCAGATGAAATGCCCAATTTCATCACCGACTACGAACTATTAATTCTGAGTTTACAAAGAACTTGTGATTTACATCTTCTGTGACTTTTCACATAAATCACATACAATGCATCTCATGGACTATATGATAATGTCCCATATTCATGTTACCACTATTTTAGATAATAATAAAATAACTTTATCAATCACAATATAAAGTCATACATAATGTCATACATAATGTCATACATAATATCATACATAGCATCATACAATAGGATTTAAGGGCACTAATCCTAACATGGAGAGTGGATCGAGGGATTTTCCTTGCTGGAATCTGGTGAGGCATTGTTCTCGAACTGTTGGGGGCTCCTCAGCTAGGTTAGGATGACGATCTCGTTGGTTGTTTGGAAATATCTCCCAATCCTACTTGTTAGCAAGGACAAAGCTAGAGCTTTGAGTTATGGGGCGGCTTTAATGTTGGCTACATGCAACGGTTTCAACCTTTGTCTTTGCTACTATTTAGCTGCTGAGATTTTTTATTTTTATTCTTAATTTTTGTGTGTGGATAAGAACAAATTTTTTTTTTGTTTAGAATTTTTTAAAGGGCATGGTTGTTTATTTTGGATAAAATTGGATAATTGAGCTTAATTTTTTTAGTTTTACTATTGGTAATTTTTGTTGTTGAGCTATTTTTTTGGACTTGTATATTTTGTTTTAGATTTTAGATCTAGAAATTTTTTTTACAGTCACTAAAATGAGGAAAATGCTAGAGTTACAAGCTTTTTCATAATTTACTGTTATGATAAGTGGTTACTAGTAAGTAAAAAAATGATGTGAATGGTAGGCTCATTATGCAAACCAATAAGAATCTTTTACCAAAGCAGTTTGTAAAAATGCTGTAAAAAAGTTTGTGCGTATAATATTACGCTTAAAAGAATCAATGATATTATTTATGGGAAACAAAATGTAATTTTATACAACAAAATTGCTAAAATTATACGCATATATATAATAATATATTTTAAAAAAATTGGGGCTGTCCATACTCGTTACTGAGCATTTCCTCATTCCCCCCCCCCCCCCACATACACGATAAAAATGTGCACAATTGCAAAAGTGAATGCATCATGTACTCATATCCTCTCTCTAAAATTAAGCTACGATTTAAAAATTGAATGCACATTAAACTTGTAGATGAGTGATTTATGAGAGTAACATGACTTAAAGTTGTTAGTAAAGAATATGAATGAAGACTAACCTTGGCTTTCTCACTAGAGTTTAAAAAATAGAGGAAGGCAAATATATAGATTGTCCTTTGTTGCTAAGTAGGCCTATTCATGGGTTGGTTCGGGTCGGGTTTGTGCCCAACCTAGAATCGACCCGATCAATTCTAGTATCTCATTTCTAGACCCGCTGCCGACCTGTGAAGGGAGTTTGTTTGGGTGGTCGGACCTCGACGGATACTGGTTGGTCCTCGGTTGGAGTTGAAATTTTCAAAACTATGCTAGATTTTGCTGTAATCCACCGAATTTGGTTGAGATTGGGCTGAATCTGTCAAGATCTGGCTAGATCTCGAAGAGATCTCTGCGGATTTAGAAGAGATTAGGCCGAATCTCGACGAGATCTCGCCGGATCTCAATGAGATCTCAGTGGATCTCGAAGAGATACGTCCAGATCTTGACTAATCGGACTAAAACGCTAGCAAAACACACCCATCGGTGGAGAACAACTACTTTTCCAGTGTAAATATGGTTAAAATGGTTGAAAATCAGTTTTTTATGCTCAAACCCATTATCCAACCCGCTGGTATTGGGTTTTAGGGACGGAGAATGGCCGCTGACCATCACCAGTGTCGGGTTGGCCAATTTTCGGGCCGGGTCGGCTAGGTTGGATGGGTTGGTCGAGTAATGGGTCTGGTTGGACACCCCTATTGCTAAGTTTATAGGTTATTTTGTTAATATTAATTAGTAAGATACCATACCATGCTTTATTCTCAAACCAAACAATTATGGATGGAGTCGATGGACCATAAGGTCCATAATAGAAGGGATTACAATGTATTCAAAATTCAAATCTAGCCGCTTGAATTATAATGGCTATGCTTATTATGCTTCTGTTGTTTTTATGCAATGCTTCTTCTAAGTCTTAACTACCTTTATTTCAAGCCAAAAAAATACTCGCATTTTGCAAATATCTACGAAGAAAAATGTGTATGTTTATAGGAATTAATAAATCTAGTATAAAATTAAGTCACAAAACTTACCATCCAAAAAAAAAATCGAGAGCTCTAAGGGCAGCCTTGGTGCTAGCAACTGTTTGGTATTTGGGCAACATCCAACGAGTTGATACTGTAATGCCAATTTCTCCCATTTGAGAATCCTACAAAAATCAAATTCAGATTATCCTATCCAATAAAATATACTATAAGATATTTTTATTTTGAATGCAACTTTTGCAATAGTATGAACCTTCTTTTTTCCATACTAAGAATAAATATTGAGGTACAATAGATTATCTCTTTTCTCCTTTAGAAGGATTAGTATAGTTTTATAGGTATTAATCAAGGGAATCATTATCATATAAGAGGCTATTTCGATTTGGTGAGGAGAATACCAGTGTGCTGTTTCAAAATTACCGCTATTTATATATTTCCATTCATATATATATGTGTGTGTATTTATTTAGGTATGAATATATTAATTTTTATTTTTATCAACATAAAATTTAATATCCACATAATTTAAAAGCCTAAAAATATTAACCAATATATAAGTTTAAATAACATGTTTTTAAATAATTTTTTGGTATTGGCCAAAACGCCGATACTAGCTAGAACACCCGAAATATCCCAGGTGCAACCCATAGCTTTTTTCCGTACATTTTGAAGGTGATCAGTATTAATTTAATGGCCGGTACGGTATATTTTCCTTGTACGGCTAATACCCTTACAATATTGACTTTCTTGGTATTAATAGAACAAATCTACGAGGTTAGTGTTCTTTGTAATTTAAAGCACAACCTTGTATTGTTAAACACAATCTCTCTCACACAAACATGGCTTATTAAATATTATTGAGTCATAAGTTGGAATATCATCTTTAAATTGATAATTGTTAAAAACACAAACCTGATACTTTTCCCTGTACAATTTCACAGCAGCTGCATGAGAAAGAAGAAAATTATGTCCCACTATATAGGGTTCTGTTCCGGAGTTCCCATATGTGCAATTTCCGATATAGTTAGAACATCGACCAGGTGCCTTGGTGCCGTCTACGTACCCCCCCATGGTAAATATATTTGGCTCGTTAATTGTGATCCAATACTTCACTCTATCACCAAATTCTTTGAAACAAAAGTCCACATAGTTGCGATAATCATCCCTAATTATAGGAGATTAATTAATTTTTAATTAGTCAAATTACATATATACTAAATGCATAATAGATTTTAATGTGTAATTTGAAACTTACACTATGTTTTGGCTCAAGAATCCACCATACTCATCTTCAAGGGCTTGTGGAACATCCCAATGGAATAGTGTTACAAACGGTTTTAAACCTAATTAATTAACTATAGTCAATATTAAGAAGAGGCATATATTGATACAGAAAAGAATGATTAGCTTTATGAGTAGCATGTGAAAGGGAGAATGAAATTTCACCTTGAGACAGTAGCTCATTTATGAGATTATTGTAGAATGTGACTCCTTCTTGGTTCAGTCCCCCATTGAGTTTTCCTTCTGAGGACAAACTTAGGCTTAGTAAGGAAAAAAAAAGGTTACGAAATTATGCCTAATCCTTTTAAATTGATTTCACAAAATATAGCATAGGTTGAGCAATGGTCTTACTAGGTAGTATTCTGGGCCATGAGATGGAGAACCTAAAGAAGTCTAAACCAATTTCTTTCATCAGAGCTATATCCTCCTGAAAACATTTTTCCAGTCTTTTCATTAGTTTAATGCAAAAAAGAGAAAACAAAAGTAAAAGAAAGAAAACACAAATTCAACTGCAATATAGTGGATGTGTAGAAGGGTAGGTAGGGATAGAATCAATTTCTTTTTTGGTGTGTAAGAAACTAATAGAATACAATCATATGAACCATACCTCAAAGCGATAATAAAAATTTTCAGCTATAGTCCCCGTGCTATGGTCTGCAATTTTTTCTGTCATGACACCATAAAATTTCTCAAAAAAAAAAAAAAAAAAAAAAATCCTCACTAATGAGTTAAGTGGTACTATCTTTAGGTGGATTTGGTTGTTTCCTCACTCCTTACCCATCAATTTGGAGGACTCCATTTTGGCAAGAAATCCATAGTAGAAAAATGAGATGATGAAGCTGATTTACAGAAGGAAATCTTCTTTGGTCTGTGGAGTAGATACTCTACTTACCTAAAACTCAAAATTCTTATCCAAAACAAATCACTATACGGGCTTTGGAGGACCCCAATTTCTGTTTTTGACACTAACTAGGGAAAGTTAGTTCTAATTAATTTTTTAATAACTAACTTTTACTAGTAAGTTGTAATTAACAATATACTCTTAGTGAATCACTAATCGCTGTGAATGGTTTCCTTTCTCTTAGTGACGCAAGTGTAGGTTAGTCTGGAGAACTAGCTAGTAGCTGCTTGTTTTGCCTCTGTTTGCACATTTGTACATTCATGTTGATGAAAAGTGTCCCATATGCTAGGCCCTTTTGTGTGTGTGCATGTGTGTGTGTGTGAGAGAGAGAGAGAGAGAGAGAGAGAAAGAGACCTGGATGTTCCCAAGTGAAAGTATCCCATATGCTAGGCCCTTTTCCATGCTGAAATGCAGCCCCTTCATACTTCCAATAGAAATTGAGAGAACCCCAAACATAAAATGAGTATAAAAACGTATAGAATTAGTGTAGAAAGCATGTAAAATATTAGTGTTATTGCAGTGACATATATACCTGGTAAGCACTTGAGCCCCCTCCAAATATGAAACCAGCTGGAAAATCTCTCCGGCTTATACTTTCAGTGAAAGAGAAAAAATAGGCCACAACAAGCAGCACATACCAAAAGACATGATGATGATGATGATTTTGAATTTCCATGCCTGACTTTCTCCAACTCCCCATGAATGTGTTGGCCAACCACCAAAGTTGAATTAGCACACTTATATAGTTGTTGAATTACATTACTCATTCTCAGTGCAAGCAGTTTATTGTTTTTTCACATAAAAGTGTCATTTGGTTAACCAGGCAAGTAATCATCACACTAACTTATATATGTATTTGGGTCATCTCGATCACGTTGCTCAATGCTCAATAAATTAATTTCCGCATTTGATTGTGTCCAAAAGTGGTTGTACCCTACCAATCTTCCAGCATTCCTAAAGGTCTTGGATGTTATTGCATTTGTTGCTATCCCAAATTAGTCCGTGGGTCCAATGATAATGTTAGAAAGAAAGCAAGTACACCAACTTTTCTTGATTCACGTGTCCATAATGTTCTTAAGTGGACTGGTTGTTTCGTACTCATCAATCACCATTAACCCTAAGGTTCAGAATAAGAGACACAAATTGTAAGTGTTAGAGATATGAGCTCAGAAGCCTATTTTATTATAGTGTTCCAAACCTTGTTTGTATCGTAATTTTTCACTCTACCAAGTTTCCTTGGAGTAAGTCTTGTTGTAAATATTAAGATCTGTAATTGGACTCCTAGTTTTTTTTTAATGGATAATTTGACTAGTTGTACCTGCACAATAAAATAGTATTTACTTGTCTTCATATGTTACATATCACCATTGTTAACTTGCATTGCTCTCTCTCTTTCTCTCTCTCACGGTAAGAAAAAATGAACTGAATATTAACTTGCCTTCAGTTTTCCAATAGTCCTTTAACTGTTGAGCAGACGATACACCAAAATCATGTGGAAAATAAAACTAGCAAAGAATTATTGTACCAATAAAAATAGCCCAAAGACATAAGGTAGAAGAACAACTGATGATGATGAATTTCAAAGTATGACTTTTGGCTGCACTGCACTCTTTGGCTCCAACTCCCTGGCTATATACCGTTGGGGAATTATAAAAGTCATTAGGTGATGCACCTAATTAATCATATATTGGAATTTTTAAACACTTGCATATGTACTCGAATTAAAATCTTCGCCAAATGTGTTTTTAGTGTGTATTTTCTAATCCAAATGCAAATTAAAATTCAAAAATATAAATCATAAACCGATTATTATTCTTCTATTAAATTAAAGCATTATTTTGGTCATCCAGATCACATGGCTTAATAAAATAAGGCCTAAATTTGCCTCACAATATATAATTTTTTACGTATAGAGAGATACCAATTAAGTTACAAGACTCTTGACTATCATATAGAATTATCATTAATGTGTAAACAAAATTTTTACCTGTTGATTTGATTCACTTTTGAATTTCTTGTTTACTGTCAGAATTTAGATCCGGAAACAAACAAAAATTTCACCAACCGCACGTTACTGTTTTTGAGTAGATGAAGTCGTAGCATATTTGGTATTAAGAATGTTAGGTACATAATTTTGCACCATAGTTGATTGTTTTGGGCTAATTTTTTAAAGCCCGAGATAACGAGCCGAACAAAATAAACTTCACGTCTTTTTGGACTTAAAAATCCTTGAAGGCCCAATCCCCAAGAGTGGATGATGTGGGTTATGTAAAGCAAGTAATCCAACTCCAAACTACACAACCGGACCGCAAATAAAACCAAGGCCAAGTCAAGGCCATCCTCGGAATTGGGATGAGACAAGCAATGGTTAATTCTAGAATACTCAAACAAGTACAATAATTGCTCTTTCACATCATAGTAAATTTTATTAATTAAATTTAATAAGACTCATAAATCATGTGAGAGGAAGGGGTATGTATTTATAATATTTTGAAAATATTCTATAATTTTTCAACTAATACAAATTCTCTAAAAAAAAAAAAAACTTATTATTGTTGTTATTATTATTATTATTTATTTTTTGTAAAAGGCCAAATAACCATCTTTATACTTTTCATCATCTGGTCTAAGCCCACATGGAAAGCCCAAGAGAAAGGATATGAGAGTTCCGGTTTGGAGGTTATTTTTGGGTTCTATGGGGAAACTTTTGTAAGTGGGTTTGGAGTGTCTGTAAAGCCCATAGGAGGAAGCATGTGTAGAAGTTTGCACCTGCTATAAACTAATCACAAATTTTTTAATGAATGCTAGCTAATTACAATTAATGCTCATTGTTATGAACCCAAAAATTTATTTACTCTAGAAGATGCCAATCCGCACCAAATTGAAATAGGCAATTGCTCTACTTGACTCAAAACATAAATTCCTCTGCCCAGAGTTTGAGTTATGCTTAATAGTTAATACCCAGTGTTCTAAACTCAGATCCAAAGATGAGCTAATCAAAACCCAACATTAGGGTGGACAACAAAAAGGGATACAACATTCATTATCATTATTATTATAAATTCTTGTATCAAAACAAATGTTAATATATGATGATTGTATCAAAAATAGTTTAGTTATGTAATGTGACCAGAGAGTCCAGTCAAGAATTAGCTGATTGAAGAACTCAAGCTTCAAAATACTAGCTCAAATGGCAATCTATTATTCCCTACTATTGAGTTCAGGGTAGGAGCCTAGACTTGGAGTTAAGGGAGGCGGATTTGCATCTGGCTTTGAGCAGCGGCTTCAGCTCTATTGTTGATTAATTGCTGATATATTTTTTTGTGTGTGTGTGTGTCTTTAATGTGTGTGTCTATTGCTGGGTAAGGATAAATTGGTTGATGGGGCTTAATTTGGGTAAAATTGATTGAATAGGTTTTTTTTTTTACTTTATTATTGGTATTTTTTGTTGTTGGGTTAATTTGTTTGGGCTTGTATATTTTGTTTTAGATTTTAGATCTATAAATTTTTTTATGGTCTTTAAAAGGAGAAAAATGTTAGAGTTGCAATTTTTTTTACAAATTGCTGATGTGGTGATTAGTTATTAGTAAGTAAAAAATTTGTATAAATGATGGGTCCAAATGTAAATCAATAATAATTTGTTACATCAAAAATTTGTAAAAATGTTGTAAAAAAGTTTGTGGTTATAACATTACTCTTAAAAGAATTAATAATACTATTAAAGAGGGCAAAGTTTGATTTTATAGAACAAAATTGTTAAAATTAGCACCTATGTATATACTATTTTTTTAAAAAAAATTTTGGGGTTGGTGGGGGGTCGATTGCCCCAAAGTCAGGGGAGTGGCTCTATCCCTGATTGAGTTCATGATATTGGTGTATTGGGTTTCTAGTTGTAGCAAACAAGTTTATTCATGGAGGGGATTTCATACAAGAATTCGAGAGTCTTGGGGCCACAACAATGGGAGGCAAACGTGTTGATTCTTGAGGTTATGAAATCGATTTTACAAAGGTTTTATAAGTTAAGACTATCATGTTTTTTTCTTCTATAGTGAAAATTTTCTTATGAGGTAGGTTACCCGAGAGTGGTTTTTATTTTAAATTTTTTTTCAAAAGTTTCTTTTTACTTAGTAAATCGTCACCAAATGTGTGTGTGCTTCTAAAGTTTTTTTTTTATCATTATTGCCTATTGAATTGTGGTGATTGTTGCGACACATTAATTATTAACTCCAGGGCTTAAGCAGAAATTATTATGTTAGATATAATATGTTAACCACCGCGCACCTTGGGTGCGGTGGTCACTTCACAAATATAAGTGCTTGTGAGGTGTGGGAGGCATGGGCTGAAGTTTAAGTCTCCAGGAAGGAGTTTCACACACATATACACTTAGATTATGTTAGAGTAGAAATTCTATCTTGTATATATAAAAAAAAAAGATATAATATTTTAAAGTTTTAATAAATAAATAGGGTACAAGTATAGATTTTCAAATTAAGGTGATATTCTTCTTTAGACCCAAAGAAAACTGGATCTCATATCATCTTTAGACCCCAAGGATTGACAAAGGATTGGTTGTCTCATATCATCTTTAGACCTAAGAAAACTGGGAAACTCCTATTATAATATACTTAATAGAAATTTAGAACTAATTTTCAAAATAAGTACATGTTGGAAGACAAAGCGAATAGTTAGTTCAACATAAAACAAATCAGTTGTTATAAATTCAATTACTACTTAGGTACAACAAAGGTTTGCTTCTGATGACATTTTCATTTTCCTTTCGGAGAAAATTTTTGAACCAAAAAGCAGAGCGTTTCATGTATCTTGTCAACCTGTTTTCATAATCTACGTAAATGATGCCAAATCGAATAGTATAACCAGAATCCCATTCAAAGTCATCAAGAAATGACCACACAAAGTATCCTCTCACATCAACCCCAGCCCTGCCAAAACAAAATCGTTAATATCTTAGAAATTGAAACTTGAATCGTTTATATGTATGTATGTATGTATGTATGTAGAGAGAGAGAGAGAGAGAGTTTAACTCACATGGGTCCATAGTACCTCCAATATTTTTAGGGGCATGATACTCATTAAAAAGTTACCATTCAATGTGACATGTGAATATAAAAAGTTACCATCATGTGTGACCCTATTACTGTACGTCTGGAATTATTAATAAAAAAAAAAGATTTACTATGTGATGTGGCTGAACCAACCATTAACTTTAAGGTAAACACTATCTAAATTGAACTTATCATAGTTTAAGATAAAAATTAAAATTAAAATATTAAAAAAATCAGTTAATGCTCTAGGTGATGTGAGTTATTAAGACAAAATTATTGTGATGTGAAATCATGTTATTAGTAGAGATACTATATTTGAAAAAAAAAATTGTGGATGTTATAGAATTTTCTTAATTCACACGTATATAATATATCCAAAATTAGGGTTTAAGTAATAGCTCAATCATCACAATGGCATAATTTACGATATCCTATGTCTATGGTTTGAACTCCACCTTCCTCTACACACGCTATATGTATAGTTGATCACTCACCTTATAGCCTCCAAGAGATTTGATAGATGACTATAGTAGTATTTTATCTTCAAGCAGTCGTTGAGAGCCTCTTGAATCGGCGATGAGCCATTATCAGCAACTCCTGAAAAGTACAAATGTAAATGTATATTTGATTTAATTACAAATAAAAGTTTCAATTACACTACTGAAAGCATAGAAGGATGAAGATCGTTTCTTACCATTTTCTGTAATGTAAATAGGTGGATTATTATATTTTTTCTTTATGTATAACATAAGTTCTCGAATTCCTCTTGGATAAATGTAAAGCCAACTAGTAGCAGTCTACAAAACCATTATTTACATAGTTTTCTTAGTATATACAAGTAGTATAACGCTCTTTGTTTTTAAACATAGGGTGAGAGTGAGAGAGATTACTGATTGACCAATAGGAATGCCATCCTTCTCCGCTGTGGCAACAAATAGAGTAACTACATGAGTGTTAGGAAAAAATACAAGGAAAATGCAAATGTAGCTACAAATTTTACTACAAAAGATTTACAAATCGAGGGTATAAGGAATATGATTTATGTCAACTCAACAAAATAAAAGCTTGAAATACTTTTTGATGACTAATGACAATTCATTTATATGAAGTTTGTAATATGTATTCTCTGCATCACCCAAAATATAAATCAAGGTTGTTGATTTTAAGCTTAACTGGTTAGATTTACATGGCTATCTGTTGTGTAACTTAGGTTGATGCTACTAGAAGATGTAGAATCATCTGCATATCTTGCAGTGTAGTAATTTATTCCAAGGAAATCTAGAGAACCCTTTAGCATCTTGGATTGTGATTCAGTAAATACAGGTAATCGAGTCCCCACCAAAGCTCGCATGGTCTCAGGATAGTCACCAAAAATAATTGGATCAACAAACCTGCACAAATAATAACAAGTCTAGTTATAAGGGTTTGATACAATATGTTGAAACAATACCTTAACTACTTAATTTAAAAGCTTAATACCATAACTTATCAAGAAATTTGCATTTAACTAGTACCTCTTGGTGTTTTCAAGGGAAACAATCAAAGTTCAATACAAAGTTATATACCCACCTTTTTAAAATTTCTTTTTATCACTTTACACCTTCCTTTATTTGCACATACATGCAACAATATATAAGATTTTGGTGGTAGCAAATAGTAAACTCACTAACATTATGAGAAACTCATAAAGGAAAAAATAAATAAATCAAAGACGAAATTTCTCTCTCTCCCTCTCTCTCGGGGAAATTACATTTTGCCACAGTAAACTATATGACTGATTACACTTTGCACTATAAATTTTTTGAATAAATGTTTTGCATCTTGAACTATGATCCTTATTTCACTTTGCACCCCTACATCAAATTTGTGATTAACTTGGATGGAAAAATATTGCACCACGTGAAAAGACATAATTGCCAATTTTCTCACTGTTTTAAAAACAAAAGATAAATTACACTTTACCAGTCTAAATTATATTCTTGATTACACTTTATAGCCTAAACTTTGAATTTTCATTTAAGTTAATAGCAAACTTAATGTCGGAATGTAAAGTGTAATAAGAGTTATAGTTTATGGTGCAAAACATGCATTCAAAAAGTTTCAGGTATAAAGTGTAATATGGAGGTGTAGTTTATGGTTGTAAAATGTGAATTTCCCCAACATCTTTTTAGATTCTAAGTTAGTAAGGGAAATATAAAACCATTATACTTTATATATTTATTAAAAGAAACATTATTTCACTGTCTGAGAAACATAAAACATATGTGTTTGTAGTGAGTTAAAACAAACAAGGGTCATATTAATAGGCTCTCTTAGGGCAATGGTTAATAATTCATTTTTAAAAAGTTTTAACACTATTTTTATGAAAAATGGAAAAAGTTGTCAAGATATTAATTACTTCTTCTTTTGTTCCCATAATTTTTTTTAAATGGATTGTTAACCATTGTTATAAGGGCAAGATTCGTTAACATTTTCCAACAAATAAAACTCAAAAAAGAATTTATTTAATTACTTGGGAAACTCCATCAATGAAACCAAAAAAGTCAGCCATTGATTGCAACAATAAATCTCTCTCTCTCTCTCTCTCTCTACCCCTTTCTTATGGGAATAAGGGGAGAAAATGGGCTTTTGCCCTTATTTTTTAAACTATCTAGTGACATGTTCTTGTTTTTAAACTATATAGGGATATGTCCTTGTTTTGAAACTTGATTTTTTCAAAGTCGAGTTTCAATGTACAACTCAATTTATAGAAAATCGAGTTATAAACAATCAATTGTTAGTAAAGAATTTGAACAAAGACTGGCCTTGGCTTTCTTACTTGAGTTTAAAAACTGTGGAAGGAATATATAGTATTATTACTTTGTTGCTAAGTTAATAAGTTATTTTGTTAATAATAATTAGAAAGATACCATGCATTGTTTTCAAATAAAACAATTATGGATGGCCGATAAGGTCCATAATAGAAGGGATCGAACCATGTATTCAAAATTCAAATCCAGCCACATGCATCGTGGTAGCTATACTTGGAATGCTTTTCTTCTTCCTGTTGGTTTTTGCCGAATGACTTAGAAAGTTAGAATGCTTCTCCTACCTTTTCTTCAAGCCTAAAACAATTGCCTTTTGCAAATATCTTTGAAGACAATCGTGTTTATTTATAGGCATAATTGAGTCTAATACAAAATTAAGTCATAAAACTTACCAACCAAGCATAAAATCCTGAGCTCGCAAGGCAGCCTTGGTGCTAGCAACTGTTTGGTATTTGGGCAAATACCAAAGACTTTGTATTGAAATGCCAATTTCTCCCGTTTGAGAAGCCTACAAAAATCAAATTTAGATTATCCTATATAATAAAATATACTATAATACATTTTACTTTGAAAGCAAACTTTCGCAATATTATGTACCTTCTTTTTTTCTTTATTAAAAAGAGGATGATATGTCCACAACATTTTCACAATATTTTTACAACAAATCTTAAGTGGCAGGTTGTTATTGGTTGTTATTGTTGGGGCAAAAAAGTAATCTTAATGTTAGGTTCAAATTTGAACCAATAACAACTAACCATATTAGGTTCAAATTCAAAAAAATAATCTTAATGTTGTAAAAATATTGTGGACATATCATCCCTCTATTAAAAAATATATATTGAAGCACAATAGATTATCCCATTTTTTCTTAAGAAGGATTATGATAGTTTTATAGATATTAATAACACAAATTTACTAAGGCTAGTGTTCATTGTAATCTAAAGCACAAGCCAGTATTCCTAAACACAATGTCTCTCTCACACACACATAGCTCATATATATATATATATATATATATATATATATTTTAAACCCAAAATTAAGAGGAAATTCAATTAGATCCCAAATTAAATATCAATTGTGTGCTAATTTTGTGTCATGTGTCCACTAAATTTTTTTAATCTTTGTATCAAGTGAGTTAATGAGTGCAAAATATTAAGAATCTAACATTAATGAAATATATAAATAAAGAAATAAAAAACCAATCATATATCTACTTAACAAAAATCATTACATTGTTTATCTTATTAAAAATTAGAATAGAAATTATCAAAAGTAGTACTAAATTTAGTTGGGACTTTTAATATGCATCTAATTACGTTTACTTTTTCTAATAATTCAATCAATCATGTATATTTTCATGATTAAAAAAATGAATTTATTTATAAACAAATTCATGCGAATGCATGGGTTACATGCTAGTTAATTAATGAATCATAAATTGATATATCCTCTTTAAATTGATAATTGTTAAAAGCACAAACCTGATACTTTTCCCTGTATAATTTTACAGCAATTGCATGTGAAAGAAGTAAATTATGTCCCACTATATAGGGTTCTGTCCCGGAGTTTCCATATGTGCAATTTCCAACATAGTTAGAACATCGACCAGGTGCATCAACTCCTGTTACGTAGCCCCCAATGGTAAATATATTTGGCTCATTAATTGTGACCCAATACTTTACTCTATCACCGAATTCTTTGAAACAAACATCCACGTAGTTGCGATAATCATTCCTAATTATGGGACATTTATCAAATGTTAATTAATTAGGTTGCATATATTCTAATTTCATAATAGATTTAATGTGCGTGCTTCAGAACTTACACTATATTTTGGCTCAAGAATCCACCATACTCCTCTTCAAGGGCTTGTGGAACATCCCAATGGAATAAAGTTATAAAAGGTTTTAAACCTGATTAATTAATTATAGTCAATATTAGGAGGATGCCTATATTGATAAAACAAATTACGATTAGCTTTATGAGAATCATATGAGAGGGAGGAAAATTCCACCTTGAGACAATAGGTGATTTATGAGGTTATTGTAGAATGTGATCCCTCTTTGGTTCACTCCCCCACTGATTTTTCCTTCTGAGGATGAAATTAAGCTTTATAAATAGGATAATATGTTACTTTGAATATAATACCAAATAAATATATTTTTTCCCAAAAATGACAGGTTTTTGTAGGTTCTCAGTAGGGAAAGAGATGCCTAATCCTTTTAAATCGATTTCAAAAAAATAAATGGCAAAGGTTGAGTTATTGAGTTAAAATTGGTCTTACTAGGTAGTATTCTGGTCCATGAGATGGAGATCCGAAAGAAGTCTAAACCAATTTCTTTCATCAAAGCTATGTCCCCCTGAAACATTTTCTGGACTTCTCATTAGTTTAATACATAAAAGAAAAGCAAAAGCAAAAGAAAGAAAGCATCGTTTCAAGTTTCAAATGCTATATAATGGATGTGTAAAGAAGGGTAGCTAGGTAGGAATATAGTTTTTGTGTGTGTGTGTGTGTGTGAAAGAAATTAGGAGAATAACAATCACATGAATTAAAAATACCTTAAAACGATAGTAAAATTCATCAGCTATATCCCCCGTGGTATGGTCAGCAATTTTTTCTGTAATGACACCATAAATTTCTCAAAAAATAGTCGCTAATCAGCTAATTGGTTCAATAAAAAAATTGTTATACATGAAACTATAATAATACATAGAAATAAAATTGATTTTTATTTTAATTACAAAAAGAGTTATGTCACATGTGTTGATTCAACGCGTGATTATAAAATGCACTATACAAAGTAAGTGAGTGTGACAGCCCATTTTCTTAGCCAAGGAAGACCCTATATGATTACAAATAAAAGGGAAAATATGTAATTAAACAATAATTAACAAGAATCCCTTTGACTTAAATGTTCACACCATAGGAGACATTATTTTGTAAACTTCATGTCGAGTGCGGGACCAACCCGTATAATGTACAGTTCACTTTTATGTGCAAAGAATGTGTAATACCAACATGTATGATGTACAGTTCATTGAAAACTGAAAACTGAAAACACTGTAGCAAAATAATTTTTAAATATATGAATAGTACGTGAAATTTATTTTAAATGAAAAAGTTATTAAAAAGTAATATTTATGGGTTCCGTAAACAGTGCACGGGTGCACTGTTCATGCAGAAAGTCAACATTCACAGTTTAACACTGCATAAACAGTAAATTTTGTCCCTCTGAAATGCATGCAGCAGCAAGAAAAAAAAAAAAAAAACGTGAAAACACAAAACGCAGCAAAATTCATCCGGATCCAAACACTCACTAAATACTAATGTTTTTTTTTTTTTGCTAAATAAATACTAATGTTTCAGTATTTCTTGAATGTATAAGTACACTGGCCCAGAGGTTAATATATACTATCTTTGGGTGGATAAGGTTCTTTCCTTACTCACTACCCATCAATTTGGAGGATTCCAAGCTAGCAAAAAATCCATAATAGTAAAATAAGATGATGGAGCAGATATACTGAAGGAATTCCTCTTTGCTCTGGGGAGCTTATTGTACCTACCTACCTAAAAGCCAAAATTTCAATCCAAAACAAAGCAATAAGCCTTTGGAGGACCCCAGTTTCTGTCCTTGACACATACTAGTCGAAGTTAGCTAGTTGTAATTTCTGATGCATGTTTTGCTTTCGTTAGTAAAATTGCATAAAATTATTTTGTTCTCCTGATTGAATAAAATTGCTTATTCACTAATTAAAATGAGAGAGAGAGAGAAAGAGAGAGAGAGAGAGAGACAGAGACCTGGATGTTCCATAGTGAAAGTGTCCCATATGCTAGGCCCTTTTCCATGTTCAAATGCAGCCCCTTCATACTTCCAATAGAAATTAAGAGAACCCCAAACATAATATTAGTATAAGAACATAGAGAATTAGTGTAGAAAGCATGTAAAATATTAGTGTTAGTGTAGTGGCATACGTACCTGGTAAGCACTTGAGGCTCCTCCAAATATGAAACCAGCTGGAAAATCTCTCCGACTTATACTTTCAGTGAAAGAGAAAAAATAGGCCACAACAAGCAGCACATACCAAAATAAATGATGAAGATGATAATGAAGTATTTCCATTTCTGACTTTCTCGAGCTCCCAAAGTGTCAGCCAACCAAAGTATAATTGGCACACTTACATTTATAATCGTGAAATTACAGTACAATCATTCTCAGTGTACATAATTTTCTTGTTTTTTATCGGCTAAAAGTCATTTGTTTAAACTTGCAAGTAATCTTCACACTTTTATATATATTGAGCAAAGTGATCTAGACAACCCAAACTCCATTTTATTATGCGCTACCACATTAGGCCACATAAACATTTAAAAAAAAAAAATTATTATTAGAAGCGAGCGTCATAAAATAAAATTTCCTAAAATAAGCATTTGTGAAAATAAAATTGAACGTGTATAATAAAACAAGATAGCAAATAATTAATGCAAGTACCAACGAAAACATTGATTTAGAGAGTGAGAAAGAGAGTCTGAGATATGGATGTATCGGTGTGAAAGTATCCCATATGATAAAGATCCTTTGCCATACTGGCACTATACCATTCGGAAAATCACTCTGGTTGAGACCTTCAATTCAAGAAAAAAACATAGGCCAAGGCCACAAGGTAGAAGAGCAAATTTGTGATGATGATGAATTTCCATGTATGACTTTTGGTTACACGTGCTGTACTCTCTCCAATTTTCTATACCATGTAGGTTAGTCATATCGATTAGGTGATGGACCAAATCAAATTATTGGAAATTTGATTCACTTACATATATATTAAGTCAATTAAAATCTAACTCAATCAAAAGTGATTTTGATGTTTCGTTTCCAATCCATTTAAAAATTCAAAAAAGAAAATTTTAAACCGATTTTCATTCTTGCTCTATATTAAAGTAATTTTTGGACAGCTTGATCACATGACTTAATAAATTAAGGACTTAATTAGTCCCACCATTTAGTGGGCAGAAGTAGAATTCTTGACATTTTTTATAACTAATTTATTTATATTTGGAGCCCAAAAAAACGAAATTCTCAAGCAGCCTGGGGCTGCAAGATGAAGTGAAAAATAAAAGTAAAAATGTTAGGTGCATTATTTAGCACCTTTACAACACAAAAGCTCAGGTAATTCTAAGACAGCACGTGATTGTAGAGTAGTTGAAGTCGTAGCATATTTGGTATCAAGAATGTTAGTTTTATAAACTTGTGGTTGATAGTTATTTCTTCAACGAGAGATTTCTACAGTCAAGAGAGGCGGTGTTGATTTCTAACAGTGATGAGACACAGTTTCCAGCTTGTCAATTTACTCGATTCTTAGTGACTTGTTTGGATTAAGGGAGAATAGAGTAGAGTTAGCAGGAAATTAATCTAATTAATAAAATATATCCCAACAATTAATAGAATAATTTTTTTTGAAAATAATTAATAAAAACTAAGATGCAACTTGAGGAAAAAAAGCGTGAGGGGTTGTGTGGGATTCTAGATTTCAGTTTAGAATTTATTTATTTTATTTTTTTCTTGGGAAGTTAAAAAAAATTATAATAGACTTTTAGTTTGAGTAGAATTTAAATGATAAAGTTTTTCATAAATTAATTATTTTTTTTAAATTTTATCCCTTAATTTGAGGAAATAAGTCCTAATAATTAATAAAAAATTAGTTTAATAATTGTTGAGTTATAGATTGACCACAGTTAATCTATATCATATACTATATAATAAAAGTATAACTAATAATTAATAGAAGTCATGATTGCGCTAAGTGGCTACTCTCATTAATTAGTAAATTAATTTTATATTATTTTTAGGATATATTTTCTCAAATTAAGTGATAATATTTAATAATTGTTTAATTTAGGTTAAATTTTATCATTTAAATTTTAACGAATTTAAATTCTACTCAAACTAAAAGTCTATTATAAAAAATTCTAAATTTTAATCCCAAACAATAACCCATGTTTTCTTTCTAAAAAAAAACTGTGTTTTGACTTATACCCCAACTAAAGGTCTATTATTAATATTTTAAGAACACATAATTGATAAATTAATTTTTTATGATATAATTCCTCAAATTAAGGGATAATATTTAGAAATGAGAAATGATATGTCCACAACATTTTTACAACAAATCCTAAGTGGCAGGATGTTACTGGTTGTTATTGTTGGAGCAAAAAAGTAATCTCAGTGTTAGGTTCAAATTTGAACCAATAACAACTAACCACCTATGATTTGTTGTAAAAATGTTGTAAAAATGTTGTGGACGTAGCACCTCTCTTTAGAAATTGTTTAATTTAGATCAAGCATATCATTTAAACTTTAACAATTTTAAATTATATTCAAACTAAAAGTCTATTTTGAAATCAAATTCAGATTATCCTATCCCATAAAATATACTATAAAAAATTCTATTTTGAAAGAAAACTTTTGCAATATGATGAACCTTCTTTTTAACTTGTTAAGAATATATATTGAAGCACAGTAGATAATCCCAATTTTTCTTAAGAAGGATTAGGATAGTTTTATAGGTATTAATAGCACAGATCAACCAAGGCTAGTGTTCCTTGTAATCTAAAGGACAACCCCAGTATTGCTAAACATAATGTTCGTCTCACACACACATGGCTCATTAATTAGTGAGTTATAAATTGGTATATCCTTTCTAAATTGATAATCGTTAAAAGCACATACCTGATACTTTTCCTTGTATAATTTCACAGTAGTTGCATGAGAAGGTAGTAAATTATGTCCCACCATATAGGGTTCTGTCCCGAAGTTCCCATATGTGCAATTTTCGATATAGTTAGAACATAGACCAGGTGCATCAATTCCTGTTACGTAGCCCCCAATGGTAAAATTATTTGGCTCGTTAAGTGCAACCCAATATTTTACTCTGTCACCAAATTCTTTGAAACAGACATCCACGTAGTTGCGATAATCATCCCTAATTATAGGAGATTTATCCATTGTTGATTAATTAGATTGCATATATACTAATTTCATAATAGATTCAACGTGTGCTTCAAAACATACACTACGTTTTGGCTCAAGAATCTACCATACTCCTCTTCAAGGGCTTGTGGAACATCCCAATGGAATTGAGTTATGAAAGGTTTTAAACCTGATTAATTAATTATAGTCAATATTAGGAAGAGGCCTATATTGATGAAACAAATTACGATTAGCTTTATGAGAAGCATATGAGAGGGAGGGAAATTCCACCTTGAGGTTATTGTAGAATGTGATCCCTTTTTGGTTCACTCCCCCACTAATTTTTCCCTCTGAGGACAAAATTAAGCTTTATAAATAGGACTATATGTTTCTTTAAATACAATAACAAATAAATAATTCCCCCCCCCCCCCCCCCCAAAAAAAAATGACATGTTTTTGAAGGTTCTTAGTAGTAAACATGTCAAAGGTTGAGTTAAGCAATGCTCTTAGTTACTAGGTAGTATTCTGGTCCATGAGATGGGGAACCGAAAGAAGTCTAAACCAATTTCTTTCATCAAAGCTGTGTCCCCCTGAAACATTTTTTAATCTTTTCATTAGTTTAATGCATAAAAGAAAAGCATAAGTAATCTAAAGAAATCATCATTTCAAGTTTCAACTGCAATATAGTCTTTTTTTTCTTTTTGATGTGCAAGAAACAAGAGAATACTATAACATGAATTAGCCATACCTTAAAACGATAGTAAAAATCATCAGCTATATCCCCTATGGTATGGCCCGCAATTTTTTCTGTAACAACACCATGAATTTCTCAAAAAATTGTCTCTATGAGTTAAGTGGTACACTAAGAATTGTTATACATTGAACTATAGTAATACATAGAAGTAAAAGTGATTTTTTATCTTTGTGTGGGGCAAAAACGTGCACCAAAAGGCCCACTAACAAAAAGTTGGGCTTTGGTAGCAAACTCATAACAATTAATTTATAGAGATGGGTGCAGCGGACCAATATGTGGACTCCTAATCTAAGGGGCTGTAATTAGAGAAAAAGATCCAGATGAAAAGAAACTAAGAGATAACTAATGAAAAGAAAAATGGAAGCCTATAAATGTCTCCTTGATCAACTGAGGAAGCTAATTACACTTTGGAGAATACAAGTTTGAGCCAGCATTCTCTCTGATCTCTAGGTTTTTTATCCTTGTTCATAGGGTTTCTCCTCCCTTTTATAATGATTTTCTTTTCATCTTGGCCATCCACCTGGAGGGTCAATGATCTCCCTTAGATACTTGTCTCACCCCACCTTTGGGGGAGAGAGTGCTAAGTGAGCTACAAGTTGTCTTGACACTATTTAGGTTTCATTTAGTCATTAATGCGGTTGACATAGTTGTTGCAGGGCATCCAATGCAGAGGTGATGGAGGATTACTTGGGAAGCTTCTTTCCTTCTCTCTCTAGATTGGTTGTTGTCGCTTCCCTTGGTTCATGTTGCCTAGCTAAGGATGAGATTCCCCTCGCCTCCTTGGGGAAGTCCATAGCCGAGGGATGTTCTCAGGTATATAGGGTCATCGTATGGCTTTTATTAGGCTTCCCGGCCTGGGATCTTTGTTAGGCTTGCACACTCCTCGGGCATGATCCGGAAGAGGTGTTGCTTTTGGATCCCTCCCCACAATTTTAATTACAAAAAGTGTTATGTCACATATGTTGATCCCCTTGTGATTATAAAATGCACTATACTAAGCACAAGTGTATGACGGCCCATTTTCTTAGCCAAGGAAGACCCTATAAGATTACAAATAAAAGGGAAAATCTGTAATTAAACAATAATTAACAAGAATCCCTTTGGCTTAAATGTTAACGACATAGGAGACATTTATACTCCATGTACTATACCTCTATACCTCTTCCTTTTACAGTAACGCAGTCATGTGTACAGAACCTACATGTAAGGTTTATTTTTGTGTGAGAGGAATGTGTAATACACTTGGTACAAATAATTTCACCTTTAGGATGGGTTTGCATTATTCTAATGCTTAATTATTTATTGAATATATAAGTACACGGGCGCAAAGGTTAACATATACTATCTTTGGGTGGATTAGGTTCTTTCCTTACTCATCACCCATCAATTTGGAGGATTCTAATCTAGCAAAAAATCCATAATTGTAAAATATGATTATGAAGCTGATTTACTGAAGAAATTCTTTTTTGGTCTGTGGAGCTCATTGTCTACTTGTCTAAAAGTCAAAAAATTTCAATACAAAGCACTATGCAGCCTTCGGAGGACCCCAATTTCTGCCCTTCACACATACTAGTCGAAGTTAGTTGTAATTTCTGATGCATTTGTAGGTTAGTCTGCAGAACCAGTTGCTGCTTGGTTTGATTTTGTTACTAAATTTTTATATTTCTCTTGATTGAATAGTAACAAAACAAGTATAATTTGAATAATGTTGTGCTCCACACCAATTGACGTGTGGTCTTTACTTTCGTTTACATAAAACACAGTAGTTGCATATTAGATACAGACGAGAAGAGTTTTAGATAAGTACAATACATTCAGTTACAAATGAGATAGGAGTAACCCTTGCTAACTTCAATCTAACTTCAATATGATCTAGTCTTATCAATTTCATTTGGGTTGCTTATCTTGATAGGAGCTTATCTTGATAGGATCCTTACGCTTTGCTTCAATAAATAGAATTGCTTATTCACTAAAAATGAGAGAGAGAGAGAGAGAGAGAGAGAGAGAGACCTGGATGTTCCCAAGTGAAAGTATCCCATATGCTAGGCCCTTTTCCATGTTGAAATGCAGCCCCTTCATACTTCCAATAGAAATTGAGAGAACCCCAAACATAAAATGTGTACATAAATGTAGAGAATTAGTGTAGAAAGCATGTAAAATATTAGTGTTAGTGCAGTGGCATATGCACCTGGTAAGCACTTGAGGGTCCTCCAAATATGAAACCAGCTGGAAAATCTCTCCGGCTTATGCTTTCAGTGAAAGAGAAAAAGTAGGCCACAACAAGCAGCACATACCAAAATAGATGATGATGATGATGGTTAAGTTTTTCCATTTCTGACTTTTTCCAGCTCCCAATATGTCGGCCAACCAAAGTATAATTTGCACACTTACATATATTTATAGTCGTACGTAATTTTCTTGTTTTATTTACTTATATACGTATATACATATATGAGTCATCTTTTTTTTTTTTTTTTTTTTTAAGATAGTTTTAACCTATGACGTTCGCTTTTGATGATAACTTTTTATTTTCAAACTAAGACATCAATCAATTTTTGATTTAGATGAAGATTAAACCCTAAACCCGTTCTATGGATCATGTTGTTCGATGCTCAATATATCAATAATGTCTACATTTGATTGTGTCCAAAAGTAGTAGTACTCTACCAATCTCCCAGCCTTGGTAGTAGGCTGGTGGATTGGTAGACTACGACTAATACCGTGCATTTGTTGCTATTCCAACCTCCAATGATATGAACAATGATGAGGACACATTACTTATATCATGTTCATATTCATTATATATGCCACAAACATTTAAAAACAATGAAATTATTGCAAGTACCAATGAAAGCATTGATGCACGGAGCTAGGATTGGTAGTTAGGGGGGTCGACTTTGCTACTGATTGTGTGAGTTGGCTTAACTACTAAGGTGTTTTTTTTTTTTTTTTTTGTGTGACTTTGATGTGTTTTGTTGGGTGGGGATAATTATTTTGTTTGAAATTTTTTAAAAGTTTGGGTTGTTTGTTTTGTGTAAAATTGATTGATTAAATGTAACTTTTTTTTTTTAGCTTCACTATTGAGAATTTTTGTTTTTGGGCTAATTTTTTTAGATTTTTTATGGTCTTTTAAAAGAAGAAAAAAGCTAAAATTACAAATTTTTTTACAATTTTTTTTACAAATTGCTAGTGTAGTGAGAGACTATTAGTATGTAAAAAAGTGGTATGAGTGGTAGGCCTAGATGTGAGCCAATAAGAATTTGCTACTTCAATAGTTTGTTAAAATATTGTAGAAAAATTTGTGACTATAACATCACTCTTAAAAGAATTAATGATATTATTAAGGGGGCAAAATGTAATTTTAAAGAACAAAATTGCTAAAATTAATACCTAGTATATGTTCTAATATTTTTTAAGCCCCTCTAAGTCAAAGGCTACCTCTATCCCTGATGAATAGAGTGAGAAAGAGAGTCTGAGACCTGGATGTATCGTAATGAAAGTATCCCATATGTTAGAACCTTTGCCATCCTGGTATGCAGCCCCTTCATAGATCATACTATATACAGGGAAAAAAAATATATTTACAAATCAAACATGCATAGTACAAGAGAACCATAGAAATACATATGCATGTGTAGGACATATATGTGTACAAATTAATGTTAAAACTAGCACTATACCATTCGGAATATCACTCCGGTTGAGACCTTCAATGCAAACAAAAACAGAGGCCAAAGCCAAAAGGTAGAAGAACAAATTAATGACTTTTAGATTGCACTGTACTCTCTCCAACTCCCTATATTGTTAATGTAGGACCAAAATTAAATTATTGGAAGTTTGATTTTGATGTTTCGTTCCTAATCCATTTGAAAATTTAAAAAACAAAATTCTTAAACCGATAATCATTCTTGCTCTATATTAAAGTAATTTTTGGTCATCTTGATCGCATGAAAATAAATAATGGACTTAATTAGTCCCACTAGAGAGAAGCTTAAAAAGAGGTCGGACCTGAGTTGTCCACGCCAAGAGAGAGAGAGATCGGAAGGGACAGGGACGGCGTCGACGTCTATGGAGCTCACCGATCGGCCCGATCTAGCTCCGGCGAGGGATAGAGGGCAGCGGCACAGCGGGTGGAGATTAGAGGGAGGGTGGATGGGTTAAGAACTAAGAAGTGAGAGCTTGAGATGTGAGTTTCGGGAAAATGAGTTCTCAGACTTTTGTTTTAGGGTATATCATGAAATCAACGGTATTGGTAAGTCCATCTATCAAAATCTGTGATTTTCCCTTTTTTTTTTTTTTTTTTTTTTTTCAGTGCTGGCGTGTTGGACGTGTTGAAGCCGCGTCGGCGCCATGTTGGAGAAGGAAAAAAAAAAAAAAAAAAAAACCAAACATTGGTCGGACATCGGAGTCCGACGAATTGTACCGATTCTGGTGTCCAACACATGTCGGACACTGACACATGTCGGACACCGACACATCGCCAAAAATGCTGTGTTGGTGCAACCCAGATAGTGGGTAGAATTCTTGGCAATTTTTGATAGGTGCATTACTTAGCACCTTCAATACAACACAAAAGCTCAACTAATTCTTAGACGCCACGAGATTGTTGAGTAGTTGAAGTCGTAGCACATTTGGTAAGAATGCTAGAGCATTCACATCAATATGCTCAAAATTTATTTATTTATTTTATTTTGTGCTTCTTAAACTTACTTTTTCTATTTTACACACTTATTTTTATAACTATTTTGCACTTTTAAAACTTACTTTTTCTATTTTATATGCTTATTTTTATAAAACACCCACGTTATGCATATTTATTCAAATAAAATATTTATTTCTTCAACACTGTGAAGAGTATCTGTGATAGTGAGTTGAGAAAGAAAATGAGAAAAGGAAAGTGAGGAGAGAGAAAAAAGAATTAAAAAATTATTCACACGATGAACAGTAACTGTATATATATGTATGATTACTGTTTATTTACAAGACCATTGTGTATATTTAGACATTTTTACAAAGACTGGTGTGAGTCATTTTTGAGTTAAAATGTACAAAATTGAGCATTTTTTTTTTTAAATTTTAGAAGACTAAGCTGGTATGGTTACTCTGAAGTACATACTTTTGTAGATGGTTTGGGACTAATTTTTTATGGGAAAGGATCACCTCAGTTTGGAAATCTGCAATATTTTCCCATTTTAAAATGGATGAATGACACGTTGAAATAAAATGATCTAAGGGCTAGAAAATAAGCAATTTGTGTTTTCAAAAAACAGAAGCAGAAGCAAACCTTCAGGCCATAGTCGTCGAAATCGGAGTAGGAAAAAGGTAGTGACTCGACGGTCAAATTGCATGCTACACGTGGAGGTGCATGACAGAGACGATGGAGGCCAGAGTCTTGGGTTTGCATATCGGAGTCCAATGAAGAGATCTGTGGCTTTGGTTTCTCGAATCACCACCAGTGGACGACGAATCTTAGGCGGCGCGTGTAGGACATGTATTGACAGTTAAAAATTTTAAGATGCGCGTGAGGTCGAGGATGGAGATTGGATTGGTTTTGCGAAGGGACTGAAGAAAACTCACAAGTACGAAGGGAGGCTTGGATTGCTCGATGGCTCAGATCTATGGCTTTTGATGGTGGTAAGGGATTTGTGAGGCCTTGGGCATATTTGGGCCTAAGCCCAAATAATCATCTTTTTCACTTTTCGCTAGATTTTCCAAGTCCATATGGAAAACCCAAGGGAAAGAGTATGAGAATTGTGGTTTGGAGAAACTTTTGTAAGTGGGCTTGGACTATTTGTTAAGCCCATGGAAGGTAAGCAGGCGAAATCGGCCCAATACCATCATTTTTAAAAAAATTTAGGCAGAAAACACTGTTTCGGAACTAATTCAGGATGTACCACTTTTTCCAGTACTCGAGTTTGGTGAACTCGAGTACTGGATTTTACACTTCCACCGTGGCATGCCAGCATGGAATTTCTATTTTTAAAAAATTCATCCAGTACTCGAGTATGTCGAACTCGAGTACTGTATGATTTGGTCCCCGAGCCCACTAAACTCGGGTACCAATCTGGATTGTCCGACAGGCTGTGGTTGGATAATCCAGATTGATACTGGAGTTTCATGTACTCGAGTACCTTGAATAATACCCGAGTACTTGAAACTCGAGTACTAATCTGGATTGCAATTTTGTACCAATCTGGATTGTCCGGTACATGTGATGGCAATCCAGATTAGTACTCGAGTTTCATTAGCTCGGGTATTTTTCAAAGTACTCGAGTATATGAAATGCGAGTACTAATCTGGATTGCAATTTTGCACCAATCTGGATTGTCCGGGAACAAGTGATGGGAATCCAGATTAGTACTCGTGTCTCTTATACTCGAGTATTGCTCACTAAAACCGGTAATTTTAATCTCTCATCTCTCATTTCTCACTTGTACACTCTCACTCTCCAAACCCCAAACCCATTTCACCGCTGGCAAAGTCGGACTCCGAAACCCGTTTCATCACCGGCGCCGCCGTACAAACCCCAAACCCCTTTCATCGCCGGCAATCTCGGACTCTCAAACCCGTTTCATCGCCGGCGCCGCCGTACAAACCCCAAACCCATTTCATCGCCGGCGACCTCGCACTCAAAGGTTAGCAATTTTGGTAATTTTTTTTGTTCTTTCCATGAGTTTTTAAGTAATTGTGGTAATTTTGATTATTAATTGTGTTGAGAAATCTTTATAATTGAGAGGAGCAAACCTCTTAAGTTCATGGTACGTTTGGAGGGTGAGGCAGGAGGATGAATATGTTTGCTGTTTATATTCTGAATATGTTCAAGTAGTGGGGAAGTATAGGGGGCTGGACAAGAAGTATTTTGAACTGACGAGACCTTCCCTTTTGAGATCACATATATAGAGCAGAAATCTGGTGCCCCTTTCAATACAGTGCTTGGAATGCTTGATGACTTGAATCTGCATAAGAAAAAGAATTGAAACTAAGTATACTAACAATAGTCAATGCATCTATAGCCTCATCCAATCATGGATTTATTTTCTGATATTCAGCTTCATATATTCATTCTAATTAAAATGTAGGTCACACAATTGATTAGGTTAGCTGATTAGAGTGATGAGTACTTCAGTTAAAACTACAAAGAAAGCATGGTGAAAGTATTTTTCACTGTATGTGACTCATACATAACAAATAAAACTACATTGTTCAATTGAAGATGGGTTACTATAACTTTTTTAAGTTTGAGTAGAGTGGATATTCTTTCTGAATATGTACTTACCCTTTTGTTGTTGTTTGATAGTGAACGTCCTACGAATCCAGAAAGATTTTTGGGCAAAAGAAAAAATGGTGCTACTGATAAATTTGTTTGGATCATATAGCTCCAATTAACTTAATCATTTGACAATTTCAAACTGAGTAGATATTAGTTAATTTCTTATTAAGCTAATCTACTTAATAATTGAATAAGAGAAGGTTTATATTTTTTTTTCTTTCAATCAATCAATAATGCAATTCTATTTACATTGTAATAATTTGAATTAAGAATGAACATAAGGTACATTGTTTTTTATTTCTCTAGCAGCTTGACCACTTTTCTCCTGCAATTTAGAAACCCTGCATTCCCACAATCAGATTTTGGAAATTATTGCTAATCATAGCTCTATCGGTACATTCATTTTACACTACTGAACATTAGAATGTAAAACATGTCAGGAAATTTCAAACTTTAACAGCAAAATAAATGCTCTTGAAGTTAATTTTCCTGCAAAGACTAATTGATATGAATCAGACAAATGAAATGAAGGATTTTCTTTGCGCTTGAAGTTAATTTAATGCATGTTTGGTTGATGTTAGTCTAAGCTAAAAACTTAGAAATAGTGCTTGTGTATGCTTGAATCGTGCTTGTGTTTATTTTGATCTATGTTTTCTTAAAGCAATTTGCATGTTTAGGACATATCCCACTTAGAAAACCCTTCCTAGAATATGGATAGAAGGTCTGTAGTGGAGGCCAATCCATTGAATTGAGGATACTTGAGTGTCTAACACTTTCTGAAGAATTTATCCTAACTTTGGACCATAGTTTGGTAATGTAATTCTGCATAAGGGTCGAGAGTAGTTCCTACACCTATTGTTTATATTTTGCAATTAATCAAACAATTGGTATATTCATTGATATACAAATTCCAATACTAACTTTAAAATACAACTAAATATTAAATATAACTTAAAACTAAACAAAGGGATGAAGAAAGAGAACATGTATAAATAGGTACTGACTTTAGCAATTTGGTTCAATAAAATTACACTTGATACTCCCTCAACAATAGCATTTCCCCTCTTAAAGGCCATCAAAAAATTATTGATATAAAAACAAATAAAAAAATTAGTGAGATGCTATCAATGAGATGCTATTATTTTGATTTAGCTTATGGGTATTTGATGAATATGCTAATGGGCCATTAATCACCTTTAATTTATGCCAGGTATGGACCCACATCGAGCAGGACCCTCTATAGGGACTGTCTTGACGAGGCAACCTATGCATCGTTCAAGTTTGCTTTGGGATGCTTCTTTGGCAGGCGAGGTATGCACTTGTGTCCAAAATCGTAATCAATATATGTAGTAGAAAGATTTTGGGCATTATGTTTGAAGTGTAATTATTACGTGGTTAGTGAATGCTATTATTAATACTAAGCTGCTTTGTTTGCAGGAAGTGCCAGGTGTTCTGACTTGTCGTCACCGAGATAAAGGTCTGTTTGATGGTGGGTTAGATCCACAGATTGCCGCTTATATCACAGATGCGGGGTTAGATGGGCTACTTCGGGTTCCACATATGGACCTTGACCATGCACTGATCACGGCCTTAGTGGAGAGATGGCGGCCAGAGACGCACTCATTCCACTTGCCCCACGGTGAGATGACCATCACGCTACAAGACATAGAGGTCATCATGGGGGTACCTGTACATGGCTTGCCGATGGTAGGATTTACCCATATGGACAACTGGCTTGACTTTTGCATGGATTTGCTAGGTACCCCCCTCCACCGGACAGACCATTTGGTACAAAAAAGAACACTGCAGTGTTGGAAGGGCCGAGGATAAAAGCCAAATGGCTGGAGGAGCAGTTTCGCAACCCTCTCTTCTGCGACGCCGAGGTGCGTGTGCAACAGTATGCTCGGTATTACATACTCCAAATGTTGGGTAGTATACTGTTTATGGACAAGTCTGGCGAACGGCTCTCAATCATGTATCTACAATTTTTCAATCCAATCAGCAATGGAAAGAATTATAGTTGGGGTAGTGCAACACTAAGTTGGCTATATAGACACCTCTGTAAGGCATCAGAGAAGACAGCCAAGCAAATTGGTGGTGCACTGCTATTAGTGCAGTTGTGGGCGTGGGCGAGGTTTCCACAAATATGTCCTGTGATGAGGCATCCACACCAGGCACTGCCCCCAGGTCCACTTGCTGTCAGGTATGTAGGATCTTCAACTTAGTTATCGTTTTACATTTCCGCATTAATTTTTTTCGCATGGGAATTATGTAAGTAGCTAATATGAAGGTTATGTCTGTGTTGTTTGGTAGATGGAAAGGGGCTAAGATAACAACTGACCATCCAATGCATGTCCTACGCGCCTATCGTGTGTCGCTTGCTTCGCTCCAGCCAAATCAGGTATCGTGCCTTACAAGTGGGAACCAACCACTTTATGGTTGTTTGTATGGTTGTTTGTAAGATATCATTACACATATATTGTTAATATGGTTGTTTGCATTTGTTGGATCATTGTAGATTGTCTGGGAGCCATATAGAGATTATTTGGGTTCCCTGCCCGCATATTGTACGGCAGGCCAACACATATGGAGGTCCATCGTGCCGCTCATACATTTTTGGGTAGTTGAAGGCCATCACCCTGAACGTGTTCTTCGACAGTTTGGGATGAAGCAAGGCGTACCGGACAATGTTGATACTTCAATTGAACTTCACAAGATAACACTCCAAGGCAAGCATGAAAAAAATTGGGTTCAAGAACATGCCACTCATATTGCTAGATGGGCTGCGCATGCCACCATTGCTGAAGCACCGCCCTTTCATGGGGTAATGAGCTACAATGACGAGTATATGGTGTGGTATCGTCCCATCACTGTTCGGCATATTACAAAAGAGACCTCATACTGGGACACTTTGGTAAGTTTACAAAGATTGTTCTATTATAAATGTACCTCGCTTCGCATACTTTAGTTCCAAATCCTAACACTACTCTTGTATACTTGTGACAGGTTGAATCACAGTTGAGGATTATGGCGAAGTTCGAACGTGTCTGAGATCTACACCGACTGTATGAATGCCTTACAATCTGTTGAAGAGATCAGTCGATTGACCTTGGACGGTGCACGCACTGTGGGCAACGCAAGTGAACCGGCTGTAGGGCGTGGTCGGCAAGCAGGTGGACGTCGAGGGCATGGAGGTCGTCAATCTAGTCAGCGCCATGCATCTAGTCGGCGTCCCACAACTGCGAGTGAACCGGCTGTAGGGCGTGGTCGGTTGTAAGGTGTAACTATGTCTTTCTTTCCTCAAAAGTTGTAACTATATCGACAAATGCCCATGGGATTGCCTCTTGGTGAAGGAGTGGAAAAGAAAATTAGAATACATTCACCTTAGGGATGCATAGATATTTTTAGGTATTTCTTTGTAAATGCAGACTGAATTCCAATGACCAATCTAATTCAATCATTTTTCTGTAATTTGTGCAATTGAGTACCTTTTTTTTTAATGGGTGCAGCGGAAGCTGTGCACATAGCATTTTTTTATTCAATGGATGGAAGGCTAATTAGACTGGCCTAAAGAAACTGCCAAGTTGCCAACTAGCAGTAAAAACTAAAAAGAAAGCCATTCTATAGATACAACTTTGGATATCTTCCTTGGAAATATCAGGATCATTCTTTTGTTCACTGGATGCTTTTCTGTTGTACCTCCAGTGATGATATAAAAAAAACCTTTGGTTGTAGTGGTTGATGTTTTGAGCTTAATAAATGTTTGGTTGTCCTTTTTTTTTTCCATCATTGTCATGGAGACTTATGGTTTGGCTCCTCATTTTTTTAATAGATTTGTTTTTATCCGGTTAAAAAAAGGTGCATGACCCAAGAACTTCGGGCCAATCCAGATTAGTACTCGAGCTTCAAAAAATCGGGTACTGTTCACAGTACTCGAGTACATGAAGCTCGAGTCTTACTCGGGCATAACCCACAGCAATTCCAGTGTCAATCCAGATTGGTACCCGAGTTCCCTAAACTTGAGTACCAGATCGTACAGTACTCGAGCCTATTGAACTCGAGTACTAGGCGACATTTTTTAAAATCCAAAATGCCACGCTGGCATGCCACGGCGGAAATGTAAAATCTAGTACTCGAGTTTGGTGAACTCGAGTACTGGAAAAAGTGGTATATCTCGAATTAGTTCCGAAACAGTGTTTTCTGCCTAAATTTTTTTAGAAATGATGGTATTGGGCCGATTTGTCCAGGTAAGCATGTGTAAAAAGCGTAATGCATTGGGTAGACTTTTGCACTTGTTGGATATAAACTTAAGGAAATGCTAACGAATGCTCTTAGGGTATTGGTTAATAATCTATTTAAAGAAAGTTTTTATAGGAATAGAAAAAAAATTAATTAATAGTTTGACAGCTTTTTTCATTTCCTATAAAAGTAATGTCAAAACTTTTCTAAAATGGATTGTAAACTAATGTCCTAAGGACATTCTTTAGCATGACCCATAAACTTATTAGTAATTCTTAAGTACTCTATAAAGTATGGTAAATGGCACTCCATTTTCTTATACATTTATAGTAGATATGAGAAGAGAGAATACAATTTCACTATATTTTGAGAATACTTATGGGTTTTTTTAAACTTTCACACAATCTCAAGTACACAATTAATGCTAGCCTAGTCACAATTAATGCTCACTATCATGAACACACAAATTTAATAACTCCAACAAAAAAAAAAAACAAAAAAAAAATCCTCTTATAAGAACAAACCAAACTGCACTAGACCTGAGCAAAATGGAATCACCCCAACCTCCCATATATTTCTTTGCCCAAAGCTTTAGGTTCCCTTTTCTCTTTGAAGGATTTCCACAGCATCCCCAAGTTGTTATAAAAATCAAGAGGCTTTAGCATTTGTTGGAGCATTTTAATATTAAATAATTAAAATGAATAAATTTTATAACATAAATGTAAAAATGTGGGAGTGCATGTGGAAGATGAGGAGTTAATAAAAATGTTTAATCCCACATTGAAAAGGAGAGAGAGACTATTTTGTTCTTTTTAATTGTGATGATTAATGGGCTAACATGAATTGTCTCAAATATTAGGCTAGATACGTGCGAAAGGGGGAGGTGAAGGGTGGAGGTGTCAAATTTGGAAATGAATCAGCACCTTGGATCCTCCTACTTGACAGCCCATTCAGAGTAATTACCATATCCGTTGGTGAGTAAATGACCCGAATTAATATTCCATTTTTATTATGGAAAATAATAAGCCATTAACCCACTTAATGGACTATCCATTTGGGCCTTTTCATTATTCAGAAAACTTCTTATCTCACCATTAATTGTGTAACTCTAGCCCATCAAAATAATATCCAACAATTAATCTTGTAACACCCACTATATCAGAATAATAGGCCTAATTAATCAGATTAATTTGGGTAGTAATTTCGTGAGGCCCATTGAGCCTATAAATAGACCCATTCAGACACAATTCAAGTTACTGCAATATACACTAAAAAAAAATAGAGAGATTTTTGGCAAGGAAGGGTGTTCTTTCTGGTGGAGCTTTGGGCTTGAACACTTTATGCAAAGGTTGTTCTAGTCATACAACACTTGTTGGGCTGTTGTATCCTGGGGGAGACAAATCAAAAATGGTCTGCGCCAGTTACAAAGTTTAGCCAACCAAGGGCTTGAATCTCCTTAAAGAGAGCGAGTGCTGCGCCTCAGTCCAAATAGTGTTGTGTAATATCTTTCTTTAAACTAATAAAAAATTCAGAAGTATTATTCAGTTTCTCTTCGTGTTATTTCCATTATCTTTGTGTTTTGCACCAACAGCATTAAATCAGGACGCCTAACACGAACGATCATTAAGTTTTGATACAAAAATCGTTTTTGTCATGTAGCAATATAAGAACAAGTGACGAATAATTAACGGATGTCTTAAGGATATTGGTTTAGAAAATATTTTTATAAACTCTTTATAGGAAAATAAAAAAGCAACTAATTTTTTTTAATAACATTTTATATTGGCAAAAAACCCATTTTAGTCCCTACATTTTCACACGATTCCCACTTTAGTCCCTAACTTTTTTTTCTACTGCTTTTAGTCCCTATCTTGAAAAATGCTTCTCGTTTTAGTCCTTTCCGTCAGTGCCCTAACGGCAAAATCCTACGTGGCAGATGGAACAATTAAAATAATAATAAAAAATTTATTTTGACATTAAAAAAATGCCACATCAACATTTAAATTAAAAAAAATTAATTTATAAATTTTAACTAAATAAAAAAAATAAAAACAGAATTAAAAACAAAAAATTACAAATCCAGAATTTAAAATCTAAGAACAACAAATCTAAGAACAAGAACACAAATTCAAATCCAAGAACACAAACACAGAAATTAAAATCCAAAAATTAAAAATCTCAAAATCACCATTTTCTCAAACCATAAAATAAAATCGAAAAATCACAAACCCAGAAAATAAGAACAAAAAAATTAAACATGAAAAAAAAATTAAAACAAAAAACAAAAAACAAAATTAAAATCCAATTCATCTTCAAGAACTCTAAAGAACACAAATTCAAATTTCAACATAAGAACGTAAGCCCAGATTTTCTAGCATTTTCTTGCCCTTTCTTGTCAACCAAACATAAACACAAACTGATTTCCAGCAACAATAAAAACACAAACACAAACATAAACCCAGCAATAGATCTTCCTTGTCAACCAAACACAAAAGCAACAAACACAAACCCAACAACTGACAACGATGAGGACGAAGACTCAACGATCTGAAACCCAACGATCAATGACCCACCGATCTAAAACCCAATGATCTAAAACTCATCTCAAATCACCGATCCGAAACCTCCAAACCCACTAGATCCACCACCTTCGACCTCTACTTCTATTTCATTACAAGGAACCCAGGTCAAAGCTCCTCAAGCTTCATTCCTTCATCGTTGACCACAATAGCCACGAACAGCGGTGAGTCCTTTCTGGGCTTGGTCTATGGGTTTCACATCAAGTTCTCTTCCGATAATTTCTTCTTGCTCGTGTCCACCTGGGTTTCAGTTCCTCCCTCTTTTCCCTCTCATCTCTCATGGCTAGGATCGAGCTTAATGAGAGGCTAAAGTGCTGAACCAGATAAAGAAAAAGGGAGAAGCTGAACCACGAGAGAGAGTGTGGAAGTGATGGGTGGGTTTAATTTATTGGGTTTATTTTAATTTTTTGGGTTTGTGTATGCTTAATTTTGTTTGTTTTCTAAGAAAAAAAAAGAGAAAATTTCAAAAAAAGGAAAATGTTCTTGGTCGTAAATTAGATTTCTTCGTTTGGATTTTAATTTCTAGATTTGTAATTTTTTGTTTTTAATTTTTTATTAAGTTAAAATTAATAAATTAATTTTTTTAATTTAAATGCTGACGTGACATTTTTTAATGTCAAAATAAATTTATTATTATTATTTTAATAGTTCCGTCTGCCCCGTAGGATTTTGCCGTTAGGGCACTGACGGAAAGAACCAAAACGAGAGGCGTTTTCCAGGATAGGGACTAAAAGTAGTCGTAAAAAAAGTTAGGGACTAAAATGGGAATCGTGTGAAAATGTAAGGACTAAAATAAGTTTTTCGTCTTTTATATTTCCTATAAATTAATGTGGTATAAAAAATTTCCTAAAATATTTTATTAATTAACAAATGTTCTAACGGCACTTATTCACTAGACTTTAAGAAGAATACCCTCTTTCTCCCTCTTCACCTAATCATTCCCCTCATTTATATATAAGTCCTTAATGTGTCAAGTCAAGAAGCTAATTGGAGAACTCACGTTTTAAAACACTGGCTTAAACGAGTTCAAATATGCTCAAGCGAGATCAGGAAAAAAAGTTTGCTTAATGCTTCAACCCTTGTGCAAGATTGATGAAACAATAACCGATCATGCTGAACTTATACATGGTAGAAGTAGTCAAGTAGAACTGGTTTTCACTCTCCAGAGTAAATGCATGCAATAAATTAAATATAACAAACAAACAATTAGTTCAACTACTTAACAACAAATCAGTTGCCATAAATTAAATCACTACTCAGAGTACAATAAAGGTTCGCTGGTGCAGGTGACATTTTTCTTTTGAAGGAAATTTTTGAACCAAGAAGCAGAAGCTTTCATGTATCTTTTCAACCCATTTTTGTAATCTACATAAGTGACACCAAACCGAAGAGTAAAACCAGATTCCCATTCGAAGTCATCAAGAAATGACCATGCAAAGTATCCCCTCACGTCAACCCCAGCCCTGCCAAAACCATAATCATTAATTTTGTAGAGAGGGAAAATTCCCGACCTATCACAAGCTGACACATCATACTACCAAAATCCACAAAATACAACCAATTACAAAGCGCCACGTACTGCTGCTAGGTTTTGCCATCACTATTCAGAAACCAGTAGAAATTCGCCAAGTGTCATTGAAATGAAGGCATGAAACTGCATCAGCAGGTGTAAGCAATGACACAGGCAACCTCGCACGTGTAAGCAGTGACACAAGCACTCAGCACGTGTAAGCAATGACACAGGCAGCCTCGCACGTGTAAGCAATGACACAAGCACTTAGCACGTGTAAGCGATGACATAAGCGGACCAATCAAACTCCGCCACGTGTCGCTCACCTACCCCTAAACTCCTATAAATAGAAGCCTTCCTAAAACATTTAGGAGGACACAGAACAGAGAGAAGGAAGAAGATAGCTTGAGTTCAGAAACCCAGAAGCTCTGCCAGGATCAAACCTCAAAGCCTCCAAGAAATTCAAGAACTTCAACCTCGAATACAAAAAAACATTCGAAGCAAAATCATCCAAACTACTCGTCCAGATCTCAAAATTCACTGGAATCAAGCTCAAAAGCCTCCAGAAATCTCAACAAACCATAAATCAACGGAGCTCTACGGAATCAAGCCTCTAAAGCACCGAAGAACTTCCACCACAAACCTTCAAACACGAAGAACACACGAAGAACACGAAGAACACGAAGAACACAGAATTTCTAACAAGCTCATAGCCAGAGATTCATTGTAATTCCGTTTCAAAGATCTTCGATCCATTCCTCAGCCAAATTGAAGAATATCTTATGTTCAAATCAAAATCACATTACCACAAATCCAATCAATAAATCTTTCAAGGAGATCGAATCAGAGGATCACTCTTTTGTAATTACAGAGAATTGTACCACACATTTATCAACACAAATTCGCATTTGTGAAACTATTTTACTTGTTTGATTTATTTCGAACTAAGAAATTTAGTCGTCTACAAATTCTGGCACGCCCGGTGGGACATCTCTGCCTCTCATCTCTTTCTCCTTCAAAAGAAAAGAAATTCGATCTGCTACTAGCTTCGATGGCTTCTAACAAGAATGCTCAAAAATCGGTGATGGATGCTTCCATTGCGGATGATTATGTCGGCCCAATCACTCGTAGTCGATCCAAAGCTCTTGATCAACCGCAACCCCAATCAACCAAGGAAAGCAAGCTTCATAATATCATCTCTCTAGACTTTCTTGCAAAAAGGGAAGCCACCGCTAAGGATTCATCTGTCTCGAAGGATTTTGAGATCAATGATGAATCATCCTCAACAAAGACCTTTTCTATCAACTCTTCGCCTGTGATGAGAAGCCTAAGGAACAAAATGCCTTTGACTCATCCTGTCTCATCGTTTTCTCCATCATATCTAGAGGTCATGCCAGTAATGATGACCAACACCTCTACTGTGGAAGAAAAGATGGCTGAAATGGAACAAAGGGTCACCCTTCTCACAAAAGCACTTGAAGATAAGGACGTCCAAATTGCAACTCTGATGAATAAACTGGAAGTCCAAGATTCGGGTGAATCAAATCCAGACCTTGAGCACCCTCCTGGCTTTACCTTGAAGGGAGAAAACGCTAAGGGTGATAAGGGAAAAGGAGGTGAAGGCACTTCTCAACAAGGACATTCCACCTCAATGGCCTCGATATCTGTCCAACAACTGCAGGACATGATAACGAACACCATACGAGCACAATATGGAGGTTCTTCCACACATTCTCTCATGTATTCAAAACCATATACGAAGCGCATTGACAATATGAGAATGCCAAATGGGTATCAACCCCCCAAGTTCTTGCAATTCGATGGCAAGGGAAACCCTAAGCAACACATTGCTCACTTTGTAGAAACATGTGAGAACGCAGGACTCAAGGAGGCCTCTTTGTAAAGCAGCTTGTTCGTTCACCGAAAGGGAATGCCTTTGATTGGTATACAGTACTTGGAACCCGAGTCAATTGATAGTTGGGATCAGTTGGAAAGGGAGTTCCTTAACCGGTTTTACAAAGACGCGCCGCACGGTAAGCATGATGGAGCTTACCAATACTAAGCAAAGGAAAGACGAACCCGTTGTTGACTACATCGGTCGGTGGCGTTCTTTGAGTTTAGATTGTAAGGATAGACCGTCCGAAATATCTCGTCGTAGAAATGTGCATCCAAGGCATGCATTGGGGACTTCGTACATCCTACAAGGGGTAAAACCCCGAACATTCGAAGAATTGGCAACTCGTGCGCACGACATGGAATTGAGTATCTCTTGCCATGAAAATGTGAAACCTCCCGTACCCGAAGAAAAGAAAGAAAGGCGAGAAATAAGGAGAAATGACAGGAATACAAAAAGTAATGTCAAACACTCTATGAATGTCAACCCCCGCCCTACCAAAATTTCAACGGCAAATGAAAAGGCTAACGAGAAGAGGCCCGAGGGAGGTCAACGACGTGAGACACGTCGCTCATCACTCAAGGAATGGGAACAAAAGGTGTATCCTTTCCTTGACGCCGATATACCCGAAATGCTAGAACAACTCGCTCAACTTGAAATTAATTGAATTGCCGAATGCAAACGACCGAAGAAGCAGAAAGGTTGATGACCCGAACTATTGTAAGTATCATCGCATCATAAGTCATCCGATCCAAAAATGCTTTGTTCTTAAAGAACTCATCATGAAGCTAGCCAAGGAAAGGAAAATCGACTTAGATGTTGGTGATGTTGCTCGGTCAAACCTTGTAACATTTGCTTGCGAGTCGCCTAGTTGCATGTCTCTAACTACTAAGCGAGAGGGTGAATACCACGTTCATCCGATTTGGTTCTTTGGAACCCGTTCAAGTTCAACTCTCACAAAAAGCATCCGATTATAATTCAAATGATGATAAAAAGTCAACAATGGATGAGGAAGAGGGTTGGACGTTGGTTACTCGTAAGAGATGGAAGAAGAGACGAGTATTCCCTCTTCATTTCATCACCCAAGAGTCCGTAAAAACACAAAACCAAATTCAGCCGCAAGCCAAGAAGAAAGAATGATAAAAGGAAAGAAAGACTAAGAACGGAAATGTGCGATGATTCGGCACACACCCAAAAATTTCGAATTCTTGTCACATTGGAAGACTTATACCCCATAAAATTCTTTCAAAACAAGTCATCTGAGGCTGTTCACACGTTCTCTCGTTGTGAGGTTGATGAAAAACGTAAAGGTGTTGACCATGGTAGTTCAAATGAGACTTTGTCGCCTTTAGAACAACTCAAAACTCAGGTTGATAAAGTGGAACCCTCACAATCCTCCACCTCACCGAAAGAAGGGATCACCCAAGCTCTTGAAAAGCCAAAGATTTACACTCCTTGTGCCAATACACTTCAACAAACACAGGAATGTTTCGCGTGCTCCCCAGACTTGACTTTCACTGACGAAGATCTATTATTAGGCCCTAAGCCTCACAATCGTCCACTTTATGTCTCTCGGTTATGTTCGTGAACAAAAAATTGATCGCATTCTCATTGATGGAGGCTCACTATTAATATACCGCCGAAAATGACAATGAGACGACTTGGTCTTGCTATGGAGGAATTATCACACAGTCGCTTGGTCATACAAGGTTTTAACCAAGGAGGACAACGCGCCATCGGCATGATACACTTGGAGTTAATTATTGAAGAATTGACAAGTAATATTCTGTTCCATGTCATTGATGCCAAGACAACCTACAACATGTTGTTAGGACGTCCATGGATTCATGGAAACGGAATAGTGCCGTCAACTTTGCATCAATGTTTCAAGTATCTTCAGGGTGGAATAAAGAAAGTAGATGCCGACTTGAAGCCTTTTTTCTGAAACTGAAGCTCACTTTGCTGACGCAAAGTTTTATGTAGAAGATGATATCCCTAATGAAGTTCTCCCAGTTGAAGTCCCGTCCATGAAAAGCAAGCAGGATGAAAAGAAGCATGTTAAATTCATCACTAAAAAGGATGTTCCTTCCTCAAAGGAAGATCCACGACATGGGAATAACCAGTCTAGTGAGTCTACTAGCAATTCAGAGAAAGCAGATGAAAGCTCTACGCCTTCCAATAACCCTCCATTCCTCCGTTATGTACCATTGTCACGCCGCAAAAACGGACAATCACCATTCACGGAATGCCTTCAATCTACAATGGATATGCGAAGACCTCCTACAGAGCTCACGATGAAGGATGTAGCCATGTTGAAAGAAAATCATGTAATGCCTTTAACTTCATCCACAAATCCTTTGCCCTCAAAGCCACTAAATGGATTCGTGAAGTCTTCACAAAGTCTGACAGAGCATGGTGTTCTACCAAGTAAACAGACGAAAGAATGGTTTGACCCAAAGGCATATAGGCTATTAGCCAAAGCAGGCTATGATTTCTCAAAACAAAGCAGCCTAGGGAAACTAATTCCAGAAGCTACCGGAGAAAAGATGCACGGTCTTAGTAAAACGCAAGGGAAAATGCGACTTGAAGGGCATGAAATTCCTATCCCAAAGACCGGAATAGGTTATACTCCAGAACCACCGGCTCAAATATGGATCAATAAAAGAAGCAATGCTTCAAGTTCCCAATACATAACAGCAGAGGTTGATGAAAGTCCGAATCAAAGAAAAATCACTCTTCATCACGCATCTCAGTATTTGATCGCATTAAAGCTTCATCGTCACGAATTACAGTGTTCGACAGGTTGAATACGGCTTGTTTAATGCAAAGTCGGGACACTCTTGCGTGTGGATCAGTCTTTAATCGATTGGGGGCAACAAAAAGGCCCATTGATACTTGCTCTGAAAGTTTAATAAACTCTGAGGACCAAAAGGAGGAGAAAGCTAATGATGAGATATGTAGTAATATTCCTTCACGCATGAAGCGTAACTTTATCTTGGATATCAGCACTGAAGGAGCTCTCAAAGTCAAAAGGCGAACGATTGTACACACAAGTCAGTCACTCGCCCACAATGAGCAAAATGAAGAAGTATCATCCTCGTTTCACATCACAGTAGAAGAAGATACACTGTCAGATGATGAAGCCGCAAAGAATGAGGTCGATGAAGCTCCCCTGGCCTTGGAGGATGAAGTACAGGCTACAGTTGATGAACTTAAAGAGATCAATTTAGGAACTACTGAAGAACCTCGACCAACTTTCATTAGTGCCCTTCTCACTCCTGCAGAAGAAGAAGGATACCTCCAGCTCCTGGTAGAATATAAAGATGTGTTTGCTTGGACTTACAAAGAAATGCCTGGGCTCAATCCAAGTATTGCTTTACATCATTTGGCAGTAAAGAAGGGCGTGCACCCAGTAAAACAAGCTCAAAGACGCTTTCGGCCGGAGCTTATCCCTCAAATAGAAACTGAGGTCAATAAGCTAATTGAGGCAGGCTTCATCCGTGAAGTACAGTATCCGGAGTGGATCGCTAATATCGTCCCTGTCAAAAAAAAGAATGGACAAATCCGGGTGTGCGTTGACTTCCGTGATCTGAACAATGCGTGTCCCAAGGATGATTTTCCGTTGCCTATCACTGAGATCATGGTTGACGCCACTACTGGTCATGAAGCCTTATCTTTCATGGATGGCTCTTCTGGTTACAACCAAATTCGAATGAATCCTAAGGATGAAGAGTTCACAGCTTTTCGTACCCCTAAAGGTATTTACTGTTACAAAGTGATGCCTTTTGGATTAAAGAACGCTGGTGCTACTTATCAACGGGCCATGCAAAAGATCTTTGATAATGTACTTCATAAGTACGTGGAGTGTTATGTCGATGATCTGGTGGTTAAATCAAAAAGGAGGGAAGACCATCTGGTAGATTTGCGATCCGTGTTCAACCGCTTAAGAAAGTATCAGCTTAAAATGAACCCTCGCAAATGCGCTTTCGGTGTAACATCCGGGAAATTTCTTGGTTTCGTTGTTAGGCACCGCGGTATTGAAATTGACCAGTCCAAAATTGAAGCCATCCAGAAAATGCCAGAGCCTAAGAACCTGCGAGAACTTAGAGGCTTGCAAGGAAAACTAGCTTACATACGACGATTCATTTCAAACTTGGCAGGTCGATGTCAACCTTTCAATAGATTAATGAAAAAGGATGCACACTTTCAATGGGATGAGGCTTGCAGCAATGCTTTTGCGCGCATCAAAAGATACTTGCTTAATCCTCCAGTTTTAGGTGCTCCTATCCCGGGAAAGCCTTTGGTGTTGTACATCGCAAAGACAAGAAAGGTCTCTAGGTGCTCTTATGGCACAAGAAAATAAAGAAGGGAAAGAAAGAGCCCTTTATTATTTGAGTCGAACTCTCAATGGAGCTGAATTAAATTATTCTCCTATTGAAAAGATGTGCCTCGCTCTTTTCTTTGCCGTAGACAACCGGAACATTACATGCAAGCACATACGGTCCGTTTGATAGCAAAAGTGGATCCGGTTAAATATGTCCTCTCTAGGCCGGTTGGTTTCGGGTCGCATAGCTCGATGGGCGGTCTTGCCGCAACAATACGACCTTACATATGTTCCGCAAAAAGCCATCAAAGGACAAGTATTGGCGTATTTCTTAGCCGATCACCCAAGCCCATCCGATTGGGAATTCTCGATGATTTCCCGTACGAGGATGTGTTTTACATTGAAGTAATGCCACCATGGATGATGTTTTTCGATGGGGCCGCACGTCAAGAAGGAGCGGGGGCAGGTGTAGTGTTTGTTTCTCCACAACGACAAATACTTCTATATTCGTTCTCATTAAGTGAACTTTGCTCCAACAATGTAGCCGAATATCAAGCATTGATCATTGGTCTACAAATGGCCATTGAAATTGGCATATCGCATCACGAAGTCTTTGGGGATTCCAAATTAATTATCAACCAAACCTTGGAGCAAGATGATGTCAAGAAAGAGGACCTTGTCCCTTATTGCAAATATGCGAAGAAATTGCTCACAAATTTTGAGGCAATTACATTGGAGCATATACCGAGGAAGGAGAATAGACAGCCGATGCTTTAGCTAATCCGGCTACCACCTTAGCATTATCCCAAGAAGAGATCGCCAAAGTTGCTGTTTCCCAAAGGTGGGTGGTGCCTTCCGTGATTGAAGAAGAAAAAGAAGAAAATCAGGCCAACGTCATTTCGTATGCCTTGTCGAAAAGGAAGATTGGCGACAAACGCTCATTGAGTACCTTCAACATGGAAGACTCCCGCATGATGTACGCCATAAGACCGAAGTTCGGCGAAGGGCTGCTCGATTTATTTACTATAAAGAAACTCTCTTCCGCCGTTCATTTGATGGTTTGTTTCTCCGTTGCTTAGGAGAGGAAGAGGCTAAACAAGCCTTAGAAGAAGCTCATTCCGGAATATGTGGTGCACACCAATCAGGTCCTAAGTTACACTACAGATCAAGCGAATGGGTTACTATTGGCCTACGATGGTGCAAGATTCCATAGAGTATGCTAAGAAGTGCGAAGCTTGTCAATATCATGCAAACTTCATCCATCAACCACCGTAACCTCTACACCCAACCGTAGCTTCTTGGCCTTTTGATGCATGGGGGCTTGACGCAATAGGACCATTACCAAAATCATCCGGCGGCCATTTGTACATCTTGGCTGCAACCGATTACTTCTCGAAATGGGCGTAAGCCGTGCCTCTTAGGGAAGTAAAGAAAGAGACGGTGGTCAATTTTATCCGAACTCACTTGATCTATCGGTATGGTGTCCCTCGATATATCATAACCGATAATGGCAAACCGTTTCGTAATAGGTTGATGACAGAATTGTGCGAGAAATTCGCATTCAAACAAGACAATTCTTCTATGTACAATGCTCCAGCCGAATGGATTAGCCGAAGCCTTTAACAAAACTCTTGGCGCTTGTTAAAGAAAGTGGTATCCAAAACTAAGCGAGACCGGCATGAAAGAATTGGAGAAGCATTATGGGCATATCGAACAACATTTCGAACGCCTACTCAAGCGACCCCGTATTCTCTCGTTTATGGAGTAGAAGCTATCCTTCCCTTAGAACGCCGCATCCCATCACTACGGATTGCCATTCAAGAAGGGTTAACCGAAGAGGAAAATGCCAAGCTTAGGTTACAAGAGTTGGAGGCACCGGATGAGAAAAGGCTCGAGGCCCAACAACGCCTTGAGTGCTATCAAGCTCGTTTGTCAAGCGCATTCAATAAAAAAGTTAAACCACGATCATTCCAAGTTGGTGACTTAGTCCTCGCCGTTCGAAGACCTATCATCATGACTCATCGTACGGTGGTAAGTTCACCTCGAAATGGGATGGACCTTATGTTGTACAAGAAGTCTACACTAATGGAGCTTACAAGTTGATTGACCAGGAGGGTGTAAGGATCGGCCCCATCAATGGGAAGTTCCTCAAACGCTTCTATGCTTGAAAATCAAGAATAGCTCCTCGGTAAGAGTTTAAACTACCCACTGCAGCACTACAAGGATACATGATGTTTTCCCATTACCTTTGAAAGTGCACAAATAAGGAGAAATTAATCCCACTCTATGTCACCAATTGTGAGTGTGGCGTAGTGGTTGGATGTCCATGTCACCCTTGAGGCCAAGGTCTCGGGTTCGATTAGAGATGATACCCACTATTGCACAATTGGTACCCATGAAATGCCGTGGGGTGTAGGGCAAGGATTACACACGTGAGCCCTCCCTTTTTGTAAAAAAAAAAAGAAACAAAAAAAAAAAACAAAAAAAAAAATCATTGAACTACGTAATGACTTGATCCCTCTCGAGGGTACGTAGGCAACTTAGTACCTTTTTGCTAAGTTCAGTCACTCAAAAAAAAAATGGTTTCATTGTTAAAACATGAAAAGAAAAGAGCAGGGAATAAGTCTTCTTTATTGATTAAAGGAAAATGGTACAGGAGAAAGCATGATGACACGTATGAAAGGAATTGAAATACAAAAGATTACGACATCCATTTTAAGTCTTTCAAACTGGAACGACGATCTTCCAGCAAGGTTCGTATCCTCTCTAAAGCCTCTATATCTTGGTCTTCAAGAACGGGAGCGGATTTGACTTCTTCAAGTTGTTCCTCCAAAGCTTGCACAACGTCGTCTTGTTCAACTTGATGAGATTCGATTTGAAACAATGATTGTTCTAAATGGCCAAGCTCGGTTTGCAAATTAGCCATCCTCAAAGTAACAGTATCAAGCTCGGTCTTCAAAGATGCCTTCTTATGTGATGCCTCAGCAAGGAGGAATTCAACTTTAGTCTCGCGTTGAATTAAGACAGCAGAACTTGGTCGTGTAGTCAGAGATTCTTTCATCTTCAAATAGTCTGCAACACCCTTGCAATATTTGTCAACATTTTCGCGCAAGTATTGAGGGTCCACTCCAAGAATGGCAATCTCACTATAAATTTCATGTGCTTCGGCTTGTGGGAGGATATTGTCTGTAGAAAGATTCGAAAGCCTGTTTAAAAGAACATCTCCCAGCATAGAAGCTCCTGTCCTACGCACAGAAGAAATATGCACCTTGGCATGGAATATAGAGGCTTCTGGAAGGTCGATTGGTTGCAAGGGAGAGAGAGGTGTCATTTCTGTCTCAATTGAAAATTTGGATGACGTGCCAGCATCAGCAAACTTACGCCTCTTGAGATCTGAACTCTTCGTAGATGGCTTTGAGGTAGAAGACTGACTATGTGTAAAAAGATGTGCATGATCAGTAGAAGTCTCCGCATCAACACCTTTCATTGGATTCTTCGAATGTTTCCAACTAGGATTGAAGTCGTCACACACCTCCTTTTCGTAAATTTCAATGGCATCCCTAATCGGTACGGAAGCGAACCTTTGATGCTTTGACTTGGTGCAAACTTTGACAAGGGTTGTGGGATGTCTGAATCTTGAAGATCCCCCTTTCCCTTCTGAGGCTTGTTGGGCGTCACTAATTTAACAGAGGAGGCAATTTCAACTAGTAAATTTGTTCCGTTGGTAAAATCAGTTTTACATACTCCTTCCCACCATTGTTGGTAGCTATGTCTGACTCGGCTTCCAAAGTCCGACGCAAAAGCCGTAATGAGTACCTTAGAATCCGTGTTGCGACAGGTGAAAGATTGGTAGAATTGGTACGCATCCTTTAAAGAACCCGTATGAATTTCTTCCTTTAAGTCACTTGGAATGTCTTGATGAAATCCAAAGCGCCGACTGAATCGGTGGGGGCTATATGCTTCTACAATGTGTTGGTCTTCACATCGAAATGTCAAATACCCTGAGCGAAGGCTCATAAAGTATCCGAACCTCTGAATGGATAAACGATCATTATCAACAAATGTCCGGTCATAGTTTCTACTAAAAGCGGTCCCTTGCCAAAAGAAGTCGGTGGCGTTCGTATCTGCTTTCGTGCGGACAATTCACGGAATACGAAGCGGCGAACCCACACCGAGTATTTAGTCATCAAAGGAGGGGATAGTTTGGCATGAACGATGCGGTTGCTTTTGAAAAAATGACCCACCCAAGCATAAACATAATGAATAGCAAAACTAGCTCCAGACTTGCTCGGAGTAGGAGAGGAAGAAATGGTGTTAAGCCCACGATAAATGCTAGCCAGTACTGGGGGGGCAAGGCCAAATGAACGACCATTGGCCATAGAACTAGCAATCTTGAAAGTGCCGGGATGGATGCTATTCGCATCCTTGTTAGGAAAGACAAATATGCACAGGGAAAGGAGTGCCGATAGGTAAGTCTCCTCCTTTGAGTCACCCTCAATTTGAAGATCCGCAAAGACCCCGTGTTCTTTATCGTACCATGGTCCGTGCTCGTTTATCTCGCCCAAGGGATTCTGACTCCACTTGGGAATGGTTGCCCGTCTCACTGGTTTTCTGGGAGCTGGGTACTTGCTGTTTCCTCTGTACCAAAAAGTAATCCAGTCACGAACGCTCACTTTCCCTTGCCTTTTCATCCGGTTTTGAAGGTGATGATACGCCATGAAAAGGTAGCGGCAGCTGTGCGGTAGATAGGGTCGTCCTTCGTCATTTGTGCCATTTAGCTCTTGTGCATTGGGTACCACTTCATCATAAAATGCACCGGTGCAAGGAAGTCCGCCAAGAATGGAAAGATCCCATGGTGTGATAGAAATTTCCCCAACTGAGGTATGGAGGGTATTGGTAGACGGACTCCAACATTCACACAACGCCTTCATGAGATTCTCATCATGATCATATGTGAATAGAGAGGCAAAGACAGCATCGTAGAGGTGGACCGCATCAAGAAGGTGCTTACACCGACCAAGAACATCTTCTAGCCAATCCCAATAAAGAAAAAAATAGGAAAACCCTCCATTCATGCTAAAGGAAGAATCCCAATTGGCGCATTTTGCGATTATCTCTCGTCCCAAAGTGTTGTACGACTTTGACTTGGCAACATTTTTGTGATGCGAAGCAAGAAGAGTAACTATCTCCGGATTAGAGCCGCCATCAGAGTGGATAATTTGTGACCATTTTGGCAAATTGAGAGGATAAGAGTTACGGCCCCATCTCTCTGAAAATCTTCCAATTATGGGCGGACGAACAATCAAAGTTGTAGCCTTTGCATCCTTGTCGTCTTTCTCTTTACAAATAAATAAGGCTGGTTCTTGCCCAATCTTCGAATCCTTGAAATAAAGCATCATGATTCCCTGAAAAAAAAAAAAAAAAAAAAAAAAAAAAAAAAAAAAAAAAAAAATTTTAATAATAATAACAAATGAATAAATGAAAATAATAATAAAAATAATAATAATAATAATAATAATAATAATAAAAAAATAAAATCTCTACACTTTTATTCAGAAGATTACACTTTGAATAAATGTATGCATGCCCGTAGGGCTTTATATAGAAAATTTCTGGGATAAACAGACAAGAAAAAGGAGGAGAAGTAACAAAGTTCAACAATCAAAGCTTCCCTTCCAGAATTTTCAAAATCTCCTGTCAGAGCAGCCACCACAATGTCTTCATCCTGTCAGGGCAGCCACCATAATGTCTTCATCCTGTCAGGGAGGCCACCAGAATTCCTGCATCCTGTCAAGGCGGCCACCACGAAATAAGACCAGAGAAGAAGAAAGCTGTAAGTCCAACAAAGACCCACGACTTTCTCGTCCAAGTTGGTGAAAATCCAGAACTTATTTCACAAATCTGACACCACAGGAGTCTTCTACAGCCTTCGATCCGCCAAACCTGAAAGTTACAGGCCCAGATACCCGGCCACGCGCCACCACGCGCCGCCACAAATTCTCAGTGACCCGCGGGTTTCTCATTCAAAACTGAGCAAATCTATGCACAATTTCACAAAACTGACCATATAGCAGTCTTCTACGGCCTTGTAACTGCAACATTTGAAAATTTCAAGCCCAAACGATGAGCCACGCGCCTCCACGCGCCGCCAGAATGTCCGGCCATCCCAGCGTCAGTTGCACGCGCTTCCACGCGCCGTTGAATGACCTCACGCGCTTCCACGCGCCGGCGCTCCCTCACGCGCCACGCGTGACACGCGCTCCTCGTCGATGACGTCACGGATGACGTCATCCTCTGGCCGGTTCAATCCGCTTAGACCCGGTTCGACCCGGATCCGGACCGCCTGAAAAAAAAAAAAAAAAAAAAAAAAAAAAAAAAAAAAAATGACAAATTAAGACTTTGACCCAAAAAAAAAAAAAGTCAAAATTTTCAAAATGGACCTGTCCCACTCAATTTTTCACGTACTTTCCAATTTTGGGGCCTGTTTCTTCAACCGAAGCTCGAAAATTGCACAACAGTCCAATTTCTAAAAAAATTTGACTTTTGCACAAATTTTGACCAAAAGTCAAAATTTTTAAGATTGACCTGTCTTGCTCAATTTTTCGTGTGCTTTCCAATTTTTGGTTCTATTTATTCATTTGAGAATCCAAAAATTGCTCAAACAGTGTGATTCTACAGCTATTGGCTTTGATGTAAACTCTGACCGAAAATCAAGATGTTCAAGCAAAACTTGTCCTATCAAGTTTTCGCAAAGATTTTAATTTTGAAATCTAGGTATTTGTTTTGGACTTAGAGACTACATCCGCTTCTCCAAAGTACTAGCGGTATCCAAAATTTAAACTCTCAAGATCATAATTTGAGATCCATCCATTTGGTCCGGATTCCCTCAAAATTATCCTCTAGACTTGATCGAGGCTCCCCTTTCGAAACGTACGAACTCTCACAAGTATGTCTCGAATTGAAATTACATTGGGTCACCGCTTCAACCTATTATTTTCGTCGGTGCCTACCAGTCTCCAACCTAACGTTCCCATTCGGCGCCTACCATTCTCATCCACCGTTCCGACCGAGAAGTCTCATCCGCCATTCTTAACTACCCAGCTACCATTCTTCATCTCCTCGCTATAAATAGAAGGGCCGGATTCGCTAAGTCCATCAAGAAAAAAAAACACATACACTGAGTTATGAAATGAAAATTTGCTTCTTTCAAATTTTCAAATCCTCCTTCTCACAAAAGCTTCTCACTATGGTCTCGTCATTCTCAATACCGAGCAACCAAGATCACTTCATGATCGGTTTGAAATCAACCCCTTCATGGTTCGCAGCAACCCTTCTCACAACATCATCATTGTTTTAGGCTTCAAACAAATTTTGTTTCCTCACATAATGACCACGTTTGTTCATAGAGTTATTCATAACAAGGTCGGCATCGTTGTTCCATGCTTTCTTGGATTTGGTTCACCAGGAAATCCAAGTCCAGCAGAGACACCCGTTCCTAAGACCAGGGCTTCCGTAGTCTCTCTTCAACTGTTTGGTCTCCCAATAGAAGCGGTGGTTCGGAACAAACAGCAGCATGGCTGGTTTCTAAAACCAGGATCACAAGTTAGCTCCATCTTTCATTTGTTATGCTTTCCCAATAAAAATGCATCAAGTGAAGATGGTAAGAAGTGTTGGGGTATCCTACAAATTGTCTCCCATCCAACACTTGTGATGACCTCCAAGGTACCAGCTCATCAGAAATTAGTCTTTGGTGTCGGTGAAGGGTTACCAAAGCCTCATCCCATGTTTCCGCCATCATGGGGTCCAAATGTCATCGTTGCTGGTACTACAAAGCACACTTTCTGGAATTACTCCAACTTAAGATCAGCTTGAAGAATTTCAGAAAATATACTTCTGAAATTACTTCAACTTAATGTCCGTCAGTATGGTCCAGTCACACAGGCGCATTCAACGACTCGCTGACGAACATCATTCAGCATGCAGCCAGTCCCACATCCGAAGGTGTACGTCCCAAAGACATCTACTCCAGAGAATCCCCAACATGCAGGGTCAGAGCCATGATGTCATATATCCCACCCATCCACTTGGCTTCATCACCATCTTTTTCACCATCAACAACAACAATCCCAAAATACTCTTCCGAAATTACTTCAACTTAACCAGAATGATGCAATAACGCAAGCACATTCAACCACACTCCCACATGTTCTCTCTGTGATCCGAAGTATACCCTTCACTATAACTTCACCGTAAATCCTTAAAAATAAGAGGCTAGCTCCAAGAGCTCGCATGCCGTATGCCAACATTCTCACCTCTTCTCCATCTTCAACACCCCGTGATCGCCACCAACCATCCAAGATACTCTTCCGAAATTACTTCACTTAACATCTACCGAAATGTTTCAATCTTGCAAGTACATCCAACTTCTTGCAAATAACTTTCAGCCCCACCAACCCATTCCAAGTACCATTGAATACTCTTCTGAAATTACTTTGACTTAACCTTTGCTCAGAAAGCTCGGTCACACGAGTACATTCAAATACGGGCGAGACCCCTTCTCGGCCTCATCAAAACCTTTCATATAGGTGGGACTACTCTTCGCAATTACTTCATCCCGGTAAAAGCTCCACCACCATCAGCTATTTCATTAGAAGAGTCAAGCATAAAAATCCATTTTTTTCAAGACTCATTCGCTCACCACACTCCAAAACTGTGTGCACGAACGAGTCTCGAGGGGGCATTTGTAGAGAGGGAAAATTCCCGACCTATCACAAGCTGACACATCATACTACCAAAATCCACAAAATACAACCAATTACAAAGCGCCACGTACTGCTGCTAGGTTTTGCCATCACTATTCAGAAACCAGTAAAAATTCGCCAAGTGTCATTGAAATGAAGGCATGAAACTGCATCAGCAGGTGTAAGCGATGACACAAGCAGCCTCGCACGTGTAAGCAGTGACAAAAGCAATCAGCACGTGTAAGCAATGACACATGCAGCCTCGCACGTGTAAGCAATGACACAAGCACTTAGCACGTGTAAGCGATGACATAAGCGGACCAATCAAACTCCGCCACGTGTCGCTCACCTACCCCTAAACTCCTATAAATAGAAGCCTTCCTAAAACATTTAGGAGGACACAGAACAGAGAGAAGGAAGAAGATAGCTTGAGTTCAGAAACCCAGAAGCTCTGCCAGGATCAAACCTCAAAGCCTCCAAGAAATTCAAGAACTTCAACCTCGAATACAAAAAAACATTCGAAGCAAAATCATCCAAACTACTCGTCCAGATCTCAAAATTCACTGGAATCAAGCTCAAAAGCCTCCAGAAATCTCAACAAACCATAAATCAACGGAGCTCTACGGAATCAAGCCTCTAAAGCACCGAAGAACTTCCACCACAAACCTTCAAACACGAAGAACACACGAAGAACACGAAGAACACGAAGAACACAGAATTTCTAACAAGCTCATAGCCAGAGATTCATTGTAATTCCGTTTCAAAGATCTTCGATCCATTCCTCAGCCAAATTGAAGAATATCTTATGTTCAAATCAAAATCACATTACCACAAATCCAATCAATAAATCTTTCAAGGAGATCGAATCAGAGGATCACTCTTTTGTAATTACAGAGAATTGTACCACACATTTATCAACACAAATTCGCATTTGTGAAACTATTTTACTTGTTTGATTTATTTCGAACTAAGAAATTTAGTCGTCTACAAATATCTTAGACATTGTTATTTAAATGTGGGTATGATATGTATATATATTCATCAATTACCAATCAGTGAGAGTAGGAGGGTCAGGCAGGTCTTATCTTTACGTACTACTAGAATAACACTTAATAAAAGTTTTTTTTTTTTGGGTAAATCACTTAATAATTTTTTTTTGGAGAAACACTTAATAAATTTTTTTATTTGAGAAACACTAAATATTTTTTTTTTGAGAAACACATAATTAGACTCAAATCCATATACTTAATAAAAATTTAAGTATATGGATCTGAGTCTACTTATGCTCTATTAAGGTTTTTTTATTTTTATTTATTTTTAATTTTTATAGTGGGGGGTACTTTAACTCTTATGGGTTTTTACTCCTTACCTCTAATATTGTCGGAGGTATGATATCCATCATCAAGTTACTGTTTAATGTGACATGAGTTACTACTAAATATAACAAAGTTAATGAACGTCTGACCTTGTTGATACATTTCTAAAATGATTAAAATTTTTTATTAAAAACGAAGAAGAATCACTATGTGATGTGATTGAACCTACCACAAGATTTGAGGTAAAGACTATCTTAGTTGACCTTATCTCAGTTTTAGATGGATAAAAAAAAAAAAATGAAATCAGTTACTACTCAACATGATATGAGATACAAATGGATGTGAAAAATTTAAAACTATGTCATGTGGAACCTTCTTATTAGTATGGCATATATACCATATCGAAAAAATGTGGGTATTAGACTTTCCCTAATTCACACATATATAATATATCTAAGACTAGGCCTTTAAGTGATCATTTAGTCAAAATGGAATCATTTAGGGTGTCACATGTCTCTCACTTCCACCATCTACCTATATAAGGGGGGAATTTTTTTCTAATACTATATGCATAGCCACTCACCTTATAGCCTTCAAGAGATTTGATAGATGACGACGGTGGTAATTTAACCTCAAGCTATCATTGAGAGCCTCTTGAATTGGCAATGAGCCATTATCACCAACTCCTAAAAAGTACAAATGTAGAAGTATATTGGATCTCATGACATGATACAAATTTCAATTACACTACTGAAATCACAAAAGGATGAAGATTTTGTTTCTTACCATTTTCTGTAATGTAAATAGGTGGATTGTTGTATTTTTTATTCACATATAGCACAAGTTCTCGAATTCCTCTTGGATAAACGTAAAGCCAGCTAGTAGCAGTCTACAAAACGATTTATAACATAGTTTTCTTAGTATATGCATGGAGTTGGGAGTATAATACTCTTTTCAGATAGAGAGAGAGAGAGAGAGAGTACTGGTTGACCAATAGGAATGCCATCCTTTTCCGCTGTGACATCAAATAGGTTGATTACATGAGTATAGGAAAAACAATATAAGGAAAATGCAAAAGCAACTACTAATTTTATTACAAAAAATTTTCAAACCTAAATGAAAATCAATATGATTTATGCCACTTCAACAGAATAAATGTTAGAAATACTTTTTGAAGACTAATGACACATAATTTTAGTAAAATTTATGTAATAAAATATGTAATTCCTATTTCTAGCACCACTCAAAATATGAATTATAAGGCTTATCAAGGTTGTGGATTTTGAGCTTACTGGTTAGATTTACATGGCTATCTGTTGTGTAACTGAGGTTAATGCTACTAGAAGATGTAGAGTCATTTGCATATCTTGCGGTGTAGTAATTTACTCCTAAGAAATCCAACGAACCCTTTAGCATCTTGGATTGCGATTCAGTAAATATAGGTAGTCGAGTTCCAACCAAAGCTCTCATGGTCTCAGGGTAGTCACCAAAAATTATTGGATTAACAAACCTACAAAAATAATAATAGAAATAATCACAAGTCTCCTCATGAGGGTTTGATACAAAATATTGGGACACTACTTCAATGACTTAATTAAAAGTTTAAGATAGTAACTTAATTGGTAACACTATCCGCACTACTCACATATAAATATTCTAATAAATTTCCTTTATCTATTATAAGTTTTTTAATATTGAATCAAACTACAATCTATTTAGCTAAATTTTATGTTAATTGGATATTGTTTACTATCTAATTTACAAAGTTATATTTTGAGTACGATTTTAAAGTAAAAAATATTTGAAATTTAAATATTTTAATATTTTATAATGAGATAGGGTGTTTTTTGGTAGTCATAAATAAGATAATTATTGATATCTCATTAATACTTTATAAGTATAGAAGGCATAAGAAGGCAATATAATTCCCCAAATTATTTATTAGAAGAAAATATGTGTTTATATATATATATATACACACCTACCTATCTTTTTATCAGAATACGCCTGCATTTATTTACACATAATGCAACATTATTTAAGATTTTGGTGGTAGGTAAGCGTGGATGTTGCATTATGTATAAATAATGGCTTAATGCTTATTTTACAGTTTGGGATGTGAGAATCTTAGTACATCAAGATTCTCACTCTAGATTATTCAAAAAAAAAATCTCACTCTAGAATTAAGCCACGGTTAAAAACTCAAATGCACATTATATCGAGATGCGTGATTAGTGAGTAAAATAATATTTTTGACCTTGTTATTATTAAAGAATGAGTATGATTAACAAATGCCTTTTAAGAAATTCTTAATAAAACTTTTTTTAGAACGTTTTGATACCACTTTTATAGAAAATATAAAAAATTAGTAAAAAAATCAATGAATTTTTTCTTTTTGCATAAAATATTTCTAAAAATATTTTTTAAATCAATACCTTTAAGAAATTTATTAACTTCTACTTTAAAGAATTTAAGTGAAGATTGACCTTGATTTCCAAGTAGAGTTTGAAAGCTGTGGAAATAAAATATGTAGTAATTTTGTCTAAAAAATTAACAAGAAGGAGTATTAGTATGTTGGTAAGTTAATAGGCTAACCATGCATTGTTCTCGAACGAAACAATTATGGATAGACCACAAGAGAAGGGAATGAAACATACATTCAAAGCTAGCATCATGCATCGTGGTAGATAGGCTTAGAAGTTAAAATGCATCTGTTCACTGTTACCTACCTTCACTTCAAACCAAAAATACATGCTCTTTGCAAATATATTTTTAAAGAAAACAAAGCCAATGTTATCCATAGAAAATTTACAATTTATTCATTTCCCACTTTTTAAAAATGTAATATTCATACATGCAAGGAAACGTGCATTAATGTTTATTGTCATGAGCTAAGTAAAGTAATGAAGTCTACAAAATGATCTTCATACCCATTGCACAGATATATATATATATATATATATATATATATATATATATATATATATATATATATATATATATATATATATATATATAGTATTTTTATTTTTGTATACAATAAAAGCAAAAGGGTTTTAAACTTTTAATCCTAAATCATGCATGTATGAATTACGGTGTATTGCAGTTTTTTTTTTTTTTTTTAAAGCAATTTGTTTTAATGTTTTAGGGTACGTTTGGTACACTGAATGTGGATTATGATAGAAATTGTAATTTTTATTACTAGTAATAAATTGTGTTGTAATATAATAATTATACTTATTCATTAGTTTGGTTGTAAGTTATAATATTAGAATAAAACTTAACATTTATTTTAGGAAATATTTTACTCATACAATTATATCTACTTAAAAATTGTTATTTTTAAATTTAAGAGAGATATGTGTTATTTTTTATGATTTTTTATTTTTATAATTGTTAGATGTATATGGAAAGTTTGTTTATTTAGAAATATATTAACTTTTGAAATTATTGCACTTACTAAGGAATAACTAATACAACCTTTTAAAGAGGAATAATTATTCTCCATTTTGAAGAATAGCTATTCATTGTTCTTGAACGAAACAATTATGGATAGACCACAAGAGAAGGGACCGAACCATACATTGAAAGCTAGCATCATGCATCGTGGTAGATAGGATTAGAAGTTAAAATGCATCTGTTTACTGTTACCTACCTTCATTTCAAACCAAAAATACATGCTCTTTGCAAATATATTTTTAAAGAAAACAAAGCCAATGTTATCCATAGAAAATGTACAAGTTATTCATTTCCCACTTTTTTAAAGTGTAATATTCACTTACCACTTAGCCTACATGCAAGGAAACGTGCATTAATCTTTATTGTCATGAGCTAAGTGAAGTGATGAAGGCTACAAAATGATCTTCATTCCCATTGCACAGATATGTAATATTTTTATTTTTGTATACAATAACAGCAACAGGGTTTTAATCCTAAATCATGCATGTATGAATTACGGTGTATTCTGGTCACAACAGTTACAGACAAACGTGCTTGTTTTATAGGAATTCATAAGGTTAGTATAAAATTAAGTAATTACCATCCAAAAATAAAATCAAGACCTCTAAATGCAGCCTTGGTGCTGGCAACTGTTTGATATTTGGGTAATATCCAATAACTCGCTACTGTAATCCCAATTTCTCCCATTTGAAAAGCCTACCAAAAAAAAAAAGAAAAAATCAGATAATTCTATCCAATAAAATAATTAACCATCTTTTTTTCCATACTAAGAATATATATTATCTTTTTCTCATTCACAAGGATTAGATAGTTTTATAGGTATTAATAGGTAAATACGATGTTTCTCACACACACACACGGTTCCTTTTATTTTTTATTATTATTATTATTTTTTATTATTTTTATACAAGATAAAAATTCTACTCTAATTTAATCTAAATGTATATGTATGTAACTCACACATGTTTAATTAGTGAGTCAAAAGTTAGTATATCCTCTTCAAATTGATTACTTAATTAAAATTAATTGTTTTTTTTTTTGAGAAACAAAATTAATTGTTAAAAACTCAAACCTGATACTTTTTCTTGTATAGTTTCACAGCAGCTGCATGCGAAAGAAGTAAATTGTGTCCCACTATATAGGGTTCTGTCCCAGAATTCCCAAATGTGCAATTTCCAACATAGTTAGAACAACGACCAGGTGCCTTGGTGCCTGTTGCATACCCTCCAATGGAAAATAAATTTGGTTCATTAATTGTGATCCAATACCTCACTCTATCACCAAATTCTTTGAAGCAAAAGTCCACGTAGTTGCGATAATCATCCCTAATTATAGGAGATTGATCAATTGTTTATTAATCAGATTGCAGATTTATTAATTGCATAATAGATTTAAACGTGTATGTCAAAACTTACACTATATTTGGGCTCAAGAATCCACCATACTCATCTTCAAGAGCTTGTGGAAGGTCCCAATGGAATAGAGTTACAAATGGTTTTAAACCTGATTAATGAACTATAGTCAATATTAGGAAGAGGCATATATTGAAACAACAAATTATGATTAGCTTAATGAGTAGCGTGTGAGAGGGAGTGAAATTTCACCTTGAGACAATAGCTCATTTATGAGTTTATTGTAGAATATGACCCCTTTTTGGTTCACTCCTCCACTGACTTTTCCTTCTGAGGACAAAATTAAACTTTATTAATAGGATTACATGTTACTTGGAATATATACCATATAAAAATATTTTTTTCTTCTAAAATGACGTGTTATGTTGGTTCTCAGCAGAGAAAAAATGGTCATGAAATTATGCCTATTCCTTTTATTTTGTCTTCAAAGAAAATTGCAAAGGTTGAGTAGTGGTCTTACTAGGTAGTATTCTGGTCCATGAGATGGAGAACCTAAAGAAGTCTAAACCAATTTCTTTCATCAGAGCTATGTCGCCCTGAAACATTTCCCGGTTTTTTCATTAGTTTAATGCAAAAAAGAAGAAGAAAAGTAAAAGAAAGAAATTATGGTTTCAACTGCAATATAGTGTGGATGTGTAGAAGGGTAGCTAGGACAGAACAGAATCATTCTTTTTGGTGTGTAAGAAACTAATAGAATACAATCATATGAATCATACCTCAAAAAGATGGTAAAAATTATCAGCTATATCCCCTGTGGTATGGTCCGCAATTTTTTCTGACATGACACCATAAAATTTCTCAAAAAATTTGTCAAAGCGGTACACTATATATATAATAAAATTGTTATACATCAAAATTTAGTTATGCATAGAAATAAAAATACGGGTCACATATGTTGTTCCTAGTGTGATTATAATGATGCACTATTCTAAGTACATGAGTATGACAGCCATTTCTTAGCCAGGGAAGACCCTATAAGATTACAAATAAAAGGGAAAATTTTTAATTGAACAATAATTAACAAGAATCCCTTTGACTGGAATGTTTACACCTTAAGAGACATTATTTCGTATACCATAAATTGTACAGTTATACCTTTTCTTTTACATTAATACGTTCTCATATATGCGACCTACATGCAATGTCCACTTTTATGTGAAAAGAATGTATAAGATACTTGGTGAATTGAATAATTCATCTTTATTAGGAGTTTGCATTATTCTATTGTTTTACTAGCCCATAGGTCAATACTATCTTTTGGCGGATTTGGTTCTAGTCAAAGTTAGTTGTAATTCACAATATTTATCTTTAGTGAATTACTAATTACTGTGAATGGTTTTCTTTATCTTAGTGATGCAAATGTAGGTTGGTCTGGAGAACTAACTAGTAGTTGCTTGGTTTGCCTTTGTTTGTGCATTTGGACTTTCATGTTGATTGAATACAATTTCCATTCACTAAAACTGTGAGAGAGAGAGACCTGGATGTTCCCTTGTGAAAGTGTCCCATATGCTAGGTCCTTTTCCATGTTGATATGCAGCCCCTTCATACTTTCAATAGAAAATAACAGTACCCCAAGCATAATATGAGTATAAGAACATAGGTAATTAGTGTTGAAAGCATGCAAATATTAGTGTTAGTGCAGTGACATATGTACCTGGTAAGCACTTGAGGCCCCTCCAAATATGAAACCAGGTGGAAAATCTCTCCGACTAAGACTTTCCGTGCAAGAGAAAAAATAGACTAGAACAAGCAGCACATACAAAAAGAGATGATGATGATGATGATGAAGTATTTCCATGTCTGTCTTCTCCAACCCCTTCCTGTATCGGCCAACCAAAGTATAATTGGCACACTTATATAGTCAGTGAATTACACTACTCGTTCTCAGTGTACTTAATTTTATTGTTTTACGTAAGCATCACTCTTTCCTGTATTGGATATACATATATTTGGGTCATCTAGATCACGTTGCTCAATGTTTATATATTAAGGTCTGCATTTGATTGTGTCCTAACTCTTATTAATTACTATAGTCGTTCGCCTTGGTATCTAATACCATGTGTTGCTATTTCAAATTCCACGATTCCAATTGCAATGATGTTAGATAGAATCAAGGGTAGGTTATCACTCCAGCCCATGTACTTACAATTTTATTTTTCTCAATCTACTTGTGGAATTAATTATACACCAACTTTTCTTGCTTCTTGTTTAGCAAAAATTCTTGCTTCTTTAATTATTCGGTTTAGTATTAATTTGAAAAAGTCTAAATCGACTCTAGTCTTTGAAACTTTTTCGCTTTTCAATTATACAATATGTGAAAAGTTAATTAAGAGCACAACTTTTTTTGCATGCAAGTTGTGATGGGAATAATATGATTAATATTACTTTTTCATGGGCTCATAGGTTCATTATTAATTATTACTTTTAGGGTAGACAACGTATTTGGTCCTTATCTTATACATCATATTTCAATTTGATCCCTAACCTTTTAATTGTGTCAATTTGACCCCTAACCTTTCAATACTGTGTCAATTTAATCCCTACAATTATCTTTTGGATGAAAATTAATGACGTGTTTAATGACCAAAATAAAAAATTAGCTTCTGTTGATGTGACAATAAACTAAAATTTTATTTTGGCTGTTTGCTATGTAAGAAATTTTCATCTAATATATAATGGCAAAGACTAAATTGACACGACACTAAAATATTAATGACCAAATTGACACAATTGAAAGGTTAAGGACCAAATTGAAATATGGTGTAAAAGCTAGGGACTAAATATGTAGTTTACCCTTACTTTTATTATATGCACCATCACACACGTCAACCATTGTAAACAAAGTTCTATTTTTTTTTTTTTTGATGAACAAGTTCTTAAAATTTGTATCCCTAGTCTTATTTAAAATTAGTGACATGAGCAATGTTTACATTATGTGGTACATGCGCCTTAGTAGCCTTTCCCACTTGATTCTACACCATCTATCAATAAATCTAGTCACTGGTCACACAATTTATAACTTCTTTTTTTAACAACGATTGAAGTGTAAGCAAATTGTGATTGATATACGATATAAATGATATTAGTGGTGGCTGGTGAGACTAAATAAAAGTGATATTACATCAATCCGAACATATTACCATAAATTTGTTGTGAAACTTTTTGTCTCTGTCATGAAACATAATTTATTTATTTGCTGAGTTAAGAAAGGGATGAGTGCATGAAATGGTGGATCAGGGGTGGATTCTCCCTTGCCCGATCAAAATTGTTATACACTATAAATTTTTTCTACAACAAACTTCATTTGAAAAAGAAAAAGAAATATTTATTATTTTATTAATCTCTATTTCAATGTTAAAAAAATTATAAAAGATTTTGTTTTTAAATAACAGTATTATTCCTTTTCAAAAGTGATTAAAAAAAATTCTTAATATACTACATTATATTCTTCTTCATGTAGATTTGTATATAAGTAATCAAATATAAAAATGATAGCATAATAAACTCCAATGATATATATTATTTTAAAGTTAATTATGAAATTTCAAATATATATTTTACAATATAGTTTTAGAAATATTACAATTTAATTATTTTAAGAGTCTATATTAACAAAAATATCATAATTTATATGAGTTGTATTTAAAGTCAGTCTAACAATCAAAAAAGTTCTTTCAAATGAATTGTAAGTGGAATCTTAACTCTTAAAAAAAAAATACTAGATGGCTTATGCATGTTTAATAAACACCTACAGATAAACACAATATAACAACTATGATTTTGTTTTCTATGCATTAAAATATCACTTAAATCACTTAAATCACATAATTGTTTTTCAATAAAAATTAAATTGGTCTCAAGTACTCATTCATATGCATGTGTGTGAATTTGTCATTTATAAATTTTGCCTCCCCTAACATCCAATCTTGGATCCCCCACTTGGAGTATGTTGAACGCGAAATTGTAATAGTCAACAAAGATGCAATTTTCATTTGCATATCTATCAAATTCCGATAAAATCCCGTGGATTATAATAGTAATACACTTTTATCATAATTAATTATTTACTTTTCTCTCATAATTATTTTTTAATACCTTCCTTCCATAGCACATCGCTACCTACTACCAAAAACCTTAAATCATACAGGATGGTTAGGAATAGTACGAGGAACGTTAGCTGCATGCATTCGTAGCTCCAACTAACCACAAAAGATATACATATGACAAAATTTAGTTACAACATTGTTTATAACTTAAGACTACAACTTTATTCAATATTTTTTTATTAAAGGTGAATTTTGACAAATACATCATTAGATTACATCTTTTTCTTATAACCTCTAAAGTTGCAAAATTTTTAGAAAATTAAAGATAAATAGCTATGTCATCAACAAATTGTTTAAATTGCAAGTTTTTGTAGTTTAAAATTATGCATAAAATATAAACTTATGGATCACATAGTAAATAATATTCGATTGACACAAAATTTGACATGTATATTAAGAGAGTAAAGAACATGTAAATAAACGGTTAGATTTTCAAAATATGTAGTAATTTTTATTTAATTGAGAAGGCTACAACCAATTTTGTAGCTAAACTCTGTATATATATCTTCTTTGTTGGTAGCTGAGACTAGAAGGGTCTAAGTATTGAGGGTAGTCTATAAGCTTGGAGGGCCTATATTGTAATTCTTGTATTCCAACTTATACACTAGTGGATTGATTCGGCATGGAGGGTTGCGAAGAGGTCTTTATGCTGAGCACTACGGTTTTCCTCTTTGATAACACATCACCATGTTATCTTGTGTTTGTATCTTTCTTCTCTTACTCCTTGTGTTTTATACTTAATTTCTAATTATGTATGTCCATGCACTAGGTAGTAGTCCCAATTAATTGCACATTAATTACTCTTATTCCGCATCTAGTTGAGTAGCCTAAAAGCAATTAAAATGTAATTTTAAAATTGGGGGTCTAAACAAGCCCTAGTAGTTTTACTATTGAGCTTTCATATATGACTGACCTTACCATTAGATTTGAGGTAAACACTATCTTAGTTGACCTTATCTAGTTTAAGATGGGAACAAAAATGAAATCAGCTACTACTTAACGTGATGTGAGTTACTAATAGATGTGATAAAAAAAATGTCATGTGGAACCTTGTTAATAGTATAGTATATATACCATATGTTGGGGTTATAAATGGATTATAGTTAATTAATTCAATTACCCAAGTTGATTAATTAGGTCAAATTACATGCAAAATAGCAAAGGCACGAACAACACCAAATAAACTAGACTGCAGCAGAAATGAAATTAATATTGTGATTTGCTGACTAATGAGGAAAACCTCTCACAAGTCAAAAACTTTATCAGGTAATTTTTAAGTCACCACTTCCAAGAATCACAAATCAAAATCAAAAGATTATAAGTATAAGAAATCTTACCCCAAACTTGGCCTATCCCAACGTACTAGTTCAATCCTTACGTCAATCCTCAATTGTTCTTAATTTTCTAGAGACTTCTTCCCTTTACATGGATCCTAGTATGTGACTAACTCCCAGCAACTTGAAATTTGTTATTGGATGCAAAGTTCTTCCATACACTTGTATAGAAGGAAACGCTTGATCACAAAACCCTAAGGCGCATAAAAATGCAGTAACTTCACAATAAGTATATAGATTCACTAACTGAGTCTCTGTGTATGATGATTGCTACAAAATGGACCTTTTATATCCCTTAGAACTTTGGTGAATGAAACCCTAGAAGTCCAAGTCATCATGGGCCAAAAAACAGATTTGAAAATTTGGGATCCGCGAAGCTCGATAGATCAAAAGCTATCGAGTTGTTTCATTAATTCTTGATAGAAACCTTGTATCAAGATTGTGTCGAGATTCACTATTTTCAGCTTTTTTCACTTGTTTCTTTGTGCAGTCTTTGTATTTTTAATAATACCAATTGTTATAGCTAAGAGACATACTTCATGATATTCTAGAATCTACTTAGAACTACTCAAATACAAGTAAAGTGCATTTTGTCAAATAATATACTGACACATGAAAAATATGGCCCTAACACCATATCAAAAAATAAATATGGGTTCTATCTCGAAGTTCCTATACGTGCAATTTCCGACATAGTTAGAACAATGACTAGGAGATTGATCAATTTTTTATTAATCAAATTGTGATCCAATACTTCACTCTATCACGAAATTCTTTGAAGCAAAAGTCCACGTAGTTGCGATAATCATCCCTAATTATAGGAGATTGATCAATTGTTTATTAATCAAATTGCAGATTTACTAATTGCATAATAGATTTTAATGTGTACGTCAAAACTTACACTATATTTGGGCTCAAGAATCCACCATACTCATCTTCAAGGGCTTGTGGAACATCCCAATGAAATAGAGTTTTAAAACAGTTTTAAACCTGATTAATTAACTGTAGTCAATATTAGAAAGAGGCATATATTTAAACAACAAATTAAGATTAGCTTTATGATTAGCATGTGTGAGGGAGTTAAATTTCACCTTTAAACAATAGCTCATTTATGAGGTTATTGTAGAATGTGAACCCTTTTTGGTTCACTCCCCCTCTGACTTTTTCCTCTTTGGACAAAATTAAGCTTTATAAATAGGATTACATGTTACTTGGAATATATACCATATAAGATTTAAGCATGTAAATATTAGTGTTAGTTCAGTGACATATGTACCTGGTAAGCACATGCAAGTTGTAATGGGAATAATATGATTAACAAATCAGTTGCTATAAATTCAATTACTATCATGGTACAACAAAGGTTTGCTTCGGATGACATTTTCCTTTTGGAGAAAATTTTTAAACCAAAAGGCAGAGCTTTTCAGGTATCTTGTCAACCCATTTTTGTAATCTACATAAGTGATGCCAAATCGAAGAGTATAACCAGATTCCCATTCAAAGTTATCAAGAAATGACCACGCAAAGTATCCTCTCACATCAACCCCAGCCCTGCCAAACCAAAACGTTAATATATATCTTAGAATTATTGAAACACACAATCATGATATTTTAGGGTGGTAAAATGTAATATATATTCTATCAGTTTCCAATATGAGAATAAGAGCATTGCTTTTGATTAAAAAAAAAAAAAGAGTGGGAGTGTTAATCTTATCTTTACATATTGCTAAAGTAACCATTAATAAAAGTTTTTAGCATTGGGTCTAATTAAGTTACATATTATTTTTTAAATTTGTTTATTTTACTTTTATGGGGAACTTTGACTCACATGGGTCCCTAGTCCCTCCAATATTTTTGGAGGTATGATACCCATTACAGATTTTACCGTTCTATGTGACATGTGATTATAATAAAATTACCATCATGGGTGACCTTATTACTGCATGTCTGAAATTATTATATAAAAAAAGTTACTATGTGATGTGACTGAGGTAAACACTATTTTAATTGAACTTATCATAATTTAAGATAAAAAATAAAAATAAAATATTAGAATATAAGTTAATGCTCAATGTGATGTGAGTTAATAACGAATGTGACAAAATTACTATAAAGTGAAATCACGTTATCAGTAGAGAAACCATATCTAAAAAAGCATTGGTATTATAGAATTTCCTTAATCACACATATATAATATACCCAATATTAGGGTTCAAGTAATAGCTCAGTCATCATAATGGCATAATTTATGGAATCCTTTGCATGTGCTTCGAAGTCCACAATTCCTTCACACACACTATATGCAAAAAGTCACTCACCTTATGGCCTTCAAGAGATTTGATAGGTGACAATGGTAGTATTTTATCCTCAAGCTATCATTGAGAGCCTTTTGAATTGGCAATGAGTCATTATCATCAACTCCTGAAAAGTATAAATGTATACATGTATTTGATTTAAAATCAGATAACTATTTTCAATTAAATTGAAGGATGAAGATAGTTTCGTACCATTTTCGGTAATGTAAATAGGTGGATTATTATATTTTTTCTTCACATATAGCATAAGTTCTCGAATTCCTCTTGGATAAACGAACAGCCAATCAGCAGCGGTCTACAAAACCATTATTTATATAGTTTTCTTAGTATATACAAGGAGTAGAATACTATTTATATTCAAACATTGGGTGAGAGTGAGAGAGATTACTGGTTGACCAATAGGAATGCCATCCTTCTCCGCTGTGGCATTGAATAGAGTGACTACATGAGTGTTAGGAAAAAAAATATAAGGAAAATGAAAAAGTGACAACCAATTTAACAACAAAAGATTTACAAATTGAGGGGACAACGAATATAATTTATGTCATTTCAACAAAATAAATGCCTAGAATACTTTTTGATAACTAATGATCAATTTTTTTTTAAAATTTTTTATACATATTCTTTGCATCACCCAATATATAAATCAAGGTTATGGATTTTGAGCTTAACTGGTCAAATTTACGAGGCTATCTGTTGTGTAACTTAGGTTGACGCTACTAGAAGATGTAGAGTCATCAGCATATCTTGCAGTATAGTAATTTACTCCAAGGAAATCCAGAGAACCTTTTAACATCTTGGATTGCGATTCAGTAAATATAGGTAGTCGAGTTGCCACCAAAACTCGCATGATCTCAGGATAGTCACCAAAAATAATTGGATCAACAAACCTACACAAATAATAGCAATAATAAGTCTTCTTATAAGGGTTTGATACAATATGTTGAGACAATACCTTAACTACTTAATTAATCTAAAATCTTAAGATTGTAACTTGTCACAAAATTAACTAATCGTAGTTACACTTAGAATGCTAATGTTGTTGTTGTTGTTGGTTATTGCTGAATGGCTTAGAATGCGTCTCTTAACTAACTTTACTTCAAGCCAAAAATACTTGCCTTTTGCAAATATGTTTGCAGACAAATGCGTCTATTTATAGGAATTATTGAGTTTAGTATAAAATTAAGTCATAAAACTTACCATCCAAACCTAAAATCAAGACCTCTAAAGGCAGCCTTGATGCTAGCAACTGTTTGGTATTTAGGCAAATCCCAATAACTTTGTACTGAAATGCCAATTTCTCCCATTTGAGATTCCTACAAAATTCAAATTCAGATTATGAAAAAAAACTTTTGCAATATTCTTAACCTTCTTTTTAACTTATTAAGAATATATATGAAGCACAGTAGATTATGTCATTTTAGCTTAAGAAGGATTAGGATAGTTTTCTAGGTACTAATAGCACAAATCAACCAAGGCTAGTATTCTTTGTAATCTAAAGCACAACCCAGTATTGCTAACACAATGTCTGTCTCACACACACATGGCTCATTAATTAGTGAGTCATAAATTGATATATCCTCTTTAAATTGATAATTGCTAAAAGCACATACCTGATACTTTTCCTTGTATAATTTCACAGCAGTTGCATGAGAAAGTAGTAAATTATGTCCCACTATATAGGGTTCTATCCCGGAGTTCCCATATGTGCAATTTCCGATATGGTTAGAACATCGACCAGGTGCTTCAATTCCTGTTACGTAGCCCCCAATGGTAAATGAATTTGGCTCGTTAATTGTGACCCAATACTTTACTCTATCACCAAATTCTTTGAAACAGACATCCACGTAGTTCCGATAATCATCCCTAATTATAGGCATTTATGGATTGTTGATTGATCAAATTGCATATATACTAATTTCATAATAGCTTTAATGTGTGCTTCAAAACTTACACTATGTTTTGGCTCAAGAATCCACCATACTCCTCTTCAAGGGCTTGTGGAACATCCCAATGGAATAGAGTTATAAAAGGTTTTAAACCTGATTAATTAATTATAGTCGATATTAGGAAGAGACCTATATTGATAATAAAAAAATAAAAAAAATATTAGCTTTATGAGAAGCATATGAGAGGGAGGGAAATTCAACCTTGAGATAGTAGCTCATTTATGAGGTTATTGTAGAATGTGATCCCTTCTTGGTTCACTCCCCCACTGATTTTTCCCTCTGAGGACAAAATTAAGCTTTATAAATAGGATTATATGTTACTTTGAATACAATACCAAATAAAGATATTTTTTCCCCAAAAATTACATGTTTTTGCAGGTTCTCAGTAGAAAAAATGGCAAAGGTTGAGTTAGGCAATGCTCTTACTAGGTAGTATTCTGGTCCATGAGATGGAGAACCTAAAGAAGTCTAAACCAATTTCTTTCATCAAAGCTATGTCCCCCTGAAACATTTTTCTGTCTTTTCATTAGTTTAATCCATAAAAGAAAAGCCAAAGTAAAAGAAAGAAAACATCGTTTCAAGCTTCAACTGCAATATAGTGGATGTGGGGTATCTAGGGATATAGTCTTTTTTTTTTTTAATTTCTTTTTGACGTGTAAGAAATGGGGATGGGAATGGGGTAAAGCGGGGTGGGGTAGAATGATGGGGTCTTCACCCTCTCCCCATATGGTTTAGTCTTGCCTCAACCCTGCCTCGCCCTGCATGACAAGAAAATTTTCTTGCTCCATCCCTACCTCTTGGGGCCCAGAATAGTCCTACCTTGCCTTGTAAAACTCTATTTTTTGTTAATTTTCTCCAAACCATTATTATTATTTTTTAATAAAACATGTTTCCTTAATAAAAATGTACTTAAAATTACAACTAAATTTATCCCATCAAATTAAGCTAAATTTTAGCAAAAGCTAATTAATATTATCCAAGTGTTTAATAAGACAATATCACAACAAAAATTAAAATCTCATAGTATAACACATAACAAAATAGAGGTAGAGAATCACGTTGCATATAATAAAATAAGTCAATATTAATATGTTTGTTTAAATAATAAGGTTTTAGGGTATAAAAAATTTACAATTAAAACCTTTATTAATGCAGGGCGAGATGGGAACAGGGTGGGGTGGGGCGGGTCTAAAAAGTCTAGACCTATCTTTGCCCTGCTCTATAGTATGAGGCTAAAGTCTTGCCTCATCCCCACCCCACCACCTTTGTGGGGTGGGAAAAACTAGTATAGGGCGAAGCGGGGCAAAATTATAGAAACCAATAAAATACAATAACATGAATTAACCATACCTTAAAAACATAGTAAAAATCATCAGCTATATCTCCGGTGGTATGGTCTGCAATTTTTTCTGTAACGACACCATAAATTTCTCAAAAAATTGTCTCTAGTGAGTTAGGTGATACACTTAAAAAAAATATTATACATCAAACTATAGAATACATAGAAAAAAGCGAATTTTATTTTAATTACAAAAAGTTTTATGTCACGTATGTTGATCACCCATTTGATTATAAAATACGCTATACTAAGTACGTGAGTATGACAGCCCATTTTCTTTGCCAGGGAAGACCCTACAAGATTACAAATAAAAGGAGAAATTTGCAATTAAACAATAATTAACAAGAATCCATTTTTTCGTAAAACCCCATGTACTATACTCTATGTATAGATCTAACGTTCATTTTATGTACGAAGATTGTCTAATACACCCGGTAAAAATAATTTCACCTTAATATATAGGATGGGTTTGCATTATTCTAATATTTAATTATCTATTGACTATAAAAGTTCACTGGCCCAAAGGTCAATACATCCTATCTTTGGGTGGATTAGGTTCTTTCCTTTCTCATTACCCACCAATTTGGAGGATTTCAACCTAGCAAAAAATCAATTAGATGATGAAGCTGACTTACTGAAAGAAATCTTCTTTAATTTGGTCTTTGGAGCTCATTGTCTACTTACCTAAAAGCCAAAATTTTAATCCAAAACAAAGCACTATGCAGCCTTTGGAGGACCACAAAGCACTATGCAGCCTTTGAATAATGTTGTGCTCCACACCAATTGACGTGTGGTCTTTACTTTCATTTTTATAGACTCAGTAGTTACATATTAGATACAGATGAGAAGAGTTTTAGATAAGTACAATACATTCAGTTACAAATGAGATAGGAGTAATCCTTACAAACTTCAATCTGATCTAGTCTTATCACTTTCATTTGGGTTGCTTATCTTATAGGACCCTTAAGCATTGCTTCAATAAATAGAATTGCTTATTCACAGAAGTGTGTGTGTCTGTGTTTGTGTGTGTGTGTGTGAGAGAGAGAGAGAGAGAGAGACCTGGATGTTCTCTGGTGAAAGTGTCCCATATGCTAGGTCCTTTTCCATGTTGAAATGCAGCCCCTTCATACTTCCAATTGAAATTAAGAGAACCCCCAACATAATATGGGTATAAGAACATAGGGAATTAGTGTAGAAAGCATGTAAATATTAGTGTTAGTTCAGTGACAAATGTACCTGGTAAGCACTTGAGGCCCCTCCAAATATGAAACCAGCTGGAAAATCACTCCGACTAAGACTTTCAGTGCAAGAGAAAAAATAGACTACAAAAAGCAGCACATACAAAAAGAGATGGTGATGATGATGAATTACTTCCATGCTTGACTTTCTCCAACTCCCCATGAATGTTTCCGGCAGCCAAGCAAAGTATAATTAGCACACTTATATAGTGGGACAGACAAGAGTCAGACATCAAGTCTACACACACACAGTTAGGGACAAGACTCGGGTAAAATAGCTTGTGTGTTGTTCTCTTTAAATTTAGAGATATGACTTTTTTTTCAAGGCTAAAAGTGTACTTCTAGTAAAGTAAAAACATATAACTGAATTTTAAAAGAAAAATTTAAGAACTAGCACTTAAATATTGCAATTAAATTTTGCTTTACCCTTAAAAATTTTGTCCTATTAGGTTAGACTAAAATCTATATCTGGTATAAAATAAAATAAATGGAAATGATGTTAGAAAGAATAAGGGTAGGTTATCACTATGGTTTTAAAAACCGGACTAATTGATTCGACCGGTTCAACCAAAACCGGACCTCAATCTTGTTTGGTTATTATTAAAAACTGAAATTAAGAAAAAAATGAAAAATTGGGAAAACCACCTATTTAACCGAAAAACTGTAAACCGGTACGGTTAAACCGGTTTTAAGCTGCTTTGTTCATTAACACTTCAGCCACTACGTTTTTTACCCAAAAAAAAAAATAGGGATTTTGATTCAAATTTTAAAAGAAGAGAGATTTTGACTCTCAATATGCGGTTAAGTCTAAAGCTATGAAGCCTAAGACACCAAAAACATCAAATTTACTATTTATGAGTTGACACAGTTGAGGAAGAACCAAGAAAGTCCAAACCAAAGAGATGCAGGTACAATTTGTCCGCTTCAGTTTAAGAGCTTCGCTTCCTGTAGCTCTTGCAGACTTGCACTTGCACTGATGCACATATACTGACGAAAGAGAGAGAGAGAGAGAGAGAGGGAGAGTATTGAAGGCAAAGAGATGAAAAATTGTAAAGAAAGTGAAAGATGAAACTAGAAGTACAGAGCCTTTAATTAAACAAGATGCGGATGTAAGACTTCAAAATATGTGGTGGGTGAAGTATCAACGTGTAAAGGTAGGACATGTGGTGGGAAAGAAATATCAAGTGGGCAGTGACTTTTTGTTATTTGGAAAATGAAAGAATAACTAAAATACTTTTTGCAGTGGACTTGAGTATGGCTGTCTAATATATAAATTAATGTTAAGGTTTAATGTTTTACTGTTATTTAATTTAATTTTTTAGTTAAAGTATTAGTTATAAAATTATTTATTTATTTATATTTTATAATTATTAATTAATTATTTATGATGTCATTAATATGACCATCGATTTGATTCCAGTGCGACCACAAAGCCAAGAATCACTATTTATTCTGGTTCTTTAACCATACTCATTTTTAAAATAATGGGACCATGGTAGCCCATGTGCATATGATTTTTTAATTGTATTCTTAATTTTATTTTTCTTACTCCACTTGTGGTGTCACAAGTGGAGAAAGAAAAATAAAATATTAATTAATATTTAATGTACATTAAATATTAATTATTTAATGTTGGTTTATACGGTTCGAAAAGGAGTTGGTGTATAATTAATATTTAATTATTTAATGTCTGCAAAAAATTTCGGTATATAATCAATTTTTAATGTACATTAAATATTATTATAGACCAACTTATTTTTCTTGTTTAAAAAGCAAAAAAATATATATATATATATATAAAAAAAAATCTTTCTTCTTTACTTATTAATTTTTTTTTTCCTGGTGCTTCATTAGTTATTCGGTTTAGTGTTTGAAATGGTCTAAATCAATGCTAGTCTTTATGGTTCGTCTGAATTGAGAGAAAGAAAAGTAAAGTAGAGTAGAGTAAAATTTACTCAAAATTAATGATATATAAAAAATGAGCAATGTTAATTAAGATCACAACTTTTTTTACATACAAATTATAATGAAATAATATAATTAATATCACTTTCTTATATGCTTATTATTAATTAATTATTATTTTTATCATGCACCATCACAATTGGGTCACGTAGACAGTAGTAAACAAAGTTCTGAAAAATTATATATCCCTATTATTATTTTAATGATATAAGCAACCATATCAGATTGTGTATAATCTTGCAAAATACAAAAAGTAGTCAATTTTACACATTTTGGGTAGTGTTGGATATGTGAGAGAGGGGTAGTGGGTGAGGAAATAATAAAAAATTATAAAAGAATGAATATTTTATTGAATAGATGTGTAGAATAGATAGACTAATATGGGTGTCTTGTAAAAATAGATGTGTAAAATAAAAAAGTAATTTTTTTTAATGCAAAATAGATGAAAAATTTGCATGAACTGATACGGATGTTCTAAACAATATTTACATTATGCGGTAATTGTGCCTTGGTAGCCGTTCCCACATTTTTTTTTTTTTGGTTAACAGGAAGATTCATTAAACTAAGCCAAAATGGCTAAATTGGTGGCTGAAAGCCTACAAAAGTTCTCCCCAGAGGAGTCAGACAACACATAAGAAGATATTACATCAGATGGGGGTATATCCCATATTACAAAATCCTCTTGCATATTAGTTCCTAGCTTAGCCAATGCATCTGCTACTCTATTAACTTCACGGAAAGCGTGCTGCACTTGCAATGTTGGAACCTACTCATGAGCAACCTGCAATAAACCAACAGAGAGGAATAGCATGCATTAGATGGAGACTTTGACTGAACTAACTCCACAACCACTTTAGCATCTAATTCAATTTCCAAGTCTGCACTCCCAACTGATTCGCAAGCAGTAAACCATCCCTTAATGCTCAAAACTCCGCTGTAATGCTAGTAGTGAACCCGATTGATCTAGTGAAGCCTTTTATCAAATTGCCATCACTATCCCTAATGATCCCCCTCCTCCTTCCTTACCCGGATTACCAAGAGAAGCCTCATCCGTATTTAACTTAAACCAACCTGTCGGAGGCTTTTTCCAATTGACATTATAAACCACCATCCTCCTTTGGTTTTTCAGCTTTCCCATACAATAAAAAAATTCTAGGGCATGGCTTGTACTAACTTTATGTAAATTAGCATTCAAGGCAGAATTATTGAAAACCATTTCATTCCTATGTTTCCACAAATTCCGTATGGCAAAGGTGAAAACAAAGCTCCATGGCGTTAAAGAATAGTGGGACACCTTGCTTTGACAGTTCTCCTTCAGCAAATAGCTTAAGTCCATATCCACAAATGATCTAACCATCTCGGGGGGGACCTTCAGTTTGTACCATAAGTCTTTTGCCGCCATACAATCTCTTAACAAATGGCTTGTGGTTTTCGGGGAATTACTGCACAAAGGCCAGCGACTATCTGAAACAATGCCTCTCGTAGCCAACATAGATCTCATCGACAAGCTGTTATGCATACACAATCAGAGAAAATTAACAATTTTTGGCAGTGTGTCTATCTTCCATATCCACTGCCGTTGGAAAGGAATAGTTAACTGGTGTGGACCAATTATAAGCGCATAGGCCGACTTTGTGGTAAACTCTCCATCCTTTGAATATTTCCATATAGTAGTATCTTCCTCTCTACCAACCTATCGCCTTGGGATAGCTTTAATCCTATCCTTAATACTCGAAGGCAACTCAAACGATATAGCATCCCACTTCTAGCCCTGATCTTGTCCACTAAGCAAATCAGCTAACTTCATATCAACCTCTCTTTAAGTCAAAGGCCCCTCAATAAGTTCTCTCAAAGAACTACCCCGAATCCAACAATCAGCCCAGATTCTAATCTTTTCACCATTACCAACCCCCCAACAAATGCCATCTACAAAGGTTTGGAAACCTGCCTTTATAGCTCTCCAATTAGGAGAGGCTAGAAGCTTATCTGGGTCTCTAGCTCTCATTCTGTCTACTGAGCAATACTTCCTTAAAATTATTGTAGCCCATAGGCTTTCTTTTTTCTGGTTCATTCTCCAGTTAAGTTTGGCTAACAAAGCCAAATTCTTTGCTCTAGCAGCTTGAATCCCAAGGCCTCCCTCTTCCTTTGGCCTAATGATCTTGCTCCACCCAACCACATGCAGCTGTCTCTTTTCACTAGTTGAACCTCACAAAAAATCACGGTTAACCTTGTCTAATTTCTCACATATATGGGTGGGGAGGGCCGCCGCCTGCATTACATAGTTAGGAATAGAAGACATAACAAACTTCACCAACACCGACCTTCCTGCAAAGGATAAAAACCTCGCTTTCCAGCCAGCCAGCTTACTCATCACTTTTTCTACAATAAAGTTCAGCCTACTCTTTGGAACCCCTTTATGCTGAATCAGAAACCCAAGGTAATTCCCAATATCAGACGTGGCTTGAATTCCCAATCTTGAACTAACTTCACTTCTCATTTCAGCTTGAACATTGGGGGAGAAGTAAATTCTTGACTTCTCTGTGCTCACCTTTTGTCCCGACTTTTCACAAAACTCATCCAACACTTTCGAAATAGCTTCACAGGAGTTCTCATCCACTTTGGCAAAAAGAATTAAATCATCTGCGAAAAATAGATGAGATATACCTATATTGCCCCTGGAGGCTTTCAAAGGTATCCACTCTCCCTCTAAGCATTTCTTATCAATTAAATGGCCTAGGTACTCCATGCACAAGATAAAAAGATACGGCGATATTGGATCACCTTGTCTAAGCCCTCTTGAAGGGTTAATAGCCTCCAACGCCCCTCCGTTAAACAAAATAGATATTTTAGTTGAAGTGACACATCTCATTATCACCTTGATAATATTTTGAGGAAAGTGGTATGCTTGAAGGACCTTGTGTATAAAACCCCACTCCAGTATATCGTACGCCTTCTCCAAATCAACATTAATTGCCATATACCCTTCCTTACCCTTCTTATTATCCAATGCATAGAAGAGTTCTTGAGCAATTAAGACATTATCTATTCCCTTCCTTCCTGGCACAAATGCTGATTGGACAGGAGAAAGAAGCTTACTAAAATAAGGTCTGATCCTTTCCACTAAAATCTTTGAAATGATCTTATAGACCGAATTGTACAGGCTAATCGGTCAATAGTGATTCAGGGATTCAGGGCTTTTGCACTTCGAAATTAGGGTTACAAGAGTATCATTGAGGTGACCCGAGACTAAGCCATCCTTAAAAACAGCCTTCACCTCCTCACAGATTGACTTCCCCACATCATGCCAAAAATGTTGATAAAACCCAACATGCAGACCGTCCAGCCCTGGTGCTTTGAAAGGTCTCAACGCCCATAAACCAGTTCTAACTTCTTCATCAGACACTTCCCTCCCCAACCAATTTATCTCTTCATTAGTGAGAAAGCTACCAGAAAATTCCGACACTGTGGAATATCTATGAGACACTTCCAAACCAGTGGAATAAAGTCTTTTATACCCAATCAAAATGTGCTCCTTCACCGCCTCTTCCTTCTCTATCCATTCTCCCATGCCATCCTTCAAACACCTTATTTTGTTTCTTTGCCTCCTAACTACCGTGTTCATGTGAAAATAAGAGGTATTTCGATCCCCAAACGCTGCAGCATTTAACCTGGACTTAAGTGCCCAGAATTCCTCCTCCTGAAGCAAAATAGAGGAGTACTCATCAATAAGGTGTTTCTTAAGCCTCATAAGAGACTCGCTAGGATTTTCAGCCAACGCCTTTTGAGTCCCATTTAATCTGGCTAACACTCTCTTTTTCCTAGTAAAAAGATTTCCAAAGACCTCCTTATTCCATATTTTGCCTTCCTAGTAAAATCTGTAATGGCCATCTATAAGGGGGCTTCCTCAGGCCAAGCTTCTCTAACTAGCCTATGGAAATCCAGGTGAAGAAGCATCATAGTCTGGAACCGGAATGGCCTCATCAATCCATTCCCTTTGGGTTTCCATAGTTCAATCAATACCGGGTGATGGTCCGAGAAAGTTCTAGGGAGGTGGGTAACCACCGCCTCAGGATACATTTTTTTTTTTTTGAGACATCTATCGATAAGTCTAGTCACTGGTCACACAATTTATAATTTTTTTTTTAACCATTGAGGGATTGGTGGCCGGTGAGACAAGATAAAAGTGATGTTAGATGATCAATCCCAATATATTACCTTTAACTTGTTGTGAAACTTTCTGTCTCTATTATTGCACCATTTAATAATCAACATGCATTTTAAATAAAATAATAAAAGTTAAGTTTAGAAGTGGTAGTTGTGTTAAGTGGCTTCACAAAATTACAGCAATATTTTGGATACAAACATTTTTTAGATAGAGACAACTACATATTTCTTCTTATCATTTTCTTTAAATTAAATAATAATAAGTGTTTTAATAAAACATGCAATGAGCATCTAAGTTTCAGTTGATAGAGACAACTTATTTGTTCTTATCAATTTCTTCAAATAAAGTAACAATAAGTGTTTTAACAAAACACGAAACATACATTTTAAATAAAATAACAATAAATATTTTAACAAAATACACAATATGCATATAAATTTCAATTGATAGAAACAACTTATTTGTTCTTATCAATAATTTAGTTTTTAATTATTTAAAAAAAATTATCTCACATATGAAATTTCATCAAGCCATGCATCACACGGGAATAATACTAGTACTAGTATATTTTAAAATATAGTTTTAGAAATATTACAATTTAATTATTTATTAGTCTATATTAACAAAAATATCATAATTAATATGAGTTGTAATTAAAGTCAGTCTAACAATTAAAAATTCTATCAGTTCAACACAATATAACAAATATTATTTTTTTTCTTTGCATTAAAATATCACTTACATCACATAATTTTTTTTTCAATAAAATTTAGATTGGTCTCAAGTACTCATATGCATGTGTATGTATTTGTCGCTTAAAAATTTTAATTTGCCTCCCCCAGTCCCCCGACATCCAATCTTGGGCCGCCCACTTAGTGCCAAGGTTATTTTTTATTTTTTTAATTTATATATTTTGTTTATATATTGGGATTTTGTTGGAATTTGATAGATATGCAAGAAGAAAAGTGCATCTTTGACCTTTTCAAATGAAATTTCTGTTAATATTTGACTTAAAGGAAAAAAAAAAAAAAAAACTTATACCATACACTATGGTTAATTATGTATAATTTATATCAGCTAGCAATCTCTCTCTCTCTCTCTCTCTCTCTCTGAGATTGAAGTTTAACAAGTTGTGATTCATATAAGATCACCTTCACATAAGTTCATCACAATTGTAAATTGATCACAAGATTCTCGCCACATAAAAATTTATAAATTCTTCTGTAATACTAGATTCATTGTACGGATTAGATATGAAAGAAAAGTACCGAATTAGTAATTCTGAAAATAAATGCATGCTGCAATTCCTCTTAATATAGAAAAGAAAATAATAATAATAATAATAATAATAATAATAATAATAATAATAATAATAATAATAAAGAATTAGTTCAACATACAACAAATCAGTACACTTGCCATAACTATAATTACAATTCACTGTACAACAAAGTTGGCCTTCTGGTGATATTTTTCTTTTGGAGAAAGTTTTTGAACCATAAAGCATTAATTGTAAAGGATTGAGAAAAGTTTTTTTTTTTTAGAAAATAATTTAATTACGTACATTGGGTATTAGAGAGGGTTTGGATTGGGCTGAAATGCGCATGTTTGCATTTCAACCTTTTTTTTTTTGCTGAGACGCGCACCGTTCACTGTTTATTGGTCATGAACAGTGAATTTAGGCCAATAAACAGTGATTTTAGGCGTGAACAACATCTTTCACACATTAAAAAATTATTTTGCTATAGTGTTTTTTAGTTTTCAGTTTTCAGCTGTATCTAAACGGATTCTTAATATTGAAATTTCACGTTTATGATTCAAATGAAATGTCCTCTCCTTCTCTTTTTCCTATGCAAATGTTCTTAGTTTGGAAATTGATATAGTCTCTGTTAGTAGAGGTAGTATGAGTTAGAGACAATGAGAAATCCAGAATTGATGTGATTCAGCTTAACTGCCGAGATTGATAGTAGAAATCATTAATGGCTACCTTTATACTAATTACAAATTTACAATGAATCCGATGTATATGGGTTATATACATTTACTTCTCTTGTTATACAACTTTACAAGTACATGGAGAGAGGAATTTGATGAACTTTGTGCTCTACGAATTTGCCATTGTGAAGAATTGTTGTAGAGTTTAGCTCAATTTGTGACTCTTGTTTTGTGGAATTTGAGCAAAAGTAGAGATTTTTTAGAAATTATCTCAAAAAATTGACTTGGATTGAGTTTTCTTGGAAGGTAAATATATTTCTTTTTAAACAACTAATAGTACTCATTGTTTACAAATGAATGTATTCCTTGTTCACAAAAAAATATGTATTGATATCTTACAAATGAACAATGATATTAAGGTTTGATGGCTTTGGGTCATGACTCCTCACACATGGAAAGAGACTTTGAATTAATTCGTAAAAGCTATTTGTAAGTGCCTTTTGAGTATGTAAACACTTTTGTAATCACTCTTTAATATAGATAGTTGTTATATGAAAATAATATTCATTCACAGTGTAATCATGTTAATCATAATTAATTGTTTTTTATTCACATATTCATAGTCTTTGTTTATTAAATTCACACAATCATCGTCTAAAAAACAAAATTCATGTATGTTGCATGCACACCAAATACAAAAAGTCAAAAATGCAATTATTTCTATGACAAGATATACACTTTTAATATAATATAATTTATACTTCTCTTTCATTTGATATAATATAATACGAATTGTGGCAGAATATATTTGTCGTGATTTATGCGCCGTTTGCTTTATAAAGTGTATACATTATGAACGATTGTTAGGTAGCACATATTTAATTTGTAGGATGAATGTTAGCTTATTCATCAAAAAAAAGGATGAACGTTAGCTTCAACTTACCCAAAAAGGAAAAATAAAAAATAAAAAAGAAGATGAAGAACGTTAGCTACATAATTTGATATAATCAAGAATTGTTGGCTTATTAAAAAATATATATAATCATGCAAAATCTATAAAGATCCAACCCAGTCCAATCTTTGTTTAGGAACAGCTAATTTCGTTTTTTTTTTTTTTTTTTGTGGTAAATTCCATTAACATACCCTGAGGTTTGGGTTAATACCAACCAGGTCCAAGACTTTTCAAAACTAACCAATTTGGTCACAAAGCCAACTTAGACCCTAAAATAGTTGAGAAAAAAAAAATTATTTAAGGACTAAATTGGCTAGTTTTAAAAAGTTTTGGACTTCGTTGGCATTAGACCAAACCTCAGGATATATTAGTGGAATTTTTTTTTTTTTGCTAAAAGTTTACTAAAGTATATTTGTTTTGTAAAAGAGTGAGAAAAAAAAAAGGTTTCAAAAAAGAATAGAACTTGATATTATTTTTTGAAAAATTAATTAGCAAAATAAGAATAGAACTTGTCTACATTAGTAATGTCAAGCTCTATATATTTTTTTAAGTGGAAATTGACATTCTTAATGTCAAGTTTTTCACAAAATTAAAAAAAAAAAAAAAATTAAACAGCAAAATAACATAGAACTTGTCAACATTAGTAATGTCAAGTTCTTTGTATATTTTCAAGTGGAATTTGACATTTTTAATGTCAAGTAGTTTTGCGCATTTAAAAAATTAAATAGCAAAATAAGCATAGAACTTGTTCACATTAGTAATGTCAAGTTCTATGCATAATTCTAAGTGGAACTTGACATTCTTAATGTGATGTTTTCCAAAAAAAATTATTTAGCAAAATAAGCATAGAGCTTGTCAACATTAGTAATGTCAAGTTCTATGCATATATTTAAGTGGAATTTGACATTCTTATGTCAAATTTTAAATAAAATTTAAGTAGCACTTGATTAATTGTTGCTAGTTGCAAAGTTCTTCATTTCATAAATGATGAAGATCATGAAACACTTGGTTACAAAAACCTATGACGTACCAACATAGTAGCTTCACACAGAGTATATGACTTCTAGGTTTCTATTTCTGTACTTGATGACTTTTAAAATTTGCTTTATATATGTCTAAGGTTGTAGAGAGAGAAACCCTAATAATTTAAGTCATTATGGACCAAAATTCTAATACAAGAAATCTAAAATCGTAATTCTCGATAAATCGAGCTCGAGTCGAGCTTCTTCATTAAGCAACTAGTGTTGAGATTTAAAAAAAAAAAACAACTTTTCTTCACTTGTTTCTTGGATCAAACGTAATGTCTTTAATGATAAACCTTAATATGTTTGAACAACATACTTCTTGATACATTAAACCCAACTTAGATCTACCCAATTACAAGTTGTTAGGGTGTTTTTTTTTTTTTTTTTTACACCTAATTCTATTTGAGTACCACCTATTTATACCACTAACAAGTTATTGGATTTTCTCAAATATTTTTACTCTATTATTTCATTAATCACAAATATTTCATATCTCATTATCTAAATTGGGTCATGATATAAACTATCACAAAAGCCTAAAAACTCATATTTGATCCAATTTTATTATCATTATTTAGCTAAGCCCAAAACTGGCCCTATGAACCCAATATACACATCATATTCTATTTAAAGCCCAAGAATACTTATGCTTGACAATATTCGAAAAACTCATGATTCAAGTCCATGGCAAAACAAATTTGTCAATGGAATTCAAATCCATGATCAAAGCCCATGATTCAAACTCATGCCAATATCCAAAGCCCAGTTCTCATTAACAATATCAAAGCCGAATTTTCATTGGCAACATCAAAGCCCAATTTTCATTGGCACTATTAAAAACCCAAGCTAACTACTTGACACTATTCTATCAAAAGCCCAAGGTTATTAATACTTGGCAAAAATACTATATCATAATTATTCCACTTAAAAGTCCAATAATGAACAATACTTTAGATTCTTAAACCTATTACTATAATATTACAAGCTCATGGAATTTATGAATTATCTATTCTGAAAACCCATGGAAAGTTATTATTAGACCCATGACTTTTATTTAGTTCATGATATAAACTCATGTTCACTATTTATCTTACGTCACAACATTCATAATATTTATTACCAAAACTCGTGGTAATTATTCATCCTACATGTCCATTATGATTATCTATAGTTTTTATGAGAACATCACATTATTCCATCATAGTGGTTGTTACCATACTTATTTAAAACTCATGATAAATATTATTCTCAAGAAAAATATTAGAGGTCATTATTTAAAAGGCCCCAAAGAAAAGATTATTTACAAAGTAATCCATAGCAAAAATTATGAGAAACTATACAAGTTGTTATTTAAAGCCCATGTAAATTAATACTCAAAATCTATCATAAATATTTATTAAAGCTCATGAATTCATTTTATTTCTACTAACAACTAAAGCCCATGAAGAGTAAAAAACCCATGGAAAAACATTTCTTGAATGCCTATTTTGTAGGACCAAGAATTTCATGGAGTAAGGAACAAGCCCAAGCAAAGAAAAGGCCATGTGACCCAACTAAAATTGCTGAAATGGAGCAAAGTTCCAGCCCAAAAAAGTCCCCAGCGAGAGGCTTGAGAGAGGGCAACCAGCCCTTGTTCATCTCTAACTAAAGAAACAACTAGAAGCCCCTACAAGAGAACCAAACCTTTGAGGATGAACTAGGGGTTGTCCCATCAGTTTTCTGCCACCCTCTACTTGACGTTAACAATGCCCAAGAGCTGTCATATCAGCTGAAGTCTAAAGGATGATGGGACTCCATCATCTTCCGTAAGACTGCACCTCCAGCGGAAGGGGAGCTGAAACCAAATTATCCAAACTTTAACAAATTGACGCTACAAGTGTTAAAAACGTTCAAGACGTGATTCATGTAAGCCCATGAATCCTAAAGGGGAAAAATTGGGAACATGTGGTTTGGAGGGCATAAAAGGATCTCCAGTGGAACCCTCTAAAGTGGACTTAAACTTTGACACCTGGTTTGGGACGTTGAATCCTACTTCCTAGGGTCCAAATCTCAGTTGCAGCACTAGGATTCTTCCTTAATACTTGCCTTAATCCCATTGGCCGAACACAATCTCAGCAAGCTTAGCATTTAATACAAGATTACCCCAAATATTACCCATGTGTGATATTGCCCAAAGAAGCAAAATAGCCCCAAAAGCAAATCTCTCATTTTTAGGCCAAATCCAAGTTATTACTTCAGCTGTCTAGCTTCCTTGAATCAGGCCTACGTTTTTTTTTGAATTCTTGTTAATTAATGCCTCTCTAAACTCCATTATAAAAGCATAAGCACTCAACCCACAAAACACAGCAGCTACCCTCTCTGAAATTCTGGATTTATTTGCTATCTTGCTCATGGTTTAGCTTCCTTCAAGCTCACCACTCATCATCCTCAGGCCACACTCATCTAATCTCAGATGTTCTCTTCCCCTTTTCACACAAACACAACCCATAAATGTCTCTCAACTAGTCATAAACAAACCACTCACAAAAAGCCTTGATCTTGGTGTTAATCCCACCTCACTTACTCAAAATAGCCCACATTCACCTCGTTCATGCCTTATTATTATACATTCCCCAAAATCTTAATTTAATACTTGCTGCACTAAGCTGGGGATCTTTCTCTCCCTTCATTCCATCCTATTTTTCCTCTTTTATTTGCAATTATGAAGCCTTTAATCCTTGTTTTTTATTATTATTATGATGAAAGATATAATATATTTGTAACAATTGAAATTTCCCTCACACTGATGTAATAATAGCTGAAAGTACTATAAATTTCCCTAACCGAGACACACAAAGACCCTCGGGACTGAATACCTTCATAAATTTATTTTATCATTAACTTCTAAAATTTTAAAAGTAATTTCACCTTTATCGCTGGAGGACTTATTTGAACTATGATGCTGTTAAAAAGACTAATATTATAACAAACTAACAATAGTAACATGTTTATTATGTTTTATTGTTGTTTTCTTGTTAGGATGTAGCTTACATTTCTTACTTGGGCGGACTTACACAACACCGAAAGCCTTTGGGCTTTATTTTAAAGGCTCATTGTCGAGTTTTGGCTTGGCTACCCCATATTTTATTTGGGAACATCAAAATTTTACTCTCAACACAAGTCAAATGCATTTTGTTAAAAAATTAGCCAATTACATAGAAAATATTACCCTAACAAAGTTAACCTATAAAATTAGCATGCAATTGAACAATTTATGTCATTTGTCTTCAAATGCTGCTTGTCGTTCCTCCTGACTTAACTCTAGATTAATCTTGAATTGGGTTTTGTGCAATTTAGTGTACTCTTCACTCTTCAGTATCTCTATATCACACTTATGACCCTTTTAACGTTTTCCCTTCATATAATCTTTGTATATATAGTTTAAAAGGGAAGACCTAGGGGCTCAAATATATATGAATGGATTGTTGCTTCTGATCATTCTACACCTTGTTTCGTTGTTGCCTGGAAAAATAATATATATAATTTTAAATTTTACAGTTGTAGGAGCCTTGTAGGCCAGTTGTGGATTGATTTGAATTTAAGGACAAAATGGAAAAAGTGAAGATATCAAGGGGTATCACAGTTTTTTTACTGGGTATAACTGTTTTTTTTTTTTTTTTTCTCTCCACTAGGAAGATCCGGTTCTATCAGATATACATAAAGGAATCCCTTTAGTTCTCAAGTGGATTTTTTCACCAAAAAAAAAAAAAATCAAGCAAAGATGAGCAATTCAAGAAGCACAAAACTTCATGTAGCCATGTTTCCCTGGTTTGCCTTTGGCCATATCACTCCCTACCTGCACCTCTCAAACAAGCTTACAGAGAGAGGCCATAGGGTGTCTTTCTTACTGCCCAAAGGAGCACAAGCAAAGGTAGAACATCTCATCCTTTATCCAAACCTCATCCACTTCTATCCCCTTCTTGTTCCCAGTGTAGATAGACTACCCCCTGGTGCCTAGACTACCTCAGATGTTCCTCTACCACTTCGTGGACATCTTCGTGTTGCCTTTGACCAAACCCAAGACCAAGTTCAAACCATTCTGAGCAGTCTCAAGCCTGATTTCATTTTCTTTTGACTTCAGCCCTTGGATGCCAGCCTTAGCACACCAAATTGGCTCCAAGGCCATAAGTTATTCCATTGTAACCCCAGCAACGCAAGCACTAAAGGTTCCTACTTAGGAGAAACCAGAGGATATGACTGTAGAAGACTTCATGCAACCGCCTCCTGGCTATCCTCCTTCGTGTGTGCGAATAAAGTCCAAGGACTATGAGATTGCACAACTAAAAGTGTTTGCCAAGGCTCTTGGAACAGAGATGTCTCTTTATGTTCGAATTACCTACGGCTTGATTCGGAGTGATGCCCTGGCCTATAGGACATATCATGAGTTTGAAGGGCCATACTGTGACTACTTAAGGCAGCATTATGCTAAGCCTGTGCTGCTAACAGGACCTGTCCTACCTGAAGCACTGGCCACAAAGCTAGACGAGAAATTGACTAATTGGTTATGCAATTTCAAGCAAGGTACTGTGGTGTATTGTGCATTTGGGAGTCAAAATAAACTACAAAGGGACCAGTTTCAGGAGCTACTTTTGGGGTTTGAGTTATGTGGGCAACCATTTTTGTTGGCTCTTGAGTACTCCAGATGGTTGCGCAACAATTGAGGAAGCTTTTCCAGAGGGGTTTGAAGAGAGAGTTAAAGGGAGAGGATGGGTGTATGGGGGATGGGTGCCACAAACATTGATATTGGAGCACCCATCTATTGGCTATTCTGTGACCCATTGTGGATATGGGTCCATGTGAGAGTCTCTCTTTAGTGATTGCCAAATAGTATGCGTTCCATTCCTTGGTGATCAAATTGTGGGTGCCAGGTTAATGGCAGAAGAACTAAAAGTTGCAGTGAAGGTGGAGAGAGAAGATAATGGGTGGATTTCCAAGGAAAGCCTGAGTAAGGCCATTATCTCTGTGATGGACGAGGACAGTGAAATAGCTGGGCTGGTGAAATATAATCATGCCAAGTTGAAGGAGGAACTTGCTAGTGAAGGCATGCAAGAGAGATATTTAGACACTTTCATTCAAAACCTGCAAGGTCTTATGGATTGACTAAGTGCTACATATGAACCCAACTACTTAATCCTTTTCACTAAAAAGATCAGTAGCAGTTTCAATTGTGGAAGCATTCACTCGTGTTATAGTTTGGGATGCTACTTCTTTGTCAATGTTGTTCTATTTGGATATCCAGTTGTATTTCTTTTCTGGGTTGTACTTATGTTTCGTTCCTCTTTTAGCAAAAAAATAACAGTAATGCTAAGGAAAATGCAAAATTTACTACTTGAGCTTTGCAAATAGAAGTATGTCAAGTTGTAAATATATTTAAAGTTTGTTGCCAAATTAATAATAGGATTTGGAGTGTGCAAGTCGTATTCATCATAAAATTAACTTTTTTTTTTTCAGCAAAAAAAAAAAAATTGCTGAAGACGACTTACACCCTCCAAATCCTATTATTATTATTATTTTTTTTTTGAAAGGGGAAATGAAGTTTCATTCCAAATCCTATTATTATTGACCCTTTACTGAATCCAACAATTAAGAAAGGAAGAAACTAACTCTAGCTCCCTCAACTCTGCTCGACTTCAACAAATCTTTGGTTATGATGAAGATTCCCAAATGCAACCAAATAAAAGCCAATTTGGCAATCTTACCAAAACTATCACAAAGAAATCTGGATATAATATTGGGTCTAAAAAACAAAATTCAACATTAAAAATTTTGTTGATTCACGTCAATTAATTAAACATAAATTTCATTTTATGTATGTTGCACGCACACCAAATACAAAAAGTCAAAAAATTCAATTATTTCTATGACAAGATATACACTTTATATAAAATAATATATACTTTCTTTCATTTGATATAGTTACCGTTTGGATCCGGATGAAATTTTTCTGCATTTTGCGTTTTTGCGTTTTCTCTTCTTTTTATTTTTATTTTTTAGCGTGCATGAACAGTAATTGATATTATTCATGCACGTTATTTCATTGTACTGGTTACTGTTCATGAACAGTAATCGGTATTGTTCAGCACTGTGCGGGAAACAAAGTTACTGTTCATGCATTGTTCACGCACTGTTCACACAAGCATTTTATTCAGAAAAAAAAAAATAAAATGGGTCCCACGATACTATTCACATATTTAAAAATTATTTTGTTACAGTGTTTTTAATTTTCAGTTTTCAGTAATAAATTCTATCCAAATAGACCTATAATATAATATGAATTGTGGCAGAATATATTTGTTGTGATTTATGGCTTTTTGCTTTGTAAAGTGTATACATTATGAACGATTCTTAGGTAGCACATATTTAATTAGTAGGATGAACGTTAGCTTCAACTTACCCACAAAAAAAAAAAAAAAAAAAAAAGATGAAGAACGTTAGCTACATAATTTGATATAATCAAGAATTGTTCCCTTATTAAAAAATATATATAATCAAGCAAAATCTATAAAGATCCAACCTAGTCCAATCTTTGTTTAGGAACAGCTAATTTAGTTTTTTTTTTTTTTTTTGCTAAAAGTTTACTAAAGTATATTTGTATTGTGAAAAAATGAGAAAAAAAAAAGGAAAAAAATTAGGTTAAAAAAAAAAAAAAACTTGTACATGATACCTAAAAACTAAAAACTGAAATTATAAACTCTAGCCAAACGCACAAATTCGATCCGTTAGATTGTATAAAAGCCCAACCCGTGTGGTTCTCTGAATTTCTCAAACCCAAACCTCTAAAGCCTAACCCAATACCTGAAGCCCGCCGCCAATAAACCCAAACCCACATGTTTTAAACCCAAACTCAATCAGCCCACTCCAAAACATAAGCCCAAGCACCACACTTCCTAACCCAATACCCCATCAAGCCGAACCCAAACCCAACTCCCATATTTAACAAACTACCCTTTAGCTTCCAAAATTACACTTTGACCCCTTTATTATACAGAATTACCCAATCACTTTACCTAATTGCCCACACAGAAATGTCCATATCATTTTTAAAAACCTAAAGGCTAAAGTAATAATGAACTAGATTTCCATAGCTCTTTTTGTTTATTAATTTATATTTGCAAAAAAAAATTCAAAAATTCATCATTAAAAGAATATTAGGTCCCAAAAACAACTACATTCTACCGATTGTCAATCTTACTTATTCTCTAACTTATCATATAACGATTTATTAATAAGTAACATGACTCAATATATAGGTTATGTGATTAAAAATATATTTAAATAGTTTTTCTTAAATGTCACGTAGTGAATTCAATGAATTTTTCTCTAAATTAGTTTGGATGTAAACCCTTTTTAAAAAATAAAAAATAAAATAATGAGAGAGATGACGGTTTTCTCAACTTGCTAAGATTATAGGATATCTCACATATACATGGATCCACAACTAACACCTATATTTTGTACTAAATATAACGATTGTAAGAATATATTTGCATCACTAACCCATTGACAAAAAAGTGTGATGTGGGTCGCCGAGAGGATAGGACCCAACTCGAACTCTACTTGCCCTATATATGTTAGGACCAATCATGCATACCCTCAGGTAGCTCTTTTAAACCCAAATTAAATTATTTTCTTATAATAAATATACTAATATAAATAATTAAAGCTTGGCCCCAAAAATTACACTGGAACAAAGATATACTATAAAGACTCGTATATTTCTTTATTTCTTTTCCTTCAATTTTTTGGATGGATTCTTATAGTTAGGTTAAAATTTATTTCTTTATTGCATTTGCATTTGCGTTTGCATTTGTTTTTATGTTCTAATTTGCTTTGACCCATATGATGAAAATGATGATTAGACAATTATTATGGTTATGGGAATGGTTTAGTTTTAGAGATGAAACATTCTTAGAGTATGTGTTTTGAGATAAATATGGTTAGTAATTTTTATACTGATATGTGGGCAAATATGGTTAAATAGCCTCAATTTTTAAATTATGTAGCCAAGTAGCCACATTTTCAAACTCTATAGCAAAATACCATTGTTTTGAAACTCGATATTGCTGATGTTGAGCTCCAAGTAGAATTTGACTTTAGCAATGTCGAGTTCTATGATAATTTCGCTACTTCAATTTTTTTAAATTTTGCACAAAACTCAAAATTAAGAATGTCAAGTTTCATTTAAAAATATGCATAGAATTTGATATTAATAATGTCAACAAGTTCTATGCTTATTTTGCTACTTAAATATTTTTTTTTAAAAATTTTTGCATAAAACTTGACATTAGCAATATCAAATTCTATGCATATTTTTTAGTATAACTTGATATGGCTATTAAGCATAGAACCTGTCGATTTTAGTAATGTCAAATCCTATACATATTTTTAAGTGGAAATTGACATTCATAATGTCAAGTTTTCCACTAAAATTTAAATTAAAAAAAAAAATTAAGTAGCAAAATAAGCATAGAACTTGTTCACATTAGTAATCTCAAGTTCTATGAATATTTTAAAGTGGAACTTGACATTCTTAATGTCACGTTCTGACCAAGATTTAAAAAAAAAATTAAATAGCAAAATAAGGATAGAATTTGTTGACATTAGTAAAGTTAAGTTCTATGCATATTTTTAAGTGGAACTTGACATTCTTAATGTCAAGTTTTGCACAAAATTTTAAAAAATAATGAAGTAGCAAAATAAGGATAGAACTTGTTGACATTAGTAATGTCAAATCTTATGCATATTTTTAAGCGGAACTTGACATTCTTAATGGCAAGATTTCTGCAAAATTTTCTTTAAAAAAAGTAGCAAAATAAGCATAGAACTTGTTAACATTAGTAATGTCATGTTCTATGCATATTTTTCAGTGGAAATTGACATTCTTAATGTCAAGTTTTCTGCAAAATTAAAAAAAAAAAAAATTAAGTAGCAAAATAAGCATACAACTTGATGACATTAGTAATGTCAAGTTCTATGCATATTTTTTGAGTGGAACTTGACATTCTTAATGCCAAGTTTTGTGCAAAATTATTTTAGAAAAATATAATTACCAAAAATAAGCATAGAACTTGTCGACATTAGTATTGTCATGTTCTATCCATATTTTTAAGTGGAACTTGACATTCTTAATGTCAAGTTTTGTGCAAAATTATTTTAAAAAAATATAATTACCAAAAATAAGCATAGAACTTGTCGACATTAGTATTGTCATGTTCTATGTATATTTTTAAGTGGAACTTGACATTCTTAATGTCAAGTTTTGCAAAAATATATATATATTTATTTATAAAAATTAAGTAGCAAATTAAGCATAGAACTTGTTGATATAAGTAATGTCAAGTTCTGTGCATATTTTTATGTGGAAATTGAAATTTTTATTGTCAATTTTTCAGAACATTCAAAAAAAAAAATCTAAGTAGCAAAATAAGCATAGAACTTGTTGATATTAATAATGTCAAGTTCTTTGTATATTTTTAAGTGGAACTTGACATTCTTAATGTCAAGTTTTCCGCAAAATTAAAAAAAAAAAAAATTAAGTAGCAAAATAGGCATAGAACTTGTCGACATTAGTAATGTCAAGTTCTATGCATATTTTTAAGTAGAACTTGATATTCTTAATGTCAAGTTTTGCGCAAAATGTTTTTAAAAATTTAAGTAGAAAAATAAGCATAGAACTTAATGACATTAGTAATGTCAAATTCTATGCATATTTTTAAGTGGAACTTGACATTCTTAATGTCAAATTTTGCACAATTTTTTTTTGAATATATTTCAGTTGCAAAATAAGCATATAAGACTTGCTACATTAGTAATGTCATGTTTTATGCATATTTTTAGTGGAACTTGACATTCTCTTAATGTCAAGTTCTGTGCAAGTTTTTCTAAGAACATTTAAGTAGCAAAATAAGTATAGAACTTGTCGACATTAGTAATGTCAAGTTCTATGCATATTTTTTAAGTTGAAATTGACATTTTTAATGTTAATTTTCCGCAGCATTTAAAAAAAAAATTTAAGTAGCAAAATAAGCATAGAACTTGTTGAAATTAATAATGTTAAGTTCTTTGCATATTTTTAAGTGGAACTTGACATTCTTAATTTCAAGTTTTGCGCAGAATGTTTTAAAAAATTTAAGTAGCAGAATAAGAATAGAACTTGTCTATATTAGTAATGTCACGGTCTATGCATATTTTTAAGTGGAAATTGACATTCTTAATGTCACGTTTTCTGCAAAAAAATTTAAAAATTTTAAATAGCAAAATAGCATAGAACTTGTCATTAGTAATGTCAAGTTTTATACATATTTTTATGTGGAGCTTGACATTCATAATATCAAGTTTTATGCAAAATATATATATTTTTAAAAATTTAAATAGCAAAATAAGCATAGAACCTGTCTATATTAGTAATGGCAAGCTCTGTGGATATTTTTAAGTGAAAATTGACATTCTTAATGTCATGTTTCCACAAAATATTTAAAAAAAAATTGAAGTAGCAAAATAAGCATAGAACTTGGTGACATTAGTAATGTCAAGTTCTATGCATATTTTTGAGTGGAAATTGACATTTCTATTGTCAAGTTTTCCGTAAAATTAAAAAAATAATAATAATTAGCAAAATAAACATAGAACTTGATGACATTAGTAATATCAAGTTTTTTTTGCATATTTTTAAGTTGAACTTGACATTCTTAATGTCAAGTTTTGCCCAAAAAGTTTTTAAAAAAAATTTAAGTAACAAAATAACCATAGAACTTGTCGACATTAGTAATTTCAAGTTCTATGAATATTTTTAAGTGGAACTTGACATTCTTAATGTCAAGCTTTGTGCAAAAAAAAAAAAAAAGTTAGCAAAATAATTATAGAACTTTTCTACATTAGTAAGGTCAAATTCTATGCTTACTTTTAAGTGGAATTTGACATTCTTAATGTCAAGTTTTCCGCAAAATATTTTTAATAAAATTTAAGTAGAAAAATATGCATCTAACTTGTTGACATTAATATTGTCAAGTTCTATGCATGTATTTTAAGTAGAACTTGAAATTCTTAAGGTCAAGTTTTCTGCAAAATGTTTTAAAAATATTTATGTCACAAAATAAGCATAGAACTTGTCAACATTAGTAATGTCAAGTTCTATGCGTATTTTTAAGTAGAGCTTGATAATCTTAATATCAACATTTGCACAAATATTTTTTTTTTAAAATTAAGTAGCAAAATAAGAATAGAACTTGTTTACATTAGTCATGTCATGCTCTATGCATATTTTTAAGTGGAAGTTGACAATCTTATTGTCACATTTTTTTGCAAATTTTTTTAAAAAAAATTTATATAGTAAAATAGCATAGAACTTGTTGACATTAGTAATGTTTTGTTCTATGCATATTTTTAAGTGGAACTTGACATTCTTAATGTCAAGTAGTTTTGCACAAAATTAAAAAAAAAAAAAATTAAGTAGCAAAATAAGCATTGTAAGGTTGCAATTTGTACCTAAGCCCAACAAGAGGAAGAGTTTTGGCCCAAAAAGCCTAGTACACTAAATTTGTAGATAGTGTGTTAGAAATCTTGTTTCTAATGAGCTTCTATGACAACAACAATGGCCCAAACTTACAAAATGATAAGGAATGATTAGTTTGTATGATGAAAGTTGTCCTCGGACTCAAGCTGAGGAGTAGATTCTTATATTTTTTATTTCTTAAAGATTGATTACAGATATTCAGTCTACAGTGTTTTCTCTTCTTCCTTCTCGATCCCCCTTTTTCTTTGGGACTTTCTTCCCTCTTATACTTCCTCCTCTCCCTCATTCTTGGTCTCCACGTGTAGGTCTAGACTACTAACGTTGATACTTATCCCATCAGCACCTTTTGGAAGTCTTTAGGTAATAACTGTAAGGTTGAAAATCATTGTTCAGATATCATTTCTTCATTAATGTGGCCAAAGACTTAGGTACAGAACATTCAATGCGGTAGTAGCAGCTTTCTCTTAGATATTTCCCAACTGTTCCTGCTCTCTGTGCTCCTGTGAAATATATCTTCATCCTTAAGACCTCATAAATGATCATTTTAGACAATATGACATACCATCTGACCCTTACTTTGCTAAGCCGAGGAGATACCCCTTCTCGGAATACTTCCCTTAGCTTCTTTCGTCACAATTTGCTTGTGGGTCTCTAGGTCTGACGTCTTTATCACTGTCAATCCGTCCTCGGACAGGTAAACATCCTCAAACAAAGCCCATGACCCAAAAATGCACTTTGGGCCTTTTATCCCCACAAGCATAGAACTTGTCTACATAAGTAATGTCAATTTCTATGCATACTTTTAAGTAGAACTTGACATTCTTAATGCCAAGTTTTCCGCAAAATTTTATAAAAAAATTATTTAGCAAAATTGGCATAGAACTTGTCGACATTAGTAATGTCAAGTTCTATGCATATTTTTAAGTGGAACTTGACATTCTTAAAGTCAAATTTTCAGTAAAATTTTGTATAAAATCTAAGTAGCACTTGAATGATTGTTGTTAGCTGCACTGTTCTTCACTTCATAAATGATGAAGATCTGGAAGCACTTTATTACAAAAACCTAAGACGTACAAGCATAGTAGCTTCACACAGAGTATATGAGTTTTAGGTCTCTGTTTTCGCACTTGATGACTTTTAAAATTTGCCTTATATATCTCTAGGGTTGTAAAGAGAGAAATCCTAATTATTTATGTCTTTTTAGACCAAAATTATGATATGATAAATTTGAAATCATAATTCTCGATAGATCAAGTTTATGTCGAGCTTCTTCATAAAGCAAATAGTGTCGAGATTTAAAGAAACAACTTTTTTTCACTTATTTCTTGGATCAAACGTCATGTCTTTAATGATACCTCTTGGTATGTTTGAACAACATACTTCTTGATACATTAAACCCAACTTAGATCTACTCAATTACAAGTAATGTGTGTTTGTCAAAGTATTAGTCAATTACATAGAAAATATTACCCTAATAAAGTTAACCTATAGAATTAGCATGCAATTGAACAATTTATGTCATTTTTTCTTCAAATGCTGCTTGTGGTTCCTCCTGACTTAACTCTAGATTAATCTTCAATCGGGTTTTTTGCAACTTAGTGTACTCTTCAGTATCTCTATATCACACTTATGACCCTTTTAACATTTTCCCATCATATAATCTTTGTATATATAGTTTAAAACGGAAGACCTAGGGGCTCAAATATATATGAATGGATTGTTGCTTCTGATCATTCTACAATTTGTTTCGTTGTTGCCTGGAAAAATAATATATATATATATATATATATATATATATATATATATATATAAAATTTTATAGTTGTAGGAGCCTTGTAGGACAGTTGTGGATTGATTTGAATGAATATTTTATTTCCATGTTTGACTAAATAGCATTAGAAATGTTATCCAGTCTTATGTTTCAAGTAGATGCTGTCTTAAATTTTCATGGAAATAATCTGTCAAGAAATTGATGTGCTGACAATGACAGGTGGTGGTTTAACTTTTTATGTTAGTATTTCAAACTCGAAATGTTCGTGAATCATTGATTTTATTATGTGTTATAACTTCATATAGTAGTTTCTGGTAAGTCATTTGGACTCTAGGGTGAATGGAATGCCATAACCATCCGGCTGAATGAGTGTAGCCAACAATACTTGAGATTCCCAACCCTATTTTCGTGCTGGGCTTCTTTTGAGGTTATGTTCTATTACTTTATCTTGTTGTTGATGCTGTCCACCTCTATTAAAGAACGTCATTGAAGCCATTCCAATTCCAAAATCATTCCATTCAATCCTTAAGGAAATTTTCACTGGATCCCTTCCCCCAACCAGGTATATTTGACAATGCAATAGCCCTTGAACGTGGGGATAAAATCAACACACCCCCAAATGATAGATGAGATTGGTTTTGGGAAGTGGCATGCTCCGTTTGCTGCAAAATTTTCTCAAGCTTACATGTTGAGAATACACGTCAAGAATTTGAATATAAACCCCTAATTGTCCAGAATACACGTCAAGAATTTGAATGTAAAACCACTGGAGAATTAGTTCGAAGAAAGATTATCTTTCTAAGATTGCATTTAGAAGATTTAGGAGTTAGAGATTTAAGGGGTTAGCGATTCTACTGATACAATAATTATTGTAACAAATAGTGAAGATGAAAAGTATGGTGATGTTCTTAATTAAGGTTAGCAGAGCTACATATTCTATCAAAATTTGTGGGTTTTCATGTGTGGAATAAAGATAGGTTTTACATGTACAATACTTGTGATGGGATTCTATTACGTTGGCCAAGATTGAATGTAAAGTTGTGGGGGTAGCTAGATTATTAATATGTTAGATGGAACTTTTAAGACCTTGGGTAATGTGAGACATATATCCAAGCTTGAAAGAAATTTACTTTTGTTAGGCTAGCTAGATTCTTTGGGCTATGGAATTTTTTTTTTTTTTTTAAATATCGTGTGACCCGATGGGCCTCATTGGGCTATGGAAATTCTACCAAAGGTGGAGTTATAGAAGTCACTAAAGGTGCTTTGGTGGTGATGAAATGAGAGAGAGCTTTCATGAATTTGTATAAGTTGATTTGTGAGATAGTTAAATGTAGAGTGTATGGTGTAACAAAAGGCAAAGAGGAGCATTTGGTTTAGAACATTGTAGAGGCAAAACAGTCATGGATGGAAGAGAGTGAGAGTTGTAAATAATGTGGTTGATATGGTTGTGGAGCCAAGTTCAAAAGAGAAGTTTAAGCATTGGTTGTGCTGAATTGAACATATATCTTATAAAGTTATGTTTTACAATTATTTTGTATTGGCTTTAATTCCGTGCCAAATTTGATTGTAATTTTATTCAATCTTTTGTACTTTGTATTTTATGTGCGATTTTATTGTAAGGGTTGTATGATAGAGAGAGAGAGAGTGTGTGAAGACTAAAGTATTTGAAGACAGAAGAATTCTCGTGGATAGACTTAATATGGCCTGAATAAAGTTTTATACACTATTTGAACATTCAATTTCATTGAGGGAATTGTTGTATGATAGACTTAATATGGCCCAAATAAAGTTTTTATCCTAATTATTAGTTATTACATTTGCTTCTTTAATATTATGAGTCACAAAACAAAGAGCCAGCCATTAGGATTCTAATTGTGAAGAGCTATAAGGTGAATAGATATTTATGAAAAATCACATCAAATAACAATTAATAACTCCTTAATGGGACTTGGGCATAGTTTATAAGGAGACTACACAAAAGGAGTCCCTTGTTGAGTTCTGTGTTTCCATCAAAAAAGTTTTATAAAGGTCGATCATAGACTAAAAGAATCTTTATAAAATTTTTAGGTTTTGTCTTGAAGGTACTTGAATAATTATAGTTAAAGGTATGTTCCATTTATTATGTTGTGAATACTATATATAAATTTTCTTACAAATGAATGCCAAATGGGTGTATTTCTCCACACGCACACGCAAAAAGTCTCTTTTTCTGATTGCTACAACATAAATATTTAATATTTTTTTAATTTTTAATTCGTTTATATTTTAGGATATTTGATAATTTTTAACATGCGTAACAATAAAATGTAAAATAGAATAAAATGAGACATGAAAAAAGGACTTTTCCTTATTTAGACAGATGTCTAAACATGACCGGGTTTGGATGAAGAAGATTACATCTCCTTACATAAACAAACATTTCTACTTAAGACATCACATACAAAACACACTAATCTCTCCAATAAACAAGACGAAGTTTGGAGAGAGAAGACATAGCTAGCTCTCCTTATTCCCTCAGGTCACACTGGCACAATGATGATTTATTTTAGGAGGAACATCTTGAACCAGTAGGCAGAGTATTTAAGGTGTCTTTTCAAGTTGTCCTTAAAGTCAATATAAGTAAGGCCAAATCGAGCTGTGAAACCAGCATCCCACTCAAAATCGTCGTGGAAAGACCACACGTAGTATCCCTTCACTTTGACACCCTCCCTGCCAAAATCACACTATCAGTCTTCACTACAATAAAATGTATATTTAGTGACAAAAATTTTCTTCGCCTTTTTGATAAGCTTATTTTTATCATTTTATTTTGTTTATTGTGTATTATGTAAAGTTATACCTTAAAAAAAAGTGATATTTTAATGGCTTGTTTGGAAGTTTAGAGAGGGAGGAGAGGAGAGTAGTGGGGAGGAGAGTAGAGTGAAATGATTACCCTCTACCTTATTTGGATGTTTTTAAAATTAGTAAGGGGGAAGAGAGTAACTAGCCCTTCCCCTTGTTTGGATGTTTTTAAAATTGAGATGGAAATGAGAGGAAATGATTAAATAGACAAATTTACCCATATTTGAAAATAAATTGCAACATTGGTCTATGATTAATTGGTTTGTAATTTTATTAATTTAAAAAGGGTAAATTGGAGAATTCATTTGGTCAATAATTCATCTACTCTACTCTCCCTCCAAATCTCTCCAATTTGGGGGAATTAAAAATAAAGGGTTAGAGGTAGTTGAAATCCCCCCAAACCCCTCCCCCCCTTCCTTAAAAAACTTCCAAACAAGGGATTTAAATTACTCTCCCTCCCTCTACTCTACTCTCCCTCATTTTTTAAACATCCAAACAAGCCATAAAAGGTTGTATAATCTATTTTAATATGAAAATGAACTCATCCAAATGAATCCAAATCAAGTAGAATATAACAGGACATTATTTTCATCGACACTCACTTGATAGCTTGTGAAAGATATGATAAATGTCCATAATGGTATCTTATCCTCAAACTATCTTTGACGGCCTCATTAACTGGCAAGGAGCTATTACTTGCATCAGCCATTCCTGCAAAAAGAAGAGCACAATCAATTACACTAAAAATATTAGTTAAGACAATGCAAAAACATGAGGGAAAATTTTTGTTACCATTCTCCGTTATGTACACTTGTGGATTGTTGTAATTCTTCTTTACATATAGCAGAAGCTCTCGAAGGCCCTTAGGATAGATGAAAAGCCAGCTCAATGCAGTCTACAAAACAATTTGCACTATATTCATTAGGTAAAAATAGCATACAAGCAACATGAAAAAGAAAATAACACACATGCATGAGTACACAGAGAGATAGAAGAATATGTACCGCTGTACCGATAGAAACCCCATTTTTTTCAGCTGTGGAGCAAAGAAAAATGTATTATAATCCTGGGATGGTAAAGAAAATGAAAAGGATATTATTATTATTATTATTATTATTATTATTATTATTATTATTATTATTATTATCATTATTTGCTTACTAGTGAGAGTAGTTGCTCTATCTGTGAGATATGTAACGTTGACACCGTTGGCTGAGGGAGCATTTTCTGCATAATTTGAAGTGTAATAGTTTATACTAAGAAAATCAATGGACCCTTTTAGCAACTTGGATTGAGCTTCTGTGAATCTGGGTAGTCGTTCCTTTACTGCTGCTTTCATGCTCTGGGGATAGTCACCAAATGTGATTGGATGGGCAAACCTATACAAATAGTGGATGATATTTCAGTAAAAAAAAATTTCATATATAATGGTGTTAAATTATTGTGCTAATGGAAGTTTTTCATATAAATACCACAATGTAGAAAATGAGTGATGTTACTGTAAATTTTACCATATAACTTTTATAATGTCAACAATAACAAAAACATAATTAATTAATTCTGACATTTATTTATTATGTTGTAGTCACCTACTAATCACATTTATTTCTATGTTAGTTCAAAGATTATGTAGTAAAATTTGAAATATTTATAACATTCTTCAAAGAAAAATATTAACAAATAGGGGAAAAAATGATGAGAAAAAAAAGTTTGTTTTTAAGAAGAATAATAATTATCTCATACATCAAATGTATATATTCTCCCGCCAACATTGTATGGACCTTATAATCATGTGGGATATGGATTGGGATCCGGTGCAATTGCTCCGTGCAATTCACCCAAGTGCTTCACAATTTTTTTTTTTTTTTACTTTTTTCCCTTTATTTTATTATTTTTTACTTTTCTTCATTTTTTATACTTAATGATTAATATTTAATGTTGTTTTTTGCAACTTTAAATCTCAACCATCTATACCAATTGCACTTGATCTCAATTCATGGGATATTCATGTGCTCAAAGGGACCAAAAATTTATGTCACAACCAATACTCACCAACCAAACAAGAAATCAAGAGATCTGGAGGCCGCCTTTTTGCTGCTAGAAGACTGGTCCTTTGGTATAAACCAATGGGTCACAATTGTAATCCCAATTTCTCCCTTTTGATGTGGCTGCACTCGTATTAAAGTCCATCACAATTTTTCCAACACCACATAATCACTTTGTTAAATTAACATTACAACGTTTATTAGTGGGAAATATGAATTTTTTTTTCATCAAAATGAAATATTATAATATAATCCTTTTCGTTTATTTCTCTTTGTAATTTTTTTCGAAAAAAAAAATATATATATATATATACACACACACACAAACCTTGTATTTCTCCCTATACAACTTCACAGCATATGCATGAGCAAGAAGCAAGTGATGGGCAACAATGTAGGGTTCAGTGGCTGAGTTACCAGCAGTACAATTTCCAGCATAGCTAGAACATCGCCCCGGTGCAAAAGTACCAGAGCTATACGCATACATGGTCCATCCATTTGGTTCATTCATCGTAACCCAATGCTTGACTCGATCTCCAAATGTTTTGAAGCAAAAATTAACATAAGCCACATAATCCTCCCTATTGATAAAACCGGATGGTTATTAGTTATTCATATTGCACAAGCTTAATTTTAAGAATTGCAATGCATATATTTTGTCCCATTGTCTAGACTTACACTATCTTGGGGCTTAAGAATGCACCATACTCGTCATCTAGTGCTTGGGGAGTATCAAAATGGAGCAAAGTCACAAAGGGTGTGAGACCTGCCCGCAATGTGAATTCAAATTTAGAAATGGCATATACTTAAAAATAGTAAAATAGTTAATTTTTTTTTTATTTTTAAATTCCTTCAAACCATTTTAATAAACCCGTTGAAGGTCATAACAAATTATTCCTTTTTTTTTCCCCCATTTTTGGCTAAGTGAATGAGGAAAATATATAATTTTTTTTCCAATACATTCCATTATTTTTAAATTCTAATAGAAATAAGTATTCAGCTCATTTCATGAAAGGAGATGGCTTTGATTATACATCATTGTGTATAGCACATAGTTTGATATGTATAGCATTTAGTACCCGTTTGGGTATAGATGAAAAGGTTAGCATTTTGAGTTTTAGCTCTTTTTTTTTTTTTTGAGAAGTTTTTTTTTTTTGAGAAGAGCATTAACTGAGTTTCAGTAGATCCTGTGTACTGTTTATTCGCTGAGTTTTAGCTTTTTTTTTTTTAATTTTCAATTTTTAACAATATCCAAATGGATCTAGTTATTAACATTTCATTCGCTTAAATAAAAGAAAATTTTGAACTTCACCGTTGGAGATGAGCTCGTTGATGAGGTTGTTGTAGAAAGTCACAGCTTTTGGGTTCACTCCCCCACTTACCTTGCCCTCTGGAGACAAAAGTACATTATTCAATGTCATCATATGTCCCATTTGCAATACGACAAATATGAACTAAGTTCTTTCAATGCATCAAAAAAAAAAAAAAACACAAAAAAAAAGAACTAAGTTCTTTCAAGATTTGTGATCACTGTCGGTGTCATGGGACCCAACTGAGATCACATCAATAGCCAATGAATTTTGAACATTGAGATTGATCTAGTGTAAGGGTCTTACTTGGGAACAATCTGGACCATGAAATGGAGAATCTAAAGGAGTCCAAACCAATCTTTTTCACTAAATGTACGTCTTCCTGCAACATTTTTAAAAATTAATTAGAAAATAAAAATAAAGATATTTTTATATTATTTCTTCATTTCTATATATTAAGATAGTAAGTTGTGATTAGAACAACTTTAATTTTTTTTAGAGGTATTATTGTTAGGTTTGTATGTTGGCCCAAAGAGGTCCAATTATATTACTCAAACCACACACGTCTAATTCTACCTCCAAATTTTTATATAAACCCTGTAAAATTGAGATTACAGTGAAAATGTACCCGTCCAAATTTTCTTCTGTGAACATATGCCACTCAACCAATTCATGTAAACTTTGTGTTATCTATCTCTACTCTATTTCTTCATATATCCATTAACTCTCACAAATTTTACATTTAGCAAGCACTTACACAATTTTATTAGCCCTACTACATGTCAACAAATATACCACCTCGACACTTATAAAAAATATTTGTCTTTAAACTTATTGTAAAAAAACAACAGATAAACACGTATAGATGGTCATTGGAGTTTTTGGGCATACCTTGTAACGATGATAGAAGTCTTGTGCCACATCTGCGTTGCTATAATCCGCAATTTTTGCTGTAGACCATCGTGAAAATTTCACAAATCAAATCGGGAAATTTTTTTTGTGATCACATAAAGGTCCTTTACATGGCTATGAATTTAATGTATCCAAATTCTGAAAAATAATGAAGTTATTTTGTTTCAAAACCATTTGTGGAAAGCGGGTGAGGAAGTTCACAAACTAAAGGAGTTGGGGTCTAGTGGCAGAATGATATCAAACACAAAAAGACTTGACCGGTGAACATCCTTAAATCTCTTCTACTTATATTTTTCTTAGTATTTTGTTGGATGTATACATGTGAGCAGAAATCTCACATAAAAAAAAAATAAAAAAAGACCAAAGGTCTCATTTGGAGTCTCCATAATGTGTTAATTCTTCAACAAGTATCATAGCAATAAGCTAATTAGAGTTTGAATGAAGGCTTATCATTAACATTATTTATGACATGAATCACATTTGTTGTCACGTCAGTTTGTAAATTTTTAACAAGGGTAAATTACAATGACTTACCTTGACATTTGAGATAATACCAAACACATCCAAAACTTTTTAAAATGACCAAACTAGCTAGTCCTAAATACTAACACCGTTTGTAAACCAAACCCCGTTAGTTAATTTCATTTTCCTCTTTTCTTTTGCTCTCTCTTTTCTTCACAGAGACCTAATATCTCCCTCTCATGCTCAAGCTCAAGCTCAAGCTCATAGACTCAGTAAAGGACCAACAACCTCCGCCACTAAAACAGTTTCAGTGCCGGTTTACCCACAAACTCACGCTCTACGCTACTGTTTAAAGACCAGATTGGTCATTTTCAAAAAGTTTTGGACGTGTTTGGTACCATCCCAAACCTCAGGTAGGTTTTTATAATTAACCCTTTTAACAATTTTCTTAGCCAATACATGCAAGTAGCAAGTTACTGATAGTCTATGGAAAAGGATATGGAGCCTATGGACCACTTTGATATTTCTGATTCAATTGAGAGAGAGAGAGAGACCTTGCTGTTTCCTGGTGAAAACATCCCAAATATTGAGTCCTTTACCATCAGTGAATGCTGCTCCTTCGGACTGAGAAAACAGAAAACCAAATAAACATTATATGCTACCATGTTTACATGCTTTAATTTTATGAGTTTCTCTACAACTCTTTAAGAGTACCAGACTAATCCCATTACAATATTTACCTGGTAAGCAGCTGAACCAGCTCCAAATATGAAACCAGGTGGGAAAATAGTGCGGTTAAAAGGAACAGAATATTTGGTTGGTGTTGCACCTTGTGTGCTATCACACAAGGCAGCTAAGGCCAGGAGACATAGCAGAAAAGGAGCTCTAGATCCCATATGGCTAACTTAATTTGCTACGCTGAAAACTATACCTCCAAGCCTTCTAGCTTTGGTTTCTATATATAGAAAAAGCGGGTTACTGACATAGTTTATCCGTAATATAAGTAAGAATAAAGATTAACTGTAGGATAGACCAGTCCCATAGATTTCCATGAGGTTAAACCCCTTTTTTTTACTACATTCTAAAGCTTCTTAGGTATATAACTTTTGTTATAATTTTTATTACTATTTGTTGAAGGGATTGATTATGAATAGTAAAAAAAAAAAAAGTAGTAAATCCACCTATTCATAATTGGGTCCGGTTAATGTGTACTCTTAGAGCACACATTAAGCTATCCATTTTTTGAAACATTTTATGGGAAATTGAAAAAAGTTGTAAAACTTTTTTAATTCACGATAGAACTTTTTCTAAAAATGGTATGCTATTATGTGCTCTTAGGGAACACGTTAGTAAAATCCTTTATAATTTATTACTTCATCATGTTGTGAAAAAAGTTACAGCAAAAATTGTATCTTACACTTAGGGTCCGTTTGGATACAGCTAAAAACACTGTAGAAAAATAATTTTTAAATGTGTAAATAGTACCGTGGGACCCAATTTTAATTAAAAAATTCCTAAAAAGTACGTGAACAATAACTGCATAGTACGTAAACAGTGACTACACAATACATACACAGTAACTGCACAGTATGTGCACAGTAATTTGTCCCTTGAGATGTGACGTGCAGCAGGAGGGAAAAAAAAAGAAAAAAAAAAAAGAGGAAAATGCTGGACGCTGAACGCGTTCAACGTAATCCAAACCGCACCTTATTGTTCTTATAAATCAAAACTGTTCAAATAAATTTGCAAATAATAAAGAAAGAATCTTTTAAATTTGATTTAGTTAGTAGAGTGAAATGATTCATTTTGGTATTTAATTTTGAATGAATATTGAATACCTGAACAGAAAATAGAGCATCATTTTTTTTTATAAAAAAAAGAAATTCTTGTGCGATTGACATTTTCAAAAACTTTTAAATAAGCCAATAATTTATAACCACTTCGTAATTAATTACCAGATGACATTTATTTATTTATTCTAATTCTAAATCCACTTTTTATTTCACCTTTAAACAAATAAGTTGGCCAAACGGACACAATTGTTCACTTTATTATAAGTTTTGTAATATCATCACTTATAACCCATTGAATATCCTAAATTATTTAACTTATTTCGGGGAAAAATATGTGAGACCCCATCAAAATGGACGTGATGAGGTTGTAGCTTTTTTTTTTATATCAATATTATTTTTTAAAATTTAAAATTTTAGAAAATTAAAAAAATTAGATGATTCCTCCTAGAGTTTGGGGATAGTTTCAAATTAAAACCCAACTTTTATAAAGTTTCAATTATAGCAATCAATTTTTGAAATCGTTTTCTTCCTCCAAAAAAAAAAAAAATAGTTTCAATTTGCTCCCTCAGTTTTTTTTTTTTGGAGAATATTTTTGATCTCCAGCTGTACCTGACAATTAAAATTAATTATTGGTTAAAACTCTTGACCTTTTTTATTTTGTGAATCCAACAACTTTTTTTCATGTGGTTAATTATCATCAACCCTGATCTCAAATCATCAATAGACGTTGTCTTCATCTTCTATCCTATCAAATTATTTGAAAAACAAATAATAGTGAATATTGAAAATGTCACATAGTTAAAATTTATAATTTATGAAATGATGCATTTTTGTTTGTCACTTCATTTAAAGAAGTATTGGAAATTTGGAATAATCAAAATTTTATTAGCTTCCAAAGCGGACAATTTTTTCTTACCATTAGTTTTTGAATAAACCTAGCCATATATATCTAATATCATATCTATACATAATATGTTAAAGTTGTCAACTGTGAGTGATGGATACTTACTACCCACTACTTTATTTTATTTATTATTTACAGTCAACCACTTCAACAAAATTGCTTTGTCTAAGGTAGTTATAAAAGAGTAAGGAGATAACACCAACCATTTTATACCACTTCAATAGTTTTGTTTTTTTCTTGTTTTCATTTTTTTAGCAAACCACTTCAATAGTTAGTACTTAGTGACATGGTGAACTGTACTAGCTAGCTAGAGACTTATCTGGAGGTAGATATACTATGGCCCATTGGATACCCTGGTACTCTGCTAGAAATTATTTTTATCATTATGTAAGCAAAACAACACGCATGGTGAGACTACTCTGTAGAATAGAAGAGTAACATATTTTAGTCAATCAAATATAAAATTTACCTACATCAAATTATGTAAAATTGTGTAAAAATATATAGTTGTAGCACTATTCATTTTATATTTAATTTTTATTAATTTTTTATGCTTCGTTAATGGCCAAAGTAGTGTCTATACTGTCAAGTACAATTTACTTAATTTTTCGCTACTTATAATCAAGAGTGGTTTTGAGGGGACAAAAGTAAAAATAATTTTGAAATTTAGGAGTTTTAATTGAAACTTTGTATAATGTAGGATTTAGTTTAAACAGCTCCCAAACTATAGGTAGAATTAATGTAATTTTTTATAATAAAAAAATCAATTGTTCATATATATAGTTACACACAAATCCATTTAATATTCTTTTTTTTTCCTAAGTAAGAGTTGTTCTAAGAGAGGGGGAAAGAAAATTTGAATGAATGACCTGGATTTTTTTGAAGCATGACGTCTAGCTGTCCCTGAGAATTATTGGCTACAATTCTTGACTTTTTTTTTTTGGGAAAATTCCAAAACAACCTTATTTTTCATATGGTAATCATTAACCTTGATCTCAAATCATTTCTTTGATGGATCCAGCAAAATAAAAACAAAAATAAAAATCATCTCTTTGAAGGACATTAAATGTTGTCTAAGGGTCCATTTGGATACAACTGAAAATTGAAAACTGAAAACTGAAAACACTGTAACAAAATAATTTTTAAATGTGTGAATAGTACTGGGGGTCTCATTTTTAATTTAAAAAAATTTCGAAAAGTACATGAACAGTGCACCACTGTGCGGTTACTGTTCACGCATAGTGGTGAACAGTGCATCATGTTTGCTGTTGAAATCTGTGCGCAAGGGAAAAAAAAAAAAGGGTTAGAAACGTGAAACGTAGACGCCAACCTCCCATCCAAACCCATCCTAAATCTTCTATCCTATCAAATTATTCGAAAAATAAATAATATTAAAAAAATCACAATCAGAATTTATAGTTTATGAAAAGATGCATCTGTTTTTTTTGTCACTTCACTTTAAGAAGTAATGGAATAATCATAATTTTATTAACTTCTAAATAAATCTAGCAATATAGCCAATTTCATACCTATTTACAACATATTAAAATTGTGGACAATGAGTGGTAGACACTCTTTACGCATTACTTATCTATTCATCACTCACAATCAACCATTTTAATAGAATTGAATCTATTCGTAGGTCAAGACATATACCCAGTGTCCGCTCCTGTAAAGTGGCTCCATAATTGTACTTTGGGGAACTATCTAGAATTAAGATGATTTATTTCTTGAATAATATTAGGAAGGGAAATTTTAGAATATTTTTAAAAGCTATTATAGCACTTCAATAAGTTTTTTTTTTTTTTTTTTGGGCACTTCAATAGTTAGTAGCATGGTGAACTGTACTGACTAGAGACTTAATCTGGAGGTATATATTCTATGATGGCCTATTCGATACTCAGATTACTCTGCTAGAAATCATTTCTCTCATTGTGTGGGAAAAATAGTCCGCATGGTTACACCAACAGAATGACGTGGCCTAGGCCCCCCACACCAAAAATAGAGTTTAAGATATTCAGCAAAAAAAAAAAAAAAAGTTTAAGATCATGTGCATTTTCTGGACAAATCTGCAGATTTTAATTGTTGTTGGGTCAGGATAGTTTTTGTCAGCGTAAGTGTCGGTTTGGCATAATTAATTTTGTCAATTTATTTTACTATTTAACTTATTTTTGTTATTATTTATAGATCACACTTATTTTTAGATACTATTTATGAATCTCACTGTACCATTTTAGCTTACTTTTATTTTTATTTACAGTGTTTTTAACAAAAAAAATTTTCAGTTTCAACAAAAATCTTAAACAGACCTAAAAGTAAAACTACTGTGATCCAGCCAAAAAAAAAAGTAAAACTACTATGCAGACAATTCTTTTATTTTTTATTTTTTTTTGGATAAGAAACAAAGCCATATAATTCTAATTCTGGAGCCTTCGGATTAATGCTATAGGAATCTGAATTATGGACTGAGTTTACAGGTGCACTAACTAACCCCATGAAATATTTGTGGTGCACACTTGTAGCATTGCTTTTCTACACTTGTGATGCATTGAGATAATTCTTATTATTTGTTTGTGGTTCACATTAGGTGTGAAACGTCAAATAGTGTGGATTGGAAGGAACAAATATATGTTGTATGGACATGTGTCAAGTATCACTTTCGGTGATTATTTTATCGATCGAATTGGGTTATATAAACAATTACGAGAAGATCTAATCGACTAAACTATTGTTGGGTAAAGCACATATGTTATTAAACATCCATGTTACATTGTGGGTAATAACAGTTTGTGTGTGAATTATGAATAACCTGCTAGTGTTGTCTGGGTTATGAGAGAGAGAGAGAGAGAGAAAATCTGACCAAATAAACGCTTCAGCAACGTTAGTTTGGTCTGACGAAGTTGCACCTCATTGACCATCTAATCTTAGTGTTTATTGTTTAGGCTTCTTGGTCACTTGATTGGTCAGAGGATTGGCTTGACTCCGTTGAGCTCGTGTGAAGGCTTGGGAAACTACTGATCATCAACTATATAGTAGCATCTAAAGGTTTTAACTACGCATGAAAATATAACATTATTTTGAAGGGGCATTTTTAGAGCATTTGCTAGAAGATTTAGAGCTCTTAACCTTATTTAAATTTTAGTAATGATACATAACAACTTGAGATTTAAGTTTTGCTTGATTTTTTTTTATGTGCTCCTTGGACAATATTCTCTGTTTTAGGTGGAATGACCTCTAATGTTTTAATTTTAATTCTCTCATTGAATATGTTATTACTATTGTTGCAATATGAATTAGGTCTACTTTTTAAGTTGATGTTTGTCTAAGTTTTTCATAACTTATAACATCATGTGGCTTAGAGGCATTGCAACACAATGTGAGTCCTAAAGAAAATGTCAAGAATTTAAGCGAGAGAGATTGCAATATCTCAAATTATATGGATTAGAAAAATTTGTGTTGTGCAAGCATGTATTGAATCTCACATGAAATGTTTATTAGATCAAACAAGTTATGTAAATGATTACGAGAAATCTCAATTGTAATTAATTAGTTCTTTTTAGAATATAAAGTAAACGCGGCTAACTTTAACAAATAATAGTCTTTGTTGGTCCAAGAGAAAGGATGACAGTTTCATGAGGATGGTGATCATATATACGGGAATTTTTTGAAGTAGGAGAGTAACAAGACTTTGAAAAGTTATGCCTCTCTCAAGGGTTGCAACACATCACCAAATAACACAACCATATTGTGAAGTAGACTTCATTTCAATGGGGGGATTTGGTATAGTTAGCAAGATACCTTGGTACCAACATATTGCCTTATGCTAGTACTCTAATTTATGAAAACATATATTTCAAAATCAATGAGTATCTTGGTTACACAAGCACATGTTTTTCCACTCTCAAAATTGAATGTATCCTTATTTTTACACTACTTCTTAATAGTAATGCATACTAGATGACTTCCAATTCACTTTCTTTCAAGAAAATGGCAACGGTCACTGGTTCCAAAATGGAACCGTGGTTGGGAACATTATCACACACCTTGTGCCGCCATCGATAACCTCAGTTGTACACATTTCTCGTATGTTGACTTGCACTGAATGTTCAGTTAAATATTTCTTTCCAAGCTATTTAACTTAAAAAATTTCCTCAATGACCTTATCAGCATTTCTTGTACTATATGGTTATAAATATCATTCAACTTTAACGTGATGCGCATTCCATTCATGGATTTTTTATCCATGTTCATTGTGAGTCTTCATTTCCTCATAATTATCTTCTTTTTTTATCTTTAACCGGTTAATTATGTCCTTCAAGCAAAAATTCGCAAATTTTATGCTCATCCAAGCCTCCTCAACTGCTTCCATCTATGCAACCAACCATGTTATCATAATTTTTTAAAGGATAAAGCTTAAATATGATACCTTAGGTGCAGTATATTACGTTTTTCAATTAGATTCAAACACGTGATTGCATTGACCAATAAATACAAATAAAGTTATCTTTTTAAAAAAAAATTAAATTCAAAACAACCTAATGTATTGCATCTAAGTTTTATAGTACAAAAATATCTAATATATCCCACACAAAATATAAAACAAGAGCCAAGTTAGATTCCTTTTATTTATTAAGATTAATACATAAAATAGAAAAATCATGAATCCAATCACACCAGGCAATAGTTTGTTCAAAAGATCATATAGGAGGAAGAATCTCCAATAAACAATAAAGCTAGGTTGGAAAAAGACAATTTCCTTTGTTATGGCTCAAGAGTTACAACTTATTTTAGGAGAAACAACTTGAACAAATAAGCAGAGTACTTGAGGTATCTCCTCAAATTGTTATTAAAATCAACAAAGATTAGGCCAAACTGAACAGTGTAACCAGCATCCCATTCAAAGTCATCAAAGAATGACCAAACATAGTATCCCTTCACATTCACGCCCTCCCTGCCAAAATTTCACTATTAAAATCATTTTTTATTATAAAAAAAATTATATAAATATATGTTCTTTAATTTTAATTCTATTTTGTCCGCCCTCCTTTATATTTTTCTACCATAACCAAATTAAAAAATGACACAAAAATGTTTTTTTGTGTGCGTTTTTAGACCCCTTAAAACAACTAGATTAACTTAGTTATTTAACCAAGTAGTTAACTTAGGTAAATTAAGCAGATCTAAATTAACACAAATATATCATACCATGCAAAGTAGCGGAAAAATAAATAACACAATGATATGATGACTCAGAAGAACCAAACCAGTAAAAAACTTGGGGAGAATTTAACCTAACTATCCTCAAGGTAAAACTGAATCTACTATGAAGAAATTGAAGTTTACGCAATAGCGACTTAGACCACTAACATCCTATAGACCACTAACATCCTATTGCTACCTCGAGTAGGAAATTTACTACCATAACCACGTGACAGCTCCGAATCCACGGACTACTTCTTTCTTGGATTCCCAGCAAGCACAAGTACTCCCGCTTGTATATCTTTAAGCTCTTAATGCAGCAACTGAATGATCATCAAGTTCTTGACATAGTCTTGATCCTTGATAATCCTAAGTATGTGTGAAGGCAAACACCTCTAGATCTCACAAAAGATTCACACACACAGCATTGACAACTTCTAAAAAACGTGGCTAGGGTTTTCCCTTTTATACCTAGGGCAAAACATAAAACCCTACACACAAAACGGGTTTAGGCTGAGTTGGAATTTTCTGCAAAAAAAACAATCTGCACGATTTTCGATTGGTCGAGTCTAATTCTCGATCAATCGAGCCAGGCAAAATTGCACAGTAAATTCTGCAGCAACTCGATTCCAACTTTACATAAAAGACACATATTTTGAGCAATCTAAACAAGACTAAAACGTTTTGATCATGGTTTGTCAACATTACAAATTAGTGTTCTAATACATTTAAACCTAACGATCTTAGAACCTAACATTTTTCATTAACACTCACTTGATAGCTTTTAAAAGATAAGATAAATGTCCATAATGGTATCTTATCCTCAGACTATCTTTGAGGGCGTCTTTAATTGGCAAAGATCTATTATTTGCATCAGCCATTCCTACAAAAGAAGAGTGCAATAAATTATTCTAGTAATATTATTTAAGAAACTACAAAAAATATTCTAATAAAAAAATGACAGAAAATTGTGGTACCGTCCTCTGTTATGTATATTACTGGATTGTTGTAATTTCCCTTTATATATAGCAAAAGCTCTCGAAGTCCCTTAGGATAGATGAATAGCCAGTTCAAAGCTGTCTGGAAAACAATTTGGTGCACCACATTCGTTAGGTAATGGCATGCATGCAACATGAGACAAAAAATATACATATACATGCGCACGCACACAGAAACAAGAAAGTATATATTACCGGTGTACCAATAGGAGTTCCATTTTTATTAGCTGTGAAACAAAGTACAAATGTTAGATTGACGAGGATATAATGATCGAAGGGAAGAGAAAATAAAATGGTTCTAATTTTTAAGCATACTTGTGAGAGTGGCTCGTCTATCAAAGACATAACTAACATTAACACCATTAGAAGAGGGAGCACTTTCTACATAATTTGTAGTGTAGTAATTTACACCAAGAAAATCGAGGGACCCTTGTAGTAACTTGGATTGAGCTTCAGTGAATCTGGGCAATCGATTACCCACAGAAGATTTCATGCTTTTGGGATAGTCACCATATATTACCGGATGGGCAAACCTGTACATACAAATTGTGGATAATTATCAAGCATTTTTGTGCATATATATGAATAATAAAGTAAATTTTGTTTGTTCTGTTTAAACCCCTTAAACCAGATTGTTTAACCTAATTAATTAATCAAGTTGATTATTAGGTTTATTATTCAGATCTAGGTTAAACAAGCATATATCATATCATGCATAACAACAGAAAAGCAAATAACACCACGATCCAAGAAAACCAATCAAACGAACTGTTTCAAGGTAAAAACTTAAAGAGGATTTGACCTAGTTATCCTCAAGATAAAACAAATCCACTATAAGAGAATCGAAGTTTTTACAATTAGATTTAATCCTAAATCTATTGCTACCTCAAGTAGTAACTTGCTGACATGATCACGTGCAAGTTTCAAATCCACGAACTCATTTTCTTGGATTTACTGTAACACAAGGACCCACGCTTGTGACTTTGAAATCCCATTCAAAGGTTTCAAATCACCACACGTAGTTGATATTTTGTAGCAGCAACTAGGTTCTACCACCGCTTGATTGTAAATCTTGTTCCAGTAGATTCTTGTGTAGTTAGAATGTACAAAACGTCTCAAATTTCACAAAGAGTAACACACAAGTCTTTCAAAAGTCTAAAAAAACGTAGATAGGGTTTCCCTTTTTATATATGGATAATTTATATTGAAACCTAAACGTTTTTTGTGATTCTCGATCGATCGAGCCTAATTCTCGATCAATCGAGCTTGGCAAATTGTGACTTCTCTTTTTTGCAGTCAGCTCGAATTTGAAACTTGAAACCTACACCTTTGAGGATTGCCTAAGACATAGACTAGACATGTTTTGTTCTTGGTTTACCAACACATATAAACTATGATTCTAAACATTTAATCCTAAATCTTTAGAACTTAACAAATTTCCTTGCAAATGAGATTTTTTTTTAATGTAAAAATTACCATGAGAGGCCTTCAAGAAAAGTTATGAAAGTTTAAATATATAGAAGAATGAATATGATTAATAGCTAAGGATGGCTTTAGAAATTAATCTTTGTTGCAATATGTACTCACCAACCAAAAAAGAAATCAAGAACTCTATAGGTAGCCTTTCTGTTGGTAGAAGTTTGGTATTTTGGTACAAACCAATGTGTCACTATTGAAATCCCAATTTTCCCACGTTGATATGGCTGCAAGCATATTAAGTCAATCACAATTTGTCTAACATCACATATTAACTTTATCAAATTATCATAAAAGCTGAACAAAATACAATTGTACTTATAAAATAAAATAAAAAAACAAACAAACAAACTTTAAACAAGTTGTACACAAACTTAGAGAACATTTTGATTCACATTCCTGATTGCTAATTTAATGAAAGAAGTCAAAGAACGGTACAATAGATGGGAGATTTTTTTTTTTTTTTTTGGTGTGCGCCAACAAAAATAAAATTAAAAACCCAATATGCTAACTTTTTTCCCCTTTCCAATCTAATACTAATAAGTTGAATAAGCAACTTATTTTCATCATACGCTTATTCAAATGAACATAGTTTATGGGGAAATTCATCTATCTTTTTTTTTTCTTTTTTCTTTTTTCAATTATACAAACCTGGTACTTGTCCTTGTACAACTTCACGGCACCACCATGAGCAAGAAGTAAGTTATGGGCAACAATATAGGGCTCGGTGGCAGAGTTACCGGCAGTACAATTTCCGACATAAATAGAACATCGTCCTCAAGGGCGGAGCCACCTTATGCATTGGGGGGGCCATGGCCCCTCCAATTTTTTTTAAAACCTCTCTAATTATAAGTAAAATTAGTCTAAAATCATTTTGAGTTAAGAGCTAGCCCCCACAAGATTAAAAGATTGGCCCCCCCTCCTACACAGCACTCATAAAATTCTCCCCACCCCAAATCCCAACTGTGCAATGGTAAAAAATAACTCCTCTTGTCTTTCCCATTCTTCTCTAAAGCATAATAGCCACGTCCATATTTTTCTAGTTTTTAATTATTCAATTTTTGTGAAAGGATAATACTGAGGAGTAGTACTTTAGATTACTTGATTAAACTCATATGTATTGAATTTCAGTGTCCTTAAAAATAATATTATTGTTTGTATTTTATTGGACATGTTAAATATGTGCTTGAATTTAATTAAAGAACGTAATGTATTACATTTGGGACATTGTACTTAAGTTTTACACTTTCTCAAAACTATTACAATATCTCCTTCCACTTTACAATTCCACAAAAGACTCTTCTCATCACTTGGCGTTCTCTCTTCAGTTTCTCTACATTAATTCTTCCATAGGATGCTCTTACGTAATCACATTTTCATTAGTTTCTCCCACTTCCTTGACAAAGAGTTTTCTTATTTAAAGCTAATCAAATATTGAGAAATACCAACTTTTTTTTTCTTCTTCTTCTTCTGCAGTTTTGTTGTATACTTATATTTGATTTCTATGAATGTTATGGACTTATGGATTTTCAAAAAAATAGGAGAAACTCAAGAAAAAAAAAAGACTTAAGATGCTTAATTGGTCGATTAACTTGTTAGTATTTTGATTTTTGAGTGCTATAGAATTACACCGACAAAAAAATTCTATCAACAAGCTTGTGTTATAAATATACTGTACTTTGAGTTTTTCATTGAATCAAAATGATAGTTTTACGTTGGCCCTTTCAAGCAAAAATTCATGGCTACGCCCCTGATCGTCCTGGTGCAAAAATACCAAAGGTGTACCCATTGATGCAGATAGCCCATTTGGTTCGTTCATTGTGACTCATAGCTTAACTTGATCCCCAAATGTTTTGAAGCAAAAATCCACATAATCTAGATAATCCTTCCTATTCATATACAACCAAACAGTTAATTATTATTTGTGGCACAATGTTTTAAGCATTGGAAGGTCTATATTTTGTTCAATTGCTAATACTTACACTATCTTAGGGCTTAAAATTCCACCATACTCATCTTCAAGTGCTTGTGAAGTGTCAAAATGGAACAAAGTCACTAGCGGCTTGATACCTGCCCACAATGTGAAACTGAAGTTTGGAGAGAACATTTATGCAAAAATGCTAAAAATATCAATTTTTATGGTTTTAGAATTTAGACCATTCTAATAAAACTACTAAAATATATTCCATTTTTTTTTTTTAACTTGTGTTTGAAAAATCTTTTTTTTATATATGTAACAGTTCATAAAATCATTTGCGTACATCTTTCTTATTGTGGAGCTAATTATCACTATACTAATGGTTTTGCCCATGTATGTTTGACATTACAAAAATTATAGCTGATGAAAATAAAATGAAGTATAATTTCACCATTCGACAGGAGCTTGTGGATCGATGAGGTGGTAGAATTTAACACCTTGTGGTTTCACTCCCCCCCTTATTTTTCCCTCTGTAAACAAAATTGAAATGATTCAACAACAATATCAACTAGTGGGTTTTCTAAATGAACCAACATCAACTCATTGCTGATCCACCATTTTGATCTTCAAATTAGATACTTAATTATTAGGTAGAGACTTATAATTATAAATGATGAGAATTGGTTCAAGTGAGGAATCTTACTAGGTAATTAATATTCTTGACCATGAAATTGAGAATCTGAAAGAGTCCAATCCAATTCTTTTCATCAGTTTTATGTCCCCCTATATCATTTTGTAATTATTAAAACAAATAATAACATTAAACATTTCCATTGTTACCTTATAACGATGATAAAAGTCACCAGCTACATCTACATTGTTACCATCCGCAATTTTTTCTGTAAATTTCACAAAAGATTAACAAGAGAGGAATTGATATTCAAGGATGAAAAAATTAATCGGTTTGATTTTCATTGTACAGTTAATTAGTTATAAAATTAAGGGTTCTCATTCAATACAAATATTTATTTGGTAGTATAAAAAAATCCAATTACTAGCTTGAGTTTTTTTTTTTTTTGTAGGAGAAATTCAAATTGGTGTACCAAAAATGAGAAAGCCTAAATATATACATAGCCAGTTGAAGTGCGATAGGATTGCATCACGATGCCTAAATATTTTGTGTTATTAATTACACATTATTTCATATGTAATATTAAAAAAATTTAGTCTTAAACATGCTTCCTATTAGTTTACTATATGGTATTTTCTTTTTCTTCTTCTTGTTTTTTAATTCAAAATTAATCCAATTATTAAGATATTTTTCTGATTGAAATTCTAGTATCAAAAGTTTAAAATACTGTTCAATTAAATTTTATCACCAAATATTCTAAAGGAAATTTACTTTTAAACTAATAGTGAAATTCATGTTGAAAAATATGTTGTCAATTAACTCGCATGCACAGACATGATGCTAATTAACTACAGCATTTTGCGATTAAAAATGTCACATTCGGTCAAACAATTAAAAATCATATAGCATATGAAATATAATTTTGTTATATTCAACATATTATACCTTCCTCTCGAATAAGAATTGATTCTATAATGTACAACCCATGATGGATCCATCTTTATATGAAATGAGAGCATTCAAATGTACTGAATAATTTCACTCTATTCTCTCGACTGTTCAATTACCTATTATTTTTTTAATGCAACTAGCTGACATAACTAGTCATATATCTGATTCTCAAAAAAAAAAAAAACTAGTCATATATCCTCATGTCAATTGGGTGCAATTATTTTTCTTGCCATCTTTTTCCTTGGACAAAATGTTAGTGACAGTGCATAGTTTTATTTTATGTTTATCGCTTTCAATAATCGCTATCACATTAGTTAAAGGTGCAAATTTTCTTGACAACTTTGTCACAGCTTTCTGGATATATACTTTTACTTCATATAGTGCCAATAATTACTTCTTTATTTTTTTTAGGCCCAATTATATTTTGATAGTGGAAACTTGAGGTGCAAAATAAACCTGGAAACAAATAAGCTAGTTTCTCATGTCAGAAGTTTTTGACATTATTCACGAGTACTTTTACAGGATAAGATAAGCAAATGAAAGAAAAAAATTAAAGGGAAACAAAATCATGCTCAATTTTGCATCTAAAATTGGTAAATCATATATATATATATATATATATATATATATATATATATATATATATATATATTTATATATATATATATTTATATTTATATTTATATTGTAAGTGCACAATTTGTACCCGGACCTAAAAATAAGTGATGGACTCAGGCTCAAAGAGCCTTATACAATGAAATTTGTAGAATATGGGTTTGAAACCTAGGTTTGGGATGTTGGAAGTTGATCAACAGGCTAGAATGCTGCAATCTATGCAAGTAATAGATGGACGTAACAAAAAAAACCTCCTCAGACGTAAGCCGAAGACAATTTGTATAGTATTTCTTTTTCTAAGCAAAATATTACAATTTTTTAGTTTTCAACCAAGAAGAAGAAGATCCCCCTCTTCTTTCCTCTCTTGTCTTCTTATATCCTTCCTCTTCTTCCCTGTTTCATCCAAATGTAACACAAATCTTCCTCTCATATACTTGTTCCATCCATCACCTTCTTAAAGTCTTCAAATAATAGCTGGAAGGCTGAATTCTACTGTTCCAAGGTCATTTCTCCATTAATGCAGCCAGGGAGGTAGATGCAGGGCCTTTAATGCGGTGGTAGCAGCTTTTTCCTCAGATATTTCTCACACGTTCTTGCTTCTAAAGGGTGCTTAGATCACACCTTTACCCAACAGATCTTCCAGAATTCTGCCTCTAAACCGTTTAGCAAGTCTCAGGGCCTTTGCTGGGCTTGTCCGAAGAGATACTCCTCCTCGGACAACTCCTCGGACCTCTATAATGCGGACTGACTTGTGGGCCTAGAGATCCTAATTGAACAGACTTGTACCAACTAACCAAGCTCAAAGCGCAAACGTTTATTCAATCACTTTTACCCCCCACATGTATGTATGTATGTATGTATATAAAAGCTGTTAAAAATAGAAAGACCTGGATATTCCTGCGTGAAAGTGTCCCATATACTAGGGCCCCTAACATCAATATGTGCTGCTCCTTCAGACTGGCACAAAGACAAAAATAAATATTTTTTTTAATTAATATTGTGTACATGATTTTTTTTTTAAAGTTCTTATTGGCTTGATAAAAGTAAATACATGCTAGTATAGTTTAGTGGCATTATCTAGTTCTCTCATGAAAGAGAATCTAGCTAGCTAGTTAGGTTTGAATCTTCCATTTCCTAGTGTTTGTAAGAAAAAGGAAAAACAAAAGCTTAAAAAACAAAAAAAATGAAAGTAAGTAGTCTATAGTGCCATTCATGTATGTACCTGATAAGCAGCTGAACCAGCTCCAAATATAAAACCATTAGGAAAACAGGTGCTATTTAATGGTTTTGAATGACTTGGTTTTGCACCTTCAGTGTAAGCAGACAAGCAGGCCAAGCCTAAGAAGCAGAGGAGGAAAGGACCTTGGATTGCCATGGCTAAATTTTTTGCGCAAACCTTCCAACAAACTCACTAATATATAATATTATAGGAGGAAAGAGTTAATTAATTAAATATTATGTTTATAATATTGAATTTTTTTAATGCAATTTGGCCATTGTAACAATTATTATGTTTACTAAATAGTTTGAGCACTCCCTTTACTTTATGTTAAATAAAGAATTTAGGAGGAAAAAAAGGGGAGAGAGAGAGAGAGAGAGAGAGAGCAAACACATGATTAACTTATGTTTGTCACCTTCAGTTTTCTCACCAATATCTAAAGTTAGCTAAGGAAATCTTTATCTTCTCAAAAATAAATAAATAAATAAGCTAAAGAAATCTTTAGACCAAAAACAGATCTTTAGGCCAAAAACAGTTAAAGAATGATTAATTTTTATTATTATAAAGAAATCTTTTTTATTATTATAAAAAGTTAAAAACATATCTTTTGTTTCTTTTATTTATTAAACTTTTCTTCGGATATTTAAATAGTATTCTTTTCATTTTTTAATTTTATGAATCCAATCCCTTGCATCCTATTTCGAGGGTTTCACAGTCATGGTGATCATACCATTCACATATGAGTAACAATAATTTAAAGATCAATAGCTATGTTATCAATAAATTGTTTAAATTGTAAGTTTTTGTAGTTTAAAATTATGCATAAAATATAATCTTATAGATCATATAGTAAATTGTTTAAATTGTAAGTTTTTGTAGTTTAAAATTATGCATAAAATATAATCTTATAGATCATATAGTCAATAATATTTGATTGGCATAAAATTTGACACATGTATTAAGAGCATAAAGAACATGCAATCTAATGGCTAGATTTTTTAAATATATAGTAATGTTAATGATATTAAGTAAAGTTATAGCATTAAGCTACAACCAATTATGTAATTAAACTTTATCTCTAAAGCCAACAAAAAAGAAGTACACCGCAAAAGTAGAAGAAGTCAACAAATAATTAAAAACCTTGATGATTTTATATATAATTATAGATATATTTTCGACATTCTTTTTTAGGAATTGTGGTTATTACTTCTTTTAAGAGAATATAGGTTTTTCTTACTTATATTTATAAAATGCCCATTGCCTATTTGATTTTGAGTTTTGTTACTTGAAAACCAAATTGTTTTGCCTAGGTATTTATATATCCAAACTATTATTTTGATTTCCAAATTATATGTAAGAGTTTAATTTTGTTTTTAAACTATCAATAATAAGATTTATAGTGTTTAAAATTTTGAAAAGGGTTTAGTGTTACCCATGCCTCCGCTTGTCATCAGAGTTACAGATTGATTACATTGTGTGTGTAATAAAATGAAATAACCAAGAGTGCATAGAATGATAATCTTACAAGATTTTTAAGGAATTAGCAAAAATTCAAAAACAAATGTTGATAGTGTTAAACTTAGGCATGAATGTTTCATATGTATCTTATTGTGATTAATCTTAAGTGCAACCTTATTCACGCAATGAATTACATGCTAGACTGCTAATCTTAATAAATAAATAATCAAGTTAATTACAAGTTGCACCACTCTATTTATGAAATATTTTTACGGTCCTATTTTAGATATTAATCAACTCAAGACTTGTGATTAATACTAACACAAGTAAAGCTTGCATCCAACTTTAATTTTATACTGATTATACATTGGTGTAACCTTGAATTTCCCTAGCTAATTACTAGATTATATATATATATGGGTTCGGTTAATGTATATTATAAAGTCATGCATTAGTCATCCATTTTAGAAAAAATTTTATGAAAAATTAAAAAAAAAAATTGTCCAATCAATTAGTTACTTTTTCTTTTTCTTTTTTATAATTTTTTTTTTTTAAATGGTTAACTAACATATGCCTTTAGGGCATACGTTAGTAAAACCATATATATATATATACATATGAAATGTGTGAATAATGCCTAGTGCCTACCATCAAATTTTCATGGCCTAATAACCTTTAGATCAAATTTGCATCTTTCGATGTCTTCAAGGTAGTTGTTTAGTGTTTAAATCTTTAAACTTCTTTAAAATTTTTATTAAAAAAACATAGAATTTCATAATGCATAAATTGTTAATTCTTAAATCAAAAGTTGTGTCATATGGATCTATTTTAGTGGGCCCACACTCAACATTTTTGCTTTCGAGCTATTTGCCTCTTCAACTTCCTTACTTTCCACTTTCTCAAAAAAAAATCCTTACTTTTTACAACAAATTAATTATTTTTTTAATGAGTGAATTTTGGCCCTAGGAAGAGCCAAAGTAGAAAAGTTGGACTAAGGATCCGTTTGGATACCGCTTATTTTGCTGTAAACTGAAAATATTGTAACAAAATAATTTTTTAATGTGTGAATAGTATCGTGGGACCAATTTTTAAAGTTTTTGTTTCTGAATAAAGTACTTGTGAGTCCTGTGAACAGTTTACAGGACCCACTGAATAGTGCATAATGACATGAAAACTGACTTCTCCAAAAAAAAAAAAAACGCAAACGCACAAACGCAGCACCTCCAAACGGGTACTAATAATCTCTGTCATATTAGGCATAATTTTCAATTGATGATACTACTTTTTTCAGATTTTTTTTTTTTTTTTTCAAATTTAGAATAGGGGAGGGATGAACTTTGGATGTTCGTGTTTTCATGACAACATTGACAAGGCTATCCTTAGACTTTCAACTAATGGTTTATTGCTTATTGAAATATCACTTTTCTAATAAATGTGTTCCACGTTTTTTCTTTTTTTAAGAATCAATGTGTTACACCTTAATTACTATAAAACTCATTAAAGAGGCTCCCAAATTAAGTCTTGACCTACGATATTTTTAAAGAGAAAATCACTAAAAAAAAATTTAAAATTTTTTTTATGGAGTCGGTCGAATTTGAAGGATATATTATTATTTAAGTAGAATGGTACGTAGCTAGAGCAAGTGACATGAAAAGAATGGTCATAAAAAATATATATAAAAACAAAAAAAAGCATAATAATTAGTAATAGTATGACATGATTTTTTTTGGCTGAATAATGATATGACATGATTGACATGTGGGATCGAACGCATTTAAATTCAGGCTACAGATGCTATATATTATTCGCATTATATCTTGTCCTTGTATGTTTATTTTTTAAACACAGAAAAGTGTAAATAATATGCAGCTTAAAGATGTCACTTACAATAAACAACCCGAATAGGATGTCACTTTTTATGGGCACGTTCCACATGCTGTGGACCAGATTTAATCTGATGAGCTACTGTTTCGAGAAGGAATCCTAAGAATTGCTTTATTGATTTTCCTTGAGACCAATCACCGCAAGTCCTAATTAGAATCACATTGATAAGAAGGGTTCGGTTAATATATGCTCTAATCATTCATTTTAAGAAAATTTTATGAAAAATATGACAAAATAGTTAATAATTTTTTAATTCTTTCATAAAAAGTTTCTTAAAATAGTTTACTAATGTATGCCTAGGGCTGTAAACGAACCAAGCCATTCATGAACAACTCGAGCTCGGCTCAATAAAATACTCGTTCATTTTCATTTGTTTACAAATAAGCCAAGCTTAAGCTTTAATTTTAGGCTTGTTTGATAAACAAGCCGAGCTCAAGCAAAAAAATTGTTCATGAACAAGCTCGTAAACAATAGTACTCGATACAAAACATACCGAGCTTAGCCACATTTATAACTTGATATATGTTTACTAATTAAACTTATTATTATGACATTACACATGTTTTAGAATATTAATTTATAGCTTGTTTATTCATATATGTTTTGGAATGTTAATTTATCTAGATTTGTAAAGATTATAGTTGCACGAATGGCAAATGTGGATGTAAAAATTGTATTTTGAACAATTACTCAAATTAGAAACAATGAATGATGATGGATGGATTTAATTATGTAAAGTTGTAATTTAAACAATTTCTAATCACAAGTGTTAGAAGCATGATAAAATGAATGTATTATTATTATTATTATTATTATTATATTTGTCTACTTGATTTTTGGTGATATAAGCATTTGATGATGCAATTTTTTTGGATCCCAAGCTAAAAACCTTGACTTGAGCTCAAGTTTGAGCTTGATATTAAGCACGAGCTTGGCTTGACTAATTAATCAAGCCAAGCCAAGCCGAACTCAAGCTTTTTGACACTCTCACAAGCTCGAATTCAAACATTATTTTTAGACTTGTCTCAAGCTTAAGCCAAGCTTAACATTTGATTTTTATTGACGAGCCAAACTCAAACTCACACTACTCGACAAAACTTGGCTCATTTACAGCCTATTATGCCCTAAGGGCATATGTTAGTAAATCCCTTATAAAAAATAATGTTGGGTTCTAAAACTTTAGATTTAAATGTATTAGAACTTCATTTTGTAATGTTGGCAAACCATGATCAAAACATTTAGTCTTGTTTAAGACTCGATCGATCGAAACTCGTGCAGATTGTTTTTCTGCAGAATTTTCCAACTCAGCCCAAGCCCGGTTTCACGTGTAGGGTTTTATGTTTTGCCCTAGGTATAAAAGGGAAAACCCTAGCCACGTTTTAAAGGTTGTTGCAATTGTTGTTTATGTTGTGTATGTGAATCTCTTGTGAGATTTAGAGGTGTTTGCCTTCACATATACTTAGGGTTATCAAGAATCAAGATTATGTCAAGAACTTTATGATTATTCAGTTACTGCATTAAGAGCTTAAAGATACACAAGCGGAAGTGTTTGTACTTGCTGAGAATCTAAGAAAGAAGTACTCCATGGACTCGGAGCTGTCACGTGGTCGTGGTAGTAAGTTTCCTACTCGAGGTATGTAACAATAGGATGTTAGTGGTCTAAGTCGCTATTGTGTAAACTTTAATTCTTTCATAGTGGATTTGTTTTATCTCGGGGATAGCTAGGTTAAATCCTCTCCAGGTTTTTTACCGGTTTGGTTTTCCTAGGTTATTATATCGTTGTATTATTTATTTTTCGCACTATTTTAATGATATGATTTATATGTATTGACCTAGATCTGCATAATTAACCTAAGTTAATCACTTGACTAAATAACTAGGTTAATCTACTTGTGTTTAAGGGATCTAAAAACATACAAGTAGTATCAGAGCGGGTTAGCTCTTGTGTTTAGATCATTTGATCTAGAAGTTGATCCTTAACCCCTGTTGTCATGAAACACAGTCACTCTCTTATGATCCCACCTTACTTTGATGGAAACAACTATGCCTACTGGAAAGTAAGGATGAAAGCATTCCTGAAATCCATTAATGATAGAGTCTGGAATTTCATTGAGTACGGATGGAAGAAGCCCACTACTCCAGTTAGTGAGTGGCAAACTTCTTAGAAAGAAACAGCCACTTTTAATAGCAAAGTTATGAATGCTATTTTCAATGCTGTTTCTATGGAGGAATTCAAGATAATTTCAAATGTTGAGGTTGCTCATACTGCTTGGAATATTCTCCAAACTGTGCATGAAGACACAAAGGCAATTAAAATCAATAAGTTGCAGTAGTTAACAATTAGATTTGAAAGCATTAAGATGTCAGATAATGAAAGTTTTGATGAATTCTATGCTAAGCTTAATGATATTGTTAATTTTGCTTATAATTTGGGTGAAATCTATGATGAGCCTAAAATTGTTAGGAAGATACTTAGATATTTGACTGAGGAATTTAGATCCAAAATAACTGTCATCACTGAAAGCAAGGATGTGGACTCCATCCCTGTTGATGAACTTGTAGGGTCTCTTCAATCCAATGAGTTGGACCTACCTAAGACAAGCAAATCCAAATCATTGGCTCTTAATTCTGTTGATAATGTTGATGTAAATGGATTTGATGATAAAATCTTTGCTACAAAGATTGCCTATCTTGCCAAGAATTTTAGAAACTTTCTTAGGAACAATAACAGAAGGGCAAGAGGTAAAAACAATGTTGAGCCTAGAAATTTTAAGAGGAATGATCCCACTAAGGTGAATAACACTGAAAAATCCAAAGAGAAAGTAGGTCAACCTTCTAATAATTCTGTAGGTCAACCTTCTAATAATTCTATGGGTCAACAATGTTTTGGTTGTCAAGGGTACAGTCATGTGAAATCTAAATGTTCAACATTCTTGAGATCTAAGGGTAAGGCTATGGCTATAACCCTTAATGTTGATAAAGTTTCTGACAACGAGTCTGGTAGTGATGAGGATGGAAACTTCGTTGCTTTCACTGCTACTGCTGTAGTTGATGAAAGTGTTGCTGCTGAGAAGAACCCTTATGATGGGGAACTCTCTGAAGATGCAGATTTGCAAGAAGCCTATAATAAACTTTGCAAAGTTGCTGCAAAGGATGCTATGAGTGTTAATTTAGGCTTAAAGAAAATTGCATCTCTTGACTTAATAAGAAAAATATGCTTGTGAAACTGTTTGATTCTAATGAATTGTTAAATAATGTAAAGACTGAGAACATGTTTTTGCTTGATAAAGTTAAGAATTTGGAACTTGAACTGTCTACTGCTAGAGAACAAACTAATAGGTCTGCAAGCTCTAAACTTGAGCACATGCTGAGTGTTCAAAAGTCTCCCTCAGAAAAAACTGGTTTAGGTTCTGTAGAAAGCATCTCTGAGCTTGAAACTCATTCTACAAACTTTGTTTCTTCTTCTAAGCCCCCTGTAAGTGAGGTTGTCAAATCTGTAGAAGTTACACCTCCTAGGAAAATTAGGGTTGATCTTCAAGAATCTAAATCTAAGACTCATAATCCTCTTAAAGGCAAGTTGCATGATAGACCTACATGGGTTTGTCATTTTTGTGTAAAGTTTGGGCACATTCATCCAAACTGTTTCAAGTTGCTAGCTGCTAAGCAAGCAAATAAGCCAAAAGTACATGTGTCTCAAGCACATGATCCTATGGTACTTATTGGTGAGTTGGTAAAGGCTTTAAACCTTTATTCCAATCCTGGAGTTGCTCATCATTCTAATCAGAATAATAACTCCAATGCTAGAGCTGCATCTAAAAAGGTTCAATCTAATTGAGTCTTTTTGACATGGTCCTTGTACTTCTTTACTCTTTTCTTTGTGACCATTCTTCTTTTGTTGTTTTGGTTTTTTTTTTCTAGAATTTGCATTGCATAACATTCATGCATTTCATTCTAGGATTGTCTTTGTTATTTCTTTTCAAAATATATATATATATATATATATATAAAAAAAAAGGAAAGCGAAATGTGTTTTGTATTTTTTTTTTATTTGAAATCAAGGTTGGCCAATTTATATTTACTTAACATGTCTATATACCTTATTTAGCTTGGTCGAGCTTATTTATTGCACTTTACTAGTTTGAACTTTGTGGTGCATGTTGTGTGGGAAGATGTTTATAGTTCTTGATCACATGATCTTGATTTTGAAATCACATGTTTTTGATTGTCGGACTTGAACTTGTTGAGAAAGGCATAAATAACCATCTCACCATTGTTTACTAGCCAATCATGAACACCTTAGTGCATATCTTAAGATTTTGTGCTCGAGAAAGTGTAGCACATGCACAAAAAGAACATAAGGTATAGCCTCAATTTAAATGCTAAAATTGGTGTGTACATTATTGGACTATTATTAACTCAATCAAATAAAATTGGTGTGTACATTATCTTGGCTATTTTAATAAGTTTCAAATCAAATAAAATTGGTGTGTAGATTATGAGGCAAATTCAAGAAACTTACATGATTGCAAGCTTTTAGTCTAGGAGATGTGGGAGTTATATGATGCAACTAGTTCAGGGATAGTCTCTTTTAAATTTATATGATGAATTTTGTAGAAATTGTGATTGATTACTAACTACTTTTCACCTCACATGTATCTCAAGCTTTTGCTAGTTGGACACACTTCACAAGTTACTCTTTGCTAAACTTGGCACATGTTATTTTGTTTGATCTTGTTGTGGCCATCCAAGATTGAAAGAACCTTGATTTTAATGCAAAATGTGTTTAAAGAGTTTTTGAGGAAAATTTGATTGAAAATCTTACTTTTGGATAATGAGGATTAAATTTAAGGGTTTTTGAAAAAAATTTCATCTTATACTCATGCATTTTATTCATAAAATACTTTGTTTTGAGAAGTTTCTGCATTAAAATGCTCTATTCTTCAAAAATTTGTTTTTTTCCAGTTTTTCGATCAATCGAGTGTGTTTTTCGATCAATCGAAAATGCATTTAAAATTTTGGTTTGAATCTGTCTATTTCGATCGATGCTCGATTGTTGCTGGATCATCGAATGTAATTTTCGATCGATCGAACCTGCTTTTCAATCAATCGAAAATCGTTTAGAAGGTTTTTTAAAAACTTTAGCTTTGCACGTGTTCTTCACTTTTTCAAAACTTTCAAAACCTTTTCTCTCTCTCTCTCTCTCTTCGATCGATCCAGATTCAAAGTTAATTTTTTGTAGTTTTCCCTCCAACTTTTTTGTCTTCTAAGGCTGGTAAGACTCTTTTGCCCCTCCTTTTTCATTTATTTTCATGTTTCATGCATTTTTTTCATCATTTTGGAGAGAATTTCGAACCTATAAAAATTGAGGTTTTTGGTGTTTTCAATCAATTCTTTCAAAATTGATCATTGGGTTTTTGTTATGGGATGTTGTTAAACTAATCTTTGTGGTTTAATTTGATCAATTTGTTGAATTGGAAAAACTTGAATTTTCTAGGGCTTGAAACTACCCGAATTGGTAATTTTGTTCAATTGAGCATAAATTGATGAAATTGGCTTGTTTGCTTGATTGATTTGGTCATTATATTCTGGTATCTATCTTGTATAATGATCAATTGATCAATTTGTTGTTGTTTGTTTTAAAGTGGGTTTTCAAAATTTTGGGTTTTTGATATAAACTCTATGCTCAAGCCAATTTTGTGATTTTAAAGTGAAATTGATCTTATTCTCACTACATTAGAGCATGCATGATGTGCTGATATTGTTCATGCATCATATAGAATTTTATTTTTCTATATTTTTTTGTGCTAACTTGCAGTCTGCCCTTGGTTTTTTGTTTTTCTTCTTTCTCTCTGTCTCTTTTGTGTCTATCCTTTTTGTTAGGTTCTAAGACCTTAGGGACTAATGTATTAGAACTTCAATATATATTATGTTAGCAAACCATGATCAAAACATTTAGTCTAGGTTTAGACTTGCTCAAAGTTTGGTTTAATGTAAGTTTGGAATCGAGTAGTTGCATAAAATTACTGTTCTATTTCTACACGGCTCGATCAATCAAGAATAGACTCGATCGATCGAGAATCATGCATCAGGAATTTTCTGCAGAATTTTAAGTTGGCCCAAACACAGTTCAAGCCCATTTAGGATTAGGGTTTCAGATCTACTTCTCCCACTATATAAAGGAAACCCTAAGCACGTTTTTAAGGACTTCTAAGAGAGAGAAGAGTATGCCTCTTTTTGTATCTAGGGTTTGTACCCAAAAACTCTCTAGAGTCTTTATTGCTCATATTGCTGTTTGTGTGAATCTCTTGTGAGATCAGAGAGGTGCTTGCCTTCACACAAGCTTAGGATTATCAAGAAGGAGATTACTTCAAGAACTTGATGATCATTCAGTTACTGTCATAAGAGCTTAAAGATACACAAGCGGGAGTGCTTGTACTTGCTGGAGAATCCAAGAAAGAAGGAGTTAATGTCTCAGAGCTTGCATGTGGTCGTGTCAGTAAGTTCTACTGGTGGGTAGCAATAGGATGTTAGTGATCTAAGTCGCTATTGTACAACTTCGATTCTTTCATAGTGGATTCAGGTTTACCTTGAGGATAGCTAGGTTAAATCCTCCCCATGTTTTTTTCCTGGGTCATTATATCTTTGTGTTTTTTATATTCCGCACTTTACATTGATATGATTATATGATTGTGTTAACCTAGATCTAGAATTTGGACTAAGTAATAACTTGGCTTATTAATTAGGTTAATCCAATTGTGGTTTAAGGGGTCTAAACAAACTCTACAAGTGGTATCAGAGTAGGTAGCTCTTCTGTTGTAGATCTTTTAATCTCTGAGTTGATCCTTGACCCTTGTTATCATGGATAATTTAAAGTGTCTTTCCGCTCATGTTTGTGATGATTTGAATAAAAAGGATACTGTTGTTTCTGTTGATTTTTTTGATGCTTTTGAAACTCTTCGTAAGGAATTATCTAAATCTTTGAAAATTGCTAAGAAATTTAAGGAAGAGTTAAAATTGGCTAATATTGAAAAAGAGGAATTGGTTGCTAAATTAGATGAATCTAATAAAAATAATAAATTTTTGAGAAATCAAATTTCCTCTCAAGATGAGAAGATGAAAAACTTAGAATAAGAGTTAGTTAAATCTAAAGCTAAAATTGAAAATTTGACTTGTACCAAGCTTGCTGTTAATAACAGAAGTGTTTCTGTTTCTCTTAAGCCTAAAACTGAGAAAGTTTATATCCTTCATTTTAAGAGGAATAACAAAGAAAATGCTTATTTTGTCAGGTTAGACAAAGGTAAAAACTTTGATGTAGACGCTGAAGTTTCTAAACCTACTGCTTGTGTGCATAAAAAATCTGTTTTTGTGCCTAGCTGTCACCTTTGTGGTGTTGTTGGTCATATTAGACCAAACTGTTCTTTGTTGAGGCAAAAACCAAAATCTGAGACTAGATTTGTGGTTAGGAATACTGATATTCCTAAATCTGTTCCTATTTGTCACTTTTGTGGTGTCTTCGGTCACATTCGTTCTAATTGTCATAAATTGAAATTTAAACATGCTGTGTTTCAATTTAGGATATGTGATGATATTTCTCCTACCATAAGTCCAGATAAATTTTTTCATATGCTTTTGAAAAATTTAAGCTTGTTGGCTTGTGAAAGGAAATTGCAAGATTTCAGTCTTTCTCAGAAGATTGATGTAATCCCTCAAATACACTCTGCTTCACATGGATTTTCACCTACAAAGCCGAAGACTTGTGCTATATGAGTGAGAAAAGATTCTCTAAGGTGAGTGTTGTTTACTTGTCCAAGATTTAATTCTTTCAATTAATTGTGGACATGTTTTCTTTTAGTTTTTGGTTGTTTTATTTTCTTAGATTGTTTTGACTATTTAAAAATCCAAAAACATTGCAAAATTTTCAAAAAGACAAAAATATTTTATTTTGTGTCTAGTTTTATTTTTCTTGAAGATTACATGAATTATAATATTTCTCTCTTGATTTAGAACATGCTTGACATTGTGGAGAAACTTGAATAGTATGTGTTATATAAGTGCTAAGCTATTTCTGATTTTGTGAGTATGTACTAGTTTGTACATGAACTCAAGGGTTAATTAAGAAATTGATATTTCTTGTTTGTGTACCTTCTATAGCTTAGTTAAGTATTGTCATGCATTGCATTTGCATTTTTAATCATTTAGCATAATGTGTGCTTTTTTTTTTTTGTCATAAATTTTTTTAAACCAAAAAGATTTTTGTGTTTTGTATTACATATCATGGATTTGTAATCAAAGTTGGTCATAGTATCTTTACAAAACATGCTTGTGTACCTTGTTTAGCTTGGATAAACTTATTTATTGCACTTTACTAGTTTGAGCTTTGTAGTGCATGTTGTGTGGGAAGATGTTTATAGTTTTTGATCATTTTGTCTTGATCTTGAAGTCACATGCCTTTGATTGTCAGACTTGAACTTATTGAAAAAGGCATAAATAACCATCTCACCACTGTTTATTAGCTAATCATGAACACCTTCGTGCATAACGTATGATTTTGTGTTCGAGAAAGTTTAGCACATGCACAAAAAGAACATAAAGTGTAGTCTCGGTTTAAATGTTAAAATTAGTGTGTACATTATTGGACTATAATTAAATCAATCAAATAAAATTGGTGTATACATTATCCCGGCTATTTTTAATAAGTTTCAGAACAATTAAAATTTGTGTGTATATTATGAGGCAAATCAAGAAATTTACATGATTGCAAGCTTATGATCTAGGAGATGTGGGAGTTATATGATGTAACTCTTTAAGTGATAGTCTCTTTCAAATTCTGTGTGATGAATTTTGGAGACTTTGTGGTTGATTTCTATTCACATATCACCTCACATGTATCTCAAGTTTTTTGCTTATTGCACACACTACACAAGTTACTCTTTGTTAAACTTGATACATGAGATTGTGTGTGAATTTGGTTTGGCCATCCAAGATTATGTGTTCTATGGTGTTTGATGCAAAATATGGTTAAGAGTTTGAAAATCTTTGTTTTTAAAGATCTGGCTTGAATTCATGTGTTTTTGAAAAACTTTTAATCTCATACTCATGCATTTCATTCATGAAATATTGTGCTTTGAGGAGTTTCTACATTAAATTGCTCAGTTTTTCAAAATTTTAATTTTTCCAGATTTTCGATCAATCGAATCTGTTGCTCTACTGATCGAAATTGCGATAAAAATTTTGGTTAGCTTTTGCTTGACTCAATTGGTATTCGATCGATGCTCGATCGATCAAAACTGAAAAATTTTCAGTTTTTAAATTTTTGACCAAACTATTTTTTTTATTGCATTGATTTTTGTATCCATCTTGCAGTTTTGCAGTCATATCTCTCATTGTTTTTACACATAACATGCATACACTTTGCTAAATTGGGTACTCAATTTGATTTAAAAATTGATTGATTAATTTTTGAGTCATTTGTACTTTCTAGTATATGCTATTTTTATGAGTGAACTATAGACAATATTTTTTCTTAAGAGATATGATGGATAATCTATGTGCAAATATTTTCTCTACTCATGCAACTGTTTATGGGTCACATAGTGTCAAGTTTGCATTTATTGAAAGAGAGAATATTTTTCTTCATGTGTATCCTCAACTTAATTTTTAAGTTTGATTTGTGTTTTTTTTCCCCCCACCTCCTAAATTTTTCCCAAAACTGTTTTTCCCAAAACTTTTTTTGTTTTTCCTATTTTTATAAGGGGAGAAAAGTTTTTTTTAAACCTTTGTTGTTCATAAGGGGAGTTGTTGCTCTTCATTGGGAGAGTTGTTTCTATTTTCTATAGAGTTATCTTGTTTTGTGTTCCCTTATTTCTCTATTTCCTCTTGTTCTCTGTTGAGTTGTTACTCTTTGTTTCACTACAACAAAAGTGGGCTATGGTGACAAAAACATTTCATCACAATATGTCTCTATTTCGTCACGAATACATATGGTGACGAAATGGTGACGAAACAACAATCGTCACCTAAGCTCCGTCACCTTATGTATTGGTGACAAAAATGTTTCGTCACCAAAAAATAAAAGATAGGTGACGAAATTTTTTCGTCACCAATAAAAAATGATAGGTGATGAAAGTTTTTTGACACCTAATGTTTTCGTCACTAAACCTTACTTTCAGTGACAAAATATTTCGTCACCAAATGTATTTTTTTTTTCTAGTATCAATAGATTAGGTGAAAGAAGTTTTTCGTCACCAATTGTTTTTTTTTTTTTGTAATTTAAATAGATTAGGTGACGCATTATTTCGTCACTAATTTCTGCTTATAGTCAGATATAGTGACGAAAATTATTGTCACCAATTTTATATTTTTATTAATATTCTTTACATTTACTTGCCATTACATCAAACTGTTCATTTCCAACCACATCCATAAGCAAATCATCCATTCATTTTTAATAACATCCATACAATCTAAAAATGCAATAAAGATGTTCACAAAATAATTACAACCATTTATATACAAATGATGTCTTCCAAACTTTATAGAAAATTATTTGAGCTCAAGCGGTCCCACAAAGACTGTCTTTTTGCCACCAATCCCATATCTGCACAAGTATAAAAGAAAATACATCAATAATAAATTAGACTACAAACCTATATCCCTGATAAGATGTACAATAACAAAAAAGAGGCATAATTATTAGTAAGACAATGCAAAAAATGTCCATAGAAAATCCAATAACAAACTAGACAAAATAATCATAATGCAACATCATATGAAGCCAAACTATCAAAGAAAGAAAACCCACAACATTCTCATCAAATAAAGACCAGACCCACATTACAAACCATGGAGAAATCATAAAAGAATGCAGAAAAATCTCAACTTAAAACAAAACAAATAGAGTAAAATCCAAAACAAAAACGCAACCACCATCATAAACACAAAAACCCAACCACCACAATGAACAAAAAATCAAGCCACCACCGTTTACACAAAAGCCAGCCACCACCATCAAACAAAAAACTCAACCACCACCATAAACAAAAAACCCACCACTACCATTAAACAAAAACTATAGTCATCACCATTAACAAAAAAACCCAGCCACTACCATAAACAATAAACCCAGCCATCACAATAAACAAAAAACTTACCACCAACATTAAACTAAAAACTTAGCCACCACTATAAACAAAAAACACACCACCACTATTAAACAAAAAAACAGCCACCACTATTAACACAAAAACCCAACCACTACCATAAACTAAAAACCCATCCATCACAATAAACAAAAAACCCACCGCCAACATTAAACAAAAAACCCAGCCAACATCATAAACATAAAAACCACCTATCCACACAATGAACAAAAAATCCAACCACCACCATAAACAAAAAACCCACCACCACTATTAAATAAAAAACACAATTGTTCTACAGTACCTTAATACATATAAGAGGTTATTATAGCACAATTGTAAAAAATTTTAAAATTGAGATCCGGTAATGCTTGTTTTTGTGTTCTTATACTAAAATATCGCATGTACCATATACAAGCCCCAATACTAATGTTCTTAGGCAAGAAAATAAAACACTAACCAAGGTGTGTTCTAGTTAGTAGATGAGCTCTCCCCACGGCCACAAATGTCACTTTCACCCTTGCTCCTCAAATATTGTATGATGTAATCCATCTTCTCCTCCATCCTAATTTTTGCATCCTGGAGCTCATCTATTTGACCCTCAAGTTGTTGAATATACTGAGTTGAGGAAGATGATATAGGAGTCTTAAGAGATAAGGAAGGTCTCATGCCAAGTCCCTTTACATAGCCAGATCTCGGCTTAAGAACCATCTTAGATATCTCCTCTTCGGTCAATGGCTGTGAATTAGGAGTGCTACAATGCTCATCTTGTACTCTCAACATCTCTTGCTGTCATTTCAAATAATAGAAATCATCAGAAACACATATGTTCTAGTTTTGCAAACATATAGAATAGAAATACATATATTCTGGCTAGTTCTGCAAACTCAAGACATGTACTAATATACATACGTATGTATGTTCGCCATCAGGGTGTACCCACTGTTTTGTCTTTGAATTGAAATGAGTATCATAATAGAGCTGTGCCAAGCTAGGAATATGACCTCCATTTTTCCGTCTCTGATTAGTTTGCTTTCCAATGTTAGAAGACAAGATAATCAATTACAACAAAGTAATATAATAAGCTTTTGAAAAATTGAAACAACACACCTCCTCATCCACCCTAACTGCAAGTGACTTATTTCCACATCTATGAATGTGTTTGCTAACTGTTCCTTCTCCATTTCTATTTGCAGCATTTCTTTTTGAGACTTCCTATAAAGAATAAAGACCAAGAAAATATTAGAGTTTTGACTTAAGTTATATATATAATTTACAATATAAATTTATTTCACCTTTCAAATATGTATAATACAATGAATTTGATAGATCGAATAATCTAGTAAACATGACACCATAATAAGATCTATGTAAAACATTAATCCAATGTATATAGGTAGGTATTATCTGGTGAAAGATGAGAACATACTTCACTTGTAATTAAAATTTTCAAAGTATTAATTACCAGCCAATCTTCATCACTCCACTTTCCATCAATTAATTCAATCCATTTTTCTCGTGTGACATTTTTTGGTGGGTGGTTTCTTGCATACGTGCTTCCTTTATCCTTTACAAGTTTTTTATATTGGGAAAACAACCTGTTGTTGTGGCTGCTCAACAATCTACCACACTTCGTATTTAAAGATTTGTTCACAAGTACAGATTCTCCTTGTAGATCAAATTGATCCTGCAAAGTGAGGTATGTATAACGAAAAAATTATTCCTTGAATATAATATGCACAGTGACAACATCAACAATACACTATAAAATACAGCATAAAGTATAAAGCAATGTAATCAAAACAACAAAATCAAGCGACAAACAACTATAAACATTTAAAGTACCGCCACATTTTGAATGATCGCCTCTTTTTCACTGCTATCAACATTCTTCCAACTATAAGCTTTCGTAGTGGACAAGTTCGTACGCACTTGTACACCAATTTGGCTAGCAAGCTTCCCTGCATGTTCACCAATTGGATCACAAAACTCCGGGGCAATGTGGACCAGTAGCTTCCCATGTTTCTCAACAAGTCCTCGTACTCCTAATCCACGCGTCATGCCACGGGCACGTCTACTAGTCGATGCTATCAAGACATAATATAAATTAAATCAACAAGTGAACTAAATATAATGTGATTACGAAATCAAGTAATGGAACTTAAATATCTCACCAACTGTGGTAGACGGTGTGCCCACAAGTTGTGCCTCTACATTAGTAGAAATTTGGGCAAGAGAATCTCCACGAAGATGTGTGCTCGATGATGGGCCGGTATGTTGGACTGCTGGGGTAGATTCCTCACGCTTATAACGAGCCATCTGTATCATACAAAAGTATATATAGATATCTAAATTCATTACAAGTTAAGATATAAATAAGTTATTTCATCATTTAAAATATCTTCAATCGATGATTTTCTTTGATCATTCCAAGCACAATTTTACAAAGACAAGTTATTTCATCACAATAATACAAAGAGCAAAGTGTCACATGCACGAAATCATATATATATTACCTCATTATTTAAAGAACTAGATGACTCATCATCACCATCATCTTCACCAATAACTGGCACATACTCGTCGTCATCTATCTGAACACTAACTCTTTTTCTTCCTACATTTGCAGATTTAGGCAGCAAAGTTGACAGATACTTCAATCCCAAAGTATTCATTCTCTCTTGGTTTTGCTTGATTCTTTGTGCTCTTTCCATCTCATATTTTGTTAGTTTATTATGAGTGTCTTTGCCCTTTTTGGTCATTTCTGCAACTATAGATTGACATGGAAAATGAAATATAATGTCTATTCATTACAAATTCTTCTCAAGTAAGAAACATAAAACAAAAAGAATCACAATTTAGCACTTGATATATAAATATAGTATATACATATTAAAAATTTATGATCTCATTTTAAACTTGACCTCCCCAAAGAAAAATCCCTAGCTCCGCCGCTACAAAGTTGACATTTCAAAGTATATTTTTTATTTAGTTAAATAATAGTACAAGTTAATGAAATAAATATTAAAAAAATGCTGAATTAACTAATCAGAATTATTATATTCATTTTTTTTAAGTGTCAAGATAAAGCTAAACAAATAAATAGCATAATACACATGACAAAGGCGGAACCTGAACTAAGTAGAGACAAATAGGCCTGATTGTTCCAACCAAAATAGAGAAAAGGGGACCTAGCACTAATATAGATCCCAAAAACAAACAACCGGGCTTTGATACCAAGATCTAAATGGTATAATAATGAAGAATGTTGTAATAAAAATTCTGACCTATTTTATAGCATCTTTAAATCATAGTTATTAGAAAATGACCAACGAACCCCATAAACCAGCTATTTTTTGTTTTTTTATTAAACCAAATAGGCATTTTAACAGGAGAAAACTGACCAAAGCACTAGCTTTTCAAAAAAAAAATAAAGAAAAGAATTAAAATACCAATTGCTTGAACTGGTTTTCTGAAATTTTATGACTTGTCAAAAATGATTTGAACTTGTAGTTGTAAGCTCAAGTTTAAATAATCAAATGCACTGCTATTGAGCTATGGAGAATTTTAGTTAAAATACCATATTCTTTTAATACTTGTCCTGTTGTCCATTACCTTATAAATATGTTTGTAATTCACAAAGGTTTCTACTTCGTCTCTGTTCTTTTAATTGTAAGAATATTATCTCTAACTTTAACATTAATTGTCCCATGACATCATTCCATATAAAAAATAAATATAGAAACCTTGTTTTTCAATGTTTCAATTTTCGAATTAAACAACATCAAAGCTTTTCATCTTGGGATTCACTATGATCTAAGGAGTATAACAAGGGAAAGGACAATTTATTCAATACTTCTGAGCAATCTTCCTTTATTTTGTTGTGGTTGTTGTATGCATGATAGCATGTGTGGCTAAAAGGTGGACACTACATTCATCATTGAGATTGTGTGAAAGGTAAGCCACCGACCACCTGAGCAATACACATCCTAAAAAAAGCTCTTGAATAAGCAAATGATTGAATAAAAAAAGCAATAAATGTCTAAATATCTTACCCCATTTATTACCCTACCTACCCCACAACCCAATCTACACATCTCTGCCTCTCTCTCTTTAACCCTTTCAAGTTCAACATCCTGTCTCTCAAAAGTTTGAAAAACAATGGAGAACTGAGCAACCCTCCTTCTGCTCACTGCCTCATTCTTGATGCCGAATGCAGATAAGTGTGTATTAACTTATTTTTCCCCTTTTGTTTTCTCTCTATCTCACACAAGCACTCTCTCACATCACACCCATACCTCAAAACCTTTCTTTCTCTCTCTATAGTCGGACCCATAACCTCAACTCATATTATTGTGAAATATATCAAGTGCATTACCACACATATTCTTTTAATTATATCAACGTAAAATGTTAGACCCATTTTCTCCAACTTCATTTCATTTACTGAATCTCTTCATGTTACTTATTTTATGTTCAAAATTAGGAGCATTCTCTCTTAATAATATCAAGTTTTGATACTAGATCTTTAATTAATTGGCTATTATACAAAGATCAATGAGTCAAAAATAATACAAAACTGTAGCTCCTAACTCAATTTGCAATGAAATTTCCCAACGTTAATCCTTAATTTAGATGTTTATAGATTTTAATCTTCCTTTCCAACTACATATTCACCGGAATCACTATTAATTGCAATGAATCACTTCAAATACTTTGAAATTTGTTTTGCAATCAGTTTATTTTATTCTACTTCACTCGCTCAAAATCCAAAGCTAAAATTTTGTATTTTTGCTAAGCCTTCTCTAGAAACAAATAAATAAAAATTAATTTTAAGAGAAGCAAAAGATTATACCTGTAAGCCAGAGAAATTCCTCAAACCAATCGGAATGAGAATTGAAATTCCTCAAAGGAAACCCAGTAAAAGAGACTGAACTTCTCCTCCGCTGCACCTCCAATCACAATCTTTGCCTCCTTCTCATCTCACTTTTTTTTTCTCTCTCTTAAAAAAAAACTTTTTTTCGGTTGTGGATAGTTTAAGTTGTTTGCGTGAGAGAAACCAAATTCAAGCCGGATAAGCTTCAAACTTGAGATACGGAATCATGGATGGAGATAAAGTCGGAATTGAAAGGATATGGGAAAATGGAACTGACGAGGAAAAATTGGGAAAATAGTACAACTTTCCCGCCCCCAATTTTTTTCTCAAATAAAACTTCCCGCTGCTAATATCCTGTACCGTGAAATAGAGTTTGTGCGAGAAAAGAAATAAAATAAAACACTAAATAATAGTAGTAATAATAATATAATAATACAATAACAATAACTAATAAGTAATAAGTAATACCTTTTTTTATAATAAAAAAATGACAAGTAATACATTTTTAATAATGATTATCTCTACAATATGATTTATTTACAAAAAAAAAAAAAAAACCAGAATTGAGTTTTTTTTTTCAAACAAAGCTTATAATTTTATTGGAATTTTATAAAACTCTATATTAAATTCACTAATTCAAATCAGTACTTATTTTTTTAATTAAAATTTTATATCATTCACTATATATATATATATATATGGTGTGTAACTCTAAAATAGCACACCAATACCGAGTTATGTCGTTCTTTGGCCAAACTAAAATAACATCCAGTACGAAATTGACTCCCTTAATAAAAGTATTTCATTAACATTTTGGCCAATTCTTTTGTTTTTTAAAAGCCACTATCAGATGCTTAATAATAATTGAATATGTATGTGTGTATTAAAAAAAATTGAATATGTGTAGCTAATAAAAGCAAAATTCAATTTTGATTCTGTACGTACATAAGCTAACATGGCCCAACCTAACGACCCAAGGTCGAGCCCAACTTGGTAGCCCAAGGGACGGAGTACACGAATGGGTCAACCTAGCCTTAAGAAGAGATGAATATGGCCTTCGAAGAAATGTATAATGGCCCAACACAAGCCCATTTGGCTTCTGGACCAGATCCACCCCGTGACAACATAGGACACGAGTCGGCCAATCACGAAATGGATAATTGACACCAAAACCTAGACAACAAATTGTTCTAAGAAGAGACACTTATCAAAAGGGTTGGTCAGTGGGGACCACCAGTCCAATTTCCACGTCATGCCATGTTCAACATAAAACATATAAATAGGTAAAGATGAAACTGGAGTGGGTGGGAGAAAAAGGGACCGGTAGTTGGGAAGGACATAAGCCACACCAACGGAGAGGACACACGACATCTCACCCAAAGGGGAACGTACCAAAGGGACGATACCACAAAAACTCATGCATGCTCACTCACACAAACCCACTTTTACATACAATTTGTTTTGATCTCTAGAGAGTACAATCTAACTTAGGCATTAGAGGGTCTCTTAGGAACCCTAACCCGTGTCTTTACATTGTTTCTTTGGAACAGCTACCAAGGTCTTCTAGCATTACTGATGAGGATCAAACTAGCAAGCTTCGCAACCATAGGCCTTACTAGGATAGGAAATCCATATCCCACTAATCACTAAATTAATTGTGTGCATCCATAGGCCGGTCACGTGCCAGTCTCGGTCGAACTCACCACATATTCTAATTGAATTTTCTCTCATCTTTGGTGTGTGTGTGTGTGTGTATGTGTGTATTACCTAGTTAGTAATTAACCATACATAGTCATGATATATTACATAAATAACATATAAATTTGAATTATTTTTAGTTACACAAAATAAAAATGGCTCATAAATATAAAATCATTCAAACTCTCTTATCCTCTAATTTTATATATAGAGTTAAATATATGATTAGATTTTTTTATTATGGTTTATTTATATTGGATTTATTGTTTTCTACACTAAATTAACTCACTTGGTACAAAATTTAAAAACTTAGACTAGATGGGACATGTGGTGCAAAATTATGTTCTAATTGAAACCTAATTTTTACACTAAATTAAATCACTTAATACAAAATTGTAAAAGCTTAGATTAGAAGGAATACGTGGCGCAAAATTATAATAATTGTTAAAATTTAAAAAATACATATTTTTAATTTTATCAAGTTATGCAAATTGACACTTTTGATGCCTTTAAATATGCTCAATGTTTGAACTCACCGTCGTCGTTGTCATAAGTTGACTGAAATACCTTATAAACCTAAAAAGCAACCAAAATACCCCTGAAACATAAAAGTTGACCAAAATACCCCTACACCTTAAAAATGACCAAAAATGATCAAAAACCATTAAAAATTACCAAAATACTCTCGAAACCTAAAAAATGATCAAAATACACCGAAAACCTAAAAAATAAACAAAAAATTCCCAAAACCTAAAAAATGACCAAAATAGTCCTAAAACCTAAAAATTACCAAAATGGACCCTACACTTTAAAAATGACAGAAATTACCCCTGTAACAAAAAAATAACCAAATTACACCAAAAATATAAAAATTAACCAAAATACCCACGAAACCTAAAAATTACCAAATTACCCTTGAAACCTTTAAAAAAAAGTAAAGTACCCCTAAAACCTAAAAATTAACCGAAACACCACATAAGCATTAAAAAATGACCAAAATACCCTTGATACCTAAAAAAAGTCCGAAATACCCCTAAAACCTAAAAATTAACCAAAATACCACATAAACCAAAAAATGAGCAAAATACCCTTGAAACCTAAAAAATGTCTGAAATACCCCTAAGATCTAAAAAATGACCAAAATACTCCCGAAACCTAAAAATTACCAAAATACAACCTAAATCTAAAAAATGACCGAAATACCCCTGAAACCTAAAAAAAAGTCCAAAATACCCATGAAACCTAAAAATTAACTGAAACACCACATAAGCCAAAAAATGACCAAAATAGCCCTTGAAACCTAAAAAATGTCTGAAATACCCCCGAGATCTAAAAAATGATGAAAATACTTTCAAACCTAAAAATTACCAAATTACCCCCGAGATCTTAAACCACTTGTAACGATCAAGGTAATTAATTATATCCATTTAAACCAAATAAATTTAATTTGGTTTTTACTAAAACCACTCTAATCATGACCGAAATACCCCCGAAACCTAAAAATTAATTGAAACACCACAGAAGCCTAACAAATAACCAAAATACCCTTGAAACCTAAAATAAATCCAAAATACCCCCAAAACCTTAAATTTAACCGAAATACTACATAAGCCAAAAAAATGACCAAAATACCCCCTAAAACCTAAAAAATAACCGAAATACCCCCGAAACTTAAAAATTAACTAAAACACCACATAAGCCTAAAAATTGACCAAAATACCCTTGAAACCTAAAAAAAAAAGTCCGAAATACCCCCAAAACCTAAAAATTAACCGAAATACCCCCTGAAATCTAAAAAATGTCTGAAATGCCCCTGAGATCTAAAAAATGACCAAAATACTCCCAAAACCTAAAAAATTACCAAAATACCGCCTAAATCTAAAAAATGACCGAAATACCCCCGAAGCTTAAAAATTACCCAAAATACCATTTAAGCCTATAAAATATCCCTAAACCTTAAAAAAGACCAAAGATGACCAAAGGTTTCTAGAGTATTTTGGTCATTTAGGGGGTATTTTGGTCAGTTTTTAGGTTTATGGGGTATTTTGGTCATTTTTTAGATTTCGGGAGGTATTTTGGTCATGTATTAGGTTTCAGGGGTACATTGTTCTATTTTTTGGTTTTGGGGTTATTTTGGTCAATTTTTAGGTTTCATGGGTATTTTTTGTCCTATTTTAGGTTTAGGGGTTATTTCGGTAATTTTTATGTTTAGGGTGGTATTTTGATTATTTTTAGGTTTTGGGTATTTTGGCCAATTTTTATATTTCAGGGGTATTTCGGTTAATTTTTAAGTTTCGAGGGTATTTTGGTCATTTTCAGGTTAAGGGGTATTTCAGTCATTTGTTAGGTTTAAGCGGTATTTTGGTCAATTTTTAGGTCTATGGGGTGTTTTGGTCATTTTTAGGTTTTGGGAGTATTTTGGTAATTTTTTAGGGTTTTGGTTATTTCATACATTTTTAAGGTTTTGAGGATATTTTGGTCATGTTTTAGGGTTCGGGAATATTTTAATCATTTTATAAGTTTCGGGGGTATTTTAGTTAAGTTTTAGGTTACGAGGATATTTTGGTCATTTTCTAGGTTTCGGGAATATTTTGGTCATTTTTTAGGTTTCTAGTGTATTTTGATCACTTTTTAGGTTTCTAGAGTATTTTGGTAATTTTCAGTGGTTTTAGGATATTTTATAGTTGGGTGATTTGTAGAAATGTTACTTGGATTATAATTGGGTCTAACTGGGTACCAAATTAAAACCCAATAAGCATTTATTTTTTATTTTTTATTTTTTATTTTTTTACGAATGGTATGCAGTGGTAAAACCTAATAAACATTAATATTAGTTGGGTTTAATGGGGTTGATACCCATTTAACCCAATTGATAATTTGGTGGTTTGGGCCATATTTAAGTGGGTAGGTTTGGGTGGGTAAATGAGTTTGGTTCATTTTGTCTTCCATAGTCATACCTATTAATCTTTTGAAAGTATATAAAAAAAAAATGCATTTTTTTAACACTTGAAATATCTACTATTCTTAGAATAAATAATTTTATATTCCATATGAGTAGGACACATTGTTCAGCAATCTACTGGTTGGGTTTTAAATGGAATAACTCTTGCTCATGGGTTCGATCCCTCTAGTTGTACTTAACTGTTTTTTCATCATGATCTAAAATGACGAAATAAATATTTTGTCACCAATTTGAACATCTTTAGTGACGAAATATTGATTTCGTCACCAATTTAAACATTTATAGTGACGAAATAGATATTTTGTCACCAATTTGAACATTTTTAGTGACAAAATATTGATTTCGTCACCAATTAAACATCTATAGTGACAAAATATTGATTTCGTCACCCATTTTAAATTTTTAGTGACAAAATTTTCTTTTCCTCACCGAATGTTAACATTCAGTGACGAAATTGTTTATCCTCACTAGATTTCGTCACAATAGCCCACTTTTGTTGTAGTGTTTGAGTTATCTTTGTCAAATATGTGAGAAATACAAGAATGTTCTGTTTAGGGGGAGTTGAAATTGTTTTTGATGTATCTAACTTAGGGGGAGAGTTTTTGCATATTTGTTGTTTTACTGTTTTTCTGTCACACATGCGTTTATGCATTTGTTGAGTGTTTCAAGAATATATAAGTTGATTTAGTCGTGCTGCTGTCTACACTTGCAAATGATAGATAGTAGTTAGGTTGAATTAAGTTTAGTGCTTTTTAAATCTGATTGGGCTTCTTGTAACTTTGAGCATTTCATGTTTGTGATGTGTTTTGTCACAGACTGCCAAAGGGGGAGATTGTTAGGTTCTAAGACCTTAGGGACTAATGTATTAGAACTTCAATATGTATTATGTTGGCAAACCATGATCAAAACATTTAGTCTAGGTTTAGACTTGCTCAAACTTACATTATTCTTTGGACTAAGTAATAACTTGGCTTGTTAACTACGTTAATTCAATTGTGGTTTAAGGGGTCTAAACAAACTCTACACTTTTGATCCTTAGCATCATGACTAGAAAGACTAGAGCAAATAGGAAACCTCCTCTTCTTCTGCCCCCACCTTTGATAGTGAGAGATTTCTGACTAAGAAAAACCAAGAGACGTATGAGAAGCTGAACAGTCTTAGGTCTGTGTGGGCTGAGCGGAAAGTAGTGTTAGATGAGTTAGATGGTGAGATTCGGAGAAATTTTGATAGTAGGGGTTGGCTTCCTTTGCTAGACATTTCACATCCCCCTTCGGCTGCCTTGATTAGAGAGTTCTACTCGAACCTCTCTGTCCATTCCTATGATTCCAACACTCTAGTGAGGAGTTGGATACGGGGTTAAGAGTACACCATTACTCCTTCGGTAATGGCTGCTGCTCTTGGGGTGCCTTTGGTTCAGATCCTGTTTATCCTTATGATGAGTCTCCACCCCTTGATGACAGTATGTCATATCTTTCTGGTTCTTCTAACTAGTGGGGTTTTGATCCTCGGATCACTTCTCACTAGTTGACCGAGATTCATTATCTCTTTTTTCGGATTTCGTGTCATTCCATCTAGTCTATCTCTCATTTTCACACTATTCCTTTGGAGCAATGTGCATTTTTGTATGCACTTGTCACGGATGCTTTTATGAGTTTTCCTCATCTTTTCATTCGTTCTTTGATTAAGGTTCATAGAAGTAGTTCTGTTTCTCATGGTCTGTTCTTTCCCGTTTTTATTCATCGGATTTATTACATCTAGGATTAGTTGAGTTTCCGGGGACTGAGCACGTTCATATTATAGCTTCTATAGGTGTCACCTATTCTTAGGTAAAGGGCTACTCATATGCAAGCTAGCTCTAAACGTCCTAGAGTAGAGTCTTCCTCTGATGCACCTCCTCCTCCTCCTCCTCCTCCTACTTCTACAAGTGATCCTGCTCCTGATGATTATGTCGATCTGACTACTACTGCTGTTCCTCTACCATCTACTTCGGATGTTTCTAGAATTCGTTGTGATTTGGATACTATCATGACCGTTCAGGCGACTCATGGTCAGCTTTTGGTGGACGTACTTACCGAGCTTCAAGCTTTAAGAGCGGATTCGGCGAGTTTTAGGCGGTCACCTCCACCACCTCCTTTTGATGATAAGTGAGTGCCCTTTGGTAATTCGTCACAAAAATTGGGAGTACATATGGATAGGAGTTTTTGCTGATAGGGGGAGAGTTTTTTGTTGTTTTGAAGTTGTGGAGATGTAGATTTTATCTAGGTGTCTCACCATGTATTTACATTTTTTTTTTTGGGCTTTCTATGATAAGGGGAGATATTATGATATGTTTATTTTTGTTTCTTGTTTCACATTGTGCTATATTGATTATTGATTTATATTTATGAGGTTATTCATGATATATGTCTTGTAGTTTATGATTATGTGAAATCAAGAATTTATTTTGTTTATTTGTATTTTTCACACATGCGTTTATGTGCTTGTTAAGTGTTACAAGAATATACAGGTTGATTCAGTCATGCTGCTGTCTACACTTGCAACTGATAGAGAGTAGTTAGGTCGAATTTGTTTTTGTAGAGCAATGTTTTGTAATGGTCTGCTTTTGTAACTTTGAGCACTTTGTTTAATTTGTGTTTTGCCACAGATTGCCAAAGGGGGAGTTTGTTAGGTTCTAAGACTTTAGGTTTAAATGTATTAGAACTTCATTTTGTAATGTTGACAAATTATGATCAAAACGCTTAGTCTTGTTTTTAGACTTGCTCAAAGTATGTTTTTGTGTAAAGTTGGAATTGAGTGCACTGCAGGATTTACTGTGTAAATCTGCCTGGCTCGATTGATTGAAAATTAGACTCGATTGATCGAAACTCGTGCATATTGTTTTTCTGCAAAAAATTTCAACTCAACCCAAGCCTGGTTTGACATGTAGGGTTTTATGTTTTTCCCTAGGTATAAAAGGGAAAACCCTAGCCACATTTTAAAGATTGTTGCAGTTGTTGTTTATGCTATGTATATGAATCTCTTGTGAGATCTAGAGGTGTTTGCCTTCACATATACTTAGAGTTATCAAGAATCAAGATTATGTCAAGAACTTTATGATCATTCAGTTGCTGCATTAAGAGCTTAAAGATACACAAGCCGGAGTGCTTGTACTTGCTGAGAATCTAAGAAAGAAGTAATCCGTGAACTCAGAGCTGTCACGTGGTCGTGGTAGTAAGTTTCCTACTCGATGTAGCAATAGGATGTTAGTGGTCTAAGTCGCTATTGTGTAAACTTCAATCCTTTCATAATGGATTCGTTTTACCTTGAGGATGGCTAGGTTAAATTCTCCCCAGGATTTTTATCGGTTTGGTTTTCCTAGGTTATCATATCATTGTGTTATTTATTTTCCGCACTGTTTCAATGATATGATTTATATTTGTTAACCTAGATTTGCATAATTTACCTAAGTTAATGACTTGGCTAAATAACTAGGTTAATTTGGTTATGTTTAAGGGGTCTAAAAACGTACAAATAATATAACTTCTAAGCTTTTCACATAAACCCTAGCAGCCACTTTTGGTGATTCCTTCTCTCTATATATTTTTTTCTCTTTTCCATTATAGGTGTTTTTAGGTTTGAGGTCTAACTGTTAGATCAACTGCATCAATAATTTTGGATCAAAAGAACAAGTTCTTGAAAAGTACTATCTTATGTGAACTGTAAAGATCTCCCAAATTCCATAGAAGATTATCCTTCTCCAATTGGAGAGCAATTCTATTCAATGGGTATCAAGATCACTTTGTAGTTTTAAATGCTTTAATAGCTTTAAGAATAGTAAAAAGAAACCAAATAAATCGAAAAGAACTGTTAACTACAATGGTTATTCTACCACAATGCATTGAGAGGCTAGCCAAGAAGAATGGTAGCTGCCCGAGTAAAATTAACAGAATAGACTATTAACTTCACTACAAACTACTATATACTTTCCACAATCATTTTTAAACAAAGAATACTATAATATCTATTTGCTTTCCAGAATTTTTGAGAATGCCAAAGGTCAGACATCATTCTTTTTCTTTATTAATAAGGAATGTTACTCTGATTAATCACATCATAGATCATCTCATTGATTAATGCACATTTGAGTTCTTAATTGTAGCTTAATTCTAGAGTGAGAATCGTTTATTTAACTTAATAAATTCTAACTTGACTTTTTTTTTTTTGAGGGGGAATTCTAACTTGACTTTGATATATATATTTTTTTAATTGTAACAATAAGATTGAAACATATAGCATCTAATTAATGTCGATTACTCTTCTTTTTATCTTTTCTTTTTTTGTGGAAACGAGATTCAAATCTAAGTTCTTTGTTGGATGACAAATAAAATCACCTAAACTTTAATATTATTGCTACAACAGTAATATGCATGTCCTTAAAATTGAAATACATCACATGGCACCTGCACATTTCTAATCATGCATATGTTTCTATTCTATTTATTTAAATAATTTTTTGATGCTCAAGTGTAAATTCGTTTATAAATAATAATTAATATTTTGTTATATTGATTATTGAAAGAGATTGAGATATTCTTTCCTTGCCTATCCTCATTTCTCAATGTATCTCTGTACATATTAAATAGTCATTTGTTTTGGTATAAATAATCAAATAATCCTTTAAATACTCAATAGAATCCAAATGCCTATCTGACCAAGTAATTCTTAGGTACTCTCGGAGCACGAAGAATGGTGCACCCTCCTCTCACATTCATAGTGGGGTCCGCTCATTAAATTCATGATGGGGTCCACCATGAATGTGAGAGGAGGGAGCACCATTTCACTATACTCCGAGAGTACCTAAGAATTTTCCTATCTGACCTACCAAATCTCATTCTTTAAATACTCAATAGAATCCAAATGTCTATTATTGCTAACTATTTATGGCATGCATAATTCATTCTAGTGGGGAAGATGGGACACCATTAATATTCTTCTTCACTATTAGACCAAAATGTGCAAGACTGTCTCGTCCAAATAAAAAATAAAAAAATGTGCAAGACCGTAAGTTTTGGTTCATATCTTACATAGGGTTGGTTTGGTTTGGTTAGAGGAGTAGAAAAATGAGAGAATAAAAAATATTTGGTTTTCCCTCTTGTGTGTTTGGTTGGAGGGGTGGAAATATGAGAGGGTGAAAACTCTTTTGTTTAGTTGGAGAGAAAGGGAATGATGAAAAATATAATTTATATAAATTGACTATTATACTCTTGTTACATAGTAGGTGAGGGGTATGTAAGAAAGTATTTGTGTAAAATAGATTTCTTATCGCTTTTTCCTCCTCATTTTCCTCCCAATTTAGAAGGATAAAAAATGAGGGTTCAGAATGAAAAACTTTCTTCCCTATTTTCCTTCCTCAACCAGACAATAGAAAACAATATTTTTCATTTTGTTTTCTTCTTCCTATTTTTTATCTTTCCTATTTTCACTCAACCCAACTTGTTGGCTTTAGGAGTTCTTATATTACTACCTTTGATATCTATTTTTTTTATTTGGAAAGAAAAAAGAAGCGTTGGTCCACGTGTTTTATTTTGTACTTCTGGATTTCTGTTTTTGGATGTACTTTCATCGACGTGCTTGAGAAAGAGCCAGATTATTTTTTGAATCCGCATTCAAACTTTGCCCATGACTATGACCTGATTTGATGGACACTGGTTAAGATATATGATAAGATCAAAAGAAAGCATGTGGCAAAATGACAAGGCCATGTACCAGTGAAGATATGAAACAGAATTTTTTTTTTTTTTTAATTTTGAGGAACAGATATGAAACAGACTTTAATGAAATGAAATTTATTTCTTTCCAGCACGATTTAATCATTTCATGATGTTGTTTTTTTTTTTTTTCCGATAAGCTACATATTTAGTCACTAATTTTTACATTATATTTTAATTTGGTCCTTAATTTTTCAATTGTATCAATTTGGTCCTCTACCTTTTAATATCGTGTCAATTTAGTTTTTGTCATTATATATTAAATGAAAATTGTTTACATAGCAAATAGCCAAAATAAAATTTTAGTTTATTATCACATCAACAAAAGCTAATTTTTTATTTTAGCCATAGACATGTCATTAATTTTCATCTAAAAGATAACTATAAGGATTAAATTGACACGGTAAAGAAAGGTTAGGGACCAAATTGACACAATTAAAAAGTTAGGGATTAAATTAAAATATGGTGTATAAGATAGGGACCAAATACGTAATTTACTCTTCATCTTCTTTTTTTTTTTCTTTTTTTTTTCTTCTGATGAAGTGATGAATGTGTAATCGATTCCCAGAAATAGTGTGCAACATTATTGGATATGAAAAATCGCTAGCAAACACTATTGGAGCCCATAAAAATATGGGGCCTAGGGGATCCTTTGTAAATTCTCATGATTGAAAAGACAAAATAACAGTCCAAAACTCTGCATTTTTGGCAGCCTTCGTTCTTAATCAGTGGAATATGACTAGTTCCACCCTTTTTTTTTTTGAATGCTGGGATTTTTTGTTTGCACTTTGCACCATGTAAAACTTAAGGACGGCAACGTTACTCCAAGTTACGTTGTTTGTACTTTTCCAAATAATGTATAGGTAAAAAAATATGTAAAAATATGTGTAATATTATTTAAAAATTAAAAATATATGTTTAAATACATATACTAAACAAGCCTTTTATTTTCTAATTGAAAATGAGCTTGGACTCTTAAAAATAGAAAACAAAACAAAAGAAAGATATGACAACTGGGAGCACGTTTTACACTAGTTGATAATATATGCTGGATTCAAGACATGATTTTGTACACGTTTGCCCTACATGTTACAACTATAAATGGATAAGATTACCCTGATCTGAGATCGATGACACTTGTGGAGAGGAGACTTGAAAGGATTAACCCTATGTTTGGTTTGAGGGAAAGGAATGGAAATGAGAGAAAAAGAATAAGAGGAAGGGAAAAATGTGGGCTCAAGTGATATATCTTTCATCAAATTTAGCTCATTTTCTTTTTCCTTATGCTCTATCCAAACAGTGGAAGAGACTTAATTTCTCTTTGTTTCCCTCCTCTTTCCCTCAAACAAATTAAAACATAATGTAAGTGAGTATTTCCCTAACTGTTGGGAAATTCAGACTCCGGCTGATAGAATTAACAAGTTTTAAACCCAACTTTTTAATTAGATTTATTATGAATAAACCTTGTTCATACACACAAATATCAATATCATACATAGCGGAAAAGTAAATAAGACAAGATATGATAACCCCCATATTCTACCGTTGAGCCAGTTTCTATTCGTAATCTGCCAGGTGGATAGTCGCTGCTTCTCGGCGTTCTTCCAACGAATCCAATTGTTTTACCATTAACAGCTCATTTGTATCTGGGAAAAATCTGAGGTCCTTGTGCTAGACAGTCTTATATTGGTATAATCACTTCCACTCCATACGTTGAGGAATAAGGAGTCTTACCTGTCGATCTTCGCGGTGTTTGGTATGCCCACAACACGTTCGGCAACTCCTCGGTCCATCTTCCCTTTGTTCCTTCCAACGTTTTCTTCAACCTGTTAACAATTGCTTTATTTGTAGCCTCGACTTTGCTGTTGCTTTGGGGATATGCCAAGGTCGAATACCTATTATTTATGCCAAGGTCACCACAATACTTGCGAAAGGCTTTACTATCAAATTGTAAACCGCTATCTGACACCAAGGACTCTGGTATTCCGAACATCGTCACTATGTTCTTCCAAACAAACTTCTTAACATCCATATCCCGAATATTAACCAACACTTCAGCCTCAACCCACTTAGTGAAATAATCCATAGCCACCAAGACAAACCTTCTATTCCCAATAGCTCGAGGGAATGGGCCAATGATATCTAGCTCCCACTGTGCAAAAGGCCACGACTTGTTGATGGGATTCAAACTTCCCGCTGGTTGGTGTATCAACGGAGCGTGTTTTTGACATTACTCGCATCTCTTCACATACTCAGTAGCGTCCCTTTGCATCTTGGGCAGCCAAAATCCTTGTGCCATTGCTTGGTGGGACAGTGACCGACCTCCAACATGGTTGCTACACACCCTTTCATGTAACTTGGTTAAAAGTTCATTAACTTTGGAAGGATGGAGGCATAACAGGTAAGGTCCCCAAAAAGATCTTCGATACAATCTACGGTCCTCGGAAAACCAAAACCGAGCAGCAATCCTACAGACTTTGTCACCTTCTTTGCCTTCGCTCGATAAACAGTCTTCGGCCAGAAACTCAATGATTGGGTCCATCTAACTAGGTTCAAGTAACAAAATGGCCGAGACATTCACTTTTGGGTCAATACTAGGTTAATTCACCACCTCCACCTTGATTAATTGCGGTATCTCATCGGCTAGTGGTGATGCCAAAGTTGCTAAGGAGTCAGCATACTTGTTTTGCCCTCGAGAAATTTGAACTATCTTCATTTTCTGAAACTTACTCATCATCTACTTCACGAGATTCAAGTAATCCGAGAATCCTTGGTTCCAAAGCTTCTCTTAACTTGACTAACCACCGGCCGAGAGTCCAAATACACCTCAAGATTGACCGCTCCCAAGCTAAGTGCGGCCTTTAGCCCAGCAAGAAATGCCTCATATTCTGCCTCGTTGTTAGATGCCCTAAAACCCAATCTCAAAGAATGTTCCACTTTCACTCCCTCGGCAATATAATGATGATACCAGCCTCCACACCCATTGCATTGGACGCGCCATCCACAAACACCCTCCAGGGCCGGGTTTCCACATTACACACAATCCCCTGGCCTCCTCCGCGAGGAGTAAACTCTGCGATGAAGTCGGCCAATACTTGGCCTTTGACCAAGCTTCTAGGTCTATACTAAATATCAAATGATCCAAGCCTGGTTCCCCACTTAGCTATTCGGCCCGTGAAGTCGGACCTCTTAAGCAAAGATTGTAGAGGACACTTGGTCAACACATACACCATGTGGGCTTGAAAATAGTGGGGTAACTTCCTGGTCGCATGGACTAGCGCCAATGCTAGCTTTTCCAAGGGTAAGTACATCGTCTCTGCATTGACCAAGGTTTCACTAATGTAGTAGATCAGTTTCTAGACTCCCCCTGATCTTTCAATAATACTGCGCTTACTACATGCTCGGATACTACCAAATACATAAACAAATCTTCACCAGGCTCTGGGGAAGATAGTATCGATGCGCTCATCAAGTATTTCTTCAAGTCTTGAAAGGCCCCCTCACACTCCTTGGTCCACTGAAAGCCCCTCCATTTATTCAACAATTGGTAAAAAGGGAGGCACTAGTCAGCGGACTTTGAAACAAATCAGTTTAAGGCAACTAACATCCCAATCAATACTTGTACCTCCTTTGGTTTACTCAGCAGTTTAAGCCGCTCTATGGAACTTATCTGATCAAGGTTCACTCCAATTCCCCAGTGGGTGATCATATACCTGAGGAACTTACCAACCCCCACGCCAAAGACACATTTATCAGCGTTGAGACACAACCTATGCCGCTTGAGTATTTCAAATATCTTTGTTAAATCATCAACATGTCTCTGATTTTTCTTACTCTTCTTCCGTGCTCCCGATTTTCTCTCTAAACATTCTAGTCGTCATCCTTTGATAAGCGACTCTTGCATTCTTGAGACCGAAAGGCATTATCGTGTAGTGGTAATTTGCCTCAGGAGATATAAACGACGTTTTCTCCTAGTCCTCAGCGGCTAAGGAAATCTAATGACAACCCTGAAAAGAATCCAACAAACTGATCCTATGGTGTCCACATGTGGCATCCACCAGCTGATCAATCTTCGGCACCAGGAACAAATCCTTAGGATAGGCCCAGTTAAGGTCGGTACAGTCTACATAGACCCTCCATTTACCATTCTTCATTTTCACCACCACGATATTGGATAACCATTTCAGGAAATAGACTTCTTTAATTGCCCCTGCCTGTTTCAACCTCTTAACCTCTTGCTTCATAGCTTTTACGTGTTGCATAGCAGATCTCCTCGGCTTTTGCTTCTTCGAAGGGAACAATGGGCCCACATTAAGTTTGTGGGTAATAAATTATGGGTCCACACCGGGCACATCGTATGGGCTCCAAGTAAAAATGCTTAAGTTCTGAACTAACAGAAATAATACATTCACCCTATCTTCATGCTTCATACTAGTCCTTATATAGAAACTCTTATTCTCATATGGGAGTATACTTACTTTAATCAAGTCCTCGACGCTGTCAGTTCCCTTGCCCTCTGGGAGCTCCAGTAATTGCTACAAAGGGTCTTGCTCAGCAGATTCTTTCTACTTAATCTCTCAGTTTATGGCTGCTACCAAACACTGTCTCGTTACCTGTTGGTCTCCCCTCACCATGACGACACCGTGGTTGGTATGAAACTTCACCTTAACATGCAAAGTGGACGGGACTACCCCCATTGCGTGAATCCATGGCCTGCCGAGTATTGCCGTATACGGAGAAAAAAAGCCGACCACAATAAAATGTACCATCACCTCTTTCCCCTCCATATTCACAGGAAGCGAAATCTGTTCATTTGGGATCACCATTCTGCCATCAAATCCCACTAGAAGAGTATCATATTTGGATAGGTCCTCTGCCTATAACCCTAACCCTTTGAATAGATCGAGATACATTACCTCGGCCCCGCTTCCCTGGTCTATCAACACTCTTTTGACTATAAAACTATTTATTTGGGCAATAACCACAAGTGCATCATCGTGCGGCTAGATTGTTCCTTCTAAATCATCACCACCAAATGCAATTGGTTCTCGGGTAAGCTTCAATTTTTTCCCGAGCCAAGCATCTTCTCCAGCATTCTATACCGACACTAGACTTAACACCCCCTTCCACCGACTCACACTAGTGCCCATTAAAGCTACATGGATAACCTCGATTACACCCAACAGGGGTGGGAGCGTATTCCCTCGTGACCTTGAGGCTTGCCCAACAGCGCCACTCTCGGGATCCACGACAAACTCCTTCAGGTGTCCGGACTTCACTAGATGCTCCAAATGATCTTTAAACACTTGGCACTGTTTGGTAGTATGCCCCATGTCCCGGTGGTAAGTGTAGAATAGGCTTTGATTCCTTCTTGTCGAGTCACCCCCATTTTGCTCGGCCATTGAAAGTAAGGCTCATTCTTGATCCGCTCTAGAATCTTATGAATGGGCTTCTTAAATGCCATATTAATCTCCCCTCTCTGTGCGCTAGGCTCTTGAATTCTCACTCCTTTTTCGTCCTTGCCTAAAAGCCCCCCGCCCGAGAATCCTTTGGGTATTGTGATGAAGCGGAGGCTTTACCTTTACTTTGCTGCTAGTCATTCTCCAATCTCCTATACTTGTTGATACGCCTCATCAACTGATGCATGTTCTCAGGAGGCCTCATAGTCAATGAATCACTAAACTCTGAATCTTGCAAGAGCCCCATTTTGAAGGTACTGGCAGCCACCTTCTCATTGCCCCCACTGACCTTGTTGTACAACTCCCAGTAACGGTTGGCGTAACTTCAGAGGGTCTCCCCAAAACCCATCTTCATGGACAACAGGGTATCCACAGGCTAAGGCACTCGGCTACAAGTCATGAACCGAGCCCCAAATTCTTGAATTAATTCACCAAAACTATGTATTGACCCCTTTCGTAACCCATTGAACCATTTTAAAATGGTAGACCCCAAATTGGAAGGGAACACCTTATACATAAGGGCATCATTCTGACTGTACAACGACATCATCTATATATAATGACTTACATGCTTGACAGGGTCAGTCTTCCCATCGTACGAGATGAAGGGCGGTCAGGTGAAACGTCGCAGCATCTGTGCACGCGCAATTTCATAGGAGAACTGCAAACGGGCAGCTCTACCCAAAGCTCGGCTCATAGCATCCATCACGATGTTATGTCGCCTATGTCGTTCGGGAGATACCAACTCTCGTTCGGCAAACTCCCTGATCTTTCCCTTGACCGGCAAGAGCCACCTTGATGAGACAATTCTCCCCAACTCTCTTCTGTACAACCCGACCCCTCTGGGTGGTCATAGTGGTCTCTTCTGCGATGCCTACCCCAAAACTCTAATTCTAAATCTCTAACCTATTTTTGTAAATGCTCCAGCTCTTGGTCTCTCCGGTCAAGCTACTCTTGCTTGAGGTTGTCAGATGCCGACCAATACAACTGGGAAGACCCCGCACTCGAACCAGACTATTCCCCATCCTGCTCATACCACCAATCATGATCTTGTTTCTGTCTTCTTTCACGCCGACCCAAACTCCTAGATGAGCCCTCGGATCTGCCCTCCATATAGCTGGTCGAACAATGGTTGGACATAGTCAGCCAACCTTCACTGGAACCACGGCTTAGTAGGAGATACCCACAAACGTCACCAATTGTGCATGCCCTGTTAGCGACTAATGGGCCAACAGTGTAGTTGGGCATACAATTTACTTCTTATAGTAGGTTTATGAATATCCTACCACGGGAAGTTCCTTAAGGCAAAGATCCTAGCCCACAAAGACAACGAAGTAAACGGACTGAATACACTCTCATGTACGTCCTTTTCTCCTTTTCCTTCTCTCTCTACTATCTACTTCTACTCTCTTTAGCATCCAACCCCTTTCTCTCCCACTCTTCCTCTATTTATAGCCTTCCTATAATGGGTCAGCAATGATTGCTTTCTAACAATTCTCGTGCGGGTGGGACTCGTTTGGATTATTCCTAATAGGAGTGGACCCCACTTTGGAAATAGAAATTTGAATATTGAAACTAGTACTAAACACTGAATGCTGCTCGACAACGATACTCCCCAAGGCACTACCGAGGTGTTTCAAAATGCATCCGAGCAGTCACAACACCGAGGCCTAAACAGTCCTTAGCCCGTCCTACTGTGCATCCGTACCAACTGGGCTCACAAGTGATGGGCCTATGACTGCATGCCGTGCAACCTTGGGCCCCAACAATAATGGGCCTATGGCCGTATACAGTACGTGTGTGTGTGTGTGTGTGTGTGTGTGTGTGTGTGTGTGTATATATGCTTTAGAATTTATTTGGTTTTAGACTTTTCGGTTTTTGCACCAATAATTCACTTGCTACAAAAATTAAAAACTTAGATGGACACGTTCCAATTGAAATCTAATTTAGAATCTAATTGGATTTGAACTCTTCAATTTTTACATTCAATAATTTATTTGGTATAAAATTAAAAATTGAGACACATGACATAAAATTGAGAATCCAATTAAAATCTAATTGGATTTTCTCTGAGTATTGGCTATTAATATTTATAGATGAGAGCATCCAAATATAATGAATCACTCAGTTCGCCCGACCTTTCAATTCCCTATAACTTTTTAATGCAACTAACTATTATAACTAGTCATATATCCTACTTTCAATTGGGTGCAATTATTTTTCTTGTTATCTTTTTCCTTGGACAAAATGATAGTGACAGTGCATAGTTTTTTTTTTATATGTTTCCAACTTTCAAAAATCGCTATCACATAATTTAAAGGAGCAAATTTTCTTGACAACTTTGTCATAGCTTTCTGTATATACTTGTCTTTCATATGGTGCCAATAATTTCTTCTTATTTTTTTAGGCCCAATTATATTTTGCTAGTGGAAATTTTTTTTTTTTTTTTTTGAGAAGGAAATATCGTTAACTTTATTAAGAAACACCAGCCATATTAGCTAACACAAAAGAAACAAAGGGTGGTGGGACAAACTTCATCCACACCGAAAAATCAAAAATACTTATGGAATGTCTTACTAGATTATGCGCTACTTTATTACCTTCTCTCTTTACATGAAAGTAGAGTAATTGATTAAACAAGCTAGCATTACATCTGATGTCCTCAATTAATAGACCAAAGGATGACAGGTAAGGGATGTTATTTTTCAAAGCATTTGACAACACCTAAGAGTCTGTTTCTAGAATTGTTTGAATAAAGCCCAACTCAGCTGCAAACTCCAGGGTTGTTAAGGTGGCCAATGCTTCAATCTCCAAGGGTGTATACTGCTGTGGCAGAAGTTTGGACATTGAAGCCATGACTGAACCATTGTTGTCCCTAATCATGACACCAATGCCCATTTTTTCTGCTCCTTAAAAATAGCTCCATCACAATTGATCTTCATCACATCTGGATTTGGAGGACGCCACTTAGCCCAAACTGAAGTGAGGTTAGGCCGAGTGATGATAGGCATAGGTTGGGTCATTGCAAACTCAGCCACACGCTCCTTTGCTGACGACAGAATCTGATGGAGATTTATGTTCTGTTGGCTCATACGCACCTGGTTCCTTTGTGTCCAGATTAACCACACCGAAGTAGAGAATAGCTCCAAGTTGTGATCAGTTATAATGAGCCATGAAAGCAACTCTTTAAAATCCACAAAGGTGTGTCTTCTCCAGTAATGTTGAAACGGTTCTTCTTCCCACACCAGGTCCAGTTCACCACAAGTCCAGAGAGCATGTAGAGCTGATTCAGGTAATTGATTGTAGCAGTCACATATCGGATTTTCGATGATAGTTTGCCTCACCAATTTATCCTTAGTTGGCAACGAGTTCCTGCAAGCCCTCCACACCAAATTCTTGATTTTGTTCAGCACCTGAAGGGACCAAAGTGTCCACCACAATACCTTATCATGCTCCCTTTGTTCTTCATCCCACTTGATCTATTCTTCAGCTTTCAAAAATTTGTAACCAGACTTACTAGTATAGACTCCATTGCTAGTGAATAGCCAAAATAAGGTGTCCTCTGCCTCGCATCTAAAGAGTGGAATCGATTTGATCAATTTAGCTTCCTCAGGGGTGAATACACCTTCTATTAGACAATGATCCCACTGCCTTATGTCTTCCTTAATCAAGACCTCCACCTTAGCATCAGCCATTGATTCCACACAAGGGGATTGAACTTGTGGCATGTTTTTTCTTGGCAACCAGTTATCTTGCCATATACCCACTGTCTTCCCATTCCCAATTCTCCATTGGCAGCCCTAAGTAATATGTCCCTTCCATGCAAGATGCTATTCCACGCATGAGAGTCGCTACTAGAATGTTTAGCCTCCATAAAGGTACAATTTGGAAAGAAGCGCGCCTTGAAGACTTTGTGCAACAATGAGTCCGGGTTTTTCAATAACCTCCATGCTTGTTTAGCTAACAAGGAGTCATTGAACATAGCTATATACCTAAACCCCATACCACCCTCCAATTTTGACTTAGTTAGTTCCTCCCACTTCAAGCAATGGATCTTTCTTTTTTCTCCTCTTTGTCCCTACCAAAATTTCTTGATCATGGTTTCAATTTCATGGCAAAGACCCAAAGGTATTTTGAAACACCCATAGCATAAGTTGGGATGACTTGTATTACCACTTTAATGAGCACCTCACGACCGGCTTGAGATAAGAGTTTCCCTTCCCAACCTTGCAATTTTCTCCACACCTTCTCTTTGATAAAATTGAAGTCTTCTTTCTTTTTTCTACCCACCAATGATGGCAGCCCAAGGTAATGCTCAAAATGCACAATTTCTTGTACACCCAAGGCAGCCATGATTTCTTGTTTGGTTGCTTCCGTGGTTCACTTGTTAAAGAAAATGGTTGTTTTGTGTTTGTTTACCTTTTGGCCCGACTCCCCTTCATACTTCTCAAGGATATCAATGATCTTCCTACATTCATCACCACTTGCCCTACAAAAGAGGAGGCTATTATCTACAAACAATAAATGTGTTAGTGTTGGGCCTCTCCAACAAAGAGGGAAGCCCTTGATTTCTCCCATATTTGCTGCTTGTTGGATTAGGCCATGGAGACCTTTGGTGCAAAGTAGGAAGAGGAAAGGTGATAATGGGTCACCTTGGCAAATACCTCTAGTGGGTTGGATAAAACCTTGAGGTTCTCCATTGATCAGAATGGAGTAAGAGACTAATTTTACACATGCCATGATTAATCCTATCCACCTCTCATTAAAACCCATCTTTCTCATAACATTTTCAAGGTAACCGCATTCCACCCGGTCATATGCTTTGCTCATATCCAGTTTAATAGCCATATACCCAATTTTCCCCTAACCCATATTTTTCATGCTATGTAGAGATTCAAAAGCCACAAATATATTGTCATAAATCAATCTATTTTTGGTAAAAGGCTGATTGGTGCTCAGTGATGATTGTGAGCAGAATATTTTTAAGTCTATTCGCTAGAACTTTGGAGAAAATTTTATAAAGGACATTACATAAGCTAATTTGGCGATATTGAGTGACAAATTCAGGGTTTTTAATTTTTGGGATCAAAGTAATGAAGGTGTGATTTATTGGGTGAGGAATTGTACCTTTATTAAGCCAAGATAGGACTGAGTTTGTTACATCCCTATCAACCAACCCCCAAAGTGCTGATAAAATAAAGGTGGCATGCCATCGGGTCCTGGAACTTTGAGGGGGGCCATTTGTTTAAGGGCTTCCTTAACTTCATCCTCTCTGAAGGGAGCAACAAGGATTGTATTCATTTGGTCAGTAATGACATTAGGGATATGATCCAAGGCTGCCTTATGTGCATTCGAATTTGTGGAGGTGAAGAGGTCCTGGTAGTACTTGATCATAAGGGCTGCTATATCATTCGGATCCACTCTCCAAGTATTTGATTCATCCATAATCCCACGAATAACATTTTTTCGGAATCTCCTAGTGGCTTGGCAATGAAAGAATCTCGTATTTTTGTCTCCATTTTTAAGCCATAGTGTACGTGATCTTTGGCTCCACATGCGTGCTTCCCTATCCAGTAGGATGCTTATTTCCTCTTTGAGTGCTCTAACTCGAGTGTTCAGCCCAGTTACTTGTGCTTCTTGTTCTACTTGAATCAAAAGCTCCTTCTTCTTGGCTAGCTCTTTCCTCACATTTCCAAAAATGTTGTAGTTCCACCATTCAAGATCTCGGCCACACTTATCAAACTTTTTCAAGATATCACTATCACTAAAACTGTGGTGATAGGATGACCATGAAGCTTCCACCACTTCACCACAATGCTCATCTGATAACCACATCTCCTCGAACCTAAATAATTTCCTCCATGATGGAATCTCCAAACCTGATAGATTAATGTACAGGGGTGTATGATTTGATGAAATACAATGGAGATGGTGCACAATTGTACCTAGGAATTTAAGAAACCAGCTTGCATTGACCACACCCCGATCCAGTCTCTCCCAAATAGAGCGTCCATCTACAAAGTGCTTACTCCATGTAAATCTGTTTCCTACAAAGCCAAGATCAAGAAACCCACATTCGTCCAACACATTCCTGAATAGCTGCATTTGTCCCTGATTTCTTGTTACACCCCCAAGTTTCTCTTCCTGTCTAGCAATCTCATTGAAGTCACCTGCACACAACCATGGGGTATCGGGGTGGTGATTTAAACTTCTTAGACTATCTCACGCTTCACCACGCCTTGAAGTGTCTGGCTCACCATAAAACCCTGTGAATCTCCATTCGTTTGGGGAACCTTTGTCAATCCAGGGATGGAGCTAGGACTTGGAGTTAGGGGGCGACTCTGCTACTCGTTATGTGCGGCAGCTCTGGCCTTTGACTTGACTACTCAATCACTAAGGATTTTTGTTTAAATCTTTTTAAAGGGACAAGTTGTTTGTTTTGGGTAAAATAGGTTGACTGGGTTAATTTTTTTTAGCTTTATTATTGGTATTTTTTGTTGTTGGACTAATTTTTTTGAGCTTATATATTTTGTTATAGACTTAATCTATTAATTTTTATGACCTTTAAAATGTGGAAAATGCTTACTACAAAATTTTTTCAAATTGTTAATGTGGTAAGTGGTTCTTAGTAAATAAAAAATGATACAAGTGTGCAAACATATAACAATTTGTTACTTCAATAGTTTATAATAATATTGTAGAAAAGTTTGTGGTTATAATATTACTCTTAAAAGAATTGATGGCATTGTTAAGGGAGGGGGCAAAGTGTAATTTTATTGAACAAAATTGCTAAAATTAGTATCTATTAATATACTATTAATTTCAAAAAAAAAAAATTTGGAGATAGCCCCAAGTCCATATTATACCTCCGTCCGTGCCCCAAACAATGTACTATGTTGCAAAAATATGCACCTAACATTCTGGCTACCAAATGTGCTACGACTTTAACTACTCAACAATCACGTGCTTAAAATTAGCTGAGCTCTTGTGTTGCGAAGGTGCTAAATAATGCACCCTAACAATTTTATTTATTTATTTTTCAATTCTTCATCTTGCAGCCCCAGGCTGCTTGTGAATTTCGTTTTTTTGGGCTCCAAATATAAATAAATGAGTTATAAAAAAAATGCCAAGAATTCTACTTCTACCCACTAAATGGTGGGACACTAATTAAGTCTCTAATTTATTAAGCCATGTGATCAAGATGACCAAATATTACTTTAATATAGAGCAAGAATGTAAAAGAACAAGTTCTTGATAAGTGCTCTCTTATGTGAACTGTAAAGATCTTCCAAAATCCATAGAATTAATATTAAGATCACTACAATATTGGAAGATTATCCTTCTTCAATTGGATAGCAATTCTATGCAATGGGTATCAAGATCACTTTGTAGTTTTAAATGCTTTAATTAATAGCTTTAAGAATAGTAAAATTAAAGAAACCAAATAAATGAAACGAACTGTTAACCACAACGGTTATTCTACCACAATGCATAGAGAGGCTGGCCAAGAAGATCAATGGTAGCTGCCTGAGTAAAATTAACTTAATAGGCTATTAACTTCACTACAAACTACTATATACTTTCCACAATCATTTTTAAATAAAGAACGCTATAATATATTTGCTTTCCCAAAATAGAATAGAGTACAAATTTTAGAAACATCTCTTTTTTTATTTGAAAAAAAAGAAAAAGTGTTGGTTCACATGTTTTATTTTGGACTTCTGTTTTTGGATGTACTCATCACCAACGTGTTTGAGAAATAGCCAGATTATTTTTTCTAATCTCCTCTCCGCAACAAACTTGGCCCATGACCATGACCTGATTTGATGGGAACTGGTATATATGATAAGATATATATATATATATATAGAGAGAGAGAGACCTAAGCGGCTAAGCCAATTCGATAATGGTGCCAATAAACATGTGACAACTGACAAGGCCATGTACCATTCATAGTTAAGTGTCATCGATATTGAAGACATGAAAGACTTTAATGAAATAAATTTGTATCTTTCCAGTACGATTTCAAATTTTCATGATGTTGATGAGTGTGTACTCGATTCCCAGAAATAACGTGCAACATTATTGGATACGAAAAATAGCTAGCAAACGCTATTTGGATATATGGAGTGGCTTGTGTCTGGCAGTAATTGTCACTAGATAAGTCAAGATACCGACACGTGTTTAAAATCTGAGATATCTGGTGGGAACTGTCACTGAACACAAGCCGCAGCCTTAAATATAAAAAAGATTCGATTAATGTGTGCCTTAAGGACACACATTAAGCTATTTATATATGGTAAAATTTTCTCGAGAATTGAAAAAATTGTTAATATTTTTTCAATTCTCAAGAAATTTTTTTGTTAAAAATGAATAATTTTTGTATACCCTCGTAATACACGTTAACAAATTTTATATAAAATTACACGTTAACAAATTTTATATAAAATTATGGAACCTTGGCGATCCATTGTAATTATTTATGATTGAAAAGGCAAAGTAACACGCCAAAACTCTACATTTTTGGCAGCCTTCGTTCTTAGTCAGTGGAATATGACTAGTTTCACCTTTTTTGAAAGCTGGGATTTTTTGTTTGCACCATGTAAAACTTAATTTTCTAATTCCTGCTTAAAACACACGTTGGGTTTTTTGTTCCAAAAGGTAAAGATGAGCTTGGACCAGTATCTGTGTAATTTCTTTTCCTCTTAAAAATAGAAAACAAAAGAAAAGAAAGATATGACAACTAGGAGCGCGTTTTACACTGGTTGATAATGAGGGCGTTTGGATAGCCCGTTCAAGTTCAAGTTGTGCGTTTCAGCGTTTTTAATTTTTATTTTTTATTTTTCAAGCCGTAGTTGTTGACTAATTCCTCATGAACAGTGCATCCGTGCACTGTTTATGGATCCACAAATTTCACTTTTCAACAACTTTTTCATTAAAAATGGGTCCTACGGCACTATTCACACATTTAAAAATTATTTTGCTACAGTGTTTTCAGTTTTCGGCAATAAGTTCTATATGCCGGATTCATGACATGATTTTGTACAAATTTGCCCTACATGTTACAACTATAAACAGATAAGATTACATAGATCCAGGATCGATAACACTTGTGGAGAGGAGACTTGAAATGATTGACCCTATGAGGGCGTTTGGATTCCATTGAAAAATGTTGCATTTGCGTTTTCAGTTTTTTTTTTTTTTTTTTTTTCCAGCCGCAATTATTGACCCAGTCTTCTGTGAACAGTGCATTCGTGCACTGTTTACGGACCCACAAATTTCACTTTTCAGCAACTTTTTCATTAAAAATGGGTCACGCGGTACTATTCACACGTTTTAAAATTATTTTGCTACAGTGTTTTCAGTTTTCAGTTTTCAGCAATAAGTTTTATCCAAACAAACCCTATGTATGTCTGATTTGAGGGAAAGGAATGGAAAAGAAAAGAAAAAGGATAGGGGTAAGGGGAAAATGTGGGTTTAAGTGATATATATTTTTCATCAAATTTAGCACATTTTTTTTTTTCTCATGCTCTATCCAAACAGCGGAAAATACTTAATTTCTCTTTATTCCCCTCCTCTTTCCCTCAAACAAATTAAAACATAATGTGAGTATTTCCCTAACTAATGAAGTCTATCTTCTCTGGCTATTAGAACATGCTAATGTTAACCTGAGTTAATGCAAACTCGTGAATTTCTAGATAATATTCGTACCTAAAATTTCTAATCAATTAGTGGCATAATAATATATTTTTCTAATACTATATTAATATTATTCAAAGATATAAAAAAGAGGCTAAGATATAGTTATATCATGTGTAATTCTTACTTGACAATACATCATTTAATAATTTTTTTTAGATTAATATTTTAAAAATCCTATTTTTGGATTACATCTTATCTTTATGTTTTCAAGACACTTCAAATTTCATTTTAATTGAATATTTATTTAATTTAATTCATACACTCATATTTTAAGTACAATTTTAAAGATAAAAATAAATAAATTTAAATATTTCATGTATGGGATGGTTATCGATCTTTAATTTTCTTGATATGTCGCAAAAATGTTAGGTGTAAGAAGATAATATTACCACAAATAGAATTACCTCTCCAATTTTGTCAAAGTACCTGTATCTCCAATGTTATAGCATAATGCAATTTTGCTGAACTTGTTTGTTGATTTCCCGAACACAGATATGATCTTTTCATTAGAAGTTGCTAGGACTCTTGTGGATATTAAATTGATACGTGAGACTTTTGATAATAAAGTCTACTATCCTGAATTCAGATAGCATCTTTAAGATATAATCATTCTGCTCTAATTCTTAATAAAGAAAATAATTGTAAATAATTAAAATAATATAAAATAAACAATTAATATTCCTTTAATTTTATTAAAACTTTTGGGGATAGAGAATAGTAGATTTTATATACTAGTATGAACATGCAAAACTACATCTTGTAAGAAAGTTTTTATTAAACCAAAAATTTATAATAGATTATCAATAAAAAAATAATGCAAGCATGCAAAGTGTGTAGGATAAAATGGGTTGCTTTCTTTGAACATATTATATTGAAAATTTTGTATAAATGGACTTATATTCATTGAACACTCCCATACATGAACTAGTTGCTAACCCGTGCTGTACACGGGAATCTACCTATTTGTGAGGTAGACTAATATAATTTTATAAAATCTTAAATTAATTAAGAAACTACACCATTGCATGATTTGTTTTTGTATGATTTCAATTTGTATTACAATTTGATGAAGAAGTCATTGCTTGAAGATGCAATGGCTTACAAAAAATTTGTCAGACAGTTTCAGATACTGCAAAAAAATAACTCAAAATTTCTGATATTAAAACTTCTGAAAGACCAAAAAATATTAAAGAATCAGATGATTCACTACTTAGAAATTATTGAAAAAAAAAAAAAGACTAAACAATAGAGAAATATAAGAGAAAGATGGATTACATTTAAAAGAATAATCCATGGTTATAACTATTGAAAGGAAGCAAAAGATTTAAAGCTTACAAATTATAGGTAATATATATGTGTGTGTGTGTGTGTAACTACATAAATTCAAATGTTAAAATTTCCAAAATACCAAAAAAGATATATAATTAAAAAATAAGTTATTGAAACAATTCAAAAAATATATGACTATTCAAAAGAGAAATATAAAAAAAGAAAAAAAAGAAAAATGTACACGATCTCATAAAGTAATAAGTTTTTAATTTTAACGGGTCTAAATTTTAAATGAACCTTATCAGCATGTGGACCACGCTAAATAATGTTGAGCAGGAGCCCACATTGAAATAATGAAAGTCATACCTCCTCTTTATATGTCCTATATAAGCTTTCTTCCCAAGAAATTAACATACTTTCATATCATGAGGTGAAACAAAGACATATGCAGTAGTAGCAATCTTAAATTTCAATTATTGCAAACTTTTTTTCTTTGTAAAAAACGGCTAAAGAGGGGAAGAAAATAACAGAATGCTTTTTAAAAAACAGTTTAAAAATACATGAAAAACCATAAAATAAAATAAAAAATTTAACAAAGTAGAGGAGAAGAAAATAACAGAAGAAGAGCTCATACCTCTACTCAGCTTTAACAAGAATATTGGGGTTTGCACTGCTTTTATAGTGTTCTTGATTAACCTTGCAAATTTGGAAATAAATTATCAATGTTTGAGTTTAAGTTGGACTTGTTAGAGAGATAGAGTTTCACTCTTTATTAAGTTTGGACTAAACAAAAATAATTTTATTGAAAAAAAATGATAATAATGTGGCAAATTTTGGAGAGGTTAATAAAAAGTTAAAAGCTTCAATTATATATATATATCTATATATATATATATATATATATATATATATTAGATTGCTTAAGGAAATATATGAAATTTGGTTTATAAAGACTTTTTAATTTTTTTATCAACTGAGAAACTTCTTGAACATTTGGGCCGAGTTTTTAGGCCCATCTTCATAGATTATCTCCCCTTTCAGCAATAAGAGCTTAGAAGGGCAAGTATAACGCATTTATGAGAGAATAACTCTCAATTTTTTTGGGCCGCACTGCATTGGGCCCTAGCCCAATCGTGCTTAAGGGACAACGTTACAAAACATTGAGCCTCTAAACCCAATGGATTTAATTGACAACAACAAATAGCATTGGGCCTCCACGCCCTCTGAATACATGCATGAATTTAACATGTTCTTATTCCAACTTTGGACAAGAAAGCTCAGGTTTTTGTGGCATTGTAATCTAGAGACAATGCACATAGCTGGTATACGATAAAAGTTTTTCAAATTTCATTCATTGAAACTTTGGATAAATCCTTTGGTCATGCTCTTCGTATTCCTCTACGTTAATATTTGGGTGGGGGGAAATACTAGGGATGTGGTTAAATTTTAGGCTAAATTGCAAACTACCGTCCTAAAGTTTAGAAATATTTAGATTTTATACTCTGAAGTTTTAAAATTTGGATTTTATTCTCGAAAGTTCTATTCGGTTTGCATCAGCAATCATTTCGTCCATATTTTTCGTTAAATACCACATAAACTTGTCACATATGTTTAATTCGTCCAATAAAATAATGTTGGATCATTTTTGTAACCTTAAAAGTTTAAATAATTAAAAATGACATGCATGAATTAACGTGCATAAATATATGAGAGAACATTCTATAATTGCCTCAAATTTTATCGAATTCCCAAATTTAAGAGTTTCTACACAATAAACTTATGTATTGTACTTCTCCTAACTCCCAAATCTTAAATTCTCACAAAAGTTTTATTCTACAATTTTATTTTTATACTTCTACTGGTTTGTTTAATTTTCTCTTGAATACAAGTAGAGCTCAAACGTAGCACCAAGCTAAATAATATATTGAATCTTGATCAATTTACTTTTTAGACAAGTTTTTCATTCATGAACTTAATTATAGTAGTGATCATATTCACTAACCTTGTATTTATAACAAAAATACATAATAATTCTCTAATACGAAATGAATTAATTAGATTACAAATAAATGAAAATTAATAATTACATATTTCATAACTTCATCTACAAACTTAGACAATTCATTCTCAAAGCATATATATATATATATAGACATGTGATAACAAACAAGCATGTTAAAAAGGTGAGCAAACAATTAAGAGGCTTAAAAATATGTGAAAAGGAGGTTATGCAGGCAAACATGTGAAGGCAGTATCAAAACAAACAAAAATTAGGGTTTTCTAGGTAACGGCATCACACACGCTAGAACAGGTCTGTGTACGCATGAGTTCAGCTTGCGTGCACAGGCTAGATCACGCGTATGCAGATCCTTACCCTGAAACCCTAATCAACATAGAAACAAAGCAGAAACTTAAAACGTAAAATCTAGCAACCTATCATGCTTAAAGACATAATGAAAACCTAAAAATAACCTAAACAAACATAAGTAAACATAAACTAAACAAAAGAAGCTGATTAGAACAAAGATTAAGGCAGAAAAGAAAAAAAAAAAGGTTTTAAAGTATACCTTAAAGCAAAAGCTCCTAGGCTTGATTTTTTACCGTTCCCCTCAATCAAATCTATCACAATTCAATAAAAGAGTGATTAGTAATCTTAAACTCAAACTATTAGGGCCAGAAAATGTCCTAATCAAATAAAAATGACTTAAGGGTGTTTTGTGAAAAACTCCTTTTTGATTCACTATTTTCTAGTGAATCTTAGGTTTTTTTCTCGTGGATTTCTGTGTGTTTTGAAAATGTACTATATAAGGCTTTATATAGTGGAAAAAATGGGGTTTGGAATGGCTCCCAAACGATGTGGGATTTGTTCCAAACCTCAACCATTATTACAAAAAACTTGTCTTTCTTATACTTCTAAAACATTAGCAGTGTACGTAGGAATGTGCTTGCGTACGCATGTTGTAGCTCGAGCACATAGGTCGCAACCCACATACGCAGGCCGAGGGTTACTTTGGTCATTTTATTTCTAAAAATAGATTTTTGCTCATTAAAAAAGTTATATTTTTCATTTTAACACTCATCAAGTCAACTTAATATCTAATTGGACTCTAAACTAGCCTTGGGCCTTAGAGTTTGAGCATCATTAAGGAATGGGGGCCTAAGTCGTAAGGGGTACAAAATGCGTTGTCTACACTATTGATGAGAGAGTATGGCTCTCTGTTGAAAATGGTTGGGAAAGACCAACCACTGCTATTGGAGAATGGACAACTATCCAAAAAGAAGCAGCAAGCTTTAACAGTAAGGCTATGAATGTAATATTCAATGCTGTTTCTATGGAAGAATTCAAGAGGACCTCAAATGTGGAGATTGCTCACACTGCATGAAACATCTTTCAAACAGTGCATAAAGGCACTAAGGCAGTAAAAATTAATAAGCTGCAGCAGTTGACCTCTAGATTTGAAAGCATTAGAATGTCTGATGATGAGTCTTTTGATGAATTTTATGCTAAATCGAATGATATTGTTTATTCTGCTTTTTAATTTGGGTGAAGTTTATGATCAACCTAAAATTGTTAGGAAAATTCTTAGATCATTAACTGAGGACTTTAGACCAAAAGTGACAGTCATAACTGAAAATAAAGATGTGGACTCCATTTCTGTAGATGAACTTGTACGATGTCTTCAATCCTATGAATCTGACTTACCAAAAACTAACAAATCCAAATCTATAGCTTTAAAATCTGTTGATGATTGTAGATTTGATAATGAACTCTCATCTACTGAGATTGCTTGTCTTACCAAGAACTTTAGAAATTTTTTGAGAAATAATAATAGAATGGCAAGAAATAGAAACAATGTTGACCCTAAGAATGTAAAGAAGAATGATACAACTAAAAATAACAATTCTGAAAAATAAAAAGATAAAGTTGTTCAATCTTTTAACAATTCTTTAGGACAACAGTGTTTTGGTTGTCAGGGGTATGGTCATCTAATATCTGAATGTCCCACATTTTTTAGATCTAAAGGAAAAGTTATGGCTATCACCCTAAGTGATGATGAAGTTTCTGATTATGAGTCTGAAGGTGATAAAAAAGGAAACTTTATGGCTTTCACTGCTACTACTGTAGTAAGTGAAACTAAGACTGCCGATGAAAACCCTTTTAATGGGAAACTCTTTGAGAATGCTGACTTGCAAGAGGCTTATAACAAGCTTTGCATGGTTGCAGCAAAGGATACCATGAGTGTTGATATAGGACTGAAAAAGATAAACATCCTTGAACAAGAAAAGAAAAATATGTTGTTGAAACGGTTTGATGCCAATGAACTCTTAAATCTTGTTAAAATTGAGAACATGTCTTTGATTGAGAGAATTAAAAATTTAGAATTTGAATTATCAGTTGCTAGAGAAAAACTAAATAGGTCTTCTACTTCTAAATTGGATGATGTGCTAAATGTTCAAAAATCTGTTTTTGATAAGACAGGATTAGGGTTTGTTAAGAGTGGTTCTAGTTCTATTTTTCATCGTCCTAAGTTTCTATCTGCTACATCTACTTCTACTGTTCATCCTTCTTTATCTGAAGTTAAGGTGCCTAAGGAAGAAGCTCTAGCTTCTAGAAGAACTAGGGTAGATGTAAGTGAGTCAAGACCTAAGAATCCCAATTAATTTGGAAGTAAGAAACAACACAAACTTTAGTGGTTTTGTCATTTCTATGGTGGAGCTTGGCATACACGACCAGATTGCTTTAAGCTGCAAGCATCCAAATGTCTGTGCCAAAAGTACAAGATCCTATAACACTTATTCATGAATTGGTAAAGGTTCTTAACTTTTATATCAATACTAGAGCTGAGATTAGGGCTAATTCTATTAGAAACCCCAACTCCAAGTTTGCATCTAAAAGAGTGTGGATGCAAAAGACTAAGTCTTAGTGAGTTTGTCTAACATGGTCCTTATGCTAATTCTTTTAATCTCTCGTGACCGAAAATGTTTTTCATTAGGGTTTGCATTTGCATTACATTCATGCATTTCATTCTAGGTTTGCTTTTGATGTTTTTAAGTTTTTATTTTAATAAAAAAAATCAGAAAAAAGGTTTTTGTATTACATATCTTCAAGTTGTGTGATTAAGGTTGGCCTATGAAATTTTCATTTTATGACTGTGTATCTTGTTTAGCTTTGATGAGCTTTATTTTTTTGCACTTTGCTAGTTTGTGCTATGTAGTGCTTAAATTGTGTGAGTTGTTTATGGATTTTAAACACATACTCTTGATTTTGAAGTCACATTCTTTTTATTGTAAAGACTAAAAAATTCTAAGAGAAATACATAAATAACCATATCACCACTGTTACTCGCCAATAATGAATACCTGTGTGCAAATCATAAAAGTCGTGCTTGGTAAGGTGTAACACTTGCAAGTAAGATATCTAAGGTGTTGCTTTCAAAATAAATAAAAGAAGTAAAAAGCAAAAAGAAAAACAAAGAAAAATATGCTTCAAAAGAAAAAAGAAAAGCAAAAGAATTTTTAAAAAAAATGCATGGTTGCAAGCGTGTTTTCTAGGAGATATGAGAGTTCTGTAATGTAACTCTTTACGTGATAGTCACTCTCAAACTTATGTGATTGATAATGTAGAAATTGTGCTTATTTTCCATCTACATATCGCCTTTTGGGTATCTCATATACTTACTAGTTGCACACACCACAAGCAAATCTTTATTTAACTCTGTACATGTGATTGTGTGTTAATTTTTGTGGCCATCCGAGATTTAACTTCTTGATATGTTTAATATGTTTTGGGGGTGTGAGGTATGAAGTGTGTGATGAAATTTGTTTTGGCTTGACAAAGAATTTTTTTAAGGGAAATAATTTTTTGAAACCTTTGGAGTCATTAACATGCATCCCATATCATAAAAATCTATCTTCCAAATGATTTGTAGAAAATTTCCAGGTTTTTCAAAAAATTTTGATTCTTCAAGATTCAATCAATTGAACCTGTTTTTCGATCGATCGAAAAGAAAAAGAAAAAACCTAGTTTTAAGGCCTAAACTCTCGGGTTGTCTCGATTTTTCTTCAATTCCTCTCGATCAGTTGGATCTGTTTTTACATGTTTTTCAATTCCTATCTCGATTCCTCTCGACTGATCGAAAATCATAATTTAAAAACAAATAGGAATCAGATCACAATTCTTTAGAGCTTTTTCTTCTTCTTCTTCGATTCCTCTATCGATCCCTTCTCACTCAATTTTTTTTTTTTTTTTGTCTTTTTATGAGTCAAAGTCTCAAAGGTTTTCTTCTTCAACATCAAGTAAGACTCTTTTACCCCTTCTTTTTGTTTAAATTACATGCATTCTTGTTTTGTTATCAAAATTTTTCAAATTTTTGAACCAAAGAGATTTTAGGGTTTTTGATGATTTTTAGTGTTTTGATCCAATTTGTTGGATGAGTTTTTGTTCATGCATCATATTAACATGATCCTTAGGCTTTAATTCAAAATTTTCATGATTTCTTCAAAATTTCAAGATTAGGGTTTATGTGTTCTTGAGAAAATTGAGGATTTTGTTCAATTGGGCTAAATTGATTGAAATTGACTCTTGACATTGCTTAATTGAGTGATTGTAACATGTTTTATACTTTTTTTTTGTTCAATTGATCAATATAAGATTTTTTGAAAAATTAGGATTTTTAAAATTGGGGATTTTGCTAAATTTATAATGTTCTTGGTTAATTTTCAAAATTGAGATGAAATTGAACTGTTTAGAGCATTAGATCATGCATCATCTGTGTACTAGTATCATGCAACATATAGTTTTTCAAAAATTTCATGTTATCTTGTCTCTAACTCTATCTGATGCAGTCTACCTTAAATATCGCCCTATGGTTGGTAGGAAATTCAAAACCAAAGCAAATAGAAACCCTGCTTCTTCTTCTTCTGCCTCTCCTTTGGTTGATAGGGTTAGGTTTCTTTCTGCTAAGACTGAGGAAATCTATGAGACCTTAACCAAGTATAGGTCTATATGGAGAGAGAGAGAGAGAGATTGTTCTAGATGAGTTAGATCCTTCTATATGTAGGAATCTAGTGTCTAGGAATTGGGTTTCTTTGTGTGATGTTTCTGATCCTCATGCTGCTGTTTTGATTAAATAGTTTTACTCAAATCTCTCTATTTATCTTGAGGTTACAAGTGGTCATTATTTGACTACTTAGATTAGAGGTAAAGGGTTTAGGATTACTGAATAGATAGTTTTAGAAACTCTAGGTGTACCTTTAGTTCGTAAACTCATATATCCATACAATGAGTTTCCTCTAGTAGATGATATCATGTCTTTGCTTTGTGGTAGGTCAGTTTCTTAGGGATCTGAACCAAGAATAAACTCATGTGAGTTTACTGAGCTTAACTATTTTATTTAAGGATATCATGCCATAATATATCCCTATCTCTCATGTTCATAATGTTCCTATAGATAGGTCTGCATTCCTTTATGCTCTTATCACATATGGATCAATGTGTTTTCCTTCCCTATTCATTCAAACTATTGTTGATATTTATAGGAGTAAGTCAAAAGCACAAAAACTGTTTTTTCCTGTTTATATATATATATATATATATATATATATATATAGGGTGTTGAACTTTTTAGAATTATCAAAATTTCCTCCTCTAGAGTTAGTCTGTATCACTGCCTTTATAGGAGCCACTTTTCTCAGATAGTGACAGGCTCAGATGAAGCGTGTTGAACCAAGCACTGGGACTTCAAAGGGATCAAGAGGTGAAACTACTACTGCAGCTCCTTCCTCTGGTGATATGCTTGCTACTGAAGAGGTACATGTGGATCCCACTGCAGCTGTGGATCCTTCTAAAGATGATGATACTGTTGACCCTACAGTTACCCCTCCTCTCTCACTCTGTGCCATGATGGAGTCCTTTATGACTACTTAGGCAGCTCATGGACAACTTATTTATGAGTTACTTACTGAGGTGGCTGTCTTGAGATTTGATTTTGTCTAGTATGGGAGTGCTTTTCCACCTCCTCCACCCTTTGATGCTTGATGGTTGTCTTTGGCAATTCGTAACAAAAAAGGGGAGTAGGTTTTAGGTTTGGGTGAGGGCTCTTGTATTTAGGGGGAGTAGAGAGTTTTTGTATTTAGGGGGAATTGCTTTTGAGATGAGAGATTTTGATGTATCTCTTTTATTTTCATGTATATTTGTTTTGTTTTATTGTTCTTGTTTTACAAACATTGTTGGTTCATTGACTATGATAGTATATTTGATGTTTATTCATTTAATATTCTGTCTATTTCCATGTTTTTGTGAATTCAAGTTCAGTTTTTATTTATTGGATTTGTATTGTATTTTCCACACGTGTGTTTATGGTTTGTTTTCAGTGTTGCAGGAATTTATAGTTGTGATAGAATTGTATTAGGGCAATACTTTATAATTGGGCTGATGTTTGATTTGAGCAATTCATCTTATATGTGTTTTGTCATGGATTGCCAAAGGAGGAAATTATTAGGTTTTAAAGATTTAGGATAAAATGTTTAGAATTATATTTTGTATGTGTTGTCAAACCAAGAACAAAACATGTCTAGTCTATGTGTTAGACAGTGCTTAAAGGTGTAAGTTTCAAGTTCGAGCTAATTGTAGAAAAGAAGAGTTAGAATCTTCCAAGCTCAATCGATTGAAAATTAGGTTTGACTGATTGAAAATCACAGAAATCAGATTCTGCAAAATTTTAAACAAGGCCTAAGCCCGCAAAAACGTTTAGGGTTTCAATCTAACTTGTCCACATATAAAAGGGAAACCGTAGCTACATTTTGGAGACTTTTTGAAGACTTGTGTGTTACTCTTTGTGATATCTAAGAGGTTTTGTACATTTTAACTACACAAGCGTCTACCAAAGCAAGATTTACAATCAAGCATTGGTAGAACCTTGTTGCTGCTACAAAGATCAATAAGTGAAGGTGATCTAAAACTTTTGAGTGGAATCTCAAAGTCACAAGCGTGGATACTTGTGTTGCAGTAAGTCCAAGAAGAGAAGGAGTTCGTAAATTAGGAGCTTGCACGTGGTAGTGTCAGTAAGTTACTAGTTGAGGTAGCAATAGATTTATGGTTAAATCTGATTATAAAAACTTCAATTCTCTTATAATGAATTTGCTTTATCTTGAGGATTGCTAGGTTAAATCCTCTCCAGGTTTTTATCTTGAAACGGTTCGTTTCATCAGTTTTCATGGGTCATCATATCGTAGTGTTATTTACTTTCCGCTACTTTGCATGATATGATTTATTATTGTTTAACCTAAATCTGAATAATTAACCTAAGTAATCACTTGGCTAATATATTAGGTTAAACAATCTAGTTTAAGGGGTCTAAACAAAGAAACATCATATATTCATGAATGCCTCATCTACTGGAAGTTGCTATTTTTGATAATCAAATCAAAGTTGTTGCTATTAATATTGTTCTATCTATTATATATGTTTTAGGGGCAAAATTGGTAAATATCATTAATTTTAAAACTATTTAGCAAAATATCTATATTTTCAAACTATTTAGCAAAATGCCCCTGTTTTGGAACTCAATTTTAACAAAATCGAGTTCTATGTAAAACTCGATATTCTCAAAATCGATTCTATGTGTATTTTTAAGTAGAACTTGACATTAGTAATATCGAGTTCCACTTAAATTTTCAAAAAAATTTAAGTGGCAAAATACGCATTGACCTCAACATTGCTAATGTCGAGTTCCAAAAACAAAAGTATTTTGCTAAATACTTTGGAAATGGATATTTTGCTACATAGTCTGCCACGTAGATGGTTATAGAACAAATTGTGTCATTTTATGTGATCTTATAATTTTTCTATGTTTTATGGACATTAAGGGAAGTAATCCCACAAAAAACTAGCTGACGTGGATTGGTGTCTAGTACACACCAACATGTGGTTGCCGTAAAATTTAAAAAAAAAAAAGAAAAGAAAAAAGAAAAGAAGGAATTGAGAGATATTGCAACTGATGCAATTCCATTCAATGGTTGATACTGAAGGTTGAAAAAAGCAACTTTCAATCTCAACCATTAGTTAAAGAAAGTTATGAAAAAAAGTTAAGAGAAGTAAAAAGTGATAATAATTTATAAGAGGGAATGAAGGAAATGCATCAAGTACTACACCTAATCTCAATCCAAAAAATAGTTGACACTAACACTCTAGAATAAGGAAAACTTTAGGAATTTAAGATGGTTATTAGATAGTTGGATATTACACTCTTTTATATAGATGTGGCAAACGGGTGGGTTGGGTCGGGTTTGGGTTGGGTCAATTGGGTTGCAAGTCGAGTCAGGTTGACTCGTACTTTTCACATGATTTTTTTTTTTAAGAAAACAATATGTATTTGCCATTTGGAAAGTCACGCAACAAATTACTTAATGTAAAATACATTACTTTGAATTCACCACTCATATCAACAATGAGATTAGCTAAACAAATTATTACTTGTTCAATAATTTTAAAATTATACAAATTCCAACATTACTAACCAAAACAAAATAGCACAAGTAAAAAAAAATACACAAATTTTATTTCTACACAATATCAACATCCCAAAATATAAAACAAAATTACAAATGACTTATTGGATAACTCATTTGACAAAGAATAAAAACATATAAGAAATTTATAATCTTAAAAGTTAATTTTATAATCTATTATCAATTGTGGTTGACACTTTATTTCAATTTGAGAACCTACATTAAAGTTTGATTGTTTACTTATTTATTGATGGTCTCTTTTATGATGACCATGTCATTATTAAGCAACACATATTTTAGGAAATGTCATAATTTATTTTTCAAAGCCGTTTATTTTGGACATGAGTTGTTAAAAATAATAGGCCTAAACATTCATAATTTATGCTAATTTCATGGATGTTTTGGTTTCATCACTCTTTTCACACTTATGAATGTTTCTCACACATATCTACAATTTTAAATATATGTTTTTAATATACTATAATAAGATTATCTTGGTATGTACTTTATTATTTGATATCTAAAAATCTTTACTCGTTACAGAATGCCTCAACCATTCATCTTTTAATTCATTGCATGCAGTTATGTAAACGTTTCAATTGTTTTCTTAAAACTCACAGCAAACAATTAAACCAAGATTGTCTTTATTTTTTTTGTTTACCCAAAAAAAAAGTTTTAAAAAATGGTTCGGGTCACGAGTCAGGTCAGGTCGTGGATTGGGTTGACTTGCAAAAAAAAAAAAAAAAGCCAAACAAACAAACATGTCAGTTACGGGTCAACTCGTTTTTGCTTCGAGTAAAAAAAAATTCGAATTCGGATTTGGTATTTTTTGGGTTGGGTCAGATCAAGTAAGCAAATTTTGACTCGTTTTAACATGGCTACTTTTATACTAGAAATTGATTTGCTTTAGGAATCGCTATATACTCCTATGAGAAAATTGATTAATGAAGTTTATGGAAATAGGAAATGAAATTGCAGCTTATGCTGCATTTTTTATTTTTTATTTGAATGAACAAATTTTGAAATATGTTAGACAATCGCACAGGCAACATCCTAGGGCTGCGTAGCTATACATTGACTTTGGGGGTAATGCCCACCCCCCACCCAAATTTTTTTCTTTTCAAAAAAAATATTAGTGTATATATATATATAGAGGGCTGCGGAGCTATACATTGACTTTGGGGGTAATGCCCACCCTCCACCCAAATTTTTTTCTTTTCACAAAAAAATATTAGTGTCTATACATACATACATACATACATATATATATATATATATATATATATATATATATATATATATTAATTTTAGTAATTTTATTCTATAAAATTAAATTTTACCTCCTAAACAATACTATTGAATTGTTTAAGAGTAATGTTACAGCCACAAACTTATCTATAACATTTTTACAAATTTTTGAGGTACACATTCTTACTGGTTCGTATTTGGGCCCACCATTTATATCACGTTTTTACCTATTAATAACAACTCATCATATTAACAATCTGTAAAAAAAAAAAAAAATTGTAACTCAAGCATTTTCCTTATTTTAAAGGCCATAAAAAAATTATACATCTAAAATGTAAAACAAAATATACAAGCTGAAAAATTAACCCAACAACAAAAATTACCAATAGCAAAAATAAAAATAATTAAGCTTAATTAATCAATTTTACCTAAAACAAACAACTAGTCTTTTAAAAAATAATTTTGTCTTAACCAACAGCAGACACACATTTAAAAAAAAAAAAAAAGTAGCCTCTTAACTTCAAGTTTTGGCTTCATCTCTGCACCATCTCAACTAGTGTTCACTAGTTAAGAATGATCATCTATTCCCCTGTCAGCCCATGGATCATATGGCTTCTAATCATGCTCTGATATTGTAATTATCTCTTTAAAAAAAATTTAATCATGCTCTGATGACACAGTCATGATTCATCCACCATACTTAGGTTACTGTGTCTCTTTAGTGATCAAGGACACAGAAAGATTCTGATCTAACTATAAGTAGTACCGTGTTCATAAATGCGTCACCCACTAAAAATGTTAGTACCCCCATAGAAAACTGGTTGTCGTGGACCTAAATTGAAACACTCATACACACGAAATCGAATTGTTTTAAAATCACGACCTACATGAAATTTGGTTAATAAGCTTTTTCTCAATTGAGAAACGTCTCAAACTACTCAGCTGAGTTTTTAGGACATCTTTTCAGCTTATCCTCATAATCCACATAGACTAACTCAAAGCCAATAGTGTATCTGTGGGCCCATTCAAAATTGTCCAACAATATGACCAAGCAAAGTATACAAGGGTGGCTTCACATAGAAGCCAGGGCGGCCACATGATCATTATGACCTAGAAAAAATAATTATTATATATAAATCTTTTAAAAAAAAGTTATGATTTTTCACCCTTAAAACAAATTTGTGACTATCCTAAATTTTTAGGTCTAACATAATTAAACTTTGGACAAATTTAGGCAATAAATTAACTTAGTTGTAAACTAAAACTACAACTCCAATCAATTTTATTTTTTAGTGAATTTTGACAAAACTATCGTTGGATTTTATTTTCTTCGTATATCCTTCATGTTAGCAAATTTTTAAGAATATCATTAATTAATAACTATATCATCAATAAAATATTTAAATTTTGAATTTTTGTAGTCTGAAATTATAGATAAAAAATAAGTTTATAATCGAATAATAAATAACATCAGATTAACATAAAATTTGACATATATTTTAAGAACATAAAAAATATATAATTTAATAGTTAAATTTTCAAATAGCAATGACTTTTTTACTAGTTCCGTCCCTGCCTACTTATATATTGTCGGTCGATCTGTAGTGCAGTAATGTTTTATGGACCCATAGACAACTGATCAGTTGTCGTGGAGTGGTGTCCATCACACACCAACTTGTGGTTTGGTTGCCCTAGACCATAAAAAATTAGCAGACATCAATGTCCATCGTCATCGACTATGGTACTAATCATCATCATCGACTATGGTACTATCACAATTTTTTTTTTGAAAGGTACTATCACAATTAATACAATAGTAATAATTCATAGCCTACTTTCATGAATCCCATTTATTGGTTTCGAAAAAAACAGAGAGTAAAAGCTCTTGCTCATAATGCCCATGAAAAAGGTCTTGGGCTGCATTCGTACAAGTTTGTACAAAATTGTTTTATTTATTTTAATTTAAGATCTCACTTTTAGACACAAAAATATATATATATATATAAATTCTATGTCTTTTTTTATAATATCGGATGTGAGTGTTATTAAGGTGGGAAAAAAACATTCAATGTAAAATTAGTATCTATATATAGTACATTTTTATAATATAAAATAAAAATTTTAATTTAAGTGTATATGTGTCTAAAATTTCATCCTAAAAATTTAAATCCATCTATTACCTCTCACCTTCTATAAACCTTCTATAAATACTTATCCTTGTGAAGTAATATAGCTGCAAGCTGCTTAAAGGTCCATTGAAATCGTCAAATCAAAGAATTTTGAAACTTTATTGGTAGTAATTTTCCATATGGAGAGCTCAAACTCAAAGCCTCATGTAGTACTAGTCGCTAGTCCCGGCGTGGGCCACCTTGTCCGTGTCCTCGAGCTCAGCAACCGCCTTGCTGCCAATCAAAACTTGCACGTGACCACCTTCGTCGTCGTGGAATCTCACTCCACAGCCACTGCCGGCACCACCGGCGAATCCCAACTAGTCCAATCCGCCAAGGCTCGGAGACTGAAAAACCAAGACATCATAGAGTTACCACCAGTAACCCATAATACAAATGCTCCCATCTTCACAAGGCTCAGTGCCCTCATGCATGAGATACTTCCAACCCTCCGATCTTCCATCTCAGCCCTGAAGCACAATCCAACGGCCCTCGTTGTTGATATTTTTGGAACACCGTTACTTGAGGTGGCAGACCACTTTCACATGCTGAAGTACGTGTTTGTTTCCTCTGCATGGTCAAATGCATTGCTCTTATACTTTCCAGTGCTTGACAAAGAAGCACAAGGAGTTGAATTGGGTGAGCTGAAAGAACCAATCAAAATGCCTGGTTGCAAACCAGTTCGACCTGCTGATTTGCTCGACTCGATGATGGACCGGACAAAGAGCGATTACAAGATGTTGTTACAAATAGGGTTGAAGATGAGAAACAGTGATGGAATTTTGGTGAATTCTTGGGAAGAATTGGATGCCACAACGCTTAAAGCATTGAGAGAGGAAGATGGTTATGGAAAAGTACCGGTGTACACAGTTGGGCCAGTGACTAGACCCTTTGATAATGATCATGGCCATGGTCATGATCATCCATTGTTGCATTGGTTAGATGAGCAACCAGCTGAGTCAGTGCTTTACATTTCATTTGGGAGTCTTGGGGTTCTTTCACCTCAGCAAATCATTGAGTTAGCTTTTGGTTTAGAGCAAAGCCAACAGAGATTCATTTGGGTACTACGCACACCCAGAAACTGCACTAGCACTATGGAGGGTTTGGATTACTTGCCAGATGGATTTTTGGAAAGGACCCAAAAGGTGGGCCAGGTATTCACAAAGTGGGCTCCACAATCGGACATATTGGCACACGGATCAATAGGAGGGTTCTTAACTCATTGTGGGTGGAACTCGTCTTTGGAGAGTATACTAAATGGAGTGCCAATGATAGCTTGGCCTTTGTTTGCAGAGCAAAAAATGAATGCTACACAGTTAGCTGAAGATTATGGTGTGGCTGTGAGGCCCAAAGTTGCGCCAAGTAAAGAAATAGTGGGAAAGGAGGAGATTGAAATGATGGCGAGGAATGTTATGGAAGGGAATGGTAAGGCAATGAGGGCTAGAGTTAAGGAGCTTAAGAAAAGTGGGGAAAAAGCTTTGGCTGAGGGTGGTTCTACTTTCAACACTTTGTCTCAATTGGCAAACCAATTCCAATTGAACTGTCAACGCCAGAAAAGTTAAGGCTCCATTACCCAATTGCTGGTGGCAGTGTTTAATTAATTTGTTTTTTCTAGCTACTTTTGTTTTGTGTGTCCTGTATGAGCACTTGGAATGCATAAGTTTTAATTTGGTTCCTCAAAAAATAAAAATAATAAGTAAGTTTTAAATTTTCAATAAGATCAGTTCAGCAAAGAGAGAAAGCATGGGAGTCTTGCTTGTCTTACATATATAACTTTGAGATTGAATTCCCTAAATATGTAGATGAAGTTATAAAAATGTATAATTATTATCTTTAATTTGTTTGTATTCTAAATAATTAATCATGTGGTGGAAAATTATATATGATTTGTTATAGATACCAGGTTAGTGAATTGATTTTCTAAGTTTGATACATGCAAAACAATAAATAGCAAGCACCACGACACATGAAAAATTAACGTAGTTCAACCAACTTCATGCCTACGTACACGGCATTGCTAAGCAAAAAAATATATACTACCAACAATATGGATTATTATGACATTAATCAACACTAACAAACCTCACCAACCTCACCAACATAACTCACAAGCCCAAAGCTCCAGAACACCTAATAAATCTCTCATATTCTTATTGGTTCTCTGGGATCCAGGTATTGTTGTTGTTGTTGTCAGGGGCGTAGCCAGAAATTTTTGCTTGGAGGGGCCAAGGTAAAACTATCATTTTGATTTGCAATTCAACGAAAAACTCAAAGTACAGTATATTTATAACACAGGATTATTGATAGAATTTTTTTGTTGGTGTAATTCTATAGCACTCAAATATCAAAATACTAACAAGTTAATTGACCAATTGAGCATCTTAAGTCTTTTTTTCCTTGTTTCTCCTATTCTTTTGAAAAACCATAAGTCCACAACATTCATAGAAATCAAATGTAAGTATACAACAAAACTGCAGAAAAAGAAGAAAAAGAGGAAGTTGGTATTTCTCAATATTTGCTTAGCTTTAAATAAGAAAACTCTTTGTTAAGGATGGGGGAGAAACTAATGAAAATGTGATTAGATGAGAGCATCCCATGGAAGAGTTAATGAGAGTAACCGAAGAGAGAGCACCAAGTGATGAGGAGAGTCTTTTCAGTGGTTTTTAAGTAGAAGGGGATATTGTAATAGTTTTGAGGAAGTGCAAAATTTAAGTACAATATCCTAAGTATAATACATTAGGTTCTTCAATTAAATTCAAGTACATGTTTAACATGACCAATAAAATACAAACAATGTGCTTCTCAAAAAAAAAAAATACAAATAATGTTATTATTTTTAAGGACAATTAAATTCAATACATATGATTTTAATCAGGTAATCTGATATACTACACCTCAATTTTATCCCTTCACAAAAATTGAATAACTAAATACTAAAAAAATATGGATGTGGCTATCATGCTTTAGAGAAGAATGGAAAAGACAAAAGGAGTTAATTTTTATAATTGCACGGTTGGGATTTGGGGTGAGAAGAATTTTATGAGTGATGTGCTGGAGGGGGGGCCAATCTATTAATTTTGTGGGGGCCAACTCTTAACTCAAAAGAATTCTAGCCTAGTTTTACCTATAATTAGAGAGGTTTTAAAAAAATTTGGGGGGGCCATGCATAAGGTGGCTCCGCCCCTGGTTGTTGTTGTGGTGGTGCTATATCTTTGTTAAGCACTGGTAAGTAATAAGTATAAGATCAATGCATGTGACCATGCAGATGAAACAAACACGCACTTCGGCATGTGAAATTGGTCTGCCACCTCAAGTGCTGGTGTTCCAAACATCTACAATTAGAGCCATCGGATTAGACTTTTTCAGGGCTGAGATGGAAGATCGGAGGGTTGGAATGACTTCATGCATCACAGGATAGAGTCTTGTGAAGGTAGGAGCATCAATATTACAGGTTACTGGTGGTAGTTCAATGATTTCTTCATCTTTGCATTTCCTAGCCTTGGCTGATTGGACAAGTTGGGATTGGCCGGTGGCAACACTGGCCAAGGAATGAGATTCCACCACGACAAAAGTGGTGACATGCAAGTTGTGAAGTAGTAAAATAGAAAAAGTAATTTTTGGTAAATTCATATAGTTAAAATTATGATTCTACTCATGTAAATGTTCTTAAGAAAGAAAAATTTTATAATATTTTTAAAAACTACTTTAATAATTTTTATTTTTATTTTTTTCACTTCAATAGTTAGTAGCATGGTGAACTGTACTAGCTAGTGACTTATCTAGAGGTATATATTATATGGCCTATTCGAATCTTGGCTGCTGCTGCTGCTGCTACTTCTTCTTCTTCTGCTTCTTCTCCTCTGTCTCTCTCTCTGGTCGGCTAACTTTCTCTTTCTCTTTCTCTCTCTCTTTCTCGGTTTTTTTTTGAAACTTTTCTTGGTCGGTCAAACCTCTCGTCTCTGCCCAAGAAAGACTTTTCAGTTTTCATGTGTAAATAGTGTTTGCTTTTTGAGAAAATGTTAGGTCCGGAGCTGGCGTAAAACCAGTGTTTTACGCCAGCCAATGAAACCACGCCACGTCAGAGTTCACTTAAGTCATCAATATAACCTCAGAAAAAAAAAAAAAAAACATTTCACGCTCACAGCTTTCTCTGCTTCCTTCACGCCATTCCTATCTTCTCATCTGTTCCTTCATGCCAAACCTCCACCACCGCCACACAGATCGCCGGAGCAGAACGATTTCGAAGAAGAAAGAGTTCTCGCCGTGCCCTCTGCTTCGTCCTCTGGGGTTGTGCCGTCCTTGCTTGCCCGAACCTCCACCACACCACACCACACCACACAACGAATCACACCGCCACATAGGTCGCCGGAGCTGTGCGTGGAGCTTGTAAACATACCGGAGTGGCCTTGAGCTACGATCCAACGGTTTGTTTTTCATGATTTGTCATTTTTCCCAATTTGGATTTTGAATTATTTTGATGGGTTTTTCTGGGTTTATGGGTTTTGATTAGATTCCTAAGTGTTAGGGCTAAATGAATCTGATTGTTTTTTGAAACTTACTTTTTTTTATGCAAATCATTATATCTTGATGGTTTTTGATTAGATTCCTAAGTATGAAGGTTGTTTTTTGCTTTTTTTTTTTGTTATTTTCGTTTGTGTGTTTTTTTTTTTTTTTTCCTGTATAGGTTACTTTTGTATACTGTTTATGATCTGTATACTTTTTTTCCCTGTGATAAAAGTATTCCATTTTGACATGTATTTGCAAAATTCTATACAGTATCAAACAAGAGCTTGTACAAATGATATTGAAATTCTTAAAACTTAAGAGATTATTGCCATCTCTAGAGATTATGATGAGCAACATGGTGTAATAATCTTTGGTTGGCTAAGTCAGCTTATAATTCATAACACTGTCATAGTAATAAGGATTAAGATGTCAGGAGGGATATATGCATTAGAAGTGAACAATGGTAAGATGATTATTACTCTTCTTAATTATGTGAATACTACATCAATCCATTGCTGTGCAGTAGCCTAAGGAGCAGGGACACTCCCTCCACCACTTAATACACTTCCTAGAGCAATGCCAAATTTTTCAATTTATTAAAATCTCAAAAACACAATTCCTGAAATTATTGATCAAACAATTCAGGCAATGCAATAATAGAAGTCATTTAATCACCAATAAAGAATCTATTCATGATTTCAGCAGAGGCATTGGCAAGTTCAATTTGGTACAAAAGTTATCTAACTTCCTAGGAGACCTCCATATGAACCTGTTAATTAAGCAAAATGCAGGGGATGGAATGATTTTTAACATGAATATATCAAGTGATTTAATGAAATGAGTTTTTCTTTTTGGCATACCTTTAGGTGTTTACAGGAATAAGAAAACCATTTTTTTGTATTGACGTGAAGGGTACTTTGATACTTAATACTATGCCTGAATGACAGTTATAAGTTGCATTCCAAATTTTTAAGCACTTACTGATTTTTTTTTCTGCTTATTATTCATATACTCACCTTATTGGTAGTTGGGTAAAAGAGATTCATGGATCACGATAAATTCATGGATCAAAGGCATTGTCTCTAATCTTCACACTTAGACACTAATTGTCTTATTATACTACTTCCATCACTTTTAAATATATATTGAAATAGTAGAATAACTTTTTAAGAATAATTCAGCCCTTTGCTATGTCTGTTTTTAATGGTGAATTCCTTGCTCTTGTTGTAGGGATGGACAGCTTTGCATTCACAATTGCCCTTTACTATCGGGGGAAGATTAGGAATAATCCATACAACAATGAAGGAGAGGAGGGGAGGTAAAGATATATGAAGATAATAATTATGATGAAATGTCACTTGTTGAGATATGGCTGCTGCAAGTGCGACATCCAGAAGAATTACAAAGTTCTATAAGAATGCACAAGTGCAGAAGTGAACGAAATTTTTTGTAGATAAATGTGCAGAAGTGAAGGCACTTGTGGAGATAATTGTGTATTTGAAATGGATTGAATGCTTAGATATTTTTTGTTATTGTTTGAAACAGTTCAAGGAAATTTAAACATGTTGAAAGGTGGAATATAATATGATGTTTATTGGAAACCTTTATGCAGTTGGCTAGTATCTTGTTCACCATGATTTCTTGGTCTTGAAAACTTGTCTGTTAACCTTCAGCTAGATATTTACTACTCAATAATGCTTATATAATTTTATCAGTGGGAATGTAATTAACGTGAAATGTGAACTGGTGTCCATCAAATATGTAGTGGCTTCATCAAAACCTTCTAAAAGCTGATGTTACAATACGTATACATGACTTTCAGAGTGACTATAAGTCCGTATACATGACTTTTAGTGAGATTTTTATTTGTTTCCATATCGTCTGTGTTGGTGACTAACTAATCATGATGGCTTCTCTATTGAATTAAGCTTCAATAATTTTCTCATTCCGTGAACTGCTAATGCCAAATGCCATACGTATTGATGGTACATGTATGCTTATGATAACAAATTGAAGCTGGAGTAAATTCAAGATGCTGAGAAATGTCTGATAAGCTTGAACTCTAGTGACAAGAATGCAGTCAAAACAGCCATTGAAGTTACTCCATATCAAGAACATTATATAATTTATGTGTTTCAGTTTGTCACCTCACACTTTTCCATCAACAATAAGAATCTTTTTACATAGTATAACAAAACTATTTTGCTATTGCTTTATTTATTGAACTCTGGAGTTAGAGAAGAACCAAAACGATCCTTGAAAAAAAAAATTCAAGTAAACAGTACATAATTGCTTTTGAGATGCACCAAATAAATGTGTGAAGATTTATTTAGAAGACATTATAATTACAACTTCTTGCTTGTAAAATTCCTTCCAAAAGAACAAATTTAAAAATCCATCTCTTCAAGCCTTGTAATCTGCTCCAGAATAATCATTTTTCACCTTATTCTTTTATAGACAACCACAGCCGACATCTCTGAACCATGCTTGGTTTATGTCTTCAGAACTTAACAATGCTTGGTTTATGCCTTCAGAACTTACAAATGTTTGTTGCTCTGCTCCCTAACACCATTATAAGGAAATACACATAAGAAATATTAAACTGTAAAGTCATGGAAGCATAATTGTAAAAACTTGAAGACTCTCTAAATAAAACTCAGATTTTATTGAATGAAAGAGAGATTACAAGTTGTGAGTATAGATTACAAAGACTAACTATCTATATACAATCTAATCGAAGAGGATGAAGCAAAATAATTAGAATTCAATTTAAGAACTGAGTAATATATAGGTTTTAATGAATAATAAAGTGCAGGACAAGAGATACAAGACATATTATCTTGTGGGAATTTCTAACAAAAGCAGATTACTAGTAGCTTTTTTCTCTATCGGTAAAAGAAAAAACATAATTATGCCATATATCCCTATTTTCCAATCTCATAAACTAGTTTTTACATTTGAGAACAAAACCTGCAAAAAAAGATTGTAAAAGAGGATAAAGTTGAAAACGAAAGAGAATATAGAGGAACTAGAAGTTCATGAGCTAGAGCTACTTGGTAATGCTAGGATAAATATCAAAATAAAACCAACCAGGATGTTCACAGCAGAAATCCATAACTCATAAATGGCAACGAACAAACAAATTTTCACTTCTTATATGATAGAATCGCGTACAAATGCAATACATATACAACCCCCACTTTTAACAAAATAGAAGATGATGACATTGCAGAAAGTATCATCCTGCACAATGAAGATAATATATGATGGGGCAGGGAAAGGTATTCAAGATAATGCCCAATGTAAAAAATAAAAAGGTTAAAATGATGCGAGGTTGATCAATTTCAAGACAAGAACATCTGACTATTGCAATGTGATTTTGATGAATGTCCACCAACTTTTTACTAGAATTTTTTTTTTCTCTTTTAAGCTACATCAATCACTGAAACATGCTGAATCTGAGGATCTGTGTGCAAATGTAGGATTACCGCAATTTAAGACAAAGTCTATCTAGTTGAAAATAAAATTGACAATGAATTGAAATCATCTTGATCATTGAAGATCTGTTCACACAAATGTAACATGACCGTGGAAAGAGGAAGAAAGACCTCTTTTAGGCTTCTAGTTTTTCACATCTAGCTTTAATTTTTATCATTGAGCTTTGTGAAAAATCACTAATTTTTACAATTTCAAAAGCATACAAAAGTAACCTATACAGGAAAAAAAAAAAAAAACACACACAAACGAAAATAACAAAAAAAAAAGAGCAAAAACAACCTTCATACTTAGGAATCTAATCAAAAACCATCAAGATATAATGATTTGCATAAAAAAAGTAAGTTTCAAAAAACAATCAGATTCATTTAGCCCTAACACTTAGGAATCTAATCAAAACCCATAAACCCAGAAAAACCCATCAAAATAATTCAAAATCCAAATTGGGAAAAATGACAAATCATGAAAAACAAACCGTTGGATCGTAGCTCAAGGCCACTCCGGTATGTTTACAAGCTCCACGCACAGCTCCGGCGACCTATGTGGCGGTGTGATTCGTTGTGTGGTGTGGTGTGGTGTGGTGGAGGTTCGGGCAAGCAAGGACGGCACAACCCCAGAGGACGAAGCAGAGGGCACGGCGAGAACTCTTTCTTCTTCGAAATCGTTCTGCTCCGGCGATCTGTGTGGCGGTGGTGGAGGTTTGGCATGAAGGAACAGATGAGAAGATAGGAATGGCGTGAAGGAAGCAGAGAAAGCTGTGAGCGTGAAATGTTTTTTTTTTTTTTTTCTGAGGTTATATTGATGACTTAAGTGAACTCTGACGTGGCGTGGTTTCATTGGCTGGCGTAAAACACTGGTTTTACGCCAGCTCCGGACCTAACGTTTTCTCTTGCTTTTTTATTTTCTCAAAGCATCTGATAGTTTGAATTAATTCACAACATTTTGACACGTGGGTTCGGCTTTTATTGAGTTTAGTGAGTGTTTAATTATTTAATAGTTTTTTTTTTGACTTTTCACTTTTATATATTTATGTGGATAATTCCATCCAAAAAAGTATAAATAGTTGCCAAAGTGTTTTTTTTTTTTTTTTAGTGGAGAATGTGCAAAGTGATATATTGAGTTATTATAAATATAACTTTGTATATTGTATAAAATAATAAAAAATAGCGGTAAATTCGAAACAGTATACCGATATTGATCGGTATCAAAAATATATCGTACCGCAAGCCAAATTGGTACAGTCTTCAGTACGGTATTAACTTCCTTGGTGTATCTTATAGAGCAGCTATATAGAGTCACTTCTCATAGGCGTATGGTGCTCACGTGCTATGAGAGAGAGAGGCTACTTACAACCACTATATAAGATAGTTTTTGTATCATGTCAGGGTATACTATGTTATGGTATTATCACTCCAATAACTTGCGTCTCCCATTGGAGCACACGTTAATGTATAGGATTTGCTATAGTTAGCATGATACCATGGTACTAACGTATTGCCTTATGCTACAACTCTAATTTATGAAAACATATATTTTGAAATCAACGAGTGTCTTGGTTACATAAGCACAGGCTTTACCACTCTCAAAATTGAATACATCCTTATTTTTTCATCACTTATCTCTAGTAATACATACTAAATGACTTCGAATTCACTTTCTTTCAAGAAAAAGGCAATGAACGCTGGTTCCAAAATGGAACCATGGTTGGGAACATAGTCACGCACCCTGTGCCACCGTTGATAACCTTAGTTGTACTCACTTTTCGTGTGCACTGAATGTTCTGTTAAATATTTCCTTCCCAACTATTTACTTTAAATATTTTCCTCAACCACCTTATCAGCATTTTGTTGTACTATTTGGTTATAAATATCATTCAACTTTAACATAATGCACATTAGTGGATTTTTTTTTTAATCCATGTGAATTGTGAGTCTTCGTTTCCTCATAATTATCTTCTTCTTTTTTATCATTAACTATTTAATTATGTCTTTCAAGCAAAAATTCGCATAATTATGCTCATCCAAGCATCCTTAACTGCTTCCATCCATGCACCCAACCATGTTATCATAAATTTTTAAAGAATAAAGCTTAGATATGATACCTTAGGTGCAGTACATTAAGTTCCCCAATTAGATTCAAACACTTGGTTATATTGACCAGTAAGATACAAATAATGTTATTTTTTTAATGAAAATTAAATATAAAACAATCAAATGTTTGTATCTAATTGTGGAGCCTAATGTATTGCACTTAGGTATCTAAGTTTTATGGTACAAAAATATATAATATATGCTACACAAAATATAAAACAAGAGAGAAGTGGGATTCTTTTATTTATTAAGATTAATACACAAAATTGAAAAATCATGAATCCAATCACACCAGGCAATAGTTTGTTCAAATGAACATATGAGAGGAAGAATCTCCAATAAAAAATAGAGCTAGGTTGGAAAAAGACAATTTCCTCTCTTATGGCTCAAGAGTCGCAACTTATTTTAGGAGAAACAACTTGAACAAATAGGCAGAGTGCTTGAGGTATCTCCTCAGATTGTTATTAAAATCAACAAAAATAAGACCAAACCGAGCAGTGTAACCACCATCCCATTCAAAGTCGTCAAAGAATGACCAAACATAGTATCCCTTCACATTCACGCCCTCCCTGCCAAAATTTCACTATTAAAATCATTTTTTTTATTATCAAAACAATTATATAAATATATATTCTTTAATTTTGATTCTATTTTGTCTGTCCTCCTATATATTTTTCTACCATAACCAAATTAAAAAATGACACACCAATTTTTTTCATTAGCACTCACTTGATAGCCTTTAAAAGATATGATAAATGTCCATAATGGTATTTTATCCTCAGACTATCTTTGAGGGCATCTTTAATTGGCAAAGATCTATTATTTGCATCAGCCATTCCTACAAAAGAAGAGTGCAATAAATTACTCTAGTAATATTATATAAGACACTGCAAAACATATTCTAATAAAAAAACGATAGAGAAAATTGTAGTACCGTTCTCTGTTATGTATATTACTGGATTGTTGTAATTTTCCTTTATGTATAGCAAAAGCTCTCGAAGTCCCTTAGGATAGATGAATAGCCAGTTCAAAGCTGTCTGGAAAACAATTTGTTGCACCACATTCATTAGGTAATGGCATGCATGCAACGAGACAAAAAATATACATATACATGCACTCGCACATGTACACACAGAAACAAAAAAGTATACATACCGGTGTACCCAGGGACGGAGCTATGCTTTGGCATTGAGGGGCAATGGCCCCCCCAACGTTTTTGAAAATTTGATATATATATATATATAGACACAAGTTTAATATTTGATTCCAAAGTATATACACTTAGCCCCTCTTCAAAATATTTACAAATTACCACATGAAACATCCAAAAAAAATAAAATTAAAAATCAACTGACCTTCCTTTTTGCCCAATTGCCCCAAGAATAATTGAAAAACCTAAGACAAAACCTTAAAACCAGAAAAAAAAAAAAAAAAAAAAAAAAAAAAATTGATAAGCTTACATTAATAACCAGAAAAAAAATTTGATAACCAGAAAAAAAAAAAGTTTGCCCCCACTAGGTTGGAAGTCTGGCTCCGTCCCTGGTGTACCAATAGGAGTTCCATTTTTATCAGCTGTGAAACAAAGTACAAATGTTTCATTGACGAAGAATATAATGCTCAAAGGGAAGAGAAAATAAAATGGTTCTAATTTTTAAGCATACTTGTGAGGGTGGCTTGTCTATCAGAGACATAACTAACATTAACACCATTAGAAGAGGGAGCACTTTCTACATAATTTGTAGTGTAGTAATTTACACCAAGAAAATCGAGGGACCCTTTTAGTAACTTGGATTGAGCTTCAGTGAATCTGGGCAATCGATTACCCACCAAAGATTTCATGCTTTTGGGATAGTCACCATATATGACCGGATGGACAAACCTAAATATACAAATTGTGGATGATTATCAAGCTTTTTTGTGCATATAAATGTATAATAATAAAGTAAAAATTGTCTTGCAAATGAGATGTTTTTAATGTAAAAATTACCATTAGAGGCCTTCAAGAAGAGTTATGAAAGTTTAACTATATAGAAGAATGAATATGATTAACAACTAAGGATGGCCGCTCTGGAAATTAATCTTTGTTGCAATATGTACTCACCAACCAAAAAGGAAATCAAGAACTCTATAGGTAGCCTTTCTGTTGGCAGAAATTTGGTATTTTGGTACAAACCAATGTGACACTATTGTAATCCCAATTTTCCCATGTTGATATGGCTGCAAGCATATTAAGTTAATCACAATTTGTCTAACATCACACATTAACGTTATCAAATTATCATAAAAGCTGAACAAAATACAATTATACTTGGGGAAAAAAAAACTTAGAGAGCATTTTGATTCACATTCTTGATTGCTTATTTAATGAAAGAACGGTAAAATAGATGGGAGACTTTTTTTTTTTTTTTGGTTTGGGCCAACAAAAATAAAATTAAAAACCCAATATGCTGTCTTTTTTTCCCTTTCCAATCAAATACTAATAAGTTGAATAATTTATGGAGTTAATTATTAATTTTTTATTAAATAGTGCAATGATATATCTTTTTTTCTTTTTTCAATCATACAAACCTGGTACTTGTCCTTGTACAACTTCACAGCACCTCCATGAGCAAGAAGTAAGTTATGGGCAACAATATAGGGCTCGGTGGCAGAGTTACCGGCAGTACAATTTCCAACATAATTAGAACATCGTCCTGGTGCAGAAGTACCTAAGGTGTACCCATTGATGCATAGCCCATTTGGTTCGTTCATTGTGACCCATAGCTTAACTTGATCCCCAAATGTTTTGAAACAAAAATCCACGTAATCTAGATAATCCTTCCTATTCATACAACCAAATAGTTAATTATTATATGTGGCACAATGTTTTGAGCATTGGAGGATCTATATTTTGTTCAATTGCTAATACTTACACTATTTTGGGGCTTAAAAGTCCACCATACTCATCTTCAAGTGCTTGTGGAGTGTCAAAATGGAACAAAGTCACTAGGGGCTTGATACCTGCCCACAATGTGAAACTGAAGTTTGGAGAGAACATTGATGCAAAAATGCTAAAAATATCAATTTTTATGTTTTTAGACCATTCTAATAAAACTACTAAAATATATTCCATTAATTTTTTTTTTCAAATTGGGTTGGAAAAATCTTCTCTTTTATATATGTAACAGTTCATAAAATCATTAGCGTACATATTTCTTATTGTGTAGTTAATTATCATTATACTAATAATTAAGGGTGTGCAAAATATTCGTTTGACTTGCCAATCCACCCGCCCCATGCAAGTCATTAAATTAGGCAGTTTGGGTTAGGTGAGCTAGACCCCCAAAATAGCATATTGGGTTGGATAATGGGTTGAAACATTACCATTCCACTACATCTTGACCCACCCGCTTAATCATACATAAATAGAGAAATATATATTAGTTCAAACTTTTTAACCATATATTTTACATTTAAAGTTTATAAATTCACCTAATCAATTTATACAGCTTATCAGTAATCAATTCCTTAAACAAAATATAAAAAGTCAACATTGAAATCCTAAACTAACATCAACCATCGAACACTTTGTATTTAGCTTTCACCTTCAGCCAAAATTGAAGCCTTTTTTTTTTTTTTTAATCCCTTCAATTCTTGACTTTCCATCAGTTGCATACTCTCCTAGACAACCACAAAGGTTTTTTCTTTTCTTTTTTTATTGTTTAATGTTTGTATCTATATATTTATTGAGTATGTTGTTTGTCCTTTTGATTTGGGTCTCATATATTCTTGTAAATCTACAAAATATTTTTTTCTTTTGATCCATTTTTATATATTTTAAAAAAATGTTATGGTCTTACATGTAAAGCCGGCTATACCTACAAACTCAAATCAATCCACTCAAGATGCAAACAAATACAAAACGACATATAACATTAGAATGAAAAGCTAAAGGTCATTTAGTTTCAATAATAGAGTTAATTATATTGTTGTGCATGTGTAGTACTCTTAGTAGTTCTTATGGTTTGTAATATGGGGCACCAATGTTCATTATTCTTGTATCTTAGTATATATACTCTGTAGTTTATCAAAAGAATAATGTCAATCCGCTCAACCTGCATAATTGAAACTGCCAAAATTTGTAACCAATCCGCTGGATTTAGACTTTGGTGAGTCAGTGGCGGATTGGAATTTTCTCAACCTGCTAGTAGCGGATTAGATAGAAATATTGACATTTATCCTCCCAATCCACACACCCCTACTAATGGTTTTGCCCATATATCTTTGACATTACAAAAATTATAGCTGAAAATAAAATGAAGTATAATTTCACCATTCAACAGGAGCTCGTTGATGAGGTTGTTGTAGAATTTAACACCTTGTGGATTTACTCCCCCGCTTATTTTTCCCTCTGCAAACAAAATTGAAATGATTCAACAACAATATCAACTAGTGCGTTTTCTGAATGAACCAACATCAACTCATTGCTGATCCACCATTTTGATCTTCAGATTCGATTGAAGTTTGTCTCAATGGAACCCGTCTTAATGGAACCCATCGTAATTAGAAGCTTAATTACTAGGTAGAGATCGACTTACAATTATAAATGATGAGAATTGGTTCAAGTGAGAAATCTTACTAGGTAATATTCTTGACCATGAAATAGAGAATCTGAAAGAGTCCAATCCAATTTTTCTCATCAGTTTTATGTCCCCCTGTACCAATTCGTAATTATTAAAACAAATAATAACGTTGACCATGTTTGCAAATAGTATGATAGGCTACCTTATAACGATGATAAAAGTCATCAGCTACATCTCCATTGCTACCATCAGCAATTTTTTCTGTAAATTTCACAAAAGATCAAACAAGAGAGAAATTGATATTCAAGGATGAAAAAATTAATCAGTTTGATTTTCATTGTATAGTTAATTAGTTATATAATTAAGGGTTCTCATTCGATACCAATATTTATTTGGTAGTATAAAAATCCAATTACTAGCTTGAGTTTATTTTATTTATTTATTTTGTAGGAGCAATTCAAATTGGTGTACCAGTACCAAAACTGAGAAAGCCTAAAAATATACATAGCCAGTTGAAGTGTGATATGATTGCATCATGATGCCTAAATATTTTGTGTTATTAATTACACATTATTTGTAATATTATAAAATTTTAGTTTTAGACATGCTTCCTATCAGTTTACTACATGGTATTTTCTTTTTCTTCTTCTTCTTCTTTTAATTCAAAATTAATCCAATTATTAAGATATTTTTTCTAATTGAAATTCTATTATCAAAAGTTTAAAATACTATTTAATTACATTTCAACACCAAATATTCTAAAGGAAATTTACTTTTAAACTACTAGTGAAATTCATGTTGAAAAATATGTTGTCAATTGACTCGAGTGCACAGAAATAATGCTAATTAACTACAGCATTTTGCGATTAAAAATGTCAAATTAGGACAAACGATTAAAAATCATATAGCATATGAAAAATTATTTTGTATATTCGACATACTATACCTCCCTCTTGTATAAGAATTGATTATATTATATTACAACCCATGATAGATCCATCTTTATATGAAATGAGAGCATTCAAATGTACTGAATAATTTCACTCTATTCCCTCAACTAGCTGTCATAGACTCATAACTAGTCATATATTCTCATGTCAATTGGGTGCAATTATTTTTCTTGCCATCTTTTTCCTTGGACAAATGATAGTGACAGTGCATAGTTTTATATATAAGCTGTTAAAAACAGAAAGACCTGGATGTTCCCGAGTGAAAGTATCCCATATACTAGGGCCCCTATCATCAATATGTGCTGCGCCTTCAGACTGGCTCAAAAATAAAAATTAAAAAAATTTAAATCAGTAGATTTTTTTTTTTTTTTAAATCTTATTGGCTGGATAAAAGTAAATACATGCTAGTTGAAACATTAAAAAAAGCCCCAACGTTATAGTTTAGTAACATTATCTAGTTCTCTCATGAAAGCAAAGTCATTCTAGCTAGTTAGCACTAGCATTGGGGTATAAAACCCCCAAAATTGCTATTTTAACAACTCATATCCTGAAATTGTGCGTCATCTGGGTGTGGGTTGCAAAAGTTTTTAGCAACTTTCAACAGTATATATACAACCATACTGTAGCTAGATGGTAGCAAAAAATAATATGTTTTATTCTCTCTTTTCCTTTTTTTATGTCTTTTTTTTTTCTCTCTCTTCACGTTCAGACTTCACACTCAAATCACAATCTCAAAATCTGCTTCTCTCTCCTCTTCCCTCTGCCTCCTTCTCTTGCCTCCCTCAACCTCTCTTCATCTGGGTGGTGGCTGTTGTGCTTTAGTTTTTTTTTTTTTTTGCTTTTTACTATGGGATTGAGATGGTAAAATAGATAAAGTAAGTTTTGAGAATGTAAAATAGATAATTCTTAACAAACCCGGATGCTAGTGCTTTTAGATTTGAATTTCATTCCCTATTTGTTATAAGAAAAAGAAAAAAAAAATGAAAGTAAGTAGTCTATAGTGTCATTCATGTATGTACCTGGTAAGCAGCTGAACCAGCTCCAAATATAAAACCATTAGGAAAACAGGTCCTATTAAATGGTTTTGAATGACTTGGTTTTGCAGCTTCAGTGTAAGCAGACAAGCAGGCCAAGCCAAGGAGGCAAAAGAGGAAAGGACCTTGGATCGCCATGGCCAAATTTTCTGCTCAAAGCTTCCTCCAAACTCACCAATATATAATATTATAGGAGGACAGAGTTAATTAATTCAACAGTTAATTCAACAGTAACAGTAAAGTTGTGATTTTCAACTAATTTCTGTAGGCTTTAATTCTGTGACAAATTTGATTATAATTTCTTCAATCATTTCTCTGTATCTATGTGAGTTTATTTGTAAGGGATGAGTGTGAGAGGTTGGTGAAGAATCAAGCTTCAAAGATGGATCAGTGCAATTTGCGACTAGCTTGCAAGAAGAGTAAATCATGAAAGGCCACATGTAAAGCACATGACTAAAAACTGAAGAGTTATGTCAAGTTGTCAAATTCGTGAGAAATGTCATCTCGCGAGGTACCCGCAAAACTCTTTATTTGGCAAAAAGAAAAACTGTTTTACCAAATTCTTTATCGATACTATATATACCATCATTACCCACAAAATGTAAAGAGTGTTTTTCAAAGAGAAAACTCTAGTAAATACACTTGAGAGTTAGAGATTGTTATATCCACAATCATCTACACATTTTCTCTTGGTTTTTCTCTACTTCTACCTCTTCATCTCTACATCCTTGCAGGGCTGGCCCTAGACATTTTGGGGCCTACGGCGAGAATTAAAAATGGTGCCTTTTTTATACTTATATATTAATTAAATTAATATTAATTTAATATTATTATATTATAATATATTTCATTTAAAATCTTTTTTTTTTTTTTACTTTTTGAGATACAAATTGACTAATTAAATGTTTGTGTTCAAGTTCTTCTAACATCTCATTTTCAATCGATACTATAGCTAATCCATTTAATCTTTCTTTGGACATTGTCGATCTTAAATATGATTTTATTAATTTTAATTTTGAAAAACTTCTTTCTACAGTAGCTACTGTAACAGGTATTGTTAGTAAAATCTTATAAGCAATGCATGTATTTGGAAATGAATCTAATCTTTTTATAGAATTTGCAATTGTATCATTTCATTATCTTCTAACTCTTTTTGGTGAATTTCTTGCTTATTTGTGATATTTTCATCTAAATTTTGTGTTATATTTTGTTTATTACTAATAACAAATTTATCCATTGATCCTTTTTGAGACTCAATTAATTTTTCTTTTTCTTTTTTTCTTTTTTTAAGTTTTTCATATCCAAATGCATATTTTCTAGTAGACATTTCTAATCAAACAATATATTTATAAAGACTAATATAAAAAATAAATTTCAAATGTAGAGCAAATGAGAAATAGAACCTGATTTATATAAATAGTATTGTTATAGTTTCACCGAACAATAACAAGTTTTTAGCAATGTCAACCTGCACAAATAAAGACTTATTCAGTATATGGCCACTAACTAATATATATATATAAACTGAAAACACAAGATTAAAAAAAAATAAAAAAATAAGCACAACCATAACAAAAATTTAAGCACAACTATAACACAACAGGGCTTATTAAAAAGACCCATCCACAAAACAAAAAAAAAATACACACACACACACACAAAACACAAAACAAATTAATCCTATATTCCTATCTAATCTTATCAAACAATTTTCCCATACAAAAAAAAAAAATCTTATCAGAGTTTCAGACTTATCACTTATCTATAACCCAATACCCAAGATCCCAAATACAAAAAGACAAAAACCCACAGGCCACAGCTTTATAAAAAATCCTATCTATCTAAGATCTAACCCAAATCCAAAAAGAAGAAAACCCAGGCAGCACCACAGCAGCAAGCTTTATTTATTTAAAAAAAAATTATAAAAAAAAAACCTTGAAGGAAGTTGCTGAACGGCTGAACTGAACGGAACTAAGGAAGAGGAAGAGAAAGGCCGGAGGAACTGAGGAAGCTTGCTGCCAAGGCCGGAGAGTAGATGAGATCAGTGAGAATAGGGGAGAGAATGAGAATCAGAGAGAATGAGAGACAGAGAGGCGGAGAGCAAAGATTAGAGAGAGGTAAATTTTTTAGGGTTTTGAGTTATTTTATTTGCTGTGATTCGTGATTATTTTGTAGTTAATATGTTTGACCAGATTTGTAGTTTATCCGGATGATTTTTGGTTTGTCTGATTTACCAAAATTTTTGTTTTTTGGTTAAAAGGACGTGCCAAAATTTTGTGCTTCAGCTTCACCTTAAACTTTCTTTTTTCCTCCTTACTATGTTAGATTCTTGGTGCTTCCTTGAAACTATTTGGGGCCTCCCTTCTACTTGGGAGCCTTAGGCAACCGCCGAACTCGCCTAAGGGAAGGGTCGGCCCTGCATCCTTGAGAGGTTCTTAGCTCAAACACTTACCACACCCAATCTTAGTGTTGAGTCAAGTTTTGGTATTGTTGGGCAGTATTAGAATGAGCCATTAAGTGGCGGATGCAATCGAGCTGATCGAATTGCGGGATCCAAAAAGCTAATGAAGACAAGACCCCGAGAAGTGCTAGGGCTCAAGTACATGGGGTAGACTAGGTTTGGAGGGTCTTTTGTTATTTGTATACTTCAAATTTATTCACTAGTGGATCAATTTTGACTTGGAGGGTCACAGAGAGGTTTTTCGCTGAATTCTTCAGTTTCCTTTTCGATAACACGCCTTGGTGTTATCTTGTGTTTGCATCTCTCTTCCCTTACTCTTTAAGCTTTACATTTATTGCTGCTTGCTTACTTATGGCTTAGAGAATAGTGTTACTGATTTATTTCACTTTATTTTTTCTTGTTCCGCACTTGGACAAATTAGAATAAAAGCAAGTAGGCTATATTTTTAAATTTGGGGTCTAAACAAGTATTAGTGTTTCACACTAATATGAGTTTTCAGTAACAATTATTATGTTTACTAAATAGTTTGAGCACACTTTTTACTTTATTTTGAGTATAGAATTTAGGAGGTAAAAATGGAGAGAGAGAGAGAGAGAGAGAGAGAGAGAGAGAGAGAGAGAGAGAGAGAGAGAGAGAGAGAGAGAGAGAGAGAGAGAGAGAGAGAGAGTAAACACATGATTAATTCATGTTTATCACCTTCAGTTTTTCTCACCAATATCTAAAGTTAGCTAAAGAAATCTTTAGACAAAAATAGTTAAAAAATGATTAATTTTTATTATTATAAAGAAATGCTTTTATTTATTTTTTAAAAATTATTATAAACATTTAAAAAAAGATCTTTTGTTTCTTTTCTTTATTAAACTTGTCTTCGAATATTTAAATAGTATCCTTTTTATTTTTTTATTTTTATGAATACACTCCCTTGCATCTTATTTAGAGGGTTTCACAATCATGGTGATCATACAATCCACGTACGAGTAACAATAATTTAAAGAGGCTGTAAGGATTTATTGGCAATCCTTAAAAAATTTAAAGTCAACAAAAAGAAAGTATACTAGAATAATCACATGAAAAAAATGTGGAATTTCAAAATTATATGGCCAGATTAGCAGAAGTCAACAAATAATTAAAGACTTTGATGATTTTATATATAATTATATATATATATATATAAATTATATGGCAAGATTAGAAGAAGTCAACAAATAATTATATATAAATCATCAAAGTCTTTAATTATTTGTTGCCTTCTTCCAATCTTGCCATATAATTTTGAAATTCCACATTTTTTTCATGTGATTATTCTAGTATACTATATATATATATATATATATATATATATATATATATATATATATATATATATATATATATATATATATATATATATATATTGTGGGGAGTGAAAGGACCTAAGCGAGTATTTGGGCCTTAGGCTTTGTCAATGGGCGCTAGTTCGTTCTTGACTAAAGGCCTTTAGGACTGCGAGTCGGCTCACAAGCCGAGGGTCTGAGGGTTCATCCGAGGAAGAATCTCTCCTCGAACAAACCCGTGATTACTTGGAGATTCGCTAGAAAGATCAAGGCAGAGTTCTGGAAAGACTGTAGGTTAAAAAGGGGATCCAAGTACCCTCTAGATGCAGAGGTGTAAGAGAAATATCTCAGAAAAAGGCTGCTGCCTCCACATTAAAGACCCTGCACCTACCTCCCTGGCCGCATTAATGGGGAAGTGACCCCTGAACAGTAGAATTCAACCTTCTGGCTATTATTTAAAAATTTCAAGAAGGTGGTAGAAGGAGATTTGGGTGACACGTGGATAAAGGAAAAAGAAGAAGTATTTAAGAAGAGAAGAAAGCAAAGAAAAGGGGGAGAGTTAGCAAAAGAGGGACTAAGAACTATAATCTTCAAGAAAAAAAGAGAGATAATACAGAAATTGTTCTCGGCTTACGTTCGAGGAGGTTCTTTTGTCATAATTGTTTGTTATTAGCAAATACTGTAACACTTAAGCCTGTTCGTCAAGTTTCCAACACCCCTAAAGCTAGACTTCAAATCCACACTTTACAAATTTTATTGTTTAAGGCTCATTGGGCCTGAGCCCACTTTGTCTTTGGGTCTAGGTGCAATTGCGCACTTACATATATATATATATATATATATATATATATATATATATATATATATATATATATATATATATATATATATATATATATCTGTGTGTGTAGACATATTCTTTTTTAGGAATTGTGGTTATTACTACTTTTAAGAGAATATCGGTTTCTGACTTATATTTAGAAAATTCCATTTCCCTATTTGTGTTTGAGTTTTGTTACTTGAAAACCAGATTGTTTTGCCTAGGTATTTATATATCCAAACTATTATTTTGATTTCCAAATTATATGTAAGAGTTTAATTTTGCTCTTAAACTATCAATAATGAAATTTATAGTATTTAAAATTTTGAAAAGGGTTTAGTGTTATCCATTCCTCTACTTTTCATCAAAGTTACAAATTACACTGTGCAATAAAATGAAATAATCAAAAGTGCATCGAATGATATTCTTACAAGAGTTATAAGGAATTGGCAAAAATTCAAAAACAAATGTTGATAGTGTTAAACTTAGGTATGAATTTTTCATATATATATATATATATATATATATATATATATATATTATTGTGATTAATCTTAAGTGCAACCTTATTCATGCAATGAATTACATGCTAGATGGCTAGGACTACAAAAAACTGAGTCTATAGTGGCATTCGTTAAACACCACTAGAAGTCCTAAAAACGCTATAATGGCGTTTTCTATAGTGGTGATTATAAATGACACTTTTATACTGTAATTATAGATCTATAGTGGCGTTAATCATATGCTATAATGACATTTATAAAACACTGCTATAGGTCGAATTTTTTTTAAGATAGGTTATAGCAACGTATCAAAACACCACCGTAGATCCATACTTGATAGTGGCATTTTTAAAATGCTGCTATAGACCTTTATATATATTTTTTTTTTTTAAATTTGGCTATAGCAGCATTTAAAAACAACACTATAGCCAACAACAAAATGAGAGAGAGAGAGAGAGAGAGAGAGAGACAAGGAGAGGAGAAGGGGAGGGGGAAGGGCTAACCGGCAAGGAAGCGGCGTGGATGGCGGTGTGTCAGGCGACAATGGGCTGGGTCGGCAGCGTGACTGGGTTGGCATGGCTGGGTTAGCAGCTTGTGTTGAGGGATGAGAGTAAGAAAGTGACAGATGCGAGTGAGAGAAATATTTCAAATTTTTAAAATTTGTTTTTCAGTGCTAGACTCTTTTATTTAACATTTTTCTTTTTTCTTTTTTGGGCAAATAATACTCCCCTCCCTTGAGGTTTGAGAAAATGACACTCACTCCCAAACTTAAAAGGAAAAAACATTTTCCCCCTTTGACATTCATTTAACTAAATTCTGTTAAATTGGTGATAAAAATGTTGTGTACTAACCTACCATTTAGTTAAGAACATATTTCCAAACTTGCCCTCAACTTATTCTTAAAAGTTTTACAAAACCCAAAATTTTGGCAATCATCCCTTCCCGCAGATCCTTTCCCTCTTCTTTGAAAACCTAGATTGATGTTAAGGACTTTTATTTACAAATTCACAGTAACAAATACACCTCAGCTGGTCTCTTACAACCTCCTATCCCATGGCCCAACAATAATTCCACAGTGAATACGACAAAAGCTAAATAACCAGGTAAATGTTGATAAAGCCCTCAAAATTTCTTGTATTTTAGCATACCTGAGCCATGGATTTTTAGAATTTATGTGTAGATAGATTGTTATGTGCACAATGGTATAATATTCACAAAACAATTTGTAAAGCTTTAATTTTTTTTTTTTTGAAAAAGCTCAATTTTTGTTGTTGTTAATTAAGGGGCTTACTTCAAAGTTCAAAGACATTTCCGTTGATGGATTTTGTTTGAAAATGCTCAAGTTGTTTGTTACACAATGCTTTGGATATTTACTCATGCTCTATTATCTTATTTCTTCTGCATTTTTTTACGAAGATTTTTTATTTGTTGAATGTCCTAAACCAAAATTTTGAAATTAATAGGAGAGTCCGGTTTAGTGGTGGTGCCGGTGTCATTTTGGGGTTCGGTGGCATTGTTGGAATTTTGTGGTGGAGGTGGGGGTAGAAATTCGGTGGTTGTAGTGGTGGTGGGTGGGTGGGGATGATTGGGTGGGGGCGGTAGAGGGAGTGGGTTTGGTGGAATCGTCTTCTTCTTGTCTTCGTCTCTATAGGTGGCTTGGAGGGAATCCATTGTGTTGTTGGGATGTTCAAAGTTAAACCCTTTTTCTCTGAAATTATGTTGTCAATTAACTCGCTTGCACAGACATAATGCTAATTAACTACAGCATTTTGCCAAGGAAAAAAGTAAAAGAGAAAAATATCACATTAGGTCGAATGAATAAAAATCATATAGTATATAAAAGTTATTTTGTATATTCGACATATTATACCTTCCTTTCAAATAAGAATTGATTCTATAAGTACAACTCATGATGGATCTAGCTTTATATAAAATTAGTGTGTAGCCTCGTGCTTATATACCGGTACAATTAAAAACAATTATAATTATACAGTACAAATTATACATTTTTTAAAAGAGATTCAAATTATAAATAGTATTAGCTTAAAATTTATCATACATTTCTAAAATATGTAACGGTTTCTCATATATATCTATATAAAATTTAAAATTTACTTGATTTTAGACTCTTCGGTTTTTGCATTCAATAATTCACTGAACACAAAAATTATAGGTGGACACATAGCAAAAAATTGGACTTCAATTGAAATTATTTTTAGAATCTAATTGGATTTGAATTCTTCGATTTTTACACTCAATAATTTACTTGACACAAAATTAAAAATTACATGGGACACATAGCATGAAATTGAGAATTCAATTAAAATCTAATTGGATTTTCTCTAAACATTGACTATTAATATGTGTCTAAATTATGTAATGGTTTCTCATATATATATATATATATATATATATATATATATATATATATATATATATATATATCATTTAGAATTTACTTGGTTTTAGAATTTTCAGTTTTTGTATCAATAATTCACTTGCCACAAAAATTAAAAATTTAGATGGACATATTCCAATTGAAATCTAATTTGGAATCTAATTGGATTTGAACTCTTCCATTTTTACATTTAATAATTCATTTGATATAAAATTAAAAATTAAATGAGACACATGACATAAAATTGAGAATCCAATTAAAATCTAATTGGATTTTCTCTAAGCATTAGCTATTAATATATAGATGAGAGCATCCAAATATAATAAATCACCTATGTTCACCCGACCTTCAATTCCCTATTACTTTTTAATGCAACTAACTGTCATAAATAGTCATATATCCTCATTTAAATTGGGTGCAATTATTTTTCTTGCCATCTTTTTCCTTGGACAAAATGATAGCGATAGTGCATAGTTTTTTTTTTTAATATGTTTCTAGTTGTGGGTTATAAGAATTCAGATCAAGCTGATCACGCCATGTGTCACGCTTGGTCGAGAATGACAATTGCTGGGCCTAGGAAGCCATGTCCTTGGATTTTGTGATCATGTCCTCAATACGCTATCAAAGGATGCTCTACTGTGCAGAAAAGGCTTTGGGAAGGGAAATGGCAGTGACGGGATTGAAAGGCTAGGTACTGCCACCACATTTAATGCATCCCACCAAACTTTCTGGCCGCATTTATGTGGAGAAGACTCTTAAATTGTGTTTTCTGGACGCATTTATGTGGAGGAGACCTGTGAACAATGTGATCTTGGGCGCCATACCTCTCAGGGGCGTGAAGAAGAGTGAGGAAGGGATTGGAAAAGGTGAGATGATCCGTGCAATGAACAGATGGATGGCTAGGATCATCTGAAAATGTCTATATAAGCTAAAAGATCCTCCATAGGTAGGGGATCGAAGAAAAAAGGAAAAGAGAGGGAAAAAAATTGTAGCTTCAAGAAGAATATATGTAATTTATCATGGAAAGAGAAATAGAAGAATTAATCTCCTCGGCTTGTGTCCAAGGACAAATCTCCACACTTAAACTGATCTATCTCCATCTCACTAGAAATCTTAGTCCATTGCCATCATTAACTCAACTCATTAGAACCTAGAGTGATAGCCCATTCTCTACAAATTTATTGTATTGGACTTTTTGGGCCTACACCCATCTTATCTTGGGTTAAGGTTCGAAACACGACCTTACACTAGCTTTCAAAAATCGCTATCACATTATTTAAAGGAGTAAGTTTTCTTGACAACTTTGTCATAGCTTTCAAAATATACTTGCCTTTCATATGGTGCCAATAATTTCTTCTTTATTTTTTTAGGCCCAATTATATTTTGCTAGTGGAAACTTGAGGAGCAAAATCAAGGACGAATCCAGGACCTGAAGTTAGGGGGCAGCTTAGTTGTTCGCTATGTGTGGCAGCTCTAGCCTTTGACTCACTATTTAATCACTAAGGCACTAAGAAATTTTGTTTAAAACATTTTAAAGGGACAAGTTGTTTATTTTGCGTAAAATAGGCTGATTAGATTTTTTTTTTTTTAGCTTTATTATTGGTATTTTTTGTTGTTGGACTAATTTTTTTGGGCTTATATATTTTGTTATAGATTTAATCTAATAATTTTTATGGCATTTAAAATGTGAAAAATGATAAAACTACAAAAATTTTACAAATTTTCAATGTGATAATTGATTATTAGTAAATAAAAAGTGATACAAGTGTACAAACATATAAGAATTCGCTTCTTTAATAGTTTGTAAAAATGTTGTAGAAAAGTTTATGGTTATAACATTACTCTTAAAAGAATTGATGGCATTGTTAAGGGAAGGGAGGCAAAGTGTAATTTTATTGAACAAAAATGTTAAAATTAATATCTATTAAATATACTAATAATTTTTTATAAAGAAAAATTGGGAGATACCCCAAGTCCATATATAGCTCCGTCCGTGCAATTGTTATATTATTTTAATTCATATTTAATTTTGATAGTGGTTTACAGTTGTTTATGATATATTATTATATGACTAGATTTGATAGTGGTTTACTGTTGTTTATGATATTTTAATTTATTATTTTGTGGTTTACTGTTGTTTATGATATATTATTATATAACTAGATTTGATAGTGGTTTACTGTTGTTTATGATATATTATTATATTATTAGATTTGATATGGTATATGTGTACTTATTTATTAAAGCATTGATACAAATACAAATACAAATACAATTTTAATTGTTTCATTTTAACTCATGTTTAATGTTTCTTGTTTTTTTAATTTTTTTTTTTAGGATGGTACTAGCAAAGATGAAGAGGACAACTCAAACAATAACATAGAGGTTGAAAGCAACTTGAAGGGTGACTCAGAGGAAGACTAATATAGATCTTGTCATAATTGTAGTTGTTTAAGTTTAAAACAAGGTTTAAATTCTGGATTTCTTTGTATATTTTATATTTATAGTTTGAACTTATATGAATTTTATCTTTCGATTGATCAATTTTTAGTAACTATTGGACCAACGTATCAATTTTTAGTAATTATTGTACTATTGTAACATGATAGTTAAACAAAAATGATATAAAATAAATTAAAAATAAATAAATAATAAAATTTTACCATTGATGATATAAAAATTTGGTCATAAATAATTTTATAGTGACGACAAAATCCCTTGCAATTAATAGAAGAGCGACACTCCTTAATGTTGTCCCTATTATTCTTAACTAATTGCGAAGGGGTTAAAATCCTTTGCAAATAAATTTTAGCGACGTCGTTATTTGTCTCGTCGTTAATTTGAAATTTGCAAATAACTAATTGCGAGGATATAAAGATCCTCACAAATAGTTATTAATGACAACTACTTCTCCCTGCTAAAAATAAGTTGCAAAGGGTTAAAAGCCCTCACAAATAAATTTAAGCAATGCCATTATTTGTCACTATTGCAAGGGTATAAAGGTCCTCACAAATAGTTATTAATGATGACTGCTATACCTCGCTAAAAATAAGTTGCGAGGGGTTAAAAGCCCTCACAAATAAATTTTAGCGATGCCATTATTTGTCACCATTACGAGGGTATAAAGGTCCTCAAAAATAGTTATTAACGACAACTGCTTCCCCTCGCTAAAAATAAGTTGCGAGGGGTTAAAAGCCCTCACAAATAAATTTTAGCGATGCTATTATTTTTCACTAAAAAGTATGTTGTCAATTTGGAATTTACAAATAATTAATTGCGAGGGTATAAAGGTCTTCACAAATAGTTGTTAATGACGACTGTTTTCCCTCGCTAAAAATAAGTCGTCGACTTTTCTCTTCGTTTGGTAATATATTTGTAAGAGAAAATTTGTTCAGTAGCGACAGTGGATTGCCTTCGTAAATTTTTTATTTACAAAGGTATGATCGCAAAATCTTTTTTAGCAACAAGAGCAAATACGACGACTTTCAAGGGCCATATGCCCTCGCTAATAACCTTTTGCAACAATATTTGAATATTTGTGAGGGTATTCTATCCTCGCTAATAACCTTTTGCGACGATATTTGAATTTTTGTGAGGGTATTCTATCCTTACTAGTAGACACTTTTTTTGTAACGGTGGCCCAAACAATGTACAATGTTGCAAAATTATGCAACTAGCATTGTGGGCTACCAAATGTGCTACGACTTCAACTACTGAACAATCACGTGCTTAGAATTAACCGAGCTCTTCTGTTGCGAATTAAGGTGCTAAATAATGCACCTAACAATTTTTTATTTTATTTTATTTTCAATTCTTCATCTTGCAGCCCCAGGCTGCCTGTGAATTTCGTTTTTTTTTGGGCTCCAAATATAAATAAATGAGTTATAAAAAAAAATGCCAACAATTCTACTTCTACCCACTAAATGGTGGGACACTAATTAAGTCTCTAATTTATTAAGAGATGTGATCAAGATGACCAAATATTACTTTAATATAGATCAAGAATGTAAAAGAACAAGTTCTTGAAAAGTACTATCTTATGTGAAGTGTAAAGATCTTCCAAATTCCATAGAATTAATATCAAGATCACTACAATTGGAAGATTATCCTTCTCCAATTGGATATCAACTCTATGCAATGGGTACCAAGATCACTTTGTGGTTTTAAATGCTGTAATAGCTTTAAGAATAGTAAAAAAGAAACCAAATAAATCGAAACGAACTGTTAACCACAATGATTATTCTACTACAAACTACTATATTCTTTCCACAATCATTTTTAAACAAAGAATACTATAATATATTTGCTTTCCAGAATTTTTGAGAATGCAAAGGTCAGACATCATTCTTTTTCTTTATTAATAATGAATGTTAGTCTGATTAATCACATCATAGAGCATCTCATTGTTTAATGCGCACTAGTGTGTAACCCTTTGTACCTGCATGGGTACATTTAAAAAAAATCACAATTGCATATATCTGTGAGTTCAAATTAAACTTGGTATAATAATTACAATTTACACATTTTATAAGCCATGAATTTTTAAAATATATAATGGTTTCTCATTTTATATATTGGATCTAAACTCTTAAGTTTTTGCACTCAATAATATACATGCCACAAAAATTTATAAATTAGATGGGATACATAGCGCAAAATTGAACTCCAATTAAAATTTAGTTTAGAATTTAATCAAATTTAGGCTCTTTGATTTTTGCCATAATAATTTTCTCCACACAAAAATTTAAAAATTAAATGAGACATGTGGTGTAAAATTAGACTCCAATTTAGAATTTAATTAGATTTTTTTTCAGATTTACCTATTTATATATATATATATACATATATATATATATATATATATGAGTTCTTAATTGTTTATTTAACTTAATAAATTCTAACTTGGACTTTAATATTTTTTTAATCGTAACAATAAGATTGAAATATATATAGCATCTAATAGTGTCGATTACTCTTTCTTTCTTCTTTTGTGGAAACGAAATTCAAATCTAAGTGCTTTGTTTAATGACAAATAAAATCACCTAAACTTTAATATTATTGATACAACAACAATATGCATATTTCAAAAAAAAAAAAAAATGAAGTACATCACATGGCACCTGCACCTCTAATCATGCATATGTTTCTATTCTATTTATTTAAATAATTTTTTGATGCTCAAGTGTAAATTTTTTATAAATAATAATTAATATTTTGTTATATTGAGAGAGATTGAGACATTCTTTCCTTGCCTATCCTCATTTCTCAATGTCTCTCTGTACATATTAAATAGTCATTTGCTTTGGTATAAATAATCCTTTAAATACTCAATAGAATCCAAATGCCTATCTGACCTACCAAATCTTTTTTTATTTTTATTTATAGAAGTGTGGATTATCTCTTTGAAAGTAACAATTATTATATATATAACAACAGCATCAAACAAGCTTTAATATTCCCAAAATTTGACATCCTTGTCTACCATTGCTAACTATTTATGGCATGCATAATCTATTCTAGTGGGGAAGATGGGCCACCATTAATATTTCTTCTTTCCTTACAGACCAAAATGTGGAAGACTGTAAGGGTTGGTTCACTATCATAGTGACTTGGCGGTAAGAGTTCTTATATTACTACATATGATATTTGACAAGAATTGAGCAGTTTGACTGGTAGCACCTCAATAAATGTGTTGTACCCATTATGATAGTTTTACCAAGACTCCCTCTAATACAAATGGTATTATTTATTGTCATCACTTGACGAAGAGTCGATAAATCCACGCCAAATATTCCTTTCTTTGTTTGGAAAGAAAAAAAAGGTGTTGTCCAAGTGTTTTATTTCAGACTTCTGGACTTCTGTTTTTGGACGTACTCATCGTCAACATGTTTGGGAAAGAGCTAAATTTTTTTTTTAAAGGATTTTATTAACGTATGTCTTAAAGACACACAATAATATACTATTTTTTTTAAAAAAATTATCAGTAATTGAAAAAGTTTTACAACCTTTTTAATTTTTTATAAAATATTTTTAAAAATAAAGGACACACATTAATCGGACCCCTTTTTAATCTCCGCATCAAACTTGGCCCCTGACCTGATTTGATGGGCACTGGTAAAGATATATATGATAAGATATTGACCTAAGCCAATTCGATTATGGAGCCAATAAACATGTGACAACTGACAAGGCCATGTAACATTCATTCATAGTTAAGTGTCATCCACATTGAAGGCATGAAAATTAAATTTACATCTTTCCTGTAAGATTTCAAATTGTCATGATGTTGATGAATGTGTACTCGGTTCCAGAAATAAAGTGCAACATTATTGGATACGAAAAATCGCTAACAAACACTATTTGGATATAAAAACATGGGGCCTAGGGAATCCATTGTAACTATTCATGATTGGTAGCCTTCGTTCTTAATCAATGGAATATTACTAGTTTCACTTTTTTTGAATGTTGGGATTTTTTGTTTGCACATGTAAAACTTCATTTTCCAATTCCTGCTTAAAATGCACTTTGGATTTTTGTTCCGAAAGGTGAAGATGAGCTTGGACCAGTATCTGTGCAATTTCTTTTCCTCCTAAAAATATTCTTGAATATTCGGGAAAAACAAAACAAAAGAAAGATATGACAACTAGGAACACCTTTTACACTGTGGTTGATAATACATGCCGGATTCATAACATGATTTTCAACACATTTGCCCTACATGTTACAACTATAAACAGATAAGATTATACATATCTTGTGGAGAGGAGACTCGAAAGGATTAACCCTATGTTTGGTTTGAGGAAAAAGAATGGAAAAGAAGAGAAAAAGAATAAGGGGAAGAGGAAAATGTGGACTCAAGTAATATATATGTTTTTCGTCAAATTTGGCTCATTTTCTTTTTTCTTGTGCTCTATCTAAACAGTGAAAAAGTCTTAATTTTTCTTTGTTTTTCTTCTCTTTTCCTCAAACAAAACATAATGTAAGTGAGTATTTCCCTAACTAATGAATTCTATCTTCTCTAACTATTAGAACATGCTAATGTTAACCCAAGTTAATGCAAGCTCGAGACTTCCCAAATAATATTCATACCTAAAATTTCTAATCAATTAGTGGTATAATAATATATTTTTCTAATACTATATTATTCAAAGATATATAAAAGAGGCTAAGATATAGTTACATCATGTGTAATTCTTACTTGACAATACATCATTTAATAATTTTTTTTATTAATATTTTGAAAATCCTATTTTGGATTACATCTTATCTTTATGTTTTCAAGAAACTTCAAACTTCAATTTAATTGAATATTTTTTTTATTATTTAATTCATAAACTCATATTTTAAATACAATTTTAAAGTTTAGAAAAAAAGTTTAAATTTAAATATTTCATGTATAGGATGGTTACTAATCTTTGATTTTCTTGATATGTTGTAAAAATGTTAGGTATAAGAAGATAATAAAACCATAAGTAGAATTACCTCTCCAATTTTGTCAAAGCACCTGTTTCTCCAATGTTATAGCATAATGCAATTTTGCTGAACTTGTTTGTTGATTTCTTGGACTCAGATAGGATCTTTTCAATAGAAGTTGCTTCGATTCTTGTGGATATTAAACTAATATGTGAGAATTTTGATAATAAAGTCTACTATCCTGAACTCAGATAGCATCTTTAAGATATAATTACTCTGCTCTAACTCTTTACAATAATAAAAAAAATTTAAATGATTAAAATAATATAAAGTAAACAATTAATATTCCTTTAATTTTATTAAAAATTTTGGGAATAGTGAATAGTAGATTTTATATACTAGTATGAACATGCAAAACTATATCTTGTAAGACAGTTTTTATTAAACCAAAAATTTATAATAGATTATCAATTAAAAATTAAGCAAGCATGCACAGTGTAGGATAAAATGGGTTGCTTTCTTTGAACATTTTGTATAAATGAACTTATATTCATTGAACTCTCCCATATGTGAATTTGTTTTTTTTTTTTTTTGAGAGACTCCCATACATGAAATAAGATTGCTTTAGGAAGTATATGAAATTTGATTTATCAACTGAGAAACTTCTTGAACCATTGGGCCGAGTTTTTAGGCCCATATTCATAGATTATCTCCCTTTCAGCAAAAAGAGTTTAGAAGTGCAAGTATCACACTTTTTTGGGCCACACTACATTGGGCCCTAGCCCAATCGTGCTTAAGGGACAACGTTACAACATTTTGAGTCTCCATACCCAATGGATTTAATTGACAACAACAAATAACATTGGGCCCCCAAGCCCAATGAATATATGCATGAATTAAACATGTTCTTATTCCAACTTTGGACAAGAAAGCTCAGGTTTTTGTGGCATTGTAAATCTAGAGGCAATGCACAGAGCTGGTATACGAAAAATGTTTTTCATATTTCATTCATTGAAACTTTGGATAAAACCTTTGGTCATGTTCTTCGTATTCCTCTAAATAAATATTTTTGTGGGGAAATACTAGGGTGTGGTTAAATTTTAGGCTAAGGCTGCGTTTGGTTGGACGGTAAATCAATTCCAGAAAATATTTTCCGCATTTGCGTATGTTTGGTTCAACGGAAAATTTGGTCAAACTGAAAATCATTTCCACGTTGACCGGAAAATAACCCTTCCCAGCTGTAAATCAATTTTCGTTTCTATTTTACCTTCAAATACAATTTTTCAGACTGAAAATAGAAAAGGAGAGAGAAAGAGAGCAACGGCAATCACACCAGTGAGATCGCGCCCGCGAGCTGGCGCCCGCGAGATCGCGCTGGCAAGCTCGTGCGAACGAGATCGCGCCGTCGACTGCTCTCCCGCGAGACCGCGCCGGCGAGCTCGCGCAAACGAGATCGCGCCCTCGAGACCGCGCCGTGAAATCGCACCGACCGCCGTGAGATCAGACTGGATTTGCGATGTGAGATCTCTTCCTCCTCCCTCTCTTAGTCTTGACCAAATGATTTATGTGGGAATGGTGTTTTTGATTTTTGTTTGTTTAACAGTTGATGTATTGCTTTGTTTGGAAGCTGGGAAAATGATTGAGAAAATGTAAAAACTTAGTAAAAAATTTGTATTTTCAGAATGTTACCAAACACTTGAAATTATTTTCTAATATAATTTATAAAATGCAACCAAACACTCGAAAATATTTTCCTTTCCTGAAAATATTTTCACCTGAAATTATTTTACACCCGGAAATTAATTTACACCGAAACAAACACAGCCTAAATTGCAAACTATACTCCTAAAATTTGGAGATGTTTAGGTTATATATACACTATGAAATTTTATAATTTGAATTTTAGCATCTAAAGTTTTATTAAGTTTGTATCAACAGTCATTCCGCCATATTTTCCGTTAAGTGCCATATAAACTTATCATGCATGTTTAATTTGTCCAATAAAATGATGTTGCATCATTTTTATAACCTAAAAAGTTTAAATAATTAAGTAATTAAAAATGACATGCATGAATTAATCGACATGCATAAATATATGAGAGAACATTCTATAATTGGCTCAAATTTTATTGAATTCCAAAAAGTAAAACACAAATTTAAGAGTTTCTACACAAAAACTATAGTTCGTACAGTTTCCAAAGAAAAAGAAAACGTATGTGTTGTACTTCTCCGAACTCCATCCTAAATCTTAAATTCTCACAAAAATTTTATTCTGCAATTTTATTTTTATACTTCTACTGGTTTGTTTAATTTTCTCTTGAATTAAACGTAGCACCAAGCTAAATACTATATTAAATCTTGATCAATTTACTTTTCAGACAAGTTTTTCATTCATGAACTTATAGAAATGATCATATTCACTAACCTTGTATTTAATACATAATTCTCTAACATGAAATGAATTATTTAGATTACAAATAAATGAAAATTAATAATTACATAGTTCATAACTTCATCTACAAACTTAGACAATTCATTCTCAAAGCGCGCGCGCGCGCGCGCGCGCGCGCACACACACACACACACACACACACACACATATATATATATATATATATATATATATATATATATATATCCACACACACACACAATGAGTAACAAACACGTGCTTCAGCACGTGAAATTGGTCCGCCACCTCAAGTGCTGGTGTTCCAAACATATCTACAATGAGAGCCATCGGGTTAGGCTGCTTCAGGGCAGAGATGGAAGATCGCAGGGTTGGGATGACTTCATGCATTACAAGATTGAGTCTTGTAATGGTATATTGTTACTGGTTATTACTGGTGGTAGTTCAATGATGTCTTCGTTTTTGCAATTCCAAGCCTTGGCTGATTGGACAAGTTAGGATTGGCCGATGGCAACATTGACAGGAATCTCACATTGACAGGAATGAGATTCCATGACGACGAAGGTGGTAACATGCAAGTTGTGATTGGAAGCATGGCAGTTGCGGAGCTCGAGGACTCAGAGTTTAAGATCTCCATATAATTGAAACTTACTATTACTTTAACTACAAAGTGTTTAGTCTTCAAATTTTGTGGTTGGCTTTTGAATTCTCAATAGAATATAATCTAATTATAGTAGATTCGTTTAGCCAGGCTAAAATAGTGTTTTTATTTTTCATGAAGTTTGTATGAAATTCATTTTTCATCCCTAATAAAAAAAAATCTTGAAAATGTTACAATTTTTTCTTTAAAATATTTTTTGATAATTTAGGGGCTAAAGTAAGGACAAACTAATAACTTTTTCAATAATTTAAAGATGAAAAAAAAAATAAGTTGAACAACAGAAAGTGTAACATTTTCAATAGTTGAAGAATGAATTTTAAAAAAAAAAAATTATAATGAAAGTGGAAATTCATGCACACGTTAATACAAAAACAATATTATTGTAACCTACATTTACAATAAAGTGGTTAAAATTTAGAGTGTGATATTTTCCTTAAACTTTTTTTTTTTTTCCAAACTTAAAATATAAGCTTAGAATTAACTGTAAACAAAATACACCTACGAAAAACTAACTAATGAAGTTCATGGAAATAGGAAATGAATTGATGTATTAATTGCAGGTAATGTTGCATTTTTATTTTTTTGGCTAAATGAACAAATTTTAAAGTGTGTTAAGACAACCTCATGGCCATCCCAACTAGTGTTCACTAGCGAAGAGTGATCATCTCTATGCCTTATAAAGTATTAATAAATGCCCCATTAAGTATTAATAACCCATGATTATCACACACCCTTAATTTGATAGTCAAGTTTCTTGGAGTAAGCTTTACACACATATACACTTAGATTATGCTATAATGAAATTTCTCTCTTGTATAAATAATAATAATAATAATAAATAACCCATGGATCATAAGGGATTTGAATCACACGGTCATGATTCATCCATCAGACTTAGGTTCCTATCTCCTTAGTGATCAAGGACACACAAAGTTTCTGATAATCTAAGTTGTCATATATTCATGAATGCTATTTTTGATAATCAAATCAAAGTTGTGAGTATTAAATATATATGTTTTATGGACGTAAAGGGAAGCAATGTTCCCACAGATAACTTGCAGACGTGGATTGGTGTTTAGTACACAACAACGTGTGGTTGCCCTAAAAAATAGGAATTTAGATCGAGAAGTATTGTAGCTGATGCAATTTATCTCAATGGTCGAGATTAAAGGTTGAAAAGAAAAACAATTTTCAATTTCAACAATTAATTTTAAAAAAAGTTAAGAAAAGAAAAAAGTGAAAATTGTAAAAAAAAAAAATTGAGAGGGAAGGAAGGAATTGCATTAAATGCAAACCCTGAATATTGCACTTGATCTCAATCCAAAAAACAGCCGACACTAACAATACTATTGAATCTTTTAAGAGTAATGTCAAAGCCACAAACTTACATATAAGATTTTTAGAAACTGCTAAGGTACACATTCTTACTAGTTCGCATTTAGGTTTACAACTTACATCATATTTTACTTACTAATAACTACTCACCATATCAACAATTTGTAAAAAAAAAAAAATGTAACTCCAGCATTTTCCTTATTTTAATTTCCATAAAAAATTTATACATTTAAAATATAGAACAATATATATATACACACACATAAGCCCAAAAAATTAGCCAAACAACAAAATTACCAATAGCAAAATTTTTATTATAAAAACAAACAGCCCAATTAATCAATTTTCACCAAAAACAAACAACCTGCCCTTTAAAAAACTTTAAACAAAATAATTTTTAATTATCCAATAGCATAAATAGATTAAAAACTAAAAAAACTAAAAAACAAAAAACGTAGCCGACTAGTGTTCACTAGTTAAGAACGATCATCTATTGCCCTATTAGTATTAACCAATAGATCATATGACTTTTAGTGATCAAGGACATAGAAAGATTCTGATCTAACTATAAAGTATCGTGTTCATAAATGCCTCACCCACTAAAGTAGTTGTCATTATAAGAACCTTACCCCACAAGAAGCCTTCAATCTTTTCTTAAAAAAATGCTACAAAACTGAAAAGGCAGCAATTATCAGTTTATCACGCCTATATAAATTCTTTGTTTCAGCTTGCTAGCCCTGTTGTATTGAATCACGTTTTTCTTTTTCTCTAAATTATTTTGTCTGTCACTCACGTTCACTTGCCACATTTGCGGTGAAGAAGGCAAGGGTGCACACAATGTGTGGGTCCCCCGTGCGGTAGGGACACACATTGACTCACGTTTCCAAGTTTGCTTAATAGCTTGGGCCTGTTTTTGAGCCCATGAAAGAAAATGAGACCGTATTCCATTATATAAGCAGCATTTTAGGTTAAAGTGTTTTTTTTAATTTTGTTGAGAGAGAGGAAGCGGCGGCAGCCTATGATGTGGAGAAATGCGCGTGCATCTTTACCCACCAGATCTGTGTATGTTCCAACTTGTTCTCTTCCCTTTTATGTAAGGGTTTCACTTCATGTTCGTACTTGTTCTGTTAGTACTACTTGTGCAACTTTTGCTATTGCTAGTGGTTATAATTTCGAAAACCCAGATCAGTTCATGAATTATTTGAGACTTCGATGCAGAGACTTTGATCATGGTTTAGATCCGTTTGATAAACTGCTTCATATGAACCTTTTGTCTGCAATTATAGATTTCGTTAGTTTATATTTGGCAATTGCAGCAATAAAGTATTATTCGACCGTGATTACTTTGTATAAGGATTTGAATCTAAAATATTGTTCTCAATTTGTCTCGTTCAAATGTGTTGACTAATTATTTCTGCCATCTGAAATAGACCGGTTGTTGCTTTCTCTCCTAGTAAAAATTATGTTGGCCTATACGTATGAGTACTTTTTAGGATGAGATGCGTCAACAGATTAGTTCCATGGAGACTAGGATGGCTCCGCAGTCAGACAAATGTACTCGCAGTGCTGAGAAGGATTTTGGTATTCAACATTATCATTGACAGTTTATATAAGGATAGATTCAAAAAGTTAAAAAAGACTTGGATTTGAAATCCAAGAAAATGATTTGAAAGCCAAGAAAAACTACTATTGGATTATGTCTTTTCTTGAAAAGAAATTTGGAAGCAAGCTGACAAAAAAAAGATCGAAAATGGATGAATCTGCATAGAAGAAATTATGATGCTAGTTGATGATAATTGTTTGTAAAATTGTAATAAAAATATTTTAAGTTTGATTTATAAAAGTGTTCATCTCTTATTTTTCAAGTTTCATGATGTGTTCATCAATGGATATTGTAAGACAAATAATCAATGAGAAAATTAGTCTCTAAGTGAGGTGTACTTGTGTGGTATATTTATTCCAAATATTGCATGCTTGTGTTCCAATGTACATGGTGAGGCTACTCATTTCAAAAATTGGAAAATATTAAGTTGGATCTCAATATTTTAATCTATAATATCCTTGCAGATAGAATGCGCAAAGCGTTAGGAGACTTGAAACTACTGGTAACTATCCTCTACCTTATGAAGTGGAGTAGGACTAGCTGACTAGTAAATGAAGTAGGTCCGACATTGGAGAAAATGGATGACAATGGTTGCTTAGTTGATTGCTTGATAGGTGACATGATAATCTAAAAGATATATTAGAACAACAAGACAACATGGACAATGAAACTTCAGCGGAAAATTTGTTTGATGACTGCGGAAATAAAAAATTTGAGGAATCTCCTCAAAAGCTTTTGTGTAGGCTATCTTAATATAAATAATTGTTATCTTCATTACTGATTGCTCTCTCTTTCCATTTCGTTGGACAAGGTAACAATTTTCATCTTTGTACCTTCTTCTCCTTTGTTGTTGCATTGAAAACCATGTTATATTGTTTGTCTCCCAAACTAAAATTTTTAAAACCTTAACTATTACATCTTAATTGCTTTTACTTAATATTTAAATCAACTAACTAAGCCTTAATCCCAATTAAATTTGGGTTGGCTATGAATTCTTATCAACTAATAATTAAGATATTCAATAGAATCTCACTAGCTACGTCGTTACCCCAAGCTAGTGAAAGAGACACTAGTGATTATCCCCATTATTTAACTAGACAATCTTCCAAGTAGACCCAAAACTTTTGAATTAGTAGTCAAATCTTCTTATGGATGGAAGGTTGATTAACACCAATGCTGCTTTATAGAACCATTGACATATATCTCAATAATGTATGGAATTTTGAAGTTGGTTTAAAAGAAAAAATAAATGAAGTCATGATTGATGGGCTTGCATAGCTATTGAGTCTTATATGTGCTATATTTCTGATTGTTTAGCCTAGAGAGGAAGAGATATGGAAGGGGTAAAGTGGACTGAAAACTTGGTGAGCTAGCCCAAGTATTAGAGTGACCACCCTTAATTTGTAATATCTTAACACAAATGTCCACATGCCCAAACTCCTACCATCATTCAGATAGTGATATGCTCAATGTGTTGTTGAGTACCCCTACTAGCCAAGCTTGAACTAGGCCTGAAAGTTCAATATCTAGACGCTTGGGCTCTGGATCTTTGGCTAGGAATGGGCTACACCTTATAAACCTCAGGAGACAAAGTGACTCCTTTAGGGATGAGCATACATTACTAAAAAATAGAAAAAAGGAATTTGCCGTTATGCTGCATCTCCATAAATTGTCTAGAGTCTAGAGGTTAATAAATAAAGTTCCCAAAAATAGATTGGTTCCAAATTTATTTGATTCAAGAGGTTTGAGTTCCTAATTTTTTTTTTTTATCAAACAAAACTAACTTCAAATCTTGTGCTATCACCTGACAAATAAAATCATTTGCAATTTCAAAAGTGGCTCTTGAGAACCAAGATAAACAGCTAGATTTGATTCATTTGAAATTGAGAGAGATCCAGGTCTTCACCTTCATCTTAGTTCATAAGATAGAGGACTATAACGCTAAGATTGACCCATATAATTGCCCGTTGGACCTCATGCCCTGTAGCATTGGAGAAATTATTAGGTCCACTAAAATAACTGCTAATGTAGTCCTTCCTGACCTCTAAACTAATAAAATGATGTTATTTATGCAAATGTGTATCACCTGGTAATTTTTTAATTTTTTAATTTTTTATTTCTTGTGTTGATTAGGAAGCTCACTCATATATTTACATGAGAGGTGCTACGTCCACAACATTTTTACAACATTTTCACAACAAATCATAGGTGGTTAGTTATTATTGGTTCAAATTTGAACTTAACACTAAGATTACTTTTTTGCCCCAATAATAACAACCAGTAACAATCTGTCACTTAAGATTTATTGTAAAAATGTTGTGGACATATCATTTCTCATATTTACATAGATGGAATAGTCTTATTTCGTTGACTTAAAACCACCTTACTACAGCATTTTTGGTAATCATGTTATTCTATTTTTGGGCTCAATAAATATAGGAACTCAACATTTTTCAGTGTAATTAATAGTGCATTATAAAAATAACATTAATAATGAACCCAAATTAAAGTGACAAAAGAATCAATTCAGCATGTTAACAATTAAAAATTCTTGAAGCAATTCAAACGTCCTTTAGGCAGCTCTTTGAGCACATTTTTTTGGACACCTCAATTGCTTAGGATGGATCGTACTATGGCAATTCTCGCAGACAGCTTCCTATTATAAAGTCATCCAACAATTTCTACAAACAGCATATCACGAACCAGAAAAAACGGCACATACAACCAAAAAAGATGATTATATCATTAATTCCAAGTATGTGTACAATATACTAAGAAATGCCACCAAAAACAGGAATGTCATTCTATCAATTATTTCTCAATTTCCTTGACCATTCCCTTCTTTCTTTTCTATCTTTGAAAAACCCAAATAACATACACAAGGGTATTTCCATTTCCTTTCATTTTCATTTCATTTAATCGAAGAAAAAGAAGAAAAAAAAAAGTAAGCTAAAATGACAATATTAAAAGGTATACTTGTTGGTTGGGGTTACTGGTAAGTGGTTAGGGTCTTCTTTATCTTATCAACTTTTTGTTGTGCGTTTCCACCTTTAGGCAAAAACAGAACCACAGGACAGTGCCATCAAACACACAGCAGCTTGTTCCTCCTCCTTCAACTTCCTCCTCCTCTGGCACCTCTGTTTTTTCTTCATCACTGATGGTAACATTTGCAGCAAGAAATCATTTTCCAAAGCCATTAATTTTGTCTTTAAAGACTCTCAGATTTCTGCCACCATTGCCAACAGCTTTAGCAGTGGGTGTGGTTGTGGCATTGGATTTGGATTTGGTGGTAGTGGCAGTAGCACGAGCATTTGATCTTTTTTTTTTTCCCTACATGATACATGACTCAAACCCACATAGAATTCCTCCTCTTTCTGTCCCTGATCCCACAGGCATTACACATTGACTGAAAAAACAACAAACAAAAAGAACCATTAATCTAAAACCCAAACACAACACAAAATGACAAACAAAGAAGACTAATAAAATTGGAAATATTAAATAAATACCCAAAAATTTAAACAAATGCAACAGAATTGAAAAACATTTTCCCAAAGAAAACCCAAATTGAGGAGACTTAAAAACTCAATAAAAAATTCAGATAAGATATCAGTATAAAAAAAATAAAAATACAAAGCAAACTGAAATGACCAATGGGTCTTGAGGATTGGCTAAAAAAGTATATAATTATAATTCAGCCACTAAGAAAAGAGAAACATCAATGTCACAAACCCAACACAAATTAAAGGTGAAGTCCCAAATGATGATTGAGGAAACTAGAAGGGATAAAATTAGAAACCCTTTAAATCAAAAGCATAAACTCAGAATAATTAGAGTAAAATTACGTGAGTATAGTGATTATTTTGAAATTTTTTTTAAAAAAAAATGTATATGGAACATGCTTGCACTCTTATCCATATGCATGCTAACTAAGTGTCCATTGGGCATAATTAATTTTGCTAGCTTATTTTACTATTCAATTTATTTTTGCTATTATTCATGAATATCACTGCACTTTTGTCACTATTTATGGGTCTACTATATTATTTCAGCTAACTTTTACTTTTATCTACAGTACTTTCAGTACAAAGTTTTCAGTTTCAGCAAAATAAGCTGATCCCAAACAAACCCTAAGCATGAGTTTGGATAGCGGTCAGTGTGCGTTTCCAGCGTTTGCGTTTTTGGCTGGGTCCCGCGGCATTGTTCACGACCCAGCCAAAAACACAAAAATGTGCATACCAATGCATTTTTGGTTCCTGCGGCATTATTCACACAATTAAAACTTATTGTTGAAAACACTATAGCAAAATTATTTTGCTATAGTGTTTTCAACAATAAGTTTTCAGTTTTTAGCAAATAAGCGATATTCAAACACACCCTAAGTGTGCGTTTGGCCTGGATTATTTTTGTCAACTTATTTTTGCTAGTATTCATGGGTCCCACTGCACTTTTTGGTATTTTTCATGGGTCCAACTGTATTATTTCAACTAACTTTTACCTTTATCTACAGTATTTTTAGCAAAAAGTTTTTAATTTTAGCAAAATAAGCGGATCCCAAACGGATCCTACAATAACAAAAAACAAAGGTTTCTTGTAATGGAGCAGATCTCAAATTTTATTTTGCAGTATTAGTGTTAGTATTAGTCAAATTTTATTTTAAGTAATCTTGCAGATGCTTTGTCCCTTTTTCTTTTTCAGGCCATAAAGCAGAAATATTATATTTATTCTCCTTTTTTTTATTTTTTAAATCTTCTCAATGATTTTTAAAGTTTTATTGATGTTCATCCTGCACATTGAGTTATAGCCTTATAGGGTTGGATTTGGTTGAACTCTATTTATTCTTTACTAAAAACCATGATTGATAATTTGAAATCCGTTGCATCATTGTCTCCCAATTAATTCTAGTGCACATTTGAAATTGAAAAATTCTACAGCTACACTTTCTTTTAGGGGAATAGTTATAAAAGTTATCACATCTTCCCAAAACTTGTTAAGGTGGTAAGTTATTATTGGATCAATATCACTTTTATATTAACTCACCATAAACATCATTTTTATGATACATCAATCACAACAAACAACATCAACAATTATTTTTAAAAAATTGTAAAATTTGTTCAGATCTTTAGATTTATCACATGCAAAATCCCTTCAAAATAAGAAGTTATAAAGGAAGTTATGATTGAAGTACATATATAGAAATTGAGCCTTACATTGGCCATCACCAATTAGTCCAGAGAGTGAGAAAATATACAAATGGGTAAAATGGGCTAAAAAACTTGGTGATTTAGCCCAAGTATCAGAGTAGTTGAGCCATCACTAATTTGAAACACCTTATTACAAATGTCCACGGGCCCAAACTCTAACCACCACCCTTTCTATAGTTGGGTGCTTAGTGCTTAGTAGGCTTGAAAGTTTAATATCAAGAAGGGCACATGATTTATGGCTACGAATGGACTACAACTCTTATAGGTTAAAAACTCTCTTAGTCTCCCTCCCTAAGCTAAATGAGGAAAACTTGCAAAATGCCCAAATGAAATTTTCGAAGTACAATTTTGAGTAAATTCTACCTCAAAATTCATCATACCCAAGAGATAGACTTTATGTGTGTATAAAACCTAATTAGAGAAACAAAAAAAAATCTCATAAATGAATGAGAAAATAACATTTTAGCATGGACATGTTTAGAAAAAAGAAATGGTAGTAAGAAGTCATGACATGGATAAGTAAGATTAAAAAATATAAAAGATTAGATAAAAGAGAAAGAAAAGCGTATAACTCTAAGTTGTTGGCAAGCAAGAATATATTTCTTGCTTGCTTGTGTTTTTGTTCTTTCTTTTTGTCCTTTGGAAGAGTGACACTTATCTCATATTCCCTTCACCTTTCTTTTTCTTTTTTCTTTTTTTTTTTTGGGTAGAAAATATTCCTTTCACCTCTTTTTCTTTTTTGGGTAGAAAATATTCCCTTCAAACGGTTAAAAATAAATCTCGGGAGACAAAAGTAACTCCTTTAGGGATGAGTATACATTACTAAAAAAAAAACACGAATTTACTGTTATATTGTATCTCCATAGATTGTCTGGACTCTAGTGGTAAATAAATAAAGTTCTCCAAAATAGATTGGTTCCAAATTTATTTGATTCAAGAGGTTTGAGTTCCTAATACTCTGAAAGAGTGACTCTTATCTCATATTCCCTTTACCTTAGTAGCTAGCAGTCGAAATCAAACTGATTAAATACCTCAAGAGACAAAATCTACTCCTTTATAATCATAGTGGCAAATCTGAAAAAGAATTAAACCATGTGAGAGATGAGTATACACTATAAACTACTAAAAAAATAAAAGAATTTTCTTTTATATTGCATCTCTATAGATTGTCTAGAGGTAAACCAAAATAGATGGGTTCCAAATTTATTTCATTCAAGAGCTTTGACTTCCTAATATTTTTTATCAAACAAGGCTAATTTCACATTTTGTGGTATCACCTGATTTAATAAAATCTTCTACAACTTCAGAAGCGGGTCTAAAATCATCTACAATTGCATTCTTGCACAGTTAATTTATTTTTTTGTTCCTCATGGACTTATCTATGGCCATGATCACCATTGGCAAACCACATCATATTTGTGCATTTGCTCTTTGCAAGAATAGTAACCTCTTTAGACTCAAACTATAGGTGAGGTTGGCATCAGTTTGAAGCTTTTAGTTTTTATGTACAGTTTTTTAAAACTCACAATTTTTTTCCGCATTTTCTCACTTTTTCAAAAAATTTCAGGCTAAAAGTATACTTTATTACACTTCCAACAAAACACTAAATAAGTTGTTTCCAAACAGACCCATATCTCGTACATTCAACTTAACTAAGTTCCAAGCCTCTTTATTTAGAACTTGTGCAGACACAATTAGCGTTATTTTTTAGCCATTATTTATAGTCTTTAAGCAATGGGGGGAGGTTGAGGAACCAATTGGCATTCATTTGGAGCACTGGCTGTAGTATATTATTATACTACAAGCTTTTGGGCATGGTTTTTGAGTGATACATTTGTACAAAATTTGAATTTTATTCTGCCTCCTTATTGTAATTTCCTTTTGGTCATATTCAAATCAATTTGTCCTCCTTGTGAGTTACACTCTCTTCCTTTTTCTCAGACATGCAAATGAAGGTAGATTTTGATTCTCTTGTGAAGTTCATTAATAGTATTTTAATATAGTAGGTGGAAATTTAGAGAAGCAATGTTTTCAACATCTTATCTAGTACCTTCATTCTTACACTCTTCTGTTCTTTAGGAAATATTTTTCTTTTATTTATTTATTTTTACTTTTTGGAGGGTTTTCACTAATTTGAAACACTTTAGGTCCAAAGTTTAACCACCCTTCCTATACTTGGGTGCTTAGTAGGCTTGAAAGTTCAATATCAAGAAGGGCCCATGATTTATGGCTAGGAATGGGCTACAACTCTTATAAGTTAAAAACTCTTTCAGCTCCCTAAGCTAAAGAATTAGCATGGACATGTTTAGAAAATAATAATAATAATAGAAAAAGGAAATGGTAGTAAGAAGTCATGACATGGATAAGTAAGATTAAAAAAATATAAAAGATTAGATAAAAGAGAAAGAAAAAGTATATAACTCTAAGTTGTTGGCAAGCAAGAATATAATTTTGCTTGCTTGTGTTGTTGTTCTTTATTTATTTCCTTTTCTTTTGAGTTGGGGAAGGAATTTATTTTTTGATACAATAGGATACACTATATATAGTAGAAGTCACTAATGAGTTCTTCATGACCATAGTTCTAGCAATATTGAAATTGAGGTTAACTTGGAGGTTTTCCTAGGTGCGTTTTGAAGCCAAAATTGAATTCTTCTTGGTGTAAGTATTAATAGTTGTTTTTGCAAATTTATTCATATATACGTGTGTTGTTCTATTATTATTCATAAACAATAAGTTGCTATATTAGATGTAGTAAATTTTTATTGCACTTGGTTTAATACTATATTTTTGTGAGATATTACCACTAAATAGTTTGGTTTATGTTACTATATTATTGGATCCATGCTTTTATTTAATATTTATTTATAAGTTAATCACATACAAAATTTCAAAATAATAAGTTGCCATTTACTGTTAAATTTATAAGGTTAGCCGTTTACTACTAATTTTTTTGTCAAAAATTTTGTTGGATTGGCTTTGTTGTTTTGAGCTGTACTAATTGACTTGACCTAAATAAAAAGTTGCATAAAAAAGCAAACTTAGTTGCACTTTCTACTTGATACATAGAACAAAGAAAAACTTGGGTGTTTGGTAAAAGAGTTTAAGTAATATTGTTTGGGTATTTTTGATATATATATATATGGGTGAAAAAGTGTGTAGAAATGTGTGAAATGTTATTTAAAATGCTCAAAAGTATGTTTGAGATTATCAACCAAACAGGCCTTATAGATACTTTTTAATGAATTATAAGAAATAAAGAATTGACATAAGCGGAACAAAGTAAAACAAATTATACTTTTTAGTCTCAAGAATTGGGGGAAGAGACATGGTTCAAACTTTTGTTGTGAAAACATTCTTATTATTTATTCCTAACTTTTTCCGTTTATTTCCTTTAAATAAAGAGTCAGAATTTTTTTTTATTTGTTTAAAGAAAAAAAACGATCAAAAAACTCATCTCCAACTCAATAGTTTTAAGTTTAACACTGCTGTCCACTTTTGAGATTGCATAATAAAAAAGCTATAATTTATATCTTTAGCCAGAGGAAGTTATTACAAATTGTATTGCCATATCTTTAGAAGAGATGATTTCATAATCAGTCATTACAGTTTTTTACCACAACCATAAATTTTTTTGTCCCCTCCTGGGCCACGGCAATGCCTCTTAAAGTTCAATCAGGCCCAAATCCAATTTTCATTCAAAAATCCAAATTTCTTTACTTACTTTTATTAGACTCAAAATCAAACTTATTGTACAAGTGCTGCTCATTCGTAAACGTCAACCAAAAGAAGCCTTCAATCTTTTCTTAAATTGAAAAAAATCGGTGTTTAACATCAAAATCGAGCAATAAAAAAAAATGCTACAAAACTGAAAAGGCAGCAATTCTCACGCCTATTGCTCGTTCTCTGTTTCTTTTCGTCTATATATGATGTATAGATTTGGAATCAGCAATTCTCACGCCTATTGCTCTTTCCCTGTTTTTCTTTTTTGGATTCAGCTTTGTTATTTTGTTTGTGACTCTGTGCATGTGATACAAGAAGATGGAGCAACTACAGCTTCTACATTTTTCCCATTCAAAGCATCCCTTGGTCTACCTTCAGCACTTCAGAGGTCGAGCTACTTGTTGTGGGTGCCAAGAACCAGTTTATGGTCCTAGCTACTTTTGTCCAAATTCAGAATGCAGTAGTTGGCACTGTCATCATAAATCATGTGCTGAAGTACCCCTTGGGTTGCACCATCCCTTGCACCCTTTACATCCTCTTATTCTTTTTGACGAAAAAACTGGTTATCTTGAGAAAGAAAACAGCACATGCCAAGTCTGTAATGAATCTCGTAACGAATACACTTATCGCTGTTACCATTGCGACTTCAACCTTCATATCAAATGTGCTATTTTGCAACTTGAAGTCGAATTCCACGATCACCCATTGACTCCCATTGGCAAGACAATCACATTCACTTGCGACATTTGTGGCAAAGAAGGCAAGGGTGTGCCCAATCTATGTACCACATGCTGTTTTTGGATTCATAGAAGCTGCGCCTCTTTCCCACACAGACTCAAGGTTGTACATCACAAGCATCCCCTCCACATCACCCATTCTTCTCTTGAACTCCATGAATCCGACTCTCGATTTTGTCTAGTCTGTGTTCAAAAGGTGGACACACGCTATGGCCTTTACTATTGCTCCAAATGTGATTTTGCTTCCCACCTCAATTGTGCTATAGACTGGAGAAATAGGGAGAACATAAATTTGCTAGAACTTAAAGATGAGGAAAACGAAGATGTAGAACTCGATCAATCTGTTGAGTTAGCAGCCACTGGCGGCTCCACGTAGAGTCCAGGGTGGTCACAAGACCACCCTGACTTGGAAAAAAATTTAATTATTATATGTAAATTTTTAAAATTTTATGATTTTTTATCCTTAAAAAAATATTTAGGACCACCCTAAATTTTTTTAGGCTCAACATAATTACACTTCGGACAAAATTTAGTAACAAACTTGGTTGTAAATTAAGACTACAACTCAACTCAATATTTTTTTATTGGATATAAATTTTGGCAAATCCATCATTGAATTACACTTTCTTCTTAAATCCTTCATGTTTGCAAAATTTCAAAAAGATGAAATATCAATAGCTATATCATCGCTCAAATCTTTAAATTTCAAATTTTTGTTGTCTAAAATTATACATAAAAAATAAGTTTATAGATTAAATAGTAAATAACTTTTAATTAACATGAAATTTGACATGTGTTTTAAGAACATACAATTTAACATTTAAATTTTTAAAATATGTAACCATATTAATTTGTTTAGTGAGAATTGTAGCCTTAGGTTACAGCTTAATTTGTAATCACACTTTTCTTTAAACTTTGATCCCTTAACAATATATTAGGTCCTAAAAAACAAAAAGAAAAAGCCCAAGAAAATTTTTATGGAACTAAAATTTTGAAAAAAAAATGTAATTTGCAGTATTGATAATGAAACTATCATGCAAAATTTTCAAAATAAGAAAATTTAAAAAGAAAATTGTAAGACTCTATGTATTTTTGTGTGTATATGTTTTTTTTTTTTTAATGGCCAATATATGAAGTTCTATTTTTATTAAATTTCTATAATTTACGTTTCTTAATGACCACCTTGGAAAATATTCTTGGAGCCGCCACTGGCTAAATACATGACATTTGATTAATATATAAGCTTTTCTCAATTGAGAAACTTCTTGAACCACTTGGTTGAGTTTTTAGGATATCTTTTCAACCCATCCTCATAATCTACATAGATTAACCCAAAGCGAACAGTGTAACCGTCAGCCCATTCAAAGTTGTCCAACAATGACCAAGCAAAGTATCCTTTCACTTTGACCCCATTCCTACCAAAATCCAAAGTTCAAACATTCAAATCATAGTCATTTATATTGCACACAAATAATAAAATGGCTTAGGAAGGCATAATTATGTTTAAAGACTCACATTATAGCACTTTGTACAAAAGAAAGATGACTACTATGGTAATCAATTCTCATGTTGTCCTCAAGTGATATAGTACCATTATTAATCTCATCGACTCCTGAAAAACCGAGAGAGAGAGAGAGAGAGAAGAAGAAGAAGAAGAAGAAGAAGAAATTACATATAGTAATTCAATGTACGTATCACTATGGATGCCATGTAAAGTAGATAATCTCCTGTTAGATAATACCATTCTCAGTTATATAGATGACTGGGTTGTTGAATTTGTTCTTTGTGTAAAGTAAAAGATCTTGAATTCCTTGCGGATAAATAGAAAGCCACTGGGAAGCAGCCTGCATAGTCAATTAAAATGCAAATCATAAGACTCTAATTCAATGCATTGACACTACTGTATTTCTGTCTTTGTGCAAGTGCAGAATTGATAATGCATTTTTTCTTCCTCTTCTTCATCTGAATAAGAAAAATGTTATCATATGTGACAACATTGGAAATTTCTGGACAATTTATTTGAGCCAAAAGTTGTGTTCATTGATCAAAAGGGAAAGTAATGATGCTTGAAATTGCCTTCAATAGAAGAATGATAGGTCATTTGATATCAAAATTGAAGGGAGAGGAAATTCTGCTTGCTTGTAGGATACAGTATTCCAGATGTGTTGGAGCAGGATTTAATTTTTGGAGGGACAAAATTTATTTCTAACTTACACGTACAAACATGCACACACACGTGTATGTGTGTGTGTACATATAGATATTACCTGATGTCAATCTAAAAAATATGAAATCATTCAATAAAACACTAAAAAAAAAAAAATTTAAAACAAGCCTTGTTTTTTCCAAAGTTAAATCTAATTCAACGTATGAGTGGAAGAATTTTGGTAACAAGATAGATATCAAGTGCAGACTACATTCTCTTTTCTTTTTTTTTTGAACAAATTTTCTATTATTTTGGTTAATATAGACTCATAAAATATCTAGATTGTTACAATTTTAAAATAGCATAAAATATTTTGAGATTCTATATATTATAATAAAATTGGAAAATTTTTCTTTATATTTAAAAATATAAAGTTTGACATATAAAGTGATAATACTGTATTAATCTAGCCATATAGGCGGAGGAAAAGTTAGGTTTGGCAAGGCAGCAGGCAATGCCCACTCGACCTTGGTTCTTCCCTTTTAAGTTCTTTTTTTTTTTTTTAGAAATAAATACACACACGAAAGAGAAAATGTGGCTTTAATATAAAGACACATCATAAATTCTATTAAAAAATTATTTCTATTTTTCATAGACATTTCCAAGTTGTAAAAAAAAATCATTGTATATAAAAAACAAGTTGTAAAAGAATTCATACCTTTGGACCAATGGGAGTCCCATTTCGCTCATCTGTCACATACATATTATATTTCAACTTAACAGTTAACATAGTATAACTCTGTCCAAAATAAAAAGTGCAAACTAACTCAAATAAAACAAACCTCATTAGTAAAACGAACCTGTGATGTTAATGCAAGAGTCTGTGAAGTAGCTAGGCTGTTGGTATTCACAAGGACCATCAGTAGCATAATTTGCACTATAATAGTTTATGCCAATGAAATCAAAAGACCCTTTAACCATAGAAGATTGCTCTTTAGAAAATTGTGGTAGTCGTTCATGGACGTGGGCAACCATTTCAGCTGGGTAGAGACCAGAATTTAGTGGTTCCATAAACCTAGAAAAGTTATAGAAGATCTACAATTAACTGCGTTCCAAAACATTGAACAGTAATTTTTCTTTTTTGGTTTGTGTTTATTATATTAGATAGTATGTATATGAATTTTAAGTTTGTATTTAGAAATTGCTGATTTGTTGAATACCCTATCTTTTACTTACAAATAAAAATACCATAGCCTCTTAATCTAAGTCGGTTTAGAGATGACATCAAATTATTTGTCTGTTCTAATTTTATTAACTTATTTTTAATGAATAAAGTCACACTTTTTTAAAATATAAAACTATAATTTTGTAGAACAATCGGAAAACTACTTACCAATCATACATAAAAGCAAGGGCTCGAGATGCTGCATCATTATCTTCAGTTGACTGGGAAAATGGCAATATCCACGGTGAATTTAGTGTAATCCCAATTTGACCCTTCTGTGACATCTACATAAATCATGTATTCTAAATTTGGATTATTTAGTTGGACTAATTGAGCTCTTCTCAAAACAAAAATAAAAGTTAGACTAATTGATTGAAAATCATACTGATTTTCAATTGATCGGTATCTACTTCATTATGTATATTAAATTCTATAAGAAGGTAGTATGAAACCCAAGTTTTACACTCTTCAATCCTAACATGACGCATTATTACATTACATATTGAAGAATAAATACAACCACACTCAATCAATTCTAATATTCATTTGAAAATCCAACTCAACCATGAGTTTATTGAGAAATTATTAGTTGTGCTAGGATTTATTGAATTTTAAGTAAAAAGCTAATGAGGCAATTTCATGTTAGATGGTGTAATATATGAGTTTTACATTTCATCCTTACTAAATTTAGACTCAAATAAAAATAGTATATATATTAGTACTTTACAAAGATATAAATAAATCAAGCACTACCTTCACCGTGATACATTCTTAATTATTATTAGGTATCACGTTTAAATTCTAGTAGATTATGCTAGTAAATTACAATAATCATACATATACTATAACACTAACCTGGTACTTGTCCTTATAGACTTTGACTGCGGCTGTATGAGCAAGAATTTGGTGATGAGCAACTAGGTAAGGTTCAGTCGCTGAATCACCCTCATCACACTTTGAGGACAACCATTTTGAACATCTACCTGGTGCAAATGCACCATTTCCATACCCCATGGTAGTGAAGGTTTGTGGCTCATTTAAGGTGATCCAATGCTTCACCCTATCACCAAACTCTTTATAGCAAAGCTCAGCATAGTCCCTAAAGTCATTTCTGTTTATGTAACCGGTTGAGATGTGTTAAACTATAATTTGGAATACGGTAATATTACAAACACAATTTTGTTCACATTTTCTCAACTTACGAAGTTGATAACTTGTTATTGATTTTCAAATTGGATCACTATATATAGATATCACTTTATTATCTATCATTCATAAATGTATCTCTCAAGTCTCAACAATAGTGAAAATATTTGTGGACAATGTTTTGTCTATAGAATTGTTATTTGGATTATGTTATATGGATGAGAGTTGGAAGTAGGTAATTATAGCCATTGCTTACACAATTTGGTGATTTAAAAAACCGCCATAGGTGTCTTCAAGTGCCTGTGGAAGGTCCCAGTGGAATAGAGTCACAAATGGCTTCAATCCATTGGATTGAAGCTCATTGATGAGATTGTTGTAATATGTAATGCCTTCCTGATTCACTCCCCCACTTAAGTTTCCACCTAATTAAAATAGAATTCAATAATATAGTTGATTTAAATATATAATTCAATTTGGAATCACTATATACAGGGGTTGATCATCTCAAATTTTATGGTCCAAGTGATTTTAGTGTAATTGAACATAGAAACTAGAATTAAACAAAGCATAAATTCAAATCTAAGGATTAAAAATCTTATTGTGGATTTATAAGGAAAAAAAAAAAGCGTAATTTAGTAATCTTACTCGGTAATAATCTGGACCATGAAATCGAAAATCTGTAAGCATCAAATCCAATGTCCCTCATTATACTCACGTCTTCCTGCCAAGTTATTCAATTCATTATCAATCAGTGCCAAATAATACAAGTAAACGAAAAAGGTATCATTGCTACAAATACATAAATGATTGATCTTCAATAACTTGGTCATATGAATGTAAAAGAAAATCCAAGATACAACAAATGAAATCTGAAATCTGAAATCTTTGGAATCTGTTGTAGCTTGCAACAGATTAAGCAAAAAGTAATAATATGTAAGCAAAGTTTCACTAAGAAAATCATGACAAATTAAAAGCGTGACTAATGTTAAGTTGGGGGTTTGATGTAGCCTTCTACCTAATAATTAATTTCAAAACGACTATAAGAGCAAAATGACCTTAATGACATAATAATAATGAAGACTTTCTTGAGACTACTAGGTTCATGTTAGCTATTTCATACGTTTGGTACTGACAATAATGTTTTTATCTTCTCTTGAATTAGCACATCTGCATTATGATAAAACGTTGCATTATGTCAACAATATATATACCTTGTAACGATGATAGGAATCATCAGCAAGTACTCCATTTTTACCATCCCTTATCTTATCTGCAACACCAAAAAGTTTCGAATAATCAAGTTCTAATTGATATGTTTAAGCAACTAAAGATGGTTGGGTTCAAAAGCTTAGTCTTATGAAAGCATTTTAACGTATTCCATATTAGCAAAACTCTATAAAAAAAATTCTTTAATTAAACAAATACATTACAGGCACTTTATTAGAGTTGTTGAGAGTAGTCATGGATGGCCACCAACATTAGAAGGATAAAACCTAACAACATTAAACCTATTTAAACTTAAGCAGTAATCTAAGAGCAATTATATCTTTCTTTTCACATGAATAATGAACTCATATCATGTAACTATGATACACATATCTCTACACAGAAAGAGAGAGGTGTTACCTGGGTAGCTCTGAGTGAAAGAGTCCCATATACTAGCTCCTCTGCCACCTTCATTTGTTGCACCTTCATACTGCACAATAACATAACAAACTAAATCAACAACCCCTAGTATCATAGACTTTTGCATATACATAAAATCTTTCCAATATGTTAGTTTTGATTGGAAAAACATGTATATATCTTAGATAATTTGATAGCTGCAGAAATGAGAATTTGTACTTTAGATATCTTCATTGAAAATACCAGAAAGTGTCAGTTAAACTACAAAACGGTTTATAGTAATAGTATATTAATTCAAACTCAAACCTGGTAAGAAGATGATGCTGTGCCAAATATGAAACCTTCTGGAAAACTGCTTCTATTAACATAATATTTTGAGTCATAATTCTGAATTGCACCTTCACCCCAAGCCACTGAGCCAGCCATGACAATCAGAAATAGGAGGAAAGGACCTCTATTAATCCCCATGATTGATTGCTTTTGATTCTCTAACATGTCCCCCCTCAAGTATACCTTTATATATATAGGAGAACTTGTCAATGGATTAAGATTTTTTTTTTTTTATTCAATAAAAACTTAAAATGACTCTGTGCCATCAAGCTTTGAGAACTGTTTTGCACTTTCTTTAGGGTATTTTTGGTAACTCAATTAGCCATAACACATCTCATTTTATACTTAGTGCTTATTTGGCATGATCTTGTTGCATGCAATATACGTTGAGAGTACGTGTAATCATCTACTTTCAAAGTATTAGAAGTCACATTTCGTCAAAAACTGTGTGACTCAAATGGGCTTGGGCATCAAGGCATGGGCTTAGTTTAACTTGTGCTTAAGGCATGGGCTTAATGTAGAAGTAGGCTTCATAATATATATATATATATATATATATATATATATATATATATATATATATATATATAATATTACGTTTTTGGTACCTAAATGTTTTCTTATTTTAGTCAATTTTCTATTATTTTTAATTTAATATATTTATTTATTAGATAATTATTAAATTAATTATAATATTATCTTGGTTCGACCTTAGTTAAACCTAAGATCAACTGAAAAAACTTCTTTCTTTTTCGGTTCGTTAAACGGTCCGAATTTAAAAACTCTGAAAAATACTGTAGACATAGTACTTTTCTTAAAATAAAGTACTTTATCAGCTCCCAATAAACCCCTATATCTCCAAAACACTAAGTTGACAGGAAAAGATGAACTAATCAATACTGTATTTTCCAATTAGAGTAGACCAAGCTTTTGTTTTGTTTTTGTTTTTATTTTTTATTGGAAACCAATCTTTTTTGTTTTTTTTATGATCATTTAAATAGCTATTAATTGTTTGAAACTATCTTTTAAAAAAAATATAGAATTATTTGTCATATTGTGTATGCTATTTACCTTTTCTATTCTTGTAGCTCTGCTTCATTCAATTTCCATGAAGAGGTAAGAAAATTGGTAATAATTGTGATATATAATAAATTTCAATTTTCATGAAGAGGTAAGAAAAAGGCTAACATTTGAGAAATATAATAAATTTTGGTTGGAGGGTAATTTTGAAATTGGGCTTTGTTAGTTTGTTTACCTGTCCAAAATATTACCCAAATGATCAAAAGGTTCAATACAGATTTTAGAATCTTATTTATTTCCTTATCTTCATGGAAACTTAGCATGGCTACGGTACGGCAAACTGATATATAGTTACATATGGGTTGAAACTTGAAACTTGAAAGTTACTTTCTTTTTGTGCATATTTTATCGATACTTTTAGTATAAAGTTCTTTAAATCATGATATGAGAATCTATAACATATTTATTATAAAAAATATAAAACTGAAAATGTTTAAATTTTAGTTGAGCTCATGATCATATCTTATCACACAAATTTTTATAACCTCATAATTTTACAAGTCAATATATTAATATATATTTTTCTTTAAATTATAAAATAGAACATAATTACCTATTATTAATTATCATATTTATATATTTAATAGGAAAAAAAAGTTATTAACTTTTTAAAAAAACTTTCATAAAAGTGATATATATTTAAACATTTTTAAAATAGTCAATTAACAAATGCTAGATTGTTGTTTTTAAATGAAACAAAGAAAGGTAAATATCATAATCATTTCTGCACTGAATACATATTGCCTTTTTTTTATTTTTGGTTGATAGATAGGATATAATACATATTGCCTCTTTAATGTTCCTAATTCGTACTTTACAACTTATTCACTAATAATATTATGGACAAAATTTAGCTACAAAATTTGTTGTAACCTAAAACTATAACCTTACTTAATATATTTTTATTGGATTTGAATTTTGACAAATTCACCATTGGATTACATCTTCTTCTTATATCCCTCATACTTGCAAAATTTCTAGAAAATTAAAGATCAATAACTATGTAATCAATATATTGTTCAAATTGCAAATTTTTGTAATTTAAAATTATGCATAAAATATAAGCTTATAGATCATATAATAAATAACATCTAATTGACACAAAAGCTAACATGTGTATTAACAGTGTAAAGAACATGCAATTCAATTGTTAGATTTTCAAAATATATAATAATATTTATTTTATTGGGTAACGTTGTAGTTTTATACTACAACCAATTTTGTAACTAAACTTAATATTGCCTATAAGATGTGGTTCGACCTTAGCTATCAACCATGATCTGATGCTGACATCGAATACTAAGGAGACAAACTCAGAATAATATTGTTTTATAAAATTACAATTGGATCTTATTATATTGATAAATAAGGGAAGGTACAAAGTGTAACTTGTACGGCAAAGCGTAATGTTCCTTTTTTATTTTTTATCTTCATAAGTTGCTAAGGTCGTCCATATTGCATGGATGCATTAATGCTATAGAATAATAATGACATAATTGGTGTGAGCAATGGTAACACTCTCTCAAATATTGTAGCACCATGTGGACGAATTGAACTACCAAAAGTGTCAAAACTATTAATAAACCTAAGCATATTCCAATAGAAAAAAGTTCTGTTTAGCTCATTGGACTAAGATTAACCTGGATTTCATATTCTAGTTCATGATTAGACAAGAAAGGCCTCAAAGATACCTATATAAATTAGAAAATAATTGACAAGTGTGTTATTAACCATTATAAGCAAGGCTAGCTAGTCTCTGTGATTACTCACTGTTCTATATTATTGGCAAGAAACTTTAACTTTGCTACCCTTTCTCACTCTCTGACACACACGCACATATTTTAGAAGATGAAAATTCTGAAATAGGGGTTCGAATTTTGATATATTTGCATATTCAGGAATGGCTAAGAGACCAATTGTAAAGTTTCTCCTTCAGATGATCAACTTCATCTTCACCCTCTGTGGCCTAGGAGTATTGTTCTATGGTTTATCTTGTTTAATCAAGTGGAAACATGCACCAACACAGCCTGATCATGTTGACAAAACGAATTACAAGATGACAAATCGACTGTTGCTTGCAATTGATCCATCGAAGCTGTTGTCTAATAAGCTTCCTACGGCTTGGTATGTGGGTTTTATTCATTCCAATTACTGTCACATTTTTTTTTCTTTTGAAGGTTAGCTTGTGACTTTGATGGTATTTCTTAGTTAATGAATCTGTAGAAAGCAGCATAAAATCATTAGACTATCAACATGTTCCATTAATGTTAGTCACAATTAAAAAAAAAATCCTTAGTTATTACAGAATTGATTTCTTCGGATAGTCGATCTGTTTGTTCAATTGATTGATCAATGTGAGGAAAATCTACTAAATCTGGTATTTATTGGATGCCCTATAATTATCCCTTATGGCATGAATGTGTTTCCCTTATTAGGCCTTAACGGGCTTTTTTCAAAAATTGAAGGAAAAAAGAAAAAGCACATCAAATAACTAACTTAAGACTTTTTTTTCTAATTATTTTTAAATATATATCGAATAACTTATGTTAATTTGGCTGTTTTCTCTCAAAAAAGAAAATGTAAATAACCTATTTATTATAGCAAGTAGCCAAGTAGTACTTTGTTTTTTAAACGAGATTATAGCAAGCGGCACTTAGTAGATAAGAATGATTTATAACTCTCTTTTACAGGAGATTATAGCAATTAAGCAGTATTTAGTAAAATAAAAAATAAAAAAAAAGATACTCAATGTTGTTGAGTCGTCTCACATTGGTAAGGTGTGATATTGAAAAAGGGTTTATCACTTACTCCACGACACTAACTGCCGCATGCAGTTTTGGTGTTAGCGTGTGAGTATATTCCCTTATTTCATCTCCTTCCCTTATATGTTTGTGTGTGTGTGTTTCTCAAAAAAAAAAGTACTTAGTAGATAAGAATGTTAACTGTTGGTTTCAAAAAAAAAATTTGGATGACTCTTTTTTTAAGGAGATTATAGCTAGTACTTAGTAGATAAGAATGATAACTATTAGTTTCAAAAAAACAAAAATGATTACTCTTTTTTTTTTAGGAGATTATAGCAAGTATAGTACTTAGTAGATAAGAATGATAACTCTCTTTTTTTCTAATAAAATAAGAATGACAACTCTTAAAATGGAAGTTATGCAACGTTCCATATATATGTCACACTTTTAGCAATAATAATATATGATGAAGCATGCATTTGGATTGGGCGTTTTGCCCAATCCGTGCTTCTGCGTTTTTTTAGTGGGTCCCAAAGGTACTGTTCATGTACCACCAAATTCAGCAAAATATAGATTTTTATGTAATTTTAGATCCCACAACACTATTCACACCTTTAAAAATTATTTTGCTACAGTGTTTTTAGTAATAAGTTTTCAGCAAATAAACGGTATTCAAACATGCCCGAAATTTCTGTTTCATTCTCTTTTTTTTTCTTTTTGAGATGTAAACAAAAATGATAACTCTTTTTTTAAGGAGATTATAGCAAGTTGTACTTAGTAGATAAGAATGATAACTCTTAAAATGGAAGTTATGTAACACTCCATATTTATGTCACACTTTTAGCAATAATAATATTCTTGCTTAACATGCTAGAAATTTAGATGATGATTTATATTGGATGGAGGATTCTCTTCCGAGTACTTTATGTATAGGAATGTATCAATTAAACTGCAAGGCCTTTATCCAATTTTATAATTTCATTCTCTTTACGCATATGTTATAAAATTATAATACAAATAAGTGAAATAACAAATTAAAATGCTACTTTCTAGGAAATTCTTCCCTGTTGAAAGATCCAGATATATTGATATATGCAAATTGAGGTATGTCTGTTTTAGTGAAAAATATTTTTCGTATTTTCTAGGGTATGGTATGATGAAAATTGAAAATTGCAAATTAATGAGTTTTTGTGGTCTATAAAAAACAAGTCTAATACTCATAAAAAAGAAATAAAAGTCTAATAAAGAGAAAAACATTTCCAATTTTTTAAAAGCAAAAAATGTTTTAAAACATTATATGCTCAATAAAGTGAATAAACAGACTCTCAATAGTAACATATCTCCCTTCACCTCTTTTTCTCTCTCCAATCCACCAACCAATCATTGACTAATGTTGACCAATTGCTTTCTCTTTCTCTCCGGTCCACCAACCAATCCTTGACTAATTATTGACCAATTGTTGACTTTTTCCAAAAGACTAATTAAAAATACTGCTATAGCCCAGTGTCTAAAAGCTTTCTCACTGAATTGTTTCGTAAATACTAAAATTTAGGTCTATATTCCCATTGAAGTCGAAATGGGATAAAAATAGAAGGTATTTTCCTATTTGAGGTTTATTTTTGTAGATGAACGTATTCATCATATAATTATTTAGAATTATAAGAATATTGATGATTTTCGGAGTAAATCAAACAACAAAAATGTTTTCTTATCTGTATTAAACATCACAACTAAGCACAAGAAAATGAATTAGCTTTTCAAAAAAAAATCTGTCAAAATATACGAGCTAGGTAAGAGTTTGAGATATTTGCTGCAACATAAGAAGTGATGATTTTATCTCGATATGGAATTAAACTATTAAGTAGAAATGGTCAGTTTTTATTGAAATTTGATGTTCAAAAGCCAATTTCCATATTATAGCCATATGCATGTAAAATAAGCTTTTTTGTGCTTTTTCTTTTTGTATGTAAAACAAAACATAACAAAGCTCTAAACAAGGCTTAGATGTCCCTAAAACCTAATGGCACACTAACAGTACTCCCCTAGGCACACAAGTACGCTTTTCTTTTGAGCATCAATACGGACATTTTCATTATTTGAAAGGAAAAAAAAAAAAAGGTGGGAGAGAAACAGCTTTATGTGTGCTCCTAATTTTATTTACACTAATAGAAAAAAGGAAGCTTGATTTGATTTTAAGTTTTTAACAAGCTGCAGATTTATGTTGACCATGTGAATATATTACAAATCATTTTTACACCATCCAAGAAAATTGGCAGAAAGACATTATACCCGTTTGGTAGCAGTGTTTAAGTATTATTATTCAGTTTTTAATGTTGTGGAAATACTTGTTTGAGTGTTATAAAAATACGTTTCAAAAGCGTTATTATTGTTTAAATACTAAAAACTGTTGTTTAAACAACAGTGTCAAACATCCCTTTCCTCCAAAAATTTTATAAAAAAAATTAAAATTTTTTTTTAAAATATCCTTAATAATTTGAAAATTTTTAAATACCTTATTATTTTGGCCCCATACCTAATAATATACATATATGTTTAAGAAAGTCTAAAAATAAACATAATTTTCATTTAAATAAAATAAAATCTATAAATACATATGTCAACAAATTACAATAATTAAATATTTAGTATCTTAAAAATGAACACATAGGTATTTTAACAATTACCTCAACAAAAAAGGAAAAAAAATTATAATTTTCATCCCCACACATCTAGAGCTTACTTGTACAGTAGAAAAATTGAAAAGTCAAAAACTTTGTTAATGTGCTGCACCACCAAGTCTCTCTCTCTCATGTTTGCCTCACCTTTTTTTTTGTACACAGGTCACAAGTGAAAGATTGAAGCTTTTGTTTGTGTCGTGGGCCCCTCATCCTCATCCCCAAGCCGCTTAACTGTGCAGCAGTGCTCTATCTATGCCTCATAGCTAATCGACTTTATTTATACCCTGATAATTGTTATTTTTAACTCTTCCTAGGTACTATTTGCTTTATTTTGATTTTTTTAATTTACTTTTCATTGCTTTCTTTTTTATATTCCATATAATATATTAAATCATTCTATCAATCTTGTCTCATGATTGTTTAATTTTAATTGATACATTTTTGTTTATAACATATACTGAGTTATAAAGTATTATATATTACTATTTTACATTTCATACATAGACACAAAATATATATATATATATATATATATATATATATATATATATATATATATATATATCCTCCCCAAAGATAAATTCATGGCTCTGCCACCGAGGTCTACAACCAAATTATAGTGTACTATAGCAGAAGTGGGACACAATACAATTTGTGAGTAGCACTTAAAATGATGCTTGATCTGTATAACATTAGCACTAGAGACATGAAAATTGATTTGCTATATTTAAAGGCATCATATTGTGCAACTCTCCTGACTGGCTCATCAAATACTAGATTTTTGCTTGGAAATTTAGCATTAATTTGCTTACATTTTGGTGATCATTATTTTTTGAGTTCTTAAATAAGACGTTCTGACACAATCATTATTTGTATCCATGCAAATTTCGCAGGTTTATCTACCTTATAATCACAATTGGTGCAGTCTTATCCATAATTTCCTGCTTTGGATATGTAGGAACTGCATGAAGAAGTCCCTGTTGTCTACTACATGTATCCTCAAGTTACTTCCTTTTAGATTCTTCCTTCTTTGTTATAGTTCATATCCTCTTTGCATACTTCTGCTTTACTGAAAAGTCTAATGTCCTTAAGAATTATTAGTTCTCAGTATTTTTGGTGGGACTTGTCCTTATAAAATTAGGGGTTGCAGCATTCATGCTCATTGATCACAACTGGAACAAGGTGATGAAGACTTTTCACTGCTATTTCATGTTCTATTTTTTTTTTAGTGAACATACTTCTATGATAATTAATGCATAGTTAATTTCCCATTTCTTTTTCTGCTTGCAACTTGCAAATACCTATTGTTTGGTTTTTCTTATTATATAGAAATTCCACCAAAGAATTTTGCTTTTCTTTTTGAACGAAGTACATCCAGAAATATTACACCATTTGAGAACCTCCTGCAGGTTATTACCACAGCTAAAAGTGGCAATTTTCAATCAGTTTACCTCTTTTTGAACAAGAATTGGACAATCATCAGATGGGTTGCTCTTGTAGTAATTATTCTAGAGGTAAATAATTAAATACATTAAAGAAAGAATAATTAAAAAGGAGAGAAAATATATGCTCACCTTAAATCTTTCTTATTGTATATATTGAAATCTCTAATATCAATTTTTTTTTTTTTTTTTTCTGCCTCTCACTCTCAGGTTGTTGCTCTAGTGTTTGCTTTGTACTTAAGATCTGTGATTACTCAAGCTAAATATGATGATAGCAGTGATGATGAAAGATTGTCTACAATCGTAGTCGAGGATCAACTGTTGAGAGGAAGAATAACCAAGCCAGCAGCAAAGAACAGATTAGACTAAACAAGAAATATTAGTTGACTCGCTGTTGGTTATATTGTATGTAAAATCATTTTTGATAGTAAAGTGGAAAAACAGGTTGTTGATATATTAAACCTGAAATATTTCTGAAGAAAAAAATAAAGCACTGAGAAAAGGTTGATTATCTCCTGACTCTTATCGTATTTCACTTTGAAGTGTTTCATTTATCAAGTTCATAATAAATTGGCAGTTCTTTCATTAGGACCACTTTTTCTGTGAGAAATTAATTGCTCCACCAAGGACCACTTTCTTTTATCAATGGTAGATATTGAGATAGATAGTGTTGGTACTGCTTAAGGCAAATGATTCCTCACACTCTCATTTCTATGCTTTTTCTTTTCCTCAGAATTCTTAGTGAGAGTAAAATGATTCAGAGCAAGGTTTTTGTTTTTCTCATGAAAAGAACTACACAATACGATTGAATAATAAGATTCTTGGCTTTTATATCTCTTTTCTAACATGATTACATAGTAAGTGAAATATCTTGTTTCCTATATATAGGATTAGACTATATTATAGATATTTTATAGTAGTCAGCTTCTTTTTAGTATTTTAGTAATTTGTTCATTTGTCTTTTGCTGTGTTTGATTTATGTTTAGTCCTTTAGTTACTGTTAGAGATATTAAGTTGATGTGAATTAAACAATTGACATTATAGTGGAGATATGACAGTCAAAGACTTGAGACAGTATTTTGCGTCAGGCTCATAAGAAGTGTTAGTGAGACACATGTTTCCTATGCCCGGAGCAAGGTTTTAGTTTTTCTCATCAAAAGAACTACACAATACAATTGATTAATAAGGTTCTTGGCTTCTATATCTCTTTTCTATCATGATTAGATAGTAAAGTAATATCTTGTTCCCAGGATTTGAACTATAGATATTTTATAGTAGTCTCCTTTTTTAGTATTATAGTAATTTTTTCATTTGTCTTTTGCTGTGTTTGATTTATGTTTAGTCATTTAGTTACTATTAAAGATATTAAGTTTATGTGTATTAACCTAAAGGTCCAATTGTATTACTCAGTTCATGTATATTAACCACAGTTGGTAATCTCTATATAAACCCTACTTAAGGTTCATTGTAATTAAACAATTAAGATTATAGTAGAGATATAACCATCAAAGACTTGAGATGGTATTTCATGCGCCTGGTGTATATGAAAATTTTTCTAGAGACTTACTCCATAGGACCGTAGATATAGTCAAACTACATAATCTTAGTGTCCTCTCTCTTCTCTCTATACTTTCTCTTTCTCAATATTTTCAATTGTACTAGTTACAACTAGGCAAGGTAATATCTCTCACAGTTTATTAACAAAAGAAGCTTTTATTGAAAAACAAAGAACAAGCCAACAGATATAGAGACATATATAGCAGGACAAAGATCCTAGGCAACAGCATATACAACAGTTAGGGACCAAACAAAATTAGTACAAACGCATTAAAAAGTCCCTAACATAGCTTGGAAAGACTATCTTGGTGGCACATACGCTGCTATATTAGAGTATTGGCGTCAGTTCATGCAATTTTTTTTTTTTTTTTGTCTATTTTAACCTAATAACTTATCTTTTATATTTTACATACTTACTTTTCAAAAAATTTATACGCCAGATTATTTATTTTACACTACATTTTATTAAAATATCAATTTTTCTTAATTTCTTTTTTTTTTCTTTTTTCACACATAACAACCATCATTCATTCTTTTCCTTCAATTTTAAAATACGTAAAAAAAGAATAATAAACTAAATGCAAAATAAATAGTATCAGTGTAAATTTACACAATTACTATAGCAAACTTGTAAATTTACATAATTATACACTATCTCATCTGAATTATTTTTATATCAAATTATATAAATTATGCGTTTTTTTTTTTTTTTGGTGAATCATATTTTCTATTATTAACTCTAAGGTGAGTGGGCCTTTATTGAAAAATCATAAGAGTACCATATGGTGCTTTAAACGAGGCTTTTGATATATGGCAGCATTCCACTGGGAAACAACTTGTTACGTACTGCTCAGTAAAATAAAAAAAGATTTGGTACTGTAGAAATATTAAAAGTTCCATAATCACATGATTTTGTACACATTTGCCACCGCAAGCTATATATATATATATATATATATATATGTGTACGTGTACACGCGCGCACATGTAACATACGACCAATGGCTTAGATTTTTTATCAGGGAAAGTTAAGTTCATCAACCTCAAAGAAATGACAAATCGAGGACCCTAGAGGACCACCTCTACTAATGTTGCCCCGTGTGAGTACTCAATAATTAATTTCTTCTATGTATTTCAAATTTGGCCTAAAGAGTGGTATCTCATCTAAAATTTTAAACACGCCACAAAAATTCATAACAATTTTAGAACACTTCTTAAATAACCTACCACTTTACACATGAGTTGTTAAAAAAATACTTAAATATGTCCTCCAAGACATACAACAAAAAGAGCATAATTATTTCCTTAGTGTTCCCAAATTACCTTCTTCTTTTTTTCTTTTTTTTTTGCTAAACAGTGTTCCCAAATTAACCTACCACCTTATACATGACCAATTAAAATATTTGAATTAACAAATTATTGTGGGTCCATATGTTAAGTGCTACTAATTTAGGAATATTGTGTAATTGATGTGAATTTTTTATGATTCTAGCTTTAATTTATGATTCTAGCTTTATTTTATGATTCTAATGTCCCACGTGAATTAAGTGCAACCTTAATTATATGTATATAAACTCTTAAGCACTCTCTTCTTGACAAGCACTCTCTTCTTGACAAGTTCTATACATATTTTTAAGTGGAACTTGACATTTTTAATGCCAAGTTTTGCATAAAATTTAAAATTAAAAAAAAATTAAAATACAAAGTTGAGATACTTACCTTAACTGACATTTTTTAGTGCTTCTAACAAAATCAGTTTCAAATTATCGAATTATCAGACAAAAAAAAAAAAAACAAAAGGCCCGGTATCTAAGCATATATATATATATATATATTATAGAATTATGAATTATCTTCAAGAGGGTCCAGTCCAGTGCACATCACCACATTTTAGTTAATAAATTAATTAATTAAATAATAATATTATTAAAACACAAAAAACCCATATCTAGCTAAATTGGGACCAACCATATCCTGTACCTAGCCCACCATACCATCATCATCATCATGACCAATGACTCAAGAAATGAAAGCAAATTCATATATATATATACGCACACATAGTAGACTCATCACAAGCATTTTGAGCGGGTAATTAGGCTCTCTTCTATTTTTTATTTTGGATTTAGTGAAATAATGTTTAAAAGTGAGATAAATAATTAAAGATAGCATGGGAATCAATAAAGTTTGAAAGCCTAAATTTTTTAAGAACTTTTTAAAAAAAAGTATATTACTCTTTTAACCTGTATATGTTTTTAAATTTAAAATTATTTAACTAAAAGATTAGGTATTTTAGAGAATTTAAGAATTTATATGAAAATATTTTACTACACAAAATGATAAAACCCAAACAAGAATCCTGTTATTTTTTTGATACAAGATAAAAATTTTAATCTAAGCGTAAAGTGGAAATCCTGTTATTAATATTATAGATATATATATACATAAATCAAATGATAAAAATAAAACACATATATTAATTAATACACAAAAAAATATTAGTACTATTTAAATAAAAAAAAAAGGAAAATGGGATTGAATGTTGATTTACCCATTGGTGTTGGTGTAAATTTACGCAATCACTACAACAAACTTGTAAATTTACATAATTATACACTAATTAATCTAAATTATTTTTATATAAAATTATATATTTTGCATATTTTTCTATTATATACTCTATAGTGAGTGGGCATAAATTATTTTTGCCAATTTATTTTACTATTCAGCTTATTTTTTTATTATTTATGGATTCTACAGTACTTTTTGATACTATTTATAGATGTTACTGTCATATTTCAATTAACTTTTATCTTTATTTACAATATTTAAAAAAAATCAATTTTAATGAAACATACAGATCTAAATAGATAATTATTTAAAAATCATAAAGTACCATATGGTGCTTTAAACGAGGCTTTTTATATGACAGCATTCCACTATAGGAAACAACTTGTTACGTCCTGCTCAGTAAAAGAAAAAAAGTTTCATACCGTAGGAATCTTAAAAGTTGGATTAATCCCATGATTTTCTACACGTTTGCCACCACAAGCTGTCATAGGCCTGTCCACAGAAAACCGATTCCCGACTCACCCGAAGAAATTGTCCAATCCGGCCCGAGAACCGGTCGACTCAATGCCGGTGACAGTTGGCGGCGGGTCTCCGACTCCAAAAACCGTAGACGGCGGGTTGGTTGGCGAGTTTTCTCCCCTAAAATTTGAAAAACCCGAACCGACCGGCGAAAACCCAGAAGCCGGCGAAAAATTCCAGATACCTGCAAGCAAAACCCAAATTCTAGCGAGAAAAACCCAGATTCCAGCGATAAATTTCCAGATCTCAGTGAAAAAATCTAGATTCAGACGATATTTCATGTAGATCTAACAAAATTTTGACTGGATCTAGCAAAATCTCATCGAATCTGGTGAGATTACCACTGGATCTAGCGAAATCTCATAGATTTCAATGAGATTTTCACCGGAATTGGGTTTTGCTCGCAGTTTCCTCACCGTTTTCTCGCCTTTTTCTCAGAGCTAGGACGCTGACCGATCCGTCCGCCACCCGTCGAAGTCCGACCCGAACAGATCCGTTTACTCCAGCGGTCGGCGGCGGGTGAGATTTTTCCAGACCCGATTCCGTCGGGTCGGTTCCCGGTTGGGCACAAACCCGACTTGGACCAACCCGTGGACAACCCTAAGCTATCATATGTGTAATCCACGACCAATGGCTTAGATTTTTTACGAGGATTAGGCTTCGTTTGGTTGCGATGAAAATAAGAAAGATGGAAAAGAAAGAAAGGAAAATATAAAAGAAAATACCGTTTTCTCTTGTTTAGTTCAAGAGAGAAAATAAGAGGCATAGAAAACAAAGAAGAAAAAAAATCACTCCTAGCCCACAAATATTTATCAATTAGAAGGAAAACTAAGAAGAGAATGGGAGAAAAGATGAACCAAGTATTGAATTACACAAATACCCTAAAAAGTTGCTATCCAAATCAAGTGAGTCATTATACTTTCGCATTTGGGTACAGAACATATTATTAACGTGTTTTTTTTTTTTTCTAAGCCTAGCATAATGGGTAGATAGGATGAAAGTGAAACCCGATGAATGTGTGTTCTATTTTGTTTTTATTTTTTATTTTATTTTATAGAACAACGTGTTTTTTTTTTATGAAACCTAGTCGACATATTTTATTTTTTATTTTGTGTTTGGGTTTTTTATGAAAAATAATTTGTGTAATTTAAATTTAAAAAAAAGTAGAGTTAATACTTATAAGTTATAAATGTATTTAATATATTTGTCGGAAATATAATAAAAAATTATAATGTTTTAATAGTTTTATATAGTAGGGGCATGAGATTAAGTTTATTTGAATTACATTTTTCATCATCTTATATTTCTTCTCAAACAAACAAATAAGTTTTCCATCTCTCCACTTTTCCATCCTCTCAACCAAACACATATGAGAGAAAACTATATTTTTTTTCATCCTCTCACTTTTCTATCCCTTCCTCATATTCTATCCTCTTACTTTTCCACTCTTCCAACCAAACAGACCCTAAGTCAAGCTCATCAACCTCAAAGAAATGACAAATTGAGTACTCTCAGAGGACCACTTGCGTGAGTACTCAATAATTTCTTCTATGTATTTCAAATTTGACATGATAAAAAGTGGGACCTCATCTAAAATTTTAAACACACCACACAAATTCATAAAATTTTTAGAACATTTCCTAAATAACCTACCACCTTACACAAGAGTTGTTAAAAAAAATACTTAAATAAGTCCTCCAAGACATACAACAAAAAGAGCATAATTTCCTTAGTGTTTGTTTGGCAAATATTATTTTTACCAACTTATTTTACTATTCAACTTATTTTTGCTACTATTGATGGATCTCACTGCACTTTATGGTACTATTCATGAATCTTACTATACTATTTCAGCTCACTTTTACCTTTATTTTCAGTACTTTCAGTAAAAAGTTTTCAATTTTCGCAAAATAAGCGGATCTCAAACAGACCTTTAATGTTCCCAAATTAACCTACCACCTTACACTTGACCAATTAAATTATTTAAATTAACAAATTATTGTGGTCCATATGTTAAGTGGTTCTAATTTAGGAATATTGTGTAATTGATGTGAATTTTTTTTTCTAGCTTTATTTTATGATTCTAGTATCCTACATAAATTAAGTGTAAGTTATTATGTGTATATAAAGTCTTGAGTACCTTTTTCTTGCAAGCCGATTTTCAAGAGTGATTGCTTATTAGTGGAATTCATTTTAAGAAGGATTTTGTTATCAGATGTCCTATAAGCATTCGTTTAGAAAATATTTTTAGAAACTATTATAGAAAAGGAACAGAATATCAAACTTTTTTTTTATTGTTTTTTATATTTCCTATAAAAGTAGAGTAATGCTAGAGATACAAATTTTTATATAAAATTTTTTACAAACTGCTAATTTGGTGAGTAGTTATTAATAAATAAAAAAGTAATATTAATAGTGGATCTAGATAAAAACTAATAAAAAACTGGTCATATCAAAGATTTATAAAAATATTATAAAATAATTTACGACTGTTTTTCTAAAATGATTCAAGATACAAATTAGTTGAGACTTCTAAAAATAAGATTCGTAAAATATTCTTTAACAGTTGACATGTGTACGAGTCCCATATTCTCGACCACACATATAAAAAGACAATCAACTCACACAGAATGGTCGTCAAAAAGCAACACGTGTGTCAAAAGTGATAAACACTACAAATCTACAATAATGATACCCATTCCAAGCCAATGTGAGGTGGGGTCTTTTAACACCCATAATGAGATACATCAATTTAACTTATTTCATCAAAATCTTAAGATGTCAGTCCATTATTGGTATCATTTTATCATTTACCATTCATAAGTTTTCACCTCGATGGTTATTAAAATTTATATAACTCTAAAGTTATATTGACTTGAATGGTTAACTTTTCCCTCCTATAATTCTATATATTAGGGAGTTTGGAAGTAGCATTGGGCATCACACTTATAGCCATGGCACTCCAAGTCCAAGGTCCTTTCCTCTTCTTTCTCCTAGCCTTGGCCTGCTTGTCTGCTTGCACTGAATGTGCAAAACTGACTCATTATTCAATGCCATTCAACCGGAGCAGTTTTCCTTCTGATTTTATATTTGGAGCTGGTTCAGCTGCTTACCAGGTACACACACACACACACACACGTATATGAAATGGAATTAGACTATTTTCATGCTTCAAATTAGCTATCATGCATTTTTTTTCCAGCCAAGTTTAACCACAAAATATACATAATCTAACATTTCCTTCTTTTTGTTCTCATGGCTAGTCTGAAGGAGCAGCACATACTGATGGAAGAGGCCCTAGTACATGGGACATTTTCACCAAGAAACATCCAGGTCTCCCTCTCTATTTCTCGATCTCTGGGGTTTAAAACTTTACCAGATTAACAGCTTCGTAATGTTTTCTTCTGTGTCATTGAATTCTAATGCAACTCATCACTTGTTATTGTAGGTGCAAATATAAACTTAATCTTGATCTTTTTCCTCCTTCAATTTTTGCTTACATTATTTTTATTTTCTTGTAAAAGTACTCAATAATCCCAAAAACCTTCTGGACTCCTATGAGAGAGAGAGAGAAGTATTCCATTAAACTTATAGATTACCATTCTAAGAGCTCATGGCACCACAAACTCATATTTTATATCTAAAATAATTCTCACCTATATATTGTCTGTCTGGGAATGATTTATTTAGCTAAAATTGAAATTTTTTAACTAAAAATACTGTAAATAAAAGTAAAAGTTAGTTGAATAGTATAGTAGAATCTATATATAATACCAAAAAGTACATAACACCCATGAATAACAATTAAAATAAGCTAAAATTACAAATAAACTAAAATTTTCAGCTTGTGCTAAACGGACACGCAATCTATAAGAAATTCCATGCTTTCCTAATAAATAAATAAATAAATATTTTACTTGTTAATTTATTTATGAAAACATAAAATTTCTTATAGATTACATGGGTGAAAATTATTTCATGCGAGCCAAGGTTTTATCATTCTAAGTTTCTAACCCAAATTTGTAGTTTCTGTCGGCAGAGAAAATTGAATACATGTGCTGCTAAGTTTATTTCACGGTTAAAGTTTTCACTTTAACCCAAATTTATGGCAGTATGGCACCTATATGATTGAAAAGAAGTACATCCAAAGAGTCTCACCACAAGGTCCACAACAGCTTGAATAGCCAATAAAATTGGCTCCTTCAGTGATGTGATAAGTGATACCACGTGCTTCTCAAAAAAAAGTGATAACCACGTTTTTTTTTTTTCTTTGGGATAAGACATCCTAACAAGTCAATCTGTTTGACATTGATTGGGAATCACTATCTCTTTTACCATTTAATTAATTTTTTTTATTATTTAACTTAATTTTATTAATATTTATAAATTTTATTATACTTTTTAATACTATTTATTTGTTTCACTATATTATTTCAGTTAGTTTTTAATTTTATTTACAGTACTTAAAAAAAATTAATTTTAATTAAATAAGTTATTCTCAAACATGTAATATGATAAGCTAAATAAGCTAATTCATCTAAATAAGCTTCTTTTACCGGCATTTATTTTATTTTATTTTTGGCTAAATAAAAAACCACTGCATGGTAAAATAGTACGATTAATAATAACGTGTACTATGATAGAAGCATATGTGCGGGACTTTTTTTTATTTTATAAAAGTATGTCTGAAATATTGTGTGATTAATAATACAAAATAATGGTTGTACTTGTACCCATGTGCCCAGCTTGATGCATTTAGAGGTCTAAAGCAAAAGTTGGAATTGAGATATTTATATATTTAAATTTAACTTTAAAAAATTAAATATCATTTAAACTCTATTGTTTTATTTTAGATGTAAAGTTATTACTAATTAACTTGAACAATGAAGAAATTTTTTTTAGAAGTCTATCAACACAAAAAATTTGACAAAATTTTTCATATTTCTTAATGTGACAAATTGGTAGTAGTAAATAAAAAAGCTATGTTGATAGTGTACCTAGGTGAGAACTAGTAAAAATTTGTCAACTCAACTACTATAAAAATGTTGTGAATCTTTTTGTGTATTGTTACAATATTTTTCACAATAAATCTTATGTGTTAAGTTGTTACTAGTTCTAATTTAAAGTCACTAGTGAAATTAGTTTTTTGCCATCAATAACAGCATGTAACAACCTGTTATTTATGATTTATTGTAAAAGTACTGTAAAAAATGGTGTGAACATAACATTTTTATCTCATTTGATAAAAAAAATTTTATTTTATTTTATTTATTGGCTAATATTTAGGTTTAATTAAATTAAAATTTGGGGCATTTTTTTTTACTTGAAACCTTATACAATCACATCAATTACTTATATAGTAGAGCGCACTGCCTCCCGTTACAAAATCCCAAGGGCTAAAAAAATTTTCTCACGTAACAGAAAATAAACTCAAGATCAAAATATACGGAAAACTAAATTTACTCCAAAAACTAATTAGAGTTTTAGTTAAATAAAACTAAATATTTAGTGCTACTTTACATGAAAAGAAAAAAAATCTATACTAGCAAATAACAATAGGTATCAGACTAGGCACTAGCTTTGTATAAAAATTCCATACTAGCAAACAAAAATTCCATAACGCAATGGCGCACATCAGATAGTAAAGTTTTCTTCCCCTTTACAAGTCAAAATGGAGTCTGTTTCCCCAGATTCAATTTTTATTGTGTCCGTTGATTTACCAGTTGTTTGAATAAAATAACAGCAGTTTTTTATTTCTCACAAAAAAAAAAGCTTTGTAGCATTCTGTAAAAAATTTCTTCTATTAGTTTATTCAATCAATCCCTCTCTCTCTCTCTCTCTCTCTTAATTTTTTTTATTATAAAAGAGTCATTTATGATGAACATTTAAAATTTTTAAATGTATATATAAAAATGAAGAGTTTAAGATTTTAAAAAAATAATAATAATTACAACATGCTGCTAATCCCACAGCTCAAACTCTTTCCCTCCTTAGACCCCAAGCACTTTGTGCATAGAGATGTGTCAATTCAATTACAAAGCCTTTGACATGAAGAGTGTAAGATGTATTTGAAAAATAAGTATCAAATTTTATTTTGAAATTTGGTTAAAGTTTATAAACTAGACTTGAACCACTCTTGTGGAGCTCATAATTACATAATGATTACCTTTCAAAAGAAAAAAGTACATATGATTTACGCAGTTAAAATAAGATTGAGCAATTTTGTGTTCCTTGTATTTCAATTTCTCTTTGTTTTAACCATTGTGAAAGTTGCATGAACATCACAGAAAAAATTACGGATGCTAGCAATGGAGATGTGGCTGATGACTTTTATCATCGTTATAAGGTAAAGTCTAGCTAGCAGATTATTTACAGAATGGTTAAGATTTCTTTGTAAGCCTATCTCAAAAAAAAATTGTAGGACTATTTTTTTTTTATTTTAATAATGAAGAAATGTTTCAGGAGGACATAAAGCTGATGAAAAAAATTGGATTGGACTCTTTCAGATTCTCTATCTCATGGTCAAGAATATTGCCTAGTAAGAACACCCAACTTGAATCCATCTTCACCATTTGTACATAGTAATTAAGCATATAAGGGGGCGTTTGGTTTGCTGTGTCTTTAATATGATACATATTACGATGATGTAACATTAAAATTTATTTATTTATTTTATTTTTCTAACATCATTATAATTTGAAATTACAAAAATAATTTGAAATTACAAAAATTAACAATGAATTTCAATAATATTTTTTTAATTTATTAAAAAAATTATGTATATGCAATTTGTTGAGATGATAAATTATGATTGGTGCAACATAATTTCCATACAATCTTATCCCTGACATTATTTTTGCTATACATTAATTACAACATACTATCTTGTAAAAACAATTATGAAATTATTATTATTATTATTTTTTAGTCTTTAGACTTATTGTAAGAGGTCATGTAAGCTTTTATTGGATCCCATGATGTTGACCGTATTCAACTTTATTTACAGAGGGCAAATTAAGCGGGGGAGTGAATGCAATGGGAGTCAAATTCTACAACAACCTCATCAATGAGCTCCTGTACAATGGTGAAGTTCTATTTTACTTTTATTTTCGGTTATAATTTTTGCAATGCTAACTGTATATATGAACTTATATGGATGAACCATTAGTATAGTGGTGGGTTATAATTAGCTCAACTGGTAAAGTCTCTGATAGTTGTATAAGAGATCTGGGGTTCAATCCCGCCTACATCAAAAACTGATTGGTGTCTTGGTCTGATGATAAAGAGCTATCATTAGGAGCGGACACCATAGGTTGAAACTTTTCTCAAAAAAAAAAAACCATTAGTAGAGTGATAATTAACTGCACAATAATTAAGGTAATCAAATCCTTTCTTTTCAGAAAATTAACAGAATATTTGTTCATATTAAGTTATCACATGATTTGGAACTTTATTGGTTTTAGTAGGATGGTTTGAAAACATAAAATTTAAGGGTCCTAATTCGGTAATCATGGAGTATAAAACTCATGTTTTATACCATTTAATAAGAGATTGTCACATCAGTTTTTTACTTAAAACTCAATAGATCCTAATTTTTAAACTCAATAGATTGTCACATTAGTTTTTGGTAAAGATGTTACTAATTTTTCTAAAAATCCTTAATGACTAAGGTAAATGTAATTGGTGTTACACGAATAATATAATAAAGACTTTACTTTTTTAAAACAAGTTGACATATTAATTTGCAAGATCTATGTATTATAAAATTTGTAGTACTTGTAACATTACTCTGTTCGTATAGATCCTTTTTTTTTTTAATTTTATATTTCACATTGTGGGCAGGTATCAAGCCCTTTGTGACTTTGTTACATTATGATCCTCCCCAAGCTCTAGAAGATGAGTATGGTGGACTTTTAAGTCCTAAGATAGTGTAAGTTTAAGCAATTCAACCAAATATATACCCTCCAAATGCTTAGAAAATTGTGCAATATTAATAATTATTAACTATACGTTTTTATGAATAGGGAGGATTATCGAGATTATGTGGATTTTTGCTTCAAAACATTTGGGGATCGAGTTAAACATTGGGTCACATTGAACGAACCAAATAATTTAGGACTCGTTGGGTACAGCTCTGGTTCTTTTGCACCAGGACGATGTTCTAGCTATCTTGGAAATTGTACTGCTGGTAACTCTGCCACTGAATCCTACATTGTTGCCCATCACCTTATTCTTGCTCATGGAGCCGCTGTGAAATTGTACAAGGACAAATACCAGGTTTGTATAATTAAAAAAGAGAAAGAAAAAATTGATTATATTAATGTTTAATTTTGAAGAAAACAAATTAAGATTATAATTGTTCAAATACTAATGTTTTAATGCTAATTTAACCAATTGAATCTGTGATGTTGGAGAAATTTTGATTGACTTAATATATGTGCAGCCTTACCAAAAGGGGATAATTGGGATTACGATAGTGAGTCATTGGTTCATGCCAAAATACAATACTTCTTCTTGTAGCAAGGCTGCCTCTAGAGCTCTTGATTTCTTATTTGGTTGGTGAGTATTATTGATATATATATATATATATATATATTTTTTTTTTTTTTACAAGATAGAAATTTTATTATAGCCTAATCTAAATGTATATGTGTGTGAAGCTTCCTTCTGAAAACTTAAACCCGGCCATTACCCCTCACAAGCACTTATACTGATATAGATTTTTAATCCTTCTCTCCCCCTTCCTTTTTCTTTTTCGATATTTATGGTATATTGTATTTCTAGAGCTAGCTCTAGAGGTGTGCATGGATTGATCATGAGTTGGATGGGGATTAGGTATTATTCAATAAAACTAATTTTCTCAAATTAAGAAATTTTCAATCTAGCCAACCTATGGTAACTCTAATCATTTTGTTAGACCTAACAAAAATAATGGATTTTCTTTCAACTATTTAAGCTTATTATCAATTAAATAAATAAAATTCATACATTTGGGCATTATATTCCAACTTCATTTAAACCATATAAGTCTTAAAAGACAAAAATAAATCAAACTAACAAATTTAAACTAAATCTCAAAGCATATATCTATATACATATATATATATATATATATATATTTTTTTTTTTTTTTAATTATCAGTGGCGTGAGTTAGATTAGGTTACTTAAATTAAAATTTTGCTAACTCAAACATAACCTATCATGAGTTTCAAAAAATTTAACACCTAACACAACCTAACCCATCAATTCACAAAAACCAACACAAGATACTACGTTGAGTCAGATTTATTGAGTTGGAGGATTAAATACACACCCTAGTTACATTTGATCTGTTAATCTTGATTCTATCTTCTGTGTACGTACATATTTCAATTTCCAATACTTTTCTTGAAGGCTTGTAATTGTAGTTTTTAGTTTTTTTTATACATAAACTTTCATTAATTATATTCACACAAATGCTTAACAATTAATATCATCTACAATCTGTATAGGTTTGCTCATCCAATCACATATGGTGACTATCCCCAGAGCATGAGATCTTTGGTGGGTAATCGACTACCAAAATTTACTAAAGCTGAATCCAAATTGCTAAAAGGGTCCTTCGATTTTCTTGGTGTGAATTACTACACAACAAATTATGCGGAAAGTGCTGCATCCAGCAGTGTTAACATTAGTTATGTTACAGATAGATGCCTCACTCTCACGAGTATGCTTCAAATCATAGCCCTTTTTGTTTTTTTAATTTTCTTTTCCATTTAATGATTTTGTCCTTTATTAGCTTAATACATTTACCTTGATCCACAGCTGTTAAAAATGGGACTCCTCTTGGTACACCGGTACTCTCTCTCTCTCTCTCTCTCTCTCTACATATATATTGTGAAAATTTTAAAAAAAAATGGTAAATGGTAAATTGCAAATTACAAGTTAAAGAATTTGGAATTTACTCCTTTAAGTTTGGGGGTGTTTAAATTTTACACTCCCAAGTTCTGAAATTTTAGAGTGTTAAATCTTAACATTGAAAAACTTTAGAGATGTAATATTCAAACACTCCTAAAATTTAGAGAATAAAATCTAATTTCTGAAACATTAGGGTGTAAAATGCAAATATCTCCAAACTTCAAGGGGTAAAATCCAACTTTTTAAACTTTAAGGTGTAAGATCTAAACACCCTCAAACTTTTGGGTGTAAGTTGTAATTGACTAAAAAATAAAAATAAAAACTTTTGTTCCATTAGGATTGTCACACTTAATAACTTATACTCTACCAATTATTGTATGACATGCGTCTATTTATTTTTCTTTTATAATTTGCTGTTCCATGTTCCATTTTTCCCATTTACCTAATGTATATGGTGCGAATTGTTTTGTAGACTGCTTTGGATTGGCTTTACGTCTATCCTAAAGGAATTCGAGAGCTTATGCTATACATAAAGAAAAATTACAACAATCCAATGATTTACATAACAGAGAATGGTATACTCTCTTTTTTTCCCCTCTCTTGTTATTACTATTTTTAATAATTTTTTTGTAGTGTCTAAACTTGTACTACTTGTGTAATTTGTTGTACTCTTCTTTTGTAGGCATTGCTACTGAAAATAATAGCTCTTTGCCGATTAAAGCTGTCCTCAAAGATAGTTTAAGGATAAGATACCACTATGCACATTTATCATATCTTTCAAAGGCTATCAAGTGAGTGTTGATAAATATAAAATCGTGCCAGTTTTTTTTTTTTCATTTCAAAAAACTAAAAATGAAAAGAGGGACATTAATTTCTAAGGGTATGCAGCCAACCCACCAAAACCGATCCTATTCAACCTAACCCGTCAGATTGGATTGGTTTTTAGGGGTGGGTGGGTTGAGTTGAATTTTTTTTAACCTACCATGGTGGGTTAAGTTGAAATATCTTCTCAACCTATCCCAACTCGACCCATGCACACCCTTATTAATTTCAAACTAAAATTAAAGAATACATAAAAACAATTGTTTTAATATTATAACAAAGGATATTAATGGTGAAATTTTGTCTTGCAGGGAGGGTGTGAATGTGAAAGGATACTATGCTTGGTCGTTTTTTGATGACTTTGAATGGGATGCTGGTTACTCTGTTCGATTTGGCCTTACTTTTGTGGATTTTAAAAACAACTTGAAAAGACACCTCAAATACTCCGCCTACTGGTTCAAGATGTTCCTCCTAAAATAAGTGTAACTCTGAGGAATTTAAGCCAATTAGAGAGGAAATAATCTTCCTCTAACCTAGCTTTATGGTTCATAAGAGATTCTACCTACTATATGATCTAGTCTTGTATTTGTGGTTGTGTGTACAAGATTTGTTTATGTACTAATCCTAATTAAAAAAATAAATAAAAGACACATCTCACTTGTGTCTCGTTTTATCATTTGTGTGCAATATGCCACATTTTTTTTAAACAAAAAGGTATTAACTATGACTAATTATTAAAGAATAGTGTTAAAAATACAAACTTTTTTACAAAAAAGTTTTACAAACTGCTGATATGGTGAGTAGTTATCGATAAATAATAAAGTGATATTAATAGTGGGTTTAAATAAAAACTAATAAGAAGTTGATCACATTAACAATTTGTAAAAATATTGTAAAATAATTTTTTCTGTGACCACATCAAACTCTTCTTCTCAAACAATATTTTCAGACAAACTCTTAGTATTGTCAATTTATTGTTTTGACACCTGAAATATTAGAAATAACAAAATTGACCCCTCTCTCACAATTATGTAGTTGTGGACTTGTAGTGCATGTAATGTAACTATTTTATTATATATGGAAAGTTCATTTTTTAATAGACTTTACTAAAAAAAAACTCATTTCAAAATTAAATAAAATCATTTAAAAAATAAAATAAAATATTAATTTTTTCTTGAATGGAAATTTAAGAAAGCACTAAACAATATATATTTTTTAATTGGAAGGATGGTGGCCATGGTGGTTCTTGTCTGTTGGAATGTTGGATAGAGAAAATAAAAAGATAAGGGGAGACAGTAGAAGGAAAAAGAAAAAAAAATTTGTTAAAAAATTCCATTATAATAAAAAGTTATTAATTCAGACCTTTCAATACACTACAGATAGAGGAATACATAAAGTTGAACATAGTAAAATAAGATATTGAAAGATTTCGTTGAAATTGTTCCTTTGGAAATTTCCCAAAAAGCTAATCATAGGTTCTTCTCTCCATCGGAACAACAAGGTCGTTGTATAACATGACTTATATACCCGTGTCAACCGATATCAAAATCGATCGATCTATATTATCTAGCTGGATTCATCAGATTTTTTTAACTCATTTCATTCATTCATTCAAAATAAATAAATAAATAGAATTCGGATTTACATAGGTTTGCATTTTTACCCAATATGGTTTAAAATAATTTTTTATTTTATTTAAGTCTATAAAAATATATATTTTTATTATAATAAAGTGATCACGTGTAGTGCAAGTAATCAGTACTTCCCATCACTTACAACTGATGGAAGTTAGATGGAATTGTCAACTTTATTATTTAAGATATCTTAGGGGTTAGTAGCACTAAACTAATAATACAAGTAGCCTGTTCAATTGATTCTTAAGAAAAAAAAAAATTGGCCTATTAGATTGATCCAAATTGATCTTAGGACATTTTGCATTTTTATCATGATGATAGTACTAGTAGTTAACTCTCCCTTTAATGAATTATTATTATTATTACAACAATTATTATTTGTCATTGTTATTATTATATCAGAAGCATCTAAAATATTGTATACCAAGCATGGCTCATTACCCTCTCTCTTCAATTTTTATTTTTTAATAATTCAATAATTGAGGGAGGGGGGATTTGAACCTTAAAGGTTTTCACTGGAAACTTCGGAAAGTGCTAATCATATATATAGTCAAAGTTAAAAGAAAATCTAATTATATTTTCAAATTAGATTTCAATTAAGCTCTAATTTTGTGACATGTGTCAATTCAATTTCGTAATTTTGGTGAAAGTATTTACTTCATTTCAAAAAATTTGTTAATTTTTATAGGGAAATGCTAACGGGTGCCCTTAGGGTAATAATTAACAATCCATTTAAAGAAAGTTTTTATGGAAAAAGAAAAAAAAATAGCAATTGATATTTTGACAACTATTTTAATTTCCCATAAAATTGGTATCAAATTTTTTTAAAATGGATTGTTAACCATTTCCCTAAGGGCATTTATTAGCATGACCCATTTTTATATTAAAGATAACACCACATTTAAGGAGAGTTATTATTTTTAAATATAATAATTTTATAGCAATTTCTTAATTTTGGTGTTGATATTTGGTTATTTACTACTCATTACAATAATTGAGGAGTTTTATAATTTTATATTAAAAAAACACCATATTTATTGATATATATATTTCTTAAATATTCTGACAAGTTTTTTAAAAACTTAATAAAATATAAGAATGATCATTAATAAGATTTAACTTACGTAGGAATTAAATTGTGAATCTTTTTTCTTTGAAATTTTTTTTATAATTATATATTTTTAAATGTGGCCATGCATATGCATAAGATTACAAACTAATTAAGCTAAAGTTCTTGGCTTGTTCCTTCAATTTCTATATCAAATATCCTAGTATAGTCTTATATATTAAAGGCAATTTCTACTACATCTATACTTTCTTTTTTATGATTAAACGATTCCTTCACCTTTTGGCTAAATAAAAGTGTCGAATCTGTAATGTGTTACAAAAAGAGAAATATAATATTATTAAAGTATAATAGTATCTGTAGGGACACAATTTTCAGACCAAGCCCAAAATGTAAGGGTTCTTGGTCTAGTGAACCCAGTACAATAAATTTGTAGAGAGTGAGTCAAAGAGCTAGGTTTTAGTGCATGGATAATAGTTAATATGGTTTTGGATGATGAGCCAACAAGAATTGAACCCGGTTTGTGCGAGAAAGTTTGTCCTCGGCACAGTCCGAGGAGCTCTGTTCTAGTATATATTGGATGACAATGGTTACAGTAGTTCTTGAGATTGCTATAGTGCTTTCTCTTCTCATTTTTTTCATCCTCTCCATTTTCTGGGATCTCTACCTTTATTTATATTACATCTCTCCCTTCATCCTTACCCTACACGTGGACTACATGTGGACAGTTGATGGTTTATGCTGATACTTGTCCCATCAACGCCCTCTAAAAGTCTTCTGGGGTGGCTGTAAGGTTGTCATAATACTGTTCAAAGGTCACTTCCTCATTAATGCGATGGTAGCAGCTTTTCCTTAGATATTTTTAAGTCCTTATCCCTCTTGTACGTTCATGATGCTCGTTGCTATCATTAGAACTTCCTAAAAGGTCATCATTGATCATTAGGATCTATACCAGATTTGCGTTTAGCTTTAGTCTGAGGAGATAGTACTCCTCGGACTCAGACCACTCATGCTTCTCGGCCAAAACCACATGCTTCTCGGCCAAAACCACATGCTCTCGGCCAAATCCCAAAATCCATGACCCCACAGTATCAAAGTATTTTGTGCCTTTGAGTGGAGTTTTTTAAGTGCCTTTGTATTAGAATCGCATCTCCTCCTCTTTATATGTGTATGTTTTTTTTTCTAAAAAAAAAAGTATATTGCGGAATATAATTCTTTACCCATTGAATTCAACTACAATGATTTGAATAATAAGATGACATTACATGTTGCTTGGAGTTAGATGAACTTCATAATGATAAAATCTCACATGAGGACATAATAAATATTTTTTTTGGGGGAAATGAGGACATAAGAATTGACTACAATAATAGTCATATTTCTTTGTACAAAAACTATAATGTGAGTATTTTAAATAATTGGATACAACTTATGTACAATTCTTTAGGTGTTATACCTTATGTTAGTTGCATTGATTAATATAACACAAACAACATAAATACAATACAACTATATTGTTTTGCCCTAAATAATTTAAGCCTTTCGTTCCAACTTCCAAGCCCTTGGATTATTGGTGCCCAATAACAAAGTCTAAAATTGGAATGTTTGAACTTTGGAAAGAATGGGATCAATGTGAGGGGATATTTTTATGGTCACTATTGGACAGCTTTGAATGGGGGCAAAGGTTACAATGTTTGCTTGAACATAAACCCCAATGAATACCCCCTTTACCAAATGAGAGAGACATGTCTTCGGCTCTTTGCTCCATAAATGGCATTTCTTGGTTGGGCTAAGTAATTATTACAAGCCCATTCAAAGTAGTGTCTAAAACTCACTCCACTCTTTCGTACAAGCCCACAACCCCCAAAAGACAAAAGCTTCCTTCTAACATAGGCATGCCCATTTTAGAGGTAGATAGACTACCTGCACCAACTTATAGGAATCAACAACCTTTTTTTTTTTGGCACCAGGGAGTAGTAATGTATTTAATTGCAAACCATTCTATTATAAAAAAGAGTGATCTTATCAAAGGTCAGCAATGGCTCCACCACAAGTGGTTGATTATCAGAATCAACAATTGAATAATCTTCAAGCCATGTACATGAAAAAGATTGAATTATACCAACTCATCAATGGTTACCATATAAAGCCATCATTTTAATACCAATATCTATGTAATTAGAGTTGTTGAGCACCAAAAAGAAGAAGAAGTAATTACTTATCCAAAAACTGAAAAGTAATTAGGGTTGTCAAGCACCCAAAATATATTAATTCAATATATTTTCTAATTTCTTCTCTCAAATAATTTTTTTATGTTTATTTTTACATATATGAATGATAAATCAATGGGGCCTATAATCTAAATGTAGACTTGTAAAATACAAAAAATTACTGATGATACATTCTTAAACAACACTACAACATAAATTCCAAAATTAAGATAAAATTAAAATTTTCATTTTAATTAGATTAAGTGATAGTGTAGTGACAAATTTTTACTTTTTTTTATACATGTGACAAATTCTAGTTAATTTGTTGAGGACCCATAATTAACTTCAAAAAAAAAAATTTGAAACTAAGATTTTATCTAATTAAATTAAGTAATAATACAAGAACAATTAAAAAAATAAAAATAAACGACACCAACAAAATATTTACTAGTAAAATTAAGATAAATTGAGAATGGGAATTGAATAACAAAATTTTTAGGTGGGAGCATACACAAAAAAAGGGTAAAATTGCAAATTTGCAAATCCATTCATCCCATTATCATCTCTATTTTCATTAAAAAAAAAAAATTTATTAATAAAAAAATAGAAAACTAGCAACAAAAATAGAAAAAAAAAAAGTAGTAGAAAGAAGAAGTGTAAACCTAAAAAAGGTCTAGGCCCAACTCCCAAAGCCCATTAAAAGGTTGGGTTTCCAAATAATCAGAAAGCTTTCTCACACACACTCTCTCTCTCTGTCTCTCTGTGTCTTTTTGTCTCTCTTTCTTCACATAAAAAGGGCGAAATTTCGCCGCCTCTCACAGCCTCAGCCACTCCTCCCTCTGCTCCTCCCTCTATACCCCCCTTTTGCTTAAACCCCACTCTCTCGCTCTCTTTCTCTGAGTAATTTCATCGAACACTTTAGCTGCGATTGGTGGAGAGCTTTATCTCATTGGTAAGACAGCTATACTTTCTTATTGCTTTTACACTCCTGCTTCGTTTTCTTTATTTACCCGTCTAATTATCCGTTTGTTTCTCGATAAAATTTTGAGTACAGAAAAAAAAAAGAAGTGAAATTTTGAATCTTTGTGTTGTTTACTCTATTGGGTTTTTGAAGAACAGCCAAAACTTGTGTTAGAGTGAGTCGAAGTAATTGTATTGGCTTCAGTTTTCAGTGAAGGTTTTTAGTAGCAGTATTTGGCAGCTGAAATAGTAGGCTTTATATGTCTATAGTTTGCTTTGTGCTTTAGGTGCTGTTGTTAATGCTTGGTATTAGCGCTTATGATTAAAGCTCCTTTTTTTTTGGGGGGGGGGGGTTTGATTTGCTTTCATTGTAGTTTGAATTTGCATTTCATGGATTTATGGTAATTGGGTATCTGTTTCTTTGTGGGATAATGGCAATTTAGCTGTAAAGTTTTCATTTTGGGGAGTTTTTGACAATTTAGTTTTGGTGAGTATGTGGGTTACTGGGTTTGCTGTACATTTGTATGAGTTGGGGTGTTGGAGGGTTAGTGTGTTTCTGAATAGGGCATCATAAGATTACTCTGACAGAAATGATGGGATCAATTATTTGATAGTGTGTGTTGCCGAATGTGTATGTGTGTTTGTGTGAGCCGTGATTTAAATGTAAAGATGTTACATTCTTTGCATTGGTGTTCTTGGGCTTTATTGTTTGAGTGAATGAAATTATTCCACTGATTTAATAAGTGCAGAGAATGTAGGTTTGTGTTTGCTGCTAATCGCTTTGTAATATATTGCAAGAGAGTAATTCTATGTGACCTTTCTACTGATGCAGATTGTCTGAATTAGGGGGCAGAGATGGCGGGGAAATCGAACAAAGGGAAGAACAGGAGAGGAGCACATAATACTACAAATTCTTCTGAATCAGTGGTTTCATCTGATGCTCCTGCAAAAGATAATTTAAGTGCTTCGGAGTCCACTAAAGTTGATGCAAATGGTGTTCCTACTGTGGATGTAACAACTAATGTGGTGCCAGAGGTAAAGGAGTCTGAAACAGAAAATGCAGCTGGCCAACAAAAGCAAGGTGAAGGTAGTTGCATGAGTATAGCAAGTGGCATAGTATATATTTGTTTGGAATATTGAAATCACCTCAAATGTTGAATTAACTTCAATTTTATCTTTTCAATGCCATAGAAATTTAACCACATGAAGGAGATAAAATCCACTTTCAATAGCTTATGAAATTAACTCCAATACACACAAGTTGGATAAGATTGTAAAAACTGTAGATGGCAGTTTAATCTAAAGAAGAAGAAAGTTCAACGCTAATTTTTGAGGGTTTCTGCTAGGTGGGAACAGTATGTGTCAATACATACCTTCTCTATGTATAGGCATGAACACATATCTTATACATGCTGAACATATATGTGTATGTATGTAACTATGTATGTATATGTATATGTGCATAAATTCAAGTTGGATAAGTTTGCAAAAACTGTAGATGGAATTTTAACCTAAAGAAGAAGAAAGTTAAATGTTAATTTCGAGGTTTTCAGCAAGGTTGAAAGAGAATGTGGCGATACATATCTTATCTACATATTAGCATGAACACTTACTTCTATACATGCTGACCATTGCACACACACTCATGTACATGTATACACAATCATATATTGACAGATACGCAAATATTTGTCTGCTTAGCTTTTGTGTTTTTTTTTTTAAAGAAATTTTTTTGGTTACTTAAATTATTGAAGTGGGAAGAAAACCTTTTTATCCGATTGATTTATTACTTCTGATTTCTTTTAAGTTGAAAAGGAGATAGGTTTTGTATTATATGTACAGAAGTGACTTTTTGGTCAATTTAGTGGGTGATGACATATTACTCATAATAATTTGTGTTCAAGCTTAATCCTTTGATTGCCAGATCTTATCTTTCATTTATAATGATATATTTGGGTGCAAAATCTCGACCAACTCAAAAAGCCTCATTCCAAATATTTTAGTTTTTGGCCGTTGCAATGGATTATGATGCTTGATCTTCAGCTCTCTGTCATTTATCTCATTCAGTTTTTTCTCCTTGGCATAGCAGGTGACATTCATCTTTACCCTGTCTCTGTCAAGACGCAAAGTGGCGAGAAACTCGAGCTACAAGTGAGTAAAATTTACTTTTGGCTTCACTCCACTTTTAATTGATTTAAAATGCAGAACAATGTGTGCATTCAGTCGTTTAATTTCTAGGCACTTGGATTATTCTATTCATAGTTGCAAGTGGAAGGCAGTTAGTCCTTCATTCTGGCATTTGATTTATTTATCCTTGGCATCATATTTACCTTATCAATTATAAGATCTGGATTACTGAGCTGAATTTCTTAATCTACTTGCAGCTGAATCCAGGAGATTCTGTCATGGACGTAAGACAATTTCTTCTTGATGCTCCAGAGACATGCTATTTCACATGCTATGACTTATTGCTGCACACGAAGGATTGTTCCACTCACCATCTAGAAGATTTTAATGAAATTTCAGAAGTAGCTGACATTACTACCGGTGGTTGCTCATTGGAGATGGTTCCCGGTATATTGACAGTTTGACACAGCTATGTTATTTTGATATTATGATCTATTTGTGGGCTCTAACATAGAAAGTATTTTGGCAGCATTGTATGACGATAGATCTATAAGGGCTCATGTTCACCGTACAAGAGAATTGCTTTCTCTTTCCACACTTCATGCCTCTCTATCAACATCCCTTGCATTGCAGTATGAGACAACACAAAACAAAGCTTCTAGTCCAGGAGGTTTGAGATAGTGAACATGCAATCAGTTTCAGTCATTCATTTTCCACATTATTAATGCTTTAAGACACTTAAGCTTCCATATTTTACTTTGACCCAGATACGGCAAAAACTGAGGTCCCAGAGCTTGATGGTCTGGGTTTTATGGAGGACGTTGCTGGATCACTGAATAATTTGCTATCATCATCTTCAACAGAGATCAAATGTGTGGAGAGCATTGTGTTTTCCTCCTTTAATCCTCCTCCAAGCTACAGAAGGTGGATTTTAGAATTTCCTCTGCCCATTACCTTATTGCCTAAAATCATTAAGACTGTTTTCTGTGGGAACCAAATTGATAACATACTGATGGTGCTTTTGTTGACGTCAGGCTTGTTGGTGATTTGATTTATTTGGATGTAGTAACATTGGAGGGTAATAAATTCTGTATAACTGGAACTACAAAAATGTTTTATGTCAACTCGAGCCCTGGGAATTCACTTGACCCAAGGCCGAGTAAGACCTCGTCTGAAGCAACCACCCTTGTTGGGCTCTTGCAAAAAATAAGCTCCAAGTTCAAGAAAGGTAACAGGTCATGGTTTAGACATATAATTCTGTTAAAGTTTGAAGTGGGCTAATTTTACAACTGACATTGAATAATTTGTTTTCCTGTGTTCTTATTTTGAAGCATTTCGTGAAATTTTGGAGAGAAGAGCCTCTGCACATCCTTTTGAAAATGTTCAATCTTTGTTGCCACCAAACTCCTGGCTGGGATCATATCCAGTTCCTGGTGAGTTCAGCATCAAAGAGTTGTAAAGAGCCTGCTGTTTAGCTTTGAAGTTGATACTTAACAACCTCTTTTCTACTATAATATCAAAGAGTATTGCAATTAGTTTCAGCATGCTGGGTAACCTCTTTTTGATGGTGCATTAAATTGACCCCTACTAAAATTCCTCAACTGGAAATACATCTTTGCTATAATACTAAAAGCATGGTTAGTTGCTTTTATTATTGTAAATAGAAAATAAAACTACACATTTTGTGAGGTTTTTAGCATCTATATCTGCATGACTTACAAATGAATTTATTTTGTGAACTTTGAGGTTGCTTGATGCCATGGTTTGTTTCTTCACTTCTAAATTAATTTTGGTTGTGTTCCCCCTGCCAGAACATAAACGTGATGCAGCCAGAGCAGAGGACGCATTGACTCTTTCATACGGCAGTGAGCTGATTGGCATGCAAAGAGATTGGAATGAAGAGTTGCAATCTTGTCGAGAATTCCCCCATACAACTCCTCAGGAAAGGTATTTGATCTTTGGTGGACTTGTTACAGTGATTCTCATTCCCTTAGCTTTTTCTGTACTTTGATAACTAATGCTAAATTATTGTTTCTTCTATATGGTTTCCACCATCTCTACAACTAAAGAAGGTAATTTTGTTGCAGGATTTTGAGGGATAGGGCCCTCTACAAAGTGACATCAGATTTTGTTGATGCAGCGATTAGCGGTGCTATTGGAGTGATCAGCAGATGTATACCCCCAATAAACCCAACAGATCCAGAGTGCTTTCATATGTTAGTGGGACCTTCAATAATAATCTATTTTTTAAATTATTTTTTCGTTACTTTTTTTCTGATTTTAAGGCATTAATTTGATATTATTTGTAACTTATAAAAGTAATATGTTTTTTCTGCATTACTGTTTAACATATATTAGTCCCTCAATGTTGAGAACTTGTCTTTCAGCACAGTAAGCTAATCAATATTAACTGTACTCTAGTACAAGCTATAAGCTATCTTGACATAGATGAACTGTTACATGTTAAATTTGTGACATTGCTTTGCTTTGCCTTTTAGTATAGATGCTTATTGCCTGTGAGAATTATTTAGATTCTGTAATGCGCTATTATGCAGTCTTATTATTGAGATAAAAAAAAAGTCTTATTATTAAGTGACAGATGCATTAATTTGTCAGATTAACATTAGGTTGTATCTTTTTTTTTTTTTTGGATATAGGTATGTTCACAACAATATATTCTTTAGTTTTGCTGTGGATGCGGACCTTGAGCAGTTGTCCAAGAAGCGTTCATTAAATGCTAATTCAAACATTGAGAATTCAAGCTTGTCTAACAGTTCATCTGATAAGGCTTCCAGTTTGTTGCACGGAGACAGTGGTATTCCCAATGGGGATAAATGTGAACCAAAAATTACAGGGGAAGGTGAGAATGTAGTGGAAGTTCCTTCCAATGTGTCTGCCGAAACACAATTGACAGAGAGTGAGCAAGCTACATATGCTTCTGCAAATAATGATTTGAAAGGCACCAAGGCATACCAGGAAGCTGATGTCTCTGGACTTTATAATCTTGCTATGGCCATAATTGATTACAGAGGTCATAGAGTTGTAGCTCAGGTGTGTATTAAAGATATTATTTTTAAATTTTTTATTGTTAAGTTACACATGGTTCTTAAACTCATGATTTCACAATCCAACTAATTATTGTGGGAGACAGAAGTGCCAGTTGAGCTATGGCCTATAGCTCATTATTAAAAATAAGGTCTGTACTGTATTTGATATATCATTTATTCTTAAAGTGTTTTTATAATATAACACATTTTCTGCAAAGGTATTTGTTAAAAACTGGGATTGCTTTCTCTTTCATGCTTGTGTTTTCCTGTTCCCGGTTCTCTCACATAAAGTCATAGTTACATCTTCTGTTGCAGCCAACTCTATTGACATTCTTATTGACGAGAAAGGATATAAGCACTTATAGAAAAAAAAAACTTATTATTATTAATTTTATTGATGGACTCGTTGGCAAGTATTTTTTTACAGTAACATTAGTTACATGACCTGTTATTTATTATCAGCAATTTTTGCTTGTGTTTACTAAATTGTGTTGTGTTAGGACATATTTGTACACATACTTGGAAGCTTTTTCATGATAGCTATTTCTATCTCGGCTTGCTTAAATTGATCTCTAGCTGGCCCTCAATTGCTTTTATACATTCTATTGCAGAGCGTTTTACCTGGCATTCTTCAAGGGGATAAATCAGACTCTCTTCTGTACGGTTCTGTTGACAATGGCAAGAAGATATGTTGGAATGAAGATTTTCATTCCAAGGTGAGGGAGCATATAAGATTTGTTGCACGTCATGTTTCAGATTTTGCATAATATGTCTTTGTTAATTGCTATGTGAGAGTACTTCTTAAACTTCTCTTGGGTTAAGATATCCATAATGGCTTAATTGTGCTGTCTTACAAGAAATATAATTTTCATTTGTACCTTTAAAAATAATATATGATTTTCATTTATGATGTAAATGTAATTGGTATGTTTTAGAAGGACATGTTATTTCAATGAAGATTCCAGTTTGATCTCTCTTCTTGGGTTTGTCTATGTGAATTGTGAAATGAGTTTCCTTGTTAGAAGTGCTAAGCTTTTATTATCCTTAGGTTCTTGAGGCTGCTAAGCGCCTTCATTTGAAGGAACACACAGTCCTAGATGGATCTGGAAATGTTTTCAAATTAGCTGCCCCAGTGGAATGCAAGGGTATTGTTGGTAGTGATGACAGGTGATACTCTCTTGGATTGGTCTATTAGTCATACAAACCTAACTACTTGGTTACATTCTTCTTCTTAGTGCTTGGATTTCTTTATATTTAACTAAATTGTATTAAAAATTCTTAGTTAAATATGCTTAAATTTGCTTAATTCCAGTACCCAGCACTTTAAGCACACATTTTCCTCAAACATTATTTTAGCTAGCTAGCTTGATGATTTAAATATTGACATTTTATTAGCTATAAAGTAGTAAAACTCTGTTTCTATGTTCCTAGTTTCTGACTTTATTCATAATGATTCCACAACTGTTAAATAACATGCTTATTTATATTTATAAAGCATGTGCACTTGTTTATGTTTTTTATTTTTTTCTCCTTTCTACTTTTTCTAGGCATTATCTTCTGGATTTAATGAGAGTAACTCCTCGCGATGCAAACTATACTGGACCTGGATCCAGATTCTGTATCTTGAGACCAGAACTAATTACTGCCTTTTGCCAGGTAAGTAATGACATTCTGATATTAACCACACTTTGGAACTTGTTTTATATGTTCCATTTTTAATATAAACATTTGTTTTATGGGAGAAGGCCCAAGCTGCAGAAAGATCAAAATTTAAGTCTGAAGGAGATGCTCATGTGACCACTGATTCTTCAACAGTTGCAGGTGTTAACGAACAGGTGAGAAGAGTGGCAAATGCAACCGCAGCTTTTGATTGCTGTATAGTGGTGTTTTTGTTAGGAGTGTATTCCATCCTTGAAAGTTTATTCTGTGATCAAATATTTACTTATATTTTATTGGTTTTGACCCTTTTTTTCCCCACCTTGTATTCTTGGACTACCTACTGCTAGCTCACTTTATGTGCCGATTATATATGTTGCGGTATGATTCACAATGGATTTAGCAGTGATTTCAACTTTTTCTGTGTAATGCATGCATGTTTATTTGATGACAATATCTCAATGCCCTTGAATTAGCAGAATCTGTCATGTTTGTGTTTCTAGAAGCTGCTTTGGTGTGAATATAGCTGCTATAGTTGAAGCAACAAATTGAGTTATACACTTACCCCCATTGGAGTCATTTTTAGCAATTTGCCTATTTCTTGCAATAAAGGTCGCCATACTTGAAATCGTAACTCTGCGTGTTCTCACTCGCTTTCTCTCCTTTTTTTTTTTATTATTATTTTCTAATGGATATGGTTCTGGAGTAGCACCTCCATCATGCCTATGGTCCGTTTCTTGTGTCATTATTATTTCTGGTTTACTAGAGTGTTTAGTGAATGGTTTATTTATGGGCCTATAGAATTAGCAAATTCCAAGGTTGAATTGGAGTATATATTTTCATATTTTGTTAAAACTAGTCGCTAACCCATGCAATGCATGAGATGAAATCTTATGAAAGTATAGTTTATACTTATATTAGTTAAATTTGAATAAAAATCAATATTTATTATATGAAATAAAGATACACATCTTGAAAAAAAAAAAAAAAAAAACCAAATTGTGTGTGTGTAGATGAAACAAAGGTGCATTATTTATATTTCTATCATATTTAAACTTTTTTAAAATGTGGAACAACAAAATACAACAATATTGACAAAAAAAAATGATGTATAACATTGTGGGACTACCAAAACTTATGTTTTCTAAAACCTAATCCCAACGTGAGTATCTCTAGATTCTACTATTGCAATCTAATTAAAGAAAATAAAAAATAAAATAAATTAATGAAAGCCGTCAAGTGTTCTCTTGGTATGGAGATGTGTTCAATCAATTTATACTATTTTTTCTCAATTCTTCAATGTATCTTATGCTCTATTATTATCCTATTTTGTAAAAGAAGATTGGAGATATACTACCTATTTGCCCTAACTTGAATAGGTTTATGATTACCCTTGTTCCTATATCACGGCCAGATTGTAACCTCACATAGAGAAGGTAAACATCGACATTATCTAAGTGTTTATCTGTCATGGGATTTCGATGTTAGTCTAGGACTTGGGAAGTCATCTGATATGAGATTGTAAAATTGTATCGGGTAGAAATATATAATAATAATAATAATAATAATAATAATAACAACAAAAAAATACAAGAGAAAAACCATTAAGCAAAAACAGAAGTATTAGAAAAACTTAGATAAAAAGAGGGACATACCAAGATTAGGGTTTGTTAGTTGTAGATTTAGATTTGTAAAAACACCACCTTTAGCACCACGATACTTGTCCTAGGCCTCCCGTCAAGCCTGATGGGCAATCAAGAAGCATTGATTTGGGAGTGTTGGTTGCAATGCAGGGACTATCATGGAGCAAGGAAGAGAAGGGAAGAGTCTTACATTATGAATTAATTAATAAACTAAAAACCAAATAAGTTTTCTCGTTGAGCACTACTTATCCAGGCAGTGAGAATCAGATTTGTATGAGTTGAATTGTAGGGTTTGGCTGAGATGAGCAGAGAAAAGGAAGAGAGAGGAGCCAAAAAAAAAAAAACGTTTGAGAGAGGGAAGGTAGTAGCGGGTTTGTGTTTGAGAAAACCTAGAATGCTTGGCTTTTATCTGGTTTTGTTTTTGAGTGAAAAATAGAGTTTTTAATTTTAATTTTTTAAGGGAAGGTAGTAGCGGGTTTGTGTTTGAGAAAACCTAGAATGCTTGGCTTTTATCCGGTTTTGTTTTTGAGTGAAATAGAGTTTTTAATTTTAATTTTAATTTTTTAAGGGAAGGTAGTAGCGGGTTTGTGTTTGAGAAAACCTAGAATGCTTGGCTTTTATCCGGTTTTGTTTTTAAGTGAAATAGAGTTTTTAATTTTAATTTTTTAAATATTGTGTTGATGTGGAAAATTGTGGAGCAAGTAGAGCTTCGGTTTTATATATATAGATTAATTGACAGAAAAAAATCTGGTGGGTGCAGTAGTTGTGGGGGTACATTTTCATTTAAGGAATTGTGTATTTACTTGGATTTGGGTATGAAACTATAAATCACATGTTTATGTTAATATCATCATGTAAGACCAGTTCAATTTCTGTTCGGTATATATTATAATAAGAAATAGCTTGTGCCCTGAATTTCCTCTTAATAACGTGCAATATGTGGTTCTTTCTGTTTCTGTTCACAGGATGTAACAAAAGAAGGGAGGGATGAGAATGTTAAGGATTGTGCTTCTTCCCAAGCTGAAACTGAACCACATGAGGACATTCTTTTCAACCCTAATGTCTTAACTGAATTTAAGTTATCCGGGAGTCAAGAGGCAAGTTTGAACCTATTAATATTGTTTGTCAAGTTCATTGGATTCTAAATTTGCTAATATTCAGCCAGAAAATAAAAAATTGAAAGAAATATCTGATATGTTTTTGATCCTTTGCCTTCACCAGGAGATAGCAGAAGATGAAGAAAATGTAAGGAAAGTGAGTTCATATCTTACGAATGTTGTGCTTCCAAAGTTTGTACAAGATCTTTGCACACTTGAAGTTTCACCTATGGATGGACAGACATTAACTGAAGCACTCCATGCTCATGGAATTAATGTTCGCTATATTGGAAAAGTAAGCGTTTGTGAATGCTTAAATATTATTATATAACTATGGGAAATATATATAAATCAATGCCTGCATTGAAATTTATTATTTGTGTTAAAGCTGTCATGTTCATAACTTTTCCATCTTTCTGCAAATGATTGTATTGCTTTTGACATGTCTGGAGCTTTGCTATAGGTGGCTGATGGGACAAAACATTTACCTCATTTGTGGGATCTTTGTTCTAATGAGATTGTTGTTAGGTCTGCAAAGCACATCCTCAAGGTGATAAGCATAATCTAAGCAGCTTCTACATTATAAATGGTGTTACCAAACGTATACATTGTTTCAAGTAATTTCACCACAATAATCTGCAAAGAGGTGTCGCATGTTACTATGTCAATTGTAAAATGTGACATCTTTTTCCTGACATTGGTGTTAGAGATAGAAACCATCAACTTTGCCTACAAGAGGGCGGTCTGGCATAGCTTGCACACATGCATGTGGAAACACATTTCCTGTTCACATCCACTCTTCCCTTCCTAGTCTGATTAAACTGACTCCATCTTGAGCAGGATGTTTTGAGAGATATAGAGGATCATGATATTGCGCCAGCTATATCACATTTCTTCAACTGCTTTTTTGGAAGTATTCAAGCTGTTGGCTCAAAAGGTGCTGCCAACAATATGCAGTCCAGAACCCACAAAAAGGTATGTGTCACATGGATTGATAGTTTCAGGATTTCTTATGGTTTTTTTTTTTTTTTTTGGCTTTTACTGCTTTTCAGCTTTGAGCTTTTTGTGAGCTAACTCTTGAGGCCATATCTTCCCTCAGTTTGTGGTCTGTCATTGTAATTGTACAACAATCAAAGCAATTAAGTTGCATCTTTTTCTTCAGAAGAAAGTAAATTTTTTCTTAAATTATTAAATGATGTTTAGAATCTAAAATCTTTACTAAATTCACTCAATTTTCTTAAATGGAAATGGTAACATGAAATTTTACTCTTGATGGAGAAATCTTGACCCAAGGCTGTTCTTTATGTTTCATATTTTTTTAGGACCAAGGAGGCCATCAATCTTCAGGAAAGCCTTCTAAGGGGCAAGGAAGGTTTAAAGGTGGGGTGTCTGCAAGGAAGAATCAATTGTCATTTATGAATGTTAGCTCAGAAACTCTATGGTCAGACATACAAGAATTTGCTAAACTCAAATATCAGGTATCAGTTTTTATCAAGTCTTTACAAGGACACTGGATATTTCTAGAAGGTTGAAGGAGTCATTTCTTGCAAAAAGTATTTAAAATAAAAATATTTTTTTTGGGTTGCATCTTAGTAAATTTATTAGGCTACATGTAAAAAAAATTTAATTAGGTGATTATTATTATTACTTTTTTTTCCTTGCTTATTTAAAAAACTTGTGCAATTGGGAGATCTTTTGCTGTGAGTTTTTTTTCCAATAGTACATCATCTGACGTCAAGGGGCCATATTCTGAAATGGGATCACATTTTAGATTGGTCCTTTTCCTTTTGATGCTGTAGAAAATAAAATGGACTAATCTGTATCATAAGGGATCCTCAAGCACATTCTTTCTTCCTTCTGTGATTCATGTCTAATGTGTGTCGGTGTATGTTTGAAATATATTTTCTCATTGTTGTAGTTTGAGTTGCCAGAGGATGCAAGGTCATGTGTAAAGAAAGTTTCTGTTATACGGAATCTTTGCCAGAAGGTAATTACAAGTTCATCTTCTCAAATTGATTCCCGTTTGAATTTCATTACGCCACAATATATTGCTGTGAAAATTAGGGGTGTTGTCCTTTTGTAATATGATTGCCCATTCTTTATATATATATAAAAAAAAAATGATTGTCCATTCTTTAGCTACTATTGCCTAATGTTAAAAAAAAAAAAAATTATGTTGAGCACATACTCTGAAGGATGGTAAATAGTTTTAAGATTAGTTCAATTGCATATTTATGGTATATGTTGTCTTACATTTATGCATTTTCCTTCTTATGCTTGGCGCTTTCTCATGCTATTGTCTGCTTTGTCTAGATATTTCCTATTATACATGTCAGGAGTTTGGATCTTTTATAGTTGGACGTGTCTAACTTATTATGCCTTAAATCATGTTCCATGAGTATTGATTTGTTAATTTCTGTACATAAGGAACTACTATATATCATAGGGGTAAATTACTGTGCTTAGAGTCCCAGAATATGCTATTTCAGTCACAATATGTATAGTCGCAACAACAGAAATGGATGTAAATATTTTGCCATTTTGGTTCCCATGTTTCCTGTGTGAACAATGATGTTATTTGTTACTTCATTGCAATAGTTTGTCTACCATGATTACTCAGCTTCAAAATTCATTTTAAACCCAAGTATTAGATGAAAATTTTACTTCCAGAATTTGGAAAACTTATACCACACTTGCCAAACTAGCTGGTCTTCTTGAAACTAGCTATTGTCCAACACTTCGAAATAGCACTTTTCTAATATGTTTTTCTTGGTCTACACTGCCTATTTTAATAAGTACTTGTGGAATAAGATTAGTTCTTGGAACCTGAGTACAGCCACCTTAATTCTTAATATGCTGGGTCCTGGGATTGCTTAATTTGATTTAGTTTGTATATGTGAGTTTCCTGTTTTGCAGCCCTGCTCAATTCTAGTTAGTTCAAGTGCTAAAATTTATCTGCCTTAATGAAACTAATCGTGTATCTCATGTTAATATTTATAGCTTAAGCTTCTTAAATAGCATACAACTTTTTTGAATATTGTTTTCTTTACAGGTAGGCATAACTATTGCAGCTCGCAAATATGATTTTAATTCTGCAGCACCTTTCCAAACGTCCGACATCATGAATCTCCAACCTGTAGTGAAACATTCAGTTCCCTTATGTTCAGAAGCCAAGGATCTTGTGGAAACGGGTAAAATCCAATTGGCTGAGGTATGATTTGTGCTTTGCTCTATCGTTGAGATCCTAACATGAATATGCATTGTCTAGTCAACAGAATGCCACATTAATGATAAAAAAAAAACTTACAATCCCAAACATAATTTAGGATCACGAATTTGGTGGCAATTGTGATGTTCATCTCGAGTATAATAATGCTTGGTCAAATTGGTTTAAAATTGAATCGACATTGGTTTTAAGCTATTATTTACTATTGAAAAAGCATATAATGTATTTTGGAGTTATTTGAGTCTTTAAAAGGGTTTTTCCAGGGCATCTGTTAAGATAAAACGTACACTAGGTAGAACCAGTCGAGATAGATTTCATGAAAACTTACACATGACTACCTATTGCAGAAAATTAAAAGTTCTGCTGAGTGATTGTTGTCATGACTTTTTATTTCATATTCTTGTATGGAAAGATATGTTATTTAGTCATGTGACTCTTTGTTCCAGGGAATGCTTAGTGAAGCCTACACATTATTTTCTGAGGCATTTTCAATACTTCAGCAGGTATGTTATTCCATTATTTTGCCCTCTTTTTGAATTCCTTTGGTATGGTTTATTATTATTATTTTTTTAATTGTGTTGCAGGTTACTGGACCAATGCATCGGGAAGTTGCAAATTGCTGTCGGTAGACATCTCAACTAAAATGATTCTATATTTGTTGCTAATATTGTTTGGTTGATCTTAGTGATATAAAAATTTATGCATCTTGTACTCTGATTTTGATCATAGCTGTCAGGCACTAATGTTCCCCTGCAGAACATGACTGATAATAAAGTTATGCATCTTTAAATTAGCTGTTATTTGGTTATAAGACTGATTTTCAATTCATTGATCTGCACTTACAAGAGTAAAACAGATCAATATGAAAATTTGTTTATGATTTGCTTGAGCCTGACTGGTGTTCCCTTTCTTAACTTTTCAGGTATCTTGCCATGGTTTTGTATCATGCAGGAGACATGGCTGGTGCGATAATGCAACAGCACAAGGAACTGATAATAAATGAACGGTGCCTGGGTTTGGACCACCCTGACACTGCTCACAGGCATGCTCTTCTATTCTTTTCATTTGTTGTAATGCATTGAGGTGTTTGGATAGTATCTGTCAATTTGTAATGTTTGATGATATAAACTCATTGAACGTAGTTATTTACTTATCCCAAAAAAAAAAAAAAAACAATTATGGACGTGGTTATTTCAATTACCACAAGTTACTATCTCAAATATTAGCCACTGAGCTCTTTCTCAAATGACTCCTTCCGTTCTAAGTGCTGGTTGGAGGGTGAGGTCATGAGTTCAAGACCCACTTTATGCATACATAATTTACGAATAAAAAATAAGAATTCTCATATAGTGTCTATTTGGCAAGATTATTTTTGCCAACTTATTTTACTATTTAGCTTATTTTTGGTATTATTCATGGGTCTCACTATACTTTTTGATTTTATTCATGGGTCCCACTGTATTATTTCAGCTAACTCTTACACAGTCACATAGAGATCTAATTCTTGGTTAACTGCAGTTATGGCAATATGGCTCTTTTCTACCATGGACTTAACCAAACAGAACTTGCATTAAGGCACATGTCTCGGGCATTGCTCTTGCTAAGCTTGTCATCAGGCCCAGATCACCCTGATGTCGCTGCAACTTTTATAAATGTTGCAATGATGTACCAAGACATTGGAAATATGAACACAGCTCTTCGTTATCTGCAAGAAGCTTTGAAAAAAAATGAAAGGCTTCTAGGTGAGGAACATATTCAAACTGCTGTATGCTATCATGCTCTTGCCATTGCATTCAATTGTATGGGTGCCTTCAAGCTTTCTCACCAGGTATGTGCCTTAGTAAAATTTAATTTTTATAATTGGGATACAATTAATTATAATTCACTAATTATTGCCTTTGGCATGCCAGCATGAGAAGAAAACCTATGATATACTTGTCAAACAACTTGGTGAGGAGGATTCAAGGACACGGGACTCCCAAAACTGGATGAAAACATTTAAGATGCGTGAGTTACAGGTAATACATGATCTCCTTGAGTAGACGTGAACTTGTGATAGATTTTCTTGAACAGTTGTTTTGTGTTCTTAACAAGATTTTGTATTCCCTTTTGTTTTCTGAATTTTGTAAACCTTGTTTGACAGATGAATGCACAAAAGCAAAAAGGCCAAGCTTTGAATGCAGCTTCTGCTCAAAAAGCTATTGATATTTTGAAGGTACTTTTGTTTCTACTTATTTGTTCTGGATATTTTCATCTTTATCCAAGATGAAAGGGAAGGGATCAGATCTCAGAACCGGTTCTGTTTTATAGATATAAATGCTTTCCTGTGCTCATGCTTTTTTCCTTTTTTGCATGGTCTGTATCTCATTCTCTGTATGCGATCTACAACCCCTACATTTCTGGTTTTGTGTTCTTAAAAACCAGGTCTTTTTATCCTGGTACTACAGCATAGCGTATTAAAATCCCTTGATGGATTCCTTTCCAAATTATTTTTTTGTTAAAAGAAAATGGCTTTAAATACTCTGTCAACTCCTAAAGTTTACTACACAGGAAATTTTTTATTTTTTATTTATAAGTCTAGCGCACAAGAAATTTTAGCCCTTGAAGTTTAAAAATGTTGCTTTTACTGAGATGATGTGACCAAATTAAAAACTGACATGTCATCACTCAATTAGACACGTTAGGAACTAAAAGTGATCACTTTTAAACTTTAAGCTTTCGAGGGACTAAAAAGGATCTCTTTAAGTTTGTAGGGACTAAAAGCTAGCACTTTAAAATTTTAGGAACAAAATTGTTCATGGACTAAAGTTTAGGGACTAACAGTGTATTTTGGCCAAAGAAAAAAAAGAAAAAGTAAGAATTGCGAAGAGCTTTGTAGCTTAATTAATACCTTTTAGTGTTTTTAACGGAGACATCCAAGGTTCATATTCCCCACCCCCATGTATTGAATTATCAAAAAGAAAAATTGAGAACTGTAAAATGCTTCTGGGTGTCAATCAGGTGCTTGTTTCTTGCTTGGAGCTGTCCTTACTTCCCTAAAAGATATGTTTCTTTTTTGTTGGGTACTTAGAATTTCTCATTTGATATTTGATGTTGCACGACAGGCCCATCCTGACTTAATACAGGCATTCCAAGCTGCTGCAACAGCTGGAGGGTCTGGGAGTTCGGGCACCTCTGTCAACAAATCTCTTAATGCTGCGATAATTGGTGACAATCCCCCTCGAGGGAGGGGAGTTGATGAAAGAGCTGCCCGTGCAGCAGCTGAAGTCAGAAAGAAAGCTGCAGCTAGGGGCCTCTTGATACGTCCACATGGCGTTCCGGTACAAGCTATGCCACCACTTACTCAACTCCTCAATATTATCAATTCAGGTATGACCCCTGATGCGGCAGAAGGTGGGGAAACTGATGGAGTGAAGAAGGAAGCCAACGGCCATCCTTCAAATGGCCCAGTGGATTCCAAAAATGATGAATTGACATCAGGGCAAGAAGATCAGGCTCCTGTTGGATTGGGCACAGGCTTAGCATCATTGGATGCCAAGAAACAAAAAGCAAAAGCCAAAGCTGCTGCTTGAATTGTTGCACAGTAGAGATTACGCTGATCGGTAAGGAAACCCCTTATTTATTTATTTATGAGAATTGGAATGATTTCCAATATGGCATCAGAGCCTTTTGTTTTGTTGTTTGAGTGATGAACAATCCCGTTTATCCATGGATCTCAGAAGCTATAAAGGGTATTGAGATGTGCCCGTTGACCGACAGGTATTCCTTTTCGTTTTAACCAATAATCAGGGTCATATACTCCGGAGATCATGCCAGCCAATAGATTAAATATATTCTTCTAGGTACTGACTGAAGAATGAACTTGTCAGTTTTCCTATCTTTTGATTTTTAATTAAATTTTGAGCAATTTTGGGGCCTCATGTGAAAGCATTTCAATGTTTAATATGTAAAACAGTGTGTTAATTTCCCACAAAAATGAGATGAGCTTATTTCCTTTGTTTGAGAATCAGCTCTCTTTTTGATTCTCTGTTTTGTATAGTTTTAGAAATCACTGTTTTGATGAAGAAAATCCTCCATTCATTGGAATATTTTACTCAACTAAAATTGTGGTGGTACTCCAAATCAATAAAAACCAGTTACCCAATTCCAAAATATGACATAAGTTCAGCAGGAAACTTTTCAACTCCTAATGTAGCACTCATTCAAACCAACAGCAACAGTCACATTCGTAGCACTCATTCAGACCATTAGCAAAAGTTTCGTAGCAACAGTAATAAATTAAGAACAATCCCGTTTAGCAAATATGACGAGTATTCATCATTTAAAAAAAAAAAAAAAAATTCTTAGAGATGCCTTGTGGGAAGAAACTAAAGCCACATTTGCGAGAAATTTTAAAAGCTGATATTCCAGGGTTATTTTCCTTTTGAGAGAGATGTACAATGTGATCACCTCTATGTATAGAAAATTATCTTTTTAGATTGTCTCATGTTGCATATTTCTTACAGCATGTGGGTTCTCAGGTGGGAACAAACAAATATGAGAGGAATAGTTAATGAGATTGTTTCAGAAGGTAATTTTATTTTTTCTTCATTGACAAGGAACTTTATTTTTCGTCACCTTTTTATTTTATATTGGTTGAAAAAAATATAAAATAAAAACTCTCAAGGGGTGGGTGGAAAGATATGATAGAGTGCGAAGTCTTCAACTATCGAGTCCAAATCTTCTGTCTCACTTTTTCTGCTCTACTCTATACTCCAATAAAAACTTACCACGTATTCACCTAATTAATTAAATACTATCATTATTGACTTATTAATGCTACCGTTATTAATTAATAGTAGTATTTAATTAATTAGGTGAACACATGATAAGTTTTTATTGGTGGATTATAGAGTGGAGCAGGAAAAGTGGAACAAAAGATTTGAACTCCCATTTTAGAGGCCTTCTTGAAGTGAGGGAGTTCACATTTTTTTTAATTATAAAAAATAATTATTAATTTAAAGATTTTGCCATCCTAGGCAATGGCTTAAGTGGCCTTGCCCAAGGGCCAACTTGGCTCATTGTGCCAATATTTTTTATTTTTTCACGTTGAAGCTACATCCTTATATTTTTTTATAATATTCATAGCATTTTCACCTCTTTGGTGAAAGCACATATCCTTTGTCTTTTTTTCCTTTTTCAAAGAAAATGAATAATTTTCCCCACCTTTTATTTTAGCTGAAAAACAATTTCCATGGGGTAAGGATACAATGTACGTCAAAGTCCAACTAGTGGTCTAGGTGCAAAGTTCATAATACTAGTGATATAGATGAGCATTTACTATGAAACACTTTCCAAGAAAGCACAAAATATGAATTCATAAAAGGTACTTGATCTGATGAGGCCTAAGTTCTCGGCATTTAGTTGAGTCCAAGTCTTCAAAAAGAGAGAAAAGTCAAGGGATGGCCTAACAATTGCCCCCAAAAGTCTTTGGCCTTAATTTTCTTGAGCTTGGGTATTCTCAATTAATGCAAAGCTGTTAGTATCAATAGACTAGTCATAATGAAACAATTTCCAAGATAGTACTAGATACGAAATTAGGATCAGCAACATTCAAACCAAAGACTTTGGCCTCTTCTTGAGTGTTGGTCTTCTTGAGTAGGACGAAAGAAAACAAATCACCGTGTGTATGGAGAAATTCAGGAAAAGAAAAATTAGATTTGTTGGGACGTTTTTGTTTTTAGGTGGTGGGTTATGTTAGTTTTTATTCCTTCAATGTAAGTGTTTGTTCATTAAAAAAAAAGAAAAAATCTTCTTGCACCTTTTCAATTTGGAAAAGGTTGACATGGTAGTGGGTGGAAAGACAGCACAATGCGGAGTTTGAGAGTGTGGTTAAGGCGAACTTTAGCTTTTAGTTTTTATGTACAACTTTTTAAAATTTTATTTTAATTTTTTATAGTAAATATACTTTAATACACTTTTAACAAAAAATTTTAACAAAAAATTATATAAATTGTTCCCAAATAAACACTTAGTTTTAGTCATCTTTTTTCTCATACAGAAAAAAAAAAAGATATAAATGAAAGTTCATTTGTATAGTGAAATAGTGATGAAGCCAGGTGGGCCTAAGGGGCTCCGGTGAAAAGAGAAAAATTACATTCTTCACAATTTTATATTTTGCTTCATTTTTCTTTTAATTTTACATTGATTTTATTATAATAATGTAGTAAGATACAATGATATTTTGTCTTGTAATGTATTACATACAAGACAATGTTTTGTGTCTTTGTCTTTGTTATTAGTTTATTAAACTAAATGGATATTTATTTGGAATTTTATAATTTTTTTTCTTGTACTTTGCCTTCCTAACTTGAAATTTTGGTTTAACCCTTGCGTACCTTTGTATTAGTAGTGGATGTAGCTTTCCTGCTTGTTGAATGGATTAGACAAAAACTAAGATAGAGGGCAAAACATGAATGAATTGGATAAAAACAAAAACAAATAAATAAATAAGTGTTATTTTTCTTCTATTTTCTTTTATTCTTGTTTCTCACAGATTCAAGAATTAGGTAAATTCCTATAAAAGAGAGTAAAAATATTATGAGATCAACCAAAAATGAGGTGAGTTTTTATTTTTTATTATATATATATATATATATATTTAAGTTTTCAAAAAAAAAAAAAAATTCAAATATCATTTAATATAATATTAAAAATTTTATATTGTAACTTTATTTTTTAATTTCATTTTTCTTGCTTTTTTATATACAAAATTACTAACTATGTTTCTAAATTTAAGTTTTTCTAACATCTATTTTTAAAATTTGAGCCGATTTTGTAGTATCATGTGGACGCATTTCAATGTTTGATATATAAATCAGTGTTAATTTCCCTCTAAAATGAGGTGAGTTTATTTCCTTTTCTTATGTAAAACAACAAGCTTTTTATTATCTTTTAAATCAGTGTTTCCTTTTTCTAAAGTTTGATAGGATTTTTTTCAGGTATACAGCTTCAGATTTCACTGTTCACTCTTTGATATACTAATCAAACCGTTCTTCCTTTCTGCAGCCATTCTCCAAAACAATCCCAATAGAAGCAGAACAAGTTAGAATTACTATCAAATCATCAATATTTTTACCAAAAGTTAATATGTTCTCTGTTCCATCAAGAGAATACCTATATATGCATTGGCTTTTGGCTTAGGCCGCATGAATTCCTTACATGCTAAGATTGTATATGACAAAGCTCCAATAGATGATATAGTATTGATCTATGATGGAGTTTGTTTTGTGTTGCTGTTTAGATGTGCATTATGGGATAATAACCGAGAAGGGTGAGGATTTCGGTTAAAACTAAAGAAATAACTTGCATCATGAAAATGGAAATTCTCACAACGTACTTCCCTCATCATTAGTGATAACTGCTAACTAGGCATTAAATCATTTAAATTTCTTCTTCAAGATTTTACTTGGTACTGTTACTTAAATATTTGATCTCATGAAGTTTACAAAAGGAAACCTATATAGATCAATAAGCATGTGATGGAATTTGCTATGAGCATTGTGACATTTCACTGTTTTGGTACAAATGAACTTATGAGAGTTACAGACTAAACTAAGAAAAATAAATTATGTGACATGGTGCGTTCCATTTTTTTCCCTAAATAAAATTGAATTATTATTATTATTTTTTTATTTTAGGAAAAATAATAATAAAAACAACTTTCACAGTGGTAGGTAAAAAGATATGGTGGACATGATCATGAAGTCTTCAACTGTCATGGTCTAGGTTATCTCAAATAATACAAAGTTTATAATATTAGTGATATAGGTAAATTAGTATTTACTATGAAATAGTTTCAAAGAAAGCATTGGATAAGTCTTTGGCCTTTTGTTCAGTCTAGGTCTCCTCAAATAATACAAAAGATACAATCACTGGTCATCGCTACGAAACATTTTACAGGAACGCATTACATAAGAAATAGGAAAACACTAATGCGATGGGTTAGTCATCACTATGAAACATTTTCTTTGAAAGCGCTATTCATGAAAGCAAAGTTTCCGACCTCTTCTTGAGTGTTCGTCTTCTCAAATAATGCAAAACTCCAAACCATTGACACGAAAGTCTTTGACACCTTCTTGACTTTGGGTATTCTCAAATAATGCAAAAGCTCATAACACCAATGCTATGACCTAGTCATTACTATAAACATTTTCCATGAAAGCACAATTGAAATCAAAGTTTCTAGCCTCCTCTTGAGAGTGGATCTTCGCAAATAATATTACAAAACTCATAATATCATGAACTAGTGTTCACTATGAAACCCTTCCCAACAAGGCACTAAACTCTAAACACAAGTTGGGAAAGCACAATTGATTCCAATTCTTTTTTTTTTTTGTTGAGTCTAGGTCTACCCAAATAATGCAAAATACACACCTCATTCCAAAATATGACTTAAGTTCAATATATATATATATATATATATATATATATTGCTTTCTTTTGTGTTTTTTTGTTTTTGTTTTTGTTTTTGTTTTTTTTTTTGTTTAGATGTGATTTTTTTTCTAGACATAATTTGTATTTTTTAATAAATTTAGGTAATTGATTTTTTTTTTTGGTTGTTTATCATTTTTTTGGTTTTAATTGGGTATCATTTTTTAACAAGGGTATATGCGTAAATTTATACAAACTCACTTTTTCCATCATTCCACTTTTCTACTCTCAATCAAACAAAAAGGAGGGAAATTAAAATCTTTCTATCCTCCCAATTTTCCATCTTCCTACCATTTTTTATCCTCCCACTTCCTCACCTCTGCAACAAAATGGACCCTTAAGGGATCCTGCCAATTGCCCCAAAATTCTTTGGCCTTAATTTTCTTGAGTTTAGGTATATTCTCAATTAATGCCAAGCTGGTAGTACCAATAGACTAGTCATAACTAAACATTTTCCAAGATAGTACCAGGTACGAAATTAGGATCAGCACCATTTAAACCAAAGACTTTGGCCTCTTCTTGAGTATTAGTTTTCTTGAGTAGGACATAACTGCAAGCTTACAGACGAAAGAAAACAAATCACTACAAAGAACACGCTTTGCATTATTAGACCAACCGCAATAATATAACACGAACCGTTTGATATAAGTATATATGTAGCATGCTTGCTTATGGCCTATTTCAACTGAAGACCACTTTGTTTGGAGAAAACTGTCTTATTCTTGTCACAGAAATTCAGGAAAAGAAAAATGAGATGAGTTGGGACTTTTTTGCTTTTTGGTGGTAGGAGGTGTTAATTTTGTTCAATTAGATATTAATGGGTGCTTTGGTTGCTGGGAGTAAGAGAGAATAGCTCTTTTATAACTCAAAGCTTCCATGATCAACTACAGATGAATATAATTTTACACCTTGGGACTCTACTCAAGCAAAAACATTATGAAATGATATTGAAATCAACCAAAAGTCAAATCTCTTTCATAAAAGTGTATCCGCAAGGCCATTGATTCTTTTTTATTCCCTCAATGAAAGTATTCATTCATTAAAAGAAAAGAAAATATCTTCTTGAAACTTTTCAATTTAGAAAAGGTTGTCATTGTGGTGGGTGGAAAGACATCACGATGCAGAGTTTTAGAGTGTGTTTGATATCAACTTTAGATTTTAGCTTTATGTACAACTTTTTAAAAACTCATTTTTTCTAAATTTTTTAAGGTACAAATATACTTTAACACACTTTTTATAAAAAATTTCAGCAAAAAGCTATATAAATTGTTCTCAAACGGACATTTAGTCATACTCATCTTGTTTCTCACATAAAAAAAAGAAAAAGAAAAAGAAATCTTAGTCATCTCAAATAATGGATGTAACTTTTTTGCTTTGGAAAAAAAAGCACAAATGTGATATGACAAAGCTCCTTTGTATAGGGATGAAGCTAGGTGGGGTCCCAAGGGGCCAGGCGGAAAGAGAAAAAGTATATTATCCACAATTTAATATTTGGCTCCATTTTTCTTATAATTTTACATTGAATTTATTATAATAATGTAGTAAAAAATAATGATATTTTGTGTCTCGTAATGTATTACATATAAAACAATGTTTTTGTGTCTTTGTCTTTGTTATTAGCTTATTAAAACTAAATGGATATTTATTTGAAATTTTATAATTTTTTTTCTTATACTTTACCTTCCTAACTTGAAATTCTGGTTCCATCCTCAACTACCTTTTTATTAGCAGTGGATGTAGCTTTCCTACTTCTTGAATGAATTAGACAAAAAAAACTAAGATAGAGGGGAAAACGTGAATGAATTAGATAAAAACAAAAATAAATAAATAAGTGTGTTAATTTTCTTCTATTTTTTTTTATTTTTGTCTCTCAATCTAAGAATTTGGTAAATTCCTAGAAAAGATTGCAACAACATTAAGAGATCAACCAAAAGTCAAACTTGATACAGTGAAACTATATCAATAAGTCCATTGGTTCTTTTTACTTCCCTCAATCAAAGTATTTATAGATCATCAAAAGAAAATAAATTACCTTGTTGCACCTTTTTTATTTAGAAAAGATCGTCATCGTACGTAGTTGGGTGGAAATACACCATGATGCGGACGGCAAAGTCTTAGTCCAAGTCATTCATATAATGGATGTAACTTTTTTGCTTTTGGAAAGAGGACATGATATCTGAGAAAGTTGTATATGTAGTAGGTATATATAGGATGGTGGTAGTGTTATTTCAACTCAAAACCTATTGTGCTTGGAATTATAAATCAGAGTTGAGCAAAAACTTTGTCACTCTTATTGTTATAGAAAATCAGGAAAATAAAAATTAATGGAGTTGGGACGTTATTGGTGGTGGCCGGTGGTGTTACTTTTAACAAAATTTAATGTTATTTTGTTTTTTGATTTTTCCTATTCTAAAGGTTCTTTAATATCATCATGTACCTGTGACATTTGAGCTTGAGCTCATTGGCTTTTTCTTGATCTCTTTGCAACTTCAAAATATACCCATCTAATGGCTTTTACCCATCAAATAATGTAAAGCTAGTAGAATCAATGGTATAGGCTAATCATTACTATGAAAAGTTTTCAAATAGCATCTTAGATATGAAATAAGAAAGCACAATTGACATGCTAAGAGTCTTGTAATTCAACTAATTGCTACCTTTTTAGTATTTCCAATATAAACATCCAATATTAAAATCTCTCATACTCTTAACTATCAAAAGAACAAAAAAACAAAAAAACATTGACTCCAAAGTCTTTGGCCCCTTCTTTGGTTCAGGTTTAATTTTCTTAAACAATGCAAAGCTCATAAACCAATGGTATGGGTTAGTCATTACTAAATATTTTCCAAGAAAGTACTAGATACAAAATTGGGAAAACACCATTGATACTAAAGTTGTTAGCCTCTCTTGAGTTTAGGCAAAACTAAAGGCGAAAGAATACATATAATAGGGTTGAGTCAATTAAACTATTTATTGACCAAGAGAAAATGGATCATCTTCTTCCACCTTTTTACTTTATATTAGCAAAATAAAAAGAAGATACCATGATAGTGGGTGGAAAGACACCATTGATGCGAAGTCTTAGTCCAGGTCTCCTCAAATAATGCAAACTTAGGAAAAAAAAAACAGTAGACACTAGTGGATCGATGTAATGTAACTGTTTTGCTTGTTGAATGCAGACTATTTTATAAACAGATAAAAGTGGAAGGTAAGGTGGAAAACGTGAATAAATTAGATCGGAAAAAATAATTAGAAATGAAAAAGCGTTGGTTGTAGTTGGAATCTGGGAATAGCTTTAAGGGACACGCTTTGCATTATTAGAGCAAATGTGGGACTTTTTTAATAGTATATAATTAGTAGGATAGTGGTGGTCTATTTAGCATAGAATTGCAAATATCAAGATTACAAACGCGTGGAAACGTTGAATTGCAAATATTAAGATTACATTTAGCATAGAAACAGAGAGGAAACCATTTTTCTTGGCAACAATTCATCGTAAAAGTGACATAAAATAAAAAATAAAAACACATAATACTCTAATATATAAAACACGCTTGACATACCATATGGTTTTAAGGAACATAGCGATCTACCCACTCAAAATTATAGAAGTTGAAAACAACGGAGAGGGGAAAAGTCGGGGATATTATGGAAGCCAAAGTGAAAATTCTGGAATCATTAAAAGACTAATAGAAAAATAACGAAAATAAAATAATTTAGTAAAAACAATAATGACATAGATGTTGACGTGTGGCTCAACAAGAGCGTAACAACAGTAAATGCTACGCTTCAGCTTTTAAATATATATAGATATAGATTTGTTATATTGTGAGTTAATGATTTACATGTGTCTGGATTTATAATTTTGAAGGGCAGGAGACCAAGCTGAGGAACCTAATATTATTTTTTTGGACTGAAAATATACAAACTACTTTTTTTTTCATAAGGTCTGGTGGGGCCAGGCCCCTTTTTGATGCTGAAGTGGATTCTTTAATATCAGAATATAATTGGGATGCTGGTGAATTAATGCAATAGCCTTATTTTGAATGGTGGTGGATTTGAGAATAATCTAATTTTATTTTGACTTATTATTATAAAAATGGTGTGGAAAATGTTATGGATGTAGTATTTATTTCTCTCTTTTTTTGTTTGATATAAAAATATTTTTTTATTTATTGGCTAATATTTGGTATTACAATAAAAAAATAATCAAATTAGTTAAAATTTTGGGGTCTTTTATATACTTGGGGCTCTAGACAACCGTCTTAATTACTTATATAGTAAAGAACTGGCACTACTAAAATTGCTCCCTCTAACTCCAAATTCTGACTCCATACTGTGGACATTAGCAACAAAAGAAAAGCTTCAAATGCAGATAATGTTTACACTAGGCTTGGCAAAAATTATGATAAAGTGGATGAAGATTTTTTTTTTTTTTTTTTTTTATAAAGAAAAATGAATGATGAAATTGTTGTGCAACTAAGACAATTTTTTTCTTTTCCCAAGGCCCGACACTATAGTGTACTCTATGCATTTAGTGGAAGTGAAGCTGGACTGCTTATCAGGTGGCAAATGCGCTACCAAGAGGCCACAGTGCGAAGACAAAATACTGTGTCTAGCCAAAGTCTTTTGTTTTGTCTCCATATATGTATTCTTTTTAGTTAAATGATTTATTAAATAGTTTTTTGATTTATTTAAATAATTTTATGAATTATATTTTTTAATATATATACTTCATAAAATGAGTTGGAAAATGAGTTGGAATTTCAACTAGATTTGGAGGAAAATTTTATGGGTTAAAAATGTACAAAACTTTGGCCTAACCCCTAAACATGCTTCCTTATATTTCTTAGCCTTTCCCCACAAAAAATTAAAATAAAAATAAGAGCATCCACAGCAGTGGAGTTAAAAATTTAGCTCTACCAAAAGTTACTTTATTTATTTTACCTACACACATGTTGCAGCAGTGGATCTATTTTAACTTTCAACACAATAAAATAATATAAACATCACAATAAAATAATATATCTACCACAATAAAATAATACATCTCACTACAATAAAAACACCACAATAAAAAGGTAATGTGAACACAGAATAAAAAATTAATTTTTTTTAGCTCTCATGAATAGTGCACATCTATCTATAGATGTGCACTGTAGCAATAAGCTAAAAAAATATAGATTTAGCTCCACTGCTGCATGCTTCTTTTTGGTGTTTTGGTGGAGCTAAAATAGCTATATAGCTATTTAGCTCCACTGCTGCAAGTGCTCTAAGAAAGAAGTCTTAGCTTCCGACAACCAGGGGTCATTCCTTGAGTCTAGTTTGGGTTAATTTGACAAAATAAGTTGATAAAAGTCAAGATGGTGGGTGGAACCGTGGAAAGACACCATTTACCACTTTATTTAAAAATTCTTTTTTGTTCTCCCTCTATGTTTCTTTCTCTCTCTCTTCCTATCTGTGACTCTCTCTTCTCTGATGCAACCCAACTAATAAACTCACCTCTTTCTTCTCAACCCAACAAAACCACACCCACACCCACCACTAACCACCGCCAGTCACCATCATCGAAAAAAAAAAAAAAAAAAACAAACAAAGAAACACCAGCTACCACCAACCACAACCCACTAGCCACAAAACTCACTCAACCACCAGCCACCACCAAAAAAAAATAAAACACTAGCCACCACAACCCACTAGCCACAAAACCCACTCAACCATCATCCATAGCCACAACAACCATTGCCACTATCACCACCACCCACAACCACCAAACTCACAACCAAAAGCCACTAGCCAAAAGCCAATCAGAGATCAGACCACCGTCGAAAATCAGAGATCAAAATAAAAGCCACTAGCCACTAGCGAAAATCAATAAGACCCACGAAGCCCCACCGAAGCACTGATCAGACCACTGTAAATTAGATCGGACCACCGTAAGTCTAATAAGAAAGTTGAGTGAGAAGGTTGAGAAAGAGGAGACTGGGACAAGATAGGGTGAGAAAGTAAATTTCAGTCGAGAGGGAGAAGGGGAGACGCCCACAGAAGGGGAGAGGCTGTGCGTCAAGGAGTGGCATAGAAAATTTGAAACAGACAAAAAGCAAGGGAGAGAAAATAGAGGAGATAGGTACGCGTGAATTGAATATATTAATATTATTTGTTTATAAATTTCAGCTACAATGAATTGCTAGGGAGGGCAGTCTGCTGTAGTAGATTGTTAAAAAATATTTAAGTATATATACCACATTTGGTGTAGAGGCTTTTTTTTTTGTGCGTTGGGTGCTGAAAATAGGTAAAAAGTTATTTTAGCATCACTACTGTGAATGTTTTAAACAAGTCAAGCTTTGGTCTTTTTTTTTTTTTTGGAAAAAGTTTCTCTGCAATTTGAATTGGAGGAAGTCTCTCCAACCTGTGACTCAGAAAGTGACACCTGTCCAACCCCACTAACACTCAAACTCAAGATAACTCCCGTTAACTCAAACGTTAGCCACTTTTTCATATTTTTTTATTAAAAAAATTATTTCTCTCTTTCTCCTTATGCTCAGTCCTTTCTCTCTCTCTCTCTCTCTCTCACCTTCAACGCTTCCCCATCCCTCTCTTTTGTTCTAGAGAAGAAGAGGAAACCGAGAGCAAAAGAGAGAAGGAGATTGAGAGAGCGAGAGGGAGAGGGAGAGAGAGAGAGAGATATCTATTTTCTGAAACCCAAAAACAAATCTACTTCGGCAGCTGTAGGGAGGTAGTTTCGGCGTCTCCGACCCCCATTCAATTTCTCTGGCCACCCTTTATTCTGTGGAGCACCATACCCAGGTGAAGTTGAAGAAGCGGGGTTCGGATACCAAGTACTTGGCTACTGTGTTGGCTATTGGGACTGAATGTGATATTGGTATGGGATACATTTTGTGCTTTTTTATTTTTTGTTGTTTTGAGCTGATTTTGTTATTTGGGTTTTGGTGAAAATTGTTTGGTTTTCGTTTTTCTTTGAGTTTTTGCAAATAAAGGGTTAGTGTGTATGGGAATTATTGTGATGTTGGTTTAGTTTGAGCTAATTTGGTATCTGGGTTTTGAGGAAATGTTTGGCTTTGCATCCAGTTAGTGCAAATGAAAGGGATAGTGTGTATGGGACTGAATGTGAAATTGGTTTGGGAAAGATTGGTTTTGTAGTTAATTTGAACTAATTTGGTATCTGGGTTTTTTTTGGAAATGTTTGGCTTTGCATCTAGTTAGTGCAAATGAAAGGGTTAGTGTGTATGGGAGCAAATATGATGTTGGTATGAGAAAGTTTGGTTTTGTAATTAGTTTGGGCTAATTTGGTATTAGATCGGTAGCTGGAAAAAGTTTCTCTGCAATCTGAGGGTGGCCAGAGAAACCGAATGGGGGCCGGAGACGCCGAAACTGCCTCCTTGGAGCCGCCGAAGTAGATTTGTTTTTGGGTTTCGGAAAATAGATATCTCTCTCGCTCTCTCAATCTCCTTCTCTCTTTCGTTCTCGATTTCCTCTTCGTCTTTGGAACAAAAGAAAGGGATGGGAAAGCGTTGAAGGAGAGAGAGAGAAAGGACTGAGTGTCGAAGGAGAAAGATAGAAATAATTTTTTTAATAAAAAAAAAAATGGAAAAGTGGCTAACGTTTGAGTTAACTGAAGTTATCTCTTGAGTTTTAGTAGAGTTGGACAGGTGTCACTCTCTAAGAGTGACACATCACAGTTTGGAGAGACTTCCTCTAATTCAGATTGTAGAGAAACTTTTTCCTTTTTTTTTAAAATTTTTTTTAAGACTTTTTTTCTAAACAAGTTGAGCTGCAGCAAATTGTTTTGTTTCCTAACAAACTCATGAACACAGAACCTTAGAAAAAACGATCCAAATATGAATTAGGCTTGGAATTTAATTGGTCTGGGCTTAAGAAAAATAAGTTTGGCCCAACTCATAAACATGATTCTACATTTCCAACAAGAATAAATAGGAGTAAACAAAAGTTCAGTTAAGCGAAAAGGCAACTCATAGTTGTCAACAATCTAAGGTAATTTTTAGCTGGAAGCACATTTTGGCATATAGGTTAATTTGTCAAAAAACAAATTTGACCAAAGTCATGGTGGTTGGTAGAAACTGGAAAGACACGAAGTCTAGACTATACGTCTTCTCCAATAATGCAAGGATTATCCTAGAAAGGACAAATGTGAAAAGCCCCATTGACCCCAAGTCCTTGGCAATTTTGTTAAGTTTAGCTGTTTAGGTCTTCCTAAATAATGCAAATCTTGTATATTACTAGTGGTGGACTTTTTTGCCTGTTGAATGAAGACTATCTTTCCAAAAAAAACAAACAAGTGTGTAATTAATTAAGAGATAGAGAGGAAAAAGATAGAATGGTTAGAGTCCTTGAAAACATGCTTTGCATTATTATTATAGTATATTAGCACCATTTATGCTAAAGAGCCCATTTGGATTGAAGATGAGTGAAGGGGAGTAGAATAGAGTTAGCAAGAAATTAGCCTAATCTTTTGCTAACTCTACTCTTGTCACGCCCCAAATTCTAAAGGGTCCAAAGCATGAGAAAGACGTCTCAAAGTACCTGTAGATTTTTCTTTTTTGACAATTCAATCCATATAAATCATATAAAGTACCAACATCAAGAATTATCATAATAATTCCATTGAATATACTCTCAAAGTAAGCAGAGCTCTAAGCATTAATTACAAGGACCATTGGCCACAAAAGAATAGAGATTTGAATAAACAATTACATATTGACAGCTTGTCTCATCGGTGGGAATAAAGTCATAACCACTATAGCATACAAAAGAATGAGTCAAGCCTATTCTAAGGTGTACATCATCTAATGTCTCTATTACGAAAGTTCAGCCTCTATCAGTAGTTAGTCTAACTACTATTAGCCACCAAAAAGTTGTCTCAAAAGATTGTTGCCTACTCTGAAAAGTTTATAAAATAATGGAATAAGACAGAGCCCAGTAAGTAGCATAATTAATGGGGGTGGGAGAAATGCAAATTTCATTTCCAATAATAAAAATTATGCTATGACAAGAATTATTTAATAATGAAACACAAAGTTTCTCAAAGTAAATACCTTGAAACTATATACTATAATTTATGAGCACCAACAATATAATTTCCAAAGCCATAATATCTAACATAAGGTAAATTATCACAAATATACCACACTACCACATAGACCAGTTAGGAGATCCACTCATTCACAACTGGCATGGTATTGTTCTCTCTAGTATGCAGACTCTTGGCCCTATGGACAGCAGCCTCGCCCATACCCTTAAGGTTTTTCTCTCCCCCCAATGGGCAGCAGAGAGCACGTCAAATAAGACCTCTTTTGCATGTGGTCCTTTAGCCCCATGGACAGTAGCCTCACCCACACACAATCAAAGAACCTCTTCCCCCCATGGGCAGAAGGGAAGAATGCATCATTCAAAGTGGAAAGGGCACTGACCTAGATTTGATTCCCTTGTAATAAAGACTACGAAAACCAAACCGGGTGATCACCGAGAAATCACACATGGTATGTTGTTAAAACCACATAAAGCTCACATGTTACATTACTTTAAAATACATAGTTTATATCTATGTAGTTTCAGAAAAACCTTAAATAGTCCAACTTCTACAAAGTTTGTAAGGTTTTCAACTTCATTCTTGTCAAAAATATTTTCTATCAATTTCTCAAGTACTAAGACAAGATAAGCATCTTTAAATTTTCCAATACAACATAAAATCCATGATTTTCTTATCAAAGATTAAGTAAAAGATGCTCATTTTTTCATGTCAACAATTCATGCATTTCCCCAAATGCAATACCAAATATGATGCATTTATATATATATATATATATATATATATATATATATATATATATATATTTATTTATATATATTAAGGTTACGACATAATAGTTTTTAGGAAAATGTAATTTCCATAGGTAGTTTTCAAAAGCGTGTCTAACCCAAAAACAACATTTATGCAATATGGTTATTTTTCAAAAATTCCATTAAAAAGCTACTTATCTCGCAACCGCAAAAGCCTAATTCTCCAAGCTCCAAGGAGATTAGCTAGAACCTAAACAATATCAAGTAAACCTATCACAATAAGCATAGAGTTTGAAATTGTATCTAGCTCAATTTAAGAATTAGCACAAACCATATACACACTCATCAAATAATTCCACCAATACAAAATTCATACATACAAACACATAAATATCACTTTCAATACTCATAAATCACATGGGTATCATTATTAAAGCTTAGATAAAAATAACCTCAAGCAAAAGTGTAAAACCCACCAAAAAGATCAGAAATTTTTACCTCAAAAAAAGGGTGAAGGTGCTTATGGGTTCTCAAAATTTTCTGGTGAGCTTGTCGGAAAATGATGGTGAGATGGTGGTTTGGAGTGGAGTTCGGTGGGTGAGTGTGGAAGTGAGTGTGTGTGTTTAAGTAAAGAGAAAAGAAAGAAAATGAAAGGAAGAAAAGAGATGGCCCGCCAAAAGAGAGAAAAGGGATGGTGTGAAAATGAGTGGTGGGGGATTATTGGGTTAGGTGGGGCACATGTGGTCCACTAAAAATCTGACTTTTACTTTCTTTCTTTTTTTGTCTGATTGACTGGGATGTTACAACTCTCCTCTCCTCCACTCTCTCACCCTCAATCCATACGCACCATAAATCTTTAGCATCTTCTTGATTTTAGGTATTCTCATATAATGCAATGCTCATTGGCTTTACAATTAACATGCATACATCAATTCCAATAGTAAAGAACAATAAAAAATATTTACAATAACAACTTGGATATCTGGATGCAAGATTTTAAATGTTCTCTGCCTCAATGATAGGCTTATCATATGCTGCTTGCTCTTCTTTGGCATGCCTTTTCAATTCACGTTGCTTTGGATTCAGATTCCTTCACAAATGATGAGTCAGGTAGTCAATTAGGCTCCTACCAATGTTGTCAATACCTTTTCGGAATGCAAACTGGAACAAGAAACCCCCTTTCTCATTCGAATAAAATTACGGGTCATTTTAGTCTATTTCGGTCCATTCTAGCCCAAATTGGAGTTTGGGTTTGCAGTAAGTTATCAGGCTGTATCTTTTTTTTTTTTTTTTCCTCCCACTTATAAGTAACCCACAAAATAAAAATTCCAAAGCAATTGAAATTTTAATTACAAGAAAATTTTTGCACCAAATATGGATTAATAGTGGTAAGTAAAAGAGTGATGTTAGTAGTAGATCTAAATGAGAACTAGTAGAACTTTGCCAACTAAACTATTATGAAAAATGTGGTAAATTTTTTTGTGTATTGCTTTTTTTTTTTTGGAGAAGTGCTACATCAAATCTTAGATGTTAAATTATTACTGGTTCTAAATTCTAATTTCAACCCACCATTGAAATTATTTTTTTGCTATGATTAATAACAGCTTGTAACAACATGCTACTTAATATTTGTTATAAAAATAGTGTGAAAAATGTTATGGATGTAGTATTTCTTTCTCTCTCTTTTTTTTTTCTTGTTTTCGTTTGATATAAAAATATTATTTTATTTATTGGCTAATATTTGGTATTACAAAAAAAAAAAAAATCATATTAGTTAAAAATTTGGGACCTTTTATATACTTGGGGCTCTAGACAACAATCTTAATTACTTATATAGTATAGAGCTGGCATTACTAAAAGTGCTCCCCTAACTCCAAGTTCTGGCTCCATACTGTGGACATTAGCAACAAAAGAAAAGCTTCAAATGTAGATAATGTTTACACTAGGCTTGGCAAAAATTATGATAAAGTGGATGATTTTTTTTTTTTAAAAATTTTTTTGTGGAGAAAAATGAATGATGAAAATGTTGTGCAACTAAGACAAGTTTTTTCTTTTCCCAAGGCCCTACACTATAGTGTACTCTATGCATTTAGTGGAGGTGAAGCTGGACTGCGTCTCAGGTGGCAAATGAATTACCAAGATGCCACAGTGTGAAGACAAAATACTGTGTATAGCCAAAGTCTTTTGTTTTGTCTCCATGTATATATACTTTTTAGTTAAATGATATATTAAATAATTTTGTGATTTATTTAAATAATTTTATGAATTATAAAATTAATTAGTGTCATTCAACAAAATAATTAATGAGTGTTCAAATAACCTTTTGTGATTGGTGGTATTTCCATTTGTAAAAGCTATGTTGTAAAACATTTAATATCTCAATTCCCAAGCATCACTAGCAAGTAATTAATTCAAGGACTTTCCAAGAAAGCACTAGATTATTCTAGGTCTTCTCAAATAACCACTATATGTCACCTATTACGACTGTTTTGGTTATTGCCAGAGTAAACCCTAGGCCTATAGTGGTGCCTTTCTAAGCGCCGCAACAACTATGGTAAATTCCGACAATTGGTAGGTTTATAGTAGGACTTTAGAAGAATAAAACCTATTGCAGTAGTTTGAAAATATCAAGATAGGTATTTTTTTTTGTTATTTATTTATTTATTTTTATACAGGGTCTATTATGGCGGATCTAAACCGTTGCAATAGGTAATTACAAAATAATTATCTATAATGATGGTTCAATATATAAAAAACTGTTTTTCTTAATAGGTATTATGGCGGTTCTAAACTGCCGCAATAGGTATTTACAAAACAAATACCTATTACGGTGGTTCAAAAGCACTGAAAAAGGTCCTAAATTTTTTCAGGTCAAGACCAATTACGACGATATTCCACTCTCTCATTCTCTTCCACTCACGGGTTTCCCCTTCACCCATCTCCTACATAACCATTTTCACACCACTACCATTGTACCACTTGTTTTTATAAAACTTGCTGATATGATACAATGTTTCTTTCAAATAAATAAATAACGCAATTCACCGTTGACATCAAGTATTTGGCCTCTTGTAGTTAACTTCAAGCCTTCTTCTTCCTAAGGGAAAAAAAGTTTAGGTCTTCTTAAGTAATGCAAAGTTCAGTATCTCAAACACACACACACACACACACAGGTCATTATTAATAATGTACATATTAATAAAGTATTGATAATTGGAGCAAGCTTGCTAAAAAGAAAAGACCTAATTGCAAAATCAAAGATGATAGCACATAAAAAATAGGACAAAAAAAGCCAATGCCAATAGCTGGAACTAGGGGAATATAGCTTTAAGAGCAATCATAATACAAAGATTAATCAACCATTTTTTTCCTCAAACTACAAATAAGCAATTAAAATTTCGGTCAAACTACAAAGGAGTAAATTGTAATTTTTCCTAAATAAAAAATTCATGTGGAAAATATGGGTTGCCTTGCCCAAACCAACCCGACCCACAACCCAATTAACAAGACCCATTTCTTATATGCTTAAAATGGCCCATTTTGACACAGACATGTTTTCAACTCAAACCCGATTGACCGGATCCAAACTACACATCTGTTTTGACACATCTATAAGATTCTCTAATTGACTTTATGCATAATTATTTATCATTATGAAAGAGAGCATATATTAATAATTAAAAATCTTCCTTATTCATTATAAGGAAATATCACCTTTAATTTTAATTGTGAGTTGTGACTTTTATGAACTCCCATGGTGCTTGGACCCAAAAATCTTGTTAGGCTAAAGTTGGAACAGTACTATTCATTAATGCCAAATTTTTTACCATTTAAAACATCTCATTTAAGGTGTCTCATTTAGAAGTGTGAGCTTAGTTAATATGTCCCATTTAAAAGTGTGGTGCTCTTCTCTTTTTTTTTTTAACGTACTTTCCCCAATTGTTTCTCCTAATTTTTTAGTTTATATTGATAAAATAGAAATATATTCTCATGGTAGTTGGTGGAAAAGCCACCATGGATGCCAAGTCTTAGTCTAGGTCTTCTCAAGGGTTTTAGAAGAAAGCACATGAAAGTTTATAGCTTTTTTTGTTTTTTTTTGTTTACATATATTTTCATATGTTAAATGTGAACATTTTTCAAGATATAGACATTTTTGCATCAATTAGGAATATTGTGTAAAATAGTAAAAGGAAAATGTGAAGCTTTAACCAACACGCTATGCATTATTAGAGCAATTGTTCTACAAAAAAAAAAAAAAAGCAATTGTTTTACTGTGATGTGGATAGGTTTTATAACAGTATATATAAGTAGGATCGATGCTGGTGGTCTATTTTCAACAGAAAACCTATTTTGCTTAATTGGAAGCATAAATAAGAGTTGGATAAAAACTTTGTCAGTCTTTGGTAGGGTTGTAAAACTTGGTATAAAACGTATTTATGTTTTTTTGTTTGTAAACAAGTGAAGCTTGTTCATTCTTTTGAGACTTTTTTTGTAATCAAGTTGAGCTCCAGAAAATTGTTTTGTTTCTTAACAAGCTCATGAACACAAAACCCTAGAAAAAAACATTCCAAACATGATGGTTGGTAGAAACTGGAAAGACACGAAGGATTATCCAAGAAAGCACAATATAAGTCCTTGGCGTCTTTGTTAAGTTTAGCTGTTTAGGTCTTCCTAAATAATGCAAATTTCGTATATTACTAGTGGTGGATGCAACTTTTTTGACTGTTGAATGAAGACTATCTTTCCAAAAAACAAACAAGAGGGTAATTAATTAAGAGATAGAGAGGAAAGGGAGATTGATTAGAATCGTTGAAATACTGACATAGCCACGTGTTTCTTGCCTCCATTTTGATGATTGCATATTCACGTGTTTCATCTTCTTGGATTTTTATTCCGAAGTTGAATTTTTTTAATTGATCTTTATGACTGAAAATTTTGAATTTTTCTTCGTGTAATTCTAGTGGACAAAGATTGTGTTTCACATTTTTGGTTTAATTTCTGTTGGTAATTTGATATGTGATTCATGCAAAGATAGAGAGAGAATTCACCTTCCCCATGTAAAGCTCAACAATTACACTCTATATTGTATCTCCATTATGATGCATATATACTCCCTCAAATGTACATTCCCCTGGCGATGAACAAATTGAATGATTTGCCCAAACTATCCAATCCCTTGCTCATTCGTTGTGTTTTTAGCTTTACTTTTATCTAAGGATTTAATTGTTATTTTCAATACATTAGATTTCGATCATTATATCATAAGCTGTCTATAATTTACTTACTTTTTTATTTTTAAAAATTCTCAATTTTAATGACTGATCCAATTGTTTGTCCAAGTGTCACATAATTAGTTAAGTTCAAATACCGTACTTTTGTTCAAGTCAATAGCATTTTTTTTTTTCCTCATACGTTACTTTTAGAAATCAATTTTAATGAGTTTTTCCTTTCTTTTTTGTCAACATTTATGAGATTGACACTTTTTATGTTACCGATTTTTTGTGGGTTCCAGTTAGCTCAATTGATAAAATTTCTTATCGTCGAATAAGGGATTTAGAGTTTGATAAAAAAAAGTTACTAGTTTTTTTTTTTTTTGAAGGCTTTAATGTTTCTAATTTAAAAAATGAAAAAAAAAAGATTTTATGTTCAGTAAACACATAAACACAGGTCAACATGTGACATGTTCAAGAATTCACAATATTTTCAAAACCAGAAGATAGGCACATCCAATCCTATCACCCGTTTTAGGAGATTGCAAAAACAAGCACTTCTTTTATCAGACACTGGTAAGCCCCGCAGAAACCAATTGAATAAGATTTACCTATGTAAAAGCTTCACTATATATTTATCCTTATGGCCAATTTGAGCTGTTTCTTGCACTAGTTATCTTGAACTTGATCTGAACTTCATAGACTCATTGCATACTCAATTTGCCAGTTACAAAGTCATGGAATTTTCCAACACTAACACATTGATCCTAACAAAATTTAATGTTAGGTGAAAACACTATTTTAGTTTTTACATTTTGTAGTTACAATCAATTTGATCCCTATATTTTGGTAACAATCAATTTGATCCCTGCTACTTTCAACTTGCAGTCAATTTGGTCCCTATCATTAACTCACTAACAAAAAATGTTTACGTAACAAACGGTTTACATAGTTAACATATTTTAAGCTTACGTGGCAACTAAATAATAATAATAAATTTGGATAAATATTTAAAAAAACTCCACCTCAGCCATTAAAGGATTAAAAATCTAAATCAGAAAAAATTAAAAACACAAAAATTAAAACATCAAGATTTACTTTTATTTTATTGCATTTTCTTAATAACTAAACAAGCAAAAACCCAGATCAAACCCATATAAATAAAATAAACACACAATATAACCCAGACCAAACGATTCAACTTCGATGGTTTAGAAATCGTTATCTCTTGGCAATACACGGTGATGCACTGAAAGCAAAATTTTATGAACAGCAAAACAAAGGTAAAGATTTTGGTGTTACATGGATCCTTAAAAACCTAAGACCCACATCCTTCCAAATCCTCGAGAGCCCAAAACACCGTGTCAATCATTGATCTGTCCATAATTGCCATTTAATCTCCATGAAAGCCAATCTAATTGAACCCAGGATAGAGAGATAGAGATTAATTGAAAAAAAGAAGAAATCGAGAAATCAAGAGAAAGGGGAGGCCTTCTGGCTGAACTGATGGGGGTATGGGTTTACAAAGGAGTTTTAGATTTTAGCTTGAGGTTAAAGATAAAAAGATGTATTGGGATTTTCTGAGACACTTAACTCTTTTTTTTTTGGAATTTTTGTGGATTTTTAGAGAGAGTATTTGAGTGCTGTTATTTGGTTGCCAAGAAAGTGAGAGAAAAGGAAATGACAGAAATTTTCTTTGTGTTTGGTTTCCGAGAAAAGACAAGAAAGGACAAGAAAATGAATGGATTTTAAAATTGAGAAATTATTATTTTTTTTTAAATTTAAATGTTGAGTTGGAATTTTTTAATATCTATCCAAATTTATTATTATTATTTAGTTGCCATGTAAGTTTAAAATGTGCCAACTGTACACACCATTTGCTACATAACTATTTTCCGTTAGTAGGTTAACGACATTGATTAAATTGACTGTAAGTTGAAAATAACAAGAACCAAATTTATTGCTACCAAAATATTGGGGCCAAATTGACTGTAACCTCAAAATGTAGGAACCAAAATAGTGTTTTTGCCTTAATGTTATTTTATTATTTGATTATTTCTATTCTAAAGGTTCTTTAATATCATCATGTACCTATGCCATTTGAGCTTGAGCTCATTGGCTTTTTCTTGATCTCTTTGTAACTTCAAAATATACCCATCTAATGGCTTTTACCCATCAAATAATGTAAAGCTAATAGAATCAATGGTATAGGCTAATCATTAATTACTATGAAATGTTTTCAAATAGTGTCTTAGATATGAAATAAGAAAGCATAATTGACATGCTAAGAGCCTTGTAATTCAACTATTTGCTACCTTTTTAGTATTTCCAATATAGACATCCAAGGTTAAAATCTCTCATACCCTTAACTATCAAAAGAACAAATAACAAAAAAACATTGACTCCAAAATCTTTGGCCCCTTCTTCGGTTAAGGTTTTTCTTAAACAATGCAAAGCTCATAAACCAATGGTATGGGGGCCAAAATGAGCAAATGCCCATTTCACACAAAATATCTAGCATTGTGCCCCCTTTCCCCAATTAATTAGGGAAATGTCCCTATTTTGAAATTCGATTTTCTCAAAATCGAGTTTCAATTTAAAACTCGATTTTTGGACAATCGAGTTATAGCAAACTGAAAATTAAAAAAAAAATTTTGGAACTCGAGCTCCATGAACTCAAGTTCCATGCGATTTTTTAATGTCATATAGTGGCGTTTTAAAGCCCGATGGTGACGTTTTAAAACATGCAAGTTTTTTTTCTTAAGTTTGATCGCTCCATAAGGAGTCCTGTAGTGGCGTTTTAAAGCCCTATAGTGGCGTTTTAACATGCAAGTTTTTTTCCTTAAGTCTGATCGCTCCATAAGGAGCCCTATAGTGGCATTTTAAAATACCTATAGTGGCGTTTTTTGTGGAACTCGAGCTCTCCGAACTCGAGTTCCATGCAATTTTTTAAAAATTTTTACCTATAGCTACATTTCATGGAGGCCTATAGTGGCGTTTTTAATAACTATAATGGCGTTTTTTATGGAACTCGAGCTCCATGAACTCGAGTTCCATGCAATTTTTTATTTATTTTTAAGTTTGATCGCCACATACTCAATTTTCTACAAATCGTGTTTTACATTGAAACTCTATTTTGAGAAAATCGAGTTACAAAAGAAGGACATTTTCCTAATTAGTTTGAGAAATGAGACAGAATGCTACTTTTTTGCGCGAAAAGGGCACTTGCTCATTTTGGCCAATGGTATGGGTTAGTCATCACTAAATATTTTCCAAGAAAGTACTAGATACAAAATTGGGAAAACACCATTGATGCTAAAGTTGTTAGCCTCTCTTGAGTTAAGGCCAAACTAAAGGCGAAAGAATACATATAATAGGGTTAAGTCAATTAAACTACTTATTGACCAAGAGAAAATGGTTCAACTTCTTCCACTTTTTTATTTTATATTAGCAAAATAAAAAGAAGATACCATGATAGTGGGTGGAAAGACACCATTGATGCGAAGTCTTAGTCCAGGTCTCCTCAAATAATGCAAACTTAGGAAAAAAAACAGTAGACACTAGTGGATCGATGTAATGTAACTTTTTTGCTTGTTGAATGCAGACTATTTTATAAACAGATAAAAGTGGAAGGTAAGGTGGAAAACGTGAATAAATTAGATCGGAAAAAATAATTAGAAATGAAAAAGCGTTGGTTGTTGTTGGAATCTGGGAATAGCTTTAAGGGACGCGCTTTGCATTATTAGAGCAAATGTGGGACTTTTTATAATAGTATATAATTAGTAGGATGGTGGCGGTCTATTTAGCATAGAATTGCAAATATTAAGATTACAAACGCGTGGAAACGTTGAATTGCAAATATTAAGATTACATTTAGCATAGAAACAGAGAGGAAACCATTTTTCTTGGCAACAATTCATTGTAAGAGAGACATAAAATAAAAAATAAAAACACATAATACTCTAATATATAAAACACGCTTGACATACCATATGGTTTTAAGAACATAGCGATCTACGCACTCAAAATTATAGAAGTTGAAAACAACGGAGACGGGAAAAGTCGGGGATATTATGGAAGCCAAAGTGAAAATTCTGGAATCATTAAAAGACTAATAGAAAAATAACGAAAATAAAATAATTTAGTAAAAACAATAATGACATAGATGCTGACATGTGGCTCAACAAGAGCGTAACAACAGTAAATGCTACGCTTCAGCTTTTAAATATATATAGATATAGATTTGTTATATTGTGAGTTAATGATTTACATGTGTCTGGATTTATAATTTTGAAGGGCAGGAGACCAAGCTGAGGAACCTAATATTATTTTTTTGGACTGAAAATATACAAACTACTTTTTTTTTCATAAGGTTTGGCGGGGCCAGGCCCCTTTTTGATGCTGAAGTGGATTGTTTAATATCAGTATATAATTGGGATGCTGGTGAATTAATGCAATAGCCGTATTTTGAATGGTGGCGGATTTGAGAATAATCTAATTTTATTTTGACTTATTATTATAAAAATGGTGTGGAAAATGTTATGGATGTAGTATTTATTTCTCTCCTTTTTTTTTGTTTGATATAAAAATATTATTTTATTTATTGGCTAATAGTTGGTATTACAATAAAAAAAATAATCAAATTAGTTAAAATTTTGGGGTCTTTTATATACTTGGGGCTCTAGCCAACCCTCTTAATTACTTATATAGTAAAGAACTGGCACTACTAAAATTGCTCCCTCTAACTCCAAGTTCTGACTCCATACTGTGGACATTAGCAACAAAAGAAAAGCTTCAAATGCAGATAATGTTTACACTAGGCTTGGCAAAAATTATGATAAAGTGGATGAAGAATTTTTTTTTTTTTTTTAAAGAAAAATGAATGATGAAATTGTTGTGCAACTAAGACAATTTTTTTCTTTTCCCAAGGCCTGACACTATACTGTACTCTATGCATTTAGTGGAAGTGAAGCTGGACTGCTTATCAGGTGGCAAATGCGCTACCAAGAGGCCACAGTGCGAAGACAAAATACTGTGTCTAGCCAAAGTCTTTTGTTTTGTCTCCCTGTATGTATTCTTTTTAGTTAAATGATTTATTAAATAATTTTTTGATTTATTTAAATAATTTTATGAATTATATTTTTTAATATATATACTTCATAAAATGAGTTGGAAAATGAGTTGGAATTCCAACTAGATTTGGAGGAAAATTTTATGGGTTAAAAATGTACAAAACTTTGGCCTAACCCCTTGTGGGGAGTAAAAAGATCTTGATGGGAATATGGGCCGTTGGGTCATGATAAGGAAGGCCGACCTGCTCTTGGGTTTAGGACTTGTTAGTACTACGGGTCGGCCCATACGCCGAGGATCCGAGCGTCCAGCCGAGGATGTTTTTCCCCTCGGACTGACACCGGAGAACCCGGGACTTCATGGTAAAGGTTAGGGAATGACACGGTCAAGACCAATGGTTAGAGGGAATGAACTCTTGAATGTCCTATAAGCACTGATGTTGGAGAAATATCAAAGATAAAGGCTGCTACCTCCACATTAAAGACCCTGCACCAACCACCCTGGCCGCATTAATGGGGAAGTGACATTTGAACAGTGGAAGGGAAACTTCTGGTTACTATTCAAAGGCACTGAGAAAATAAATATCTAGGCTAAGGGAGGAGTTGGGGCAACACGTGTACAAAGTATTAAAAAGAGGAGTATTTAAGGAGGAACCTGGAACAGAAAGGGGGACGGACTCTTTTGTAATCTAAAAGAAACAGAAACAAAAAGAGAGAAATAATATAAGAACAACCCTTGGCTTATGTCCGAGGAGGTTGATTCATAACGTTCCTTGTTGTTTCCAAGTATTACTAGTCTTTGGCTTGTCATTTAATCCTCACATACTTCTAACCTGGGTTTCAATCCCACACTCTATAAATTCATATTGTTTAAGGCTCATTGGGCCTGAGCCCATAACTGTTCTTGGGTCCAGGTGCAATTGTGCACTTACACCCCTAAACATGCTTCCTTATATTTCTTAGCCTTTCCCCACAAAAAATTAAAATAAAAATAAGAAAGAAGTCTTAGCTTCCGACAACCAGGGGTCATTCCTTGAGTCTAGTTTGGGTTAATTTGACAAAATAAGTTGATAAAAGTCAAGTTGGTGGGTGGAATCGTGGAAAGACACCATTGACGCCAAGTCTTCAATTGTGTAGGTAATCTTATATTCTTATAGGAAATGTTAAGTTATTATAAAATTGATTTATTACAGAAAAAAAAAATTACAGATTGATAGATGATAATGAATCTAATTAGTTAGTGTCATTCAATATGTAGCATGCTTGTGGCTATTTTAACTGAAGAACACTTTGTTTGGAGAAAATTCTATCTTATTTTTGTCACGAAAATTCAGGAAAAGAAAAATTAGATGAGTTGAGAAGTTTTTGCTTTTTGGTGGTGTTAGTTTTTGCTCAACTATATTTCAATGGGTGCTTTGGTTGCTGGGAGCAAGAGAGAATAGCTCTCTTACAACTCAAAGCTTCTGTGATCAACTTTATAGATGAAAATAATTTTACATCATGGGACTCAAGCAAAAACATTATGAGATAAACCAAAAGTTAAATGTCTTTCATAAAAGTATATCCACAAGGTCATTGGTTCTTTTTTCTTCTCTCAATGTAAGTATTCATTCATCAAAAGAAAAGAAAATATCTTCTTCTATCTTTTCTATTTAGAAAAGGTTGTCATTGTAGTGGGTGGAAAGACACCACGAAGCAGAGTCTTAGAATGCGTTTGGATCCAAGTCTGCGTCCCACGTCCACGTTTTGCTTCCCTTTTTTTTTTTTTTTTTTTTTTAACCCAGCCGCAGTGTTTGACTATTCAGCCATGAACAGTGCACAAATGCACTGTTCATGGGTCCCACAAATTTCACTTTTTAACAACTTTTTCATTAAAAATGGGTCCCACAGTACTATTCACACATTTAAAAATTATTTTGCTACAGTGTTTTCAGTTTTCAGTTTTCAGTTTCAGCAAAATAAGTTCTATCCAAACGGACTCTAAGTCTTTGGTCATCTTGTTTCTCACATAGAAAAAAAAAAAAAAAACCAAAAATAAAAGAAGTCTTGGTCATCTCAAATAATGGATGTAACTTCTTTGCTTTTTTAAAAAAAGCATAAATATGATCCGAGAAAGCTCCTTTGTATACAGTGAAGCCAGGTGGGGTCCAAAAGTGCCTGGGCCTCAATCTTAAGGGAAAAGGAAAAAGTATATTCTTCACAATTTTATATTTGGCTTTTAAAAGTCTTGACCACCTTTTTCTTATAATTTTACATTGATTTCATTAATAACGTAGTAAGAAATAATAGTAGTTTGTGTCTAGTAATTTACTATGTACAAAACAATGTTTTTGTGTCTTTGTTCTTTGTTATTGGTTTTGTAAGTGCACAATTGCACCTGGACCCGAAGACAATCACGGGCTCAGGCCCAATGAGCCTTAAACAATAAAATTTGTAGAGTGTGGGCTTGAAACCTAGGTTAGAAGTACTGGGAGCTCGATAACAGGCTTTTATAAACAAATACAGGTAAATAACGAACAATAATTGCAATGGATCTCCTCGGACTCGAGCCGAGGACTACTTCTTTAGTATTTCTCTTTCTTCCTTAAAGATTAAAATTTCTCAATTTCTTTCTTAGCTACCGCCCCCCATTTCTTTGGCCTTTGCCCCCCATTTCTTTGGCCTTTACCCCCCTTTTATACTTCCTTCCCTGATACTTTTTGAACAGTGACTAGAAGTTTTCACCTCACTGTTCAGGGGTCACCTCCCCATTAATGCGGCCAGGGAGGTAGGTGCAGAGCCTTTAATGCGGAGGTGGCAGCCTTTACTCTTGATATTTTCTTTAATACTGGTGCATCTAGAAGATTCAGGATGTCCCCTTTTATCCATTAGTCTTTCCAGAGTTGTGCCTTGACCTTTATAATAAAATCTTGAGTTCTCTTGGATCTGTCCGAAGTGAAACTCTCCCTCGGCTGTATCCTCAGACCCTCGGCGTATGGGCCAACTCATAGAGTTTAATCCTGGAGCAGGTCGGCCCTCCATGTTACAGCCCAAAGGCCCATAGGCCCACTTGGGTCCTTTTACTCCCCACAATAGCCCCTCAAAACTTTATTTTTCATCATCCGAGGAGAAAAATAGGGTTTTGATTCAACGAAGACTTCCTCCACACTTTCTGTAAATAACCACACGTGTGAAAACCGTTTCGCGTTCCAGAAGGCGCCACTTGGCGGTTTTATTTTCAAAAGCGCGCGTATTTATTACTATGAGTTACATCTTGTCCCCCACGTTCAACGATGAGATGGGCATCCAACGGTCCTCGTTATTTCACGAAAAATTGGGCGGGACAAATATAATTTCGAGGCCGCTTTCCGCACACCATGACGCTTCGGGAACCTGCGCCTTCATTTAATTCATCAGGGACTAATCCCATCAAAACATCAGTAAACATACTTTACCCGCAGAAAACCGTGGAACTCTGCACAACTTGAGATTCGTAAGTTTTTGATTCTCCTTTTCTTAACCTTTTCTCCTCGGATCTTGTCCTCGGCTATACTTGTAGACTTTTTCCCTTTTAGAGTTTAGTCTTTCGTTCATATTTGATAGGAAAGTTCAAGTGTCTAGTTGATACCGCCGCTGGAATGGAAGGCTTCAGAGCCAAGTATCACATTCCCGGCGATGTAGGTTTAAAATATTGCCCGGCAGAAGCCGTGGCCGGATCTAGAAAGGAGGGAGAGATTATCATCCCAATGATAGCCTTTGTAGAGGGTGGGATGACCCTCCCAATGAAGCCTGTAACTAGGGAGTACCTTCGCAACCACCGGTTGTGTCCCGATCAGTGCCTCCCAAACGTTTTTAGAGTTTTGGGTAGCGTCGATGCTCTAAACGAGCAAATGGGTCTAAACCTCACCTGGCACGATGTCGTCTTTCTGTACGAGTCCCATAAACTCTCCAACGTAGGTTACTACATTAAATCCCACTCCAGCGTAGTTAGGCTAATCTCCTGTCTGCCCAAATCCAACAAAGGCATGAAGGATGACTACCTGATCGTCTCTGGGAACTGGCACGACGGCCTCCACTGCCCAGTTGAGTGGGGAGATCCAGGTGCGACACCTTAGGATTAACCTCCCCCCCGCACAAACTCCTCTAGCACTCACAAAAATGCGTATTCACATGTATTCACGTTTATTTAGGTTTATTATATGTTGTTCCCACAGCAACCCAAACAATCGCTGATTTGATATCCGTTTCATGTTATGCTTTACACTGATGAGGCGAACAGTGATCAACCAACTTAATGCCTTCCCTAACCAAAGCGGGGAAGTAAGGATGGTGGTCGATCAAGCTATTCTATTAAGAAGCTTTTTACCCTTATTTTTATGTAAAGGATCTAGTAGGTTGGGTAGCTTTTGCTATCTTTTGTGAATCTGACCATGTTCGTTTGATTTGGTGTCTTCTTTTGCAGATAAGCAACACGTGCGCCCACGCTTAAGCCACTGCAACGTTGCAGATCTCAACCAAGTACTGCGCTCCGAGGTGTTTGTCAGCGAGGACCTACAACTCAGGGCTGCTCATCTGATTCTGGGGTACACTCCCATTTCTTCGGACTTCCAGGAGATAGAAAACGCCATAGTCGCGGGTGACCGAAGGCGAAGGAAGATAAACGTAGCCCGACCCCACTTTTTGGACAACCACGATCTCCCTGACGCCCCTCACACCGTTTTGTACACACAGCCCATAGCGGCAATTCCCCTCGTCGTGCACTCTCAGGCAACTGTTGTTCCAGAAGAGCAGGTGTCTTCTTCACACACGCTAGACGAGGAGATAGAACAGTTCCAACTTGAAGACACTGAAAGACCTCGAGGGAACCAGTTCGTCGTACTCTCTGACGAGGAAGAAGAAGCCACTGAGGCCTCTGGAATTGCAGGGTTAGTCGTTGCCCGACCAGAGGACGAATCCGAGGAGGATATGGACAGGATGCAGGATCTCCTAACCAAGAGAGCTGCGAAGGTTGTTGAGAGAAAAACGGGGGGGTCCCAAGCTCTTCCATCTTTGCCACCTCCCCCTCCTCCAGCTGAGCCAAAACTTCCAGCCGAGGATCCCAAAAAGAAAAGAAAGGGGGAGGCCGAGGGGATAGGCAGCAAGGAACCAAAGAAACTGCGACAACCCCCGCCACCCGTTCAGCAGCAGAAGCTGGATAAAGGCAAAGGCAGGGCCCACTCAGTTGAAAGCGGGGAGATCAGGGACGTGGCCGAAGTGCGCCGAGCACCGGCCACCTGGTCCCCTGACTTAAGGCTGGACGGCGCACCTATCTCCTGCCAGTCCAGTATCAGGGCGGTCCAGCAAGGTCATGCCCATCACTTGGCAGAAGTGTTGGAACGCCCTCTTCTGCTGCCGAAAGATATGGAGACCTTGGAGAGGATGAGCCAACCTCAATTATTCCTGTCTCTAAAAAGGGATCTAGCCCTGGTAAGTTTAACCTTTCAGGAAGATTACATTTTTAACAGCATTGGATTATTCATGAGTGTCTTGCTATACCTAATTTCCTCACACTTTATTGCAGGCCGTTCAGGAAGTCTTCATGGCCGAGAAGTTTATAGAAGATACTAGAAAGAAGGCCAGAACAGAGCTTGAAATTCGGATGGAGACTGAGAAGTCCTTAGGCACGGCCATTGCTGAAAATGAGAAGCTTATCTCTGAGGTGGCTGAGCTAAAAAGAGAGAGGAATGGGGCCGAGGCGAACCTGAAGACCATGAAGACCCAGATAGAAGGGCAGCGCAAGCTCCTTCATGAAAAAGATGACGAGCTCTCCCGAGTCCAAAGGGAACGCTCGGATTTGGAAAAGGAACTTGCGCTGATGAAGGAAGAAGCCGGCACATTTCAACGCTCTTTAGAAGCTGCCAAGCAGGCGAGTTACGAGGAAGGGGTAGGTGCCACCGAGGAGCAGCTGACAGAGGCTTTCGCGGCCTTGTGCCGGGAGTACTGTCAGAAAGTCTGGGGGGAAGCTCTAAACATAGCAGGAGTTCCTCTAGCCTCGGAGCTGAGGAAGTCCGAGAATGTTTGGCTTCCCCTGGAGATACAGGAGATTGAAGAGGCTCCTGCTGCTGCTGCTCCTACCCCTGAAACAACTCTTCCTGCTCTTCCTCCCATGGTCCCAAAGCTAATTCCAGATTCTACAGAACCTTCAGGTTCCAATAAAGAAAAGGAAGGAGGCGGGGATGCCGAGAAGGGCCTGAGCCAAACCATAGAATCCAATGTCCCTCCAACGAAGGCAGCAGACAAAGGAAAACAAGTTCTGTTTCCTTTTGAGTTGGAGCTGAAAGAGACCGAGGCAACCAGCACTTCTCAGCAAGATCCTCCTCCAAAAGCTTAGGACCTAGCTTAGGACTTCTCTTTCTCTATATTCAGACTTAATATGTAATGTATAGCTAAATGATTAATGAAGAACAATTTTGTTTGATTTTCACTCGTGTTGTATCTGTTTTTACTTTATTCTTTTTGTACTTGTCGCAAAAGTTTCCCATTAGTACATAGCTAAAAAAAAAAAAGGTCAGAGTAAACAAATCTAACTCCAAGGATTGCACAATCATAACCTCCACGCAGTCATGCGCATGTTTTAGTATTAAAAACTTAACAGCAGATGACATGGTTGAGATATTTTAAACAATGCCTTGGTTAAAAAAAAAAGACCTCATATAACGATTAAACCCTTATAATGTGTGGTATTGTTTTTAGTAGGATGTAAGATCCGAGGACCATTCCTTACATAAATTTGCTTAACGCTTAAAGATATAGAACTTAAGATACGAGTTAATGACCAGTAAGGCACTAATTTCCAGACGCAATAAGAAATTAACTTTAATCAAGTTTGTGGTCCGAGGACAAGACTTAACCAATTTCCTATTTGATTCTTAAGATCAGTAACTTTAAATGTTAATTTTCCCAAAGTAGGAGGTCCGAGGACCCGGCATAACTAAGGTTCTGTTTAACAAATGACAAGATATCAATTTCCACAAGGTTTGCGGTCCGAGGACGACACTTAACCAAGTTTCTGTTTGATTCTTAAGGATTGTAACTTCAAATGTTAATTTTTCCAAAGTAGGAGGTCCGAGGACCCGGCATAACTAAGGTTCTGTTTAACAAATGACAAGATATCAATTTCCACAAGGTTTGTGGTCTGAGGACGACACTTAACCAAGTTTCTGTTTGATTCTTAAGGATTGTAACTTCAAATGTTAATTTTCCCAAAGTAGGAGGTCCGAGGACCCGGCATAACTAAGGTTCTGTTTAACAAATGACAAGATATCAATTTCCACAAGGTTTGCGGTCCGAGGACGACACTTAACCAAGTTTCTGTTTGATTCTTAAGGATTGTAACTTCAAATGTTAATTTTCCCAAAGTAGGAGGTCCGAGGACCCGGCATAACTAAGGTTCTGTTTAACAAATGACAAGATATCAATTTCCACAAGGTTTGTGGTCCGAGGACGACACTTAACCAAGTTTCTGTTTGATTCTTAAGGATTGTAACTTCAAATGTTAATTTTCCCAAAGTAGGAGGTCCGAGGACCCGGCATAACTAAGGTTCTGTTTAACAAATGACAAGATATCAATTTCCACAAGGTTTGCGGTCCGAGGACGACACTTAACCAAGTTTCTGTTTGATTCTTAAGGATTGTAACTTCAAATGTTAATTTTCCCAAAGTAGGAGGTCCGAGGACCCGGCATAACTAAGGTTCTGTTTAACAAATGACAAGATATCAATTTCCACAAGGTTTGTGGTCCGAGGACGACACTTAACCAAGTTTCTGTTTGATTCTTAAGAACAGTAGCTACAAGCGTCAGAGATACTCATAACTTTGAAATATTAACTGACAAAAGCACATTTTATTAATAATAATACCTTCTAAGATTATTTACATTCCATGGGCGTGGCACAATCCTTTCATCTAGGTCAGCTAGCCGATATGACCCTATGCCTGCTACTGAAACAATGCGATAGGGGCCTTCCCAGTTGGGTCCCAGCTTACCCCAAGCTGGGTTCTTAGAAGTGCCTACAACTTTCCTTAGTACAAGATCACCAGGTGCAAGTGGTCTTAGTTTCACGTGGGCATCATATCCCCGTTTTAGCTTCTGTTGATAATAAGCCATTTGGACCATAGCTGCCTCGCGTCGTTCCTTGAGTAAATCAAGACTTTTCTCCAGGAGTCCATTGTTATTCTCGGGGTTAAAAGAACTCGTCTTCAGGGTAGGAAAGCCAGATTCCAGGGGTATCACCGCCTCGGCTCCATAAGTCATAGAGAATGGCGTTTCTCCCGTGGACCTACGCGGTGTGGTCCGATACGTCCACAGAACATGAGGGAGCTCTTCTACCCACCTGCCTTTCGCATCGTCCAACCTCTTCTTGAGCCCACTGACTATGACCTTGTTAACGGCCTCGGCTTGCCCATTTCCCTGAGGATAAGCTGGGGTGGAGTACCTATTTATGATACCCATGTCACCACAATATTGCCTAAAGGCCTTACTGTCAAATTGAACGCCATTGTCTGAGATAAGTGTGTGTGGTATACCGAACCTGGTGACAATATTTTTCCACACAAACTTCTTGGAATCAACGTCTCTAATATTTGCTAAGGGCTCGGCCTCAACCCATTTAGTGAAATAATCTGTTCCCACAAGAAGCCATCTTTTGTTTCGTGCAGCTCTCGGAAACGGCCCCACTATATCCAATCCCCATTGGGCAAAGGGCCAAGGACTGGAGAGAGGGTTAAGAACCCCACCAGGTTGATGGATATTAGGGGCGAACCTCTGGCATTGATCACATTTTCTGGCATAGTCCTGAGCCTCTCTCTGCATGTTAGGCCACCAATAACCTTGAGTCAGAGCTCTATGGGCTAAGGATCTTCCCCCAGTGTGGCTTCCACAAATTCCCTCATGCAGTTCCTCCAGTAATGCTTCCGTTGATTCAGGGTGTACACATAACAAGTACGGTCCTGAGAAGGATCGTTTGTACAGTTTCTGGTCCTCGGACAACCAGAAACGTGACGCCTTTCGACGTATCTTATCTGCTTCAGATTTGTCCTCAGGAAGGATATCATTCTTAAGAAAAGATATGACCGGGTCGATCCAACTAGGTCCAGGCCTTATTGGATGGATGTGAGCCGTATTGACGGGGGTAAGAGTTGGCTCCAACAAATCCTCCACGAGGATAACCCTAGGCAAGTCCTAAACCGAGGAAGTTGCCAACGTAGCCAAAGAATCGGCATGAGTGTTTCCACTCCTAGAGGCGTGAGCTAAGGCAAAGGAGTCAAATTCAGCTTGCTGACGTTTGACCTGGGCCAAATATTCCTGCATTCTGGGGTCTCTAGCCTCCATGGTCCCCATGACTTGGCCGACCACTAACTGAGAGTCCGAGAACACATGGATTTCCCGTCCACCCATCCTACGTACCATCTGCATGCCTACCAAGACTGCTTCATACTCGGCCTCATTGTTAGTAGCCGAGAAGGCCAATCTTAAAGATTTTTCGAAGACAATTCCTTCAGGGAACATTAGAACAAGTCCAACACCAAACCCTCTCTGATTAGCAGCCCCATCCACATACACTTTCCAAGCCGAGGACATTGCGGCCGTGATCACTCCAACTGATTTTCCATCCATGTGTGCTTCTTTTAGAGTTTCTTCTAGCAATGGTTCAGTAAACTCTGCCACCAAGTCAGCGAGGACCTGACCCTTCACCGAGGTGCGAGGCTTGTATTTAACGTCAAAAGCTCCTAAAATGGTTCCCCACTTTGCCACCCTACCAGAGTAATCGGCGCTGCGTAGCACCGCTTTGAGAGGCAATTGGGTCAGAACCACCACAGTGTGAGACTGGAAATAATGAGGAAGTTTACGCGTGGCGTGGACTACGACCAGAAGCGCTTTTTCCAAGGGCAGATAGCGCACCTCGGCCTCATTCAAAGACTTACTAACGTAGTAGACCGGTCTTTGCACCCCACTTTCATTCCTTATAAGGACCAGGCTGACTGCGTGGACAGCCACTGCCAGATAAGCAAACAAGACCTCTTCCGCCTCGGGGCGAGACAAAATGGGCGGCCGAGAAAGATATTGCTTGAGTTGTTGGAAAGCTAACGCGCAGTCCTCGGTCCATTGGAACCCTTTCCATTTATTCAACAATTGGAAGAAAGGACGGCACCGGTCAGCTGACCGAGAGATAAATCTATTCAATGCAGCAATCATTCCGGTCAATTTCTGGATCTCTTTTGGGTTCCGAGGCGGCTGCAAATTCTGAATAGCCTTGACCTGTGCTGGGTTCACCTCGATGCCTCTGTGGGTAATCATGTATCCCAAAAACTTTCCGGATCCCACGCCAAAAGAGCACTTTGAGGCGTTAAGGCGCAGTTTGTACTTTCTTAGCACTTGGAAGGTATCGGCTAGATCTCTCACGTGTGAGGGTATTGTTTTGCTCTTAACCACCATATCATCCACATATACTTCAACGGTCTTCCCCAGTTGCTGTTCGAACATTCTAGTCATCATCCTTTGGTAGGTAGCCCCAGCATTTTTCAACCCAAATGGCATAACTTTATAATGATAATTCCCCGTCGGTGTAATGAAGGCAGTTTTCTCCTGATCCTCCAATGCCAAGGGAATCTGGTGGTAACCCTGAAAGGCGTCCAAAAAACTCATCCGAGGATGTCCGACAGTGGCATCCACCAGTTGATCAATACGCGGCATTGGGAACGAATCTTTGGGACAGGCCTTGTTCAGATCAGTAAAGTCCACACATACCCTCCACGTTCCGTTCTTCTTTTTAACAACAACTGTATGGGCCAACCATTCGGGGTAGAAAACTTCTTTGATAGCCCCAGCCCTTTTGAGTTTAAGCACCTCTTCCTTCACAGCCTCGGAATGTTCTCTGGAAGAACGCCAAGGTGGCTGCCTTCTCGGAACAATAGCTGGGTTGACATTTAAATGATGACAAATGAAGTTCGGATCGACGCCCGGAGCTTCGTAAGGATCCCACGCAAAAACATCAATATTGTCCTTCAGAAATTCTAACAATTCGATCTTCTCTTGGTGTGGCAAAAGTATGCCGACCTGGAAGACCAGTTAGGGGATCCACTCATTCACAACTGGCATGATATTGTTCTCTCTAGTATGCAGACTCTTGGCCCCATGGACAGCAGCCTCGCCCATACCCTTAAGGTTTTTCTCTCCCCCCAATGGGCAGCAGAGAGCGCGTCAAATAGGACCTCTTTTGCATGTGGCCCTTTAGCCCCATGGACAGCAGCCTCACCCACACACAATCAAAGAACCTCTTCCCCCCATGGGCAGAAGGGAAGAATGCGTCATTCAAAGTGGAAAGGGCACTGACCTAGATTTGATTCCCTTGTAATAAAGACTACGAAAACCAAACCGGGTGATCACCGGAAAATCACACATGGTATGTTGTTAAAACCACATAAAGCTCACATGTTACATTACTTTAAAATACACAGTTTATATCTATGTAGTTTCAGAAAAACCTTAAATAGTCCAACTTCTACAAAGTTTGTAAGGTTTTCAACTTCATTCTTGTCAAAAATATTTTCTATCAATTTCTCAAGTACTAAGACAAGATAAGCATCTTTAAATTTTCCAATACAACATAAAATCCATGATTTTCTTATCAAAGATTAAATAAAAGATGCTCATTTTTTCATGTCAACAATTCATGCATTTCCCCAAATGCAATACCAAATATGATGCATTTATATATATATATATATATATATATATATATATATATATATATATATATATATATATATATTAAGGTTACGACACAATAGTTTTTAGGAAAATGTAATTTTCATAGGTAGTTTCCAAAAGCGTGTCTAACCCAAAAACAACATTTATGCAATATGGTTATTTTTCAAAAATTCCATTAAAAAGCTACTTACCTCGCAACCGCAAAAGCCTAATTCTCCAAGCTCCAAGGAGATTAGCTAGAACCTAAACAATATCAAGTTAACCTATCACAATAAGCATAGAGTTTGAAATTGTATCTAGCTACAATTTAGGAATTAGCACAAACCATATACACACTCATCAAATAATTCCACCAATACAAAATTCATACATACAAACACATAAATATCACTTCCAATACTCATAAATCACATGGGTATCATTATTAAAGCTTAGATAAAAATAACCTCAAGCAAAAGTGTAAAACCCACCAAAAAGATTAGAAATTTTTACCTCAAAAAAAGGGTGAAGGTGCTTATGGGTTCTCAAAAGTTTCTGGTGATCTTGTCGGAAAATGATGGTGAGATGGTGGTTTGGAGTGGAGTTCGGTGGGTGAGTGTGGAAGTGAGTGTGTGTTTAAGTAAAGAGAAAAGAAAGAAAATGAAAGGAAGAAAAGAGATGGCCCGCCAAAAGAGAGAAAAGGGATGGTGTGAAAATGAGTGGTGGGGGATTATTGGGTTAGGTGGGGCACATGTGGTCCACTAAAAATCTGACTTTTACTTTCTTTCTTTTTTTGTCTGATTGACTGGGACGTTACAACTCTCCTCTCCTCCACTCTCTCACCCTCAATCCATACGCACCATAAATCTTTAGCATCTTCTTGATTTTAGGTATTCTCATATAATGCAATGCTCATTGGCTTTACAATTAACATGCATACATCAATTCCAATAGTAAAGAACAATAAAAAATATTTACAATTACAACTTGGATATCTGGATGCAAGATTTTAAATGTTCTCTGCCTCAATGATAGGCTTATCATATTCTGCTTGCTCTTCTTTGGCATGCCTTTTCAATTCACGTTGCTTTGGATTCAGATTCCTTCACAAATGATGAGTCAGGTAGTCAATTAGGCTCCTACCAATGTTGTCAATACCTTTCCGGAATGCAAACTGGAACAAGAAACCCCCTTTCTCATTCGAATAAAATTACGGGTCATTTTAGTCTATTTCGGTCCATTCTAGCCCAAATTGGAGTTTGGGTCTGCAGTAAGTTATCAGGCTGTATCTTTTTTTTTTTTTTCCTCCCACTTATAAGTAACCCACAAAATAAAAATTCCAAAGCAATTGAAATTTTAATTACAAGAAAATTTTTGCACCAAATATGGATTAATAGTGGTAAGTAAAAGAGTGATGTTAGTAGTAGATCTAAATGAGAACTAGTAGAACTTTGCCAACTAAACTATTATGAAAAATGTGGTAAATTTTTTTGTGTATTGCTTTTTTTTTTTTTTTGGAGAAGTGCTACATCAAATCTTAGGTGTTAAATTGTTACCGGTTCTAAATTCTAATTTCAACCCACCACTGAAATTATTTTTTTGCTATGATTAATAACAGCTTGTAACAACATGCTACTTAATATTTGTTATAAAAATAGTGTGAAAAATGTTATGGATGTAGTATTTCTTTCTCTCTCTTTTTTTTTCTTGTTTTCGTTTGATATAAAAATATTATTTTATTTATTGGCTAATATTTGGTATTACAAAAAAAAAAAAATCATATTAGTTAAAAATTTGGGACCTTTTATATACTTGGGGCTCTAGACAACAATCTTAATTACTTATATAGTATAGAGCTGGCATTACTAAAAGTGCTCCCCTAACTCCAAGTTCTGGCTCCATACTGTGGACATTAGCAACAAAAGAAAAGCTTCAAATGTAGATAATGTTTACACTAGGCTTGGCAAAAATTATGATAAAGTGGATGATTTTTTTTTTTTAATTTTTTTGTGGAGAAAAATGAATGATGAAAATGTTGTGCAACTAAGACAAGTTTTTTCTTTTCCCAAGGCCCTACACTATAGTGTACTCTATGCATTTAGTGGAGGTGAAGCTGGACTGCGTCTCAAGTGGCAAATGAACTACCAAGATGCCACAGTGCGAAGACAAAATACTGTGTATAGCCAAAGTCTTTTGTTTTGTCTCCATGTATATATACTTTTTAGTTAAATGATATATTAAATAATTTTGTGATTTATTTAAATAATTTTATGAATTATAAAATTAATTAGTGTCATTCAACAAAATAATTAATGAGTGTTCAAATAACCTTTTGTGATTGGTGGTATTTCCATTTGTAAAAGCTATGTTGTAAAACATTTAATATCTCAATTCCCAAGCATCACTAGCAAGTAATTAATTCAAGGACTTTCCAAGAAAGCACTAGATTATTCTAGGTCTTCTCAAATAACCACTATATGTCACCTATTACGACTATTTTGGTTATTGCCAGAGTAAACCCTAGGCCTATAGTGGTGCCTTTCTAAGCGCCGCAACAACTATGGTAAATTCCGGCAATTGGTAGGTTTATAGTAGGACTTCAGAAGAATAAAACCTATTGCAGTAGTTTGAAAATATCAAGATAGGTATTTTTTTTTGTTATTTATTTATTTATTTTTATACAGGGTCTATTATGGCGGATCTAAACCGTTGCAATAGGTAATTACAATATAAATATCTATTATGATGGTTCAATATATAAAAACTGTTTTTCTTAATAGGTATTACGGCGGTTCTAAACTGCCGCAATAGGTATTTACAAAACAAATACCTATTACGGTGGTTCAAAAGCACTGAAAAAGGTCCTAAATTTTTTACGGTCAAGACCAATTACGACGATATTCCACTCTCTCATTCTCTTCCACTCACGGGTTTCCCCTTCACCCATTTCCTACATAACCATTTTCACACCACTACCATTGTACCACTTGTTTTTATAAAACTTGCTGATATGATACAATGTTTCTTTCAAATAAATAAATAACGCAATTCACCGTTGACATCAAGTATTTGGCCTCTTGTAGTTAACTTCAAGCCTTCTTCTTCCTAAGGGAAAAAAAGTTTAGGTCTTCTTAAGTAATGCAAAGTTCAGTATCTCAAACACACACACACACACACACACACACACACAGAGGTCATTATTAATAATGTACATATTAATAAAGTATTGATAATTGGTGCAAGCTTGCTAAAAAGAAAAGACCTAATTGCAAAATCAAAGATGATAGCACATAAAAAATAGGACAAAAAAAGCCAATGCCAATAGCTGGAACTAGGGGAATATAGATTTAAGAGCAATCATAATACAAAGATTAATCAACCATTTTTTTCCTCAAACTACAAATAAGCAACTAAAATTTCGGTCAAACCACAAAGGAGTAAATTGTAATTTTTCCTACATAAAAAATTCATGTGGAAAATATGGGTTGCCTTGCCCAAACCAACCCGACCCACAACCCAATTAACAAGACCCATTTCTTATATGTTTAAAATGGCCCATTTTGACACGGACATGTTTTCAACTCAAACCCGATTGACCGGATCCGAACTACACACCTGTTTTGACACATCTATAAGATTCTCTAATTGACTTTATGCATAATTATTTATCATTATGAAAGAGAGCATATATTAATAATTAAAAATCTTTCTTATTCATTATAAGGAAATATCACCTTTAATTTTAATTGTGAGTTGTGACTTTTATGAACTCCCATGGTGCTTGGACCCAAAAATCTTGTTAGGCTAAAGTTGGAACAGTACTATTCATTAATGCCAAATTTTTTACCATTTTAAAACATCTCATTTGAAGTGTCTCATTTAGAAGTGTGAGCTTTGTTAATATGTCCCATTTAAAAGTGTGGTGCTCTTCTCTTTTTTTTCCTTTTTTTTTAACGTACTTTCCCCAATTGTTTCTCCTAATTTTTTAGTTTATATTGATAAAATAGAAATATATTCTCATGGTAGTTGGTGGAAAAGCCACCATGGATGCCAAGTCTTAGTCTAGGTCTTCTCAAGGGTTTTAGAAGAAAGCACATGAAAGTTTATAGCTTTTTTTGTTTTTTTTTGTTTACATATATTTTCATATGTTAAATGTGAACATTTTTCAAGATATAGACATTTTTGCATCAATTAGGAATATTGTGTAAAATAGTAAAAGGAAAATGTGAAGCTTTAACCAACACGCTATGCATTATTAGAGCAATTGTTCTACAAAAAAAAAAAAAAAAAAAGCAATTGTTTTACTGTGATGTGGATAGGTTTTATAACAGTATATATAAGTAGGATCGATGCTGGTGGTCTATTTTCAACTGAAAACCTATTTTGCTTAATTGGAAGCATAAATAAGAGTTGGATAAAAACTTTGTCAGTCTTTGGTAGGGTTGTAAAACTTGGTATAAAACGTATTTATGTTTTTTTGTTTGTAAACAAGTGAAGCTTGTTCATTCTTTTGAGACTTTTTTTGTAATCAAGTTGAGCTCCAGAAAATTGTTTTGTTTCTTAACAAGCTCATGAACACAAAACCCTAGAAAAAAACATTCCAAACATGATGGTTGGTAGAAACTGGAAAGACACGAAGGATTATCCAAGAAAGCACAATATAAGTCCTTGGCGTCTTTGTTAAGTTTAGCTGTTTAGGTCTTCCTAAATAATGCAAATTTCGTATATTACTAGTGGTGGACGCAACTTTTTTGACTGTTGAATGAAGACTATCTTTCCAAAAAACAAACAAGAGGGTAATTAATTAAGAGATAGAGAGGAAAGGGAGATTGATTAGAATCGTTGAAATACTGACATAGCCACGTGTTTCTTGCCTCCATTTTGATGATTGCATATTCACGTGTTTCATCTTCTTGGATTTTTATTCCGAGGTTGAATTTTTTTAATTGATCTTTATGACTGAAAATTTTGAATTTTTCTTCGTGTAATTCTAGTGGACAAAGATTGTGTTTCACATTTTTGGTTTAATTGCTGTTGGTAATTTGATATGTGATTCGTGCAAAGATAGAGAGAGAATTCACCTTCCCCATGTAAAGCTCAACAATTACACTCTATATTGTACCTCTATTATGATGCATATATACTCCCTCAAATGTACATTCCCCTGGCGATGAACAAATTGAATGATATGCCCAAACTATCCAATCTCTTGCTCATTTGTTGTGTTTTTAGCTTTACTTTTATCTAAGGATTTAATTGTTATTTTCAATACATTAGATTTCGATCATTATATCATAAGTTGTCTATAATTTGCTTACTTTTTTATTTTTAAAAATTCTCAATTTCAATGAATGATCCAATTGTTTGTCCAAGTGTCACATAATTAGTTAAGTTCAAATGCCGTACTTTTGTTCAAGTCGATAGCTTTTTTTTCCTCATACGTTGTTTTTAGAAATCAATTTTAATGAGTTTTTCCTTTCTTTTTTGTCAACATTTATGAGATTGACACTTTTTATGTTACCGATTTTTTGTGGGTTCCAGTTAGCTCAATTGATAAAAAATTTTATCGTCGAATAAGGGATTTAGAGTTTGATAATAAAAAAAAAAGTTACTAGTTTTTTTATTTTTTTTGAAGGCTTTAATGTTTCTAATTTAAAAAATGAAAAAAAAAATTTATGTTCAGTAAACACATAAACACATGTCAACATGTGACATGTTCAAGAATTCACAATATGTTCAAAACCAGAAGATAGGCACATCCAATCCTATCACCGGTTTTAGGAGATTGCAGAAACAAGCACTTCTTTTATTAGACACTGGTAAGCTCCGCAGAAACCAATTGAATAAGATTTACCTTTGTAAAAGCTTCACTATATATTTATCCATATGGCCAATTTGAGCTGTTTCTTGCACTAGTTATCTTGAACTTGATCTGAACTTCATAGACTCATTGCATACTCAATTTGCCAGTTACAAAGTCATGGAATTTTCCAACACTAACACATTGATCCTAACAAAATTTAATGTTAGGTGAAAACACTATTTTAGTTTTTACATTTTGTAGTTACAATCAATTTGGTCCCTATATTTTGGTAACAATCAATTTGATCCCTGCTACTTTCAACTTGCAGTCAATTTGGTCCCTATCGTTAACTCACTAACAGAAAATGTTTACGTGACAAACGGTTTATATAGTTAACATATTTTAAGCTTAAGTGGCAACTAAATAATAATAAAAAATTTGGATAAATATTTAAAAAACTCCACCTCAGCCATTAAAGGATTAAAACTCTAAATCAGAAAAAATTAAAACATCAAGATTTACTTTTATTTTATTGCATTTTCTTAATAACTAAATATGCAAAAACCCATATCAAACCCATATAAATAAAATAAACACACAATATAACCCAGACCAAACGATTCAACTTCGATGGTTTAGAAATCGTTATCTCTTGGCAATACACGGTGGTGCAATGAAAGCAAAATTTTATGAATAGCAAAACAAAGGTAAATATTTTGTTGTTGCATGGATCCTCAAAAACCTAAGACCCACATCCTTCCAAATCCTTGAGAGCCCAAAACACCGTGTCAATCACTAATCTGTCCAGAATTGCCATTTAATCTCCATGAAAGCCAATCTAATTGAACCTAGGATAGAGAGATAGAGATTAATTGAAAAAAAGAAGAAATCGAGAAATCGAGAGAAAGGGGAGGCCTTTGGGCTGAACTGATGGGGGTATGGGTTTACAAAGGAGTTTTAGATTTTAGCTTGAGGTTAAAGATAAAAAGATGTATTGGGATTTTCTGAGACACTTAACTCCGTTTTTCTTGGAATTCTTGTGGATTTTTAGAGAGAGTATTTGAGTGCTGTTGTTTGGTTGCCAAGAAAGTGAGAGAAAAGGAAATGACAGAAATTTTCTTTGTGTTTGGTTTCCGAGAAAATGCAAGAAAGGACGAGAAAATGAATGGATTTTAAAATTGAGAAATTTTTTTTTAAAATTTAAATGTTGAGTTGGAATTTTTTAATATCTATCCAAATTTATTATTATTATTTAGTTGCCATGTAAGTTTAAAATGTGCCAACTGTACACACCATTTGCCACATAAACATTTTCCGTTAGTAGGTTAACGACAGGGATTAAATTGACTGCAAGTTGAAAATAACAAGAACCAAATTGACTGCTATCAAAATATTGGGACCAAATTGACTGTAACCTCAAAATGTAGGGACCAAAATAGTGTTTTTGCCTTAATGTTATTTTATTATTTGATTATTTCTATTCTAAAGGTTCTTTAATATCATCATGTACCTGTGCCATTTGAGCTTGAGCTCATTGGCTTTTTCTTGATCTCTTTGTAACTTCAAAATATATCCATCTAATGGCTTTCACCCATCAAATAATGTAAAGCTAATAGAATCAATGGTATAGGCTAATCATTAATTACTATGAAATGTTTTCAAATAGCGTCTTAGATATGAAATAAGAAAGCACAATTGACATGCTAAGAGCCTTGTAATTCAACTATTTGCTACCTTTTTAGTATTTCCAATATAGACATCCAAGGTTAAAATCTCTCATACCCTTAACTATCAAAAGAACAAAAAACAAAAAAACATTGACTCCAAAGTCTTTGGCCCCTTCTTCGGTTAAGGTTTTTCTTAAACAATGCAAAGCTCATAAACCAATGGTATGGGGGCCAAAATGAGCAAATGCCCATTTCACACAAAATATCTAGCATTTTTCCCCCTTTTCCAAACTAATTAAGGAAATGCCTCTATTTTGAAATTCGATTTTCTCAAAATCAAGTTTCAATTTAAAACTCGATTTTTGGACAATCAAGTTATAGCAAACTGAAAATAAAAAAAATAAAAAAAAAATTCTGGAACTCGAGCTCCATGAACTCAAGTTTCATGAAATTTTTTAATGCCACAAACTGAAAATTAAAAAAAAAAAAAAAAAATCTGGAACTCGAGCTCCATGAACTCTAGTTCCATGCAATTTTTTAATGCCATATAGTGGAGTTTTAAAGCCCTATGGTGGTGTTTTAAAACATGCAAGTTTTTTTCTTAAGTTTGATGGCTCCATAGGGAGCCCTGTAGTGGCATTTTAATATGCAAGTTTTTTTCTTAAGTTTGATCGCTCCATAAGGAGCCCTATAGTGGCATTTTAAAATACCTATAGAGGCGTTTTTTGTGGAACTCGAGCTCCACGAACTCGAGTTCCATGCAATTTTTTTTTTTTTTTTAATTTTACCTATAGCTATGTTTCATGGAGGCCTGTAGTGGCGTTTTTAATACCTATAGTGTCGTTTTTTATGGAATTCGAGCTCCATGAACTTGAGTTCCATGCAATTTTTTATTTTTTATTTATTTTTAAGTTTGATCGCCACATACTCTATTTTCTACAAATCGAGTTTTACATTGAAACTCTATTTTGAGAAAATCGAGTTATAAAAGAGGGACATTTCCCTAATTAGTTTGAGAAATGGGGCAGAATGCTGCTTTTTTTTGCGCGAAAAGGGCACTTGCTCATTTTGGCCAATGGTATGGGTTAGTCATCACTAAATATTTTCCAAGAAAGTACTAGATACAAAATTGGGAAAACACCATTGATGCTAAAGTTGTTAGCCTCTCTTGAGTTAAGGCCAAACTAAAGGCGAAAGAATACATATAATAGGGTTAAGTCAATTAAACTACTTATTGACCAAGAGAAAATGGTTCAACTTCTTCCACTTTTTTATTTTATATTAGCAAAATAAAAAGAAGATACTATGATAGTGGGTGGAAAGACACCATTGATGTGAAGTCTTAAGTCCAAGTCTCCTCAAACTTTGGAAAAAAACAGTAGACACTAGCAAACCGATGTAATGTAACTTTTTTGCTTGTTAAAAAAGTGGAAGGTAAAGTGGAAAACGTGAATAAATTAGATCGGAAAAAATAATTAGAAATGAAAAAGAGTTGGTTGTAGTTGGAATCTGGGAATAGCTTTAAGGGACGCGCTTTGCATTATTAGAGCAAATGTGGGACTTTTTATAATAGTATATAATTAGTAGGATGGTGGCGGTCTATTTAGCATAGAATTGCAAATATTAAGATTACAAACGCGTGGAAACGTTGAATTGCAAATATTAAGATTACATTTAGCATAGAAACAGAAAGGAAACCATTTTTCTTGGCAACAATTCATTGTAAAAGAGACATAAAAAAATAAAAAAATAAAACACATAATACTCTAATATATAAAACACGCTTAATATACCTTATGGTTTTAAGGAACATAGCGATCTCCCCACTCAAAATTATAGAAGTTGAAAACAACAAAGAGGGGAAAAGTCAGGGATGTTATGGAAGTTGAAGTGATAATTGTGGAATCATTAAAAGACTAATAGAAAAATAACAAAAATAAAATAATTTAGTTTATTAACAAAAAAATAATAATGACGTAAATGCTGACATGTGGCTCAATAGGAGAGTAGCAACAGGAAATGCTACGCTTCAGCTTTTAAATATATATAGATATAGATTTGTTATATTATGAGTTAATGATTTACATGTGTTTGGATTGATAATTTTGAAGGGGAGGAGGCCAAGCTACTTGGAAGAGGAACCTAATATAAATATATATTTTTGGACTGAAAATATGCAAACTACTTTTTTTTTTCATAAGGTTTGGCGGGGCAGGCCCCTTTTTGATGCTGAAGTGGATTGTTTAATATCAGTATATAATTGGGATGCTGGTGAATTAATGCAATAGCCGTATTTTGAATGGTGGTGGATTTGAGAATAATCTAATTTTATTTTGACTTATTATTATAAAAATGGTGTGAAAAATGTTATGGATGTAGTATTTATTTCTCTCCTTTTTTTGTTTGATATAAAAATATTATTTTATTTATTGGCTAATATCTGGTATTACAATAAAAAAAATAATCAAATTAGTTAAAATTTGGGGCTCTTATATACTTGGGGCTCTAGACAACCGTCTTAATTACTTATATAGTAAAGAATTGGCACTACTAAAATTGCTCCCTCTAACTCCAAGTTCTGACTCTATACTGTGGACATTAGCAACAAGAGAAAAGCTTCAAATGCAAATAATGTTTACACTAGGCTTGGCAAAAATTATGATAAAGTGGATGAAGAATTTTTTTTTTTTTTTTTTTAAGAAAAATGAATGATGAAATTGTTGTGCAACTAAGACAATTTTTTTTCTTTTCCCAAGGCCCTACACTATAGTGTACTCTATGCATTTAGTGGAAGTGAAGCTGGACTGCTTATCAGGTGGCAAATGCGCTACCAAGAGGCCACAGTGCGAAGACAAAATACTGTGTCTAGCCAAAGTCTTTTGTTTTGTCTCCATGTATGTATTCTTTTTAGTTAAATGAATTATTAAATAATTTTTTGATTTATTTAAATAATTTTATGAATTATATTTTTTAATATATATACTTCATAAAATGAGTTGGAATTCCAACTAGATTTGGAGGAAAATTTTATGGGTTAAAAATGTACAAAACTTTGGCCTAACCCCTAAACATGCTTCCTTATATTTCTTAGCCTTTCCCCACAAAAAATTAAAATAAAAACAAGAAAGAAGTCTTAGCTTCCCACAACCAGAGGTCATTCCTTGCGTCTAGTTTGGGTTAATTTGACAAAATAAGTTGATAAAAGTCAAGATGGTGGGTGGAACCGTGGAAAGACACCATTGACGCCAAGTCTTCAATTGTGTAGGTAATCTTATATTCTTATAGGAAATGTTAAGTTATTATAAAATTGATTTATTACAGAAAAAAAAAATTACAGATTGATAGATTATAATGAATCTAATTAGTTAGTGTCATTCAATATGTAGCATGCTTGTGGCTATTTTAACTGAAGAATACTTTGTTTGGAGAAAATTCTATCTTATTTTTGTCACGGAAATTCAGGAAAAGAAAAATTAGATGAGTTGAGACGTTTTTGCTTTTTGGCGGTGTTAGTTTTTGCTCAACTATATTTCAATGGGTGCTTTGGTTGCTGGGAGCAAGAGAGAATAGCTCTCTTACAACTCAAAGCTTCTGTGATCAACTTTATAGATGAAAATAATTTTACATCTTGGGACACAAGCAAAAACATTATGAGATCAACCAAAAGTTAAATGTCTTTCATAAAAGTATATCCACAAGGTCATTGGTTCTTTTTTCTTCTCTCAATGTAAGTATTCATTCATCAAAAGAAAAGAAAATATCTTCTCCTATCTTTTCTATTTAGAAAAGGTTGTCATTGTAGTGGGTGGAAAGACACCACGAAGCAGAGTCTTAGTCTTTGGTCATCTTGTTTCTCACATAGGAAAAAAAAACCAAAAATAAAAGAAGTCTTGGCCATCTCAAATAATGGATGTAACTTCTTTGCTTTTTTAAAAAAAGCATAGATATGATCCGAGAAAGCTCCTTTGTATAGAGTGAAGCCAGGTGGGGTCCAAAAGTGCCTGGGCCTCAACCTTAAGGGAAATGGAAAAAGTATATTCTTCACAATTTTATATTTGGCTTCTTCTTTCAAAAGTCTTGGCCACCTTTTTCTTATAATTTTACATTGATTTCATTAATATCGTAGTAAGAAATAATCGTAGTTTGTGTCTAGTAATGTACTATGTACAAAACAATGTTTTTGTGTCTTTGTTCTTTGTTATTAGTTTATTAATACTAAATTGGATTTTTTTTTCCTTATACTTTGCCTTACTAATTCGAAATTTTGGCCCCATCCTGGCCTACCTTTGTATTAGTAGTGAATGTAGCTTTCCTGCTTGTTGAATGGATTAGACAAAAACTAAGATAGAGAGGAAATCATGAATGAATTAGATAGGAAAAAAAACAAATATGTGTTGTTTTTCTTCTATTTTCTTTTATTTTTGTCTCTCAAAGATCTAGGAATTTGGTAAATTCCTATAACAAAGGGCAACAACATTATGAAATCAACCAAAATTGAAACCTCTTTTGTGTGAAACTATATCAGCAAGGCCATTAATTGGTTCTTTTAATTTACTTCCCTCAATCAAAGTATTTATTCATCAAAAAGAAAATAAATTCTCTTCTTGCACCCTTTTTTATTTAGAAAAGATCGTCAAGCGGAAAGACACCATGATGCAAACTATGAAGTCTTAGTTTTGTCATCTCAAATAAAGATCGTCAGGTGGAAAGACACCATGATGCATAGGATGTGATATGAGAAAGTTGTATGTGTAGTGGGTGTAGCTTTCTTGCTTGTTGAAGGGATTAGATAAAAGTGAAATTAAGAGAGAAAGGAAAATGTGAGTATGTATTAGATAGGGAAAAAGAAAAAGTTAGAAATGAAAAAGTGTCCGAAAGTTTATCAACTCAATAACGTACATAGTATTGATGATTGGTGATAGTTGGAAACTTGGAATAGCTTTAAGAAAAGTTTATCAACTCAATAATACAGTGCTTTGCATCTTTGAGCAATTGTAATACTGTGTAATGCAATTTTGCATGGACATCGAGATGGGTATGGGCACGGGGTGCAACCATTCTTGAAAAACAAAAGTACAATATGTTAGGGGTTAGACAATTAATTAATATTTATATTTATGTATATTTTAAAATATTTTCAGACATAATTTATGTTTATTTTAGGTTTTAAATTAAGTAATAACAGTAAAAAAAAAAGTACAATAACACCCAATGAAGTACAATTCTCCACAGTATAGCACTTGAATTGCCTGATTCACTAGTGGAAAACTATCAATCAATCTATCAGTACTCATTTTATGTACAATATTTAAATTTAATAAACAAACAAATTGTTCCCAGTCACAACAAATGCCAAACAAAAAAACAAATGCAAAACAAAAAACACATAATCTTATAAAACCCAAAAAACCAAAAACTATAGTCTAAAAGAGGCTCGTACCAAAAGTTGGTTCAGTTTATATATATACACACATATTTAAAGTCTTTATTATAATTATAATTTTATTTGTCTCACATAATATATTTTAATAATAATAATTATACGTAGATTTTTTTTTCTCCTAAATAAGATACACCAATTGTTAGAATGTTAAATAGAAAATAAAAAAAAATAGGAAAAAAAATTTAATTTTAAGGCTAAAGCCTACAATACATGGCTATGTCAGTAGACAAAGACAAAGTTTTGAAGAGTTGAAAGCGTTTATTCAAAACATTGAAATTTATCAGAGAGTTATTCACAACTTTGTATGGGACCACACTGTATAAGCCAGCCGGACAAAAAACAATGAATAGGCTCATAAAAACAAATTCTTTCTTTCGCTTTATTTTCAGTATCATATAAAATAAATTACCTTCTGGCACCTTTTTTTTATTTAATAAAAATCATCACTGTAGTTTGGTGGAAAGACACCATGATTCAAACTGTGAAGACTTAGTCCAAGTCATGTGAAATAATGGATGTAACTTTTTGCTTTTGGAAAAAGCACAAGATATGATCTGAGAAAGTTGTATGTGTAGTGGGTATATATAGGAGAATGGTGGTAGTGTTATTTCAACTCAAAACCTATTTTGCTTTGAAGTATAAATTAGAGTTGAGCAAAAACTTTGTTAGTCTTATTGTTATAGAAAATCAGAAAAAGAAAAAGTAATGGAGTTGTTGGGACGTTATTGGTGGTGGCCAGTGGTGTTAGTTTTGGTTCATTTTGGTATGAATGGGTGCTTTGGTTGTTGGGAGCAAGAGAGAATTGCTCTCTTGCAATTCAAAGCTTCCATCGCCAACTACACTGACGAATATTATTTTCCTCATTGGGACTTAGGCAACAAAGGGAGTGATTGCTGTGAGTGGGAAAGAGTCAAGTGCAACATCACTACTGGCCGTGTAATCCAACTTACTCTTAATATTATGATGTCTAGGGGATTTCAGAGTGAGGTAGGTTGGTACTTTAATGCCTCTCTGTTTTTTCCCTTTGAAGAGCTCCAATACCTCGATTTGAGTTATAATTGGATTCGTGGATGGGTCCCAAATGAAGGTACCAATTTTATATCCTAAGAAAAGTAGGAAGTATTTAATTTGTTGATATTCTAATTTTTTTTCTATTCCACCTTTTTTTTTAAAAAAAATAGTCGAGAATAAAATTACTGTATTTTAGGAATCATTTTATATTGTTTTCTAGGAATATATAGTTGCATATGTGAAAATTGAAGCATCAAAATTACAGGTTTTGAAAGATTCTCTGCGTTGAGCAAATTGGAGGTGCTACACTTGGATGGTAATAATTTCAATAACAGCATTCTTTCATCCTTAAGTGGAATTGCTTCCCTCAAGGAACTATATTTGGGGTACAACAATTTGAATGGATCAATCCCCATCCAAGGTAAGCCTTTCGGGTAAAATCCTCCAACTAATTTGTTTGACCAAAGTAAATTGTTTGAAAATATTTTTTTTCTTTTTTTACCTGTTCTTTAAAAATAAATGTAGACCATAGATTAGTTGCATGTTAAGATTCATTTTGTACTGTTTTGTGGGAATATAAAGTCACAGACATGCAAATTGAATAATCTAAAAATTGCGGATTTTCAAAGATTCTCTTTGTTGAGCAAGCTGGAGGTGCTTCACTTGAATGGTAATAATTTCAATCACAGCATTCTACAATCCTTAAGTGGTATTGCGTCACTCAAGGAACTAGATTTGAGTGAACTATTTGAATGGATCAATCCATATCAAAGGTAAAAACTCTCATTAATTTGGAAATGAATATTATTGGAAGAGTGTTTCATGCACGCTTATTGAGCATGTAACATTTCTTATTTCCCTCCTATCAATCATTGATAAAGCATTTAGCAACTTGGAGGAGCTTTACTTGAATGAGAATAATATCCACGACTTTGTGACAACAAAAGGTATATAGGCCATAAAAATATATGTTCATTGATTCGAATCAAATACTTCTTTTGTATGGTATGCCAAATGAAATTATCATGTCGATGTTTTTGAGATATTTCATTTTGCCCTATAGATTCAAACATCTTAACTAAGCTGCAACTCCTAGACTTGAGTCATAATGATTTCAGTGCACGAGTTCTTGAGTCATTAACTGCCTTCCCATCGTTGAAGACATTAGATCTCTCAAGTAACAATTTGGAGGGATCATTTACTACTAAAGGTAAGTTATACCATTGACATCAAGGTGGCGTTGTTTGGCATTTTACTTTTAATCACTGGCATAATAGTAGAAAATCTCTATAAAAACCCTATTCTAAATATCGACAACCAAATTTCTTGAAATTCAATAAGACTAAACTTATTGTCTTTCATAAGTATCATAATCTATGTTCGTCTTGTTAAAACTTTGTATTCAAAATGTTAAAAACAAAGACTACACAACAGAGATTTTAATATCGGTTTTTTTAGCATACCTTTCTTAGCCTAAACCAACAATCACATAGGAGTTTCAATGTTGTTCTACGTTGCCCAGAGCGAGCAATTCAAACTCGTTCTATATTCCTACTTTTGTAACCCACGAATAAAATGTTTCTCCAACGGTGTTGCACACGACTAGAGTAATTCAAACAAAATCCACGCCCTAAGAGCCTCACAACAATATTACAATAGATTCATATTCTAAATTATATTAATCTAAAAAAATACATTACCAATTTTTCTAATGACTTGTAAATAATTGAAGTTCATTCATCAAATATTGTAATACTTATTAAATTAATTTCATAATTTGAATTAAATTCTAAAGTATGAAAGTATATAGACTGCCACATTACGTGATAGTCTATACACTATAATTAGATAAAATAAAATTACTTTCTTTCAAAGAATCTGAGTTATGGAAGTGGTCTTGGGTACTTTAACACTTCTGTGTGGTAGCTTAATAATTTTGAGCAATTAGTACTAATTTATGCTCTACCATGTCAATTAGTACTAATTTAAGCTTTCTGCTTTTGTTTTAGAGTTGAGCAAACTAAACAACCTTGAGCAGTTGAAGTTGGATGGTTCATCGATTGATAAAAGTCTTCTTCGTAAAATTGGAGTTATGACTTCTCTTAATGTATTGGCAATGAGAGATTGTGGACTGAATGGCACCCTACCTGACCGAGGTAGGGTTTTTTTTTTTTCCACAATGATATTGCTTTGAATAATTATGATAGTAGACCCTAATAAATAATTATCACATTATACAGGCTGGTGTGAACTTAAGAATCTCCAAGAGATATACCTCAGCGGCAATAATTTTGAAGGGAGACTACCTTCATGTATGGCAAACTTGACATCACTCCGGGAATTGGATCTCTCTAACAATCACTTCAATGGGAACAGTGTCCAGTCTCCACTATCAAGTTTGACATCACTTGAGTACCTTTCTTTCTCATATAACAACTTCTCGATCCCATCCACGTTGTCCTTCCTTTCCAACCTCTCAAATCTTAAGATCCTATTAAGTGATAACAATATATTAGCTTTGGAACCTGACTAACTTACTTGGATTCCAACCTTCCAATTAAAGGTTTTCAGTTTGTCAAATTGTTCATCTAACATTCACAATAAGACACTTCCCAGACTTCTTCATTACCAATATGATTTGCGAGTTATTGTTCTCTCTCACAACAAGTTGGTTGGGCAGTTCCCTAACTATTTGTTAGAGAACAATACAAGATTGGAGCTTTTTATTGTAAATAATAACTCTTTCACGGGGCCTTTTGTGGTGCCATATGATATTCGTCCCAACATGTTCCGCATAGATATTTCTAATAATTACTTTCATGGTCCAATTCCCACAAACCTCGGTTTAATTTTTCCAAATTTAGAAACTTTAAAAATGTCAGGAAATGAATTTGAAGGCAATATTCCTTCTTCTTTTGGAAATTTGGCTTTCTTACGGAGTCTAGACTTGTCTGAGAATCATTTCTCAGGAACCATACCAATGCATTTCATAATGGGTTGCCACAATTTAGTATATCTCATATTATCAAACAATAGCTTCAGTGGCCAAATATTTCCTACCAATTCTAGTTGGACTAAGCTAAGAACTTTACATTTGGACAACAATCAGTTCTCAGGCACGCTTCCAACATGGATAGGGAACATGACATCTTTAGTAGATATTGTTATGGCCAAAAATCATTTTGAAGGTCATATTCCAATTGAGTTATGCAAACTCGTTTACCTTAAAATTCTTGACATTTCCGACAACAATCTTTTTGGCTCTGTTCCATCTTGCTTCAATTCCTCAAGTATCTGTTTTTTTCAATTAAATAAAAATTGCTTGAGCGGTCCAATTCCAAGTTCTTTCCAAAACAACTCCAATCTACTTGCACTGAATCTTCGAGATAACCATCTAACTGGAAACATTCCCAATTGGATTGGCAGCCTCTCATCATTGAGAATTCTGCTCTTGAAAGCGAATCATTTAGGAGGTCTAATTCCAATTCAAGTATGCCTTTTGCAGAATTTAAACATTTTGGATCTTTCCTACAATAAATTTTCAGGTCTAATTCCTCATTGCTTGAGTAACATTACTTTTGATGCATCTGCCCATTATCCTTCTTTAAGTAATTTCCAAGTGGAGGTCGGTCAAGCAAGGTTGTTGTCATCATATTTGAACACAAAGTCAAAAATTATCAAATTTTTCCCTGATGATTCATTACTGTATTACGAATTTGTAATTGTTGAGGAAGAAGTAGAGTTCACAACAAAAACTAGAAATTACTCCTACAAGGGTGACATCCTCAAGTACATGTATGGAATTGACCTCTCATGCAACAACCTAGTAGGTAAAATCCCACTGGAACTTGGTAGGATGGGCAGCAACATTCGTGCATTGAACTTGTCACACAACAATCTATCCGGACCAATTCCAGTAACATTCTCAAACCTAAGACAAATAGAAAGTCTGGATCTTTCCTACAATAATTTGAATGGCAAAATTCCACCTCAGTTGACCGAAATGACCTCTCTAGCGGTCTTCATTGTGGCACACAACAACTTATCAGGAACAACACCCGACAGAAAAAATCAATTCATTACTTTTGATGAAAGTAGTTATGAGGGGAACCCTCTCCTGTGTGGACCTCCATTATATAATAGTTGCACCAAAATGAGACCATCGTCTACAATATCAGTGGATATTGAGGTGGAAGGTGGTAGTTTCATGGACATGAGTGTCTTCTACATAAGCTTTGTGGTGGCTTACATAACTATCTTGCTTGGAATTGTTGTAGTTCTCTACATAAATCCATACTGGCGTAGGGCATGGTTTAACCTCATTGAAGTGTGCATTGACACTTGCTACTGCTTTTTTGTGGTTCATTACTGTAAGTTGTTCAATTTCAGCCTTGCATAGCCTTGTCTTGCTACTATTTTGTTGTGGTTTATTACCGTAAGTTGTTTAATTTCAGACTTGCATAGCCTTGCATTTTAATGATTACATGTATGTGTGTCACTTCCTGTTGGATTTTGAATCTAAAGATTGAATTTTAATACAACGTTGTGCAAAATCTGTATTTGTTGTGTAATTTTAAAGGACTAAGATTGTATTTTTGCATTGTTGCTTTAATTGAATATGTGAGTTATGCAAAGATAGAGAAATACAGCTACCCCTAGGGGGCTAGGAGTCTAGCCATGTAACGGCAAGAAAATCTTAAATCTTGCACTCACCATGAACTCTGCCAAATCACATAAAACATGCTCATGAATTCACAATGCTCAAAACCAGAATATGGGGACATCCAATCCTATGCACAAGCACTTGTATGATCTGACAGCTCCAAAGAAAACCAACTGAATAATGTTTAACTTTCTAAATGCTTCAGTAAATATTGAACCATCTATATATTCAAAAGATTTATTCCAAGTGACATCTAAATATCCATGTACGTGACATTATTCATAACATAATACAAAAACGATAGATAAACTGACTTGACGTTCTTGATAATGAAAAATATTAAAGAACAATAAATAATATGTACACAACCCTTGTGATGCAAGTGATCAAATGTTGTCAAATAAAACTACCATTGTGATTTGTAAGAAAAAAATTACACAACCCTAACAACCTTCTCAACCCCCACCCCATAAAAAGGACAAAAACGACCCAGTCACTCCTACAAAACTTATAGAGTGGGTGGGTCTTTCAACAATTGATGCTTTTTCTTCAATTGCCTTTATCCTTTTTTGCTAAGAATTAGCAAACAAATGACACCAATTGATCTACATTTTACCCTGATGCTCCAGCAGTAGCACGCTTATCATATTCCCCTTGCTCTTCTTTGGCAAACTCTTCAATCAATTCACGTTGCCTTGGGGTCAAATTCCTGCACAAATCAAGCATTTTAAACTACTATAAAAATGAGAGGCTGCAAACACATTCCCATATGATGCTATAGATTAAAGTAATATGACACTTTTTTCCCATATATAGTCCATGCACTGGATTGAACTGAACCATAAAAATACATTCTAGAGGGTGAAAAATCCTACAACAACAATGGCTAAGAACAAGGAAACCTACGATGGAATGCTGACATTGAAGTGCACATATTGATCACCGAGTAAGAGTTCCTCGTCTTGATCCCTGCATAAAAACAACGAATTCAGAGGGAAAACACACGCAATTTCAATATAAAAAAGAAAAAAGTTTATACGCTCAAGATATTTAGAATCTTAACAGACAAATAAAATTAATGATATTACATTTAATAAGTTGCTTAACTAGGGTAAAATCATCAAATCCTACATTGAAATGATGATCAGTAACAAATTGCATATTTTATGCAACTCATGTGGACTCTTAATGTTAGTCATAGAGGATACTCTTCTGTCAAATTTTCATGTTGATTCCTTAGTTTAAAATAAAAAAAGAATAAATCATGGCAGTAAGAAAAAACCACATTGACAAAAGCTGAGGAAGTTGCTTCAATTAAAATTCTGGGGGTTTATTGATACAAGGAACAAAGTGGCTAAAATGTAAAAGGACCAATTATGTCAGACACAATTCTCGATAGAGAGCAGTACGCAAGTGGCAAGCCAAAAATAGAATCATTTATCACACAAAAATTTTTATAAGTGAACATAATGAAATTTGGCATCTTTAGCTCACCAACCTTTCTTCTTCAAAACTACCTTTTGACCAGGCTGGGTGCCAGAGCGAACCTAAATATCAGAAATTAGTTAGATCATGATACTATTGAGAGCTAGAACAAGAAAGAACCTCTACGAGAAGCCAGTAATCTTAGGCTAAAAGCCAACCCCATAGGAATGACATGGAGGGATAGAGAGATGCTATTTGGCTTTGGTTTTTTCAAGTCCCAACAAAGGGACAAATGAAAGAACCTCAACAAACAAACCAGATCTCATTATTAATTGATCCGGTTACTGTCCCATGTGGGGGTCAAGTCCAATAATCAAGTCGCATGAGTTGCATGAGTAAATCCAAATGAACTGACAGAATCTCAACAAAGAAAACAGTCATAAATGAAATTTTCCCATTGCACATGTACTAATCATATATAAACAATAAACAAACCTTGAGGACTACATCTCCTGTGAGAGTTGGGACTTGGATTGTTCCCCCCAAAATAGCCTGCAATCCAATAAACCCAAAAAATAAAAATTAAACAACTAGATCAATTTTTTTTTTTTTGATAAGTAATAAAGATTTTATTAACGGAAAAAATGTAATTCAATTATTTTTATCATTCCTCTAACGGCTTTTAGTGATCTAATAATTATAGAAACAAATCAAAAAGTACCTAAATTTTTCTGCTGCCAGAAAATTCCTGAAATGTATCTTTAAGAACATCTATCTTTAGCTTTATATTCCATCTTTTTGAAACCATAATCAACCTACAGACCCTAAAACCTTCTTCCTTAATTGCTAACAGATGACTGAGGAGGTGTTAAGAAACAGCATAACAGGTGACTTCTTGGAATACATCTACAAAACTCAAAAACTCACAGGAAAATCTTCTATAAAGATAATTTTCCACATTTTCAAGGGTTAGTTCTCATCGTTTTTATCACCATACTCTTAGTCCATTTCCAATCTTCGTCCTGTTATACATAGCGAGAAGAAGTATGTTGTGGGTACTCTTCTCTCATCCATTAAATATATACTATTTGAGATGTTTCCGTCCACAGGACAGAAAACAGGCTGACCTCCAAAAATGTTGATTCAATCAACCACAAATTCATGTTAAGAATATATATGCATCCCCAGATCAGTTTCCCAAGTGTCTGACATTTAAATTTAACCTCTATTCACTTCGTAATTGCAGATTACTAAATTGCCCATTAGTCCAATATCTAATAGTGTAAATTATACTTATACATTAATGTTGAAAAATGACAAGCTTTGTAGACAATGGCTGCTGAACTTCTTTGACAACTATTTAAACCAATTTTGATGATTTAGGTGCATTTTGTTAGAATTTGGGCGTGTGAATTTGAACAATTTGGCATTTTGGTATTTATCAAACTATTTATACTAGATTATTTTGTAGGTTAAACTATTGGCTTATGCGGCATTTTGAACTATTTGAAATGGAGCTTATGGTTATTTTGAATTATGAGAATTACTGTTCATATATATGAGCAAGATGATTAATAGAGATCATGAAAATTGAACAACTATTTTTTATTGTATTTATTGTCAAAATTTTAGTATGAAAACCAAATTCATTCTTGGTTTTTTATTTATATTGATTACATTAGTTGGTTTAAATAATACACATGTTTTAAATTATACAAGAAATGTTATAAAAAATTTGTGCATACCAAACACAAGAAAACGTTCGCAAGTTCATTTTCAAGATCTTTATCAAACACCAGAAAATGAGATAGTTTTTCAGAAAATACTCTTTGCAAAATGACTCATTTTTCAGAAAACGTTAATGCTAAAACAAATAACAGCGTAAATATTCAGAATAAAGTCAAAGATAATTTTAGCTTAGGCATTTAGTTTTTTTTCTCAGCAAAGACCTGAATGCAATTAATATTTCCTCACGCTAAACACAATAGCTATTTTATTCAAAAATCTCATACAACGCACTGTTCAAGACATCCATGCACTACAGGCCACCGATACCTACAAAATGAAGACATTGGAAAGCATTACCTGAGTAATACTCAAAACAGCATCTACATGAATGTCAGCACCTTCTCTTCGGAAAACAGGATCTTCGCGAACCTGCAGAGAAGCAAATGATAGTTTACAGTTTAGGGGTTGGGGGGAAGGCATCCAAGCAGTGAAGTACCCACTAAAAATAAACAAATGATGATACGCTAAACAAATATATATATATATATATATATATATATATATATATATATATATATATATATATATATATATATATAGTTACCTTAATGACAATATAAAGATCACCAGGTTGATTTCCATCAGGATCTGCTCCACCACTTCTACTCACCTTTATGGTCTCATCATTATCAACTCCTGCAAATGGCAAAGGAGAGTCAAGCATCTATAAAAACTAGCATGTTTTGAGGAGAGTCAAGCATCTATAAAAACTAGCATATACAAAACCTATAAAACCGGTTATTTTTCTTTTCTTCTTAAAGCTTAAAAAACGAAATCTGATTTTTGCTACCTGATGTAAACAGATCTGTAATTATAAAATAAAGCCTGCAAACCCATCCATTTCATTCCCAAATCCCTACTCTACTATATCATAACAAACCATATACAAATTTTAAGGCCTGAATTGATAAGATCATGCATTAGACTTAGTAGCAGAGGAATTTATTCTACTCCAAGCTAGGATAAGAATAGCTTGACAACAGCACGAAATTTTAGCAATAAAACCACCAGAGCCAAAAAAAACAAAAACAAAAACGAAATTTTTTTTTTTTAAATCCTAAAATGAAAAAAGAAATACCTGGCACGATATTAATCTTGACTGACTTGGTTCCTAATACAACTCGCCTTCCTTTGCATGACTTGCAGATATACTTAGGCTGCAGAAAAAAACAAATTAACTGGTATTAGAGACTTAGAAAAACCATGAACTATTTATCTCTAATATAACAAACCAGTAAAAAGAAACAATAGGGATAGAAATATATAATATAGTAAACTTTGCACCAACCATCATAAGGTAATCAACACAAATGGAAGTGAAGAAACCACTTAATATCAATGCCTAATAAAGTCAGAGAGATTCATGTATAGTACACGGATTAAACCGCAAAAAGTTTCACACTGGCATCAACTTCACCTGCAGATGAGCCCCACATCTAAAAACTGTCCCTGAATTTCCCTAGAACCCAAAACTTATAACTGCAATTAGCACGTCCAGTAATCCAGCATGAGAAGGCTAAAAAAATTATGTCTACAATTGTTGATCACTTCTTAAAAAGTGAGCTTTTATACTTATCAAAAAAAAAAAAAGTGAGCTTTTGAATTTGATTCAATGGTTCTATAAATAAAATAAAATAAAAAATGATTTAACAGAAATATATTCAAAAACCAATTGAAAAGATAAACAATGCCAACCTATAATCACAAATTAATAACTTAAATTCTGTCAAACATCATTCCTTTTATGTTACAAAAAAAGTATTTTCCAAAGAGAAATTATGAAACATCCATAGAAAAGTGAGAAACAATAAAATTGATGATCTTTTTTTTTAAGTGCAATTCAATTGATTACTTTCAGATTTACGTTAATTATTGCGTGTAAATTCAGATAAATGCAACATACCGGCACAATTTCCCGTTCTCCATGACCAGGGGCGGAGGTAGGGGGGGTTGAGAGGGGGCAATTGCCCCCCCGACCTCACCCAAACCCCACCCCCCTTATATATATAAATATATATATATATATATTTTAGATTTAGTATTTGTTTTGTATAAGTTTTTGTTTGCTTTAAGCTTATGGTCTTCAACTTTGTAATTGCATGTAATTGTACTACGGGGCTGTCACTCTTGGCTCCAGTTGTATTATACTCTTCTTGGCCAGTGATTAGTAAGAAGCTCTTTTAATTTTTTATAATAATGACTTTATATTGATTGTTTTTTTTTTTAAACTTTTACTTGTTTGAAAAATATACTTATAGTCACCTATGAAGTATCTTAAATACAACAACATACATACTAAATCTAGCTTTACACACAAGGAAAAAAAAATACAAAAAAATTAACACTTACTTTATATTTATATGTTAATCAATTTTTTTGTTTAATTAGTCTAGTATCTTTTTATTATACTAATTAAAAAAATTGAAATTGATTTTCTCTTCAATTCTTTATTTTCATCTTGCCCCCCTTAATCAAAATCCTGGCTCCACCACTGTCCATGACACTGAGGACAAGTGATCTGCACCATAAATGGGCCCTGTTGCATGGAAATCTGGATAGGCAGCAAAACGTCAAGTTAAAAATGTAAAAATAATTTTTATCCTCCTTAAAAATGTATAGGTTTCTTCTTCCTAGCAAAACTGACCGTTCCTAAGCCTTTACAGCGAGTACATTTTTCCGGTTTGACTCCAGGGGCAACACCACGCCCACCTGCAAAACTCCAGAAACAGAATAAAATCTTACATTGGGAACCTTTCCTCCAAATTAAATTAACTCTACCAATCAAACAGAGCAAAACAACCAAAATTCTGGAAAAATATCTGCCAGCAGTAAAACTGCAGAATCATTTGAAACACTTGATTAGTGAATAAAAACCACCATACCACAAGGTTCACATGGCAAATGAGTTTGGAATGTCACTGTCTTGGTGCTTCCCTGAACAGCCTCCATAAAGGATAGTTCAAGAGATACCTGTGATCATTAATCAATGATGAAATGCATGTCAAAAGAACCAAATCGAAAACATAAAAACAAATGATATGTGCATAAACAGCAAGCAAACCTTGACATCTTCACCGCCAAGTCTACGACCAAAGAAGTCTTCGAATATCTGATCTCCACAGTAGAGAATGCCACAGCATGCAAATTAAAATATTGCATTAGATTTCAAAGGTGAAATTAGCATCCTTAAAAACAAAAACAAAAAAGCTACAAATGCAGACAATGTTTACAATACATCATCATCCCATCCTTAAACCAAACTGTGGACATTAGCATAAACAGCAAAGCTACAAATGCAGGTAATGTTTCCTCTAGGCTTTATAAGATTTATAATTAAGTGTATTTATCCAAAAAAAAATTATGACTAAGTGTAAGATGAAATTGTTGTGGAACTTATGGATGCAACTCAGAAAGATTTGTTTTTCCATGGCCCTACTATTATGGTGCAGGTACTCTATGCATTAATGGAGCAAGTGAAGATGGATAAGCAGCACTTATACAATAAAAGCATTGACAAAATAAAGCCACAAATCGATAAAACTAAAACCAATAAAACAATTCTGAAAGAATGTACTTACATTGTCTCGGAAGAAATCTTTAAATGGATTATGAAAATCATTGGGAACGCCACCGTCTCCTTGTTGTACATATGCCTCATGGCCAACCTATAAGATAGTGCGTACAGACAACGTAACTACAGATAAAGACTAAAGTGATAGGAAAAAAAGTGCTGAATTATGTTAAAAAATGGAAAGCTAATGTAGTTTCTAAAATGCACAATTAAGTAGTATTATACAGAGTAGTTTTACTGAGATGCAAATATAAAGGCAAAGCTAGTTGGTTTGCTCACTCAAATAAAAAAGTAAACAGAATAATTCATCAAGCTTAGCTACATTAAGATTTTCAACATGTGATTAGAGCCCACTTTCCACAGTAATAAGTTTGATTTTCAATGTCAGACTATTGTTGTTCATCCCAGTAACTAAGAACTGCAATTGTATGCATAATATTTTGGATTGAACACATTCCATCTGCCATTTAAATCTAAAAGTGTGTGCGTGTGTGTGTTTTTAAGCTCCAAGTTGTTGTAACAGCCCTATTGTGGGCCCAGGTTTATACAAAACCACCAGTTTAATGGATTTGACTGGGTCTGCTTCTTGTGAGCTTATCAAACTGGTTCAGTATCCCATTCAGGGGTTTTAGTCTGCACTTGAAGAACACCAATTCCCTCATGCAAAATGATAACAAACTCCATGGTTATAGATTTTCAAAGGGTAGACTAGACTCTTTTGTGTTTGTGCTATGTATTTTGATTAGCAATATTGGATTTGTATAATTTTATAATTATTGGATAAGTATCATATTATTGAGCTAAGATATTTCTTAATATGAGTGTTTGTAAAGTTGAATTTATTCAACTACATGTTGGCTTTATTCCTACCAAATTTGCTTGTACTTCAGCATTTTGAAACCCTGTATTTAGGTGGAAATAATATAAGGGTTGTGTGTGAGAGAGTGTGAAGATTTGATCAAGAGTGTGCAACAAGATGTGTCTTGCGACAAGAACTCACGACTGACTCACGAGTGGTGACTCGCCAAAAAGCAGCACATGCGTGAAGCATGCAGAAAATTGAAGGGTCAAGACAGTTGGATTACTATAGGATATAAAGTACAGTCTGGCCAGTCTGGTAGCTGGCGACTAGAACTTGCGACTCATCCCAGTCGTGAAGTGAGTCCCCAATGCACCCTGTTTTGCTGAAAACAGACTTTTCACATTCCATCTCATATCCTACTATAAATACCCTTATACCTACAAAATGTAGAGAGCTTCTAGAGAGAATTTTGGAAGGAAAACCCTAAAAAAAAAAAACAAGATTGATTCATCCACAATCTTATACATTTGATTCTCCAAATTCCTTTACTTTCACCCTCTTCATTGTCATACCCATGAGAGGATTATAAACTAAATCCTTACCTCACCAAATTCAGAGTAGTGAGAAGGTTCTTGGTGTTTGGGAAGCAGTTCAAGAGAGAACCAATTCATATTAGTTGATGCAATGGGCTAATTGCGGGATCCGATAAGTTAGAGAAGACACGGTTCAGCGTAACTTTGTTGGAGCAATAAGCTTAGAGGGCTTAGGTGTATCGAGTAGATTAGGCTTGAGGGTCTATTGCTATTTATGTATCACAACTGATTTTCTAGTGGATTATTTACCGCTTGGAGAGCGGTGAAGAGGTTTTTCGCTGAGTTTTTCAGTTTCCTCTTCGATAACATGTGCCGGTATTATCTTGTATTTGCATCTCTCTATCCCTTATTCTTTGCTTTTAATTACTGTTGAGTTGTGATTAAAATATGGGTTAGAGTAGTTTGATATTTTGGGTATTGCTTATATCTCATATTTTGCACATATATTGTTTGAATATAGGCTTGGTTTGAAAATTTTGTATTTGGGAGTCTAAACATTCACAAGTGTTTTATACACTAAGTTAGTTTTTAGTGTTGGATTTAAAGATATGGATTTCACACTAAATAATGTGCTATATGACTTAACAAGTGGCAAATACATTCCTCTCTAGGAAAAAAAAAAGTGGCAAATACATTTTTTAAAAATAAATAAAAAATTCATGTGGAAGATACGAGTTGCCTAGCCCAAACCGACCTGACCCCCAACCCAATTAACATGACCCATTTCTAACATGTTTGAAATGGACCATTTTGACATGAACATGTTTTCAACCCAAACTCGATTGACCCAACCCAAACCACCCACCTTTTTTACCACGTTTATCAAGAACTCACAATGTTTAAAACCAGAAAATGGGCACATCCAATACTATTGCCAGTTTCAAGAGATGGCAGAGAAAAAAGAAAAAAGAAAAAAAAAACTTCTATTTTTATTGATAATTAGAAACAAGCACTTCTAATATAAGGTTTTCTAATTGAATTTAGGCAAAACTATGTATTATTATGAAATAGAGCATAACTATTAATAATTAAAAATCTTCCGTATTCATTATAAGGAATTATCACCTTTAATTTTAGTTGTGAGTTGTGACTTTGAACTCCCTTGGTGCTTGGACCCAGGGCAAAATTGGGAATTGACCTAGTTTTCTAAACAATATAATTAGTAGGCACTATTATAAAACTATATTTTTTACTAACATTTCAAGTCTAAGAGAGTCGATTTTGGGCCTAAAAATCAAGTTTTTGATGGTCTGATCACGTCTGATGTGACATTTTTTTCATGTGACGTCCACCTAAAAATCAAGTCTCTAAGACTCGATTTATAACCCTTTATAAAACATGTTTAACGTTTTAAGCCCACCATTTACATCTTCTCATCAGAGAAAAAAAAAAAAAAAACCCAAAACAGATCGGCGTGGGTGGACCAGTTATCCCGTCACTCTCATCGTCCAGAAGATTCTCCGGCGGCTACTCTCACTCACCTTCTTCATCTTCCTCTGCCTTCGCTTATTCCACTTTAAGCTTCTCTTCCAAATCGACGACCTTCTTCAACAACAACCACCACCACTCTGCCTCTTCGCCACGTGTCAACATGTACGGAGCCTCGCATCCGTTGTCTCCTTCGGTGTGATTCTCCATCGACCACCACCGCTTGATCTCTCCCAATAGATCCATCTTCGTCTCCCCACGTGGTGGTGCGTCTGGTGCCATCAGCAACCTTCACCACCACCACCAGATAGTGAAGTGCACCACCCCTCAGAAATGAACCTGTACGTGCTCTCTTACCACTCACCTCGGCTCCTTCTGCTGCAGCTTACACAAAGGCTTCAGCTCCCACTTGCACTCACAGTTGGCTACGCCGAACAGACTCAACGCTCGTAAATCGGCGATGACCAACTCCCTCATCCAAATCAGTGGCATGGAAGGCGATCTCGTGAAGAAAAAAAAAAAAAACCCAAAAACTGATCTGAAGCCACCCACGCTGATCTGTTTATGGGTTTTTTTTTTCTCTCTCTTTCTTCTCTAATGAGAAGGTGTAAAGGTGTGTGCTTAAAACATTATACATGGTCTTATAAAAGGTTATAAATCAAGTCTCTAAGACCCGATTTCTAGGTGGACGCCACGTGGAAAAAATGCCACATCAGACGTGGCCAGACCATGAAAATCGACCCTTTAAAGACTCGATTTTTAGCCCAAATTTGACTCCTTTAGAATCGAGATGTTAGTAAAAAATATAGTTCTGTAACAGTGCCTACTAATTAAATTTTTTGGGAAACTGGTTTAATTCCCAATTTTGGCCCTTGGACCCAAAAACAAATCCTATAAAAATATTGGAAAATCCTAATTTGGAACAGTATTGTTTATCCATGCCAATTTTTTTTACCATTTAGAACATCTTACGTGAAAGGTTTTTTTGGAATTTAGCATGCAGAGACGAACCTAGGTGGAGGCTCGGGCCCCCCTTGGGTCCTTTTTATTATTATTATTATATATATATATAGTTATTATATGTTTAATTTTTGTAGCTAACCCCCTTCTAAAACCTTAAGTCCCCCATTCTCTTCAACAAGCCTATCTATCGTCATCCAAAAACTTAACAAAAACAATAAAAACATTCACAATAGTGATTGTATTTTAGCAAATATATATATATTTGTCTCTAAAGAACCAAAAAAATCATGTGTTATTGGAGAAGCTAAAGCTAAATTTTTTGTAACAACAGTAAACGGGTATAAATGTCAATTGATTGTAGCAAGTTGTTAAAAATAAAATACAACATTTTATTAAGATTATATCTCTTATTTTAATTAAAAAACTCAAATTCTCTCTCTTCCTTTATCATTTTAATTAGTTATCTATATTATTTTAGATGAAGTGATAAAAAAAAAAAATAGAACATTTGACATTGGATGTATTGTAAAGTGAAGTGATAATATAAATAAAACAGTTCTTTGAGGTGCTAAAAGCTAAAACCACCATTGTAAATGCTCTAACTTCAACCAAAAAATAAATAAAAAACCTAGCCAACCAAGTATTAAAAAAAAAACATTTTTTGTTTTTGATTTTGTCTTTGTTAGCAAATGGTTGTAGCTTAATGTATTTAGAAACAACGATTTTGAGTATTTAAAATTTTTTACTATATAGATGTCTACTTAGAGTTTTTTTTTTCTTTATACTCTGGTCTCCCTAGCTCTAGTTTAAAATCCTGTGTCTATCCCTATTAGTGTGCCAAATGCCAAATATTTAATATTTGGCACATGTGATGCTGTTGCTTTAATATGTTTTTGTCTGGAAGCAAATTCTATTGGGCCAGAAGAAAAAGAAAAGGACTTATCTTCTTCCACCTTTTTTTTTTTTTTTTTTTTTTTGAGTATTTAGCAAAACAAATTCTCATAGGGCTGGATGGACACCAACCATGGACGCGAAGTCTTCCACTCTCATGGGTTGGGACTTCTAAAATAATGCAAGGTTGATAATACAAGTTATATGGATTTTTATTTTGATAAAGAAGTTAAGAAAGCATAATTGACGCCAACGTGGTCTTTGATCTTTTGGTGAGTTGAGGTCTTCTCTAGTAATGTAAGTAAAGTTGTAAACCTCATAATATCAATGGTATTGGCTAGTTAGCACTATGAAACATTTTCCAAAAAAAATAGAGTACTTCATAGTTCATACCAATTAAGAAAGCACCATTAGCGCCAAAGTCACTATGAAATATTATTTTCCAAAAGAGTACTTCGTACGAATTAGGAATTAAAGCACCATTAACGCCAAAGTCTTTGACGTCTTCTTTAAGTTAGTTTAGGCTTTCCACATAATGCATAATTTATAACACAAATGGTACGAGCTAGTCGTCATTAAACATTTTTCAAGAAAGTAATAGATACGAAACTTGGAAAGCACCATTGACGCTAATATTTTCGCTACTAAGTTGAGCTAAGTCTTCTTCACTATTTTCTCAATAAAAAAGCACAGTGTTCTTGAGTAGGACCTTATTGCAAAATTAAATCCGAAAGATATAGGAGTAAGTCAATTAAAGTATTTATATATCAAAGGAGAGTGAATTATCTTTTTGGTGAAAGTAATTAAAAATTAAGAGTTTTATTCCTGCGACACACTAAATCGTAGACTTTTAAATGGGACTTGTTAAACTTCATAATTTCATATATATATATATATATATATATATATATATATATATCCCAAAAAAGAAAAAAGAAATCTAGCTAGGGTTTAAACTTTGAAGGGCCTCATTTACAAATTTAAAAGTGTGAGCTTAATTAATATGTACCATTTCCTTTGATATGTGATTTGTGCAAAGATAGAGAGAGAATTCACCTTCCCCATGTAAAGGTTCAACAATTATGTTCAAGTGTGTAGAGGTGTAGACACTCTATATTGTACCTCTATTACGATGCATATATATACCCTCAAATGTACATTCCCCTGACGATGAACAAATTGAATGACATGCTCAAACTATCCAATCTCTTGCTCATATATTTGTCGTGTTTTTAGCTTTAATTTACTTTTATTTAAGTATATAATTGTTATTTTGAATACATTAGAACATCGATATTTGTTTATAATTTTATACTTTCATTGTTTGGTTTAGTTTTAGGAGCACATTGTGCATAAAAAAAAGGGAGAAGTTAACAAATATAAAAAATATTAAAAAAAAAAGTCTGCCATGCCATTATTTAAAAACCACTTAAGTTATCCAAGTAACCAATCACTACCATACTACGGCACTAGAATTGCATTACCAACAAAGCCTAAGCTGCACAACTATAATTATCTAAAGATAAAGTTCAAAATTAAAAAGAAAAAAAAAATTGGTTATTTCATTTTAGCATTGGGAAAAAATTAAAAATTCTTACTCCATACTAATCTTGTCTTTTGCCTAAGAATGTGAAAGTTTTGTTGTGCACAAAAAGTTGTTTATATGGATTTGAAAGTAATTTAATTTATGCAATAGTCATAGCTATAAAATGTTAAATCTTTATTACTGATTTACTTTCATGGTATACTTAAGTTATGTTAAAATTTTGCATTGTAGCTGAAGTGACTAACAAAACTACTCAACAACTTGAGTTGTAATTTGCAAGTATAAAGACTTTCAGTGCTAGATTTGCTACTAACGTTGAGTAGATTGAGTGCAATTCATATTAAATATTTACTTATTCTAATTTACCTAATATGTTATGTTTTATTTTTAATTTAATTATCTCTCAAGGTAATTAATAATATGACTTTATTTTATTTTACATGCAACTGGAATAGGTGCATCTAGGAAGGTTGATAAGTGATAACTTGAAATAGTCCATGACATCAATTTATAATATTGCGTGTGTGTTATTTTATGGTTATGGTATCATTAGTGGGATTTGAATTGTGTAAATTTTAAATATATACCTTTAAATTGGTTTATTTGAATTTTTATGGCGGTTTGAACCCAAGTTTTGGAATTTTTAAAGAATTGTGCATTTTCCATTCCAAGTTTGGTGGTTAAAAGATCAGACCCTAAACAAGTAAACATTATCTAGGAAGAAAGTCTTTGGTTTCTTGTTGGGTTTTGGTCTTCTAGTCTTCTTGTTTAGTGCCTGCCAACTGTAAGCGAAAGAAAAAAACACGCTTTGCATATATTAGAATTTTTTTTTGGTAAGCATTTATTAGATATATTGTAATGATGATGTGGACTGTTTGATAACAGTATATATGTGGGATGCCCCTATTTCATCTCAAGATCAGTTGGAATCATAAGTGAGAGAGTTGGACAAAAACTTTGTCAGTCTTACTGTCATAGAAAATCAGAAAAAGAAGAAAGTAATGGAGTTGGGACGTTTTTGGTGGTGGGTAGTGTTAATTTTGGTTCAATTAGGTATGAATGGGTGCTTTGGTTGCTGGGAGCAAGAGAGAGCAGCTCTCTTGCAACTCAAAGCTTCCGTAAACTCCACAGCTGATATAGAAAATTTCCAAACTTGGAACTCAACCAATAAAAATAGTGATTGCTGTGATTGGGATGGAGTGAAGTGCAACAACACTACGGGGCGTATAATCCAACTTGATCTTAGTTCGATAATGTCTTGGAGTGGGGAAGATTGGTGTTTAAATGCCTCTTTGTTTCTTCCCTTTGAAGAGCTCCAACACCTCAATTTGGAGGGTAATTATATTAGTAGATGGGTCCCAAATGAAGGTATGTTCATATGTTAAGCAAAGTCAATTGGTAGTGTTTGTCGAAATTATGTTTTACTTCTGCCTTATATTTTTCTTTTTGAATTTTCAAACGGGAAATTAATTGTGGCTTAGGATTCACTTTATACTATAAATAGGTTGTGGGAATATATAGTTGTGGACATGAAAACTGAAACTTCTACTAAATTGCAGGTTTTGAAAGATTCTCAGCGTTGCGCAAGCTGGAGATGCTTTACTTGGCTTATAATCATTTCAACAACAACATCCTGTCATCGTTCAGTGGAATTTCTTCGCTGAAGTTACTAGATTTGAGTGCAAACAAATTGAATGGATCATTGCACATCCCAGGTAAGTCTCACGGCTAAAATTCACATCAAGTTGCAAAGAGACTGAAAGAGTGCCTCACGCTTGAGGGTGTAAACTTTTGCTCTTTTTGTGTATTTTGAGAATTTCTCCTCTTAGTTATTGAGATTTATGCAACTAAAATCTCACTTTTATTCTTGGCTCTTTTAAATTAAATTATCGAAGAGAATCATTATGATTTCAGTTTTAGTTTAAGCAGTTGGAATAAATTATGAGAAGTACAAATATTTCTAAATTAATAAAATCCTGAACAAATTTAAAGCCTTATCAATTTGTGGATTTGAAATAATTTGGGTGAAATGCGATTTCAAATTAATTACACAAGTGTTATGCACTTATGCTAGACAAAAACTCTCAAAAATCAAATTCATCATGTGTTGTTAAAGTACATATCGAACAACAATTAAAAAAATCAATTATTATTTTAGATCATCAATAATTTTAAATAAAAAATTAATAAAAAAACGAATAATTTTTAATTATCAAATGCAAATGTAACCTTAAAATAATCCAGACAAAATCAATTGATGAATATTATGATTTTTTCTTTTTATATATATGTGGAATTCAAAGCATTTAGCAACTTGGAGGAGCTCTACTTGAATGACAATGAGATCAATGACTTCGTGACAACAACAACAAAAGGTAACGATTGTTTTTAAAATTATATGTTCATGAATTCAAATCAATTCCTTCTTTTATATGGTATGTCAAATTATCTATTTTACTTTGCCTATAGGTTCAAACAACTTACCTAAGCTGCAAGTCCTAGAGTTGGATTGGAACAATGTTAATGCACGAATTTTCAAGTCATTGACCACCTTCACATCATTGAAGATCTTAAGTATGAGAGAAAACAATTTGGAAGGATCGTTTACAACTAAAGGTAAATTATACCATTGACAATTTACGGTGGTGTTGTTTTGCATTTTTCTTTTTCGTCATCACTGACTTAATCTCAGAAAAGCAGAAGCTATAATAAAACCTTTTTTTTATTATTAAATATTGTTCATTTTTTCTGAAACAAAATATATTGAAAATAAATTAAACTGAACTTGTTTTCCTTAACATCATGCTTTATTTTGGTCAAACTTGTTTTCCAATTCCTTTAATATTCTCAATAACTGTTTGCATTCCCGCCAATAAAAAGCTTCTAATTCAATCATTATTTGCACATATTTTTAGACCATTCTCATTTGTTAATGCTAGTTTACAATTGTAATAGAGGATCACACACTATAACATGGTGCAACCTCCTCACAAGCGTAATAGACCCCACTTGCTAGCTAGTGCTGCTTCATATTCATAGGATTTGTTATTCTTTAGATAATTTTTAATTAAATGGTATTTGTGTTAAGGGTATGACTTTCGGAATTGATATATTTTTTCCCAACTTATTGGAAAACATTTTGGTTAGAAAGTACTCTAATCATCACAAAGAGGAAAGGCAATCATTGTGACATCTTTAGATTCGATCGAAGAGGAACCTAGCCAGAAAGGGGAGAAATTTCGAGCGGCATATAGTACATCGATCCCACTATTGGATAAGTTTCAAGGAAGTCTATCGTTATCGCCGATTCAATTTCCTCAACTACCTGTTCAAGCTTAATCACTAGTTCAATTAGATCGTGACGCCCACAACTCTTTTAATCCTTTGTTGATTGAGTCTGTAAAGAAAGAGGAAGGAAACTAACCCCGAAGGCAAAATGACACCATTTTAGGTGGTCTTGATCTAATCATAAAATCTAACCCAGTTCATGACACCAGTTCGATCCAAGCTCCTTAACCTTTTTTTTTTTTTTTTTTGATGAGAAATGCTGTTATTTTCATTAACTTGCTTAAAAAATCAATACATCTTGAGTCAAAGAGGACTCAATAGGTGTAGGGATGTTCTCAATCCATGTTACAAAAGTTTCTAAACCTTTGGCATGTTGTGACAAGAAATGGGCGGGCTTATTTCCATTTCGTCGAACGTGTGTGAGCTGTACAGCCCTGAAGCCTTGAAGCCGTAGGATACATGAGGAGACAATATTCTGTATTGTCGCTGGAGGCGTGATAGAGACCGTGAGATACCTGTGGAGCACCTCCGAGTCTGTCTCGAACACAACATCGCGTAACCCGACGTCCCAAACAAAATCAATTCCCTCTTCCATGGCTTTTGCCTCGGCTTCCAACGGACCCAGTGGTACCCACAGTTTCTTACTCATTGCCGCCAGACATTGTCCTGTATGATCCCGGGCTACAACCCCTATTCACACCGCGTCGAGTTGTTGAAATACGGCACCGCTGACATTCATCTTATACCAGGGGTTGTGTGGTGGAGCCCAGGTTGTAGGTGTGGCGATGGTTGATATCGTAATCCTGTGGTTCGCAAGCCGATATTCTTCAAGCGAGTTGATTGCCAACTGCAGAATGACTGCGCTGGTTTGCCGTGATCCTCCTGTGCGAGCTTTGTTGCGATTCAGCCATAGACTCCATGCAATAGTGACAACCAAACTCAGTAATTCGTCCCCAACGTGTTGATTGAATATCAAGTGCCAAAGGAGGTCAAGGAAACTGTCGAACCTCAAACCATGGCTGTGAACACGTATGTCTGAAGCTCGCCAAACTTCCTGGGCTTTGTTACACTCCCAATATATGTCCGGTTGTCTCTATTCCAATGCCGCATGCCTCGCAGGTTGGGTCATCAAGGACTTTCCTTAAGTACAGGTTGGACTTTGTTGGTTGGATGTTCTTGCATGCTCTCCATGCAAAACATCGGATCTTGCTTGGTACTTTGAGGCGCCATAAAGTTGTCCAAAACACCGAAGTATGCTGGTTGTTTGATGTAGAACCCAGAGAGCTGAGAGAGCAACCTTATAGGCAGAGTTAACCGTGAACTGTCCTTTTGGTGTGAAAGCCCAAACCATGCGATCCGGTGGCTTCCGAATACTTAATGGTTTGCTCAAAATGGCTTGTGCATCATGTGGGAGGAAGATTTCCTTTATAAGGCCCATTCTCCAATTCCCCGTATCATTGTCTATGAGCGAGCTGACATGTGACTCAGGATGCAAGGCATGTGGGTGGGTAGTGACTCTAAAGGTGGAGCAAGTGGGCAGCCACTTATCAGTCCAGATCTTGATTGAATTCCCGTTGCCAACCTGCCATCTGTATCCATGTTGAACTATCTTTTGAGCAGCCATGATACTTCTCCAAGCATATGAAGGCTTTGACCCCATTTCAGCGCTAAGGAAGTCCTTCTCCGGAAAGTATCGAGCTTTGAAGACCCGGTGGACAAGAGAGGAGGTGTTGGTTTGTAAGCACCAACTTGCTTAGCCAAGAGGGCGAGGTTGAAAGCTTTTAGGTCACGGAAGCCTAAGCCTCCTTTAGTTTTTGGTAAACAAATCTTGTCCCAACTAGACCAACCAATCTTGTTTTTTCCATTGTTTTGGCCCCACCAAAAGATTCTAACCATGCTTGTTAGTTCATCACATAGAGCATTAGAGAGTTGGAAGACGCTCATGGTATATGTTGGGATTGCTTGAACCACCGCTTTTATGAGGATTTCCATGCCTGCATGGGTTAACAATTTTTCCTTGCCATCCATTGAATATTGATACTAACATAACCGGAATCTACACCTTTCCTCAATAAATGAAAACTACAGTCAGAGAAGGCATACATAAGGAGAACCCACCTCGCTCTGGCCATTGGCCGCAGATGAATTTTATGAGAATGTGGAGAAAGATAGTATAGAGAGAAGAGAGATAACGTAAGATTTACATTGTTCATCCTAATAGCCTAAAAAGAGTCTTGAAAACTACATCTTCATTTTAATAGCAATTCACTCTCATAATGAATTTAATGTATGGTTTATATAAGGAGAGAGATAGGGTTAGCAATACATAAACTAACAATATAATTAGGTCTCTTGGGCCTATACATTAAACCTGATACCTCTAACAATGAAGCAAGAGTGGCGATCAAACACAGCGCTGTGATATTGCAATCATGCAACAGAGCTGGCTCTCTCCAGCATAGTCTTTACATTCTACAGTGGCGATGGTGAATTTGGAAGGGTTCGGCTATAAGGATTAAAGTGAGGGAGGGAGTGGTGACTTTAGGTTTAAAGGGTACAATGGGAATTTCAATACGAAAGTGAAGGTAAGAGCATAAATTTGGGGTCAAGCTTTGACTTTGGAGTGCAATGCAAATTTTTTATTATTATAAATATTAGTGTGCGTGGTATATATATATATATATATATATATATATAAAAGGTCAAAAAAGATTTATAAATGTAAAACAAAATATACAAGCTTAAAAAAATTAGCCCAAGAACAAAAAACACCAATACCAATACTAAAATTAAGTTCAACAAACCATTTTTACCCAAAACAAACAATTTGACCCTTTAAAAAATTTTAAACAAAATAATTTTGTCTTTACCTAGTAACAAACACACACATCAAAGACATAAAAAAAAAATTTAGTTAAAAAAAAAAACTTTTCAGAGGCTAAGCAGCAAAGCCGAAGTCCAAAGTTGCTGTACATAGCCAGTAGCAAAGCCGCCTTTCTTAACTTTAAGTCTTGGCTCCGTCCCTAGTTGTAGGAGAGGTTGGTGTAATTTATTTCGAAATTAAGAAGGTCTATATAAAATTTGAAGCAAGAGGGGAGGTGGTCAAAGAAATTTTAGTAAACCTCAAAGGAGGTTGGTACAATTTTCTCATGGTAAAGAGTAGCGTTCATTGCCTTCGCTCTCTTCTCTCTCTAGATCTATCCTATTTTATTCCTTTTATTTTAATTGTGGTTTAAGAAACTTTAATCTTCCTGCATGATATCCTCATAATCTTTTGCTGTGACTACTTCATGTTTTACTTTATGAATCACTTTTTCATGATTTCTATACCTAAAGTTCTTTTTTCATTATTGTTTTAGAGTTACGTGCATTAAACAACCTAGAGGAGCTGTATTTGGATGGTTCTTCCATTGATAAAAGCTTCATTCGGAAAGTTGGAGTTATGACTTCTCTTAATGTATTGACAATGGCATTATGTAGATTGAATGGAAGCTTATCTACCTCAGGTAGGTAATTTTCACAATGATATTGCTGAGGATTATCGCAACAATAGAATCTAATCATTAATTGTCTCATTTTACAGGCTGGTGTGAACTTAGAAACCTCCGAGAGTTAACCCTCTCTAAGAATCAGTTTGAAGGGATATTGCCTTCATGTTTGGCGAACTTGACAACACTTCACTTTTTGGATCTTTCTTACAATCACTTCAATTGGAATGTCCAATCCCAATTATCTGATTTAAAATCACTCGAGTTCCTTTCCTTGTCAAATAATGAATTCTTGAATCCAATCACCTTCTCCTCCTTTTCTAACCTCTCAAGTCTCAAGTTCCTACTAAGTGATAACAACAAAATTGCTCTTGAAACTAACTCTCATGCTTGCGTTCCAACCTTCCAATTAAGGCTCTTCAGGTTGTCTAAGTGTTCATTTAATGGATTCGATACAAAGCCTCCCACATTCCTTCAATACCAATATGACTTGCGAGAAATTGATCTCTCCCACGATAATTTGAAGGGGAAGTTCCCCACTTGGTTGTTAGAGAACAATACAAGATTGGAGGTTCTTATTTTAAGAAATAACTCTTTCACAGGGTCTTTCCTGGTGCCATATCATCTTCATCCTAACATTAAGGAGATTGATATTTCAAGCAATTGTTTACAAGGTCCAATTCCTACCAACTTTGGCTTAATTTTTCCAAATTTAGAGTATTTAAACATGGCTAACAATGCATTCCAAGGTAGTATTCCTTCTTCTTTTGGGAATTTGGTTTCCTTATGGGGTTTAGACTTGTCTACAAATCATTTATCAGGAACAATGCCAATGCATTTCACAATGGGTTGCTACTCCTTAGAAATTCTCAAATTGTCAAATAATAATTTCAATGGCCAAATATTTCCCACCAATTTTAATATGACTAGTTTGGAATATTTATATTTGAACAACAATCACTTCTCAGGAAAGATCCCAAATAGCATCTCGCTCATGACATCTTTAGGGGTAATTGTTATGGCCAACAATCAACTGGAAGGTCGTATTCCCATCGAGTTATGCAAACTCATTCATCTTGAAATTTTTGACCTTTCCGAGAACAATTTGTCTGGCTTTGTTCCATCTTGCTTCAATTTGTCAGGTATCCGGTTTTTTCATTTGAATAAGAATTCCTTGAGTGGCCCAATTCCAAGTGCATTCCAAAACTACTCCTCTCTGGTTACATTAGATCTTCGAGATAACTACCTAAACGGGAACATTCCTGATTGGATCGGCAGTGTCTCATCATTGAGCATTCTCCTTTTGGGAGCAAATCATTTAGAAGGTAGGATTCCAACTGAACTATGCCTTTTGCAAAAGTTAAACTTGTTGGATCTTTCCTACAATAAATTTTTAGGTCCAATACCCCCCTGCTTAAGTAACCTTTCATTTGGAGCTTCAACTGATAAACCTGATTTAGAAGGTCTCTCAGGCGAGAGTTTTGGTCGCACAAGTAGTCCACCAACATGGGCATATCCAACGACTCCAAGATGGAGAGGGTTTGCGTATGAAGACCCAACAATTGAGACCTTCGCACCTGTGGATTGGAAACAAGATGTGGAGTTCACCACAAAGAGTAGAACTTACGCCTACAAGGGAGACATTCTTAACTACATGTCTGGAATTGACCTCTCGTGCAACAGGTTAGTTGGTGAAATCCCGCCTGAACTCGGACAGATAAACAGCATCTTTCGTGTAATGAACTTGTCACACAACAATCTAACAGGACAAATCCCTATAACATTCTCAAACCTAAAGCAGATGGAGAGTTTGGATCTTTCCTACAACAATTTGAATGGTAAAATCCCCCCTCAATTGACTGAATTGACTTCTTTAGAAGTCTTTAGTGTAGCACATAACAACTTTTCAGGTCCATTGCCAGACAGAAAATTTCAATTTGGGACTTTTGATGAAAACAGTTATGAGGGGAACCCTCTCCTATGTGGACCTCCATTGCATAAAGATTGCACCAAAATTGGACCACAATCTATAATGCCAGTGGATCATATGGAGGAAAAAAGTGGGAGTTTCATGGACATCAATGTCTTCTATATAAGCTTTGTGGTGGCTTACATAATAGTGTTGTTGGGAATTGTTACAGTTCTCTACATAAATCCTTATTGGCGTAAGGCGTGGTTTAACCTTATTGAAGAGTGCATTGACACTTGCTACTGTTTTGTTGTGGTTTATTACCATAAGTTGTTTAATTTCAGGCTTGCATAGCCTTAGTTACAAATGATTACATGCATGTGTCTATTCTTGTTGGATTCATGTTCTTCAAAGTTTGTATTTTCTATGTAACTTTAATGGACTAAGCTTTCGTTTTTGCATTTTTGATATACTAGTTGTAGATCCACACAATACGTAAGAATAAATAATTATGTTGTAATTGTGGTATAATGTATAATTTGCTTTCTAAATTTGTTGAAAATAATTTGTTCTCTCTAAAAATTAAACAATTTCTAAAATTATTTTTCATCTTTCTCTCTTTACCAATATATCATTCTATTATTTTGGGTGTGTTTGATGGATATTAATCCTTTATGAGGTGGTCCATATTCTTTGAAATTGTGTTATAGTGTGCTATGTTTTTTTTTTTCCTGTGCAATTATACTTTTTAAGTTTCAAATAAATTATCCAAATTGCTCATTTTCTTAAAGAAGATTATCATGATAATCAAAACTCATAATAAAAATACATTTTAATATTACTCAAATAATTAATAGGCACATTCAAATGCATAGCCAAGATTTTGTTTTGATATAATTCAAATTCTCACATCCAAAATAACTAAGTATTAACTCCAAAAAAAAAAAAATCAAACCAAAACCATATGAGCTTGACAAAGTTTAGCTATAAATTTGGTTGTAACCTAAGGCTAAAACTCCCACTGAAACAAATTGACATGACTATATATTTTGAAAATATAATCGTTAGATTGTATGTTCTTTATGCTTTCAATACGCATTAAATTTCGTGTCAATCAGAATTTACTTACTATTCAATCCAAAAGCTTGTTTTTTATGTGTAATTTTTAAATACAAAAACTTGAAATTTAAATACATAATTGATTACATAGCTATTAATTTTGAATCTTTCGAAATTTTTTTAACTACGTAATATATAGGAAAAAAATGTAATCAAATTGAGAATTTGTCAAAATTCACATCCAATAAAAAGATATTAATAGTCAAACTTTGTCCATATAAGCTAGTCATCACTATCAAACAAATTCCAAAAACTTATAATACAAATTAGGAATAAACCATTGTTGCCAAAGTCTTTGGCCTTAATTTTCTTTAGTTTATGTATTCTCAATTAACTACCAATAGATTAGTCATTACTAAATATTTTCCAAGATAGTACTAAATACGAAACTAGGACAAGTACCATTCAAGTAAAATAAAGACTTTCTCAAGTGCAATGTAGTCTAAATGACATCTTCTCATATACAAAGTGCTTAGGAATTTAGGGAGAGAGAGAGTTCTAGTTGCAAGATTAACAACATATTGTAACCATCTTAAAAAAAAAAAATAATAAATAAAGACTTTGGCCTCTTCTTGAGTGTTGGTCTTCTTGAGTAGGACATAACTGCAAAATTACAAACAAAAGAAAAAAAATCACTGGAGTTATACCAATGCTATGGGCTAGTCATCACTACAATATATTTTCTTTGAAAAAATATCAAAACCAAAGTTTCCAATAATGCAAAAATCATAAACCATTGACACCAAAATCTTTGGCATCTTCTTGAGTTTAGGTATTCTCAAACAATGCAAACCTCGTAATACCAATGCTATGGATTAGTTATCGATATGAAACATTTCCCATGAAAGCACTATTGAAACCAAAGTTTCCAACCTCTTCTTGAGTGTGGATCTTCTCAAATAATGCAAAACTCATTGACAACAAGGTCTTTGGCTTCTTGTAGAGTTCAAGACCTAATTGCAAAATTATTGGACATGTAAAGTTGTGATTTACAACTATGTTTTATATTCGCTTTGATTACTTGTCAAATTTGATTGTAATTTTGTTCAATCATTTCCCTGTATTTTTGTGGGATTTAATGTAAAGATTGTGTGTGAGAGTTTGCTGAAAACTTTGTGAAGATGAGGATTTCGCGACTAGTTTGCGACTAGCTTGCAACTTTTGACTCATGAAATAGGTCATGTGAGAAGCATATGCGGGAATTTGAAGAGTCTTTGACAGGATGGATTTCACTAGTCATTCGCGACTCAGGCCAAGTTGTGAGTGACCTGCAAAAATATCTACCTGATTTCTTTTTGAGTGTGTCTTTTCTCATTCCTTAACCAACACTATATAAACCCTCATTACCCACGAAATGTAAGAAAAACAATGAGCATTCACAAGAAAATTTTAAGAGAGAAAACCCTAGCCAAATACTTGAGAGTTAGAGATTGTTTACCCACAATTCTCTATATCATTTCTCTAAAGTTTCCATTTACTCCTACCTCTCCATCTACACATCCTTGAGAGGTTCTTAACCCAAACACTTACCTCACCCATTCTGAGTGTTGAGAGAAGTTTTGGTGCCTATGGGAAGCATTAGAAGAAGTCATTTAGTGATGGATGCAATCGAGTGGAATTGCGGGAATCGGATAACTAGTGAAGACATGACTCCGAGAAGTCCGTTGGTAGCAAGATCTTAGAGAGATCAAGTACATTGGGTAGATTAGGCTTGGAGGGTCTTTTTAATATTCTTGTACCCCAACTTATTCACTAGTGGATCGATTTCAGCTTCAATGGCCACGAAGAGGTTTTTTGCCAAGTACGTTGATTTCCTCTTTGATAACACGTCTCGGTGTTATTTTGTGTTTGCATCTTTCTTCTCTACTCTTTAAGCTTTACATTTATCGCTTATTGTACTTGCTTATGGCTTAAAGTAGTGTTCCAGTTTATTACTCTTGTTCTGTACTTAGATAAGTTAGGGAAAAAGCAATTAAGCCGTAATTTAAAATTGAGTCTAAACAAGTATTAGTGTTTTCACACAAATTGAGCTATCACACACACATATCTATTATAATTATTCAATTAAAGTAAAGGAAAGAAAAAAAAAAAACTTTGAAATAATATTGTAGATAGAATAAAAGTTTATATAAAATGTGTCTTTCTATTTCTCCTTAATTCCAAAAGAAAATACATATCCTAAACACCCACACTCAATTATATCATTTACAAAACTCACAAATTTACAACTTCTGAACTTAACATCAAAATTATAATTGTTGTTGTCACTTAATATAAAAGGCAAGTCCCCCATTGTTGATTGTAACCAATTCATACAGGTTAGGATTAAATGAAACAACCATGTTAGAGCTAGGTAGGTGTCGTTGAAAGATTAAAGGTAAATGACATCATCTTTTATTGTGTATTTGACATGTGATGGTATGAAGAGCTATAGGTAAGTATATATAAAAGGGTGGAAGTGCAAAAAGTTTTTTGTGTATGTATGAGGGATGAAAAATCTTAAAACATTGAACCAAAAGATACAAAGAATATTTATTTTTTTAATTAGAAAAGTCCTGAAACATTGAATCAAATGAAACAAAAAGTTAACATTTAATTTGTTCTTATTTCTGATGTGGCACTTAAGAATATTTCAATTCTCTTTACATAGAATGAGTCACTTGACAAAACCTCATGCTTTTTCAAATGAGATCTCTGCTTTTATATATATATATATATATATATATTGATGTGAATTTTTACTTTTGAGAGTCTTTGACAATTCCCACATTAGATTACATTTTCTTCTTATATCCTACATGCTTGCAAAATTTTCAAAAAATCAAAGATCAATAGCTATATTATCAACAAATGTTTAAATTTTAAGTTTTTTGAAATATAAGATTATGCACAAAAAATAAATTCTTGAATAAAATAATAAATAATATTCAATTGACATAAAATTTAACATGTACTTAAAGAACAAAAAAAAAAAATACATGGTCCAACAATAATATTTTCAAAAATATATAATTACGTTAATTTTTTTAGTAAGTGTTGTAACCATTAACTCTAGACATGTTTGGAGTGAAATCTTATTGCCAAGAACTCTACCAAATTGCATCTAACATGCTCATGAATTCACAATTTTCAAAACTAGAATAGGGTCACATCCAATCCCATTGCGGAAACAAGCAAGAAAAAACCAATTGAATAACGTTTAACTTTCTAAAAGCTTCACTACATATTTAACCATCTATAGAGTCAACTTTAAGATTTATTCCATGAGATATTAGTCATAACATAATACAAAAACCACAAATAAATTGACTTGATGTTCTTGACCATGGAAAATATTAAAGAACAATAAATAATATGTACAATAACAACTTCGATACTTTGGATGCAAGTGATCAAATTTGATCGCCTCAAATAATACCTACCATTGTGATTTGTAAGGAAAAAATTACAAACCCTTAACACACACCCACCCCCCCCCCCAACAAAAAAAAAAAAAAAAAAACTTGGACAAAAATGACCCAGAGCCACTCCTACAAAACTTATGGAGTGGGTGGGTCTTTCAACAATTGTTGCTTTTCCTCCCGTTGCCACTATCCTTTTTTGCTAAGCCTGACTTTCTACAAGTTAGCAAACAAATGAAGCCTTTTTTGTTCAACATTTTTAACCAGATTCTCCAGCAGTAGCACGCTTTTCAAATTCCCCTCGCTCTTCTTTGGCAAATTCTTCAATCAATTCACGTTACCTTGGGGTCAAATTCCTGCACAAATCAAGCATTTTAATCTACTATGAAATTTTTTTTTTTGATCTACTATGAAAATGAGAGGCTGCCAATACATTCCCATATGATGATATAGATTTCAGTAATATGACACTTTTTTTCCATAGTCCACACACTCGATTGAACTGAACCATAAAACTACGTTCTGGAGGGTGAAAAACCCTGCAACAACAATGGCTAAGAACAAGGAAACCTACGATGGAATGCTGACATTGAAGTGCACATATTGATCACCAAATGAGTAAGAGTTCCTCGTCTTGATCCCTGCACAAAAACAACAAAGTCAGAGGGAAAACAAACAATTTTGAGAAAAAAGTTTTTACTCAAGATTTTTAGAATCTTAACATAAATAAAAAAATTAACAATATTTTTTTTGATAAGTAATAAAAATTAATGATATTACACCTAATAACTTGCTTAACTAGGGTAAAATCATCAAATCCTACATTGAAATAACAATCAGCAACAAATTGCGTATCTTATGCGACTCATGGATTCTTAATGTTAGTTATAGAGGACACCCTTCTGTCAAAATTTCATGTTGATTCCTTATTTTTTTTTAAAGAAAAAGAATAAATCATGGCAGTAAGAAAAGACTACATTGACACATGCTGAAGAAGTTGCTCCAATTGAAATTTTGGGGGTTTACTGATACAAGGAACAAAGTGGCTAAAATGTAAAAGGACCAATTATGTCACATACTATTCTCGATAGAGCGAAGGATGCAAGTGGCAAACCAAAATAGAATCATTTATCACACAATTTTCTATAAATGAACATAATGAGCATGTCTAGTTCACCAACCTTTCTTCTTCAAAACTACCTTCTGACCAGGCTGGGTGCCAGAGCGAACCTGAATATCACAAATTAGTTAAATCATGATACTATAGAGAACTAGAACAAGAAAGAACCCCTACAAGAAGCCAGTAATTTTAGAAAAGCCAACCGCATAGAAATGAAATGGAGGGATAGATAAATGCTATTTGGCTCTGGTTTTCAAGGTCCCAACGAAGGGTGTACATGAAAGAACCTCAACAAACAAAACAGATCTCATTATTAACAAACCCAGTTACCATCCCGTGTGGGGTTCAAGTCCAATAATCAAGTCGCATGAGTTGCATGAGAAAATTCCAAAGGAGATGACAGAACCTCAACAAAGAAAATAGATGTCATACATGAAATTTTCCCATTGCATAAGTACTAATCATATACAAACATTAAACAAACCTTGAGGACTACTTCTCCTGTGAGAGTTGGGACCTGGATTGTTCCCCCCAAAATTGCCTGCAATCCAATAAACCCAATAAATTAAACAACTAGACCAAAAATAAAAGTTTTTTTATTTTTATTTTTTATATATATAAGTAATAAAGATTTTATTGACAGAAAAAAAAGTACTCTATGCTCACAATGATAAACACAGAAAACTTAAAAACAAATACAAGCAAATCAAATAGAAAGATGAACTGTAGACTGAACATCAAAAATCAAATAGATCGAAATTAAAAGTAACTTGAGACAAATGATACATACAACTATAGCTATCAGAAATATTGATCGTCAATTTGCAAGAAGGGGCTAGGGTACCAAATTTGGTCATTGGTATTGGCTAATAAGTAACTAAAATTTTCAAGAAACTTACTAATATTAGGAGGTTCTTTTATTCCATACAGAAACAGATAACTTTCTACTCATGTAATTCAATTATTTTTATCATTCCTCTAATGGATTTTAGAGGCCTAATAATTATAGAAACAAATCAAAAAGTACCTAAATTTTTCTGCTGCCAGAAAATTCCTGAAATGTATCTTTAAGAACAGCTATCTTAAAACCATAGCCAACCTACAGACCTTAAACCCCTCTTCCATTAATTACTAAGAGCAAACACATCAGTCTATGTAAAAATTTCCTCTATTTTACACAAAAAACTCCTTTTAAAATTTTACACATTCACTTTTACAAATTACCCACATCAGTTCATCTATCCTACACCCTCTATTAATTAAATAATAATTTTTTCACTTTTTTTATTAATTTCCTCAACTACCGTGGCGCGTCTTTATTTCATTTCTCCTTTTCTTCCGTTCTGATTAATTTCTCTCTCTCTCTCTCTCTCTTTCTCTTCATTTCTTCTCTTCATTTCTCACTCTCTCTACCCAGATCATCTCTCTCACTCTCTCTCTACCCAGATCAAAGCTCGATCCGAGCTCCGATCCAGCGGTCCGAGCGCGATCGGAGCTCCGATCCAGCGCTCGGAGCGCGATCGCGAGCTCCGCTCCAGCGCTCGGAGCGCGATCGCGAGCTCGATCCGGCGCTCCGTGCGCGAGCGCGCGCCCCGATCCCGCGCTCCGAGCGCGATCGCGAGCTCCGAGCGCGATCCGAGCTCCGATCCAGCGCTCGGAGCGCGATCGGAGCTCCGATCCAGCGCTCGGAGCGCGATCGGAGCTCCGATCCCGCGCGCGGCGCGCGTTCGCGAGCTCCGATCCAGCGCTCGGAGCGCGATCCGAGCTCCGATCCAGCGCTCGGCGCGCGCTCCGAGCTCCGCTCCTGCGCTCCGAGCGCGATCGCGAGCTCCGATCCAGCGCTCGGAGCGCGATCCGAGCTCCGATCCAGCGCTCCGAGCGCGATCGCGAGCTCCGATCCAGCGCTCCGATCGCCGATCCGAGCTCCGATCGCCGATCCGAGCTCCGATCCAGCGTCCGCCAGCTCCGATCCACGGCAAGACCCACGAGCTCCGACCAGTGAAGCACCGATCTACAAGTCAAGCACCGATCTGTGGTTGTTTGTGTATGTCTGTGTTTTTTTTTTTTTGAGCAAAGTATATCTCTGTATTCTGTGTTGAGAAAGTGATGGAGTCTGTTGAGAACGGATCAGAGAGAGAAAAAAAGGAGCGAAGGGAAAATAGTAAAATATTGTTTAGCCGAGCTACAGTAACCGTGTATATTTACACGGTACTGTAGCTTGTGGATGAGTTTCCACATTTTTACCCAGTTTTAGATACACTGATGTAGCTCAAAATGTGTAAAATTGAAAAAAATTTGTATTATACCTAATTTTAGATAAACTGATGTGGATGCTCTAACAGGTGACTGAGGAGGTGTTAGGAAACAGCATAATAGGCGACTTCCAGGAATTCATCTACAATCCTCAAAAGCTCATACAATAAATATTCAGCATAAAGTCAAAGATAATCTTAGCTTAAGCATTTAGCTTTTTCTCAGTAAATACCTGAATGCAATTAATATTTCCAAACGCTAAACACAATAGCTATTTTATTCAAAAACCTCATACAACGCACTGTTCAAGACATCCATGCATTACAGGCCAACGATACCTACAATGCACTGTTGAAGCTTTGACCAACATGCTATGCATTATTAGAGCAATTGTTCCAAAAAAAAAAAAAGAAAAAAAAAAAGAAAAAGAAAATGAAGGACAATCAATTGTTTTACTGTGATGTGGACCGGTTTTATAACAGTATATATAAGTAGGATGCTGTTGGTCTATTCTAAAACAAAAGCTATTTTGCTTAATTGGATGCATACATGAGAGTTGGATAAAAACTTTGTCAGTCTTTGGTAGGGTTGTAAAACTTGGTATAAAACTTGTTTATGCTTTTCTTGTTTGTAAACATGTCAAGCTTGTTAATTCTTTTGAGACTTGTTTTGTAATCAAGTTGAACTCTAGAAAATTGTTGTCTCTTAAAACTCATGAACACAGAACCTTAGAGAAAAAAACAATCCAAACGTGAATCAGGCTTGGAATTTAATTGGTTTGGGCTTCAAAAAAATTTAATTGGCTTGGCCCAACCCATAAACGTGATTCTACATTCCCAACAAATAGGAGAAACAAAAGCTCAGCTAAGTTAAAAGGCAACTCATAGCTGTCAACAATCTAAGGAAATTTTTAGTTGGAAGCACATTTCGGCATATAGGTTAATTTGTCAAAAAACAAAGTTGATACAAGTCATCGTGGTCGCAGTGCCGGCTCAACCATAGAAGCAATTGATGCAATGACTTAAGGTCCCCAAATAAAAGAAGGCCCCTCAATGCAAATTAATTACGGCTCCTTCACCTAGGAAAAAAATTTAAGGCGCCACTAATAGAAATAAATTGATATGAAGAGCGAAAATTAGGCCCCTCTGTAACCGATGGTTTATCAAATAAAAAATAAAAAATTAAAGCCCCCTTTTCTAAAACATAGAAATTGCAGAGGTAAAGTTCCTATTTAAAATCTGAATTAATGGCTTTATAAATAACTTCATTGATAGAAACTAACATTTATTACTTGAATCTATAGGAAAAAATAGACAGAAAAAACATTTTCTCAAGAAATCAAATACAGTATCGATTAGTATTTTTTTTCCCTGGCTCACCTTGCTTCTCTCTAGTCTCCATCTTGATTCTATTTTTATAGCATTCTTCATTGCTGGCTATCTACACTTCTTTGATCTTCATTCAGGTTTGCTTCCATTTGCTCTTCCTTTCTTTTTATTCTTCTTGCGACAAGTTTTTTTTTTTTTTTTAAACTTGTTGCCGAGTTTCACTGATTTGGGTTTCTTTAAGGAATTGGAACTAAACACTCTCTAGTCAATAGTCACCACCCAGGTCTTTTTACTAGACTTTTAAAATTCTTTAATATTTTTCTCCAAAGTACAAGTTGTACACGTTTATGGCTGGGAAGCATTTCACTTTTTTCCATGCTATGAGTTATCATGTCAACCTGTAGGAGTTATCGGAAGTCAGAACCCATGTGAATTGTAGACTATAGTTACACTTTTCTTTTATTTTTCCTACGTTGTCAAGTCTTTCAGAGGTTAATAACTGTTCACACCGGATGAACTTATGAAGGAATAAAGTGCTAGCTCAAGAAATTTTTTTTAAAATGCAGGTAGCAAGACTTGAACTGAGGAACACACCTAGTTAAGTCCAATACAAACACTTTGAGATCAAGAGCCCAACCAACTAAGCTAACCCTAAATTGACTATAGTTACACGTTTACATCAAGACTATAGTTACATATTTACATAAAGCATTCCACTTTATTTTAGTGCTTCTATTTTCAACCTACATCAAGACTATCTAGTGATTATTATTTTATTTTTATTGCTTTTTTTTCCCATCCAGTTAGAAAGTCATTAATTTGTTATATGTAGAGTTGTCTTAATTTAATAAAATTATAAGTTTAGGATTATATATTTTGTATTAAAATTAATTTGTTAAATTATGTGATAAATAATTTTTTATCCCAGAAAATTAATAATTTTTCTATTACAGATCATGTTTTATTTTAATTATAAATGTTTACTAAAAGATTAAGTGATATTAAAAAGAAATGTTAATGAAACTTAAATGTAAAAATTTAATTAGTAATTTTGTATCTCAAAGAAAATGATAAATAAATTCTAAATATAAAAAATTAAAAGTTAAATAAATATTATCTAATTAATATTTAAACAATTAAAAAAAGTCCCGACTAAATTTTTCGCCTATGGCCTCCAAATTTGTTGAACCAGCCCTACTTCTACTAAGCTTTTATGGTCTCATCATTATCTACTCCTGCAAATGGCAAAGGAGGAGAGTCAAGCACCTATAAAAATTAGCATATACAAAACCTATAAAACCGGTTTTTTTTTTTCTTTTCTTCTTAAAGCTTAAAAAACGAAATCTGATTTTTGCTACCTGATGCAAACAGTCATGTAATTATAAAATAAAGCCTACAAATCCATCCATTTCATTCCCAAATCCCTACTCTACTATATCCTAACAAACCATATACAAATTTTAAGGCCTGAATTGATAAGATCATGCATTAGACTTAGTAGCAGAGGAATTTATTCTACACCAAGCTAAAATAAGCATAGCTTGACAACAGCACGAAATACTAGCAATGCAACCACCAGAGCCCAAAACAAAAAAAAAAACAAAAAAACAAAAAAACGAAAATAAAAAACAAAAATAATTTTAAAAAAGAAAATCCTAAAATGAAAAAAGAAATACCTGGCATGATATTAAGCTTGACTGACTTCGTTCCTAATACAACTCGCCTTCCTTTGCATGACTTGCAGATATACTTAGGCTGCGGGTAAAAAAGAAACAAATTAATTGGTATTAGAGACTTAGAAAACCATGAAGTATTTATCTCTAATATAACAAACCAGTAAAAAATATATATATATAGGGATAGAAATATATAATATAGTAGTAAACTTTGCACCAACCATCATACATAATTAACACAAATGAAGTGAAGAAACCACTTGATATCAATGCCTAATAAAGTCACTGTGATTCATGTATAGTACACGGATTAAACCGCAAAAAAGTTTCACACTGGCATCAACTTAACCTGCAGATGAGCCCCACATCTAAAAACTATCCCTGAATTTCCCAAGAACCCAAAACTTATAACTGCAATTAGCACATCCAGTAATCCAGCATGAGAAGGCTAAAAAAATTATGTCTACAATTGTTGATCACTTCTTAAAAAGTGAGCTTTTATACTTATCCAAAAAAAAAAAGTGAGCTTTTAAATCTGATTCAAAGGTTCTCCAAATAAAATAAAATGATTTAAAAGAAATATAGATGGGGGGCTTTGACTTATAAAATTGTAGAACAATACACGAGGATAGACAGATTATAATTAATTTACATGAATATATATATATATATATATATATATATATATATATATATATATATATATATATATCTGTGTGAGAAGCCAAAAAACAATTGAAAAGGTAAACAATGCCAACCTATAATCACGAATTAATAACTTAAATTCTGTCAACCATTATTCTTTGTATGTTTTCAATTTCTTTCACAAATTGAGTTTTAAGAACAGTTTTTGTTTTCTGTTCATTTTGAATTACCAAACAAGTTTTTTTAGTTTCAAAAATAGAAAATTGTTTTTGAAAACAGAAAATAAGAAGAAAAACAGTTACCAAACATACTCTAATTTTTTCTAGTACCTCGTTTTTTTTTAAATAGTTGGAGAAAAATTAGTTGTATGTTAGGAATCATTTTATACTACTTTGTGGGAATATATTGTTGCAGATGTGAAAATTGAAGCATCTAAATTATAGGTTTTGAAAGATTCTCTACGTTGAGCAAGTTGGAGGTGCTTTGCTTGGAGTATAATTATTTCAAAAACAACATTCTTTCATCCTTGAGTGGAATTGCTTCCCTCAAGGAACTACATTTGGCGGAAAACAATTTTAATGGATCAATCCAAGGTAAGCATTTCAAGTAAAATTCTCATTAATTTGCAAAGGAGGAGTGCTTAATTCTTGAGTGTGTAAACTTTTTGGTTTCCCTCCAACTAATCTGTTTGACCAAAGTAAATTGTTTGAATTTTTTTTTCTCTTTTTTACCTTTTCTTTAAAAATAAATGTAGACCACAAATTAGTTGCATGTTAAGATTCATTTTGTATTGTTTTGTGGGAATATAAAGTCTCAGACATGCAAATTGAATCATCTAAATTGCAGGATTTGAAAGATTTTCTTTGTTGAACAAGCTGGAGGTGCTTCACTTAAATGCTAATAATTTCAGTAACAGCATTCTGCAATCCTTAAGTGGTATTGCGTCGCTCAAGGAACTAGATTTGAATTACAACAATTTAAATGGATCAATCCATATCAAAGGTAAAACTCTCATTAATTTGCAAAGGAATATTATTGGAAGAGTGTTTCACACTTATTTTTCTCCTATCAATCATTGATATTTATGCAACTAAATTTCACCTTTTTTTTTCCTTAGCTATTTTAAATGAAAATTATTTGTGCAACTGGAGTTCCTTTTTTGTCATGATTTTTTATGTAATTTTTTTTAATGTAGAATTTAAAGCATTTAGCAACTTGGAGGAGCTCTACTTGAATGGCAATAAGATCAATGACTTCGTGACAACAAAAGGTATATAGGCTGTAAAACTATATGTTCATTGATTCAAATCAAATACTTCTTTTAAATAGTTACTCAAATGAAATTATAACACCGATATTTTTGGGATATTTTATTTTTCCCTATAGATTCAAACATCTTAACTAAGCTGCAACTCCTAGACTTGGGTCAGAATTATTTTTAGTGCACGAGTTCTTGAGACATTAACTCTCTTCCCATCGTTGAGGACATTAGATCTCTCAAATAACAATTTGGACGGATCATTTACTACTAAAGGTAAGTTATACCATTGCCATCAAGGTGGCGTTGTTTTTCATTTCTCTTTTCATCACTAGCATAGTCGTAGAAAAGCAAAAGCAATAAAAACCCTGTTCTAAATATTGATAATCAAATTTCTTGAAATTTAGTGAAACAAAACTTATTTTCTTTCATAAGTATCATAATTTATTTTCGTCTTGTTAAAATTTTGTATTCAAAATGTTAAAAACAGAGACTGCACAGTGGAAATTTTAATATTGGTATTTTTAGTATACGTTTCTTGGCCTAAACTAACAATCACATAGGAGTTTCAAAGTTGTTCTACGTTGTCCAAAGCTAGCAATTCAAAATCGTTTTATATTCCAACTTTAGTAACCCACGAATAAAATATTTCTCCAACGGTGTTGCACAAGACTAGAATAATGCAAACAAAATCCACACTATAAGAGCCTCACGACAATATTACAATAGATTCATATTCTAAATTATATTAATAAAAAAAAACATACATTTTCTATTATTCTAATGACTTGTAAATAATTGAAGTTCATTTGTCAAAAATTATAATACTTAATTAGTATTATAAATATATCATAAAAATAATTTCTTATCAAATATTTCAAAATAAACTTATAGCATACACGCACATCAAGTGGACATCGGCTAGATTTTACAAATTGAAGAGTTCAAATAAAAAAAATGGTTTTGATATGATTTTTGTAAAAAGGAGTTTACCTAAATTGGAAGTAATTGTAGCAACCAAAAAAAAAAAAAAGATGTTAAAGAAAAGCAAAAAAGAAAAAAAGAAAAAAGGTTTAACAACACTGCTCTTAAAATAAGACTGAGATCTTCAAGGAAAAGCATCATCTCTAGTTGAAATAAATTAATTTCATAATTTGAATTAAATTCTAAAATATGAAAGTATATAGACTGCCACATTACGTGGTAGTCTATACACTATTATTAGATAAAGTAAAATTACTTTCTTTCAAAGAATCTTAGTTATGGAAGTGGTCTTGGCTACTTTAACACTTCTGTGTGGTATCTTAATAACTTTGAGCAATTAGTACTACTTTATGCTCTACCATATCATTTTTTTTATTTATTGATTTACATACCTCTAAGCTTTCTGCTTTTATTTTAGAGTTGAGCAAACTAAACAACCTTGAGCAGTTGAAGTTGGATGGTTCATTGATTGATAAAAGTCTTCTTCATAAAATTGGAGTTATGACTTCTCTTAATGTATTGACAATGGAAGCATGTGGACTGAATGGCACCTTACCTGACCAAGGTAGGTTTTCTTTTCTTTTTCTTCACAATGATATTACTTCGAATAATTACAATAGTAGAACCTAATAACTAAGTATCACATTATACAGGCTGGTGTGAATTTAAGAAGCTCCAAGAGATAGACCTCAAGTATAATGATTTTGAAGGGAGACTATCTTCATGTATGGCAAACTTGACATCACTCCGGGTGTTGGATCTTTCTAACAATCACTTCAATGGGAACATTGTCCAGTCTCCATTATCAAGTTTGTCATCACTTGAGTACCTTTCTTTCTCAGATAACAAGTTCTTGATCCCGTCCACATTTTCCTTCCTTTTCAACCTCTCAAATCTTAAGATCCTATTGGGTGATTACAATATATTAGCTTTGGATCCTGACTCTCTTACTTGGATTCCGACCTTCCAATTATAGGTTTTTAGTTTGTCAAATTCTTTAATTAACATTCACAATTTGACACCTCCCAGATTTCTTCATTACCAATATGTTTGCGAATAATTAATCTCTCTCACAACAAGTTGGTTGGCCAGTTCCCCAACTCTTTCACGGGGCCTTTTATGGTGCCATATGATATTTGTCCCTACATGTTGAGCATAGATATTTCTGATAATTGGTTACATGGTCCAATTCTCACAAACCTTGATTTAATTTTTTCAAATTTAGAATCTTTAAAAATGTCAAGAAATGAATTCGAAGGCAATATTCCTTCTTCTTTTGGGAATTTGGTTTTCTTACGAGGTCTAGGCTTGTCTGAGAATCATTTCTCAGGAACCATACCGATGCATTTCATAATGGGTTGCTACAATTTAAGATTGCTCATATTATCACACAATAGCTTCAGTGGCCAAATATTTCCTACCAATTCTAATTGGACTAATCTAAGATATTTACATTTGGACAACAATCACTTCTCAGGCACACTTCCAACATGGATAGGGAACGTGACATCTTTAGAAGATATTGTTATGGCCAAAAATCATTTTGAAGGTCCTATTCCAATTGAGTTATGCAAACTCGTTGATCTTACATTTCTTGACCTTTCTGACAACAATCTTTTTGGCTCTATTCCATCTTGCTTCAATTCCTCATCTATCAGTTTTTTTCAATTAAATAAATATTGCTTGAGATGTCCAATTCCAAGTTCTTTCCAAAACAATTCCAGTTTAATTACACTGAATCTTCGAGATAACCATCTAACTGGAAACATTCCCAATTGGATTGGCAGTTTCTCATCATTGAGAATTCTTATCTTGAAAGCGAATTATTTAGGAGGTCAAATTCCAATTCAAGTATGCCTTTTGCAGAATTTAAACATTTTGGATATTTCCTACAATAAATTTTCAGGTCTAATTCCTCATTGCTTGGGTAACATTACTTTTGATGCATTTGCCCACAAAACTTCTTTAACAGATTTCAATTCAGGGGAATTTGATTCAAGGAGTTTGTCGTTATATTTGAACACAAAGTCATATATTATCGAATATCACCCTGAAGATATATCTACGTTTGACGTATTTGTGAATGTTGAAGAAGAAGAAGTAGAGTTCACAACAAAAACTAGAACTTACTCCTACAAGGGTGACATCCTTGAGTACATATTTGGAATTGACCTCTCATGCAACAACCTAGTAGGTAAAATCCCACTGGAACTCGGTAGGATGGATAGCAATATTCGTGCATTGAACTTGTCACACAACAAGCTATTCGGACCAATCCCAGTAAAATTCTCAAATCTAAATCAAATAGAAAGTCTGGATCTTGCCTACAATAATTTGAATGGCAAAATTCCACCTCAGTTGACCGAAATGACCTTTTTAGCAGTCTTCATTGTGGCACACAACAACTTATTAGGAACAACACCCGACAGAAAAAATCAATCCATTACTTTTGGTGAAAGCAATTATGAGGGGAACCCTCTCCTATGCGGACCTCCATTACATAATAGTTGCACCAAAATGAGACCACCATCTACAATATTAGTGGATATTAAGGGGGAAGGTGATAGTTTCATGGACATGAGTGTCTTCTACATAAGCTTTGTGGTGGCTTACATAACTTTCCTGCTAGGAATTGTTGTAGTTCTCTACATAAATCCATACTGGCATAGGGCGTGGTTTAACCTCATTGAAGTGTGCATTGACACTTGCTACTGCTTTTTTGTGGTTCATTACCATAAGTTGTTCAATTTCAGCCTTGCATAGCCTTGTATTGCTACTATTTTGTTGTGGTTTATTGCCATAAGTTGTTTTTAATTTCAGACTTGCATAGCCTTTCATTTTAATGATTACATGAATGTGTGTCTCTTCTTGTTGGATTTTGAATCTAAAGATTGAACTTTAATACTACGTTGTGCAAAATTTGTATTTGTTGCATAATTTTAAAGGACTAAGATTGTATTTTTGCATTGTTGCTTTAATTGAATATGTGAGTTATGCAAAGACAGAGAAACACAGCTACCCCTAAGGAGCTAGGAGTCTAGCCATGAAGTGCCATGTAACGCAAGAAAATCTTAAATCTTGTAAATTATTTCGAAATATTGTCTAACTGTTTTTCTACTTACCATGAACTCTGCCAAATCACATAAAACATGCTCATGAATTCACAATGTTCAAAACCAGAATATGGGGACATCCAATCCTATGCACAAGCACTTGTATGATCTGACAGCTCCAAAGAAAACCAATTGAATAATGTTTAACTTTCTAAATGCTTCAGTAAACATTGAACCATCTATATATTCAAAATATTTATTCAAAGTGACATCTAAATATCCATGTACGTGACATTATTCATAACATAATACAAAAATGACAGATAAACTGACTTGCCTTTCTCAATAGTGAAAAACATTAAAGAACAATAAATAATATGTACAATAACAACTTAGATACTCTAGATGCAAGTGATCAAATGATGTCGCCTCATATAATTACACACCTCTAACAACCTTCTCTTTGCCAGAGCGAACCTAAATATCAGAAATTAGTTAGATCATGATACTATAGAGAACTAGAACAAGAAAGAACCTCTACAAGAAGCCAGTGATCTTATGCTAAAAGCCAACCCCATAGGAATGACATGGAGGGATAGAGAGATGCTATTTGGCTTTGGTTTTTTCCTATACCAACAAAGGGACGAATGAAAGAACCTCAACAAACAAACTAAATCTCATTATTACTTGATACGGTTACCATCCCATGTGGCGGTCAAGTCCAATAATCAAGTCGAATGAGTAAATTCCAAATGAACTGACAGAATCTTAACAAAGAAAACAGTCAAAAATGAAATTTTACCATTGCACAAGTACTAATCATATATAAACAATAAACAAACCTTAAGGACTACATCTCCTGTGAGAGTTGGGACTTGGATTGTTCCCCCCAAAATTGCCTACAATCCAATAAACCCAAAATAAATAAATAAACAACTAGATCAAAAATAATTTTTTTTATAAGTAATAAAGATTTTATTAACGGAAAAAATGTAATTCAATTATTTTTATCATTCCTCTAACGGCTTTTAGCGGTATAATAATTATAGAAACAAATCAAAAAGTACCTAAATTTTTCTACTGCCAGAAAATTCTTGAAATGTATCTTTAAGAATATCTATCTTTAGCTTTATATTCCATCTTTTTGAAACCAAAATCAACCTACAGGCCCTTAAACCTTCTTTCTTAATTGCTAATAGGTGACTGAGGAGGTGTTAAGAAACATCATAACAAGTGACTTCTTGGAATTCGTCTACAAAACTCAAAAACTCGCTGGAAAATCTTTTGTAAAGATAATTTTCCACATTTTCAAGTGTTAGTTCTTATTGTTTTTATCACCATACTTTTAGTCTATTTCCAATCTTTATCTTGGTATACATAGTGAGAAGTATATTGTGGGTACTCTTCTTTCATCCATTAAATATATACTATTTGAGATGTTTTTGTCCACAGGACAGAAAATAGGTTGACCTCCAAAAATGTTGATTCCATCAACCACAAATACATGTTAAGAATATAGATGCATCCCTAGGTTAGTTTCCCATGTGTCCGACATTTAAGTTTAACCTCTATTCACTTCATAATTGCAGATTATGAAATTGCCCCTTAGTCCAATATCTAATAAGTGTAAGTTATGCATTAATGTTGAAAAATGACAAGCTTCATAGACAATGGCTACAGAACTTCTTTGACAACTATTTAAGCCAATTTTGATTATGTAGGTGCATTTTGTTTGAATTTGGACGTGTCAATTTGAACAATTTGGCATTTTGGTATTTATCAAACTATTTGTAGTAGATTATTTTGTAGGTTAAACTATTTGGCCTATGTGGCATTTTGAACTACTTAAAATGAAGCTTATGGTTATTTTGAATTATGAGAATTACTGTCCACATATATGAGCAAGATGATTGGTAGAGATCATGAAAATTGAACAACTATTTTTTATTGTATTTATTGTCAAAATATTAGTATGAAAACCAAATTCATTCTTGGTTTTTCATTTATATTGATTACATTAGTTGGTTTAAATAATACACATGTTTTAAAATATACAGGAAATGTTATAAAAAATCTATGCATACCAAACACAAGAAAACATTCGCAAACTCAATTTCAAGGTCTTTATCAAACATCGAAAAATGAGATAGATTTCCATAAAATGCTCTTTGAAAAATGACTCATTTTTCAGAAAAGGTTAATTCTGAAACAAACAAAGTGTAAATATTCAAAATAAATTCAAAGATAATTTTATCTTAGGCATTTAGCTTTTTCTCAGCAAAGACCTGAATGCAATTAATATTTCCTCACGCGAAACATAATAGCTATTTTATTCAAAAATCTCATACAACACACTGTTCAAGACATCCATGCACTATAGGCCACTGATACCTACAAAATGAAGGTATCGGAGTGTATACTGTTGTGTTTCGTCATTTCTATATGACTTATGTGCACATTCTTAGGGGGAGAAATTCTACCTCGTGCACATTCGTAGGGGGAGAAAGTCATAGAAGAGATGCATATACCAAGGGGGAGAAGACAAATTTTTATGAGAAAACCTTGTTTTACTTTATGCTTGTTTTCTCGTTGTTTTATGGTGCTTTGAGTTACTTTTAGTATCTATGCTTTGTTGCTCTCATTGTATCGTGTTTATGTGTTGGAACACACTTGTGCCCTTATTGAATCTTGTATCCTTAATGCAAATACTTTGGTGTTTTGCATTGGTTGTGTGTTCTTGTACCCTTGTTGGATCTTGTATCCTTAATGCAAGCACTTTGATGTTTTGCATTGGTTTAATGTTGGACATGCATATATCCTTATATCTTTGTGCTTTAATGATTTCATATTCGAATGATCATTTGCTTTGTTTTATGATCATTGTAGTCATTTCCATATGACTGTTTTGGTGTATGATCAAGTCGCTCATATATTTCACATCATGTTTACTTGATCGCATTTTACTTGTTACATTATATTTTTCCTTTTATTAATTGTTTTACCTTGAGGGTTTAATGTGTTTTGTGCAAATGTTTCAGGTTACAGGTATATATGTTCCAAGTGCTTCACAGCTTCTAGATTTAGGTATGAGTAAGTTTTGTCATTGTTCTAGAGTCTGTTATAGGGTGTTTTGTCATGGAATAGCCAGATGGAGAGATTGTAAAGTTGTGATTTACGACTATGTTATTTTAGCTTTATTACATGAAAAAAAGTGTTATATTTGCTTTAATTTGTTTCCTTGTATTTTTGTGGGATTTTATTGTATTGGGTTTAGTAATAAGTTGGTGAAAACTTAAGCTTAATTGAAGATCAGTGGATTTCACGACTATCTCGCTAGATGCTAACTCGCAAAAGAGCCACGTGAGAAGCACATGCTGGAAGCTGAAGCGTCGTGCCAGCTTGGAGGATTTCGCGAGTGTTTCGTGAGTAAGATCTTCTCGTGAGACACTCGCGAAACTCTCTGCCTAAAGGATTTTTAAGTGTGACTTTCTTACCATTCACCCATACTATATATACCCTCATTACCCACAAATGTGTAAGGAGACCATTCAGAGAGAAAATCCCTAGATAGGTTTTCTACAACACACACACACACACCCATTTTTTAGAGAGAGAGCTACTAATCCTTAATGAGAAATCATCCTAGCCTCTTCTCCTTCCCTCTCTCATTGTCATACCTTGAGAGGAGATTTGTACTCAAACACAACCCACACCTTTTCAGTGTAGAGAGTGTTTTGGAGCGTGGGAAGCTTTGGGGATTTGCCAAAAGAAACCGGTGAGGCTTGGTATCGGGCATATTGCGGGATCCGAAAAGCTAAAGAAGACATGACTCCGTAAAGTTTGTTGGTAGCATAAGCTTGAAGGGCTCAAGTACATTGGGTAGACTAGGCTTGGAGGGTCTTTTGTTATTCGTGTACTCCAACTTTATTCTCTAGTGGATTGATTACCGCTTGGAGGCAACGAAAAGGTTTTTCGTCGAGTTATTCAGTTTTCTCTTCGATAATACATCGGCATGTTATCTTGTGTTTTCATCCTTCTTCCCATACTCTTGTATTTTACTTTTATTGTTTGTTGTTCATATTTATGCACTAGAATAGTATCGGTTCATTGCGCACATTTACTCTTTGTTTCTGCACTTTGAGGGTCTAAACAGCTCTTGTGTTTTAACATAAATCCAAACTTTCAAAGACATTGGAAAGCATTACCTAAGTAATACTGAAAACAGCATCTACATGAATGTCAGCACCTTCTCTTCGGAAAACAGGATCTTCGCGAACCTGCAGAAAAGCAAATGATATTTTACAGTTTGGGGGTTGGGGGAAGGCATCCAAGCAGTGAAGTACCCACTAAAAATAAACAAATGATGACACACTAAACAAACAAAAAAAGAAAAGAAAAAAATATATATATATATATATTTTTTTATATATACCTTAATGACAATATAAAGATCACCAGGTTGATTTCCATCAGGATCTGCTCCACCAGTTCTACTCAACTTTATGGTTTCATCATTATCTACTCCTGCAAATGGCAAAGGATGAGAGTCAAGCATCTATAAAAACTAGCATATACTAAACCTATAAAACCGGTTATTTTTCTTTTCTTCTTAAAGCTTAGAAAACGAAATCTGATTTTTGCTACCTGATGCAAACAGTCATGTAATTATAAAATAAAGCCTGCAAATCCATCCATTTCATTCCCAAATCCCTACTCTACTATATCCTCACAAACCATATACAAATTTTAAGGCCTGAATTGATAAGATCATGCATTAGACTTAGTAGCAGAGGAATTTATTCTACACCAAGCTAGGGTAAGAATAGCTTGACAACAGCACGAAATTTAGCAATGCAACCACCAGAGTCAAAATAATAATAATAATAATAATATATTAAGAACCAAAGCGCACCGGTTCTCACTAGAATGCATTTATCAGAACGCACCGTATTGCTTATGTCACATATGTGTTAGAAATTGAGTCTTAAAACGATACCGTTCTCTGTGAACTCAGAAACTGTTAGACTTGGCGCGAAAATCTGTTGAGCTTAGCTCCTTGAATCACGGATTAGATCCGTATAATGTGGATTGGTTGTTATATAGTTAAGCTTGGGCTTTGTTCTATAAATACACACTTATTAATTATATTCCCCTTGCTTTTTTTTTGGCAAACTCTTCAATTTTCACATTGCCTGGGGTCTGATTCATGCAAAATATATGGATTCTCCAAATCAAGCACATTTTTTAATCTACTTTGAACATGACAAATAAAACTTGTAGTCAAATGAGAGGCTACAAAGTATAGTGAAGTTCCCATATGATGATGCTATTGATTTTGATCAAGAACAAGGAACCTACGCTGGAATGCTGACATTGAAGTGCACATATTGATCACCAAAGGCAAAAGAGTTCTCCGTCTTGATCTTAGCTCAAAAACAACAAGGTCAGAGGGAAAACATGCCTATCAATGTATAATGCAAAACACGTGTGATTTTGAGAAATAAGTTTTAAGCTCAAGATTTTCAGAATCAAAGCAAAAATAAAGCACACCAAACTAAGGAAAACTAGGAAAATTAGAATCAGAGGAAGAGAAACAGTCTCCTGCATGGGTCCGAAGTTGGACAGATTGCAGGGGAAAATAGTCTTCTAAGAAGTGCTTGCATATGCAATCTCTAAACTGGTAACCAAATTCGATGTGTCCATCTTCTAGTTTTCCTAGCTTTTTTTTTTTTTTTTAATTAAATTTTGAGACAATTTCGGGTTATCATATGAAAGAATTTCAATGTTTAATATGTAAAATGAGGTGAGCATATTTCCTTTTCTTTTGTAAAAGAACATGCTTCTTTTGTAAAAATATTGAGAACATGCTTCATCACACTTTCTAATTCTTTGTTTTGTATAAATTTAGAAACAATCGTTTTAATGAAGAAAATCCTCCATTATTCTATGGGAAATTTTTAGCTACTCACGGACTGCAATTGATGTGGTACTCCAAATCAATAAAAACACCATTTCAGTCAAGTTAGGTCCTATTTCTGTCCATCTGTTCCACTTCTGTCCAATTCAGTTCTTTCGGTCCATTTCGGTCTATACAGTCCACCTTAGTCCAACTCGGCCCTTCCTGTTCACTTCAGTCTATTCAGTCCATTTAGCCCATTTTGATCTAAGTCAGTCCAGTTCGGTCCCTTTAGTCTGTTTCAGTCCACTTCGGTCTATTCGGTCTATCTAAAAATGTTTTTCACTTTTTCATTCACATTTGAGGATAATTCAGTAGCTTTTGCATTTGGTAGGGAATACTTTAATTTAATGCAAGTTCATGATAAGTTGGCACTTGTCATTAAGGTGAGAGAATGGCAAGTATACAACTTCATGTTAACTTTTACTCTTGGATATTAATCAAACCTCTCTTCCTTCCTCCTTCATTCTCCCAATCAAACACAATAGAAGCAGCACAAGTTAGAATTACTGTCAAATTAGCAAAATTTTCACTAAAGGTGAAGACTTCTCTTCCATCTACAGGATACCTATCCAATGGTTTTTGCTCAAGCCGCATGAATTTCATTCCCTCATCTTAGTGCTAACTTGGCAATAAATTGCGTCTTCAAGATTGTATATTACTAGTTGATTAACCTAATATTATTCCAAGTTGATTGAAAAATTTGTTAATTAACACTAGGTTGAATCACAATATGTAAAACAAATATAATACGGAAATATAAAGAACACAAAGACTTGATGACCCAGGAAAACCAAACCGGTAAAAAACCTAGGGAGGATTTAACCTAGTTATCCTCAAGGTAAAATAGATCTACTATGAAAGAATTGAAGTTTATACAATACAACTTAGACCGCTAATATCTTATTGCTATCTCAAGTAGAAAACTTACTATCACGACTACGTGATAGCATTGAGTCCACGGACTACTTCTTTCTTTGATCCACTGCAAGCACAAGTTCTCCTACTTATGAATCTTGATCTTCTTAAATGTTCATTGTGCAGCAACTGAAGCGATCACCAAGCTTTTGACACCAATCATGATCTTGATAACTCTAAGTGTGTATGAAGATAAACACCTCTAGATCTCACAAGAGATTCAAACACACAGCATCTCAAAAGCCTAAAAACGTAGCTAAGATTTTTCTATTTATATGAGACATAAAACATAAAACCCTACACGTCAAACGGGCTTAGGCTGAGTTGGAAATTTTGCAGAAAAAACAAACTACACGAATCTTGATTGATTGAGTCTAATTTTCGATCGATCGAGCCTTGTAGAGTGTGACCAATAATTTTTGTAATCACTCGATTTCAACTTTACAACAAAACATACTTTGAGCAAGCCTAAACCAAGACTCTATGTTTTGATCATGGTTGCTCAACACAATACACAAATACACATTTTGGTTCTAATACATTAGTCCCTAAGGTCTTAGAACCTAACAACTTGATATCATAACTTGAATGTGTATGATTTCATAAAGTGTTGCATTGAAATTTAAGCATGGAAAAGTAGAAAATTGTGAAGAAAAGGAAGCCTAGTGTCAATAAGAATGGGGTGGAATTTTCTGTTAGCTGTATTTCATTATAAAAAAACATAAGTTCAACAAGCGACTTTTTCAACTCCTCTTTGACGTAGTATCCATTCATATTATTAGCAAAAGTGATCACATTCATAGCAACAGTAAGAAATTAAGTATAATCCCTTTCAGCATAAATGATGAGATTCCTTTTGGGAGGAAACTAAAGCCATATTTGCTAGCTATTTTAAATGTTGAAAATCCAGGTTATCTTTACTTTTGAGGGAGATGCACAATGTGATTGACCCATGCATGAAAAAAATTATGTAATAAGAAATTAAGAATGTGTTATGGTGCGTTCCTCTTACAGAATGTGGGTCTTATAGGTGGGATTATCAAATATGAGAGGGGTGACCCTTGAGACTGTCTTATAAGATAATTTCTTCATATATTATTTTCACAATAAATTTGAATTACAATTATTAAATAACATTTTGAAAAAAAAAAAAAAAAAACTTCTCATGATGGTGGGTGGAAAGATACAATGACGCAAAGTCTTCAACTGCCATGGTCTAGGCTATCTCTCAAATATTGAAATGTTTATAATATTAGTGATAGAGATTAGTATTTACTGTAAAACACTTTCCAAGAAGGTATTGGATATGAGTAAAACTGGTTATTTCTCTTTCTTCTTAAAGCTAAAGAAACGAAATCTGACTTTTGCTACCTGATGCAAACAGACCTGTAATAATAAAATAAATCCTGCAAACGACATTCAGGGGTTTATACTAAGAAAAGATAACAAAACGGCATGGTTATAGAAAAGGGAAGAATGCTCTTAAGAACTGTGTTAACAGAACTCCCCATAAGGAACAAGAAGTACTCTTCTAATAACGCTCATATTATATGTAGGTCGTCTTTCAAAGGTTTATACCACGTAAAGAATATGAACATGCAGTTAGAAAAGTTTAATTCCGTGCAAGTTTTTCCTATCCTATTTTGTGTTATCCAGCAAACGACGTCTATCCAATTACTTTTCAAACAATAGCATCAACAAGAATTTCAAACACTAGCAGGCTGCAACAACAATGACAAAGAACAAGGAAACCTACAATGCTAACATTGAAGTGCACATATTGATCACCAAATGAATATGAGTTACACTAATACAAATTTTTTTATTCTACCAATAGCAATTTTCCATATATTGATTTTACTTTCCTTCTAAAATAATGGGAGTTGAAAATAGAAAAAATCATACACATGGCAAGTTATTATTGGTGAAACAAAGAGTGGTACATAAAAAAAGGTACAACAAATTTGTATTCAAGTTAAACGTCTTCATCCCTGCACAAAAACAACAAAGTCAGAAGGAAATTTGGAGAAAAAACCAAATTAACAGATCAGTTAATGTGCTAGGCAAAGGCAAAGGAATATTAGATCTCACACCAAACGTGGTCGTTTTGGTCTCATAATTAAATTTCTCTCTCATCAAGTTATTTGCGAACCTATTCAATGGTAGTATTGAGGTTCACCACGGCCTACTAAACGTGTAAAAAAAAAAACTACAAAATGGACAGGTTTTTAAACATTCTTATATCATCCAAGCTACCGATTTTATTTTTAACCTAGAAAAAACGAAGAATAATAAATAATAAAGCAAAATGATAAATTTCTTGTTCATCATTTCTAAAATCAAAAAGATGTGATACAATAAAATGATAGACTGACTTTACAATTAACATGCATACATCAATTCGAGTAATAAAGTATAATAAACAATATTTACAATAACAACTAGGATATCTAGATGCAAGATTTTAAATGTTCTCTGCCTCAACGATAGGCTTATCATATTCTGCTTACTCTTCTTTGGCATGTTCTTTCAATTCACATTGCTTTGGAGTTGGATTCCTTCACAAATGACAAGTCAAGTAGTCAGTTGGGTTCCTACTAATGTTGTCAATACCTTCCTAGAATGCAAATTGGAACAAGAAACCCCCTTTCTCCTTCGAATAAAATTAGGGGCCATTCTAGTCTATTTCAGTAAATTCTAGCCCAGATTGGTTCGAGCCTGTAGTAAGTTATTAGGCTATATCTTAATTTTTTTTTTCTCCAACTTACAAGTAACCCACAAAATACAAATCCTAAAGCAATTGAAATTTTAATTACATGAAAATTTTGGCATCAAATACGGATCAATAGTAGCAAGTAAAAGAGTAATGTTAATGGTGGACCTAGATGAGAATAAGTAAAACTTTGCCAACTAAATTGTTATAAAAAATGTTGTGAATTTTTTTGTATATTGTTTTTTTTTTTTTTTGAGAAGTGCTATATCAAATCTTAGATGTTAATTTGTTACTGGTTCTAAATTCATATTTCAACCAACCACTGAAATTATTTTTTTGCTATAATCAATAACATCTTGTAACAACATGCTACTTAAGATTTGTTGTAAAAATGTTACGAAAAATATTATGGATATAGTATTTCTTTCTCTATTTTTTTTCTTGTTTTTCGTTTGATAAAAAATATTTATTTATTTGTTGGCTAATATTTGGTTTTAATTAATACTATTACAATAATAAAAATAATCATATTAGTTAAAATTTGGGGGGCCTTTTATATACTTGGGTCTCTAGACAACCGCCTTAATCACTTATATAGTAATAAATTGCTCTTTCTAACTTCAAGTATTGGCTCCATACTGTGAACATTAGCAACAAAAGAAAAGCTCCGAATGAAAATAATGTTTACACTAGGCTTGGCAAAAATTTGGATAAAGTGGATGATGAAATTGTTGTTCAACTAAGACAAAAAAAATTCCCAAGGCCCTACCATAGTGTACTCTATGGATCAAAATGTACAAACTTTGGCCTAACCCTTAAACACGCATCCTTATATCTCTTAGCCTTTCCCCACAAAAAAAAAAAAATTAAAAAAAAAATTAAAAAAAAAGAAAAAGAAAGAAGTCTTAGTTGCCGACAACCAGAGGTCATTCGTCGCTTCTGGTTTGGGTTAATTTGACAAAATAATTTGATAAAAGTCAAGATGGTGGGTGGAACCATGGAAAGACACCATTGACGCCAAGTCTTCAATTGTTGCCAATTGTTGTCATGTAGGTAATCTTAAAGGAAATGGTAAGTTATTATAAAATTTTTTTATTAAAAAAAATTATGATAAGTGATAATGAATCTAATTAATTGGTGTCATTCAACAAAATAAAAAATGATTGTTCAAATAACCTTTTCTAATTGGTGATATTTTCATTTGTAAAAGCTATGTTGTAAAATATTTAATATCCCAATTCCAAGCTCATTAGCAAGTAATTAATGCAAGGGCTTTCCAAGAAAGCACTAGAGTAGTCTAGGTCTTCTCAAATAAGCAAGTAATGCAACAATTTTCTAAGAATGGACTAGATTAATCTAGGTCTTCTCAAATAAAGCAAATAATGCAAGGAAGCGCTAGCCAGATAACTCTTTTTTTCTTTTTTTCTTTTTTTTTTTCTAGCGAGTAATGCATGCAAGGATTTCCCACTAACTCATATCTTCGAAACCCTACTTATAAATTTTTTTTTTTATAAAAAAAACACCTATGGTAAGTTAAAAAAAAAACCTTATCCTTATCTCAGTTTACCCCTTCTTTTCAATTTTTTAAATCTGTTTTGCAAGATAGAAACCTCTTTTTAAAGCCTCTTTTTTTTTTTCCTCACTTTCTTAGAAAAACTAAAAAAAAATGCCTTTCATTTCAATAATTCTATCCCCAAAAAAAAAAGAAAAAGAAACCCTTATCCTTATACCTATTACCCACTTCGTCATGTTGATTTTAAGACTTTATTTAAAAATGATAATCTTATCCAGATAAGTTTTTTTTTTTTTTTTTTTTTTTTGGGTCAAAACACCCCGTACAGCTTAAAAGAATAACCACCACCTTCTTCAATTCTATTTTGATTTTTCAAAGGTTATGCCACTAATATAAATTATGACTACCCTATGAGCACGTGCTCAGAGACTCTTTTATTTTTTGAGTAAAAGTTAAAGATTTGTATCAATTATAATTTAGGTAAAGGTTAATCACATTTCACTTGTCAAACTGTTCGTTTAATGAACTCAATAATACACCTCCTAGATTTCTTTGTTACCAACATTATTTGCGAATAATCGATATCTCCCACAACAATTTGGTCGGGAAGTTCCCCAGTTGGCTACTTGGGAACAATACAAGATTGGAAGCTCTTTTTTTAAAAGATAACTCTTTCACGGGCCCTTTCGCAATCCCAAATGATATTGGTCCCAACATTACGAACTTAGATATTTTAGGTAATTACTTACAAGGTCCAATTCCCAGAAACTTTGGTTGAGTTTTTTGAAATTTAGAGTATTTGCACTTGTCTAGAAATGTAGAGGTAATATTCCTTTTTTATTTTAGGAATTTGAGTTTCGTTCAGGTTTTAGACTTGTCAAAGAATCATTTCTTAGGATCAACACCACTGCATTTTGCAATGGGCTGCCACTGCTTAATGTTCTTCAAATTGTCATATAATAATTTTAGTGGTCAGATATTTCCAACCAAGTTCAATCTAACTAAACTAACATTTTTATATTTGGACAACAATCAGTTTTCAGGAACAATTCCAAAGAGCATTTCTCAAATGAAAACACTTTCGTCACTTGATTTTAGTAATAACTATTTATCAGGCATGCTTCCAACGTGGATAGGGAACATGTCATATTTAACGCTACTTGTTATGGCCAACAATCAGATTGAAGGTACTATTCAAATTGAGTCACGAAAAATCGTTGATCTTGAATTACTTGACCTTTCTCAGAATAATTTATTTGGCTCTGTTCCAAATTGCTTCAATTCATCAGTGATCAAATTTATTCATCTGAGTAAAAATTGGTTGAGCGGTCCAATTACAAGCGCATTCCAAAACAATTCCCATCTAGTTACACTAGATCTTCAAGATAACTCCCTAACTGGAATCATTCCCAATTGGATCGGCAGTCTCTCATCATTGAGCATTCTTGTTTTGAGAGCCAATAATTTAATTGGTAGGATTCCAATTCAACTATGCATTTTGCATTACTTAAACATCTTGGATCTTTCCTACAATAAGTCATACTTCCATAGAAAGTCATTGAATATGCAAGATGTGGAACTTCGTGAAGTTTATACCTACCCTGGTATAGATGAGGAACAAGCTGTGGAGTTGATCACAACAAAGACTAGAACTTACTCCTATCAAGGGAACATCCTCAACTACATGTTTGGAATTGAACTCTCTTCCAATAAATTAGTTGGAGACATCCCGCCCGAACATGGAAGGATAAGCAACATCCGTGCATTAAACTTGTCACACAACAATCTCTTTGGACCAATCCATACAACATTATCAAAGTTAATGCTGATAGAGAGTCTGGATCTTTCAATTTGAGTGGAAAACTGATGCAGGAGACACAAAAAGATTATTATTTAGTGTTATTTATGTTTGCAAATCAATTGTATTTTTGGTCCTATTAGTTTATTGGGCTATTAGTATTTTTAATTTGGAACCAAGGTTATTTTTGTAATAAGGCAATTAGGGTTTCCTAGCCAATAGGCAATTAGGGCTTCCTAGCCAGTTAGAACTAGGGTTTAGCAATCCTTTATAAGCAACTTATTGTACTCCTTAAGGAGATAGTTGATATTTTGATGAATGATAAAAATGGTCGTTTGGTCTTTCTTTGGTCTGGTGTTGACTCCAAGTCTACCCTAGGTACTGACTCTTAGTGGTTTCCTTGGTGCTGACTCCAAGCAAAGCCTAGGTGCTGACTCCTAGGTCATATCCATTTTATTTTATTGTTGTTTCAATTTTGTTCTAGTTGTCCTGCGTCAATTTTGGTATCAGAGCAAACCCCGATCTGTTAAACTATCACTGTAGGAAAGAATCTAAAAAATCACACCAAAAAAAAAAAAAAAAAGCTTTCACTATATATTTTCCACCACCAGAAACCTAGCCACCACACCACCTTCAAAATCCCTTCACAACATCTCTGCCAAACCAACAAACCCCATTTGTCAATCTTGGCCATTGTTGACCAAAAAAAAACAAAAAAAAAAAACAAAAGAGTAACCCACGTAAGACCCATCAGCCACTAGCTGCCAGCTACCAGGACCTATAAACCAACACTCATAGCTGCAAGACCCATTAGCCACCAGCCGTCGAAACCCACTATTGACTTACCGCTGCTGAGAGTGACAAACAACTGCCGCTACTGCGATTGACGAGTCGCTGGTGCTGCCGCTGCCGAGATCCGAGACAAGCAGCCACCCATCGCTGCATGCGCCTCCGTCGCACCGCACCACCACCATCACCATCACCTCTGTTTTGTGCCACCGCAAGCCCACCAGACTCATGAGAGCCGTGGTTGAGACTTCGCCGAACCCAACTGCGACACTAAGCTCAACCCGATCTTGTAAGGTAACTCGTAAATAGCCTGTGTTAAAGTCCTAAAATCCCAGCACACTTCTCTTTGCAATGCCCAATGCATATGACCGACCCATTAAGCCCAGCACAAACCCGTTAAAAAAAATTTAAAAAAAAAAAAAAAATTTTACTTGGCCCAATTTTCCCTTTAAAGGTCCACCCATCAGCCCCATTTCCTAACAAACGCAAGCCTAAGCCTATTGTTTGACAACCCAGTCCTATACCGACCCATAAAACCTTGCCTGACCAAAAATAACACGGCAGAAAATTAAGTTTTAGTCTCTGCATTGTGCCTCTAAGTTGGAGCTGGAAAATGACTTCCTTGGATAGAAAGCTTGAGAAGCAGCATAAAGATAGCAAATTTGAGAAGCAAATTAAGGAGGCTGGAAATAGACTCCTTAACCCTCCTTCCTCCATTGATGATCTTCTCACTCTTCTTGATAAAGTTGAAAATTTGTTAGCATACGTGGAGCAAGAACCATCCAAATCAATGCGAGATGCACTTTTACCCTCAGTGAAGGCATTGATCACTAATAAACTTTTGAGACATGCTGAAATGGATGTGAAGGTTTCAGTTGTATCTTGCATTATTGAGATTACAAGGATAACAACACCAGATGCCCCATATAGGGATGAGCAGATGAAAGAAATATTTCAGTTTATTGTGGAAACATTTGAAAATATGCCTCATGTGTCTACTTGCTCTTATAAGAAGGTGGTTTCAATTCTTGATACCATTGCAAAGGTCAAGTTATGCTTGGTGATGCTGGATCTTGAGTGTGATTCATTGGTTGTTCAGATGTTTCAAAGTTTTTTAAAGATAATTAGGTCCAACTATCCACCTGCTGTACTTTCAGCCATGGAAACAATTATGAATCTGGTTATAGATGAAAGTGAAGACATTTCCTTGGATCTTCTCAGTTCACTTTTTACTATTATAAGAAAGGCAAATCAGAATGTTTCACCTATTTCGTGGACATTGGGAGAGCAAATAATCACTAGGATTAATGCCTAACTAGAAAAGATAATGGCACCTACTCAAAAACTACCCAGCAAGCTTGAGGGTGCACATGATGTGAAAGCTGAAGTTGTTGAGCATGCTTCTGATCAACCCTCCACAGTCCTTGAAGATCTACATCTTGGTGAAGTCGAAGAGGTTAAAACCACAGTGCTTACTATGGTTCATAAATTTCAAGACGAGATTATAATGATTCCACACATTGATTTTGTTATTCCAAATGAGTTTGATGTGGTGGAATTCAAGATTTTTCTTTTCCTTGTGCTCCCTAAGGTGATTCCAGACTTGAAGCAAGTGTTACTTGTCAGCATCTTAATCCTTCAATGCTTTAAAACTCGAGTTCGAGTTTTCTCAAACCAGAGGAGAATGATGTTGGAGACGCAAGAAAATTACTATTTAGTGTTATTTATGTTTGCAAAACAATTGTATTTTTGGTCCTATTAGTTTATTGGACTATTAGTATTTTAATTTGGAAGCAAGGTTATTTTTGTAATAAGGCAATTAGGGTTTCCTAGCCAATTAGAACTAGGGTTTAGCGGTCCTTTATAAGCAACCTATTGTACTCCTTGAGGTGATAGTTGATATTTTGATGAATGATAAAAATGGCCGTTTGGTCTTTCTTTGGTCTGGTGCTGACTCCAGATCTACCCTAGGTGCTGACTCCTAGTGGTTTCCCCACTTGGTACTGACTCCAAGCAAGGCCTAGGTGCTGACTCCTAGGTCATATCCATTTATTTTATTGTTGTTTCAATTTTGTTCTGGTTGTCTTGCGTCATAAACCCTTCTTATGTGGTCCTCCATTGAATAACAGTTGCGCCAAAATGCTTGGGGATCATGAGGTAGAAGAAGGTGGTAGTTTCATGGACATGGGTTTCTTCTACATAAGCTTTGGGGTGACTTACATAATAATGTTGTTGGGAATTGTTGCAGTTCTCTACATAAATCCTTATTCGTGTAGGCGTATTTTAACCTTATTGAGGTCTGCATTGACACTTTCTACTGTTTTATTGTGATTCGTTACCATAATTTGTTCAACTGCAAGCTTGCATAGCCTTGCATTTCAATGATTTCATATACATGTGTCTTATTGTGTTCTTCTTCCAAAGTTTGATTAATAAATCTGTGCCTGTGCATAGTTTGAATTATTATTATTTTTTTGTAACTCTAATTGATGAAGACTGTGCTTTCACATTTTTTTGTTTTTGTTTTAATTGTTATTGGTAATTTGACATGTGATTCATGCAAAGATAGAGAGAGAATTCACATTCCTCAGGCAAAGATAATCTGGTTATAGTCGACTTAAAAACATATATTTGAAATTATAGACATGTATGAGAAGTATTCATAAGTCTAAAAAGAGTAAAGCCAAAGTACATCAATGAAAATGAAATAAATTATGGATGATGTATGGTCCACGGCTATCGCCCTACACCGAGCTCATAACACGGCTCCTAAATGGGCCCATCTCATGCTGGTTACTAATCGAGCACTTGGCCCACTTCCTTGATGGGCTAGGTTCGAGCTCCCGACCCAACCAAACAGCTTCTACTATACTAAGGTCAAGGGATAATGCCTTGGGAGAATTCGCCTATCGAGCAATTATTGGTGCCTGGTGCAAGTTCCAAAAAAGTCATGTGCAGTCATGAATAGTGGGTCTCATTCGGTCAGGAATATAGCTCAAAGGGACCCATCAACATGGAAAAGCACCCTCTCATCATGACAACCCCACTAAGGGAATTTTATAAATAAAGACCAATGGTTAGAGGGTTGGGGGTTGAAAAAGTTTGGGGAGAGAGACACTAGTGTAGTAAAGAGAAAAGCTTCTTGAGAAGAAAGGAGTCCAGTCCGGATTTCTTTAAAAAGGGTCGGTCACATTGTTACATCTTAGTTACATTTTATGAGTGTATGTCTCATTTGTTTTGCGTAAAGGGTGTATTGCCATCTTTTGGGCCTCCCATTGTTGGATATTCTTAACCTACAATATAGATAAATTGGAGCAATTGGCCTAAGAACTTCACTCCTTCCACATCCCCAGATACCTATGCCTATCTTTTAATAGTCCATAGCCAAAATAAAAAATGATATTTTTTGGAGTGTATATTACTTGACAATAACATGATATTTATAAAGGAGACCATGCTTTTTTTTTTAAAGAGATTTATAGTTTCAACCACTGTGCATCTAAAATTAAACACAATTATTAGATTATTTTTCAAGATATTAGATTATGAAATTATTTTTCAAGATTTTAGTTTTTTATATGTTATTATTCTTTGTCAAATTACTTATCCAATTGGGCATTTGTAATTTATTTTTTTTGAGATGTTAATATTGTGTAGTAATTAACTTTATGCGTTTATTTTAATTAGATTTTCAATGGTTAGACTAGACATTTTGTGTTTGTGCTATTTATTTTGATTAGCTATGTTGGATTTGTATAATTTTATAATTATTGGATAAGTATCAATTTATTGAGCTAAGATGTTTCTTGATATGAGTGTTGAATTCAAAGTAATGGATATCACACTAAATAATTTGCTATATGACTTAACAAGTGGCAAATACATTCCAGTCCCAAAAAACAAAAAGTGGCAAATACATTATTTTTTAAATAAATAAAAAAATTCATGTGGAAACTATGGGTTGCCTTGCTCAAATTGGCCCAACCCGACCCACAATCCAATTAACACGACTGTTTCTAACATGTTTAAAATGACCCATTTTGACACAAGCATATTTTCAACCCAAACCCAATTGACCCGATCCGAACCACCCACCCGTTTTGCCACGGCTATCAAGAACTCACAATGTTTCAGGAGAACTATTAAATGGGCACATCCTATCATATTGCCAGTTTCAGGAGATTGCAGGAAAAAAAATTGGGTAATAAAAAACAAACACATCTTTTTTTTATTTTATTTATACAAGATAAAAATTCTACTCTAGCCTAATCTAAGTGTATATGTGTGTGAAGCTCCCTCTTGGAGACTTGAACCCCGGCTCTTGCCCCCCACACTCCCCAAGCACTTATACTTGTGGAGTGACCAAACACATCTAATATAAGGTTCTCTAATTGAATTAATTAAGCATAACTATTTATCATTATGAAAGAGAGCATAATTATTAATAATTAAAAATCAAATTTTTACCATTTAGAACATGTGATGTGAGAGGTTTTTTGGTAATGAGTGTGCTAAAAGCTAAATATTTGATATTTGGCACACATGATGCTAATGTTTTAATATGTTTTCATCTAGGAGGCAAATTCTATTGGGTCAAAAGGAAAGGAAAATGACTTATCTTCTTCCACATTTAATATATAAATATATATGAATATATATATATATTTATCCAAAAAAATTCTCATAGTGTTGGACACCAACTAGAATAAATTGGAGTAAATAGAAGTTCAGCTAAGCTAAAAGGCAACTCACATAGCTGTCAACAACTTAAGGTAATTTTTAGCTGGAAGCACATTTCGGCATACAAGTTAATTTGTCAAAAAAAAAAGTCATCGTGGTTGGTAGAAACTGGAAAGACACGAAATCTTCCACTATAATAGCCTAGCTAGGTCTTCTCCAATAATGCAAGGACTATCTAAGAAAGCACAGTATAAGGTGCAGAGAAAGCACCATATATTGACCCCAAGTCCTTGGCGTCTTTGTTAAGTTTAGCTATTTAGGCCTTGTTTATCACTATTCATAGAGAGCTCTACTTAAGCTTAACTTGTTTATATATATATATATATATATATATATATATATATATTGTAAATAAGTCAAGCTTGATCATTCTTTTGAGACTTCTATTTCTAAACAAATTGTGCTCCAACAAATTATTTTGTTTATGAACACAAAACCTTAGGAAAAACAATGCAACAGACTTAGAGTTTGATTGGTTTGAACTAAAATATTAGGGTAAATTCCATTAAAATATCCCGAGGTTTAGAAAAATCTTAGCTAGGTGTAAGGCTTTTCAAAACTGACTAATTTGATCCCTAAAGCCAACTTAGTCCGCAAACACTGTTAAGCCAGTTAATTATTTTTTTTCTCAACTATTTTAAGTGTTAAGTTGGCTTTAGAAACCAAATTAATTAGTTTTGAAAAGTCTTAGACTAGATTGGTATTAGCTCAATTCTCAAAGTATGTTAATAGAATTTATATAAAATAATATACTGAGTTTGACCCAACCGTAAAACATGATTCTACATCTCTTAGACTTCCAAACAAGAATAAATAGTAGTAAATAAAAGTTCAGCTAACCAGAAAGGCAGCTCATAGCTGTCAATAACCAAGGGTCAGTTTTAGGCTAAAAGTTGGAATCGCATTTGGGCATATAGGTTAATTTGTCAAAAAACAAAGTTGGCAAAAGTCATCGCGGTTGGTAGAAAGTGGATCCAAACACATTCTATGTCCCATTTAAAAGTGTGGTTTTCAAAAAAAAAAAATTTTAAACGTACTTTCCCCAATCTTTTCTCCCACCTTTTTAGTTTATATTAATAAAATAGAAAATTATTATCACACTAGTGGGTGGAAAACTCACCATATGGATGCCAACTCCTAGGGTCCGTTTAGTTGGGAGGATGGAAAAGTGGGAGGATAGAAAATAGAGGGAGGATAGAAAAGTTTTTAGTTTTCCTCAGTTGTGTTTGGTTGAAAGGGTGGAAAAGTAGAGGGATGGAAAACTTTTTGGTTTGGTTAAAAATAAGGTTTGTACGAATTTACCATCATGTCCCTCTTAAATAAAAGAAAAAGTAATACATTATACTTTTCAAAAAAATTGTGTATAAAAATTGTGTATGGATGAAAGTGGACATTTCAAAAAAATAGCATAAGAAATCATCCAAAAATGTTTTCTTAAAAAATAATAAAAATAAAAATTAAGAAAAAAAAAAAAGAAAGAAAAGAAGAACCCTGACCAAACAAAAGAAAAAAAAAAGCAAAAAAAAAGAAAAAACCAACGTGAATATGTCAAAAGATAAAGAAAAAAAAAACCCAACGCTACAGTAGAAAAGTAAAAAAAAAAAAAAAAAAACTTGAAAAGTGGGGGCAATTTTGTCAAAAAAAAATCTCACTTCACTCCAATTTTCTCTCCAATTTGAAGAGATTGTATTTTGAAGGAGAAGGAGAGAAAACTTGTGGGCCCCACCACTTTTCTCTCCCTCTCCCTTTCTCAACCAAACAGTGAAAAATGCAATTTTTCACCCTATTTTCCACTCCCTATTTTTCATCCTCCCTGTTTTCACCCCAACCAAACACACTCCTAGTTTAGGTCTTCTCAAGTATTTTCAAAGAAAGCGTATGAAAAGGGTTTTTTTTTTTTTTTTCCTGTATGTTTTTATTAGAACATATTTTGAGATAAACAAAACTTAAATATAGTACTTCAATGCTGTTTCTTAGTTTCCTTTCTAAAGATTTAGTCACGTGGCTATACCTAACTAAAAATACACTTTCATCTCATTAAAAAAAATAACATGGCTAAATCTTAAGAGAAGAACATGCAAAGACGGACCTAGCCTTGGGCTAGGGGGGCCCATGGCCCCTCCTAAATTTTGAAGAAAAAAAATTCTTAGTATGTGTATACACAGAAAATTTTCAATTTGCCCCAAAATATGCAATATTGGCCCCCTCCCTCCAAAAAAATTATAAATTGGCCCATGAAATCCAAAAGTATATGTTCTATTCTATCTCTTTTGTCCAATTGCCTGAAGAATAATTACAATTACCTTTGGATAATAACAACAAAAAAAAAAAATTAAAGCACAAATTTGGTCCAAAGAAACCTAATTGCCCAAAAAATAATATGAATTACTTGCAGAAAAAGAAACCCAATTGCCCCAAAAATAACATAAATTACCTGGAGACAAACTAATATTGACAACAAAAGTAAAGTACAAATGTGACATTATCAAATGTATGATTTTCAGTTCACATGGTGTGAACTATGAAGTGCTTAATGTCATATTTTTTAAGTTACTTTTCAAAAAGTTTTTAGCTCTGTTTGTTGTAATAATAATGTTTATTTTTTATTAAAAAAATTATATAATGAGTTTATTGTAATAAATTGTTTGGTAATGTTACTTTCTAAGAAATGAGAGAAATTTGTCAATCTTATGTCAAAATATTATTTAAATGGTCAGGTAGATGTAGGATAAATTCCTTATAATTAATTATTGTTTCCTTTTTTTTAAGATCATGGAAAAATAATGTTCAATTTTGATTTTTTTTATTAAGAAAAATTCTAAATAATTTAGAAGCTCATATTGAAAATGCAGTATTGTCAACATCTAGTTCGATGTCCCAATTCTAAAATCCATCAAATAAATTTTTGAAAAATCACCATATATAAAATCGGTAATAGTTCATTATAGAATAATCTAGAATTATCATGAATATATTATGATGTTAATGAACAAAATGCAATTGAACAAGCTTATGTTAAGTTTGGTCTATACCAATTTTTTTTTAATACTTTTGGCCCCCCTTCTTTCTGAATCCTGGTTTCATCCCTAAGACTATATACTGAAGAAACAATACTTAAGTACTGTACCTAAATTTTATTCTTTTAAAATATATATAGACATTTTTCCATCAATTAGGAATATTATGTAAAATAGTAAAAGGAAAATTTGAAGCTTTAACCAACACACTATGCATTATTAGAGCACGCAATTGTTTCCAAAAAAAAAGACAATCAATTGTTTTACTGTGACGTGGACCGGTTTTATAGCAGTATATATAAGTAGGATGCTGGTGGTCTATTTTATTTGTAATACTGTGTAAAGCTATTTTGCATGGACATCGAGATGGGTATGGGTACTGGGTGCAAAAATTCTTGAAAAACAAGAGTACAATATGTTAGGTGTTAGACAATTAATTAATATTTATATTTAGGCATATTTTAAAATATTTTTAAACATAATTTATGTTTATTTTAGGTTTTAAATTAAGTAATAACAGTAAAAAAGTACAATAACACCCAATGAAGTACAATTCTCCATAGTAGAGCACTTGAATTGCTTGATTTACCGGTGGAAAACTATCAATCAATCTATCAGTACTCATTTTATGTACAATATTTAAATTTAATAAACAAACAAATTGTACCCAGTCACAACAAATGCCAAACAAAAAAACAAATGCTAAACAAAAAACACATAATCTTATAAAACCCAAAAAACCAAAAAATATAGTCTAAAAGAGGCTCGTACCAAAAGTTGTTTCAGTTTATATATATACACACATATTTAAAAGTCTTTATTATAATTATAATTTTATTTGTCTCACATAATATATTTTAATAATAATTATTATACGTAGATTTTTTTTCCCCTAAATAAGATACACCAATTGTTAGAATGTTAAATAGAAAATAAATATAATAGGAAAAAATTTTAAAATTTAAGGCTAAAGCCTACAATACACGGCTATGTCGGTAAACAAAGACAAAGTTTTGAAGAGTTGAAAGCGTTTATTCAAAACTTTGAACTTTATCAGAGAGTTATTCACAACTTTGTATGGGACCACACTGTACAAGCCCGCCAGACAAAAAATAATGAATAGGCTCATAAAAACAAATTCTTTCTTTCGTTTTATTTTCAGTATCATATAAAATAAATTACCTTCTGGCACCTATTTTTTATTTAATAAAAATTGTCATTGTAGTTGGGTGGAAAGACACCATGATTCAAACTGTGAAGACTTAGTCCAAGTCATGTGAAATAATGGATGTAACTTTTTGCTTTTGGAAAAAGCACAAGATATGATCTGAGAAAGTTCTATGCGTAGTGGGTATATATAGGAGAATGGTGGTAGTGTTATTTCAACTCAAAACCTATTTTTCTTTGAAGTATAAATCAGAGTTGAGCAAAAACTTTGTCAGTCTTATTGTTATAGAAAATCAGAAAAAGAAAAAGTAATGGAGTTGTTGGGACGTTATTGGTGGTGGCCGGTGGTTTTAGTTTTGGTTCATGTTGGTATGAATGGGTGCTTTGGTTGTTGGGAGCAAGAGAGAATTGCTCTCTTGCAATTCAAAGCTTCCATCGTCAACTACGCTGATGAATATTATTTGCCTCATTGGGACTTAGGCAACAAAGAGAGTGATTGCTGTGAGTGGGAAAGAGTCAAGTGCAACATGACAACTGGCCGTGTAATCCAACTTACTCTTAATAATATGATGTCTTATTCTAGTAGAGAAAGTGGGGGAGGTTGGTACTTTAATGCCTCTCTACTTCTTCCCTTTGAAGCCCTCCAATACCTTGATTTGAGTGCAAATTTGATTTATGGATGGGTCCCAAATGAAGGTACCAAGTTTATATCCTAAGAAAAGTAGGAAGTATTTAATTTGTTGATATTCTAATTTTTTCTATTAAATCCTTTTTTTTTTTAAACAGTCGAGAAAAAAATAATTGTATTTTAGGAATCATTTTATACTGTTTTCTGGGAATATATAGTTGCAAATGTGAAAATTGAAGCATCTAAATTACAGGTTTTGAAAGATTCTCTGCGTTGAGCAAGTTGGAGGTGCTACACTTGGATTTTAATAATTTTAATAACAGCATTCTTTCATCCTTGAGTGGAATTGCATCCCTCAAGGAACTATATTTGGGGTGCAACAATTTGAATGGATCAATCCCCATCCAAGGTAAGCCTTTCGGGTAAAATCCTCCAACTAATTTGTTTGACCAAAGTAAATTGTTTGAAATTATTTTTTTTCTTTTTTTACCTTTTCTTTAAAAATAAATGTAGACCATAGATTAGTTGCATGTTAAGATTCATTTTGTACTGTTTTGTGGGAATATAAAGTCACAGACATGCAAATTGAATAATCTAAAAATTGCAGGTTTTCAAAGATTCTCTTTGTTGAGCAAGCTGGAGGTGCTTCACTTGGATGGTAATAATTTCAATCACAGCATTCTGCAATCCTTAAGCGGTATTGCATCGCTCAAGGAACTAGATTTGAGTAACAACAATTTGAATGGATCAATCCATATCAAAGGTAAAACTCTCATTAATTTGCAAAGGAATATTATTGGAAGAGTGTTTCATGCACGCTTATTGAGCATGTAACATTTCTTATTTCCCTCCTATCAATCATTGATATTTATGCAACTAAATTTCACCCTTTTTTCCTTTGCTATTTTAAATGAAAAGTATTTATGCACCTAAAGTTCCTTTTATTTTCTCATGATTTTTTATGTAATATTTTTTATTGTAGAATTTAAAGCATTTAGCAACTTAGAGGAGCTTTACTTGAGTCAGAATAATATCCATGACTTCGTGACAACAAAAGACATATAGGCTATAAATATATATGTTCATTGATTCAAATCAAATACTTCTTTGGAATGGTATGCCAAATGAAATTATCATGTCGATGTTTTTGAGATATTTCTTTTTGCCCTCTAGATTCAAACATCTCAACTAAGCTGCAACTCTTAGACTTGAGTGGGAATGATTTCAGTGCACAAGTTCTTGAGTCATTAACGGCCTTCCCATCGTTGAAGACATTAGATCTTTCAAATAACAATTTGGAGGGATCGTTTTCCACTAAAGGTAAGTTATACCATTGACATCAAGGTGGCGTTGTTTTGCATTTTACTTTTAATCACTGGCATAATAGTAGAAAATCTCTATCAAACCCTATTCTAAATATCGATAATCAAATTTCTTGAAATTCAATGAGACTAAACTTATTGTCTTTCATAAGTATCATAATCTATTTTCATCTTGTTAAAATTTTGTATTCAAAATGTTAAAAACAAAGACTACACAACGGAGATTTTAATATCGGTTTTTTAGCATACCTTTCTTGGCCTAAACCAACAATCACATAGGAGCTTCAAGGTCGTTCTACGTTGCCCAGAGCGAGCAATTCAAACTCGTTCCATATTCCTACTTTAGTAACCCACGAATAGGGTTTCAATTAGCTCAAATGGTAAAGTTTCTTATGGTTGTATAAGAGATTTGGGGTTCAATCATTGCCTATGCTAAAAACTTATTGGTGTCTCGATTTGATGATAAATAGCTATTATCAAAAGCGGACGCCATAGGATTGCACACAACTAGAGTAATGCAAACAAAATCCACGCCCTAAGAGCCTCACAACAATATTACAATAGATTCATATTCTAAATTATATTAATCTTAAAAAAATACAATATCTATTTTTCTAATGACTTGTAAATAATTGAAGTTCATTTGTCAAATATTATAATACTTATTTAGTATTATAAATTGATCATAAAAATAATTTCTTATCAAATATTTCAAAATAAACTTATAGCATACACGCACATCAAATGGGACACCAGCTAGATTTTACAAATTGAAAGAGTTCAAATAAAAAAAATGGTTTTGATTTGATTTGTGTAAAAAGGAATTTACCTAAATCAGAAGTAACTGTAGCAAAAAAAAATGATTTAGATGTTGTAGAAAAACGGGGAAAAAAAAAGGTTTAACAACACACTCTTAAAATAAGATTGAGATCTTCAAGGAAAAGCATCATCTCTAGTTGAAATAAATTAATTTCATAATTTGAATTAAATTCTAAAGTATGAAAGTATATAGACTGCCACATTACGTGATAGTCTATACACTATAATTAGATAAAATAAAATTACTTTCTTTCAAACAATCTTAGTTATGGAAGTGGTCTTGGGTACTTTAACACTTCTGTGTGGTAGCTTAATAATTTTGAGCAATTAGTACTAATTTATGCTCTACCATGTCAATTAGTACTAATTTAAGCTTTCTGCTTTTGTTTTAGAGTTGAGCAAACTAAACAACCTTGAGCAGTTGAAGTTGGATTGTTCATCGATTGATAAAAGTCTTCTTCGCAAAATTGGAGTTATGACTTCTCTTAATGTATTGGCAATGAGCCATTGTGGACTGAATGGCACCCTACCTGACCGAGGTAGGGTTTTTATTTTTCCACAATGATATTGCTTTGAATAATTATGATAGTAGACCCTAATAAATAATTATCACATTATACAGGCTGGTGTGAACTTAAGAAGCTCCAAGAGATAGACCTCAGCGGCAATAATTTTGAAGGGAGACTACCTTCATGTATGGCAAACTTGACATCACTCCGGGTATTGGATCTCTCTAACAATCACTTCAATGGGAACATTGTCCAGTCTCCACTATCAAGTTTGACATCACTTGAGTCCCTTTCTTTCTCATATAACAACTTCTCGATCCCATCCACGTTGTCCTTCCTTTCCAACCTCTCAAATCTTAAGATCCTATCAAGTGATAACAATATATTAGCTTTGGAACCTGACTCCCTTACTTGGATTCCAACCTTCCAATTAAAGGTTTTCAGTTTGTCAAATTGTTCATCTAACATTCACAATAGGACACTTCCCAGACTTCTTCATTACCAATATGATTTGCGAGTTATTGTTCTCTCTCACAACAAGTTGGTTGGGCAGTTCCCAAACTATTTGTTAGAGAACAATACAAGATTGGAGCTTTTTATTGTAAATAATAACTCTTTCACGGGGCCTTTTATGGTGCCATATGATATTCGTCCCAACATGTTGCACATAGATATTTCTAATAATTACTTACATGGTCCAATTCCCACAAACTTCGGTTTAATCTTTCCAAATTTAGAATCTTTAAAAATTTCAGGAAATGAATTTGAAGGCAATATTCCTTCTTCTTTTGGGAATTTGGCTTTCTTATGGGATCTAGACTTGTCTGAGAATCATTTCTCAGGAACCATACCAATGCATTTTATAATGGGTTGCTGCAATTTAGAATTACTCATATTATCAAACAATAACTTCAGTGGCCAAATATTTCCTGCCAATTCTAATTGGACTAATCTAATAAGTTTACATTTGGACAACAATCACATCTCAGGCACGCTTCCAACATGGATAGGGAACGCGACTTCTTTAGAAGATATTGTTATGGCCAAAAATCATTTTGAAGGTCCTATTCCAATTGAGTTATGCAAACTCGTTGATCTTATATTTCTTGACCTTTCTGACAACAATCATTTTGGCTCTGTTCCATCTTGCTTCAATTTCTCAAGAATCAGTTTTTTTCAATTAAATAAAAATTGCTTGAGTGGTCCAATTCCAAGTTCTTTCCAAAACAACTCCAATCTACTTATATTGAATCTTCGAGATAACCATCTAACTGGAAACATTCCCAATTGGATTGGCAGCCTCTCATCATTGAGAATTCTCCTCTTGAAAGCGAATCATTTAGGAGGTCAAATTCCAATTCAAGTATGCCTTTTGCAGAATTTAAACATTTTGGATCTTTCCTACAACAAATTTTCAGGTCCAATTCCTCATTGTTTGAGTAACATAACTTTTGATGCATCTTCCCACAAAACTTCTTTAACAGATTCATCTTTAATGGGAACTTTTGTAAGGATTTTGTCATTATATTTGAACACAAAGTCAAATATTATCAACTATCCCCCTTATGATCCATCTACATTTGAAGTATTTGTGAAAGATGACGAAGAAGTAGAGTTCACAACAAAAACTAGAACTTACTCCTACAAGGGTGACATCCTCAAGTACATGTTTGGAATTGACCTCTCATGCAACAACCTAGTAGGTAAAATCCCACTGGAACTTGGTAGGATGGGCAGCAACATTCGTGCATTGAACTTGTCACACAACAATCTATCCGGACCAATTCCAGTAACATTCTCAAACCTAAGACAAATAGAAAGTCTGGATCTTTCCTACAATAATTTGAATAGCAAAATTCCACCTCAGTTGACCGAAATGACCTCTCTAGCGGTCTTCATTGTGGCACACAACAACTTATCAGGAACAACACCCGACAGAAAAAATCAATTCATTACTTTTGATGAAAGTAGTTATGAGGGGAACCCTCTCCTGTGTGGACCTCCATTATATAATAGTTGCACCAAAATGAGACCACCGTCTACAATATCAGTGGATATTGAGGTGGAAGGTGGTAGTTTCATGGACATGAGTGTCTTCTACATAAGCTTTGTGGTGGCTTACATAACTATCTTGCTTGGAATTGTTGTAGTTCTCTACATAAATCCATACTGGCGTAGGGCATGGTTTAACCTCATTGAAGTGTGCATTGATACTTGCTACTGCTTTTTTGTGGTTCATTACCGTAAGTTGTTCAATTTCAGCCTTGCATAGCCTTGTATTGCTACTATTTTGTTGTGGTTTATTACCGTAAGTTGTTTAATTTCAGACTTGCATAGCCTTGCATTTTAATGATTACATGTATGTGTGTCACTTCTTGTTGGATTTTGAATCTAAAGATTGAATTTTAATACAACGTTGTGCAAAATCTTTATTTGTTGTGTAATTTTAAAGGACTAAGATTGTATTTTTGCATTGTTGCTTTAATTGAATATGTGAGTTATGCAAAGACAGAGAAATACAGCTACCCCCAGGGGGCTAGGAGTCTAGCCATGTAACGGCAAGAAAATCTTAAATCTTGCACTCACCATGAACTCTGCCAAATCACATAAAACATGCTCATGAATTCACAATGCTCAAAACCATAATATGGGGACATCCAATCCTATGCACAAGCACTTGTATGATTTGGCAGCTCCAAAGAAAACCAACTGAATAATGTTTAACTTTCTAAATGCTTCAGTAAATATTGAACCATCTATATATTCAAAAGATTTATTCCAAGTGACATCTAAATATCCATGTACGTGACATTATTCATAACATAATACAAAAACGACAGATAAACTGACTTGACATTCTTGATAATGAAAAATATTAAAGAACAATAAATAATATGTACAATAACAACTTGGATACTCTAGATGCAAGTGATCAAATGTTGTCAAATAAAACTACCATTGTGATTTGTAAGAAAAAAATTACACAACCCTAACAACCGTCTCTGCCCGCAACCCCCCCCCCCCCCCCCCCCCAAAAAAAAGGAAAAAAACGACCCAGTCACTCCTACAAAACTTATAGAGTGGGTGGGTCTTTCAACAAATGATGTTTTTTCTTCAGTTGCCTTTTTCCTTTTTTGCTAAGAATTAGCAAACAAATGACACCAATTGGTCTACATTTTACCTTGGTGCTCCAGCAGTAGCACGCTTATCATATTCCCCTTGCTCTTCTTCGGCAAACTCTTCAATCAATTCATGTTGCCTTGGGTCAAATTCCTGCACAAATCAATCATTTTAATCTACTATAATAATGAGAGGCTACAAACACATTCCCATATGATGCTATAGATTACAGTAATATGACACTTTTTTTCCCATAAATAGTCCACACACTGGATTAAACTGAACCATAACAATACATTCTGGAGGGTGAAAAACAACAACAATGACTAAGAACAAGGAAACCTACGATGGAATGCTGACATTGAAGTGCACATATTGATCACCAAATGAGTAAGAGTTCCTCGTCTTGATCCCTGCATAAAAACAACAAATTCAGAGGGAAAACACACGCAATTTTGATATAAAAAAATAAAAATAAAAAAGTTTTTACGCTCAAGATATTTAGAATGTTAACAGACAAATAAAATTAATGATATTACATTTAATAAGTTGCTTAACTAGGGTAAAATCATCAAATCCTACATTGAAATGATGATCAGCAACAAAATGCATATTTTATGCGACTCATGTGGACTCTTAACGTTAGTCATAGAGGATACTCTTCTGTCAAATTTTCATGTTGATTCCTTACTTTATAATAAAATTAATAAATAAAAAAAAAAAAGAACAAATCATGATAGGAAGAAAAAACCACACTTCCTCTGGGGGTTTATTGATACAAGGAACAAAGTGGCTAAAATGTAAAAGAACCAATTATGCCACATACTATTCTCGATAGAGAGCAGGATGCAAGTGGCAAGCCAAAATAGAATCATTTATCACACACAAATTTTTATAAGTGAACATAATGAAATTTGGCATGTCTAGCTCACCAACCTTTCTTCTTCAAAACTACCTTCTGACTGGGCTGGGTGCCAGAGTGAACCTATACATCAGAAATTAGTTAGATCATGATACTATAGAAAACTAGAACAAGAAAGAACCTCTACAAGAAGCCAGTAATCTTAGGCTAAAAGCCAACCCCATAGGAATGACATGGAGCGATAGAGAGATGCTATTTGGCTTTGGTTTTTTCCTGTCCCAACAAAGGGACAAGGACATGAAAGAACCTTAACAAACAAACCATATCTCATTATTAATTGATCTGGTTACCGTCCCATGTGGGGGTCAAGTCCAATAATCAAGTCGCATGAGTTGCATAAGTAAATTCCAAATGAACTGACAGAATCTCAACAAAGAAAACAGTCATAAATGAAATTTTCCCATTGCACAAGTACTAATCATATATAAACAATAAACAAACCTTGAGGACTACATCTCCTGTGAGAGTTGGGACTTAAATTGTTCCCCCCAAAATTGCCTCCAAAAAAAAAAAAAAAACTACTAGATCAAAAATAAAAGTTTTTTTTTTATTTTTGATAAGATAAAGATTTTATTAACGGAAAAAATGTAATTCAATTATTTTTATCATTCCTCTAACAGCTTTTAGCAATCTAATAATTATAGTAACAAATCAAAAAGTGCCTAAATTTTTCTGCTGCCAGAAAATTCCTGAAATGTATCTTTAAGAACATCTATCTTTAGCTTTATATTCCATCTTTTTGAAACCATAATCAACCTACAAACCCTAAAACCTTCTTCCTTAATTGCTAACAGCTGACTGAGGAGGTGTTAAGAAACAGCATAACAGGTGACTTCCTGGAATTTATCTTTAAAACTCAAAAACTCACTGGATATCTTCTGTATAGATAATTTTTCACATTTTCAAGTGTTAGTTCTTATCGTTTTTATCACCATGCTTTTAGTCCATTTCCAATCTTTGTCCTGGTATACATAGTGAGAAGAAGTATGTTGTGGGTACTCTTCCTTCATCCATTAAATATATACTATTTGAGATGTTTTTGTCCACAAGACAGAAAATAGGCTGACCTCCAAAAATGTTGATTCAATCAACCACAAATACATATTAAGAATATATATATATGCATCCCTAAGTCAGTTTCCCATGTGTCTGACATTTAAGTTTAACCTCTATTCACTTCGTAATTACAAATTACTAAATTGCCCATTAGTCAAATATCTAATAAGTGTAAGTTATACATTAATGTTGAAAAATGACAAGTTTCATAGACAATGGCTACAGAACTTCTTTGACAACTATTTAAGCCAATTTTCATTATGTAGGTGCATTTTGTTAGAATTTGGACGTGTCAATTTGAACAATTTGGCATTTTGGTATTTATCAAACTATTTGTACTAGATTATTTTATAGGTTAAACTATTTGGCCTATGTGCCATTTTGAACTATTTAAAATAGAGCTTATGGTTATTTTGAATTATGAGAATTATTGTCTATGTATATGAGCATGATGGTTGGTAGAGATTATAAAAATTAAACAACTATTTTTTGGACAAAACTTAGGTGCAATATTTTAGATGTTGTTCCTTAAGTTCCCTCTTAAGATTTAGCCATGTGATTACTTAACTAAAACATTCACTACCATTCCATGAGAAAAAATCCATATAACAGAATCTTAAGAAGGAAACTTAAGGAAAAACACTTAAGTACTGTACCTAAGTCTTGCTCATATTTTTTATTATATTTATAGTCAAAATTTTAGTATGAAAATCAAATTCATTCTTAGTTTTTTATTTATAATGGTTTAAATAATACATGTTTTAAGAAATGTTATAAAAATTTTATGCATACCAAATATAAGAAAACATTCACAAGCTCATTTTCAAGGTCTTTACCAAACACCGAAAAATGAGATAGTTGTTCAAAAAAAACTCTTTGAAAAATGACTAATTTTTTCAGAAAATATTAATGTTGAAACGAACAAAGCGTAAATATTCAGAATAAAGTCAAAGATAATTTTATCTTAGGCATTTAGCTTTTTCTCAGCAAAGACCTGAATGCAATTAGGATTTCCTAACACTATACACCATAGCTATTTTATTAAAAATCTCATACAATGCACTGTTCAAGACATCCATGGTCAATGCCTCTATCACACGAAGGCAAATGTTATCTGCGGACATGGCCATAAAGCTCAAACACGAGCTCATCTTCAACAACTTCGAGACCGTTGAAGGCCGAGGCGCGAACGTCCATGTAAAGAAAGAAGGTTCTTGAAGAAACTAGAGACTTCTCATTGATTGAATGTTTACAAAATGAAAAACTGACTACAAATAATTAACAACTTCCTATTTATATACACCAAGAAAACAGGGGCTAAACTTCCCGCCCAAAATAACTGCTTAACAAACTTTAGCAAACTCCAATCAGTGCTTGACAACTGTAATGCACTACTTCTTCCTTCTGGCACGTGTTGTAACTGCTTTTCCTTCTGTCGTTTTCTTCTGTTTTATATTCTTCTTATTGCCGTTTAGCTTTGTATGTCGTTTAAGCTCTGTTTTCCCTTTAACAAAGTGCACATATTGATCACCAAATGAGTATGAGTTACACTAATACAAATTTTATGCACTTTTTTGTGTGTACCACTCTATGTTCCACCAATAGCAACTTGTCATATATTAATTTTACTTTCCTTATAAGATAATTGGAGTTGAAAATAGAAAAAATCATATAAATGGACAATTGTTATTGATGAAACATAAAGTCGTACATAAAAAAAGGTACAAGAAATTTGTTTTCAAGTTAAATGTCTTGATCCCTGCACAAAGTTAGAGGGAAATTTTGAGAAAAACCAAATTGACACAGTAACAAAGTGGCTAAAATTTAAACAGATCAATTAACGTGCTAGGCAAAGGCAAAAGAATATTAGATCTCACACCAAACATGGTCGTTTTTGTCTCATAATTAAATTCCTCTTTATGTGCAAACCTATTCGATGGTAGTATTAATTAGCCGATACATGAGGTTCACCACGGCCTACTAAATGTGTACCCAAAAAAAAAAAAAAAAAATACAAAATGGATAGGTTACCAGCTTTTTTTTTTTTTTTTTTTTCTGAACCTAGAAAAAATGAAGATTAATAAACAATAAAGCAAATTGATAAATTTCTTGTTCATCATTTCTAAAATAAAAAAGATGGGATACTATAAAATGATAGACTGACTTTACAATTAACATGCATACATCAATTCCAGTAGTAAAGAATAATAAACAATATTTACAATCAGGGACGGACTCAGGAGGTTGAGGCTGGTACGCTAACAGCAGTCTCTGACCAATTGCTCAGGTTTGAGTTCCACAAAAAGTAAAAAAAATTTGAGTGGTGAAAAGTGATAATATGTGTCAAATGGTGGTGTTAAGGAAATTGGAGAATTTTAAGTGAGGAGTGATGAGTGACGAAAATTGAGTGATGAGTGATGAAAAAAAAATCCAAACATGGCCTAATATTCTAGGGCCTGTTTGGTACCTAATCCCAAACTCACATTTTTACATTTTAAACAACATTACACACATTTCTATACACTTTGGCTACTATGATTGTCCATTCTTTAGCTACTATTGCTAATGTTTAAAAAAAAAAAAAAATTATGTTGAGCACATGTTTTGAAGGATGGATAATAGTTTTAAGAATAGTTCAATTGCATATTTATGGTATATGATGTATTACATTTATGCGTTTTCCTTCTTATGCTTGGCGCTTTCTCATGCTATTGTCTGCTTTGTCTAGATATTTCCTATTATACATGTCAGGAGTTCGGGTCTTTTATAGTTGGACATGTCTAACTTATTATGCCTTAAATCATGTTCCATGAGTATTGATTTGTTAATATCTGAACATAAGGAACTACTATATATCATAGGGGTAAATTACTGTGCTTAGAGTCCCAGAATATGCTATTTCAGTCACAATATGTATTGTCGTAACAACAGAAATGGATGTAAATATTTTGCCATTTTTGTTCCCATGTTTCCTTTGTGAACAATGATGTTATTTGTTACTTCATTGCCACAGTTTGTCCACCACGATTACTCAGCTTCAAAATTCATTTTAAACCAAAGTATTAGATGGAATTTCACTTTCAGAATTTGGAAAACTTATACCACACTTGCCAAACTAGCTGGTCTTCTTGAAACTAGCTATTTTCCAACACGTTGAAATAGCACTTTTCTAATATGTTTTTCTTGGTATACACTGCCTATTTTGATAAGTACTTGTGGAATAAGATTAGTTCCTGGAACCTGAGTACTGCCACCTAAATTCTTAATATGCTGGGTCCTGGGATTGCTTAATTTGATTTAGTTTGTATATGTGAGTTTCCTGTTTTGTATATTTGTTGGTAATATTGTTTGGTTGATCTTAGTGATATAAAAATTTATGCATCTTGTACTTTGATTTTGATCATAGCTGTCAGGCACTAATGTTCCCCTGCAAGACATGACTGATTATAAAATTATGCATCTTTAAATTAGCTATTATTTGGTTATAAGATTGATTTTCGATTCAGTGATCTGCACTTACAAGAATAAAGCAGATCAATATGAAAATTTGTTTATGATTTGCTTGAGCTTGACCGGTGTTCCCTTTCTTAACTTTTCAGGTATCTTGCCATGGTTTTGTATCATGCAGGAGACATGGCTGGTGCGATAATGCAACAGCACAAGGAACTGATAATAAATGAACGGTGCCTAGGTTTGGACCACCCTGACACTGCTCACAGGCATGCTCTTCTATTCTTTTCTTTTGTTTCAATGCACTGAGGTGTTTGGATAGTATCTGTCAATTTGTAATGTTTGATGATATAAACTCATTGAATTTAGTTATTTACTTACCCCCCCCCCCCCCCACCCCAAAAAAAAAAACCAATTACGGTTGTGGTTTTTAATTACCACAAGTTACTATTTCAAATATTAGCCAATGATCTATTTCTCAAATGACTCCTTCTGTGCTAAGTGCAAGTTAGAGGGTGAGGTCACGAGTTCAAGACCCACTTTATACGTGCATAATTTACCAATAAAAATAAGGATTCTCATATAATGAAATCAAAAATGGATGCTGTTATCAGAATGAGTTAGAAAAATCATGTGTAACATGAAATAGATTTATTTCTATCTATTACTTATCAAAAAAATAAAAAAAGATTTGTTTCTATTTCTGTGTATAACAGGAGAAAATTTTGTTTTCTTTTTAGTGTCCAAGCAACCCTCTCTTACAGTCACATAGAGATCTAATCTTGGTTCACTGCAGTTATGGCAATCTGGCTCTTTTCTACCATGTACTTAACCAAACAGAACTTGCATTATGGCACATGTCTCGGGCATTGCTCTTACTAAGCTTGTCATCAGGCCCAGATCACCCTGATGTTGCTGCAACATTTATAAATGTTGCAATGATGTACCAAGACATTGGAAATATGAACACAGCTCTTCGTTATCTGCAAGAAGCTTTGAAAAAAAATGAAAGGCTTATAGGCAAGGAACATATCCAAACTGCTGTATGCTATCATGCTCTTGCCATTGCATTCAATTGTATGGGTGCCTTCAAGCTTTCTCACCAGGTATGTGCCTTAGTAAAATTTAATTTGTATAATTGGGATACAATTAATTATAATTCACTAATTTTTGCTTTTGGCATGCCAGCATGAGAAGAAAACCTATGATATACTTGTCAAACAACTTGGTGAGGAGGATTCAAGGACACGTGACTCCCAAAACTGGATGAAAACATTTAAGATGCGTGAGTTACAAGTAATATATGATCTCCTTGAGTAGGTGTGAACTTGTGATAGATTTTCTTGGACAGTTGTTTTGTGTTCTTAACGAGATTCTGTATTCCCTTTTGGTTTCTGAATTTGTGAACCTTGTTTGACAGATGAATGCACAGAAGCAAAAAGGCCAAGCTTTGAATGCAGCTTCTGCTCTAAAAGCTATTGATATTTTGAAGGTACTTTTGGATTCTTCTTTTTGCCTATTTGTTTTGGACATTTTCATCTTTATCCAAGATGAAAGGGAAGGGATCAGATCTCAGAACCGGTTATGCTTGATAGATATAAATGCTTCCCTGTGCTTATGCTTTTGTCCTTTTTTGCACGGCCTGTTTCTCATTCTCTGTATTGTGTCTACAACCCCTACATTTCTGGCTTGGGTTCTTAAAAACCAGTCTTTTTAGCCTGGTACTACAGCATAGTGTATTAAAATCCCTTGATTGATGCCTTTTCAAATTATATTTTTTGTTAAAAGAAAAAGGCTTTAAATACACTGTCACTCCCTAAAGTTTAGCACACAAGAAATTTTTTATTTTTTATTTATAAGTCTAGCGCACAAGAAATTTTAGTCCCTGGAGTTTAAAAATAGTCTCTTTTACTCAGATGATGCAACCAAATTAAAAACTGACATGTCATCACTCAATTAGATACATTAGGAACTAAAAGTGATCAATTTTAAACTTTTAGCTTTCTAGGGACTAAAAAGGATCTCTTTAAGTTTGTTAGGGACTAAAAGCTAGCACTTAAAACTTTTGGAACAAAATTGTTCATAGACTAAGTTTAGGGACTAATAATGTATTTTGGCCAAAGAAAAAAAGAAAAAGTAGGAACTGCGAAGAGCCTTGTAGCTCAACTGGTACCTTCTAGTGTTTTTAACAGAGACTTCCAAGGTTCACATTCTCCCACCACTTACTCAACTAAAATTGAGAACTGAAAACGCTTCTGGGAATCAATCAGATGCTTGTTTCTTGCTTGGAGCTGTCCTAACATCCCTAAAAGATATATTGTTTCTTTTTTGGTGGGTACTTAGGATTTCTCATTTGATATTTGATGTTGCACGACAGGCCCATCCTGACTTAATACAGGCATTCCAAGCTGGTGCAACAGCTGGAGGGTCTGGGAGTTCAGGCACTTTTGTCAATAAATCTCTTAATGCTGCGATAATTGGTGACAATCCTCCTCGAGGGAGGGGAGTTGATGAAAGAGCTGCCCATGCAGCATTTGAAGTCAGAAAGAAAGCTACAGCTAGGGGCCTCTTGATACGTCCACATGGCGTCCCGGTTCAAGCTATGGCACCACTTACTCAACTCCCCAATATTATCAATTCAGGTATGACCCTTGATGCGGCAGAAGGTGGGGAAACTGATGGAGTGAAGAAGGAAGTCAATGGCCATCCTTCAAATGGCCCTGTGGATTCCAAAAATGATGAATTGACATCAGGGCAAGAAGATTAGGCTCCTGTTGGATTGGGCACAGGCTTAGCATCATTGGATGCCAAGAAACAAAAAGCAAAAGCCAAAGCTGCTACTTGAATTGTTGCACAGTTGAGATTACGCTGATCAGTAAGGAAACCCCTTATTTATTTATTTATGAGAATTGGAATGATTTCCAATATGGCATCAGAGCCTTTTGTTTTGTTGTTTGAGTGATGAACAATCCCGTTTATCCATGGATCTCAGAAGCTATAAAGGGTATTGAGATGTGCCCGTTGACCGACAGGTATTCCTTTTCGTTTTAACCAATAATCAGGGCATATACTCCGGAGATCATGCCAGCCAATAGATTAAATATATTCTTCTAGGTACTGACTGAAGAATGAACTTGTCAGTTTTCCTATCTTTTGATTTTTAATTAAATTTTGAGCAATTTTGGGGCATCATGTGAAAGCATTTCAATGTTTAATATGTAAAACAATGTTAATTTCCCTCAAAAATGAGATGAGCTTATTTCCTTTGTTTGAGAATCAGCTCTCTTTTTGATTCTTTGTTTTGTATAGTTTTAGAAAACATTGTTTTGATGAAGAAAATCCTCCATTCATTGGAAAATTTTACTCAACTAAAATTGAGGTGGTACTCCAAATCAATAAAAACAAGTTACCTAATTCCGAAATATGACATAAGCTCAATGTAGCACTCATTCAAACCAACAGCAACAGTCACATAAGGAGCACTCATTCAAACCATTAGCAAAAGTTACGTTCGTAGCAACAGTAAGAATTAAGAACAATCCCGTTTAGCAAATATGATGAGTATTCATCATTATTTTTTTAAAAATACTTAGAGATGCCTTGTGGGAAGAAACTAAAGCCATATTTGCGAGCAATTTTAAAAGCTGATATTCCAGGGTTATTTTCCTTTTGAGAGAGATGCACAATGTGATCACCTCTATGTATATAAAATTATCTTTTTAGATTGTCTCATGTTGCATATCTCTTACAGCATGTGAGTTCTCAGGTGGGGACAAACAAATATGAGAGGACTAGTCCTTGAGATTGTTTCAGAGGGTAATTTTTTTTTCTTCATTGACAAGGAACTTTATTTTTTGTCACCTTTTTATTTTATATTGGTTGAAAAAAATATAAAATAAAAACTCTCAAGGGGTGGGTGGAAAGATATGATAGGGTTTGAAGTCTTCAACTATCGCGGTCTTAGGCTATCTCAAATAATGCAAAGTTCTAGACAAGTATTCACTATGAAACACTTTCCAAGAAGGTAAGATGCTAATTTACTTTTAAATTTCGTGGTTCTTATAAAAAAAAAAAAAAAAGCCTTCATATTATGGAAAGTTATTAAGTAATCATGATGTATGAAACACTTTCCAGGAAGGCAAGATACAAATTTAGCTTTAAATTTCATGGTTCTTATACAAAAAAGCCTTCATATTATGGAAAATTTATTAAGTAATCATGGTGTATAATTGATGTGGCACTTCAAACCAATAAAAGCACCTTGTCTAATTCAAAAATATGACATAACAACAAACAACTTTTCAACTCTTCTCCACCGTAGCTTTCCACTGATACGAATCTTTAGCAAAAGTCACATTCATAGAAACAATAAGAAATTAATAACCTCTTTTATTTTAGCATAAATAATGAGAAACTCGTTATTTAAAGAAAAAAAAAAATCCTAAAGATGCCTTATTGGAGGAAGCTATGCCATGTTACTTTTGTGGGAGATCAGTGACGCATACAGTGAAATTATCTTATAAGACGGTTTTCTTATGATGTACCTTTCTTTTTCTTTTTCTTTTTTTCAAGCTTTTCGATATACAAAATTACTGATTATATTTTTAAATTTTAGTTTTTCTAACATCTACTTTTAACATTTTTCAAATGATTTTTTATTTACCTTAAATAAAGTGATACATGGTGAAACAAAATTGACATCTAATTTTCAATTTGATTATGAGAGAGAGAGAGAGAGAGAGAGAGAGATTATTTGGTGCACGGTCATGTGAAAGATTGGATGGCTAATATTGACATTCCATTGTGTGGGAGAGGGACATATAAAAAATTAAAATCTAAATTCCTTATGAGAAATTTACTTTAATGATAATTTGATGCATTCATATGATTTTATTTTTGTTAAAAAGTTTAGGATTTTAAATGAGTTGGGTTTTTATTATTCCCACCATTTTAGAGGCCTTCTTGAAGTGAGGGAGTTCACATTTTTTTAATTATAAAAAATAATTATTAATTTAAAAATTTTGCCGTCCTAGGCAATGGCTTAAGTGGCCTTGCCGAAGGGCCAACTTGGCTCATTGTGCCAATATTCTTTAATTTTCACGTTGAAGCTACATCCTTATATTTTTTTTTATAATATTCATAGCATTTTCACCTCTTTGGTGAAAGCACATATCCTTTATCTTTTTTTCCTTTTTCAAAGAAAATGAATAATTTTCCCCACCTTTTATTTTAGCTGAAAAACAATTTCCATGGGGTAAGGATACAATGTACGACAAAGTCCAACTAGTGGTCTAGGTGCAAAGTTCATAATACTAGTGATATAGATTAACATTTACTATGAAACACTTTCCAAGAAACACTTTCCAAGAAAGTACAAAATATGAATTCATAAAAGGTACTTGATCTGATGAGGCCTAAGTTCTCGGCATTTAGTTGAGTCCAAATCTTCAAAAAGAGGGAAAAGTCAAGGGCTGGCCTAACAATTGACCCCAAAAGTCTTTGGCCTTAATTTTCTTGAGTTTGGGTATTCTCAATTAATCCAAAGCTGTTAGTATCAATAGACTAGTCATAATGAAACAATTTCCAAGATAGTACTAGATACGAAATTAGGATCAGCAACATTCAAACCAAAGACTTTGGCCTCTTCTTGAGTGTTGGTCTTCTTGAGTAGGACGAAAGAAAACAAATCACCGTGTGTATGGAGAAATTCAGGAAAAGAAAAATTAGATTTGTTGGGACGTTTTTGTTTTTAGGTGGTGGGTTGTGTTAGTTTTTATTCCTTCAATGTAAGTGTTTATTCATTAAAAAAAAAGAAAAAATCTTCTTGCACCTTTTCAATTTGGAAAAGGTTAACATTGTAGTGGGTGAAAAGACAACACAATGCGGAGTTTGAGAGTGTGATTGGCGTCAACTTTAGCTTTTAGTTTTTATGTACAACTTTTTAAAATTTTATTTTAATTTTTTATAGTAAATATACTTTAATACACTTTTAACAAAAATTTTCAACAAAAAACTACATAAATTGTTCCCAAATAAACACTTAGTTTTAGTCATCTTTTTTCTCATACAGAAAAAAAGATATAAATGAAAGTTCGTTTGTATAGTGATGAAGCCAGGTGGGTCCTAAGGGGCCCAGGTGAAAAGAGAAAAATTACATTCTTCACAATTTTATATTTTGCTTCATTTTTCTTTTAATTTTACATTGATTTTATTATAATAATGTAGTAAGATACAATGATATTTTGTGTCTTGTAATGTATTACATATAAGACAATGTTTTGTGTCTTTGTCTTTGTTATTAGTTTATTAAACTAAATGGATATTTTTTTGGAATTTTATAATTTTTTTTCTTATACTTTGCCTTCCTAACTTGAAATTTTGGTTTAACCCTTGCGTACCTTTGTATTAGTAGTGGATGTAGCTTTCCTGCTTGTTGAATGGATTAGACAAAAACTAAGATAGAGGGCAAAACATGAATGAATTGGATAAAAACAAAAACAAATAAATAAATAAGTGTTATTTTTCTTCTATTTTCTTTTATTCTTGTTTCTCACAGATTCAAGAATTAGGTAAATTCCTATAAAAGAGAGTAAAAATATTATGAGATCAACCAAAAATGAGGTGAGTTTTTATTTTTTATTATATATATATATATATTTAAGTTTTCAAAAAAAAAATTCAAATATCATTTAATATAATATTAAAAATTTTATATTGTAACTTTATTTTTTAATTTCATTTTTCTTGCTTTTTTATATACAAAGTTACTAACTATGTTTCTAAGTTTAAGTTTTTCTAACATCTATTTTTAAAATTTGAGCCGATTTGGTAGTATCATGTGGATGCATTTCAATGTTTGATATATAAATCAGTGTTAATTTCCCTCTAAAATGAGGTGAGTTTATTTCCTTTTCTTCTGTAAAACAACATGCTTTTAATGTGGTATTATCTTTTAAACCAGTGTTTCCTTTTTCTAAAGTTTGATTGGATTTTTTTTCAGGTATACAGCTTCAGATTTCACTGTTCACTCTTTGATATACTAATCAAACCGTTCTTCCTTTCTGCAGTCATTCTCCAAAACAATCCCAATAGAAGCAGAACAAGTTAGAATTACTATCAAATCATCAATATTTTTACCAAAAGTTAATATGTTCTCTGTTCCATCAAGAGAATACCTATATATGCATTGGCTTTTGGCTTAGGCCGCATGAATTCCTTACATGCTAAGATTGTATATGACAAAGCTCCAATAGATGATATAGTATTGATCTATGATGGAGTTTGTTTTGTGTTGCTGTTTAGATGTGCATTATGGGATAATAACCGAGAAGGGTGAGGGTTTCGGTTAAAACTAAAGAAATAACTTGCATCATGAAAATGGAAATTCTCACAACGTACTTCCCTCATCATTAGTGATAACTGCTAACTAGGCATTAAATCATTTAAATTTCTTCTTCAAGATTTTACTTGGTACTGTTACTTAAATATTTGATCTCATGAAGTTTACAAAAGGAAACCTATATAGATCAATAAGCATGTGATGGAATTTGCTATGAGCATTGTGACATTTCATTGTTTTGGTACAAATGAACATATGAGAGTTACAGACTAAACTAAGAAAAATTAATTATGTGACATGGTGCGTTCCATTTTTTTTCCCTAAATAAAATTGAATTATTATTATTTTTTTTTTTATTTTAGGAAAAATAATAATAAAAACAACTTTCACAGTGGTAGGTAAAAAGATATGGTAGACATGATCATGAAGTCTTCAACTGTCACGGTTTAGGTTATCTCAAATAATACAAAGTTTATAATATTAGTGATATAGCTAGATTAGTATTTACTGTGAAATAGTTTCAAAGAAAGAACTGGATTGGTCTTTGGCCTTTTGTTCAGTCTAGGTCTCCTCAAATAATACAAAAGAAATGATCACTGGTCATCGCTACGAAACATTTTACAGGAACGCATTACATACAAAATAGGAAAACACCAATGCCATGGGCTAGTCATCACTACGAAACATTTTCTTTGAAAGCACTATTCATGAAGCCAAAGTTTTTAGCCTCTTCTTGAGTGTGCGTCTTCTCAAATAATGCAAAATTCCAAACCATTGACACGAAAGTCTTTGACACCTTCTTGAGTTTGGGTATTCTCCAATAATGCAAAAGCTCATAACACCAATGCTATGACCTAGTTATTACTATAAACATTTTCCATGAAAGCACAATTGAAATCAAAGTTTTTGGCCTCTTCTTGAGAGCGGGCTTCGCAAATAATGCAAAACTCATAATATCATGAACTAGTGTTCACTATGAAATCCTTCCCAACAAGGCACTAAACTCTAAACACAAGTTTGGAAAGCACAATTGATTCCAAGTCTTTGTTCTTTTGTTGAGTCTAGGTCTTCCCAAATAATACAAAAGACACACCTCATTCCAAAATATGACTTATGTTCAATAGGCAATATATATATATATATATATATATATATATATATATATATATATATATATATATATATATATATATTGCTTTCTTTTGTGTTTTTTTGTTTTTGTTTTTTTTTTCCAGGTGTAATTTTTTTTTTCTAGACATGATTTTTATTTTTAATAAATTTAGGTGATTGATTTTTTTTTTGTTTATCCCTTTTTTTGGTTTTAATTGGACATCATTTTTTAACAAGGGTATATGCGTAAATTTATACAAATTCACTTTTTCTATCCTTCCACTTTATATATATATATATATATATATATATATATATATTGCTTTCTTTTGTGTTTTTTTGTTTTTGTTTTTTTTTCCAGATGTAATTTTTTTTTCTAGACATGATTTTTATTTTTAATAAATTTAGGTGATTGATTTTTTTTTTGTTTATCCCTTTTTTTGGTTTTAATTGGACATCATTTTTTAATAAGGTATATGCGTAAATTTATACAAATTCACTTTTTCTACCCTTCCACTTTTTCACTCTCAACCAAACAAAAAGAAGTGAAATTAAAATCTTTCTAGCTTCTCACTTTCCCACCCCTCTAACCAAACGGACCCTTAAGGGATCCTACCGATTGCCCAGAATTCTTTGGCCTTAATTTTCTTGAGTTTTGGTATATTCTCAATTAATGCCAAGCTGGTAGTACCAATAGACTAGTCATAACTAAACATTTTCCAAGATAGTACCAGATACGAAATTAGGATCAGCACCATTTAAACCAAAGACTTTGGACTCTTCTTGAGTATTGGTTTTCTTGAGTAGGACATAACTGCAAACTTACGGACGAAAGAAAACAAATCACTACAAAGAACACGCTTTGCATTATTAGACCAACCGCAATAATATAACATGGACCGTTTGATATAAGTATATATGTAGCATGCTTGCTTATGGCCTATTTCAACTGAAGACCACTTTGTTTGGAGAAAACTTTGTCTTATTCTTGTCACAGAAATTCAGGAAAAGAAAAGTGAGATGAGTAGGGACTTTTTTGCTTTTTGGTGGTAGGTGGTGTTAATTTTGTTCAATTAGATATTAATGGGTGCATTGGTTGCTGGGAGTGAGAGAGAATAGCTCTCTTATAACTCAAAGCTTCCATGATCAACTACAGATGAATATAATTTTACATCTTGGGACTCAAGCAAAAACATTATGAAATGATATTGAAATCAACCAAAAGTCAAATCTATTTCATAAAAGTGTATCCGCAAGGCCATTGATTCTTTTTTATTCCCTCAATGAAAGTATTCATTCATTAAAAGAAAAGAAAATATCTTCTTGAAACTTTTCAATTAGAAAAGGTTGTCATTGTGGTGGGTGGAAAGACACCACGATGCAGAGTTTTAGAGTGGTATAACTTTTTAAAATCTCACTTTTTCAAAAATTTTTAAGGTACAAATATACTTTAACACACTTTTTACAAAAATTTTCAAAAAAAAAGCTATATAAATTGTTCCCAAACAAACATTTAGTCTTACTCATCTTGTTTCTCACATAAAAAAAAAAAGAAATAAAAGAAATCTTAGTCATCTCAAATAATGGATGTAACTTTTTTGCTTATGAAAAAAAGCACAAATATGTTATGAGAAAGCTCCTTTGTATAGGGATGAAGCCAGGTGAGGTCCCAAGGGGCCTAGGTGGAAAGAGAAAAAGTATATTCTCCACAATTTTATATTTGGCTCCATTTTTCTTATAATTTTACAATGAATTTATTATAATAATGTAGTAAGAAATAATGATATTTTGTGTCTTGTAATGTATTACATACAAAACAATGTTTTGACTACCTTTGTATTATTAGTGGATGTAGCTTTCCTGCTTCTTGATTGAATTAGACAAAAAAAAAAAAACTAGGATAGAGAAGAAAATGTGAATGAATTAGATAAAAACAAAAATAAATAAATAAGTGTGTTAATTTTCTTCTATTTTCTTTTGTTTTTGTCTCTCAGAGATCTAAGAACTTGGTAAATTCCTAGAAAAGAGTGCAACAACATTATGAGATCAACCAAAAGTCAAACTTGATACAATGAAACTATATGGATAAGTCCATTGGTTCTTTTTACTTCCCTCAATCAAAGTATTTATTGATCATCAAAAGAAAATAAATTATCTTGTTGCACCTTTTATATTTAGGAAAGATAGTCATTGTACATAGCTGGGTGGAAAGACACCACGATGCGGACTGCAAAGTCTTAGTCCAAGTCATTCATATAATAGATGTAAATTTTTTGCTTTTGGAAAAAGGATAGGATATCTGAGAAAGTTGTATATGTAGTAGGTATATATAGGATGGTGGTAGTGTTATTTCAACTCAAAACCTATTGTGCTTGGAATTATAAATCAGAGTTGAGCAAAAACTTGTCAGTCTTATTGTTATAGAAAATCAGGAAAATAAAAATTAATGGAGTTGGGATGTTATTGGTGGTGGCCGGTGGTGTTACTTTTGGTTCATTTAGGTATGAATGGGTGCTTTGGTTGCTGGGAGCAAGAGAGAATTGCACTCTTGCAATACAAAGCTTCTGTCAACTACACTGATGATTATCATGTTACACCTTGGGACTTAGCCAACAAAGAGAGTGATTGCTGTGAGTGGGAAGGTGTCAAGTGCAACATCACTACCGGCCGTGTAATTCAACTTGCTCTTAATAGCACGATTTCCTATTGGAGTGGAGAAAGTGGGGGAGGTTCGTACTTTAATGCCTCTCTGTTTCTGCCCTTTGAAGAGCTCCAGTACCTCGATTTGAGTGAAAATTGGATTCGTGGATGGGTCCCAAATGAAGGTACCGAGTTTATATCCTAAGTAAAGTAGGAAGTATTTAACTTGTTGATATTCTAATTTTATCTATTACATCTTGTTTTTTTAAATAGTCGAGAAAAAATAGTTGTATTTTAGGAATCATTTTATAGTATTTTCTGGGAATATATAGTTGCAGATGTGAAAATTGAAGCATCTAAATAACAGGTTTTGAAAGATTATCTGCATTGAGCAAGTTGGAGGTGCTTCACTTGGAGTATAATAATTTCAATGACAGCATTCTTTCATCCTTGAGTGGAATTGCTTCCCTCAAGGAACTATATTTGGGGTACAACAATTTGAATGGATCAATCCCCATCCAAGGTAAGTCTTTCGGGTAAAATCCTCCAACTAATTTGTTTGACCAAAGTAAACTGTTTGAAATTATTTTTTTCTTTTTTACCTTTTCTTTAAAAATAAATGTAGACCACAGATTAGTTGCATGTTAAGATTCATTTTGTACTGTTTTGTGGGAATATAAAGTCACAAATATGCAAAAATAGTTGTATTCATTTTGTACTGTTGAGCAAGCTGGAGGTGCTTCACTTGGATGATAATTATTTCAATCACAGCATTCTGCAATCCTTAAGTGGTGTTGCATCGCTCAAGGAACTAGATTTGAGTAACAACAATTTGAATGGATCAATCCATATCAAAGGTAAAACTCTCATTAATTTGCAAAGGAATATTATTGGAAGAGTGCTTCATGCACGCTTATTGAGCATGTAACATTTCTTGTTTCCCTCCTATCAATCATTGATATTTATGCAACTAAATTTCACCCTTTTTTCCTTTGCTATTTTAAATGAGAAGTATTTATGCACCTAAAGTTCCTTTTATTTTCTCATGATTTTTTATGTAATATTTTTTATTGTAGAATTTAAAGCATTTAGCAACTTGGAGGAGCTTTACTTGAGTCAGAATAATATCCATGACTTCGTGACAACAAAAGATATTTAGGCTATAAAAATATATGTTCATTGATTCAAATCAAATACTTCTTTGGTATGGTATGCCAAATGAAATTATCATGTCGATGTTCTTGAGATATTTCTTTTTGCTCTATAGATTCAAACATCTTAACTAAGCTGCAACTCCTAGACTTGAGTGGGAATGATTTCAGTGCACAAGTTCTTGAGTCATTAACGGCCTTCCCATCGTTGAAGACATTAGATCTTTCAAATAACAAATTGGAGGGATCGTTTTCCACTAAAGGTAAGTTATACCATTGACATGAAGGTGGCGTTGTTTTGCATTTTACTTTTAATCACTGGCATAATAGTAGAAAATCTCTATAAAAACCTCTAAATATCGATAATCAAATTTCTTGAAATTCAATGAGACTAAACTTACTGTCTTTCATAAGTATCATAATCTATTTTTGTCTTGTTAAAATTTTGTATTCAAAATGTTAAAAACAAAGACTACACAACAAAGATTTTAATATTGGTTTTTTAGCATACCTTTCTTGGCCTAAACCAACAATCACATAGGAGCTTCAAGGTCGTTCTACGTTGCCCAGAGCGAGCAATTCAAACTCATTCTATATTCCTACTTTAGTAACCCACGAATAGGGTTTCAATTAGCTCAAATGGTAAAGTTTCTTATGGTTGTATAAGAGATCTGAGATTCAATTATTGCCTACGCTAAAAACTGATTGGTGTCTCGGTTTGATGATAAATAGCTATTATCAAGAGCGGACGTCATAGGGTTGCACACGACTAGAGTAATGCAAACAATATCCACGCCCTAAGAGCCTCACAACAATATTACAATAGATTCATATTCTAAATTATATTAATCTTAAAAAAAATACAATATCTATTTTTCTAATGACTTGTAAATAATTGAAGTTCATTTGTCAAATATTATAATACTTATTTAGTATTATAAATTGATCATAAAAATAATTTTATATCAAATATTTCAAAATGAACTTATAGCATACACGCACATCAAATGGGACACCAGCTAGATTTTACAAATTGAAAGAGTTCAAATAAAAAAAATGGTTTTGATTTGATTTGTGTAAAAAGGAATTTACCTAAATCAGAAGTAACTGTAGCAAAAAAAATGATTTAGATGTTGTAGAAAAACGGGGGAAAAAAAAAGGTTTAACAACACACTCTTTTAAATAAGACTGAGATCTTCAAGGAAAAATATCATCTTTAGTTGAAATAAATTAATTTCATAATTTGAATTAAATTCTAAAATATGAAAGTATATAGACTGCCACATTACGTGATTGTCTATACTCTATACACTATTATTAGATATAATAAAATTACTTTCTTTCAAAGAATCTTAGTTACGGAAGTGGTCTTGGTTACTTTAGCACTTCTGTGTGGTATCTAAATAATTTTGAGCAATTAGTACTACTTTATGCTCTACCGTATCCTATATATTTTTTTATTGATTTACATACCTCTAAGCATTCTGCTTTTGTTTTAGAGTTGAGCAACCTAAGCAACCTTGAGCAGTTGAAGTTGGATGGTTCATCGATTGATAAAAGTCTTCTTCGTAAAATTGGAGTTATGACTTCTCTTAATGTGTTGGCAGTGAGCTATTGTGGACTGAATGGCACCCTACCTGATCGAGGTAGGGTTTTTTTTTTTTTTTTTTTTCAAAGATATTGCTTCGAATAATTACAATAGTAGAACCTAATAACTAATTATCACATCATATATACAGGCTGGTGTGAACTTAAGAAGCTCCAAGAGATAGACCTCAGCGGCAATAATTTTGAAGGGAGACTACCTTCATGTATGACAAACTTGACATCACTCCACGTATTGGATCTCTCTTATAATCACTTCAATGGGAACATTGTCCAGTCTCCACTATCAAGTTTGACATCACTTGAGTACCTTTCTTTCTCATATAACAACTTCTTGATCCCATCCACATTGTCCTTCCTTTCCAACCTCTCAAATCTTAAGATCCTATTAAGTGATAACAATATATTAGCTTTGGAACCTGACTCCCTTACTTGGATTCCAACCTTCCAATTAAAGGTTTTCAGTTTGTCAAATTGTTCATCTAACATTCACAATAGGACACTTCCCAGACTTCTTCATTACCAATATGATTTGCGAGTTATTGTTCTCTCTCACAACAAGTTGGTTGGGCAGTTCCCTAACTATTTGTTAGAGAACAAGACAAGATTGGAGATTTTTATTGTAAATAATAACTCTTTCACAGGCCCTTTTATGGTGCCATATGATATTCGTCCCAACATGTTGCACATAGATATTTCTAATAATTACTTACATGGTCCAATTCCCACAAACCTCAGTTTAATTTTTCCAAATTTAGAATCTTTAAAAATGTCAGGAAATGAATTTGAAGGCAATATTCCTTCTTCTTTTGGGAATTTGGCTTTCTTATGGGATCTAGACTTGTCTGAGAATCATTTCTCAGGAACCATACCAATGCATTTCATATTGGGTTGCTACAATTTAGAATTCCTCATATTATCAAACAATAACTTCAGTGGCCAAATATTTCCCGCCAATTCTAATTGGACTAATCTAAGAAATTTACATTTGGACAACAATCACTTCTCAGGCATGCTTCCAACATGGATAGGGAACGTGACTTCTTTAGAAGATATTGTTATGGCCAAAAATCATTTTGAAGGTCCTATTCCAATTGAGTTATGCAAACTCGTTGATCTTGCATTTCTTGACCTTTCTGACAACAATCTTTTTGGCTCTGTTCCATCTTGCTTCAATTCCTCAAGTATCATTTTTTTTCAATTAAATAAAAATTGCTTGAGCGGTCCAATTCCAAGTTCTTTCCAAAACAACTCCTATCTACTTGCACTGAATCTTCGAGATAACCATCTAACTGGAAACATTCCCAATTGGATTGGTAGCCTCTCATCATTGAGAATTCTCCTCTTGAAAGCGAATCATTTAGGAGGTCAAATTCCAATTCAAGTATGCCTTTTGCAGAATTTAAACATTTTGGATCTTTCCTACAATAAATTTTCAGGTCTAATTCCTCATTGCTTGAGTAACATTACTTTTGATGCATCTGCCCACAAAACTTCTTTAAGAGGTTTATCTTCAGGGGCAACTTTTTTAAGGAGTTTGTCATTATATTTGAACACAAAGTCAAATATTATCAAATATCTCCCTTATGATCTATCTACGTCTGACGGATTTGTGAATGTTGAAGAAGAAGTAGAGTTCACTGCAAAAACTAGAACTTACTCCTACAAGGGTGACATCCTCGAGTACATGTTTGGAATTGACCTCTCATGCAACAACCTAGCAGGTAAAATCCCACTGGAACTTGGTAGGATGAGCAGCAACATTCGTGCATTGAACTTGTCACACAACAATCTATCCGGACCAATTCCAGTAACATTCTCAAATCTAAATGAAATAGAAAGTCTGGATCTTTCTTACAATGATTTGAATGGAAAAATTCCACCTCAGTTGACTGAAATGACCTCTCTAGCAATCTTTATTGTGGCACACAACAACTTATCAGGAACAACACCCGACAGAAAAAATCAATTCGTTACTTTTGGTGAAAGCAGTTATGAGGGGAACCCTCTCTTGTGTGGACCTCCATTACATAATAGTTGCACCAAAATGAGACCACTATCTATAATGCCAATGGATATTGATGGGGAAGAAGGTGATAGTTTCATGGACATGGGTATCTTCTACATAAGCTTTGTGGTGGCTTACATAACAGTCCTGTTGGAAATGGCAGCAGTTCTCTACTTAAAACCATATTGGCGTAGGGCTTGGTTTAATCTCATTGAAGATTGTATTGATACATATCGCTGTTTTTTTGTAGTTCTTTACCGTAAGTTGTTGAATTTCAGCCTTGCATAGCCTTGTATTGCTACTATTTTGTTGTGGTTTATTACCGTAAGTTGTTTAATTTCAGACTTGCATAGCCTTACATTTTAATGATTACATGTATATGTGTCTCTTCTTGTTGGATTTTGAATCTATGGATTGAATTTTAATACTACGTTGTGCAAAATCTGTATTTGCTGTGTAATTTTAAAGGACTAAGATTGTATTTTTGCATTGTTGCTTTAATTGAATGTATGAGTTATGCAAAGACAGAAATACAGCTACCCCCAAGGGGCTAGGAGTCTAGCCATGAAGTGCCATGTAACGGCAAGAAAATCTTAAATCTTGCAAATTATTTCGAAATTGAAAACTCTTTTTCTACTCACCATGAACTCTGCCAAATCACATAAAATATGCTCATGAATTCACAGTGTTCAAAACCAAAATATGGAGACATCCAATCCTATGCACAAGCACTTGTTTGATCCAACAGCTCCAAAGAAAACCAATAAATAGTGTTTTTTTCTAAATGCTTCAATAAATATTCAACCATCTATATATTCAAAAGATTTATTCCAAGTGACATCTAAATATCCATGTACGTGATATTATTTATAACATAATAAAAAATGATAGATAAACTGATTTGACATTCTTGATAGTGAAAAATATTAAAGAACAATAAATAATATGTACAATAACAACTTAGATACTCTAGATTCAAGTGATCAAATGTTGTTGCCTCAAATAAAACTACCATTGTGATTTGTAAGAAAAAAATTACACCCCAAAAAAAAGGACAAAAACGACCCAGTCACTCCTACAAAACTTATAGAGTGGGTGGGTCTTTCAACAATTGATGCTTTTTCTGCAGTTGCCTATATCCTTTTTTGCTAAGAATTAGCAAACAAATGACACCAATTGGTCTGCATTTTACCCTGATGCTCCAGCAGTAGCATGCTTATCATATTCCCCTTGATCTTCTTTGACAAACTCTTCAATCAATTCACGTTGCCTTGGGGTCAAATTCCTGCACAAATCAAGCATTTTAATCTACTTTAAAAATTAGAGGCTGCAAACACATTCCCATACAATGCTATAGTTTGTATCTCTAGTATTACTCTTAATGCTAAAGTCACTATGAAATATTTTCCAAAAGAGTACTACATACGAATTAGGAATTAAAGCACGATTAACGCCAAAGTCTTCGACGTCTTCTTTAATTTAGTTTAGGCTTTCCTAGAAAATGCAAAATTTATGACACAAATGGTACGAGATAGTCATCATTAAACATTTTTCAAGAAAGTAATGGATACGAAACTTGGAAAGCACCATTGACGCTAAATTTTTTGGCTACGCAGTTGAGTCAAGTCTTCTTCAGTATTTTCTCAACAAAAAACACAAGTCTTCTTGAGTAGGACCTCATTGAAAAATTAAATCCGAAAGTTATAGGACTAAGTCAATTAAAGTATTTATTTATCAGAAGAAAGTGAATTCTCTTTTTGGGGAAAGTACTTAAAAAAATCATAGAGTTTTATTCCTGCGACACACTAAATCCCTAAATCCCAGACTTTTAAATGAGACATGTTATACTTCATACTTTTACACAAAAAAAAAAAAAAAAAACAATCTAGCGAGGTTTTAAACTTTAATGTGGCGTTTGGTACGAGGGAATCCACATTACTCTTGGCATCTAGATTCCTAGGAATCACATTTCTAAAAATGTAGCTATTCCTATGTTTGGTTTCATTGGGAATATCTTAAGATTCCTAGGAATGTAAGATGATAACGCTTGGTTTATTCCCAGGAATCTTTAAAAAAAAAATCTTCCTCTAAATAAATAATGAAAAACCAAATATAAACTATTAATTATGAAAAATTCATTAAAATTATAGTCTAATATTTCAAAATGACAGGTACAATACAAAAATAACTATTTTTAAATTCTCAAATGCTTTTATTCTTAATAATAATTTTAAAAGAGTTTAATCCATAATAATTTGTTTTATATTTTATATTAATTGCTTAAATGATAATAAAAAAGGGTTAAAATTGTCAATTTATAAAAAATACACTTTCCTTTAAGTTTGGGAATCTGGATTCCCACCTGTTTTAAAGGGAATCCACATTCCTACTGAGAGGGGAATCCAGATTCCCCTGACATCTGATTCCTTAGCGTGATTTGCAACCAAACATAGGAATCTTTAAACATTCCTGGGAATCCTAAAATATTACCCCGTACCAAACGCCACATAAAGTGTTTTATTTATTGAAGTTTGTTGTTTAAACTTTGAAGTGCATGTTTCATTTAAAATTGTGAGCTTAATTATTTATTTAAGTTTGTTCTTTTTTATCTGATTCCCTTTCCCCGATATATATGTGTGTGTGTTTCTCAAATATAAAAAAAAGTTTGTTTTCTTTTAAAATATTTTTTTTAACTTACTTTCCCCAATCTCTTCTCCCACCTTTTTAGTTTATATTAATAAAATAGAAAAATATTATCACGGTAGTGGGTGGAAAACTCACCATGGATGCCAACTCCTAGTCTAGGTCTTCTCAAGGATTTTCAAAGAAAGAACATGAAGAGTTTGTATTTTTTTTTTTTTTTTTACATATGTTTTCATATGTTAAATTTGAACATTTTTTAAAATGGACAAAACTTAAGTATAGTACTTAGATGTTGTTTCTTAGTTTTTCTTCTTAAAATTTAGTCATGTGGCTGTATTTAACTAAAAATATACTTTCATCCAGGGATGGAGCTACAGTTTGGCATTGGGGGGCCATTGCCCCCCCTGAGATTTTGAAAAACCAACAGCCATATATATGCAATAGGCTTGAGTTACAATTTAGGCCCAAGAAGAATTAAACCTGCCCCCCATCTCCAAACTCTTGGCCCCTTAAAAAAAAAAATGTCTAAGCAACACAACAAACCAACCCAAATAATAAGACAGATCAGCCCAAACAATTTAGTGTACGTGAATAGCAAACATTTCTTTTCACTTCCTCCATGCCCATTTATGTATTTTGCTTATCTCTTGGAATCTCCCTCCATACCCATTTATGTTATTTGTGTCTTTGTTTGTGATTGCATTGTTGTTGTTTTTTTTAATTTTATTTTAAATTTTTCTTTGTGAAATACGTTGCAAAACTATGAAGTGTTGAGTGTGTGTGAGCGTGACCTATTATAACTTATAAAGAGAATAGATTGAGTGAGTAATTACTAAAAAGTTACTTAGTAAAGTTAAAGAAACTTATTAAAAAAAGAAGTATAGTTAAAGAAAAAAATAATTGTACAGTTAATAAAAACATTTGGTTGGCTATTGGGTTGTCGAGGGAAATGTGTTAACTATAACAAGCTAATAAATTTATAAATTGAAAACTAAATTATGAATTGATAAGAAATAAATTTATAATTAATTTCTTAAGCATACTATCCGCATTCTTATATTTGTCTTTATTTAGTAATAATAATTAGTCCTTTTGTTCTTATAAAAAAATAAAAATGAGTCCTTTTGAGAGATTCAATCTTAGAAGAATTTTGCCCCCCCTAACTCGAAGTTCTGGCTCCGTCCCTGCTTTCATCTCATGAAAAAAAAAAAAAAAAAAAAAACCACATTACTGTGATATAGACATTTTTGCATCAATTAGGAATATTATGTAAAATAGTAAAAGGAACATTTGAAGCTTTAACCAACACGCTATGCATTATTAGAGCAATTGTTCCAAAAAGAAAAAGAAAATGAAGGGACAATCAATTTTTTACTATGATGTGGACCAATTTTATAACAGTATATATAAGTAGGATGCTGGTGGTCTATTTCAACACAAAAGCTATTTTGCTTAATTGGAAGCATACATGAGAGTTGGATAAAAACTTGGCGAAACTACACCATTGGTCCCTAAAATTTACCCTGTGTGCGCAATTGGTCTCTCAAGTTTGAAGCGAGCACAATTAGTCCCTTAAGTTTCAAAACTGAGTTGTATTAGTCCTTTTACTAACTGCTGTTAACGGTGTTACATATGTGGCTAACAGAATAATGAATTGACATTTTTAAAATGATGTGGCATTTTTTAATTAAAAATTATAAACTAAATTTACATGTGGGTAAAAATATTCAGGCTAAATTAAAAAAATTACTTTCTGTTGTAAAGAACTTAGAACCCACAACGGGAGAGAAGGTGAGAGAGGGAAGAAGCTCAACCTAGTCGCCACCTGGAATCCCATGTCGTTGCTGCCGCTGGCAATAGCCCAAGCCGTAGCTGCCGCCGGTGACAGCACAAACATATAAAGATTCATTTGAAACACACTCTCTGCTTTGGCAAAAGCCAAAAGCCCCTTACGATTTCAGCACAACACCACAGCCAAAAGCCTCAAACAGAGAGAGTGGAAAAAGAAAATTCATTTTCGTCATTTTCATCTTCATCGTACTCAATAGTCAGTTAGTCACAGCAACATACGTGTAGAATTCACCTTGGTTTATGAGAGAATCAACAAAAAACAAAACCCATGTTTCTCAAAAAAAAAAAAACCCATCGTTCTTTGAATTCTCCAAAACCCAGGTTGGTTTTCTCAACTATTATATTGGGCTTTGATTTTTTTTTTTTGCTTATTTCTTATTTTGGAGCTGACCCATTTGATATTTATGCAAAAGATTTGTGGGTTTTACTTTTCTTAACTTTATCTTTCAAAGATCATGTTCATCTCTAGTTTAATCTTATGGGTATTGCTGGAGGCGACAAGGGCTGGATTTCAGGCGGCGGCTAATTTTTTTTTTTAATTTAGTCGTGAATATTTTTTCTCACATGTAAATTTAGTTTGTAATTTTTTTAATTAAAAAAATGCCAAGTCATTGTTCCGTTAGCCACGTAAGTAACACCGTTAATAACAGTTAGTAAAAGGACCAATACAACTCAGTTTTAAAACTTAAGGGACTAATTGTGCTCGCTTCAAACTTGATGGACCAATTGCGCACATAGGGTAAACTTTAGGAACTAATAGTGTACTTTCGCCTAAAAACTTTGTCAGTCTTTGGTAGGGTTGTAAAACTTGGTATAAAACTTGTTTATGTCTTTTTTGTTTGTAAACAAGTCAAGCTTGCTCATTCTTATGAGATTTTTTGTAATCAAGTTGAGCTCCAGAAAATTGTTTTGTTTCTTAAAAACTCATGAACACAGAACCTTAGAAAAAAAAAAAAAATCCAAACATGAATCAGGCTTGGAATTTAATTGGTCTGGGCTTTAGAAAAATGAGCTTGGCCCAACCCATAAACATGATTCTACATTCCCAACAAATAGGAGTAAACAAAAGCTCAGCTAAGCGAAAAGCCAACTCATAGCTATCAACAATCTAAGGAAATTTTTAGTTGAAAGCACATTTCGGCATATAGGTTAATTTGTCAAAAAACAAAGTTGACAAAAGTCATCATGGCTGGTAGAAACTGGAAAGACACGAAGTCTTCGACTTTTGTAGTCTAGCTAGGCCTTCTCCAATAATGCAAGTATTATCCAAGAAATCACAATATAAGGTGCAGGCTAGGGAAAGCACCATTGACCCCAAGTCCTTGGCATCTTTGTTAAGTTTAGCTGTTTAGGTCTTCCTAAATAATGCAAAATTCGTATATTACTAGTGGTGGATGCAACTTTTTTGCCTGTTGAACGAAGACTAATCTTATAAAAAAAACAAACAAGAGGAAAAAGGAGAATGATTAGAGTCCTTGAAATACTGTCATATCATCTAATCAAGGACTTACTCATTTGATTTTTTCCTTGAAATAATGAGAGATGAGAAATTGTTTGAAACTGTCCTTGGAATAGCTTTATGAAACACGCTGTGCATTATATAAATCTCTAGCCTCTTCTTGATTTTAGGTAAATTCTTAAATAACGCAATGCTCTTAATACCAAGGGCATAGGTTAGTCATTACTAAACATTATCTAAGAAGAACACATTGGATACACCGACAAAGTCTTTGGCTTCTTGTTGAGGGTCTTCTAATTGCAAAATTATTGGCGAGAGGAAAAAAATAACAGAAGTCAATGGTTATCACCACAAAGAACTAAAGTGCAAACGGACTCAAAAGGGCCGGAGTATAACCAAAAATTAAAAATTAAATTAAATAAATTAAATAAATATCCATATGGTATTAATAAACTATCAACCAAAACAAACAGAAAAATCATTATTTCTTAATATATTAATAATTTAAGATGTTGTTTCTTAATACATAACACTATTATTTCTTAATACACTACAATTAAGGGAGTCAATTTCATACCGAAAATTATTTCAATTTGACTAAAAGAACAATATATTTCAATATTAGCAAATATTGTTGTACTATTTCACAATTACCACTATATATATCTATACACACATTTTTTTGTCATATCTCAACCACCCACTAACAATTTTTTAGAACTCTCTCTCTAAACTCCCTTATTCAAATGTTAAAACTTAATCCTTCATAAATCCACACCTACCTAGTCTACATATTATGGTTAGCTCTATTTTTAATTAATTTTTATCTCTTATTATTATTATTATTATTATTATTATTATTATGAGGACAAAATTTTGGTACAATATCTTAAGTGTTGTTCTTTAGGTTCTCCTTTTAAAATTCAGCCATGTGGCTACTTAACTAAAAAATACACGTTTATTTCATGAGAAAAAATTCACATTGTAGAATTTTAAGAGGGATAACCTAAGGAACATCACCTAAGTACTGTACTTAAGTCTTACCCTTATTATTAGTACTACTATTTCTTATCTTTTTTGCTTTGAGTAACATGGTATCACATAAAATGACACAATTTGTGTCACAACTTCTTCACGTGACGAGTTTTGAGTTGTAGAAGTATGTCGTTACATAGAACCACTATCATATCTCTATCACTCACAACTTGTCACGTGTATGAGTTATAACACAAATTATATATTTTATGTCACTAACTTGCTCTTTTTGCTTTCATTTTTTTTTCTTTTAAGTCTTGTCACTTTTATTTTTTGAGTAACTTTAGTCCTGTCACTTTGCTTCAATTTATTGCCCTTGACTGACTACTCAGTACTCACTGCTCAGTTTCACATGAGGGTGACTATCTTTGAATTACAAATTCATTTGAATCCAATGGTGTACTCAGAATGCTAAATAACTAAATAAAAGATACAGAATGCTAAATGCAGTACTAACTGAGATAGAGAAAACCGAAGAAGACGCATAAAATGAAGCAAAATTTATTATATTATGGACCAAGGATTTACATGTGTTTGGGCTTTTTTTTTTTTGAGAAGGGTATTTGGGAAAATAATTTTAAAGGAGATGGGCCCAAAAAATGGCCCAAATATAAATATTTTTTTTTGGACTGAAAATAAATCAATCATTTTCTTTTCATAAGGTCAGGGGGCCCAGGCCCCGGGCCCCTTTACGCCGTCCACGATCGTAATAATGATATGGAGTGTTTGACAACAGTATATATTTAGGACCTATATATTTCAATTTAAGATCATTTTGGAAACATAACTAGAGTTGGACAAAAACTATTAGTCTTATATTGTCATAGGAAATTAGAAAAACAAAAAATAATGGTGTTGGGACGTTTTTGGTGGTCGCCAGTGGTGTTATTTTTGGTTCATTTTGGTATGAATGGGTGTTTTGGTTGCTGGGAGCAAGAGAGAATTGCTCTCTTGCAATACAAAGCTTCCACCATCACTATTGATGAATATTATTTTCCATCTTGGGACTCAAGTAACAAAGAAAGTGATTGCTGTAAATGGGAAAGAGTTAAGTGTAACATCACTACTGGTCATGTAATTCAACTTGCTCTTAATAGCACGATTTCGTATTGGAAAATTGGGGGAGGTTGGTACTTTAATGCGTCTTTGTATCTTCCCTTTAAAGAGCTCTAGTGCCTCGATTTGCATTATAATGGGATTCGTGGATGGATCCTAAATGAAGGTACCAAGTTTATATCCTAAGAAAAGTAGGAAGTATTTAATTTGTTGATTTTCTAATTTTTTGTCTATTACATCTTTTTGTTTTTTAAATAGTCGAGAAAAATTTAGCTGTATTTTAGGAATCATTTTATATTGTTTTCTGGGAATATATAGTTACAGATGTGAAAATTGAAGCATCTAAATTACAGGTTTTGAAAGATTCTCTGCGTTGAGCAAGCTGGAGGTGCTTCACTTGGATGGTAATTATTTCAATAACAACATTCTATCATCCTTGAGTGGAATTGCTTCCCTCAAGGAACTATATTTGGGGTACAACGAGTTGAATGGATCAATCCCCATCCAAGGTAAGCCTTTCGGGTAAAATCCTCCAACTAATTTGTTTGACCAAAGTAAATTATTTGAAATTATTATTTTTTTTTCTTTTTTACGATTTCTTTAAAAATAAATGTAGACCAAAGATTTGTTGCATGTTAAGATTCATTTTGTACAGTTTTGTGGGAATATAAAGTCACAGACATGCAAATTGAATAATCTAAAAATTGCAAGTTTGAAAGATTCTCTTTGTTGAGCAAGCTGGAGGTGCTTCACTTGGATAGTAATAATTTCAATCACAGCATTCTGCAATTCTTAAGTGGTATTGCGTCGCTCAAGGAACTAGATTTGATTTCCAACAATTTGAATGGATCAATCCACATCAAAGGTAAAACTCTCATTAATTTCCAAAGGAATATTATTTGAAGAGTGTTTCACGCTTATTGATATTTATGCAACCAAATTTCACCCTTTTTTTTCCTCAGCTATTTTAAATGAAAGTATTTATGTGACTGAAGTCCCTTTTTTCTTCCATGATTTTTCATGTACTTTTTTTTAATATAGAATTTAAAGCATTTAGCAACTTGGAGGATCTCTACTTGTGTGGCAATAAGATCAATGACTTCGTGACAACAAGAGGTATGATAACGTAAGAATATATGTTCATCGATTAAAATCAAATACTTCTTTTGTATGGTATGTCAAATGAAATTATCATGTCAATGTTTTTGAGAAATTTTATTTTGCCCTATAGATTCAAACATCTTAACTAAGCTGCAACTCCTAGACTTGAGGGGAATGATTTCAGTGCACGAGTTCTTGAGTCATTAACTGCCTTCCCATTGTTGAAGACATTAGATCTCTCATATAACAATTTGGAGGGATCATTTACTGCTAAAGGTAAGTTATACCATTGACATCGAGGTGGCGTTTTTTTGCATTTTTCTTTTCGTAACTGGCATAATAATAGAAAAGCTCTATAAAACCCCTATTCTAAATATTGATAATCTAATTTATTGAAATTCAATGGGATTAAACTTATTGTCTTTCATAAGTATGATAATTTATTTTCGTCTTGTTAAAATTTTGTAATCAAAATGTTAAAAACAAAGACTACACAGTGGAGATTTTAATATCGATTGTTTTAGCATACCTTTCTTGGTCTAAATCAACAATCACATAGGAGCTTCAAGGTTGTTCTACTTTGTCTAGAGCTAGCAATTCAAACTCATTCTATATTCCAACTTTAGTAACCCACAAATAAAATGTTTCTCCAATGGTGTTGCACAAACTAGAGTAATGCAAACAAAATCCACACCCTAAGAGCATCACAACAATATTACAAGAGATTCTTATTCTAAATTATATTAATCTCAAAAAAATTCATTTTCTATTTTTCTAATGACTTGTAAATAATTGAAATTCATTTGTCAAATATTATAATACTTAATTAGTATTATAAATATAAAAATAAGTTCTTATCAAATATTTCAAAATAAACTTATAGCATACATGCACATCAAATGAGACATCGGCTAGATTTTACAAATTGAAGAGTTCAAATAAAAAATGGTTTTGATATGATTTGTGCAAAAAGGAACTTACCAAAATCGGAAGTAATTGTAGCAACAAAAAAAAAAAAAAGATTTAGATGTTGTAGAAAAACGGTAAAAAAAAATAAAAAAAAAAAGTTTAACAACACTACTCTTAAAATAAGACTGAGATCTTCAAGGAAAAGCATCATCTCTAGTTGAAATAAATTAATTTCATAATTTGAATTAAATTCTAAAATATGAAAGTATATAGACTGCCGCATTATGTGGTAGTCTATACACTATTATTAGATAAAACAAAATTACTTTCTTTCAAAGAATCTTAGTTATGGAAGTGGTCTTGGCTACTTTAACACTTTTGCGTGGTATATATCTTAATAATTTTGAGCAATTAGTACTAATTTATGCTCTACCATATCAATTAGAACTAATTTAAGCTTTCTGCTTTTGTTTTAGAGTTGAGCAAACTAAACAACCTTGAGCAGTTGAAGTTGGATGGTTCATCGATTGATAAAAGTCTTCTTCATAAAATTGGAGTTATGACTTCTCTTAATGCATTGACAATGGTAGAATGTGGATTGAATGGCACCTTACCTGACCAAGGTAGGTTTTTTTTTTTTCTTTTTTTTTTTCACAATGATATTACTTCGAATAATTACAATAGTAGAACCTAATAACTAATTATCACATTATACAGGCTGGTGTGAACTTAAAAAGCTCCAAGAGATACACCTCGGCTACAATAATTTTGAAGGGAGACTACCTTCATGCATGGCGAACTTGACATCACTCCACATATTGGATCTTTCTAACAATTACTTCAAAGGAAACATTGAAGTGATGTCAAGTTTGTCATCACTTGAGTACCTTTCTTTCTCAAATAACAATTTCTTCATCCCATCCACATTCTCCTTCCTTTTCAACCTCTCAAATCTTAGGATCCTATTAAGTGATAACAATGTATTAGCTTTGGAACCTGACTCTCTTACTTGGATTCCAACCTTCCAATTAAAGGTTTTCAGTTTGACAAGTTGTTCAATTAACATTCACAATAGGACACCTCCCAGATTTCTTCATTACCGATATGATTTGCAATTAATTAATCTCTCTCATAACAAGTTGGTTGGGCAGTTCCCTTACTGGTTGTTAGAGAACAATACAAGATTGGAGCTTTTTATTGCAAATAATAACACTTTCACGGGGCCTTTTATGGTGTCATATGATATTCGTCCCAACATATTGAGCATAGATATTTTTGATAATTACTTACATGGTCCAATTCCCACAAACCTCGGCTTAATTTTTCCAAATTTAAAATGTTTAAAATTGTCAGGAAATGAATTTGAAGGCAATATTCCATCTTCTTTTGGGAATTTGGTTTTCTTACAGGGTCTAGACTTATCTGAGAATCATTTCTCAGGAACCATACCAATGCATTTCATAATGGGTTGCTACCATTTAAAATTTCTCATATTATCAAACAATAGCTTCAGTGGCCAAATATTTCCTACCAATTCTAATTGGACTAATCTAAGAAATTTACATGTGGACAACAACCACTTCTTAGAAAATTGCATCTCTTGAGCTTGATAAGAAAAATTTGCTTGTGAATTTGTTTGATGCTACTAAACTTTTGAATAATGTGAAGACTGAGAATATGCTTTTGCTTGATAAAGTTAAATCTTTGGAACTGGAACTATCTGTTGTTAGAGAACAAACAAATAGGTCTGCTAGTTCCAAACTTGATCAGATATTGAGTGTTCAAAAGTCTCCTTCCGACAAAACTGGTTTAGGTTTTGTAGAAAGCATCAATGTGTCGACACCTAATTCCACTATCTTTGTTCCTTCATCTTCTTCTGAACCCCCTGTGAGTGAGGTTGTTGACGGTGTTGTCAAACCCATAGAAGTTTCACCTCTCAAGAAGATTAAGGTTGATCTAAAAGAGTCTAAACCTCAAAAGTCTACCCTTTCTAAGAATAGGACACATGAGAAGTCTGCATGGGTGTGTCATTTTTGTTGAAAGTCTCGGCACATTCGTCCAAACTGTTACAAGCTTCAAGCTGCTAAGAGAGCAAACAAACCAAAAGTACCTGTGCCTTAAGCACACGATCCTATGGTACTTATTGGTGAGTTGGTAAAGGCTTTAAACCTTTATTCCAATTCAGGAGTTGGAAATCATTTTAATATGAATAAGAACTCTAATGCTCTAGGTGCATCTAAAAGACTTTGAATGCAAAAGGCTCAATCTAAGTAAGTCTTTATGACATAGTCCTTGTGCTTCATTGCTATACTCTTTGTGACCATTTTGCTTGTTTCTATGTTTTTTTGTTCTCTTTGTTTTTTAGGATTTGCATTGCATAACATTCATGCATTTCATTCTAGAATGTTTTTGTTAATTTTCATTAAAAAAAAAAGAGGGAAGCAAAATGTGTTTTGCATTTATTTTCTTGGTTTTTGAAAACAAGGTTGGTCAATTTATTTATACATAACTTGTCTGTGTACTGTGTTTAGCTTGAATGAGCTTATTTCTTGCACTTTACTAGTTAAAGCTTTGTAGTGCATGTTATGTGGGAAGATGTTTGTAGTTTTTGACTACTTTGTCATGATCTTGAAGTCACAAGTCTTTGATTGTGGGTCTTGAACCTTTTGATAAAGACATAAATAACCATCTCACCATTGTTCACTAGCCAATCATGAACACCTTAGTGCATATCATATGATTTTGTGCTCGAGAAAATGTAGCACATGCACAAAAAGAACATAAGGTATAGTCTCGGTTTAAATGCTTAAAATTGGTGTGTACATTATTGGACTTAATGCAAAATCATATACATAAAATTGGTGTGTACATTATCCCAGCTTTTACCTAATAAGTTTCTGAAAAACTTAAAAAAAAAATATGTGTGTACATTATGAGGCAAACTCAAGAAACTTACATGATTGCAAACTTATGATCTAGGAGATGTGAGAGTTATATGATGTAACTCTTTAGGTAATAGTCTCGTTTAAATTCTTTGTGATGAATTTTGAAGATTTTGTGGTTGATTTTTACTTACATATCATCGCACATGTATCTCAAACTTTTTGCTAGTTGCACACACTACACAGGTTATTCTTTGTTAAACTTTGTACATGTTATTATGTGTGTTTTTGGTCTGAACAACCAAGTTCGAAAATGCCTTGAGTATTTTGCAAAATCATTTTGATGCTTGAGAATTCAAGGAAAATGTTTGGAAAATCTTAATTTTGGGAAACTGGGTTCAAAACTTGTGTTTTTTGGAAAGCATTTCATCTCATACTCATGCATTTTATTCATACTTTCCAATGCTTTGAGGAGTTTTTGCATTACATTGCTCTGTTTTTCAAAAAGCTGTGTTTTCCAGAATTTCGACTGGTCGAATATGTTTTTCGATCAATCGAAATTGCAATTAAATTTTTAGTCAGCCCTTGTTTGTTTCGATCGGTGCTCGATTGGTTTTCAATCAATTAAAGTATTTTCGACCGATCGAATCTGTTTTTCGATTGATTGATAATCGTGTAGAGACTTTTTTAAAAGGGATTTCTTCTCACATGTTCATCTACTTTTCAAAAAGTTTTTCAACTTTTCTTTCTCTATACAAACCGATCAAGGCTTCAAACAAATTTTTGTCGTTTTCCTCTGTTCTTTTTGCAAGGTTTTTCTCTCCAAAGACCGGTAAGACCTTTATACCCTTCCTTTTGCATTTTATTTCATGTTACATGCATTAATTCATGCATTTAAGGGAGATTTTTGGACCTAAGCATTTTTGGGGTTTTTTGATGATTCAAGCCATATTTTCTGAAATTGATTGATGGGTTTTTGTCATACAATGCTATAATCATGAACCATGATGTTTAATTTGATCAATTTGGTGTTTTGTGAAGAATTCAAAATTCTAGGGCTTGTTTTGTTCCGAATTGGGGATTTTGTTCAATTTGAGTTTGATTGATGAAATTGGCTTGTTGATTTGATCTAATTGATCATTCTTAACTGTTATCTACCTTGTGTGATGATCAATTGGTCAATTGGGTAAAATTTCTACAAATGGTTTTTGAAAATTTTTGAGTTTTTGTTTTAAACTCTATGCTCAAGCCAATTTTGTGTTTCTAAACTTACAAATTTGAACTTGTTGTCACTGCATTAGAGCATGCATTATGACATTTATCTATTCATGCATCATATAGATTTTTTTTTTGTGCTAACTTACAGTCTGCCCTTGTGTTTTGTTTTTGTTCTTTCTCTTGTGTCTCTGTTTCTTACTCTAGAACCATGCCTAGGAAGACTAGAGCCAATAGGTCATCCACCTCTGCTTCTGATCCTTCCTTTGAGAGTGATAGGTTCTTGAGTGAGAAGCACCAAGAGACCTTTGAGACCCTTAACACTAAGAGGAAGATTTGGGTTGAGTGTAGGGTTCTGTTAGATGAGATTGATCCTGCCATTAGGGCAAACTTTGAGCGTCGAGGTTGGTTGTCTCTTTTGGATTTTGATTCTCCTCCTCCAGCCACCTTAATTAGAAAGTTCTACTCGAATCTCTCTGTTCACCCCTATGATTTCAGCACTCTTGTGAGGAGTTGGATTCGTGGTGATGAGTATACCATTACTCCTTCGGTAGTGGCTAATGCTCTTGGGGTGCCGCTTGTTCAGCATCCTGTTTACCCCTATGATGTGTCTCCTCCCCTAGACGATGACATCATGTCATACATCACTGGTACTTATATCTGGTGGGGTTCTGATCCTCGAATCACTTCTGCTGAGCTCACTGAGTCTACCTGTCTTATATTTAGGATAGTGTGTCATTCCTTGTGGCCTATTTCCCATCTGCACACCATTCATTTAGAGCGATGTGCATTTTTGTATGCTCTTGTTATGGATGCTCCTATTAGTCTCCCTCATCTGTTTCTTCATTCTTTGAACGAAGTTTATAGGAGTTCCTCTACTACTCATGCTCTTTTTCATCCTATTTTCATTCATAGGATTTTGTTGTTTTTAGGTTTGTCTGACTTCCACATTTTTGAGTCTGTCCATGTTATTGCTCCCATCGGTGCCACTTTTCTTAGGCAAAGGGCTGCTCAGATGAGAAAGCGCTCTAAATGTCCTAGAGTTGAGTCTTTTGTTACCGTACCCCCTTCTTCTTTTACAGGTGTTCCTTCTGGTGAGGAGTCTGTTGATCTTGTTGGAGATGCTATTGTTGATGTTCCTCCACCATCGACTTCGGATGGATTTGACATTCATCGTGCTTTGGAGTTTGTTGTGATCGTTCAGGCGGCTCATGGTCAGATTTTGGTGGACATTCTAGACAAGATCCGTGCTTTGCGAGCGAACCTTGCTCTTCTTCGACGTTCGTCTTCGCCACCTCCTTTTGGTGATGGATTCTGATTTACGCTTTGGCATTACGTCACAAAAAAGGGGGGAGTAGATTTAGATTGTATATCTTAGGGGGAGTTTGGATTTTGGAGAGTTTGGGACTTTGTTCTTTGAGAGCTTGTGGAGATTAGATTGTATCTAGGTGCTTCACTGTGTACTTATCAATTTTGGCTCTAGTAGTATTCTTGTTAGGGGGAGTTTCTTTTTATTTTTTAGTTATGTTTCTTGTTTCACTGCTTATAGACTTACGATTATTGAGTTATTCATTGATGTTAGTCTATATTTTGTGTTTTGTGAAATCAAGATTTTTATTATATTGTACTTGTATTTTCCAAACATGCGTTTATGCGTTTTTGTTTAGTGTTTTAGGAAATATACAGGTTGATTCAATTGAGTTGCTGTCTACGCTTGCAACTGATGGATAGTAGTTAGGATTGGGTTTGTTATAATGGGCAGATTTTTTGTAAAGGGCTTTTCTTTGTAAACTTTGAGCTTTTAGTTGTGTTTTGTCACGGATTGCCAAAGGGGGAGATTGTTAGGACATATGTGGTTCACTTGTTAAGAACATATGTCATTATTTTATGTAATTGGCTAATCCTTTGACAAAATACATTTTACTTGTATTTGGGTAGAACTAGGATGTTTTTAATACTTCAAGAAATAAGGTTTCAAGATCAAGTGTTAAAGCCATGCAAGTCTGTCCAAGAAACAAGCTGAGAAGTGCCTGTCATTAAAGCTCGACAGTTGGCTCGACAGCTGCATCTATCGAGCTTTAAGAAGCTGTTTTAGCCCCGGGGCTTGACAGCTGCTCGACAGCATCTCGACACCTCTATTTGTTGAGGTTTAAGAAAAATAGAATTTCAGTTTTGTTTTGATTCCAATCCGTGGATATGTCTTTGGGCCTTCTTTTCTCATAACCTTAGACATATAAAAGGATTATTTTAAGGGCCGTCAAAATAGACACAAGTTACACAAGCATTGAGCAAAGTCTATTCAAGTAATTTGTGACCGGATACAAAGCTTGCCCTAGTTCATCTCCTTGTGAAGAAGCTGTTGTGTCTTTGCACCATAGGGTTTTGTAACCAAGCATCTTCTTGTTTGTTATTGTGAGAATGAACTGAAGAACTTTGTAGCCAATATATTTCTTAAGTTGGTGATTGAAGTCGTGTACTAGGATCCGCGCAATTGGTTAGTCACGTACTGGGAGCCGTGTATTGAAAAGAAGAGATTGTCACTACAAAACAAGTCCAATTGGGTATTGGGGTAAGGGTTCAACTGTAGGTTGGTATAAGGTACTAGGATTCCTTTACTTGTAACCGCTTGTTATGATAATAGTGGATTCTCGAGAGTGGTGACCTTAAAATCACCCAGTGAGGTTTTTGCCTTGGAGGTTTTCGTCTCGGTGGTTTTACCCATTCGTAAACAAATCACTGTATCAAATTTATTTTCCACTGCACTTTAGTTTATTGGTGATTTGTTTGTTCTACCACGCATTTGCATGTTAATTTGATTAATTAATAAACTTGGCTAATTAATTAATTAATCCATCACAAGGGGTCAACACGTTTGTGGCCTATTATATATGATTAAATTTACCATATCTCAATTGCTTAAACTTTTAGGACAATCAGTAATTTAACATTTAACCTCATAATTCTAACATTTCCTTCTGTAGTAATTCTCCAAAACAAACCCAATTGAAGCAGAACAAATTAGAATTACTATCAAATCATCTACATTTTTACCAACGGTTAAGAATGTTCTCTCTTCCGTCTGGAGAATACCTAAATAGGCAATGGCTTTTGGCTTAGGCTGTATGAATTCCTTACATGCTAAGATTGTATATGACAAAGCCCCAATAGATGATATAGTATTGAAATATGATTGAGTTTGTTTTGTGTTGCTATTTTAGATGTGATTTAATGGTGAGGGTTTCGGTTAAAACTCAAGAAATAACTTGCATCTTGAAAATGGAGATTCTCACAACGTGCTTCCCTCATCATTAGTTATAACTGCTAACTAGGCATTAACAAATTACCAATAAACTAAAGTGTAGTGAAAAATAAATTGATACGGTGATTTGTTTACGAATGGGAAAAACCTCTAAGGCAAAAACTCCACCGGGTGATTTTAAGGTCACCACTCCCAAGAATCCACTATTATAAAAACAAGCGGTTACAAGTAAGGGAATCTCAGTACCTTATACCAACCTACAGTTGAACCTTTACCCCAATACCCAATTGGACTTGTTCTGTAGTGAAAATCTCTCATTTTAATGCACTGCTCCCAGTACGTAGCTTACTCCTTTGCACAAATCCAAGTACGTGACTAACTCCACAGCAACCCTTTGATTGTTGTAGTTGATTTGCAACAGCTTCACATAGAAATTCCAATAAGATCTTCAATGTTGGTGCAAGAGACTTTGCATGGTTACAGAACCCAAAGACGTACAAGAAACGCAACAAGAACTCTTTCTTCTGTGGGAGGAGGCTAGGGTTTTAGAAAGAAAACCTTATGAAGCTCTCTAGGGTTGGGTTTTTCTTTTTCCACCTCCTTTTTAAATAGGAGCTTAATAGGCTCTTCTATTCCAAATAGGTTAACACAAACATTGGGCTTTCCTAGTCCAATAAGAATTATACAAACCCATAAACAAATAGCCTGTTAGAATAAAAACATTGCTGGATATAGTCTGAATCCCGTAAGCTCGATAAATTGAGAAATCTATCAAGATTTAATGAATCTCGACAGATTGAGCTTCTGTCGAGGAGGTGTCAAGACCTGCAGATTGCACTTTTCTTTGAGCAATTGTTGAGTAATCTTCATGTCTTCAATCTAACCACTTGTAATGATCATCTTGAACCTATTTAGATTTACCCAAATACAAGTAAAGTGTGTTTTGTCAAAGGATATGCCAATTACATAAAAATATGTCCTTAACAATCTGCCCCTTTGGCAACCCGTGACAAAACCACAAGAGTACATTGAATGTCCTAGAATACATTCTACTCAAGATTACAGAATAAATAAGCCTAGTCTAAAAGATTTGAACCTTGGAAGTTGCTGTAAGAGGAAGGTTCGGAATCTTGACTTGGCTTTAACTTATCTTTCCTGAAAGGCACTAAACAAAACACATCAAGGTACCATGTGGAAAACAATGACAAGTTGAATAAATAAGAAACATGTGTATAAATAGAGAAAAGAAACAACACATTTTAGACAAAGAGTGAAACACATACATCATCATCAAATATAGAAGCAACACGTGATGTATGTAAATGGTTACAAAACCATAGGATACACAACACAAAAAATATATCAATTGCAATGTGCATCAAACTAACTCTCCCCCTAAGTTAGTTACATAAAAAACTTTCTTCCCTTTAACATGAAGTTCTCCTCCTAAGTCTATTACTCCCCTTGAGGAATGACATTCAATTCTCAAATTTCTCCCCTTTTTTGACACGATTGTCAACGGGCATAAAACGCCAAAAGACTTGACCGGAGATAGACTAAAAACTAATATAGAGGGAATGAGGAAAATAAGGAACCATAGACCTGCAAGAAAAAGAAAAGCAAGATCCCATGGACACAAAGAAAAAAAATGCAAAACAAGAAAAATGAAATACATGCAAGGGTATCTTGATCAATCGAGAGGTATCCACAGCAAAACAAGCTCGATGGATCGAGGAGGTATCGAGGGGACAAGAGATTTCTTGTTCGATCCACCAGCTGTCAAGAGGCTATCAAGGGGTCAGGGGATTTCTCGATCGATCCACCAGCTGTCAAGAGGTGTCGAGATTGTGATAAAATGCAATAGAAGAGCTCAACAGATAAGCTAGGTGTCGAGGAGGTGTCGAGATAGCAAGAAAACAGTTTTTCAAGAAAAGGAAAAACACAGATATGAATGCAATCACATATGCAACTCAACTTATGATCCAAATAACATATTAAACTCTCAAAATCAGCTCTCAACAATAACAATGATAAGCATTTAGATCCCAAACACACACACACACACACACACACAACAAGTCTAACCAATTTTATATTTCAAAAACAAGTTAAGACAGTTTAGGGAGCATACATCAACATATGTAAATCTTGTGATGACCAAATCACATTGTACCTGCACATGTATCAAGAGTAACAAAGAATATTGCGTGTTGTGTGTGCAAAACATCGCAAGATTGCATAAGTATCTCTATGTTATGACGATTTGAGATATGAGAAAATCACTTTAACTCACACACAATCATAATTGTTTGATTGTGACTATCACTTTCGAGGTACATCCTATAACTCGCACATCTCCTAGAAAACATGCTTGCAATCATATGTAAATCATTTTGTTCTTTTTGCTTTTTATTTTCTTTGCATATTTTTATTTTATTAAGCAAATCATGCATGGGTATACAAAAGAGAGAGAAGAAATATCCAATGATGTTAAGCTTTTTGACATTGCATTTTTACTATGCCGAAGCATACAGATGTCATTGACATTGCACTTTTGCTATACCAAAACATACAGATGTCATGTCATGATTGGCGGGTAATAGTGATAAGATGGTTATTTATGCCTTTCTCTTAGGATTTTTTACTCCTTCCCATCAGAAAGAGTGATACGAGTGTTAAGTACAAGAGATCACTTAACCTTACTCATCACAAATAAAGAGTCACAAAACTCACTTGCTTAGTTGTGCATAGAGATGCTCATCTAAGCTACAAACGATACAAAGTTTAGAAAACTCTGTTTCAATGGCCATTTTAAGGTTCACAAGAACCAATGTACACAAACACACACTGTTTTTGTATTTTTCTAATTTTTCCTTTAAAAAAAAACTAAATAAAAACTAAACAATAAAAAAAATAGACAAACAACATGAAAGTATGAAAGAAAGATGCAAATGCATGAAGGCATGATAGAAAGGTGCAGATGCATGAAAGCATGATTCTAACAGCAGATAAAAAATCAAGCAAAGAGAGTCCTACTTTAGATACAAAGAATTAAAGCAGAGGACAACAAAAAAGACAATTAAGTCTTAGGCTCTTTTCTCACCCACACAGCACGAGTCTTTGGCCGTGAAGATAAAAATGCACGAGTCCTAGTATGTCTACCAAAGGACATAGAAGAATTAAAATTCTCTTGAAATTGAGTTAAAAAGCTCAAGGTTTTTAATAACTCTCTAAACAAAGGTATAGGTCCTTGAGAGGAAACCTGTGACCATTTAGATACTTGCTTTTGAGGATACAACTTAAAGCAATTAAGATGAGTGTGTCCAGAAACACCACAATGATGACAAATATGAGCAGTTTTAGAACTACTTGGCTTCCTAGAAGGAGGTCTAACCTTAGAGGTTGACAGAGACCTCAACTTAGGACAATTTGGCCTAATATGACCAACAACGTGACAATGATGACAAGTGGGACAAAAACATATTTTTCTTTCATTCTAGGAGGAGTTTTAGACATAGGTTTAGAAACTTCAGTGTTAACATCAGTTTGTTTACCTTTGTCTATCCTAGCAATATTAACCTTCAACTCTTCATTATTCATTTTAAATGGGGGAATATAAAAATCTTTTTCTTTTGAGTTAGGCTCAACATGTCACTAGTTAATTTTTCAAATTCAGTTTTAAATTCAACTAGTTGCTCTTCCAAACTCTTAATTTTGTCCACCTGAAATGAAATTTGATCTTTAAAATTCTCATTCAAACTATTGGCTTCATCCAATTCTGCGATCAAATCATCTTTTTCAAGCTTTACCTTTTTAAATTTAGCTTTTAATTTTGTAGAATATTCAAGAGATTTCATACAAAAATTATAAAGTTTGCAATAGGCATCATGAATATTATCATCATTATTCAACACAAGATCATGCAAATCAAAACAATCAAGAGTTTCCATGACAACAGGGCTCAATGGATCACACAACAAAAATTAAACCCTAATCAGAGTGTGCCTACTCTGATACCACTTGATAGGTCAAAAACATATTGACCCCTTGTGATGGATTAATTGATTAATTAGTCAAGTTTAATTAATTAACCAATTTAACATGCAAATGCGTGGTAGCACAAACAAATCACCAATAAACTAAAATGTAGTGGAAAATAAATTGACATGGTGATTTTTTTATAAATGGGGAAAACCTCCAAGGCAAAAACCCTACCGGGTGATTTTAAGGTCACCACTCCCGAGAATCCACTATTATCAAAACAAGAAATTACAAGTAAAGGAATCCCAGTACCTTATATCAACCTACAGTTAAACCCTTACCCCAATACCCAATTGAATTTGTTCTATAGTGACAATCTCTCCTTTTAATGCATGGCTCCCAATACGTGACTAACCAATCTGATGCGCAGATCCCAGTACACGGCTTACTCCTTTGCATGAATCCAAGTACGTGATTAACTCCACAACAAGCCTTTGATTGTTGTAGTTGATTTGCAACAGCTTCACATAGAAACACCAATAATATCTTCAATGTTGGTGCAAGAGACTTTGCTTGGTTACAGAACCCAAAGGCGTACAAGAAACGCAGCAAGAATTCTTTCTTCTGTAGGAGGAGGCTAAGGTTTCAAAAAGAAAATCTTATGAAGCTCTCTAGGGTTGGGTTTTTCTTTTTCCACCTCCTTTTTAAATAGGAGCTTAATGGGCTCTTCTATTCCAAATAGGTTTACACAAACCATGGACTTTCCTAGTCCAATAAGAATTATACAAACCCATAAACAAATAGCCTTTTAGAATAAAAACGTTGCTGGCTATAGTTTGAATCCCGTAAGCTCGATAGATCGAGACATTTGTCGAGATTTAATAATTCTCGACAAATCGAGCTTTTGTCGAGGAGGTATCGAGACCTGCAGATTGCACTTTTCTTTGAGCAATTGTTGAGTAATCTTCATGTCTTCAATCTAACCACTTGCAACGATCATCTTGAACCTACTTAGATTTACCCAAATACAAGTAAAGTGCGTTTTGTCAAAAGATATGCTGATTACATAAAAATATGTCCCTAACAATCTCCCCCTTTGGCAATCCGTGACAAAACCACAAGAGTATATTGAATGTCCTAGAATACATTCTACTCAAGATTACAGAATAAATAAGCCTAGTCTAAAAGATCTAAACCTTGGAAGTTGCTGCAAGAGGAAGGTTCGGAATCTTGACTTGGCTTTTACTTGCCTTTCCTGAAAAGCACTAAACAAAACACATCAAGGTACCATGTGAAAAACAATGGCAAGTTGAATAAACAAGAAACATGTGTATAAATAGAGAAAAGAAACAACACGTGAGATAAAGAGTGAAACACATATATCATCATCAAATATAGAAGCAACACATGATGTATGTAAATGGTTACAAAACCATAGGATACACAACACAAAAACAGCAAAGCTACAAATGCAGATAATGTTCAACTTATCATGTACTCTGCAAACCAAACTATGGACATTTGCTTTTTAAGAATTATGATTAAGTGTATGATGAAATTGTTGTGGAACTTATGGTGCAGGTACCCTGCATTTAATGGAGCAAGTGAATATGGATCACTTATCAGGTGGCAAACGCAATAGCAAGAGGCTATGAAGCAGAGACAGGATACTGTGTACAATACTACAATTATGGTTTGAACAATTTTTGAATTCTATAAATGTTGTTTATTCTTTGGCATCAATGGTGGTCTAGCCGATACATGTGTTTTATTCTTTGGCATGGTCCTTCAATTCACGTTTCTTTGAATTCAGATTCCTTCACAAATGACGAGCCATGTAGCCAATTGGGTTCCTACCAATATGGTCAATACCTTTCCGGAACGCAAACTAGAATGAGAAACCCCCCTTTCTCCTTTGAATAAAATTATGGGTCATTCTAGTCTATATCGGTTCATGCTAGCTCAAATTGGAGTTTGTGCCTATAGTAAGTTATCAAGCTATATCTTAATTTTTTTTTTCTCCCACTTATAAGTAACCCACAAAATACAAATCCCAAAGCAATTGAAATTTTAATTGCAAGAAAATTTTGGCACCAAATATGGATTGATAATGGTAAGTAAAAAAAGTAATATTAATGGTGGACCTAGATAAGAACTAAAAAAAAATTGCCAACTAAACTATTATGAAAAATATTGTGAATTTTTTTGTGTATTGCTTTTTTTTTTTTTTTTTTTGTGAAGTGCTACATCAAATCCTAGGTGTTAAGTTGTTACTAATTCTAAATTCTAAGTTGAACTCACCACTGAAATTATTTTTTTGCTATGATCAATAATAGCTTGTAACAACATGCTACATAAGATTTGTTGTAAAAATGTTGTGAATAATGTTGTTGATGAAGTATTTCTTTCTCTCTTCTTTTTCTTGTTTTTCATTCGATATAAAAATGTTTATTTATTTATTGACTAATATTTGGGTTTAATTAATACTATAAAAAGTAAAAAAATTAATCATATCGGTTAAAATTTGGGGGCCTCTTATTTACTTGGGCTCTAAACGACCGCCTCAATTACTTATATAGTATAAAGCTGGCACTGCTAAAATTGCTCCCCTAATTTCAAGTTCTGGCTCCATACTGTGTACATTAGCAACAAAAGAAAAGCTCCAAATGCAGATAATATTTACACTAGGCTTGGCAAAAATTATGATAAAGTGGATGATGATTTTTTTTTTATTAAGAAAAATGGATTATGAAATTGTTGTGCAACTAATTAAGACAATGTTTTTTGGACTTGGTTTAGGTCTAGTGCATTTAGTGCACTGGACCCAATCAGATGATGACATGTGTTTAAAAGTGGACACATATCATCATCTTAACGGGTCCAGTACCATTGGACACTAGACCTAAGCCTGACCCATTTGTTTTTCCCAAGGCCCTACACTGTAGTGTACTCTATGCATTTAATGGGCAATTGATGCCAAGCTTTCAATTATCACAATCTATCTTATCTAAAATAATGCATAGTTTGACCTCAAAATAATAATAATAATGCAAAATTTATGATATTAGTGATACTAGTAAGTTGCCTATGCGATGCACAGATAATTTTATGATATTTTACGTAAAACACTTTTGAATAATGTTGTACATAAATTATAAAGAAAAAGTAAACTAAATTAGAGTAAAGAAACATGTACATTTTGAGATATTAAAAATTGGTTTAGTAGCTTCATTGCATATTTGTAGCCTTCTTAAGGTAAGATTATTATTATTTTTTAAATCATGAAACCAAAAAAAAAATGCAAAAGAGTAATGGGACATGAAATAAACTAATTTTTGTTGTATTTACATATTTCATACTATGAAATAAAAGTATACCCAACTTTCGGACTATTTTTCACTCATCGATAATGCGACATTAAGACATGGTGTGAGCAAGTGTGTATGCATGTGTTTTATAGATGATTTAAAATTAAACCATGGTAGAATATGACTTTACATTACGCACCTAATATTCTCTTTACTTATCTACCCAAAACAAAAACTAACTAACCAAATTACCTAACCTAAATCATATTTAAGTCCCTAATTTAAAAAGAAAAAAAGATTACTCGTAGGGGTTTCGGTGTCTTGATGGTGGTGGGAGGTCAGTATAACGGAGGTGGTGACCCCTCAGATTTCTCTTTCTCTCTCTTTCAAATGTTTTGTTAGTCTCAGGTCTTTTAATTTGGTAATATATAGTGAAATAGTGCATTTTACTTAACAATTCACAACCTTTTTCTGTCTCTTTGTCTCTCTTTAGAGTCTTATCTCGTTAGCTATTACTATTAACCCGCCCTTATTTATTTATTTATTGTTTTTGAAACATTAAAACAGTGGGTATGCTAAAAGACATGAAGAATAGTGAAAGGTGTGGTATAAGCTTAGACAATTAATGAGATATTAATGAGATAATAGTAAAATTAGATAATGTGAACTTTTGGGTAACAATAAAAAAAAAAATTAATGAAAGAGGTAAAAAAATGCTAAATGCAAAATTAGAGTACCACTTGGCAGGACCTCATGCACTCTTGCATGAGGTTTCTGAGAGAAAGACATTTTGTAACAACTTTTATTCTACAATATTCCTCCAAATTTTTTTTTTACTCATTCCTTGAATCGAATAATTATAATGGTTATATGTGCGCAATTTATAACTGTTGTTTCACTACATATTTATAGTATTCTCAAGGTGAGATTAATTTTTCACCCTAAAAAAAAAGGTAAGATTAAGTTTTTTTAAAATCATGAAACAAAAAATAAATGCAAAAGACTAACAGGACCGTGAAAATCAAATAATTTGTATTGTGTTCACATATTTAATACTATGAAATAAAAGTATGTCCAACTCTCTCACTATCTTCCATTCATTGATTGTGGTTTATTAAAACATGGTGTGAGCAAGTGTGTATGCACGTGTCTTATAGATGATTTTAAACCATGGTAGAATATGGCTTTACATTGCGTACCAAATATTCTCTCTACTTATATACCCAAAACAAAAACTTTCCAACGAAATTACCCAAACCTAAATCATATATAATCTCCTAATTTGAAAAGAAAAAAAAAAAACCCGTAGAGGTTTAAGGTCTTGATGGTGGTGGGAGGCCAATATGACGGAGGCAACGTCCCCTCAGATTTGTCTTTCTCTCTCCTTCAAATGTTTTGTCAGTCTTAGGTCTTTTATAGTGAAACAATGCATTTTGATTTTATAGAGAAACAATGCGTTTTATTTAACAATCTACAACATTTTTATGTCTCTCTATCTCTCTCCAAGGCCTTATCTGGTAAGTTATTACTATTAGTCCTTAATTATTATTATTTTTACTTTTTTTAAATATTAAAATGGTGGAGATGCTAAAAGACATGAGAAAGAGAGAAATGTGTGATGTAAGCTTAGGCAATTAATGAGAGACTAATGAGATAACAGTAAAATAAGTTAATGTAAACTTTTGGGTAATAGTAAAAAAAAAAAAATTTAATGAAAGAGGTAAAAAAAATGCTAAATGTAAAATTAGAGCGTTACTTGGTAAGACCTCACGCACTCCCACATGAGATCTCTACTTATATATATATATATATATATATATTCATGATTATTCCTTTATAATTTCTAATTAGTAATCAATATGAGTCTCAAAAAACTTTATGATAGAACTTTATCATACGTACAAAATAAGAATAGATTTTTTTATCTTTATTTTTTTAAAAAAAAGGATATTGCTATTGTGTTCATCCTTATAAGAATTTAAGCATAGATTGAATTTTCATTATTTTTGACAATTTTTCTTTGATTTCTTTATAATTTATATATTGTGTTAGTTTTAATGAAATTTTTCTCAAGCTTTCAGAGGATGGACTTTAGATAAGATGTTCAACTTTTATATGCCAAGCATTGATTATAAGTCTTGTACATGGAACAAATAGAGATAAGAAATTAAGAATATGGTCCATTTTGGTTGGCCTTAGCTCGATTTGTCTAGACATCAATTTTCCTTGATTATTATTTGTATACAAAATTCCAGAAACATTAAATTGGAATAGGTCCCTTACTAACCAAACCAATTGGAATTGGATGAAATATATTCTCATTCATACTAAACGTTGTGTACACTCCAAATTTTTTCTACATCTTATAATGATATGTTGTTGACAGGTATCATCCAAGTCCAACATGATTGAGAGTTGTAATTGAGACTATGGCCCATAAGTTTTATTATTCAATACTTTGCGAGAAAAATTAAACACTCATTTGATGTAATAGGAGACTATGAAATTCGACATTGTATACACTAAGGTTTGTTCTTGATGTTGTGAAATTGCTGTAGGTACTAAAAACTTTAGTTTGATTAGTTGGCAATTCATGTTCATTAATCGTGAAAAGTCTACAATGGAAAACTTTTGTGCTTCTACAACAAATGTTTTGGAGAGAAAATTGTTAGCCCCCTCATCCCATTAGGATCCTTCTATTTATACAAAGGAAAAATGGTCCAATATTTCTAAGTGTGACTTAGTTACATGGAATATTTGTACAAATGTGTCTAGATTTCTTTTAAAAATTTAGTTATAATTTTAAACACTAATTTGGCGATTTTTATATGATTTCATATGTTTATAAATAATCTAAATGTTAATTCAGTTTGTGCAAATTATACAACATAGAATCGGTAATTTAGCAACATAGGCATAGGAGAAGGCATGTAGTGGTTTAGGAAGAGTAGGCATTTAGTTATAAGGGAAGAGGAATAGGCATAAACATAAGAAAACTTTAGGATGGAGGAATAAGGAAAACAAAGAGTTTTTAATGATTAACATCCCTCTATCTTATCCATTAGTCTTATTTACTACTAATTAAAATCTGTTAAGTTAGTAAATAACTGATGTGGCATGTAATAAATTAAAAATGAAGTATTTTATTTCAAAAAAAAATTCAATTATCTTTTCAAATAGAGTGCCACTTGGCAAAACTTTGTGCTCTCCTACATGAGGTCTCTGCTTATATATATATATATATATATATATATATATTTACTCATTCCTTGAACTGAATAATTATAATGGTTATGTGTGTGCAATTTATAACTGTTGTTTCACTGCATTTTTATAGCCTTCCTCAAGGTAAGATTAATTTTTCACCCTAAATAAAGGTAAGATTAAGTTTTTTTTAAAATCATAAAACAAAAAATAAATGCAAAAGACTAACAGGATCGTGAAAATCAAATAATTTGTGTTGTGTTCACATATTTAATACTATGAAATAAAAGTATGTCCAACTCTCTCACTATCTTCCACTCATTAATAGTGAAACATTAAAACATGGTGTGGGCAAGTGTGCATGTACGTGTCTTATAGATAATTTCAAACCATGGTAGAATATGGCTTTACATTACGTACCAAATATTCTCTCTACTTATATACCCAAAACAAAAACTATCCAACCAAATTACCCAAGCCTAAATCATATTTAATCTCCTAATTTAAAAAGAAAAAAAAAATACCCATACAAATTTAAGGTCTTGATGGTGGTGGGAGGCCAATATGACGGAGGCGACATCCCTTCAGATTTGTCTTTCTCTCTTTTTCAAATGTTTTGTCAGTCTCAGGTCTTTTATAGTGAAACAATGCGTTTTATTTAACAATCCACAACATTTTTATGTCTCTCTATCTCTCTCCAAGGCCTTATCTTGTAAGTTATTACTATTAGTTCTTAACTATTCTTTTTTTTACTTTTTTTAAAAATATTAAAACGGTGGGATGCTAAAAGACATGAGAAAGAGAGAAATGTATGATGAAAGCTTAGGCAATTAATGAGGGACTAATGAGATAACAGTAAAGTAAGTTAATGTAAACTTGTGGGTAATAGTAAAAAACACTTAATGAAAGAGGTAAAAAAAAAAAATGCTAAATGCAAAATTAGAGCGTTACTTGGCAAGACCTCACGCACTCCCACACGAGATCTCTACTTATATATATATATATATATATATATATATATATATATATATATATATATATATATATATTCATGATTATTCCTTTATAATTTCTAATCACTAATCAACAAAAATCTCAAAAAAATTTGTGATAGGACTTTATCATACGTACAAAATAAGTATAGATTTTTTTTTTATCTTTATTTTTTTTTAAAAGGATATTGCTATTGTGTTCATCCTTATAAGAATTTAAGCATAGTTTAAATTTTCATTATTTTTGACAATTTTTCTTTGATTCCTTTATAATTTATATATTGTGTTAGTTTAAATGAATTTTTTCTCAAGCTTTCAGAGGATAGACTTTAGATAAGATGTTCAACTTTTATACGCCAAGCATTGACTATAAGTCTTGTACATGGAACAAATAGAGATAAGAAATTAAGAATATGGTCCATTTTGGTTGGCCTTAGCTTGATTTGTCTAGACACCAATTTTCTCTCTTGCCAAAAGTCCGACTTATTTTAGGTGGAAGTTTCCTTGATTATTACTTGTATACAAAATTCCAGAAACATTAAATTAGAATAGGTCCCTTACTAACCTAACAAATTGGAATTGGATGAAATTTCTTCCCATTCATACTAAACGTTGTATACACTCCAAATTTTTTTTGCATCTCATAATGATACATTGTTGATAGGTATCATCCAAGTCCAACATGATTGAGAGTTGTAATTGAGACTAAGGGTCAGAAGCTTCACTATTCAATACTTTGCGAGAAAAATTAAACACACATTTGATGTAACAGGAGACTATGAAATTTGACATTGTATACACTGGGATTTGTTCTTGATGTTGTGAAATTGCTGTAGGTACTAAAAACTCTAGTTTAATTAGTTGGCAATTCATGTTCTTTAATTGTGAAAAGTCTACAATGGAACAAATAGAGATAAGAAATTAAGAATATGGTCCATTTTAGTTGGCCTTAGCTTGATTTGTCTAGACATTAATTTTCTCTCTTGCCAAAAGTCTGACTTATTTTAGGTGGAACTTTCCTTGATTATCACTTGTATACAAAATTCCAGAAACATTAAATTGGAATAGGTCCCTTACTAACCTAACCAATTGGAATTGGATGAAATTTCTTCCCATTTACACTAAACGTTGTGTACACTTCAAATTTTTTCTACATCTCATAATGATACGTTGTTAATAGGTATCATCCAAGTCCAACATGATTGAGAGTTGTAATTGAGACTAAGGCCCAGAAGCTTTACTATTCAATACTTTGCGAGAAAAATTAAACACTCATTTGATGTAACAGGAGACTATGAAATTTGACATTGTATACACTGGGATTTGTTCTTGATGTTGTGAAATTGTTGTAGGTACTAAAAACTCTAGTTTGATTAGTTGGCAATTCATGTTCTTTAATCGTAAAAAGTCTACAATGGAAAACTTTTGTGTTCCTACAACAAATGTTTTAGAGAGAAAATTATTAGCCCTTCATCCCATTGAGACCCTTCTATTTATACAAAGGAAAAATGGTCCAATATTCCTAAGTGTGACTTAGTTACATGAAATTTTTGTGCAAATGTACCTAAATTTCTTTTAAAAATTTAGTTATAATTTTAAACTCTAATTTGGTGATTTTTATATGATTTCATGTGTTTTTAAATAATCTAAATGCTATTTCAGTTTGTGCAAATTATAGAACATAGAATTGGTAATTTAGCAACATAGGCATAGGAGAAGGCATGTAGTGGTTTATGAAGAGTAGGCTATAAGGGAAGAGGAGTAGGCATAAACATAAGAAAACCTTAGGATGGAGGAATAAGAAAAACAAAGAGTTTTTGATGATTAACACCCCTCTATCTTATCCATTAGTCTTATTTATTACTAATTAAAATCTGTTGAGTTATTAAATAACTGATGTGGCATCTAATAAGTGTAATAAATTAAAAATGATGTATTTTATTTCAAAAAAAAAATCAATTATCTTTTCAAAGTGAGTGCCACTTGGCAAAACTTCGTACGTGAGGTCTCTGCTTTTATATATATATTGATGAGAAGTGCATGGTTTGTAACACTTTCACAATAAATTATAACAAATTTTAGTTAGTAAGTTGTTACAGCTTATTCTAATTTGAATTTACTACTGAAATTATTTTCGTACTCAAACAATCTACTACTTAAAATTTATTGTGAAAATATTTATAAACATAAATTAGTATTTATTGTGAAACATTTTCCAGTAATGCATATGATACGAGTTAAGAAAGGACAATTGACGCCAAATCTTTGGCCTTTTATTGACTCAAGGTCCAGCTCTCCTCAAATAGTACAAAGCTTATAATATTATGGCTCTAATATTTATGGCATGAACTAGTCATCACTATGAATTAATGAAACATTCACATAAACGTATTAAATACGAAATAGTAAAAAGTAAAAACACCATTAACAGCTAGCAAAGTCAATTTGATGCTCTTTGGTCTTTTGCTGAGTGGTGTTCATGACCAAATTGCAAAAGTAGGTCAATGTTGATCAGTGACGGTGCAAAGCAAAGAGAGAACTGTGCATAATAAATTTAGTGTCTTCTTGGAAAAATTTTCATAATAAATTTAGTCTATATCATTAGTATTATGGACTTTGCATTATTTGAGATAACTTAGAGCATGACAATTGAACAAAGCGGCGCCAATCATTTTATAAATCATATCTAGTACCTTCTTGGAAATTCTTTCATAGTAAATACTTATATATATCACTAGTATATGAATTTTGAATTATATCACTAGTATTATGAATTTTGAATTATTTGAGATAGTCATGATAGTTGCAGAAAGCAACAACTGTCCTTTCTTAACTTGTATTTATTGCTTTCTTGGAAAGTCTTTCAACACACACAATGTAAGTCTATCATTAGCCTTGATCACAATACTAGTAATATAGAGTTCTAGTATTCTTTATGAAAGAATTTTCATTAGAGGATTATACAAGTTAAGAAATTGCGCAATCTAAATGGTGTATTTCTTATGCTACTATCTAATATCTACCGCATTATGACTTTTACCTTGAGTTTTTAGAATTTCTCTTTCTTTGGAAAATATTAAAAATATTACACAGTTTACTACATAAACTTTTATAGATTAATGTGGTAATAAGTATGATCGGTGGATTTTAAAATTTTAGTTAATGAGTGTTTGAATTTATTTTTGGTGATTTGCGAAATGACAGTTTGTAAAGACAATATAGTAAAGTCTAGGGTTCGACTGAGACAATTTTATGCCTAAGGCGACAATTTTATTTGAGACTTTTTTTTTTTTATTCAAATATCATTTAGATGTCATTATTAAATTTTATATTGTAACACTAATTTTTTTTAATTTCATTTTTCTTGCTTTTTTATATACGAAATTATTATGTTTCTAAATTTATGTTTTTCTAACATCTACTTTTAAATTTGAGCTGATTTTGGAGTATCATGTCAAAGCATTTAAATGTTTGATATATAAAAAAGTGTTAATTTCCCTCTAAAATGAGGTGAGTTTATTTTCTTTTCTTATGTAAAACAACATGCTTTTAATGTGGTATTATCTTTTTACATATGACTTTTATGGGTTTGCTTTTAAAATGATGTGTGCCAGAAAAGACCAGGGCTTTATGGTGCTTCAAAACAGTTTCCCCCATTGCAAATGAAGCAAGGCAAAATGCTTCAAAATTTTATTGTTTACTAGTTGTTTCCTTTTTCTAAGTTTGATAGGATTTTTTTTTATGCATATTTAAGGGTAATCAATTCGTGCTGTTTAGACATCATCTATTTGCATCAAGTCTGGAATGCTTTGATTGAATGCATCTTCATGTTAAGTTGGACTTGTCACTATGGTGAGGGAATGGTAGGTATACAGCTTCAGATTTCACTATTCAGTGAAATTCCACTTTCAAGGTGCAATTTTACTCTTTGATATACTAATCAAACTGTTGTGGTTAAATATATGATTAAATTTACTATATCTCAATTTCTTAAACTTTTGGGACAATCGGTAATTTAACATTTAGCCACACAATTCTAACACTTCCTTCTATAGTAATTCTCCAAAACAAACCCAATAGAAGCAGAATAAATTAGAATTACTATCAAATCATCTATATTTTTACCAAAGGTTAAGAATGTTCTCTCTTCCATCTGGAGAATACCTATATATGCATTGGCTTTTGGCTTAGTCTGCATGAATTCCTTGCGTGCTAAGATTGTATATGACAAAGCTCCAATAGATGATATAGTATTGATCTATGATTGAGTTTGTTTTGTGTTGCTGTTTTAAATGTGATTTAATGGTGAGGGTTTCAGTTAAAACTCAAGAAATAACTTGCATCTTGAAAATGGAAATTCTCACAACGTGCTTCCCTCATCATTAGTTATAACTGCTAACTAGGCATTAAATAATTTAAATTGCTTCTTCGAGATTGTATTTTACTTGCTATCGTAACTTAAATATTTGATCCCATGAAGTGTACAAAAGGAAACCTATATAGATCTGTAAGCATGCGACAAAATTTGCTATGAGCATTGTGACATTTCACTTCGGTACAAATGAACATATGAGAGTTACAAACTAAACTAAGAAAAATAAATTGTGTCATGGTGCGTTCCTCTGGCAACTTGTGAGTCTTACAGGTGGGGACTATCAAATATGAGAGGGAATACTATGGTGCGTTCCATTTTTACCCCTAAATGAAACTGAATTATTATTATTATTATTATTATTATTATTATTATATTTTGGGAAAAAAATAATAAAAAGAACTTTTATATTGGTGGGTAAAAAGATATGGTGGACATGATCACACGAAGTCTGCAACTGTTATGGTCTAGGTTATCTCAAATAATACAAAGTTTATAATATTAGTAATACAACTAGATTAGTATTTACTATGAAATAGTTTCAAAGATAGCACTGGATAGGTTTTTGGCCTTTTGTTGAGTCTAGGTCTCCTTAAATAATACAAAAGAAACGATCAATAGTCATCACTACGAAACATTTTACCGGAATATATTGCATATGAAATAGGAAAACACCAATGCTATGGATTAGTCATCACTATGATACATTTTCTTTGAAAGCACTATTCATGAAGCCAAAGTTTTTAGCCTCTTCTTGAGTGTGCGTCTTCTCAAATAATGCAAAACTCCAAACCATTGACATGAAAGTCTTTGGCACCTTCTTGAGTTTAGGTATTCTCAAATAATGCAAAGCTCATAACACCAATGCTATGACCTAGTCATTACTATGAAACATTTTCCATGAAAGCACAATTGAAATCATGTGATCATGTGATCATTTGGTTCAGGATGATAAAGTGGTGGTAAATTTTTTACCTTGGCCTTTATCTTATTCACATAATTGGTATCTTTTTCAGACCATTCCTAATTTGTGTCTTTCTTTAATTTAACCTGTAAAGGTTTTCTTGCTTCAGCCAATCCTTTAATGTAGGCTTCTGCATATGTCAAGATTCCTAAAAATCTCTGAAGTTGTTTAACGTCTTCAATTTTACTAGGAAACTTTTGAATGTTTTCAAGAACATGAGATTGAATCCTATGTTCTCCTTTCTTCATTTCAAGTCCTAAGAACTTGATATTTTCCTGGCAAATTGTAGCTTTCTTTTCATAAAGTACAATTCTTCCTTGCATTTGTCCAACATCCTGTTGACATGGACATAATGTTCTTCAAGTTTATCTGAAAATATTAGTATATCATCAACATATACACAACAATGATCAGATATTCTTTAAAAGGCTTTATCCATGTATCTTTGGAATATGGCTGGTGCCTGTTTTAATCCGAATGGAACAACCTTCCATTGGAAATGTCCTTGTGGACAGCTAAAAGCAGTTAACTTTTGGCTTTCTTCATCTAGACCTATTTGCCAAAATCCTGACTTGCAGTCAAAACTTGAGAAATATTTCTTTCCCCGAACCGAGGTTAATAACTCTTGGATCTTTGGTAAAAAGTATCCATCATCAATGGTTTTTTTATTTAATTCTTTGTAGTTGACTACAATTCTCTTTTTTCCTCTTCTTTTTTCTGCTTCTTTTTCTACCAGGAATGCTGGTGAAGAATGAGGACTTTTTGAAGATATGATAACCTTCATTTCTAAGAGTTCTTTGATTTGGACATCAAACTCTTTTCTATTCTCAGGAGTATAATACATAGGTTTTACCCTTATTATAGCCTTTGGATTTATCAGCTTGATTTCAACTGTCATTCTAAATTTATTGATTTTTGGATCAATAGGTGATTCCGAACTACAAAGTCGTAATTTTTCTTAATTTTTCTTTAAGATATTGAATCTTAGGATTTTCTATGATCTGATAACAAATTTCTTGTATTTGTACTAGAGGTTCTAACTGTGGTTTTATTTCCTCACCACGTTTTTGCTTTTTGAGACTTCTACAAAGTCTTTGTTAGCAACGCTGTATGCTTTTTGGAGTTTTCCTACGAAAACTGCATTTCCTTGCAAGGTTAAGATTATATAATCCAAGTATTGGCAAAATGGACTATAAAATAATAGAAAATTATTTCCTATTAACAGATCTACACCATTTTCGATTTGATAGATGATTGGAGTGAAAAACCTTTCTCCACCTATCTTCAGATATGTGTTTTTTGCCACATACCATATTTGCATTATTGTGCCATCTCCAATGATAGCTTCTAATGGTTTTTCCATTTTTTCCCAACTGGTTTCTGGAAAAACATATTTATTTGCAAGACACATACTTGCACCTGTATCCACATATGCATGCAGATGGTATTCATTATAACCTTTTATTTTTATACCTACCTTGATGTAAGTACTATTAAGGTTTGTTTCTATCTTTTGTAGGTTTAAGATGATAGAATCATTGTTTTCCTTGAATGAAGTTTCTCCATTCATTCATTTTCTGGTTGTGAAGTTGCTTCTTCACTTGATGAAGATTCTTCATATTCAGATTCTAAAATCCAATATTCAAATTCAGACATTTCTGAATCATCATTTTCTATTGGTTGTATTCCAAAATCTTCTGCTTTCTGGATTATACTTATTTGTTCTAAGTATTTATTCTGTTCAAATTGATTTTTACGTCTTACTGGATTCACATAATGTCCTTCTTTGCAGATCCAACACCTGCATTTTTTCTTTCCTTTCCCTTGTGGACAAGGATACTTATCTTCTTTACCTTTAGATTTTTTATAGAAGATTTCTTTTAGTTCTTATAAAAAGGATACTTCCTTTTATAAGTCTTTTTGTATGGCTTAAACTTATACCCGTATTTCTTGTACTTTTTCTTATAATGTTTTCTTTTGGATTTTTTGTATGATGGTTCTTTGCAACCATAAAATCCTGGAATTTGTGAATCACGTGGATCACAAAAAATTCTCGAGCTTGGAAAACATCTTTTTCCATTCTCTTTCTAACACATGTTTACCAAGAAATTCTTAGCAAACTGGTGCCTTCCTCCTAAGGTATCACTATACCCATTTCTATGAACAGATGTTACCTAAACATCTCCTTCTACTCTTTCTAATCTAGCATTAAATTCTTCATGGATTAATCTTCCTATTTTTCCTGGAAGTTTTCCTAGGTAAGTATCGATATACAATGCTTTTGAAGCATCAGATGGTAAAAATATTTCTGGAATTCGCAAGTATATTCTTCTAAGAAGTTTATATCGCAAATTGCTAATTGTGTAAGATGCCACTTAGCAACTTCTTCTTCTCTCGCAATACTCTCTGCTGTATGAGTAATTACGTCTTTTCCTTGCAAATTCTCTATAGAGGACTTTTACAAGTCTATCTATATATTCTTTACCATTAGTCACTCCTGAACTAATATTTCTTTCTTGTTCAAGACTCAGGTTTTAATACCATTTCTTGACTATTCCTGACATTCTATGAAGTACTAGGTTCTTAGTAGCTTCTATATTTGTGGTCAATCCTGAAGTGGTTTGTACTACTAAACTGGTGACTGTCTGCCAATCATCAATTTCTCTTTCTATGTCTTTACTGCAATAAAGATTGAGTAGCAAGACATCATGACTAGAGTTCCTCCTATATTCTTCTGGGATTGTACCATTCCAGCTAGGTACACTAAACTCTCCTTTTCTATTAGAAAATGGCGGTCTCCTTCTCCTGGATGGTCCAAACCATTTGTCATCCATTTCTTCCTGCTTAATGCGAATTTTATCTCTTATTTTCCTAAGAGTATCTTCACTAGTTCCTGTAGTGTAAGGGAATCCTATATCCATTCCTACCACACCGTACTACTGGCTCCTGTAACTCTTACCCTTATTCTCGGAGATTTTTCTTCTTCAGAGTCAGTGATCATTACTGACTTGTCATCTTCTTCGTAAGTAAGATACTTATGTTTTTCTTGTGATTCTTTCTCTAGTTCCTCATCTCCTAGAGATAACCTTTTTATCTTTTCATCCAAATTTTCATTGGACCTCAAGAATTCTTCTTCTAATTTTTGTCTTAGAGTACTCATAGTTCTAAGGCTTTTTTCTTATCTTGGTTAAGTTTCATGTCTTTTAACCATTTTAATTCTTCTTTTTTTGAAAGGCCAGGTGCTTTAAGATTACTGAAGTCTAACCCTGTGTTTTGCGTAATAACTGTTTCTGAATAAGTTATTCCTTTCAAATTATTTTCCAACAAATCTATTTGATTTAGAATGATCTGTGTTTCACTTTTTTGTTGTATTGATACAGTTTGTATCTTAACAACCTCTGTTTTAAGTTCTTCAAGCATGTGCTTGACTTCTCTTAATTGGTCAGTAAGATTTTCTGAGATTTTACTCATCTCCAATCTTTTTAATTACCAAATCTAATTTCTTATTGATTTCAATCATTCTTTGTGAACATCCTCCTTGATCAAAGGATTTCTTTTCTTTTAGTTCTTTGGATAATGAATCATATCCATTTGTGATTATGACCTTGTCCTAGTTTGGTTCAAGAAAAGGTACTTCTGTAGTATCCAAAAACCATTTTTCAGGTAATTGTTCTACTTCTTTGAGTTGGGGTTCAAAACCTTCTATAACTCCTTCAAAAATAGATGGGATTTCTATTTTTGGAATTCTTGAATAGTATACTATGATGACTATTCGTTAAGGCATAGTTAACACAATAGGTTACCGTAAAAGGTACTCCTCCTGATTGCACTAGATTAAGTCTATTAAACTTGTAAGCAAAGCTTAAAGTCTTGTTGAAATGTTCATCATTCAAGCTTAAAGAAAACTTGGGATAAACATTCATGATTGCCTTTTTGTGAGCTAAATTGCCTCTAGCAATTCCTAATACACAATCTTTTCTATCTCTAATCCTATTATCCAAAAGTGCCATTTGGATAGGACTATTAACCCCTTCTGCAAAGGTGCTTTTTATTAGGACTTGGATGCCCCCTATGTGAGCATAGCCTATTTCCCTTCTAGCACTATCGCATTTGATACTGCTGATTTTTCTCCTCATTTCTTCCTTTGTGATCAATGGTAAACATGTTTTACCATCTGTATCCTCGATTTTTAAAGGAAGTTCTTTTGTCATCACACCATAATAGACATGTGATTTTCTGTTAATCAATTTCTTGATTACATTAGGTGTATCAAATACATCCTCATTTCTTAAATTTAGTTTGAATCTTAAGATTCTACCTAACTTGTTTTGATCTATCAAGAGTTCAACTGCAAAATTCCCTTGATATTCTTCTTGTTTGCAGACTTCATGTAAGTCTTTCTGTTGTTCTTCTATCTCAACTGTTTTCTTACAATCCATTTCTAGATTATATTTTTGAGATACTGAATTGTGGCTATGATTTGATTATCACGGACCTTTTCTTCCGCTTGATACAAATCAAATAATTCTTTTAATTGTTCTAAATCTTGTTTAGTTACAAGTTTCTTTTCTAATTCTGTTTCGAGATTTAAGGAATTTTGCATCCCCTTTTCTCTTTCTTTGATTTGTACAAGATCTGAAGACATAGAAGTGATCAGTTCTTTTAATTCTTTTAATTGTTCCCGAGTATCTGTAGGAACAAGGTTCATAACTTGATTCTTGATTATTTCTAATTCAGAATTATCTTTTTCTTTTAATGAATCAATTAATCCTTGAATCATTACTTTCATACTTTCTATATCTTGAGCTGTATTTATATGTTCAAGTTTTTCTAAGATCTGAGAATTTTCTCTCTATTTTTTCTAAAAAATGATCTATTTTCTTTGAAATTCTATTGGAATTTCTTCCTCTTTTAGAGATGTTGATTTTATCAACTACTTCTTGACTTATTTTATTTGTTAATGAACCAGACCCCTTGTCATAAAGTTCATTATTTTCTAATAATCCAAATGCTGTTGATAACAACATTCCTATTTTAAAATTCCTAATTGTCAATACACTTATGTTATTTAACAATTTTTCAGATTCTTTTATGATAGTTCCCAAAGGTACTAATTTTTCATCACTGAATGCCCTAAAGCTTTTTACTTCTTTTTCAGTTTTCTTCAAAAGGACAGTATATCCTAGATCTGAAAAATGACAATATCTGTGGCGAGTATCGCTAATAATTTCATGTTCTCCTATTTTAACCATATCTGTGGTTAATTTCTTATGAGCTATTTTCCTTAGATATTCCATGATATTTTAAGCACAAGGCTCTGATACCAACTTGCGGAATAGCACCGGACAAGATCGGTTAAAACCCTCTTACAGGTTGATCTCTTCTGAAAGACCTGGATCTTTCATTATCTGGAAAAGGTTATGATCCTTTAATCCACCTAAACTTAGTGATAAATACAAAGAAATTTGGATAACCATAATTTCTGCTTCTACTGAATTTCTAAGAAGACAATCTTCTTCTTTTATTAAAGAATCCTTGATAGATTCTATAACAACTTTCATTCAGATTTAAGCACATCTGATTTAGTTTGGTAATAATTTGATTCCATTTTCTGACAAAATCTATTCTTAACAGATTTATTCTTTTCCATTCCTGGAAATAAGTATTCTTAAATTCTTTCTTAAGATCTTGTTGATCTTTCATCTATTTTGTGAACTAGTTTCACACAATAAATTCTTCTTTCTTCATATTCTTGTGTTTTAAACATTAAACATTTCTTAATTTCTCTAACTAGATCTTCTCTAGTCATTTTATGATATAAATTCATAAAATATTCTTCCATAGATTAAGAAAAACCTGGATTTTCTCTTCTTCTTCTGATGTTGTTGGGATGGGTCCAACACGCTTCCTTCTTAATTCTTGGATAGCTTTTCTGTTCTTCTTGTTGTTTCACTGGTAAGCTCTGGTACTGGTCACGTCTTTGGCTACTTCTTCCCTATCGCCCCTCCTCGGTCTTACAGCGGTACTTCTTCACACTACGCTGGACACTCACTCTTTGCTTGTTCTGGAAACATATAGAATTGAACAGTAAAGAAACATAACAAAGCTTAACTTTTCCTGAATTCATAGGAATATGTTATTTCTAACGATTAAATATTGAAAAACAATGATAATTTTTCTGAAAAAATTCTTTATTGTTACGGAGTTCAAGCTCCTTTCCGTGTTTCACAGAAAAATATGCTAGATTCTTCAGCTAAATCCAACTGATTCTGATAGAACTTTGCTTCAAACTTGTTGAACTGTTCTAATTCTGAGATTATGGATGCCTTATTGGTGGTTTGGATGATGTAGCGCACGTGCCAAGCGTGCTGGTGGGTCCAACAGAGCTTTTACAAATTTTATAATCGGCTGACTTGACTAATAGTCTAATAGTAATTAGAGTAATAGGTTAGCAAAAAAAAAAAAAAAAAAAGTAATTAGAGTAATACTATTAAAAAAATTGTGAAAATATTGTGCTTATATGGTTTATTAAATGACAATATCCCAATGCCCTTGAATTAGCAGAATCTGTCATGCTTATATGTTTTTGACCCTTTGCCTTCACCAGGAGATAGCAGAAGATCTTTGCACGCTTGAAGTTTCACCTATGGATGGACAAACATTAACTGAAGCACTCCATGCTCATGGAAAAGTAAGCGTTTGTGAATGCTTAAATATTAGCATATATAACTATGAGAAATATATATATATAAATCATTGCCTGAATTGGAATTTATTATTTGTGTTAAAGCTGTCATGTTCATAACTTTTCCATCTTTCTGCAAATGATTGTATTGCTTTTGACATGTCTGGAGCTTTGCTACAGGTGGCTGATGGGACAAAACATTTACCTCATTTGTGGGATCTTCGTTCTAATGAGATTGTTGTTAGGTCTGCAAAACACATCCTCAAGGTGATAAGCATAATCTAAGCAGCTTCTACATTATAAATGGTGTTACCAAACGTATACATTGTTTCAAGTAATTCCTCAGTTTCACCACAATAATCTGCAAAGAAGTGTCGCATGTTTACTATGTCAATTGTAAAATGTGACATCTTTTTCCTGACGTTGGTGTTAGAGATAGAAACCATCAACTTTGCCTACAAGAGGGCGGTCTGGCATAGCAAAACAGAGTAAGTGTCTCAGAAAATCTTTTTATCTTCAACCTCAAGCGCTCTCTGAAACTCCTTTGTAAACCCATACCCACATCAAGCACTCTCTGAAATACTGTCAAAGAATTCATCGCAGCATCATCATCAAGCGTACCGACCTTCCCAACACCAATCAGTTCAGCCCGAAGGTCTCCCCTCTCGCTCGAATCACTTCATTTCTTCTTCGCTTCGAACTCGCAGTTTCTTTTTTTCAGATCCAAAGTCCGTTTGGTTGCTGAGAAAGTTGAGGAATTGATAGTTTTTATTCTTCACTATCTTCTTTTTTTTTGAATTTGGTGTCTGTAATAGAGCCATTTGGCTATATTTGGTTCGATTGAGTGGCAAGTGGATCATCGGTTGTGGTTCGTCACACTGTATGTGCATTAAACCGCAAAAATGGAATGGGAAGCTAATGTTACCTAATTTTCCACATTGAAAGTGCCGACAATATGGGTTTTCTGCTTCATTTGGCTTTTTTGTGTGTTGGTTTTCGGTTCGTAAATGATTGTAATCCAATTTTCAAAATTCATTTCCTTATTTTTCTAAATTCTCTCGGCAACCAAACGGTGGACCACTTAGTTCTTATCTTATTCTTCTATTTTCCCTGTTGCTGAGCTGTTACTATGTTTATAGGCAATTTGGTAATTTTAATAATTGGGTAATTGGGTGGGGGTGGGATTTACCAATTATAATTGGGTTGAGTTGACTTTGAGCTGAAAGCAATTAGTTTAGTGAGTTTTAATAGGTGAATAGGTTTTTAAGTACCCAGCTTAATTATGCCCAACTCAAACCCACCCAAACCACCCATTTGACACCCCTAGCACACATGCATGTGGAAACACATTTCCTGTTCACATCCACTCTTCCCTTCCTAGTCTGATTAAACCGACTCCATCTTGAGCAGGATGTTTTGAGAGATATAGAGGATCATGATATTGCGCCAGCTATATCACATTTCTTCAACTGCCAAACTAGCTGGTCTTCTTGAAACTAGCTATTGTTCAACACGTTGAAATAGCACTTTTCTAATATGTTTTTCTTGGTATACACTGCCTATTTTGATAAGTACTTGTGGAATAAGATTAGTTCCTGGAACCTGAGTACAGCCACCTAAATTCTTAATATGCTGGGTCCTGGGATTGCTTAATTTGATTTAGTTTGTATATGTGAGTTTCCTGTTTTGCATATCTGTTGGTAATATTGTTTGGTTGATCTTAGTGATATAAAAATTTATGCATCTTGTTCTTTGATTTTGATCATAGCTGTCAGGCACTAATGTTCCCCTGCAAGACATGACTGATTATAAAATTATGCATCTTTAAATTAGCTATTATTTGGTTATAAGATTGATTTTCGATTCAGTGATCTGCACTTACAAGAGTAAAGCAGATCAATAGGAAAATTTGTTTATGATTTGCTTGAGCCTGACCGGTGTTCCTTTCTTAACTTTTTTGGTATCTTGCCATGGTTTTGTATCATGCAGGAGACATGGCTGGTGCGATAATGCAACAGCACAAGGTACTGATAATAAATGAACGTGCCCTGATTTGGACCGCCCTGACACTGCTCACAGGCATGCTCTTCTATTCTTTTCTTTTGTTTTAATGCACTGAGATGTTTGAATAGTATCTGTCAATTTGTAATTTTGATGATATAAACTCATTGAACGTAGTTATTTCAATTTCCACAATTTACTATTTCAAATATTGGCCAATGAGCTCTTTCTCAAACAACTCTTTGTTCTAAGTGCAACTTAGAGGGTGAGCTCATGAGTTCAAGACCTACTTTATGCGTACATAATTTACCAATAAAAAATAAGAATTCTCATATAATGAAATCAAAAGTGGATGCGGTTTTCAGAATGAGTTAGAAAATCATGTGTAACATGAAATAGATTTGTTTCTGTATATTACTTATTTTTTTTATAAAAAAAAGATTTGTTTCTAATTCTGTGTATAACAGGAGAAAATTTTGTAATCTTTTTGGTGTCCAATCCTCTCTTACAGTCACATAGAGATCTAATTCTTGGTTCACTGCAGTTATGGCAATATGGCTCTTTTCTACCATGGACTTAACCAAGCAGAACTTGCATTACAGCACATGTCTCAGGCATTGCTCTTGCTAAGCTTGTCATCAGGCCCAGATCACCCTGATGTTGCTGCAACTTTTATAAATGTTGCAATGATGTACCAAGACATTGGAAATATGAACACAGCTCTTCGTTATCTGCAAGAAACTTTGAAAAAAAGTGAAAGGCTTCTAGGCGAGGAACATATCCAAACTGCTGTATGCTATCATGCTCTCACCATTGCATTCAATTGTATGGGTGCCTTCAAGCTTTCTCACCAGGTATGTGCCTTAGTAAAATTTAATTTGTATCATTGGGATACAATTAATTATAGTTCGCTAATTATTGCCTTTGGCATGCCAGCATGAGAAGAAAACCTATGATATACATGTCAAACAGCTTGGTGAGGAGGATTCAAGGACACGGGACTCCCAAAACTAGATGAAAACATTTAAGATGCGTGAGTTACAGGTAATATAGGATCTCCTTGAGTAGATGTGAACTTGTGATAGATTTTCTTGGACAGTTGTTTTGTGTTCTTAACAAGATTTTATATTCCCTTTTGGTTTCTGAATTTTGTAAACCTTGTTTGACAGACGAATGCACAAAAGCAAAAAGGCCAAGCTTTGAATGCAGCGTCTGCTCAAAAAGCTATTGATATTTTGAAGGTACTTTTGGATTCTTCTTTCTACTTATTTGTTCTGTACATTTTCATCTTTATCCAAGATGAAAGGGAAGGGATCAGATCTCAGAACCAGTTCTGCTTGATAGATATAAATGCTTTCCTGTGCTTATGCTTTTTTTCTTTTTTGCAAGGTCTGTTTCTCATTCTCTGTACGGTGTCTACAACCCCTACATTTCTGGTTTTGTATTCTTAAAAACCAGGTCTTTTTATCCTGGTACTACAGCATAGCGTATTAAAATCCCTTGATGGATTCCTTTCTAAATTATTTTTTTTGTTAAAAGAAAAGGGCTTTAAATACACTGTCAACTCCTAAAGTTTAGTACACAAGAAATTTTTTATTTTTTATTTATAAGTCTAGCGCACAAGAAATGTATCCCTTGAAGTTTAAAAATGTTGCTTTTACTCAGATGATGCGACCAAATTAAAAACTGACATGTCATCACTCAATTAGACACATTAGGAACTAAAAGTGATCACTTTTAAACTTTAAGCTTTCCAGGGACTAAAAAGGATCTTCTTTAAGTTTGTAGGGACTAAAAGCTAGCACTTAAAACTTTAGGAACAAAATTATTCGTGGACTAAAGTTTAGGGACTAACAGTATATTTTGGCCAAAGAAAAAAAAGAAAAAGTAAGAATTGCGAAGAGCTTTGTAACTCAATTGATATCTTTTAGTTTTTTTAACGGAGACATCCAAGGTTCATATTCCCCACCCCCAAGTATTGAATTATCAGAAAGAAAATTGGGAACTGTAAAATGCTTCTGGGTGTCAATCAGGTGCTTGTTTCTTGCTTAGCTGTCCTAACTTCCCTAAAAGATATATTGTTTCTTTTTTGGTGGGTAGTTAGAATTTCTCATTTGATATTTGATGTTGCAAGACAAGCCCATTCTGTCACGACCCAAATCTATGAAACATGAATTTAGATGCATGACTAACTTACTAACCTTACCTAACTCAAAAAAAAAAAATTTGTTTAAACATAGTTCAATAAACAATACTACTGATAAATCTTTTACAATAACTAAAATCCACAATTTATAACAATCTCCAAAATACTGTGAAGTCTAAAGCGGAAATGCAAAAATAACTAATAATCTTTTCAAAACTCCATAAATTGGAAATAATCTCCACTATATAAAACATGAATTACAAAACAAAAGTAACTAAAATTTCATGAGTCTTTAAGTAACACTGAAGTCGCTTACAACTTCCACACTCTTAAATAGGACCTTGAACAATCTGATTGCCTCTTCAATTGACTCCAAGGAAAAATACACCTTCTAGCCTCTTTAGTGATGAAACATTTCTTATCAAAACCCTAATTATCTTTTCCTCTACCTTATATACAACACATCAAAGGTGTGGGCTTAGTGGGGTAGTGAGCTGTAGTTTAAAACCCACTTAAACTTATCTTTTTAGTCTCCAAGAGGCCCATAAACATCTTTCCCTTTTATTTATTTAATTATTTAAACTACCGCACTAAATTGTATGCATTAAAACTTTAATCTTCTCACCTATTTTGTAACACCACAAAATTGTCTACTCCCATCTTACTATGCACACACATAAAGTACCTCAACTCTATATTAATAATGACGATGACGGTGATGATCATAAAATCAAATCGGGGTATTACACATCCTGACTCAATACAGGCATTCCAAGCTGTTGCAACAGCTGGAGGGTCTGGGAGTTCAGGTACCTCTGTCAACGAATCTCTTAATGCTGTGATAATTGGTGACAATCCTCCTCGAGGGAGGGGAGTTGATGAAAGAGCTGCCCGTGCAGCAGCTGAAGTTAGAAAGAAAGCTATAGCTAGGGGCCTCTTGACACATCCACATGGCATTCTGGAACAAGCTATGCCACCACGTACTCGATTCCTCTATATTATCAATTCAGGTATGACCCCTGATGAGGCAGAAGGTGGGGAAACTAATGGAGTTAAGAAGGAAGCCAATGGCCATCCTTCGAATGGCCTAGCAGATTCCAAAAATGATGAATTGACATCAGGGCAAGAAGCTCAGGCTCCTGTTGGATTGGGCACAGGCTTAGCATCATTAAATGCCAAGAAACAAAAAGCAAAAGCCAAAGCTACAGCTTGAATTGTTGCACAGTTGAGATTATGCTGATTAGCAAGGAAACCCCTTATTTATTTATGATAATTGGATTGATTTTCAATATGGCATCAGAGCCTTTTGTTTTGTTTGTTTGAGTGATGAACAATCCCGTTTATCCATGGTTCTCAGAGGCTATAAAGGGTATTGAGATGTGCCTGTTGACCGACAGGTGAATCTTTTCGTTTTAACAAAAAATCAGGATCATATGCTCCGGAGATCATGCGAGCAATTTCTCATGCCAATAGATTAAATATATTATTCTAGGTTCTGATTGAAGAATGAACTTGTCAGATTTCCTATCTTTTGATTTTTAATTAAATTTTAAGCAATTTTGGGGCATCATGTGAAAGCATTTCAATGTTTAATATGCAAAACAGTGTGTTAATTTCCCTCAAAAATGAGATGAGCTTATTTCCTTTGTTTGAGAATCAACTATCTTTTTAATTCTTTGTTTTGTATAGTTTTAGAAGTTATTGTTTTGATGAAGAAAATCCTCAATTCATTGGAAAATTTTACAAAACTAATATTGACGTGGTACTCCAAATGACTAAAAACAAGTTACCATATTCAAATATATGACATAAGTTCAACAGGCAACTTTCAAATCCTAATGTAGCATTCATCCAAACCAACAACTGTCACATTCGTAGCATTCATTCCAACCATTATCAAAAGTCACATTCATAGGCAGTAATAAATTAAGAATAGTCCCGATTAGCAAACATGATGAGGTTTCATCATTTAAAAAAAAAAAAAAAATCCTAGAGATGCCTTGTTGGTGGAAGCTACTCACATTGCTAGCAGTTTTAAAAGATGAAAATAAAGCGTTATGCCATGTTACTTTTGAGGAAGATGCACAATTTGATGCCTTGAAGCAGAACCTTATGAGAATATTGTTTCATGGTGTGTTCTCTTACAATACGTAGGTCTCATAAATGTGCAAAGGCCTCCAAATATGAGAGGGGATACTCTACAAGACGATCTAATATGATAACTTCTCATATATGAAGGATGGTCTTGTGCAATCAGCGTGGTGTATTTCATATATGCTATTTAATATCAAACAAACGATTTTTTTTTCCTTCAGTTTTTGGGATTTTTTTTTTTTTTGGGCAAAAATGCAAAACTGACCCTCTTTCACCTCTTTTCATTTCAATCCTCTAACTTTCAGTTTTGTCAATTTAGTCCTCTAACTTTCAATTTTTGTCAATTCAAGGCTCCGTTACAAATTTGTTACTGCTGCCGTTACTGCCGCCAAAACGACGCCATTTTGCATTTGGTTTTTTTTTTTTAAATTCCGAATTAAAAGAAAATTTTGGAAAAAAAAAAAAAAACATTAAGGGGAACGACAACGTCGTTCCCCTTCCCTAAATAAAATAAAAAAATAAAAAAAGGATTCAAGAATCAAATCCCTAACTTTGAGAGAGAGAGAGAGAGTGAGTTCACCAACGGTGAGGAACCTCGCCGCCCCTACTTGCAAAAGCCACACGTGCTTTGCCATTTCAGCAAACGCTACAAAGAAAGTTGAATCGGGAACACCCCTAGAGGTTATGAGCTTTTGCTGATTCAAGTTACCGAACAGAGAGCATTCCATTTTCGCGTGTACGAGGTTTAGGTACTTGGCCCGACAGAACTTCCCAAAGGAAGAGTTTGGGTTCTCGAAGAGATAGCGCCTCGGATTAACATTTGTGAGCTTCTTAAACTTGTCGAAATAGAGGCGGCTGCGATGTTTTTCTTGTTGTTCTTGTTGCTGCTGCTGTTGTTGATGATGATGATTGTGAGTGTTGCTTGGTGAAAAGTGAGGAAGTTGAAACCTTCGAGCATGGTTTTGCAAACAAAGGATCGGTGATTTGGGTTTGTGAAAACAGTGTCTGGCTCAATGAATTTCATAGCTTCGTTGAGATCCCAGTTCCCTGATTCCATTTCACGAATCATTAACTTCACAAAACTACGAGTGGATGATTGTGTTTGTCTTTTCTTTTTCTTTTTCTTTTTTTCCAGATTTTTCTTTTAATTTTGAATTTAAAAAAAAAAAAAAAACCAAATGCAAAACAGCAGTAACGACAGTAGTCTTAGATTTGTAAGAGAGCCTTGAATTGACAAAAATTGAAAGTTAGAGAACTGAATTGACAAAACTGAAAGTTAGAGGACGGAAGTGAAAAAATATAAAAGTTAGAGGATCAGTTTTACATTTTTGCTTTTTTTTTTTTTTTGGGAAAATGTTAAAGATACTACATATTTTACTATACATAATAAACGAATGTGATTAATAGATTTTAAAAACATAATATATGAATATTTGATTTTTTATTTGGTGATTAATAACACATCATTTTATAAAAACAATATAATAAATTTATGGTATCTTTAGCATTACTCTCTCTCTTTTCTATAAAGATATATAAATTTGGCTCAGTTGTTATCCTGTTGGGCCAATATCACTTCCTGTCCTTTGTTATTCAAAAAAAAAAATCCTCATTGGTAAAAAGCACATAAACTAGTCCGTTCCAGTTTTTTTTTTTTCTTTCCTCAATGAAAATGAAAAAAATTTCTTCTACCTTTTTTTTAAGTGAAAAAAAAACACTCATGGTGGTGGGTGGAAGATACAATGGACGAGAAGCCTTTAGTTGTCATGGTCAATGTAATTATCTCAAACTAGTGTTTAACCCGCGCAATGTGCGGAATCATTTTATGATGGTAAAATAGGGAAAGAATTGTTCATAAGAAGACGAAATATAATTTAACATATATTAAAAGTTAAATGTTATAGAAAAAAAAAACTCATTTTTAACCATGAAACAATATTATTTTAAACAGAAACATTGTTTAAAAAATGACATTTTTAACTATGGACAAAACTTATGTACAGTACCTTAGGTGCTGTTTCTTAGGTTAACATCTTAAGATTTTGTCATATGACTATTTAACTTAAAAAATACATTTTCATCAATGAGAAAAAAGCCACATCGCAGAAACACAATCGAAATGCATAGTATTCTCTCATTGTAACACACACATATATTTAGCTCCATCTAGAGCTTTGGTGTGATTCCTAATTGACCAAGCCATCTGTTAAATCTAACGATTTTCTATTATATTTTAAGATGTGAATTTTTAAGTCAATCACCAATTTGTTGCTACCCTATCTTTGAAGCTCAAAGATAAATGTCTACTGATAAAAAATAATTAGTATCTGAGAAAGTAAATATATTCAAATAATTTAAGATAAATATTTGAAGTGAATATTTTATATTAAAAGTTTTAGTTAAATAAATTTAATTAAATAAGTATGTAGCTAATGTATTAGAAATTAAAAATTTTAAAATAGCGCTCAAAATGTCAAAACCAAAATCAGAATTTAAAACTAATTTATTATCATGGGTTTAATATTTTTTAAATCTTAAGATTTCTCTCTCTTATCTCTTTTATATGTATTATCTTTGCATTTTTTTATTTTTTATTTTTTGAAGAAAAGCAGTAATATATTTGTATCTAAAAATTCTTGGGACTTGCAAATATCCACAAAGCAATTGGTTTTACAGAAGATATACTCAATCTGTTTGTTGTGAAAGGTCCTTAAAAGATATTTCTTCGATAATTTTAAAATATAAATATTAAAAAAAGGAAAAGGTTGCGATGTTTGGTTGTTAAGTGAATTAATCATAAATTCCAAAATTTTGTTGCTAATATGCCAAATTCATGACACATTAGTGTCTAGATTGGCATGGCAATCAAATTGGTTCATTTTGCAAACTTTAAACACACTATTAATTTAATCTTTTGAACCTGTGTGGAAACTACAAAGTTGAAGTGCAGGTAGAAGCATGAACACAATTTTCTGTAAGCCATATATATATATATATACACGCACACACACATTCACAAAATATCATATTCTTTCTACCAGTACCCACGTTTACTATTCCACACCATCCAACTAATTGCTTTCACATGTTAAAAACATCGGGAAAATAGCACTAAGTTGAAAATTCCACATGATTATTGACAGACAGATTTTAAAAGGGTCTTTAACCATGATTAGATGTCCATATATTATTGATGCGGTAGAATTTTTAGCAAATTAAAAGAAGTATCAGTAAATCAATCAAATCTTTGATACCACTTTGCAGATTCAGCTTTGTGGTCATGCCACATTGGCTGCTGCACACAATCTTTGAATGTATTCTACAGTGTCAAACTCAAAGAATAAGAGGTGTCCTCCAACCAAACGTGATCTACTAAATGAATTACATGCAATTTCTATAAACTTAATAGCAATTACATTCACATTTCGAGATACACTTTTAGAACATTAACTATGCTCATACATTAGCTATGCTCATATATTAGCTAACAGACCTACACTAACAGATCATACATTAGCTATGCTCCTGTTAAATTACAGCAGCTAGCATCACTGTTATTCTTGCATCAGCTTGGATCACAGCACCTGTGTTGCACCAACTTCATGAGATAACACTCAAAGCTATACCAATCGGCAAAAGTGAGAGTACATATCCTATGTGTGGTAAGTATTAAGTGGCATGCCACAGTGAAAACTTCTGGAGAAACAGTCAAGATTTTAGTCTACTTGCCAAGTTAAAAAGGAAAAAACCGCTTCATTAATGAATAAAGATTTCAGTTTACTTGCCAAGTACAAATAGAGGCATCTTTGAATAACAACATGGTACTTTGGTTACCAATTGAGACTTGACCTCGATGGCTTGTATTTCACCTTCCTCATTCTTGAGTCGGCCTCAAATATCCTAGCATTACTTTAGACAAAATAGAACCCAAAAAATTGGAAAAATAAAATGGGAAATCAAGTTACCTTTAATCTTGATTCAATAATTTTTTTGGCATAATGTCTCCTAGAAATGTATTAAAAAATTTAAAATATAAGTGACTGATGGGAAGCCAAAACTTTTTTTCTAATCAAAAGATAGTCACTAACCAAATTGAGTCTTAAGAATTGAAAGTGGTCTCTACCATATTTAGATGTACCAAAATCAAGACTTCAAAATATGGTAATCCAGTAACAATAATTAAATCCAAGCTCGTAATTATAGCATTTGGCAATCATAAGATCATAAAGTAAAGTCTTTTTTTTTTTTTAATTTTAACTGTAATGTAAACTTCTAGACATATCAAATTTAGGTATAAACAGCACTTCATGTGTGGGAATCACTAATTTTTTTTCGTAAAGCATAAATCATGCATTTTCAACGCTTACAAAATATCACTAATAGAACTCAAAACCATCAAAAGCAAGACAATGTAATCATTGAGTTAGACTGAATTGGAAAACCTCACAAACCAAATAAGCCAACTTGATTACAAAACATAGCAGACAAAAAAAATCAAAAAGAACTCTATCTATTTGGCTATCGGAAGAAGATTGAATAAGATTAATGGAATCAAAATAGGGTTATAGGTTACAATTTAAATATAATATAAAAAATCCTCTACACCATTAATACAGCTAGAAAATGTCACCAAGTCTTAGTCTTCTTCTCCTATGTTATCTCATGTAAAGATATTGCCTTAAGGTGCACACATGTTGCTAATTTAGTGCATAGACACTCAAATTCATGTAATGAGTCTACCCACACCTAAATATGAAAAAAGATCTTGATCTACCTTAATCGATAAGATCTTCAAATTAGCACTTGAATCAAACCATTCACTTACAAACCAACAACTTTGAGAATAACACTACTTATTTAATAGGAAAAACACCAGCCTGAGCGTATATGAAAAAATTAGCGAAATTAAGATGGATGCACGGAGTTCCAAAATAACTCAACAAAACAAAGTATTCAACAGTATGAAAGATAGAGGCTAACAATTAAATAGATACTAATATAAGATACCCAAACTTGTAATAAATAATCTGCTACTATCACAACTCAAATCTTACAAACATGGGTGGGGAAAAATGCTAGAGATCAAAAACCATGTATAAGACCTCTATTTGAAATTGAAAGTTTCATTCACAGAATCATCACAAATAGCAACTGAAATCCCTCAGAATCAAGATAATTTAATCTGTGAGGTAGACCGAAATGTAAAGCCTAAAAAATGGATTTTTATTTTCAAAAAATAAACCAAAGAGAACTCTAACAATTTAATTTTGCTTAGAACTATCCCAAATACATTAATCAACAAAATGTAATCCAAAATATCAGATAAATAGAGGGATGGTAAGGCCATCCTAAGATGAAACAAAGTCTACAAAAAGAAGCTGAAGAAATCATTATAAGGAAGTTGATCGCAAAGCATGACACCAACAAAAAAAAACATAACAATTTTACAGGTTAGTTGAAAAAGAATCATGGAATGCATTTTTTTTTTATATATAGAAAAAGCTATCTAAAATATGCAAAAACAGAGGAAATTCAAACAACGAATACATAATGGACAGAATTATCAGATAAACAAAGGAAAAATTAGGCTTTCCTAACCTATCTTGCAAATTACTCAAGATACGTACTTGACAAAGAACTGTAGCAAATATGAATTTCAACAAAATGACAGGGTAAGAAGGTTTTTTATAATTTCAATAACATAGTATCTAACAAACTGTTGGAAGGTGTATAGTAATCAGTTGGTCATTAATTTATTTATTTATTTTTCAAAAACCCAGTAATTAGTCCAAAAAACCATCATTTCACTTAGAAAAAAAATTATAAATTACTATACACTCTAAACTTCAGATTTTAAACCATCAAAATATTTAAATCGAGGGCGAAATCCCTAACGTTACCAAAACTTAAAACCAAAAATAATTATTTCAGACCAAATCATCCATAGAGAGAGAATAAACCCATCATTACACACTCTAAACTTTCAGACTTATAACCATCCAAGTTGAAATTTGGCCATTAAAATCAAGGGCAAAATTCCCTTATGTTACCAGTACTTAAATTTGGGAATTATAATTCTTCCATAGAAAGAGAAATAAACCCATCTATATTTCAAAAGGTGGCAAAGAAGAACCATAGACAAATCGGTATGGAGAAAATTTTGAAATACAGATATATTGAAAAGAAAGATGGTAATTCTTGTAGTATAAACATCTGGTTTTAAACTAAAAATATATACATATTGGAGATTTAATATGCTAATTCAAAAAGGAAAAGCAATGGTGAAAAGTTTCAGAAAACCAAAACAGTATTTGAAGAAGAAAAGAGTATGCTGACCTTTAGACAAATTTTGTTGCAGAGGAGAGATGAGGCAGAGCAGCAGATCAGATGGTGATGGCCGGCCGTTCTTTGTATCGCAGTATCGCTAGGGGTTTTTTTAGAGAGAGAAAATGTCAAGCAGAGTGATGAGAAGAGATGGCTAGGATTTTTTTAGTTGCAACGTGTTTATTATTTTATTGCTACCGTTTTTTTTTTAATATTAAAAAAAACACCACCAAACGGTGCTAAATTTACCGAATAATATAATGTATCGCTTTTTAAAGTTAAACGTGTCTGAATTTTAGATAGGTAGTTATCTTATTTGTCAGCACTTCCTTAATTGTAGAAATCAAATCGGTTATTTAATTTACACCTTTTTTTAAATTGCAGACGTGGCAGGGTTTAAAAAGCCAAGCGTTATAACGTGCCACTGTATTTTTTAAAAACTGTATACGTGTCTGAATTTTAAATAGGCAGTTATCCTATTTGTCAACACGTCCTTAAATGCAGGAATCAACTTTCTCTCAGCTTCGTCTATTTTATATATATAGATATTTACTCATTCCTTGAACTGAATAATTATAATGGTTATGTGTGTGCAATTTATAACTGTTATTTCACTGCATATTTATAGCCTTCTCAAGGTAAGATTAATTTTTCACCCTAAAAAAAAGGTAAGATTAAGTTTTTTTAAAATCATGAAACAAAAAATAAATACAAAAGAGTAACAGGACCGTGAAAATCAAATAATTTGTATTGTGTTCACATATTTAATACTATGAAATAAAAGTATGTCCAACTCTCTCATTGTCTTCCACTCATTGGTAGTAAAACAATAAAACATGGTGGGCAAGTGTGTATGCACGTGTCTTATAGATAATTTCAAACCGTGGTAGAATATGGCTTTACATTGCGTACCAAATATTCTCTCTACTTATATACCCAAAACAAAAACTATCCAACCAAATTACCCAAACCTAAATCATATTTACTCCTAATTTAAAAAGAAGAAAAAAAAACACCCATACAGGTTTAAGGTTTTGATGGTGGTGGGAGGCCAATATGACGGAGGCGACGTCCCATCAGATTTGGTTTTCTCTCTCTTTCAAATGTTTTGTCAGTCTCAGGTCTTTTATAGTGAAACAATGTGTTTTGATTTTATAGTGAAACAATGCGTTTTATTTAACAATCCACAACATTTTTATGTCTCTCTATCTCTCTACAAGGCCTTATCTGGTAAGTTATTACTATTAGTCCTTAACTATTATTTTTTTACTTTTTTTAATAATATTAAAACGGCGGGGATGCTAAAAGACATGAGAAAGAAAGAAATGTATGATGTAAGCTTAGGCAATTAATGAGGGACTAATGAGATAACAGTAAATTAAGTTAATGTAAACTTTTGAGTAATAGTAAAAAACACTTAATGAAAGAGGTTTAAAAAAATGCTAAATGCAAAATTAGAGCATTACTTGGCAAGACCTCACGCACTTCCACATGAGATCTCTACTTATATATATATATATTCATGATTATTCCTTCATAATTTCTAATTACTAATCAACATGAGTCTCAAAAAACTTTGTGATAGGACTTTATCATACGTACAAAATAAGTATAGATTTTTTTTATCTTTATTTTTTTTTTAAAAGGGATATTGCTATTGTGTTCATCCTTATAAGAATTTAAGCATAGATTAAATTTTCATTATTTTTGACAATTTTTCTTTGATTCCTTTATAATTTATATATTGTGTTAGTTTAAATGGATTTTTTTTCAAGCTTTCAGATGATACACTTTAGATAAGATGTTCAACTTTTATATGCCAAGCATTGATTATAAGTCTTGTACATGAAATAAATAGAGATAAGAAATTAAGAATATGGTCCATTTTGGCCGGCCTTAGCTTGATTTGTCTAGAAATCAATTTTCTCTCTTGCCAAAAGTCTGACTTATTTTAGATGGAAGTTTCCTTGATTATTACTTGTATACAAAATTCCAGAAACATTAAATTGGAATAGGTCCCTTACTAACCTAACCAATTGGAATTGGATGAAATTTCTTCCCATTCACACTAAACGTTGTGTACACTCCAAATTTTTTCTGCATCTCATAATGATACGTTGTTGATAGGTATCATCCAAGTCCAACATGATTGAGAGTTGTAATTGAGACTAAGGCCCAGAAGCTTTACTATTCAATACTTTGCGAGAAAAATTAAACACTCATTTGATGTAACAGGAGACTATGAAATTTGACATTGTATACACTGGGATTGGTTCTTGATGTTGTGAAATTGTTGTAGGTACTAAAAACTCTAATTTGATTAGTTGGCAATTCATGTTCTTTAATCGTGAAAAGTCTACAATGGAAAACTTTTGTGTTCCTACAACAAATGTTTTGGAGAGAAAATTGTTAGCCCCCTCATTCCATTGGGACCCTTCTATTTATTCAAAGGAAAAATAGTTCAATATTCCTAAGTGTGACTTTGTTACATGGAATTTTTGTGCAAATGTGCCTAAATTTCTTTCAAAAATTTAGTTATAATTTTAAGCTCTAATTTGGTGGTTTTTATATGATTTCATGTGTTTTTAAATAATCTAAATGCTATTTCAGTTTGTGCAAATTATAGAACATAGAATCGGTAATTTAGCAACATAGGCATAGGAGAAGGCATGTAGTGGTTTAGGAAGAGTAGGCATTTAGTTATAAGGGAAGAGGAGTAGGCATAAACATAAGAAAACCTTAGGATGGAGGAATAAGGAAAACAAAGAGTTTTTGATGATTAACACCCCTCTATCTTATCCATTAGTCTTATTTATTACTAATTAAAATCTGTTGAGTTATTAAATAACTGATATGACATCTAATAAGTGTAATAAATTAAAAATGATGTATTTTATTTTTAAAAAAATCAAATATCTTTTCAAAGAGAGTGCCACTTGGCAAAACTTTGTGCTCTCTCACGTAAGGTCTCTACTTTGCGTACCAAATATTCTCTCTACTTATATACCCAAAACAAAAACTATCCAACCAAATTACCAAAACCTAAATCATATTTACTCCTAATTTAAAAAGAAGAAAAAAAAAATACCCATACAGGTTTAAGGTTTTGATGGTGGTGGGAGGCCAATATGACGGAGGCGACGTCCCATCAGATTTGGCTTTCTCGCTCTTTCAAATGTTTTGTCAGTCTCAGGTCTTTTATAGTGAAACAATGTGTTTTGATTTTATAGTGAAACAATGCGTTTTATTTAACAATCCACAACATTTTTATGTCTCTCTATCTCTCTACAAGGCCTTATCTAGTAAGTTATTACTATTAGTCCTTAACTATTATTTTTTTACTTTTTTTAAAAATATTAAAACGGTGGGGATGCTAAAAGACATGAGAAAGAAAGAAATGTATGATGTAAGCTTAGGCAATTAATGAGGGACTAATGAGATAATAGTAAAATAAGTTAATGTAAACTTTTGAGTAATAGTAAAAAACACTTAATGAAAGAGGTAAAAAAAAATGTTAAATGCAAAATTAGAGCATTACTTGGCAAGACCTCACGCACTCCCACATGAGATCTCTACTTATATATATATATATATATATTCATGATTATTCCTTCATAATTTCTAATTACTAATCAACATGAGTCTCAAAAAACTTTGTGATAGGACTTTATCATACGTACAAAATAAGTATAGATTTTTTTTATCTTTATTTTTTTTTTAAAAAGGGATATTGCTATTGTGTTCATCCTTATAAGAATTTAAGCATAGATTAAATTTTCATTATTTTTGACAATTTTTCTTTGATTCCTTTATAATTTATATATTGTGTTAGTTTAAATGGATTTTTTTTCAAGCTTTCAGAGGATGCACTTTAGATAAGATGTTCAACTTTTATACGCCAAGCATTGATTATAAGTCTTGTACATGAAATAAATAGAGATAAGAAATTAAGAATATGGTCCATTTTGGTCGGCCTTAGCTTGATTTGTCTAGAAATCAATTTTCTCTCTTGCCAAAAGTCTGACTTATTTTAGATGGATGTTTCCTTGATTATTACTTGTATACAAAATTCCAGAAACATTAAATTGGAATAGGTCCCTTACTAACCTAACCAATTGGAATTGGATGAAATTTCTTCCCATTCACACTAAACGTTGTGTACACTCCAAATTTTTTCTGCATCTCATAATGATACGTTGTTGATAGGTATCATCCAAGTCCAACATGATTGAGAGTTGTAATTGAGACTAAGGCCCAGAAGCTTTACTATTCAATACTTTGCGAGAAAAATTAAACACTCATTTGATGTAACAGGAGACTATGAAATTTGACATTGTATACACTGGGATTGGTTCTTGATGTTGTGAAATTGCTGTAGGTACTAAAAACTCTAATTTGATTAGTTGGCAATTCATGTTCTTTAATCGTGAAAAGTCTACAATGGAAAACTTTTGTGTTCCTACAACAAATGTTTTGGAGAGAAAATTGTTAGCCCCCTCATTCCATTGGGACCCTTCTATTTATTCAAAGGAAAAATGGTTCAATATTCCTAAGTGTGACTTAGTTACATGGAATTTTTGTGCAAATGTGCCTAAATTTCTTTCAAAAATTTAGTTATAATTTTAAGCTCTAATTTGGTGGTTTTTATATGATTTCATGTGTTTTTAAATAATCTAAATGTTATTTCAGTTTGTGCAAATTATTTAGGAAGAGTAGGCATTTAGTTATAAGGGAAGAGGAGTAGGCATAAACATAAGAAAACCTTAGGATGGAGGAATAAGGAAAACAAAGAGTTTTTGATGATTAACACCCCTCTATCTTATCCATTAGTCTTATTTATTACTAATTAAAATCTGTTGAGTTATTAAATAACTGATATGACATCTAATAAGTGTAATAAATTAAAAATGATGTATTTTATTTTTAAAAAAATCAAATATCTTTTCAAAGAGAGTGCCACTTGGCAAAACTTTGTGCTCTCTCACGTAAGGTCTCTACTTTGCGTACCAAATATTCTCTCTACTTATATACCCAAAACAAAAACTATCCAACCAAATTACCAAAACCTAAATCATATTTACTCCTAATTTAAAAAGAAGAAAAAAAAAATACCCATACAGGTTTAAGGTTTTGATGGTGGTGGGAGGCCAATATGACGGAGGCGACGTCCCATCAGATTTGGCTTTCTCTCTCTTTCAAATGTTTTGTCAGTCTCAGGTCTTTTATAGTGAAACAATGTGTTTTGATTTTATAGTGAAACAATGCGTTTTATTTAACAATCCACAACATTTTTATGTCTCTCTATCTCTCTACAAGGCCTTATCTAGTAAGTTATTACTATTAGTCCTTAACTATTATTTTTTTACTTTTTTTAAAAATATTAAAACGGTGGGGATGCTAAAAGACATGAGAAAGAAAGAAATGTATGATGTAAGCTTAGGCAATTAATGAGGGACTAATGAGATAATAGTAAAATAAGTTAATGTAAACTTTTGAGTAATAGTAAAAAACACTTAATGAAAGAGGTAAAAAAAAATGTTAAATGCAAAATTAGAGCATTACTTGGCAAGACCTCACGCACTCCCACATGAGATCTCTACTTATATATATATATATATATATATATATATATATATATATATATATATATATATATATTCATGATTATTCCTTCATAATTTCTAATTACTAATCAACATGAGTCTCAAAAAACTTTGTGATAGGACTTTATCATACGTACAAAATAAGTATAGATTTTTTTTATCTTTATTTTTTTTTAAAAAAAGGGATATTGCTATTGTGTTCATCCTTATAAGAATTTAAGCATAGATTAAATTTTCATTATTTTTGACAATTTTTCTTTGATTCCTTTATAATTTATATATTGTGTTAGTTTAAATGGATTTTTTTTCAAGCTTTCAGAGGATGCACTTTAGATAAGATGTTCAACTTTTATACGCCAAGCATTGATTATAAGTCTTGTACATGAAATAAATAGAGATAAGAAATTAAGAATATGGTCCATTTTGGTCGGCCTTAGCTTGATTTGTCTAGAAATCAATTTTCTCTCTTGCCAAAAGTCTGACTTATTTTAGATGGAAGTTTCCTTGATTATTACTTGTATACAAAATTCCAGAAACATTAAATTGGAATAGGTCCCTTACTAACCTAACCAATTGGAATTGGATGAAATTTCTTCCCATTCACACTAAACGTTGTGTACACTCCAAATTTTTTCTGCATCTCATAATGATACGTTGTTGATAGGTATCATCCAAGTCCAACATGATTGAGAGTTGTAATTGAGACTAAGGCCCAGAAGCTTTACTATTCAATACTTTGCGAGAAAAATTAAACACTCATTTGATGTAACAGGAGACTATGAAATTTGACATTGTATACACTGGGATTGGTTCTTGATGTTGTGAAATTGCTGTAGGTACTAAAAACTCTAATTTGATTAGTTGGCAATTCATGTTCTTTAATCATGAAAAGTCTAAATTGGAAAACTTTTGTGTTCCTACAACAAATGTTTTGGAGCGAAAATTGTGAGCCCCCACATTCCATTGGGACCCTTCTATTTATACAAAGGAAAAATGGTCCAATATTCTTAAGTGTGACTTAGTTACATGGAATTTTTGTGCAAATGTGCCTAAATTTCTTTCAAAAATTTAGTTATAATTTTAAGCTCTAATTTGGTGGTTTTTATATGATTTCATGTGTTTTTAAATAATCTAAATGCTAATTCAGTTTGTGCAAATTATAGAACATAGAATCGGTAATTTAGCAACATAGGCATAGGAGAAGGCATATAGTGGTTTAGGAAGAGTATGCATTTAGTTATAAGGGAAGAGGAGTAGGCATAAACATAAGAAAACCTTAGGATGGAGGAATAAGGAAAACAGAGAGTTTTTGATGATTAACACCCCTCTATCTTATCCATTAGTCTTATTTATTACTAATTAAAATCTGTTGAGTTATTAAATAACTGATATGACATCTAATAAGTGTAATAAATTAAAAATGATGTATTTTATTTTTAAAAAAATCAAATATCTTTTCAAAGAGAGTGCCACTTGGCAAAACTTCGTGCTCTCTCACGTAAAGTCTCTACTTTTATGTATATATATTGATAATACACAATTCATAATGAGCAATACTACAAAATACAAACACAACAATTTTCACAATTGTTTTTTACAATAATTGAATTCACAAATTTTTATTGATTATTATCTAATAGACATCACTTTCTTACTACCATTAATAACTTGCTACCTAAGTGATTGTAAATTGTTTTTATAAAATTATTTGTCTACGTAAACTCTTGGTCATAAGGAAAATTCTATCCTAATAAGTATTATGTTCTTGGAAAATGTTTCGTTGTGATGGGTTGCCCATGCCATTGACATTATTTGAGGAGACCAAAGACCAAAACATCAATTGTCATCTCTTAACTCGTATTTATTGCCTTCTAGGCAAAAAATTTCATAATAAATTTACTCTATATCACTGGTGTAATTAATTATGAACTTTGCACTATTTGAGATAACTTACACCATGACCATTGAACAAAGCGCCAATTATTTTATAAATCATATCTTGTGCCTTTTTGGAAACACTTTCATAGTGAATACTAGTCTATATCACTAGTATTATGAATTTTGAATTATTTGAGATAACTTGGGTCATGACAGATGAAGAAAGCATCAATTGTCCTTTCTTAACTTATATTTATTGCTTTCTTGGAAAGTCTTTCAACACACACAATGTAAGTCTATCATTATCCTTGATCACAATACAAGTGAAAAAATTGTGCAATCTAAATGGTGTATTTCTTACACTGCTATCTAATATCTACCACATTTATTATTTTTTCCTTGGGTTTTTAGGATTTCTCTTTTCTTTGGAAAATATTAAAAATATTACACATTTTACTACATAAACTTTTATAAATTAATGTGGTAATTAGTGTGATTGATGGATTTTATAATTTTAATTAACGAGTGTTTGAATTTAAAATAATCCCATTCAGCAAATATGATGAGGCTTCATCATTTAAAAAATTAAAAATTTCTTAGAGATGCCTTGTGGGAAGAAACTGAAGCCACATTTGCTAGCAATTTTTTAAATTCTGAAAATCCAGAGTATTTTCCTTTTGTGATGACCTCTATTTATTTATTCAAATACGGAGTATCATTTATATATCATTATTAAATTTTATATTGTAACTTTTCTTTTAATTTCATTTTCTTGCTTTTTGATATACAAAATTACTAATTATATTTTTAAATTTAAGTTTTCTAACATCTACCTTTAACTTATTTTTTAAATCATTTTTAATTTACCTTAAATAAAGTGATACACAATGAAACAAAATTGAAATCTAATTTCCAAATTTGATTTTGGTTTTGGGAGAGATATCATTTGGTGTGTGGTCATGTGAAAAATTGGATGACACAATCCATGGTGTGGAAGAGAGACATAAAAATTGAAATCTCAAGTGGTTATAAGAAATTAACTTTAATGATAATTTGATACATTCATATAATTTTATTTTTGTTAAAAAGTTTAGGATTTCAAATGAATTGGGCTTTTATTAATCCCACCATTTTAGAGGCCTTCTTGAAGTGACGAAACTCACATTTTTTTAATTATAAAAATAATTATAATTTAAAATTTTTGCAGCCCTAGGCAATGGCTTAAGTGGCCTTTGCCCAAGGGCCGACCCGGCTTATTGTGCCAATATTATTTATTTTTTCACATTGGAGATACATCCTTATTTATTTTTAAAATATTCATAGCATTTTCACCTCTTTGGTGAGAGCACGAGTCCGTTTGGATACAACTTATTTTGTTGAAATTGAAAACTGAAAACTGAAAACACTGTAGCAAAATAATTTTTAAATGTGTGAATAGTACTGTGGGACCTATTTTTAGTGAAAAAGTTGCTGAAAAGTGAAATTTGTGGGACCTATAAACAGTGCATTTGTGCACTGTTCATGGCTGAATAGTCAAACCTTGCGGCTGGGTTAAAAAAAAAAAAAAAAAAAAGGAAGCAAATCACGGACGTGAGACGCAGACGTGGAATCCAAACGCCCTCCACATATTCTAGTAGTCTTTTTCTTTTTCACAATGAAAATGAATAATTTTTTTCCCACCTTTTATTTTCAATTGAAAAGCAGATTCCATGGTGGTTGATGTAAAGATATAATGTTAGTCAAAGTCTTCAACTGGTCTAGGTTCAGAATTCATAATACTAGCATTTACTATGATAAACTTTCCAAGAAAGCACTGGATACGAATTTATAGAGGTAGTTGATTTGTTGAGACCTAAGTCCTCAGCATTTAATTGAGTCCAAGTCTTCACAATTGCCCCAAAGTCTTTGGCCTTAATTTTCTTGAGTGCAGCTATTGTCAATTAATGCAAAGCTGGTACCAATAGACTAGTCATAACTACATTTTCCAAGATAGTACCAATGCTATGTCTAGTCATCACTACGTACAAAACATTTTCCGTGAAAGTAATATTGAAATCAAAGTTTCCGGCCTCTTCTTGAGTGTGCGTCTTCTCAAATAATGCAAAAGCTCTAAATAATTGAAACCAAAGTTTTTGGCATCTTCTTGAGTTAGGGCATTCTCTTTTTGAGTTAGGGCATTCTCAGATGATGCAAAGTTTAAAATACAAATGCTATGTAGTCATCCCTATGAAACTTTTTCCATGAAATTAAAGCACCATTGAAACTTAGGAAGCACGGACACATGTATGAGAATGACACGACAACACAAAATTTTTCTTAAAAAAATAAGACATGAGTATGGCAGGACAAGCCTATAAAAAATTATAAAATACAATACACTTTTATGTATATTTTCTATATATTATTAAGCATTTATATTTTATATAATGTTAAATATATATGTAAATTTGAAAGATATAGGAGTAAGTCAATTAAAGTATTTATTTATCAAAAGAAATTGAATTATCTTTTTGAGGAAATTACTTAAAAAAATTTTAGAAGCTGTTTGGTACATATATTTAAATATATATTTTCAGTTTTTAAATAATCTTACACATATTTTCACGCACTTTTTCACCAATACGTATTTTCACGCACTTTTTCACCAATACTTATTTCTAAAATATATAAATAAATTTACTAGAACAACGCGACCTAATGCCCCTTAAATTTTAAAACTTAAAGTGTTTTATTTATTTAATTGTGTTGTTTAAACTTTGAAGTGCATGTTTCATATAAAATTGTGAGCTTAATTAATATGCCCCATTTAAAAGTGTGGTGTTCTTTTTTTTTTTTTTTAACGTACTTTACCCTATCTTTCCTCCCACCTTTTTTGTTTATATTAATAAAATAGGAAAATATTATCACGGTAGTGGGTGGAAAACTCACCATATGGATGCCAACTCCTAGATTAGGTCTTCTCAAGTATTTTCAAAGAAAGTGTACGAAGAGTTTTTTTTTTTTTTTTTTTTTTTACGATGTTTTCATTTGAACATTTTTTAAGATGAACAAACTCAAATATAGTACTTAAATGCTATTTCTTAGTTTTATTTCTTAAGATTTAGTCATGTGGTTGTACTTAACTAAAAATACACTTTCATCTCATTGGAAAAAAAAAAATACATGACTAAATCTTAAGAGAAGAGCATATAAGTATTGTACCTAAATTTAGGTACAATAATTAAAGAATAACACTTAAATATTGTATTTAAATTTTATTTTTTTAAAATATATATAGACATTTTTCCATGGATTAGGAATATTATGTAAAATAGTAAAAGGAAAATTTGAAGCTTTAACCAACACGCTATGCATTATTAGAGCAATTGTTCCCCCCCCCCCCCCCCAAAAAAAAAAAAAGACAATCACTGGTTTTACTGTGACGTGGACTGGTTTTATAACAGTATATATAAGTAGGATGCTGGTGGTCTATTTTATTTGTAATACTGTGCAATGTTATTTTGCATGGACATCGAGATGGGAATGGGTACGGGGTGCAACAATTTTATTTGTAATACTGTGCATTTGTGCACTGTTCATGGCTGAATAGTCAAATCTTGCGGCTGGGTTAAAAAAAAAAAAAGGAAGCAAAACGCGGACGTGGGACGCAGACGTGGGATCCAAACGCCCTCAATATGTTAGGTGTTAGACAATTAATTAATATTTATATTTAGGTATATTTTAAAATATTTTTAGACATAATTTATGTTTATTTTAAGTTTTAAATTAAGTAATAACAGTAAAAAAGTACAGTAACACCCAATGAAGTACAATTCTCCATAGTAGAGCACTTGAATTGCCCGATTCACTAGTGGAAAACTATCAATCAATCTATCAGTACTCATTTTATGTACAATATTTAAATTTAATAAACAAACAAATTGTACACAGTCACAACAAATGCCAAACAAAAAAACAAATACTAAACAAAAAACACATAAACTTATAAAACCCAAAAAACCAAAAAATATAGTCTAAAAGAGGCTCATTCCAAAAGTTGTTTTGGTTTGGTTAAAGAAATAGAATATATTTTGGTATCATTTCGAAATTATGGTTAATTTTATATTATATATATATATATACACATATATTTAAAAGTCTTTATTATAATTATAATTTTATTTTTCTCACATAATATATTTCAATAATAATAATAATTATATTTAGATTTTTATTTTTATTTTTTTCCTAAATAAGATACACCTATTGTTAGAATATGTTAAATAGAAAATAAATAAAATAGAAAAAATATTTAAAATTTAAGGCTAAAGCCTACAATACACGGCTGTGTCGGTAGACAAAGACAAAGTTTTGAAGAGTTGAAAGCGTTTATTCAAAACTTCGAACTTTATCAGAGAGTTATTCACAACTTTGTATGGGACCACATTGTTCAGGCCGGCCGGACAAAAAACAATGAATAGGCTCTTAAAAACAAATTCTTTCTTTCGCTTTATTTTCAGTCTAATATATATATAACTCTCTAAAATAAAATATCTTCTTGCACCTTTTTTTATTTAGAAAAAATCATTATCGTAAGATTCGTAGCTGGGTGGAAAGACACATGATGGGAATTGCGAAGACTTAATTAGTCCAAGTCATCTCAAATAGTGGATGTAACTTTGTGCTTTTGGAAAAAACACAAGATATGATCTGAGAAAGTGGTACATGTAGTGGGTATATATAGGATGGTGGTGTTAGTGTTATTTCAACTCAAGATCTATTTTGCTTGGGAGTATAAATCAGAGTTAGAGCAAAAACTTTGTCAGTCTTATTGTTGTAGAGAAAATCGGAAAAGGAAAAAGTAATGGAGTTGGGACGTTATTGGTGGTGGCCAGTGGTGTTAGTTTTGGTTCATTTTGGTATGAATGGGTGCTTTGGTTGCTGGGAGCAAGAGAGAATTGCTCTCTTGGAACTCAAAGCTTCCACTGTCAACTACGCTAATGAATATTATTATTTTCCTCATTGGGACTTAGCTGACAAAGAGAGTGATTGCTGTGAGTGGGAAAAAGTCAAGTGCGACATCACTACCGGTCGTGTAATCAAACTTTCTCTTAATAGTACGATTTATTGGAGTGGAGAAAGTGGGGGAGGTTGGTATTTTAATGCCTCTCTGTTTCTTCCCTTTGAAGAGCTCCAGTACCTTGATTTGAGTGCTAATGGGATTTGTGGATGCGTCCCAAATGAAGGTACCATGTTTATATCCTAAGAAAAGTAGGTAGTATTTGTCAATATTTTACTTTTTTCTATTACCTCTTTTTTTTTTTTTTTTAATGGAAGTGAAAATAATTAGTTGCATGTTAGAATCATTTTATACTATTTTGTGGGAATACATAGTTGCCGACATGCAAATTGAAGCATCTAAATTGCAGGTTTTGAAAGATTATCTACGTTGAGCAAGCTTGAAGTGCTTCACTTGAGTGGAAATTATTTCAATAATAGCATTTTGCAATCCTTTAGTGGTATTATTGCTTCGCTCAAGGAACTACATTTAAATGACAACCGCTTGAATGGATCAATCCACATCCAAGGTAAAATTATTATTAATTAATTTGCAAATGAAGATTAGAAGAGTGTTTCATGCTTATTGAGAGCGTAATATTTTTTTTTATTTCCCTCCTATATCAATCATTGAGATTTATACAACTAAATTTCACCTTTTTTTCCCGTTGGTTCTTTTAAATGTTTATTTATGGAACTGTAGTTCCTTTAAGAAAAACTAAATTATTGGCCATTTATATTATTGGGAAATGTTAATGGGCATCTTCACCTAATTAAAAATTAGTATAAATTAATAAAGTGACTAAAAATATTACATAACTAATAAGTGAAATTCAAAAAGTTAGTGTTACTGGCTACATCCTAAAAAGTTAGTAAAAAATCTGACCTAAATTAAAATGATTTGACATAAAGTTATTTCTTAGACTACCCTATATTGATAGACCTCTTCTTAATATATACTTCCTATGTCCCAGTTTGTTTGTCATCTATTCTATTTTGGAATGTCTCAAAATATTGTCTTGTTTCTAAAAATAAAAGTTATTAGTTTACTAATATTTTTATTATGCTCCTATTTTATTTTCAAAACTATTTGAAAAGAATACTAACAAATGTTCAAAAAATCAATCTAATTGGACCACTTTTTTAGTTGTCTTATTAAGAATAATTCTTTTTTTTTTTTTAAAGTTGATAAATTTATTTAAAGGTAGTTTTGTAAACTTATACATTTTTATAAAGCAGACAAGACAATAAATGATGTTCTCTTAAAAAATTTGATTTCTCAAACAGGACAAATAAATTGGGACGGAGGAAATATATATATATATATATATATATATATATATATATATATATATATATATATATATATATATATAGCTCCATAACAATTAATTACTAATAAATTTAAGATAGTATGACAATATGTGGACAGTTTGGCCGACAGGCCTAAGGCGCCGAATTTTACTATTTTAGGCACGGGTCCGAAAGTCCGTGTTCAAGTCCCACTGTGAAGTTTTGCATAGCCTGTGATATTTACTTATTAGACATATTTAAAGTCCCATTTAATGAAAAATTATACCTTGCATTGGGTATACTATTAATAGGGTTATTATACTCTATTAAATGCGAAGATTCAAATGATTGAATTCCGTGCTTATTTATTGCCGTGATTCCCAGGAGGTGTATGGGAATGTCATGGATGATTGGATGCTTAGGTAACAATCTCAGATAATGTGAAAAAAAAAGTGTGACTTGGCATTCCAAATGAAGAAAAAGAATAGGTAACAATAAGTCAGTAATAAAGTTTGGAACTTTGCTTTTTGGTAAGTGATAAAATTTGGAACCTAGCATGTCATAAATTATAAAAATCTTTCTAATAACCCATGAGAGAGCTCTTGAAGTTAAAACATTGACAAAATTTAGGGGGAAAATAGGTAAAAATGACAAACTATTATATGACGACATAGAGAAAAAAAAACACACACACACATTCACATGCCCTTTTTATTTTGGGTAAATAAGGATAACAAAAACAAGCCCAGTGGGTCAAGTTATAGGCCATTCCATTGATGGATGTGGGGCAAAAGGAAAAAAAGATACATCATCAAATATAGAACAATTAGACTAAAATATTAGCAAAGTCATTCAATTATATAATATAATGTTAGTCAATGATGACTCTTTTTTTAAGCTGATTAATTAAGTATCATTAAACAAAAATAAAACGACAACAAAAAGTCATTTGGTCCAAAGTTCAAACTATCTTCATCCTCTAAGAGAACGGAATTGATGAATAAGATAGTTCAAGAGGAATAATTCTAGAGACATAACCAATCACATATTTAATTTTACAATTTACTAAGTTGTGTCACTGTGAATGGTGGATATTTTCTACTTTATGCGACTCACTAATTCATGCAAACCACTCAAATTCACACAAGTCAACAAATTATGAAATTGGGTTTGGGAGTGATTGTGTACAAGAAGTCCAAACAGTATGTACAAGAAACCCAAACATCTATCAAATGGAAATGAACATTACAATCCTTGTTAACAAAATGAATTGAAGATTCTCAAATTGAAATTCAACCTTTAATCTAGACAAGTTGAGCTACTAAAATCTACAATCTTTTAATTAGTTTATTTTTTCATGTAGACTTCAAAGCATTTAACAACTTGGAGAAGCTCTACTTGGGCGGAAATCGTATCAATGACTTCTTGACAACAGAAGGTATGACAGGTTGTCAAATACATGTTCACAAATTAAAATAAAATCCTTATTTTACATGGTATGCCGTATGCCTAATGAAACTGCAACATTATTTATTTATGAAATATTTTATTTTTCCCTATAGATTCAAACAGCTTATGTAAGTTGCAAGTCCTAGATTTGAGTGAGAACAATTTTAATGCACAAATTCTTGAGTCAGTAGCTGCCTTCCCATCGTTGAAGATATTAAACATTGGATACAACAATTTGGAAGGATCGTATACTACTAAAGGTAAGTTATACAATTCTTAGACTCTTGTATACACAGTAAGATAATTATTACCAGCATAATTTTAGAAAACCATAACCTTTTATAAACTTTTTATAAATATTTTTCATGAAATTTCTTTTAAAAAAAAATGAAACTAAACTTGTGTTCCTTAACATTTGAACCATTCTAACACATGATTCTTTTGTAATTTAAAATAAATTTCGTATTACATTTTCGAATCCTTAATTTATTATTCTCGATAATAATTTTGCATCTCTTGCAATTCTAGTTATAATGATTTGGAATCACTTGTTAAAATTCCATAGTCTTCGAAAGAACATAGAGATCTTTTGTAACTCAATCAGTTTATGCACAAATATGAAGACCAATGGTACTCGAAAAATGGCTGTCATGTGTACTTTACCACTTTCTCAAGAAAATAACAAATGCAGAAGTTTCAGACATTGAAAATTTATTTCATGCTTTTGAAAACCATATTGTGCAGATTTTGGAATTCAGAAGAAAAAGGAACGAGTAAAAAGTCGTAATAGAGGCATTTACTTTTAAATTTGTTGACATTCTTGTTATAAAATTCCACCTAAAATAGGAAAAATGTCTTTTACTATGGAAAAATTATTCAGTTTTCACTCCTCTCACTGATGATGTTGATGATAAAAACAAAGTGGACATTTCTAATTCTTTCTTGGATTTGTTAAACCAAAATCTGTATATATTGCTTTTATTTAAACTTTACATATAGCATGCCAAATATCTTTCTAACAGTAGTAACTATTTCATAGTATACCATATTAATAATTTATTTTTTTACAATTTCCATGTCTAAAAATTTTATTATTATTTTAGAGTTAGGTGCACTAAACAACCTAGAGCAGCTGTACTTGGATGATTCATCAATTGATAACAGCTTCCTTCACAAAGTTGGAGTTATGAATTCTCTAGAAGTATTGTCAGTGCAAAACTGTCATCTCAACGGTAGCTTACCTGCACAAGGTAGGTTGCTTTCACAATGATATTACTTAGGAAAGCTACAATACCAGAATCTAATCAATGCTAATCTCATTTTACAGGCTGGTGTGAACTTAGGAAGCTCCAAGAGATAGACCTCAGCTACAATAATTTTGAAGGGATACTACCTTCATGTATGGCAAACTTGACATCACTTCAAGTATTGGATCTCTCTAACAATCACTTCACCGGGAACATTGCCCACTCCCAACTACCAAGTTTGACATCACTTGGGCACCTCTCTCTGTCAAATAACGACTTCTTGATCCCAGCCACAATGTCCACCTTTTCTAACCTCTCAAATCTTAAGGACTTATTAAGTGATAACAATAAAATTGCCTTTGAACCTAACTCTCATACTTGGATTCCAACCTTCCAATTAGAGATTTTGAGTCTTTCTAACGGACTCAATGGCACAACTCCTAGATTTCTTCATTACCAATATGAGTTGGTAGTGATTGATCTCTCTCACAATAATTTGGTCGGAAAGTTTCCCACTTGGTTGCTAGAAAACAATACAAAATTGGAGTCCCTTTTCTTAAATAATAACTCTTTCACGGAGCCTTTCATGCTGCCATATGATATTTGTCACAGCATTAGGAACCTAGATATTTCGGATAATCACTTTCAGGGTCCAATCCCCATAAATTTTGGTTTAATTTTTCCAAATTTAGAATATTTAAACATGTCTAAAAATGCATTTCAAGGTAGTATACCTTCTTCTTTTGGGAAATTGGTTTTCTTACAATTTCTAGATTTGTTTGAGAATCATTTATCAGGAACAATACCAATGCATTTTGGAATGGGCTGCCGCAACTTAGTATTTCTCAAATTGTCCTATAATAACTTCAGTGGCCAAATATTTCCCACCAATTTCAATCTGACTAAGTTAGAATTTTTACTTTTGGATAACAATCACTTATCGGGAATGATCCCAAATAGCATCTCAATATTAAATCATCTTTGGGCAATTGATTTTAGTAATAACCATTTTTCAGGCATGCTTCCAACGTGGTTGGGGAACATGTCTTATTTAAATGAACTTGGTATGGCCAAAAATCAACTTGAAGGTCCTATTCCAGTCGAGTTGTGCGAACTTGATAGACTTCGATGTCTTGACCTTTGCGAGAACAATCTATCTGGCTCTATTCCATCTTGCTTCACTTCATCATATATTACATCAGTTTATCTGAATAAAAATTGGTTGAGCGGTCCAATTCCATGTGCGTTCAAAAACAACTCTAATCTAGTTACATTAAATCTTCGAGAAAACCTCCTAATTGGAAACATTCCTGATTGGATCGGCAACCTCTCATCCTTGAGCATTCTTCTTTTGGGAAAAAATCTTTTAGAAGGTAGGATTCCAAATCAATTATGCTTTTTGCAAAACTTAAACTTGTTGGATCTTTCCTACAATAAATTTTCAGGTACAATACCACATTGCTTGAGTAACATTACTTTCGTGGCATCCACCCAAAAGCCTACTTTTATAGGTTTCAGGATACTGTTTTCTTCGAACGTAATTAGAATGCCATACTTGGAGACAAAATCAACAAATATGAAAGACTGGAATCATAGGAGTTATTTTGAGACGTCGCCATCTGTAATTCAGACAGATGAAGTAGAGTTCACAACAAAGAATAGAATTGACTCCTATCATGGAGACATTCTCAACTACATGTTTGGAATTGACCTCTCATGCAACAAGTTAGTAGGTGAAATCCCACCTGAACTTGGAAAGATAAGCACCATCCGGGCAATGAACTTATCACACAACAATCTAATTGGACCAATCCCTACAACATTCTCAAACTTGAAGCTGATGGAGAGTTTGGATCTTTCCTACAACAATTTAAGTGGTAAAATTCCATCTGAATTGACCGAAATTACCTTTCTAGCAGTCTTTAGTGTGGCACATAATAACTTATCAGGTACAACGCCAGAAAGAAAATTTCAATTCGGGACTTTTGGTGAAAGTAGTTATGAGGGTAACCCTCTTTTGTGTGGACCTCCATTACATGACTGCACCAAAATCGGACCTCCGTCTACAATGCTAGTGGATCATGATGGGGAAGATGATGGTAGTTTCATTGATATGGATGTCTTCTACATAAGCTTTGTGGTGGTTTACATAGCAGTGTTGTTGGGACTTGTTGCAGTTCTCTACATAAATCCTTACTGGCGTAGGGCATGGTTTAACCTCATTGAGGTGTGCATTGACAATTGCTACTATTTTGTTGTGGTTCATTGCCATAAGTTGTTCAATTTTAGGCTTGCATAGCTCCGCATTTTAATGGTTACATGTACTTGTGTCTCTTCCTAGTGGATTTTGAATCTGAAGTTTGAATTTTGAATAAATATTTCAGTAGTGTAAATTTTGAATTTGGCTATGTTATTCTAATTATAAAGATTGTGTCTTTTAATATTAGACCCCTGTCAAATCCAAGTTAATTATTAGACCTATTATGGAAGATTTAGGTTAAACACATAATCATCAATATCATGCACGTGCAAAAATTTAAAAGATACAAAATATGATGACCCAGAAATCAATGAAACAAAATAGTTTTAAAAGAAAAACTTAGGGAAACTTGACCTTATAAATCCGATTGAGGTAAACGATAATAAAAAAAAAAAGCTAAAAATTGAGACTCACTTGACATTACATTGGGACCCACTTTAGGAGCAAAAATAAACTAAAAAATAAAATAAGCGATTTTTTCTTAAATCCCAAAAGCAACCAAAGATAAAAGGCATTTATCCAACAAGCTGGTTATGAACAACTATATACTCATGATGTCAAACAAAAAGGCCACACATTTTTGAATTCACATACCTTTTGATATATATATATATATATATATATATATATATATATATATAATCACTAGGTAGCGCTAATTTCTTTATTTATTTGCTTATCCATAAATCCAAAAAAAAAATAATGGGTATAAAAATTGTTCTATTCTCCAAAGTTTGAACTAATCCTGAACTTCAAATCATGTAAAACTATGCAAATCTACTGCACAGAACCACAGAAACAGAGAGACACCTGAGGATTTTAGGAGGAAAATAAGAGAATGAGAAGAAGGATTTGCCCATTTGGGCATTTCAAGAGATGGCAAAATCAGAAAAAGTGAGAGTGGGAGACATACACGCGCCACCGCATAAGCTTTCCCATCTCTCTCTGTTTTTCTTTCCAAAACTGTGCATTTTATTTTTCTTAAACCTAAACATCGTGCTGAAAGCCTGAAAACGAAGCGCTTTCCTCTCTCATTGCATTACACCCACAGGCACAGGCCACACCCACCCACAATCTCCACCAAAGTCTCTTCCCATCCTTTAAACCACACAATTCTCTCCCCATACAAACCTACTGCCCTCTGTCTCTGCGCCTTATCTCACCAATTATGTACGGATTGCACCGGCACCACACACGTACTCAGCTCAAGCTTATCTCTCTGTTGAGTCTGTCAGAAGAAGAAGGTGTATCTTGCTCTTTGCCCGCCTCAGACTTGCTTTTCTTTCCCACGCAAAAACATTGAGTTTTGGACATTTGTGAACCAAATAAAAGAAGTAATGATAAGGTGAGTTTTGCATTGACTAAACCAAAAAATCACTAATAAATCACTGTAGATGGAATTTTTCACTTTTATTTATTTTTATATAGTTAGTAGATATGAATGGTATATTTTGCAAACATATTGTAATAAATATATGGGTGAAGTAGTATTTTTTTTTTTTTTTTTTTTGAGGGGGAGGTGAAGTAGTATTTAGTCTCTATCATTTGTACCATATTTTAATTTGGTATCTTAACATTTAGCTTATTGGTTCAAATTTGAATTTACTACTAAAATTACTTTTATTCCTACCAATAACAGCCCCATAATTTGCCACTTAGAATTTGTTATGAAAATATTATAAAAATATTGTGAACATAGCATTTCTTATAACAAAAAAAAAAGAAAAAAAAATCAATTCAAATATATTTAGGATGAACTATGAAAAAAAAAAAAAACTAGTATTTAGTCTCTATCATTTATATGGGCAAACAACTTAAATAAAAAATTAGTTTATTATTACATTAATGGAAACAAATTTTTATTTGGATTGTTTGTCCTGTCAACGATTTCGCTCCAAAAATAAAGGCAAAGATCCAATTGATACAATTGGATGATTGTTGACCAAATTGAAATATGATGTAAGGAATAGAGATTAGAGACCATATACGTAGTTTATCTTAAATATATTTGAATTATTTTATTTTATTTTTTGTTATGAGAAATGTTATGTTCACAATATTTTCATAATATTTTTACAATAAATTCTAAGTGGCAGTTTGTTGTGAGTTGTTCTTGTTAGAGAAAAAAAGTAATTCAGTGGTAATTTCAAATTAGAATTAATAAAAACTAATCACTTATAATTTATTATGAAAATATTGTGAAAAAATTATGGATGTTTCACTTCTCTTTGGTCATCAATGAACGTCATTTTGTATAGGTATTCCTGACACCATTCTTTCTCCTTTGTGCATAAAGATGTAATGAATAAATTCGGCTTTGAAATTGTTATACTATTGGGTACTTGGGCCAATAATTTTTCTCCTTTGAGGTCCATCCTTATTTCATAATATTCATAGTATTTTCATTTTTTCACATCTTTGGTGAATGTTCATGGGCTAGTCCCTTGAGTATTTTTCCTTTCTTCAATGAAAGTGAATTATTTTATTTCATCTTTTCGTTTTATTAAAAAAAAAAATCACTAATGGTGGGGCCCCGGTGGGTGGAAAGATATGATGCTGATGCATGCCAAGTTTTTTTTTTCTTTCTTTCTTTTTTTTTTTTAGGGAAAAAATTTTCTTTCACAAAAGAGAAATATTTACATCAAAGAACAAAACTTCTGGAGGAGGGTCTTCAATCCAAATTATATTATTAGAGATAGATTTAGGAGCTTATAGATGTTGTTAGCGGCGGCACCAAGTGTAGTTCACATCACATGACCACATTGACTTGAATTATTTTTTAATACACCTTAAAAAAATTGAATTTTAAATTAATATGCACTTGAAGAACACCAATTGTGAGCTTATCAAACTGGTTCAGTATACCATTCAAGGGTTTCACTCTGCACTTGAAGAACACAAATTCCCTCAAGCAACAAGATAACAAAATTCCATGCTTATAGAAAAGGGAAGAGTGCTCTTAAGAACGGTGTTAACAGAACTCCCCATAAGGAACAAAAAATACTCTCCCAATAATGCTCATATTATATATAGGAATTTCAAACCCAAGGAGGCCGCAACAATGACTAAGAACAAGGAAACCTACGATGCTAACATTGAAGTGTACATATTGATCACCAAATGAGTACGAGTTACATGTCTTGATCCCTGCACAAAAACCACAAAGTCAGAGGGAAAATTTTGAGAAAAAAACAAATTGACACAGCAACAAAGTTGCTAAAACAGATCAATTAACGTGCTAGGCAAAGGCAAAGGAATATTAGATTTCACACCAAGCGTGGTCGTTTTGGTCTCATAATTAAATTCCTCTCTCTTCAAGTTATGTGCAAACCTATTCAATAATAGTATTGGCTGATACATGTGGTTTATTGGATATTACAAGTATTAAGGCTCACCACGGCCTACTATACGTGTACAAAAAAAACTTCAAAATGGACAGGTTTTTAAGCATTCTTATATCATCCGAGTTACCGGTTTTTTTTTTTTTTTTTTTAAATTTCTGAACCAAGAAAAAACGAAGAATAATAAACAATAAAGCAAAAAGATGTGATACTATAAAATGATAGACTGACTTTACAACTAACATGCATACATAAATTCTAGTAGTAAAGAATACTAGGGGCCTATAACTAAGCTTTTGCTTTTGATGGAAAAATGGAAGCTGATATTGATTCTGATGAGGAGGTGGAGGAGTTAAGGGAAGGATTTGCAGCGGTGAAACTCTCCAAAGATGTGAAACATCGCATTAGAGCAGTTTGGGAAACATCTCTCATTGTCAAAGTGTATGGGAGGTCCGTGGGGTTTAACTATATCCAAACCAAACTCAATGCTCTCTGGAAGCCTAGGGGTACGTTGGATGTTATTGATCTAGGGAAGGAGTTCTTCCTTACTCGCTTTAGCTGTAAAGAAGACCATGATAAGGTGCTCAGGAATGGACCGTGGTTCATAGGGGAGCATTTCCTATCAATAAGACCATGGGAGCCAAATTTCAAACCCTCCACGACGAATGTCTCCTCCATCACGGTATGGATTAGATTAAATGAGTTTCCCATTGAATATTATGAAGTGGAAGTTTTAAAACAGATAGGGAATACCATTGGCAAGATCCTTAGGATCGATACTTATATCGCGGCTAAAGCAAGGGGCTGGTTTGCTAGGCTCTGTGTTCAGGTAGATATTGACAAACCTTTGGTGACTAATATTCTTATTGGGGGTCTCCAACAACCTGTCAATTACGAAGGAGTCCATAGGCTTTGTTTTTCATGTGGCCGGATTGGCCATCGGAGGGACGCTTGCCCCTACGTTATTCGGAGTTCGCCCAAGGAGGATATGGACGCTGAGGTGAGGGAAGATGTCCAGGTCAGCAGCTCACACATTGGGTGTGATATGGTGGATCCCTTGCAAGGGGATGCAACTCATTCAACTAAGCAAAAGGACAGTTATGGTCCGTGGTTGGTGGTCACAAGGAAAAGACAAGGAAACAAAGGCGCTAGATATAAGATAGAAGGTAGTGGAATGGGATGTCTCAGAGCAAGTGGTGGGAATGCTTACCCACAGGTGGGGCCGAGAAGCAACCACATAAGAACAGACAGAAGGAAGTCTGATTAGGCCCAACCAAGAAACTGGGTTCAATCCCATGAGGCCTTACCTGTTGCAGACCATGGAGAGCAACGAATGGGCTTCGCGATTGGGCCTGATTTCACAGAAGCAGTGGGCTCCTTTAACGTGGGAATTGCCATTACTCAAGCCCAGAGTGTGTCGGTCAAAAGCAAAAAAGATCTTGCACGAAGCAATGTCTTTATTGCTTTAGATAAGGGTACTGAAGGTCCTAGAAACTCCCCAAAGCTCACATCTTCTATCTCCACCGCTAAGCTCACCAATGGGATCAGCGTTCCAAGCGAGCCAAAATTCTTGTTCACGGCCTCAACTAGTAACAAGTTGGGCTACGATCCTGACAAGGCCGTCTTCAAGCAAAGTGTTCCAAGTGGAGATTTTAGCGGAGAGGAGGCTATTGGAAATGGAGCTGTCAAATACAGATGTCAGAAGCAACAAACAGAGAGTCCAGGTCTAATCACCAGGGTGGCGTTGGGAATACATGTGGTCCAGCGATCTCCAATGCTGAGGAGAGGTCAAGTGATAGAGGGATTGAGGCAGATGGAATGCAGCTTGAAGGAGGAGGCGCTGTGCCAACCTTCTACTGAAGTTTGTTTTATCCCTGTTTGTTTGTTTTTTTTTTTTTTTTTTTTTTTGTATAATGAAGATAATAATCTGGAGTAGTAGGGGCACTCTGAAGCCCAATTTTTAGAAGCATGTGAGGGAGCTGGTGCATGTACACAATCCAACTATTTTTGTGGTTATGGAAACTCGTTTGGGAGGGGAGAGAGCTAAGAGTATTACAGATCGGTTGCCGTTTGATGGAGCGATTCATGTGGATTCGATTATCTATGCTGGGGGTTTATGGCTTATGTGGAATGCTGATATGGTGGAAGTCAACCATCTGGCAAAGACTGAGCAAGAAATTAATTTTGAGACAATTTCGGGTTATCATATAAAAGAATTTCAATGTTTAATACGTAAAATGAGGTGAACATATTTCCTTTTCTTTTGTAAAAAATTGAGAACATCACATGTTCTAATTCTCTGTTTTGTAAAAATTTAGAAATCATGGTTTTGATGAAAAAAATCCTCCATTCTATGGGAAATTTTTAGCTACTCACGGACTACAATTGACGTGGTACTCCAAAATCCAAATCAATAAAAACACCACTTCGGTCCATTTTGGTCCAGTTCGGTCCAAGTACGCCCATTTGTTCCACTTCTGACCAATTCAGTCTCTTCGGTCCACTTGGGGTCCAATTCGGTCCTTCCAGTCCACTTCTGTTCATTTGGTCCATTTCGATCTAAATATGTCCGCTTCAGTCGCTTTGGTCTTTTTCAGTCCACTTTGGTCCATTCCATCCACTTCTGTCCATTTGGTCCATTTTGATCTAAATTGGTCGACTTCGGCCCCTTTCGTCCGTTCGGTCTACTTTGGTCCGTTTGGTGCACTTGTCCATTTGGTTCATCTCTAACTCGATCCACTTCGGTCCCTTTGGTCCGTTTCGGTCTACTTTAGTCCACTTGGTTTATTTAAGAATGTTTTTCATTCACATTTGAAGATAATCCATCCATGCGGTTGAGACCGAAGCTATTTGCATTTGGTAGGGAATACTTTTTTATTTTTTTATATATAAAAAAGATTGAATTGGCAGGGAATACTTTAATTTAATGCAACTTCATGTTAACTTTTACTCTAGGATATTAATCAGACCTCTCTTCCTTCCTCCTTCATTCTCCCAATCAAAACTTGAATGTGTATCATACTTTAATTGAATGATGTCATAAAGTGTTGCATTGAAATTTAAGCATGGAAAAGAAGAAAATTGTGAATAAGAAGAAGCCTAGTGTGAGTAAGAATGGGATGGAATTTGCTATTAGCGGTATTTCATTATAAATGCCCACGAGAGCTACACAATTTCTAGACTGAGTAAAAACATTGAGAAACACTTCTTTTTCTAATTCTTTGCGTAGTCTAGTTTTACAACTCATGTTCTAATCAAGAAATTAAGTATAGCCCCTTTCAGCATAGATGATGAGATCCTAGAGAGATGCCTTTTGGGAGGTTATCTTACTTTTGAGGGAGATGCACAATGTGATTGACCCATGCATGAAAAATATTATGTAATGAGAAATTGAGATTGTATTATAGTGCATTCCTCTCACAAAATGTGAGTCTTATAGGTGGGATTATCAAAATATGAGAGGGGTGCGAGACTATCTTGTAAGATAATTTCTTCATATTTTATTCTCTCAATAAAATTGAATTATAATTATTTAATAACGTTTAGAAAAAAAAAAAAATTCTCCTGGTGATGGAGGGAAAGGTACGATGGTGCGAAGTCTTCAACTACCATGATCTAGGCTATCTCTCAAACATTGAAATGTTTATAATATTAGTGATATAGAATAGTATTTATTGTGAAACTGGATACAAGTAAAACCGGTTATTTTTCTTTCTTCTTAAAGCTAAAGAAAGGAAATCTGACTTTTGCTACCTGATACAAACAGACTTGTAAACATGGTTTAAAAATCGGACCGGCCGGTTATATCTGAGAATCCAAAACAAGCGTGGTCGAACCGGTTTTGCTATGGTGGTCTGTCCTCTCTCTCACGTTACAGTTTCCGTCAATACTGGCCGGAATGTATTTCTCACTCTCTTAAAGAAAAACCGGTACAAGTTCACCTAAAATACTACTAATATAAAGGAAATGCACGCACAAACCTGTACAGGTACGCCTAAAAAACCAAGCGAATGGAGGCCGAAAATTGTCCAAGAGAAAAAAAAAAAACTCATGAATATTGCTTAGAAAATGCTGTAGTATCAGGCGGAAACTTCCTTATTTGTCATGAGGAAGACAAAGCAGAGAGAGAGAGAGAGAGAGAGGGGGGAAAACGAAATGATGAAAAGAAAGATAGGAAAAAACAAAAAAGAGAACTGGAGAAGTCAAAAAGTAAAGATAAGGATGTGGAGGTACAAAAATTGAAGAGAAAGCAACTGAAGGTGTTGGAACTTGGATCATGGAGCTGGAGGCATTTTATGATTTATCTGATTTGTAGCCCACGTTTCTCCACGTAGCACCTCCTTATCATTTTAATTTATTCTCTCAATTTATTTGTATTTTGAATATATTTAAAGTGTTATACTTAATTATTAATTTATTTAAATTTGGGTTGTAAATGGTGGTGGTGGTCTCTGGCAGCTGTGGTGGGTGGTGGCTGGCTATGTTGAGAGTAGAGACAAGGGAGAAAAAATAATTATTTAAATGAACTAAGAAATAAAGATTTTGTAGGTTCCAATTAGCTCAACTGGTAAAATCTCTGATGGTTGAATAAAATATTTGGAGTTCAATCTACAGCCAGTCTGAAATTGTTGAAAGTTTATTATATTAAAGATGATTGTTTTGTAATGTTATTATGTTAAATTATTTTTTAAAAATGTTATATACTTATTTACTTGTACTTTTTTTAAAGGAAACATATTTATTACTATTGGTTTGCCAATTTTAGTACATTAAAAAATTATTAATTATTTATATAATTTAATTAAATAATAACTAAATTATTTATAACGTCATCGGTTCAACCATTAATCAGACCCCAATCCGACCATAAAACCGGTAATTAGTTTTTTTTTCGGTTCTTTCACCGTACTGGTTTTTAAAACCATGTTTGTAATTATAAACTAAAGCCTGCAAATGACATTTAGGGGTCTATACCACGAATAGATAACAAAACAGTATGGTTATAGAAAAGGGAAGATTGCTCGTAAAAACAAGAATTTCAAACACAAGGAGGCTGCAACAACAATGACTAAGAACAAGGAAACCTACGATCGATGCTAACATTGAAGTGAGAAAAAACCAAACGTGGCTAAAATGTAAATAGATCAATTAATGTGCTAGACAAAGGCAAAGTAATATTAGATCTCACACCAAACGTGGTCGTTTTTGTCTCATAATTAAATTCCTCCCTCATCAAGTTATGTTCGAACCTATTCAATGGTAGTGTTGGCCGATACATGTGTACAAAAAACTACAATTTGAACAGGTTTTTAAACATTCTTATATCATCCAAGTTACCGGCTTTTTTTTTTTTGAACCAAGAAAAACGAAGAAAAATAAACAATAAAACAAATTGATATATTTCTTGTTCATCATTTTTGAAAAAAAAAATGTGATACTATAAAATGATGGACTGACTTTAATTGGGCATCCTCTTTCAATTCACGTAGCCAATTGGGTTTCCCCCGTGAATAAAATCATGGGTTATTCTAGTTTATTTCAGTAAATTCCAGCCCAAATTGGAGTTTGGGCCTGTGGTAAGTTATCGGGCTATATCTTTTTTTGTTTTTTTCTCCCGCTTATATGTAACCCAAAAAATACAAAATCCAAAGCAGTTGAAATTTTAATTACAAGAAAATTTTGGCACCAAATATGGATTGATAGTGGCAAGTAAAAGAGTAATATTAGTAGTAGACCTAGATGAGAACAAGTAAAATTTTTTCAACTAAACTGTTATGAAAAATGTTGTGAATTTTTTTGTGTATTGTTTTTTTTTTTTTTGAGAAGTGTCACATCAAATTTTAGGTGTTAAGTTGTTACTAGTTCTAAATTTTGATTTCAACCCACTACAAAAATTATTTTTTTGCTATGATTAATAATAGCTTGTGACAACATGCTACTTAAAATTTGTTGTAAAAATATTATGAAAAATGTTATGGATAAAATATTTCTTTCTCTCTCTTTTTTTCTTGTTTTTCGTGTGATAAAAAATATTATTTTATTTATTGGCTAATATTTGATTTTAATTAATACTATTACAATAATAAAAATAATCATATTAGTTAAACATTTGGGGGCCTTTTATATACTTGGGTCTCTAGACGATCACCTTAATTACTTATATAGTTATAAATTTCTCTTTCTAACTCCAAGTACTAACTCCATACTGTGAACATCAGCAACAAAAGAAAAGCTCCAAATGCAGATAATGTTTACTCTAGGCTTGGCAAAAATTATGATAAAGTGGATAATGAAATTGTTTTGTTTTTTTGAGAAAAAATGAATGATGAAATTTTTGTGCAACTAAGACAAAAAACTTTTCTCCCGAGGCCCTACACTATAGTGTACTCTGCATTGAATGAAAGTGAAGTTGGACCACTTATTAGGTGGCAAATGCGCTAGCAAGAGGTCACGGTGCAAAGACAAAATAATGTGTATAGCCAAAGTCTTTTGTTTTGTCTCCATGTATATATACTTTTTTGTTAAATAATTTATTAAATAATTATGAGATTTATTTAAATAATTTTATGAAATATATTTTTTAATAAAATTTTTATATACGGTCTTATAAGTGGTCACAAAATGAGTTGGAATTCCATATTTGGAGGAAAATTTTATGGGTTAAAAATGTACAAAACTTTGGCCTAACTCGTAAACATGTTTCTTATATTTCTAAGCCTTTTCCCACGAAAAAAAATAAAAATAAAAATAAGAAAGAAGTCTTGCTAATCCAAAAGACAAGTCCTTTGCGTCTGGTTTGGGTTAATTTGACAAAATAATTTGATAAAAGTCAAGATGGTGGGTGGAACCATGGAAAGACACCATTGATGCCGAGTCTTCAACTGTTGTCGTGTAGGTCTTCTTAAAGGAAATGTTAAGTTGTTATAAATGACTGAGTCATGCAGGCAATTGGGTTCCTATCAATGTTGTCAATACGATTCCAATGGAATTCAAGAACGAGTAATGCCACAGGTACAAACTATTTTACAATATTTTGACCCATTATTAACATCACTTTTTCATTAACCAATAATTATTCACCATATCAGCAGTTTCTAAATTTTTTTGTAAAAAAGTTTGTATCTCTAGCATTATTCTTCAAAAACCCCCCTTTCTCCTTTGAATAAAATTATAGGCCATTCTAATTTATTTGGGCCCATTCCAGTCCAAATTGGAGTTTGAGCCTGTAGTAAGTTATCAGGCTGTATCTTAAATTTTTTTTCTCCCACTTTTAAGTAACCCACAAAATACAAATTCCAAAGCAATTAAAATTTTAAGTACAAGAATTTGGCACCAAATATGGATTGATAGTGGTAAGTAAAAGAGTAATGTTAGCAGTGGACCTAGATGAAAACAAGTAAAACTTTGCCAACTAAACTATTATGAAAAATATTGTAAATTTTTTGTGTATTGCCTTTTTTTTTTTAGAAGTGCTACATCAATCCTTGGTATTAAGTGATTACTGGTTCTAAATTATAATTTGAATCCAACACTGGAATTATTTTTTTGCTATCAATAATAGCTTGTAACAATATGCTACTTTAAAATTTGTTGTAAAAGTGTTGTAAAAAATGTTATGGATGTAGTATTTCTTTCTCTATTTTTTTTTTCTTGTTTTTCGTTTGATATAAAAATATTATTCTATTTATTTGCTAATATTTGGGTTTAATTAATACTATTACAATAAAAGAAATAATCTTATTGGTTAACATGTAGGGCCTTTTGTTTACTTGGGCCCTAGGCGACTGCCTAAATTGCTTATAGTATAGAGCTAGCATTGCTAAAGTTGCTCCCCCTAACTCCAAATTCTGGTTCAATGTTTGCATCATCTCGTCCTTAAACCACACTGTGGATTGTGGACATTAGCAACAACAAAAAGCTCCAAATGCAGGTAATGTTTACACTAGGCTTGGCAAAAATTATGATAAAGTAGATGATGAAATTTTTGTGCAACTAAGACAAAAAAAAATTCCCAAGGCCCTACTATAGTGTATTCTATGGGTTAAAATGTACAAAACTTTGGCCTAACCCTTAAACACGAACCCTTATATCTCTTAGCCTTTCCCCACAAAAAAAAAAGTCTTAGCTGCGGACAACCAGATGTCATTCTTTGCGTGTGGATTGGGTTAATTTGACAAATTAATTTGATAAAAGTCAAGATGGTGGGTGGAACCGTGGAAAGAGACCATTGACGCAAAGTCTTCAACTTATACACACTGTAAGTTTATCACTATCCTCGATCACAATACTAGTGATATAGACTAGTATTCATTAAGAAAAAGTTTTCAAGAAGGGATTATACAAGTTAAGAAATTGCGCTAAATGGTGTATTTCTTACGCTGCTATCTAATATCTAACATATTATGGTTTTTACCTTTATTTTTAGGATTTCTCTTTTCTTTGGAAAATATTAAAAATATTACGCATTTTGCTACATAAACCTCTATAGATTAATGTGGTAATAAGTACGATTGGTGGATTTTAGAATTTTAATAAATGAGTATTTGAAATTTTTTATTTTTGGTGATTTGCAACACAATAGTTTGTAAAGACAATATTGTAAAGTCTAGGGTTGGACTAAGACAATTTTATGCCTAAGGCAACAATTTCATATTTGAGACTTTTTATTTTATTTTATTCAAATATCATTTAGATGTTTGCTTCGTTGGTGGACTGAAATCATATCTTTGCTTCTTCCTCTTCTTCGCTTCATCTTCTTCGCTTCTTCTGTTTTGTTTCTCTTTCTGTTCTGTTTTTTCTTTTTCTTTTTCTTTTTTTGGAAGAGCTCTGTTTCTCTTTTTTTGATAACACCAACTTAAAAGGCTTTTTTTTTTTTTGTCTTTTTTGTTTGTTGTGCCTCTCTGACCAGTGACCAAACACGTGACAGCCACATCTATCCTTTTTTTTCTTTTTCTTTTTTTCCTTTTTTTTTAAGAGAAACTACATTTATTTTAATATCTGTTATGTATATCAAATTCGTGAGCCATTAAATCACTTTTTTTATAATTTACTTATGAGAAGCTTTATCTATTTTAATACTTTTGTCAATAATAAGTATCAAAAACTTTTGTGTACTTGTTACTATTTATTTATTTTTCTATTATTATTATTATTATTATTATATGAGTTTTCTATTATTATTATTATATATAAAAAATGCTTAGTAATATATAAAATATATAAATAAAAATATTTTTAATAATTTTTTAATTGCCTCACCCTGCCACACCCGCACCCTATTTTTTTTTAAATTGCCGAGTCCCGCACCCACACCCGTACCCGCACCCGAATTAGGAAACGCACCCGTGCTTCATAGTTTATTATCATCAATTTTTGCTTGTGCTTACTAAATCGTGTTGTGTTCGGACATATTTGTACACATACTTGGAAGCTTTTGTTCATGATAGCTATTTCTATTTGGTTTGCTTAAATTGATCTCTAGCTGGCCCTCAATTGCTTTTATACATTCCGTTGCAAAATGTTTTACCTAGCATTCTTCAAGGGGATAAGTCGGACTCTCTTCTGTACGATTATGTTGACAATGGCAAGAAGATATGTTGGAATGATGATTTTCCTTCCAAGGTGAGGGAGCATATAAGATTTGTTGCACGACATGTTTCAGATTTTGCATATTATGTCTTTGTTAATTGCTATGTGAGAGTACTTAAACTTCTCTTGGGTTAAGATATCCATAATGGCTTAATTGTGCTGTCTTACAAGAAATATAATTTTCATTTATACCTATAAAAATAATATATAATTTTCATTTATGGTGTAAATGTAGTTGGTATGCTTTATAAGAACATGTTATTTCAATGAAGATTCCAGTTTATCTCTCTTTCTGGGTTTGTCTATGTGAATTGTGAAATGAGTTTCCTTGTTAGAAGTGCTAAGCTTTTATTATCCTTAGGTTCTTGAGGTTGCTAAGCGCCTTCATTTGAAGGAACACACTGTCCTAGATGGATCTGGAAATGTTTTCAAATTAGTTGCCCTAGTGGAATGCAAGGGTATTGTTGGTAGTGATGACAGGTGATTACTCTCTTGGATTGGTCTATTAGTCATACAAACCTAACTATCTTCTTCTTTGTGCTTGGATTTTTTTATATATAACTAAATTTTGTTAAAAATTCTTAGTCAAATATGCTTAAATTTGCTTAACTCCAGTACCCAGCACTTTAAGCACCCATTTTCCTCTAACATTATTTTAGCTAGCTAGATTGATGATCTAAATATTGACATTTTATTAGCTATATAGTAGTAAATCTCTGTTTCTATGCTCCTAGTTTCTATGTGCACTTGTTTATGTTTTTTTTTTTTTTTCTCCTTTCTACTTTTTCTAGGCATTATCTTCTAGATTTAATGAGAGTAACTCCTCGTGATGCAAACTATACTGGACCTGGATCCAGATTCTGTATCTTGAGATCAGAACGAATTACTACCTTTTGCCAAGTAAGTAATGACATTCTAATCTTAACTGCACTTCGGAACTTGTTTTATATGTATTTTTTTTAATATAAACGTTTGCTTTATGGGAGAAGGCCCAAGATGCAGAAAGATCAAAATTTAAGTCTGAAGGAGATGTTCATGTGACCACTAATTTTCAACAGTTGCAGGTGTTAACGAACAGGTGAGAAGAGTGGCAAATGCAACTGCAGCTTTTGATTGCTGTATAGTGGTGTTTTTGTTAGGAGTGTATTCCATCCTTGAAAGTTTATCCTGTGATTAAATATTTATTTATATTTTATCAGTTTTGTCCCTTTTTTTCCCTACCTTGTATTCTTGGACTACCTGCTGCTAACTCACTTTATGTGCCAATTATATAAGTTGCGGTGTGATTCACAATGGAATTAGCAGTGATTTGAACTTTTTCTTTGTGTGTAATGCGTGCCATATGAGGAAAATGCATCTAGCAAGTTGGAATTTGGTTTGCAATAAAAAAACGGAAGGGGGCTTGAGTCTAAGGAAATCAAGCCTAAAGAACCAAGCCTTGTATTTAGCTGCAAGCAATCTATTCTACATTTGTGATCAGCAAGGCATATTGGGATAGTTGGGGTAAATTACCAAAATGGCAGGTTGTGTCAATTGCTAAACAATTTTGGAAAATTTCCTAAAAGCTTGATCTCTTGCTAAAACTCTAAATCCAAATATTTTCCACACCATGATATATGCACATGTCCATTAAAAAAATGTTTCCATGTGTGGAGGAATTTGATGAAATGTAGAGATTCATCAATTTGTTAGGAATGATGGAAATTAGGGAAAAAGGAGAGATGAAGGGGGACTTCAATGATGATCCCTTTTTGCAGATCCAGAAGGTGGAGGATCTTATAGGCAATCTCAAGTACACAGTGTTGGAATCCTAAAATGATTACTAGGCTATATTTAGAAGATCATACCCCCCAAAAAAACAAAGATATCTGGAGATTAGAAAAAATAATGTTTAAATGAAATAAAAATAAAATATTGAGTTTGATGTAGTTGTCTATAAATAGTACATTAACTAAAGTAACATAAGTGAAGATTTGGGAGTCAATTAAACTAAAAATTGTATTGAGCATGATGCTAAGGAGCTGTTTGGATTTGCTGTTTCCATAACTCATAACTCTGTTTCCATAACTCATAACTCAAAAATGGTGGGACTCATGGCTGAGAATGCTGTTTGGATTTTGTTTTCAATTTTTGTTTCTATGACTCATAACTCTAATTTTTGAATGATGAGTTATGGAAACTGAAAACACATTTTAGGTGTTTTCAGTTTCCATAACTCTGTTTTCAATGGCATTTTCGTAATCAAAACTACATATTAGGTCCCACTAGTCTTGTCATGTCAGCTTTCCCTTCTCTCTCCCACCGATCACTTTTTTTTTTTTTCCACTTTTCTTTCTTTCTCTCTTCTTCTTTATCTGTTCTTCTTCAGAGCAAAAAGCTCATACTCACCGACCACTCACATGCCGATGATCTATTCTTTCTTTTTTGTTCTTCTTCCACCGGTCACTCACACGCTGACCCACGCCAACCCATTTCTCTTTGTCCTTCACCGTTCCCACGCCGAAAAGCTCATACCCACTGATATATTGACGAGAAAAGCTAAGAGATCATCGGCGTCGATCTTCGATCACATGCTGAAAAGCTTCACCACGAGCTCTCCCGACCCATCGCTGCTATCGTACTCGTTCTTCAATTTGGAGGAGCGTCAAAATCGGTATCCACAGCAACGACGGATCTTCGTTGGAAACGATTCGATCTGGAAGCTCATTCTTCGATCTGGAAGCTCTGTTGTCGGCGCCGAGAATAACTCCATTGGAAAAGATTCTATTTAGGTCTTGCTATTTCTAGACAGGTTTTTATTTTTTATTTTTTTTTATTTGGTGGTGTATGGAGTTTTTGTGAATGGAGTTTAGGAAACTGTGAATGGAGTTTTTGTGACTGTGGTGTATGGAGTCTTTGGTTAAACTGTGAATGGAATTTTTGTGTTAAACTATGATTGTGGTGGCAAAATGAAATGAGAAGTGAAGAAAATTGTGAGAAATGAGGGTGAGGCGGGTACGCTAATAGCAGTCTTTGACCAATTGCTCAGGTTTGAGTCTCACAAAAAGTAAAAAAAAAATTGAGTGATGAAAAGTGACAATATGTGCCAAACGGTGGTGTTAAGGAAATTGGAGAATTTTAAGTGAGGAGTGATGAGTGACGAAAATTAAGTGATGAGTAATGAAAAAAAAATCCAAACAGGGCCTAATATTCTAGGGCCTGTTTGATACCCAATCCCAAACTCACTTTTTTACATTTTAAACAACATTACACACATTTTTATACATTTTTTTACCCACACATATTTCAAAAAATTATAAAAAATATCATCTCAAACTACAAAAATTTCATCTCAAACTACTTTATCAAACACCCATTTAAAGTTCTCCTTTTCTTATCTCTCTAAGAAAAAAAATATATTTTTTCTTTCTCTCCGCCCATTGCTTAGAGAATTTAGTCTGGGCCAACCTTGGCCTGACAATACACCCCCCAAAAAAACAAAGAAAAAAAAGATTAAAAAAAAAAAAAAAACTGCCAAGTCCTCTACTGAAACTCGGATGATGCGTCACTGACACTCCAAAAATCTGGGACCAAAAACGTAACCTCTCAAAGAAATTATTAAGAGCGAGACTCAGATATCAGAACAGATCTCACTCTCACTCTCTCATCACATGCCTCCTGTTGCTCCTCGATCCGGCGACGCAATCTTCGCCAACGTCGAACGTGTGGTGAGCCCTAAAGCCCCCTTTTTTTCTCATTCAAAAAATTACCTGTTTTCAATTCCAAAATTTCCGATTCATTTTCTCGGGAACCAAACGGAACTTTTAAAAATGGTGTAGAATGCGGAGCTGTTTACCTTGACGTATGGTGCGATCGTGCGCCAGTTGCTGACCGATCTGGAGCAGGTTGAGGAACTCAACAAGCAGCTTCATCAAATGTAAATTTTCATTTTTTTTTTCATTATTAGTTTCTTACGGTTTTTTCCTTTAATATTTCATCGATTTTTGTGCGTGATTTGCTAAAAATGTTGGTTTGATCCGAAGAGTGTGAATTTGGATGATTAAATTTGATTATAGTTTTAAGAATTATATATATAAATTTGGTATTTTTTTTTTTTTGGCTTTTCCTGCTTTTCAGCTTTGAGCTTTTTGTGAGCTAACTCTTGAGGCCATATGTTCCCTCAGTTTGTGGTCTGTCATTGTAATTGTACAACACTCAAAGCAATTAAGTTGCATCTTTTTCTTCAGAAGAAAGTTTAAATTTTTTCTTAAATTATTAAATGATGTTTAGAATCTAAAATCTTTACTAAATCCACTCAATTTTCTTAAATGGAAATGGTAACATGAAATTTTACTCTTGATGGAGAAATCTTGACCTAGGGCTGTTCTTTATGTTTCATATTTTTTAAGGACCAAGGAGGCCATCAATCTTCAGGAAAGCCTTCTAAGGGGCAAGGAAGGTTTAAAGGTGGGGCATCTGCAAGGAAGAATCAATTGTCATTTATGAATGTTAGCTCAGAAACTCAAATATCAGGTATCAGTTTTTATCAAGTCTCTACAAGGACACTGGATATTTCTAGAAGGTTGAAGGAGTCATTTCTTGCAAAAAGTATTTAAAATAAAAATATTTTTTCTGGGTTGCATCTTAGTAAATTTATTAGGCTATATCAAAAAAAATTTAATTAGGTGGTTATTATTATTACTTTTTTTTTCCTTGCTTAGTTAAAAAAACTTGTGCAATTAGGAGAGCTTTTTACTGTGATTTTTTTTTTCCAATAGTACATCATCTGACGTCAAGGGGCCATATTCAGAGGCCATATTCTGAAATGGGATCACATATTAGATTGGTCCTTTTCCTTTTGATGCTGTAGAAAATAAAATGGACTAATCTGTATCATATGGGATCCTCAAGCACATTCTTTCTTCCTTCCGTGATTCATGTCTAATATGTTTGAAATATATTTTCTCATTGTTGTAGTTCGAGTTGTCAGAGGATGCAAGGTCACGTGTAAAGAAAGTTTCTGTTATACGGAATCTTTGCCAGAAGGTAATTATAAGTTCATCTTCTCAAAATTGATTCCCGTTTGAATTTAAGTACGCCACAATATATTGCAGTGAAAATTAGGGGTGTTGTCCTTTGTAATATGATTGCCCATTCTTTATTAAGAAAAAATGATTGTCCATTCTTTAGCTACTATTGCTAATGTTTAAAAAAAAAAAAAAAAATTATGTTGAGCACATGTTTTGAAGGATGGATAATAGTTTTAAGATTAGTTCAATTGCATATTTATGGTATATGATGTATTACATTTATGCGTTTTCCTTCTTATGCTTGGCGCTTTCTCATGCTATTGTCTGCTTTGTCTAGATATTTCCTATTATACATGTCAGGAGTTTGGGTCTTTTATCGTTGGACATGTCTAACTTATTATGCCTTAAATCATGTTCCATGAGTATTGATTTGTTAATATCTGAACATAAGGAACTACTATATATCATAAGGGTAAATTACTGTGCTTAGAGTCCCAGAATATGCTATTTCAGTCACAATATGTATTGTCGCAACGACAGAAATGAATGTAAATATTTTGCCATTTTGGTTCCCATGTTTCCTTTGTGAACAATGATGTTATTTGTTACTTCATTGCCACAGTTTGTCCACCACGATTACTCAGCTTCAAAATTCATTTTAAACCAAAGTATTAGATGGAATTTCACTTCCAGAATTTGGAAAACTTATACCACACTTGCCAAACTAGCTGGTCTTCTTGAAACTAGCTATTGTCCAACACGTTGAAATAGCACTTTTCTAATATGTTTTTCTTGGTATACACTGCCTATTTTGATAAGTACTTGTGGAATAAGATTAGTTCCTGGAACCTGAGTACAGCCACCTAAATTCTTAATATGCTGGGTCCTGGGATTGCTTAATTTGATTTAGTTTGTATATGTGAGTTTCCTGTTTTGCATATTTGTTGGTAATATTGTTTGGTTGATCTTAGTGATATAAAAATTTATGCATCTTGTACTTTGATTTTGATCATAGCTGTCAGGCACTAATGTTCCCCTGCAAGACATGACTGATTATAAAATTATGCATCTTTAAATTAGCAATTATTTGGTTATAAGATTGATTTTCGATTCAGTGATCTGCACTTACAAGAGTAAAGCAGATCAATATGAAAATTTGTTTATGATTTGCTTGAGCCTGACCGGTGTTCCTTTCTTAACTTTTCAGGTATCTTGCCATGGTTTTGTATCATGCAGGAGACATGGCTGGTGCGATAATGCAACAGCACAAGGGACTGATAATAAATGAACGGTGCCCTGATTTGGACCGCCCTGACACTGCTCACAGGCACGCTCTTTTATTCTTTCTTTTGTTTTAATGCACTAAGATGTTTGAATAGTATCTGTCAATTTGTAATTTTTGATGATATAAACTCATTGAACGTAATTATTTCAATTTCCACAAGTTACTATTTCAAATATTGGCCAATGAGCTCTTTCTCAAACGACTCTCTGTTCTAAGTGCAAGTTAGAGGGTGAGCTCATGAGTTCAAGACCTACTTTATGCGTACATAAATTCACCAATAAAAAATAAGAATTCTCATATAATGAAATCAAAAGTGGATGCGGTTTTCAGAATGAGTTAGAAAATCATGTGTAACATGAAATAGATTTGTTTCTGTATATTACTTACTAAAAAAAAAAAAAAAAAAAAAGATTTGTTTCTAATCCTGTGTATAACAGGAGAAAATTTTGTAATCTTTTTGGTGTCCAAGCAATCCTCTCTTACAGTCACATAGAGATCTAATTCTTGGTTCACTGCAGTTATGGCAATATGGCTCTTTTCTACCATGGACTTAACCAAGCAGAACTTGCATTACAGCACATGTCTCAGGCATTGCTCTTGCTAAGCTTGTCATCAGGCCCAGATCACCCTGATGTTGCTGCAACTTTTATAAATGTTGCAATGATGTACCAAGACATTGGAAATATGAACACAGCTCTTCGTTATCTGCAAGAAGCTTTGAAAAAAAGTGAAAGGCTTCTAGGCGAGGAACATATCCAAACTGCTGTATGCTATCATGCTCTCACCATTGCATTCAATTGTATGGGTGCCTTCAAGCTTTCTCACCAGGTATGTGCCTTAGTAAAATTTAATTTGTATCATTGGGATGCAATTAATTATAATTCACTAATTATTGCCTTTGGCATGCCAGCATGAGAAGAAAACCTATGATATACTTGTCAAACAGCTTGGTGAGGAGGATTCAAGGACATGGGACTCCCAAAACTGGATGAAAACATTTAAGATGCGTGAGTTACAGGTAATATAGGATCTCCTTGAGTAGATGTGAACTTGTGATAGATTTTCTTGGACAGTTGTTTTGTGTTCTTAACAAGATTTTATATTCCCTTTTGGTTTCTGAATTTTGTAAACCTTGTTTGACAGATGAATGCACAAAAGCAAAAAGGCCAAGCTTTGAATGCAGCGTCTGCTCAAAAAGCTATTGATATTTTGAAGGTACTTTTGGATTCTTCTTTCTACTTATTTGTTCTGTACATTTTCATCTTTATACAAGATGAAAGGGAAGGGATCAGATCTCAGAACCAGTTCTGCTTGATAGATATAAATGCTTTCCTGTGCTTATGCTTTTTTTCTTTTTTGCAAGGTCTGTTTCTCATTCTCTGTATGGTGTCTACAACCCCTACATTTCTGGTTTTGTATTCTTAAAAACCAGGTCTTTTTATCCTGGTACTACAGCATAGCGTATTAAAATCCCTTGATGGATTCCTTTCTAAATTATTTTTTTTGTTAAAAGAAAAGGGCTTTAAATACACTGTCAACTCCTAAAGTTTAGTACACAAGAAATTTTTTATTATTATTTTTTTTATTTGTTAGTCTAGCGCACAAGAAATGTATCCCCTGAAGTTTAAAAATGTTGCTTTTACTCAGATGATGCGACCAAATTAAAAACTGACATGTCATCACTCAATTAGACACATTAGGAACTAAAAGTGATCACTTTTAAACTTTAAGCTTTCCAGGGACTAAAAGGGATCTCTTTAAGTTTGTAGGGACTAAAAGCTAGCACTTAAAACTTTAGGAACAAAATTGTTCGTGGACTAAAGTTTAGGGACTAACAGTATATTTTGGCCAAAGAAAAAGTAAGAATTGCGAAGAGCTTTGTAGCTCAATTGATACCTTTTAGTTTTTTTAACAGAAACATCCAAGGTTCATATTCCCCACCCCCAAGTATTGAATTATCAGAAAGAAAAATTGGGAACTGTAAAACGCTTCTGGGTGTCAATCAGGTGCTTGTTTCTTGCTTAGCTGTCCTAACTTCCCTAAAAGATATATTGTTTCTTTTTTGGTGGGTAGTTAGAATTTCTCATTTGATATTTGATGTTGCAAGAGAGACAGGCCCATCCTGTCACGACCCAAATTCATGAAACATGAATTTAGATGCATGACTAACTTGCTAACCTTACCTAACTCAAAAAAAAAAAAAAAAAAAATTGTTTAAACATAGTTCAATAAACTCCAATAAACAATACTACTGAAAAATCTCTTACAATAACTAAAATCCACAATTTATAACAATCTCCAAAATACTGTGAAGTCTAAAGCGGAAATGCAAAAATAACTAATAATCTTTTCAAAACTCCACAAATTGGAAATAATCTTCACTATATAAAACATGAATTACAAAACAAAAGTAACTAAAATTTCATAAGTCTTCAAGTAACACTGAAGTCGCCTACAACTTTCACACTCTTAAATAGGACCTTGAACAATCTGATTGCCTCTTCAATTGACTCCAAGGAAAAATACACCTTCTAGCCTCCTTAGTGATGAAACATTTCTTATCAAAACCCTAATTATCTTTTCCTCTACCTTATATACAACATATCAAAGGTGTGGGCTCAGTGGGGTAGTGAGCTGTATTTTAAAACCCACTTAAACTTATCTCTTTAGTCTCCAAAAGGCCCATAAACATCTTTCTCATTTATTTATTTAATTATTTAAACTACCGCACTAAATTGTATGCATTAAAACTTTAATCTTCTCACCTATTTTGTAACACCACAAAATTGTCTACTCCCATCTTACTATGCACACACATAAAGTACCTCAACTCTATATTAATAATGACGATGACGGTGATGATCATAAAATCAAATCGGGGTATTACACATCCTGACTCAATACAGGCATTCCAAGCTGCTGCAACAGCTGGAGGATCTGGGAGTTCGGGTACCACTGTCAACAAATCTCTTAATGCTGTGATAATTGGTGACAATCCTCCTCGAGGGAGGGGAGTTGATGAAAGAGCTGCCCGTGCAGCAGCTGAAGTCAGAAAGAAAGCTGCAGCTAGGGGCCTCTTGACACGTCCACATGGCGTTCCGGTACAAGCTATGCCACCACGTACTCGATTCCTCTATATTATCAATTCAGGTATGACCCCTGATGCGGTAGAAGGTGGGGAAACTGATGGAGTTAAGAAGGAAGCCAATGGCCATCCTTCGAATGGCCTAGCGGATTCCAAAAATGATGAATTGACATCAGGGCAAGAAGCTTAGGCCCTTGTTGGATTGGGCACAGGCTTAGCATCATTAAATGCCAAGAAACAAAAAGCAAAAGCCAAAGCTACAGCTTGAATTGTTGCACAGTTGAGATTATGCTGATTAGTAAGGAAACCCCTTATTTATTTATGAGAATTGGATTGATTTTCAATATGGCATCAAAGCCTGTTGTTTTGTCTGTTTGAGTGATGAACAATCCCGTTTATCCATGGTTCTCAGAGGCTATAAAGGGTATTGAGATGTGCCTGTTGACCGACAGGTATTCCTTTTCGTTTTAACGAATAATCAGGATCATATACTCTGGAGATCATGCGAGCAATTTCTCATGCCAATAGATTAAATATATTATTCTAGGTTCTGATTGAAGAATGAACTTGTCAGATTTCCTATCTTTTGATTTTTAATTAAATTTTGAGCAATTTTGGGGCATCATGTGAAAGCATTTCAATGTTTAATATGCAAAACAGTGTGTTAATTTCCCTCAAAAATGAGATGAGCTTATTTCCTTTGTTTGAGAACCAATTATCTTTTTAATTCTTTGTTTTGTATAGTTTTTAAAGTTATTGTTTTGATGAAGAAAATCCTCAATTCATTGGAAAATTTTACAAAACTAATATCGACGTGGTACTCCAAATCACTAAAAACAAGTTACCTTATTCCAAAATATGACATAAGTTCAACAGGCAACTTTCAAATCCTAATGTAGCATTCATCCAAACCAACAACTGTCACATTCGTAGCATTCATTCCAACCATTAGCAAAAGTCACATTCATAGGCAGTAATAAATTAAGAATAGTCCCCGATTAGCAAACATGATGAGGTTTCATCATTAAAAAAAAAAAAAAAAAAAAAAAAAAAATCCTAGAGATGCCTTGTTGGTGGAAGCTACTCACATTGCTAGCAGTTTTAAAAGATGAAAATAAAGGGTTATGCCATGTTACTTTTGAGGGAGATGCACAATTTGATGCCTTGAAGCAGAACCTTATGAGAATATTGTTTCATGGTGTGTTCTCTTACAATACGTAGGTCTCATAAATGTGCAAAGGCCTCCAAATAACTCTACAAGACGATCTAATATGATAACTTCTCATATATGAAGGATGGTCTTGTGCAATCAGCGCGGTGTATTTCATATATGCTATTTAATATCAAACAAATGATTTTTTTTTTCCTTGAGTTTTTGGGATTTTTTTTTTTTTGGCAAAAATGCAAAACTGACCCTCTAACTTTCACATTTTTTTTATTTCAATTCTCTAACTTTCAGTTTTGTCAATTCAGTCCTCTAACTTTCAATTTTTGTCAATTCAAGGCTCCGTTACAAATTTGTTAATGCTGCCGTTACTGCCGCCAAAACGACGCCATTTTGCATTTGATTTTTTTTTTTAAAATTCGGAATTAAAAGAAAAATCTGGAAAAAAAAAAGAAAAAAAACATTACGTCGTTCCCCTTCCCTGAATAAAATAAAAAAATAAAAAAAAGGATTCAAGAATCAAATCCCTAACTTTGAGAGAGAGAGAGAGAGAGAGAGAGTGAGTTCACCAACGGTGAGGAACCTCGCCGCCCCTGCTCGCAAAAGCCACACGTGCTTTGCCATTTTCGCAAACCCTACAAAGAAAGTTGAATCGGGAACACCCCTAGAGGTTATGAGCTTTCGCTGATTCAAGTTACCGAACAGAGAGCATTCCATTTTCGCATGTACGAGGTTTAGGTACTTGGCCCGACAGAACTTCCCAAAGGAAGAGTTTGGGTTCTCGAAGAGATAGCGCCTCGGATTAACGTTTGTGAGCTTCTTAAACTTGTCGAAATAGAGGCGGTTGCAATGTTTTTCTTGTTGTTCTTGTTGCTGCAGTTGTTGTTGATGATGATGATTGTGAGTGTCACTTGGTGAAAAGTGAGGAAGTTGAAACCTTCGAGCATGGTTTTGCAAACAAATGATCGGTGATTTGGGTTTGTGAAAACAGCATCTGGCTCGATGAATTTCACAGCTTCGTTGAGATCCCAGTTCGCTGATTCCATTTCACGAATCATTAACTTCACGAAACTACGAGTGGATGATTGTGTTTGTCTTTTCTTTTTCTTTTTTTTCTTTTTTTTTTTTCCAGATTTTTCTTTTAATTCTGAATTAAAAAAAAAAACCAAATGCAAAACGGCAGTAACGGCAGTAGTAATAGATTTATAACGGAGCCTTGAATTGACAAAAATTGAAAGTTAGAGAACTGAATTGACAAAACTGAAAGTTAAAAGACTGAAGTGAAAAAATGTGAAAGTTAGAAGGTCAGTTTTACATTTTTGCATTTTTTTTTTTTTTGGAAAATGTTAAAGATACTACGTATTTTACTACACATAATAAACGAATGTGATTAATAAATTTTAAAAAAATAATATATGAATATTTGATTTTTTATTTGGTGATTAATAACACATCATTTTATAAAAACAATATAATAAAATTTATGGTATCTTTAGCATTACTCTCTCTCTTTTCTATAAAGATATATAAATTTGGCTCAGTTGTTATCTTGTTGGGCCAATATCACTTCCTGTCCTTTGATACTCAAAAAAAAAAAAATCCTCATTGGTAAAAAGCACATAAACTAGTCCGTTCCAGTATTTTTTTTCTTTCCTCAATGAAAATGAAAAAAATTTCTTCTACCTTTTTTTTTTAGTGAAAAAAAAAAAACACTCATGGTGGTGGGTGGAAGATACAATGGACGAGAAGCCTTTAGTTGTCATGGTCAATGTAATTATCTCAAACTAGTGTTTAATCCGCGCAATGCGTGGAATCATTTTATGATGGTAAAATAGGGAAAGAATTGTTCATAAGAAGACGAAATATAATTTAACATATATTAAAAGTTAAATGTTATAGAAAAAAAAAACTCATTTTTAACCACGAAACAATATTATTTTAAACAGAAACATTGTTTAAAAAATAACATTTTTAGCTATAGACAAAACTTATGTACAATACCTTAGGTGTTGTTTCTTAGGTTAACATCTTAAGATTTTGTCATATGACTATTTAACTTAAAAAATACACTTTCATCAATGAGAAAAAAGCCACATCGCAGAAACACAATCGAAATGCATAGTATTCTCTCATTGTAACACACATATATTTAGCTCCATCTAGAGCTTTGGTGTGATTCCTAATTGACCAAGTCATCTGTTAAATCTAACGATTTTCTATTATATTTTAAGATGCGAATTTTTAAGTCAATCACCAATTTGTTGCTACCCTATCTTTGTAGCTCAAAGATAAATGTCTACTGATAAAAAATAATTAGTATCTGAGAAAGTAAATATATTCAAATAATTAAAGATAAATATTTGAAGTGAATATTTTATATTAAAAGTTTTAGTTAAATAAATTTAATTAAATAAGTATGTAGCTAATGTATTAGAAATTAAAAATTTTAAAATTAAAAATTTTAAAATAATCAAAATTTAAAACTAATTTATTATCATGGGTTTAATATTTTTTAAATCTTAAGATTTCTCTCTCTTATCTCTTTTGTATGTATTATCTTTCCATTTTTTTAATTTTTTTTTTTGAAGAAAAGCAGTAATATATTTGTATCTAAAAATTCTTGGGACTTGCAAATGTCCACAAAGCAATTGGTTTTACAGAAGATATACTCAATCTGTTTGTTGAGAAAGGTCTTTAAAAGATATTTCTTCAATAATTTTAAAATATAAATATTAAAAAAAAGGAAAAGGTTGCAATGTTTGGTTGTTAAGTGAAGTAATCATAAATTCCAAAATTTTGTTGCTAATATGCCAAATTCATGACACATTAGTGTCTAGATTGGCATGGCAATCAAATTGGTTCATTTTGCAAAATTTAAACACACTATTAATTTAATCTTTTGAACCTGTGTGGAAACTACAAAGTTGAAGTGCAGGGAGAAGCATGAACACAATTTTCTGCAAGCCATATATATATATATATATATATATATATATATATATATATATATATACACACACATTCACAAAATATCATATTCTTTCTACCAGTACCCACATTTACTATTCCACACCATCCAACTAATTGCTTTCACATGTTAAAAACATTGGGAAAATAGCACTAAGTTGAAAATTCCACATGATCATTGACAGACAGATTTTAAAATGGTCTTTAACCATGATTAGATGTCCATATATTATTGATGCAGTAGAATTTTTAGCAAATTAAAAGAAGTATCAGTAAATCAATCAAATCTTTGATACCACTTTGCAGATTCAGCTTTGTGGTCATGCCACATTGGCTGCTGCACACAATCTTTGAATGTATTCTACAGAGTCAAACTCAAAGAATAAGAGGTGTCCTCCAACCAAATGTGATCTACTAAATGAATTACATGCAATTTCTATAAACTTAATAGAAATTACATTCACATTTCGAGATACTCTTTTAGAACATTAACTATGCTCATACATTAGCTATGCTCATACATTAGCTATGCTCATATATTAGCTAACAGACCTACACTAACAGATCATACATTAGCTATGCTCCTGTTAAATTACAGCAGCTAGCGTCACTGCCATTCTTGCATCAGCTTGGATAACACTAACAGATCATACATTAGCTATGCTCCTGTTAAATTACAGCAGCTAGCATCACTGCTATTCTTGCATCAGCTTGGATAACAGCACCTGTGTTGCACCAACTTCATGAGATAACACTCAAAGCTATACCAATCAGCAAAAGTGAGAGTACATATCCTATGTGTGGCAAGTACTAAGTGGCATGCCACAGTGAAAACTTCTGCAGAAACAGTCAAGATTTTAGTCTACTTGCCAAGTTAAAAAGGAAAAAACCGCTTCATTAATGAATAAAGATTTCAGTTTACTTGCCAAGTACAAATAGAGGCATCTTTGAATAACAACATGGTACTTTGGTTACCAATTGAGACTTGACCTCAATGGCTTGTATTTCACCTTCCTCATTCTTGAGTCGGCCTTAAATATCCTAGCATTACTTTGACGCAAAATAACAATAATAGACAAAACAGAACCCAAAAAATTGGAAAAATAAAATGGGAAATCAGGTTACCTTTAATCTTGATTCAATAATTTTTTTGGCATAATGTCTCCTAGAAATGTATTAAAAAATTTAAAATATAAGTGACTGATGGGAAGCCAAAACTTTTTTTCTAATCAAAACATAGTCACTAACCAAATTGAGTCTTAAGAATTGAAAGTGGTCTCTACCATATTTAGATGTACCAAAATCAAGACTTCAAAATATGGTAATCCAGTAACAATAATTAAATCCAAGCTCGTAATTATAGCATTTGGCAATCATAAGATCATAAAGTATAGTCTTTTTTTTAATTTTAACTGTAATGTAAACTTCTAGACATATCAAATTTAGGTATAAACAGCACTTCATGTGTGGGAATCACTAATTTTTTTTCGTAAAGCATAAATTATGCATTTTCAACGCTTACAAAATATCACTAATAGAACTCAAAACCATCAAAAGCAAGACAATGTAATCATTGAGTTAGACTGAATTGGAAAACTTCACAAACACAAATAAGCCAACTTGATTACAAAACATAGCAGACAAAAAAAATAAAAAAGAACTCTATCTATTTGGCTATCAGAAGAAGATTGAATAAGATTAATGGAATCAGAATAGGGTTATAGGTCAATTGAATCCAGAACAAAAACCAATTCAAACCCAAATACATCAATTGGGAAATACTCATTTGAAATTCTATCTTTAAAAGTGCTACTTATATTTCACTCTTCTTTTTTTAAGGAATTCGACTAACATGTTATTTTGAAACTATTTCTTACTTTAAATAAATTAAGCAACGATTCACACAAAGCCGCATTCAAATGTCTTAAAAAAACACCCAAATGTCTTATCTGAAACAGAACTCCGTAAATTTGTGCTTCAACAAAAGGATGGGAAAAGGAGGTTTCTTAAATTATAGAAAATAAATTGTAGTTGTAATCTGGCTTGAATTGAAAAATGCGGAAGATTGATCCCATAGTACCATTGACTACTCATGGGACACCTAGACTGAACTAATTCAAAACATATTTCTAAATTTATCCGTTTAAAAAATATTAAATTTCTTAATACTCGGAATATCAAGAAAAAGAATAAATATACACAGATTTAGGAGAAGCATTGTTCTAAAAAAATTACTTAGAAACAACATCCATCCCATATAGCATATTGCCAAAGACAACATGGCATTCCATTAAAAAAAAAGAAACAAAAAAGCAAAAACAGATGGTACAAATTATCATTGTTCAAATACAATTTAAAAATAATATAAAAAATCCTCTACACCATTAATACAGCCAGAAAATGTCACCAAGTCTTAGTCTTCTTCTCCTATGTTATCTCATGTAAAGATATTGCCTTAAGGTGCACACATGTTGCTAATTCAGCGCATGGACACTCAAATTCATGTAATGAGTCTACCCACACCTAAATATGAAAAAAGATCTTGATCTACCTTAATCGATAAAATCTTCAAATTAGCACTTGAATCAAACTATTCACTTACAAACCAACAACTTTGAGAACAACACTACTTATTTAATAGGATAAACAGCAGCCTGAGGCTATATGAAAAAATTACCGAAATTAAGATGGATGCACGGAGTTCCAAAATAACTCAACAAAACAAAGTATTCAACAGTATAAAGGATAGAGGCTAACAATTAAATAGATACTATTATAAGATACCCAAACTTGTAATAAATAATTTGCTACTATCACAACTCAAATCTTACAAACATGGGTGGGGAAAAATGCTAGAGATCACAAACCATATATAAGAGCTCTATTTGAAATTGAAACTTTCATTCACAGAATCATCACAAATAGCAACTGAAATCCCTCAGAATCAAGATAATTTAATCTGTGAGGTAGACTGAAATGTAAAGCCTAAAAAATGGATTTTTATTTTCAAAAAATAAACCAAAGAGAACTCTAACAATTTAATTTTTCTTAGAACTATCCCAAATACATTAATCAACAAAATGTAATCCAAAATATTAGATAAATAGAGAAATTGTAAGGCCATCCTAAGGTGAAACAAAGTCTACAAAAAGAAGCTGAAGTAATCATTATAAGGAAGTTGATCGCAAAGCATGACACCAACAAAAAAAAAACATAACAATTTTACAGGTTAGTTGAAAAAGAATCATGGAATGCATTTTTTTTTTTATATAGAAAAAGCTGTCTAAAATATGCAAAAATAGAGGAAATTCAAACAACGAATACATAACGGACAGAATTATCAGATAAACAAAGGAAAAATTAGGTTTTCCTAACCTATCGTGCAAATTACTCAAGATACGTACTTGATAGAGAACTGCAGCAAATATGAATTTCAACAAAATGACAAGGTAAGAAGGTTTTTTATAATTTCAATAACATAGTGTCTAACAAACTGTTGGAAGGTGTATAGTAATCAGTTGGTCATTAATTAATTTATTTATTTTTCAAAAACCCAGTAATTAATCCAAAAAATCATCATTTCACTTAGAAAAAAATTATAAATTACTATACACTCTAAACTTCAGATTTTAAACCATCCAAGTATTTAAATCGAGGGCGAAATCCCTAATGTTACCAAAACTTAAAACCAAAAATAATTATTTCAGACCAAATCATCCATAGAGAGAGAATAAACCCATCATTACACACTCTAAACTTTTAGACTTATAACCATCCAAGTTGAAATTTGGCCATTAAAATCAAGGGCAAAATTCCCTTATGTTACCAGTACTTCAATTCGGGAATTATAATTTTTCCATAGAAAGAGAAATAAAGCCATCTATATTTCAAAAGGAGGCAAAGAAGAACCCTAGACAATTCGGTATGGAGAAAATTTTAAAATACAGATATATTGAAAAGAAAGATGGTAATTCTTGTAGTATAAACATCTGGTTTTAAACTAAAAACATATACATATTGGAGATTTAATATGCTAATTCAAAAAGGAGAAGCAATGGTGAAAAGTTTCAGAAAACCGAAACAGTATTTGAAGAAGAAAAGAGTTGACCTTTAGACAAATTTTGTTGCAAAGGAGAGATGAGGCAGAGCAGCAGATCAGATGGCGATGGCCGGCCGTTCTTTGTATCGCAGTATCGCTAGGGGTTTTTTTTAGAGAGAGAAAATGTCAAGCGGAGTGATGAGAAGAGATGGCTAGGGTTTTTTTAGTTGCAACGTGTTTATTATTTTATTGCTACCGGTTTTTTTTTTTTTTTCATATTAAAAAAAACACCGCCAAACGGTGCTAAACTTGCCGAACAATGCAATGTATCGCTTTTTAAAGTTAAACGTGTTTGAATTTTAGATAGGCAGTTATCCTATTTGTCAGTACTTCCTTAATTGTAGAAATCAAATCGGTTATTTAATTTACACATTTTTTTAAATTGCAGACGTGGCAGGATTTAAAAAGCCAAGCGTTGTAACGTGCGGCTGTATTTTTTAAAAACTGTATACGTGTCTGAATTTTAAATAGGCAGTTATCCTATTTGTCAACACGTCCTTAAATGCAAGAATCAACTTTCTCTCAGCTTCGTCTATTATATATATATAGATATTTACTCGTTCATTGAACTGAATAATTATAATGGTTATGTGTGTGCAATTTATAACTGTTGTTTCACTGCATATTTATAGCCTTCTCAGGGTAAGTTTAATTTTTCACCCTAAAAAAAAGGTAAGATTAAGTTTTTTTAAAATCATGAAACAAAAAATAATTGCGAAAGAGTAACAGGACCGTGAAAATCAAATAATTTGTGTTGTGTTCACATATTTAATACTATGAAATAAAAGTATGTCCAACTCTCTAACTGTCTTCCACTCATTGATAGTGAAACATTAAAACATGGTGTGGGCAAGTGTGTATGCACGTGTCTTATAGATAATTTCAAACCATGGTAGAATATGGCTTTACATTGCGTACCAAATATTATCTCTACTTATATACCCAAAACAAAAACTATCCAACCAAATTACCCAAACCTAAATCATATTTAATCTCCTAATTTAAAAAGAAAAAAAAAAATACCCATACAGGTTTAAGATTTTGATGGTGGTGGGAGGCCAATATGACGGAGGCGACGTCCCATCAGATTTGTCTTTCTCTCTCTTTCAAATGTTTTGTCAGTCTTAGGTCTTTTATAGTGAAACAATGTGTTTTCATTTTATAGTGAAACAATGCGTTTTATTTAACAATCCATAACATTTTTATGTCTCTCTATCTCTCTCCAAGGCCTTATTTGGTAAGTTATTACTATTAGTCCTTAACTATTATTTTTTTTACTTTTTTTAATAATATTAAAATGGTAAGGATGCTAAAAGACATGAGAAAGAGAGAAATGTATGATGTAAGCTTAAGCAATTAATGAGAGACTAATGAGATAACAGTAAAATAAGTTAATGTAAACTTCTGGGTAATAGTAAAAAAAACTTAATGAAAGAGGTAAAAAAAAATGCTAAATGCAAAATTAGAGCGTTACTTGGCAAAACCTCACGCACTCCCACGTGAGATCTCTACTTATATATATATTCATGATTATTACTTTATAATTTCTAATCACTAATCAACATGAGTCTCAAAAAACTTTGTGATAGGACTTTATCATACGTACAAAATAAAAATAGATTTTTTTTTATCTTTATTTAAAAAAAAAAAAGGATATTGCTATTGTGTTCATCCTTATAAGAATTTAAGCATAGATTAAATTTTCATTATTTTTGGCAATTTTTCTTTGATTCCTTTATAATTTATATATTGTGTTAGTTTAAATGAATTTTTTCTCAAGCTTTCAGAGGATGGACTTTAGATAAGATGTTCAACTTTTATACGCCAAGCATTGATTATAAGTCTTGTACATGGAATAAAAAGAGATAAGAAATTAAGAATATGGTCCATTTTGGTCGGCCTTAGCTTGATTTGTCTAGAAATCAATTTTCTCTCTTGCCAAAAGTCCGACTTATTTTAGATGGAAGTTTCCTTGATTATTACTTGTATACAAAATTCCAGAAACATTAAATTGGAATAGGTCCCTTACTAACCTTACCAATTGGAATTGGATGAAATTTCTTTCCATTCACACTAAACGTTGTGTACACTCCAAATTTTTTTTGCATCTCATAATGATACGTTGTTGATAGGTATCATCCAAGTCCAACATGATTGAGAGTTGTAATTGAGACTGAGGCCCAGAAGCTTTACTATTCAATACTTTGCAAGAATAATTAAACACTCATTTGATGTAACAAGAGACTATGAAATTTGACATTAAATACCCTGGGATTTATTCTTGATGTTGTGAAATTGCTGTAGGTACTAAAAACTCTAGTTTGATTAGTTGGCAATTCATGTTCTTTAATCATGAAAAGTCTAAATTGGAAAACTTTTGTGTTCCTACAACAAATGTTTTGGAGCGAAAATTGTGAGCCCCCACATTCCATTGGGACCCTTCTATTTATATAAAGGAAAAATAGTCCAATATTCTTAAGTGTGACTTAGTTACATGGAATTTTTGTGCAAATGTGCCTAAATTTCTTTTAAAAATTTAGTTCTTATTTTAAACTCTAATTTGGTGATTTTTATATGATTTCATGTGTTTTTAAATAATCAAAATGCTAATTTAGTTTGTGCAAATTACAGAACATAGAATCGGTAATTTAGCAACATAGACATAGGAGAAGGCATATAGTGGTTTAGGAAGAGTAGGCATTTAGTTATAAGGGAAGAGGAGTAGGCATAGACAGAAGAAAACCTTAGGATGGAGGAATAAGGAAAACAAAGAGTTTTTGATGATTAACACCCCTCTATCTTATCCATTAGTCTTATTGATTACTAATTAAAATTTGTTGAGTTATTAAATAACTGATGTGGCATCTAATAAGTGTAATAAATTAAAAATGATGTATTTTATTTCAAAAAAAAAAAATCAATTATCTTTTCAAAGAGAGTGCCACTTGGCAAAATTTCGTGCTCTTCTACGTGGTCTCTGTTTTTATATATATATATTGATAATACACAATTTATAATGAGCAATACTTCAAAATACAAACACAACAATTTTCACAATTGTTTTTTACAATAATTGAATTCACAAATTTTTATTGATTATTATCTAATAGACATCACTTTCTTACTACCATTAATAACTTGCCACCTAAGTGATTGTAAATTGTTTTTATAAAATTATTTGTCTACGTAAACTCTTGGTCATAAGGAAAATTCTATCCTAATAAGTATCATGTTCTTGGAAAATGTTTCGTTGTGATGGGTTGCCCATGCCATTGACATTATTTGAGGAGACCAAAGACCAAAACATCAATTGTCATCTCTTAACTCGTATTTATTGCCTTCTAGGCAAAAATTTTCATAATAAATTTAGTCTATATCACTGGTATAATTAATTATGAACTTTGCACTATTTGAGATAACTTACACCATGACCATTGAACAAAGCGCCAATTATTTTATAAATCATATCTTGTGCCTTTTTGGAAACACTTTCATAGTGAATACTAGTCTATATCACTAGTATTATGAATTTTGAATTATTTGAGATAACTTGGGTCATGACAGATGAAGAAAGCATCAATTGTCCTTTCTTAACTTATATTTATTGCTTTCTTGGAAAGTCTTTCAACACACACACAATGTAAGTCTATCATTATCCTTGATCACAATACAAGTGAAAAAATTGTGCAATCTAAATGGTGTATTTCTTACACTGCTATCTAATATCTACCACATTTATTATTTTTTCCTTGGGTTTTTAGTATTTCTCATTTCTTTGGAAAATATTAAAAATATTACGCATTTTACTACATAAACTTTTATAAATTAATGTGGTAATTAGTGTGATTGATGGATTTTAAAATTTTAATTAATGAGTGTTTGAATTTAAAATAATCCCATTCAGAAAATATGATGAGGCTTCATCATTTAAAAAATTAAAAATTTCTTAGAGATGCCTTGTGGGAAGAAACCAAAGCCACATTTGCTAGCAATTTTTTAAATTCTGAAAATCCAGGGTATTTTCCTTTTGTGATGACCTCTATTTATTTATTCAAATACGGAGTATCATTTATATATCATTATTAAATTTTATATTGTAACTTTTCTTTTAATTTCATTTTCTTGCTTTTTGATATACAAAATTACTAATTATATTTTTAAATTTAAGTTTTCTAACATTTACCTTTAACTTATTTTTTAAATGATTTTTAATTTACCTTAAATAAAGTGATACACAATGACAGAAAATTGAAATCTAATTTCCAAATTTGATTTTGGTATTGAGAGAGATATCATTTGGTGTGTTGTCATGTGAAAAATTGGATGACACAATCCATTGTGTGGAAGAGACATAAAAAATTGAAATCTCAATTTGTTATAAGAAATTAACTTTAATGATAATTTGATGCATTCATATAATTTTATCTTTGTTAAAAAATTTAGGATTTCAAATGAATTGGGCTTTTATTAATCCCACCATTTTAGAGGCCTTCTTGAAGTGACGAAACTCACATTTTTTTAATTATAAAAATAATTATAATTTAAAATTTTTACGGCCCTAGGCAATGGCTTAAGTGGCCTTTGCCCAAGGGCCGACCCGGTTCATTGTGCCAATATTTTTTATTTTTTCACATTGGAGATACATCCTTATTTATTTTTAAAATATTCATAGCATTTTCACCTCTTTGGTGAGAGCACATATTCTTTTAGTCTTTTTCTTTTTCACAATGAAAATGAATAATTTTTTTCCCACCTTTTATTTTCAATTGAAAAGCAGATTCCATGGTGGTTGATGTAAAGATATAATGTTAGTCAAAGTCTTCAACTGGTCTAGGTTCAGAATTCATAATACTAGCATTTACTATGAAAAACTTTCCAAGAAAGCACTGGATACGAATTTATAGAGGTAGTTGATTTGTTGAGATCTAAGTCCGCAGCCTTTAATTGAGTCCAAGTCTTCACAATTGCCCCAAAGTCTTTGGCCTTAATTTTCTTGAGTGCAGCTATTGTCAATTAATGCAAAGCTGGTACCAATAGACTAGTCATAACTACATTTTCCAAGATAGTACCAATGCTATGGCTAGTCATCACTACGTACAAAACATTTTCCGTGAAAGTAATATTGAAATCAAAGTTTCCGGCCTCTTCTTGAGTGTGCGTCTTCTCAAATAATGCAAAAGCTCTAAACAATTGAAACTAAAGTTTTTGGCATCTTCTTGAGTTAGGGCATTCTCTTTTTGAGTTAGGGCATTCTCAGATGATGCAAAGTTTAAAATACAAATGCTATGTAGTCATCACTGTGAAACTTTTCCTATGAAATTAAAGCAACATTGAAACTTAAGAAGCACGGACACATGTATGAGAATGACACGACAACACAAAATTTTTCTTAAAAAAAAATAAGACATGAGTATGGCAGGACAAGCCTATAAAAAATTATAAAATACAATACACTTTTATGTATATTTTCTATATATTATGAAGCATTTATATCTTATATAATGCTATATATATATATATCAAATTAAGCATTTTTATTGATATTTTGTTTGCTTCTGTTTTGATTTAGTATATATTTATGAATGTATTGAGATTAGTGCTGTATTCAAAAAGATAGATTATGACTCTACTTTGGAAGAGTATTTAATTCTTTTTGTTTTTGTGTCCCGACTGCGTTCTGCATTTTTTTTTTTTTTTTTTATATTTAAAAAATGAGACATTTGGGAAAGAGTACTGGATACGAAAGTAATGGTACGAGCTAGTCATCATTAAACATTTTTTCAAGAAAGTAATGGATACAAAACTTGGAAAGCACCATTGACGCTAAATTTTTTGGGTACGGAGTTGAGCCAAGTCTTCTTCAGTATTTTCTCAACAAAAAACACAAGTCTTCTAGAGTAGGACCTGATTGAAAAATTAAATCCGAAAGATCTAGGAGTAAGTCAATTAAAGTATTTATTTATCAAAAGAAATTGAATTATCTTTTTGGGGAAATTACTTTAAAAAATTTTAGAGATTGTTTGGTACGTGTATTTAAATATATATTTTCAGTTTTCAAATAATATTACACGTATTTTTATGTATTTTTTTACTAATACTTATTTCTAAAATATACAAACAAATTTACTAGAACAATGCTACCTAATACCCCTTAAATTTTAAACCTTAAAGTGTTTTATTTATTTAAGTTTGTTGTTTAAATTTTGAAGTGCATGTTTCATATAAAATTGTGAGCTTAATTAATATGCTCCATTTAAAAGTGTGGTGTTCTTCTTCTTCTTTTTTAACCTACTTTCCCCTATCTTTCCTCCCACCTTTTTTGTTTATATTAATAAAATAGGAAAATATTATCACGGTAGTGGGTGGAAAATTCACCATATGGATGCCAACTCCTAGATTAGGTCTTCTCAAGTATTTTCAAAGAAAGTGTACGAAGAGTTTTTTGTTTTTTACGATGTTTTCATTTGAACATTTTTTTAGATGAACAAAACTCAAGTATAGTATTTAGATGTTGTTTCTTAGTTTTTTTTTATGATTTAGTCATGTGGTTGTACCTAACTAAAAATACACTTTCATCTCATTGAAAAAAAATAATGCATAACTAAATCTTAAGAAAAGAACATATAAGTATTGTACCTAAATTTAGGTACAATACTTAAAGAACAACACTTAAATACTGTACTTAAAGAACATCATTTAATTACGGTACTTAAATTTTATTGTTTTAAAATATATATAGACATTTTTCCATCAATTAGGAATATTATGTAAAATAGAAAAAGGAAAATTTGAAGCTTTAACCAACACGCTATGCATTATTAGAGCAATTGTTCCCCAAAAAAAAAAAAAAATACAATCACTTGTTTTACTATGACGTGGACTGGTTTTATAACAGTATATATAAGTAGGACGCTGGTGGTCTATTTTATTTGTAATACTGTGCAATGCATGGACATCGAGATGGGAATGGGTACGGGGTGCAACAATTCTTGAAAAACAAGAGTACAATATGCTAGGTGTTAGGCAATTAATTAATATTTATATTTAGGTATATTTTAAAATATTTTTAGACATAATTTATGTTTATTTTAAGTTTTAAATTAAGTAATAACAGAGTACAGTAACACCCAATGAAGTACAATTCTCCATAGTAGAGCACTTGAATTGCCTGATTCACTTGTGGAAAACTATCAATCAATCTATCATTACTCATTTTATGTACAATATTTAAATTTAATAAACAAACAAATTGTACCCAGTCACAACAAATGCCAAACAAAAAAAACAAATACTAAACAAAAAACACATAAACTTATAAAACCCAAAAAACCAAAAAATATAGTCTAAAAGAGGCTAGTACCATAAGTTGTTTCAATTTGGTCAAAGAAATAAAGAGGGTGTTTAAGAGAGTAGTTTAAGTTATGTTGTTTGAGTGTTTTTTATATACGTGTTGGTGAAAAAGCGTGTGAAAATGTGTGTAATGTTGTTTAAAATGTGTAAATATGTGTTAAAACTATTGTGCCAAACACCCCCAAAATATTTCGATATCATTTTAAAATTATGGTTAATTTTATATATATATATATATATATATATATATATATATATATATATATATGTACACACATATTTAGAAGTCTTTATTATAATTATAATATTATTTGTCTCACATAATATATTTTGTTTCTCAAAAAAAAAAGCATAATATATTTTAATAATAATAATTACACGTAGATTTTTTTTTTTTTTAGGCATCCTTAGCCCATTTACTTTCTTGGGGCATCCTTAGCCCATTTACTTTCTTGGGACATCCTTGACCCTTTTTAATTCTGTGCTTCCCATGGGCTTTTACTAACTCCTTCGGCTTCCCTCGCCCAATTACTTTATACTTCATCCTTGGGCCTGATGGACTCTCCATTGCTCCTTACTTTCTTTACTTACATTACTTTGGGGCCTACTATGGCAGTTGTGGCCCATTCTCACTTTTTCTACATCCATATTGCCCATGAGTTTGCTACTTCTCTCTTTCCGAGCCTTTTTAGGCATGTTTGCTTCCTCAAGGTCCATTTGTTTGCTTTATAAACCTATGATCCATTATTCCTGCCTCTTGGACTTAATGATTTTTCTATCCAATCTCCAACTCTCTTCTGCCCACGTTATTGGGCTTCTTCCTCCTGCTGGGCTTCCCAGGAAAAAAAAGAAAAAAAAAAAGAGCAAGCTATAACAAACCTATTCTAAATATTTAGAATCAAATTTCTTGAAATTCAATGAAACTAAACTTGTTGTCTTTAGTAAGTATCATATTAACTGTTTCTCTTTTTTAGTTAAATTTAGTGTTTAATTTTGTAAAATTATGATTTACTACTATGTTTTATGTTGGATTTATTCCATGACAAAAAGTGTTTTATTTGCTTTAATTTTGTTCCTTGTATTTTGTGGGATTTTATTGTATTGGGTTTAGTGTTCGATTTACCGTTTGGAAGGCGGCGGAGAGGTTTTTCGCCAAGTTCTTCGGTTTCCTATTCGATAACACATCGGAGTGTTATTTTATGTTTGCATCATTCTTCCCTTACTCTTGTGCTTTACTTTTATTGTTTGTTGTTTATGTTTATGCACTAGAGTAATATCGGTTGTTTGCACTTCATTTATTCTTGTTTCTGCACTTAGATAAGTTAAAGTAAAAGCAATCTAGCCGTAATCTTTTATCTTGGGGTCTAAATAGCTCTTGTGTTTTTAACACAAATCCGAGCTTTCAAATTTAAAATTATGAAAGTATAGAATAATTATGTAATTTACTTAAGTATATGATAAAATGTGGCTATGTAGTAGAGAGAGAGGAGATAGCCACTTAGTGCAAACACGGTTTCTTTGAACCATTTTATTTTATATATATTGAAAGACATTTTATATTATATAGTATATAAGTTGCTAACGTGTGTGATGCACATGAAAGTTTGACAAAAAATATTTGTATATGATATATGTTTCATTAATTTAAATTGGGAAAAATGCATTAACCTCCCTTCTAATTTTAGATTGTACATTAACCTCTTTTACTTCCAAAATAAATTGCACTCACCCTAACACCATTAAATTGACTAATGGAAATGGAGATATTTTAAGCTTTTACTTTCTCTTTTTATTTTAAATTGCTATTTTAACATGGCTCTCTATTTTCTTTTTTTTTTTCTCTCTCTCTCTCCTGATTTCTTTTTTCTTTTTTATATTCAAATTCTTTGGCAGCTGATTTATGTTTTCCAACCAAATACAGTAAAAAGAAAAAAAAAAGAAAAAGAAAAAGAAAAAAGGAACCACACAAACCACTAAAATTGGCCACGGTTCTCATAACTATACGGTCTAACCGCGGTTCCATGTTTTTTCCACATAAAGAGGTTTTTAAAGCTAAAAGAACCATAATAGTGAAGGGTTCACAGTTAACTGGGCTGGACCGTACAGTCCGGTTTGGATTTGAAAACCGTACTTCTACGTTGTCCAAAACTAGCAATCCAAACTCGTTCTATATTCCAACTTTAGTGCCCAAGAATAAAATGTTTCTCTAACGTTATTTCACACGACTAGAGTAATTCAAACAAAATTCACACCCTAAGAGCCTCACAACAATATTACAATAGATTCATATTAGAAATTATTTTAATCTAAAAATACTTAAATTTTCTATTTTTTTGATGACTTGTAAATTCTTGAAGTTCATTTGTCAAATATTATAATACTTAATTAGTATTATAAATTGATCACAAAAATAATTTCTTATCAAATATTTCAAAAATAAACTTATAGCATACAAAGTGAAGAGTACAAATAAAAAAAATGGTTTTGATATGATTTTTGTAAAAAGGAATTGACCTAAAATCGAAAGTAATTGTAGCAACAACAAAAAAGAAATGAATTAGATGTTCAAGAAAAAAAGGGTTTAACAACACTGCTCTTAAAATAAGATTGAGATCTTCAAGAAAAGCATCATCTCTAGTTGAAATAAATCAATCTCATAATTTGAATTAAATTCTAAAATATGAAAGTATATAGACTGCCGCAATACATGGTAGTCTATACACTATTATTAGATAAAATAAAATTACTTTCTTTCAAAGAATCTTAATTATGGAGGTGGTTTTGGCTACTTTAATACTTCTATGTGGTATCTTATTAATTTTGTTCTATTACTACTACTTTATGCTCTACCATATCATACACTTTTTTATTGATTTACATACCTCTAAGCTTTTTGCTTTTGTTTTAGAGTTGAGCAAACTAAACAACCTTGAGCAGCTGAAGTTGGACAGTTCATCAATTGATAAAAAGTCTTCTTCATAAAATTGGAGTTATGACTTCTCTTAATGTATTGACAGTGAGCGCCTGTGGAATGAATGGCACCTTAACTGACAAAGGTAGGGTTTTTTTTTTTTTTTTTCAAAATGATATTGCTTTGAATAATTACAATAGTAGAACATGATTCTCAAAAAATAACAACAATAATCAATATATATATAAAAGCAGAGACCTCATGCAGAAGTGCATGAGGTTCTGCCACGTGGCGCTTTGTATGAGTACTTTTTCATTTAGCTTTTTACCTCTCATCTTCTTATCAATAATTAGTTTAAGCCATAAATGTAGAAAATTAAAAGATTTGGTTCTACTCCCTTTTTCAACTTCTTGAACTCTTCCACTTTTAATTTCATTAATTTAATAAATGAAAGGTTTTCTTCATTCAATGTTAGTTTTCATGTTCTTTTATATATTCCAATTTCACAAAATATCAAAAGGCCAAAAGAAAAATAGGACTGGAGAGATAGACAGACAAAGAGTGAGAAATTAGTGTCAAAAGAGTATGAAATTGCTTTTGGCTTCAGGTGCATATGCTCTGAACTCCTTAACAACATTATCAAAGCTTGATACAATGCTTTCACAACATATGGGGTTTCTAAAAGGTATGTGTTTTTTGTTTTTATTTATATTTTTGGAAAGTATTTAATCTTTGTAAGTGATTAAGGTACTCAGATGTAAGTATAATTAAACTTAAGATACGAAATAGTATAAGTTTATATTTCTCTGTTCAATTATTGTTTTTTTTTAATCTCTTCATATGTATATTTAGTTTTAAGAATTAGAAACCTTAAATCTTAGATGTTTAGAATTCAAAAGTTCATGTGTTTTCTTTTAAAAAAAAAATAAATACTTCTTAAAAAAGAAAATGAAACAATAAAAAAATTTATATTGGAAACAGTCAAATGTAAGAACTATATACATGTACACGTGATCAAACAAAAAAGGGCATGTAGTGACATTTTTAGAGTCTAATTAATTATTGTTACTTATGGATATATTGTGTTACAATTTTTTTTCATTCATTATTTTAGTGATGTATAATATATAATTGAAATTAATTTTCCAAACATTATAATACACATGAGTATTATAAAATAACTAATAACGAACACGCGCATCGCGCGGGACATCCACTAGTAATAATAATAGAACATAATAACTAATTATCACATTATACAGGGTGGTGTGAACTTAAGAAGCTCCAAGAGATAGACCTCAGCGACAATAATTTTGAAGGGAGACTACCTTCATGTATGGCGAACTTGACATCACTCAACAGATTGGATCTCTCTTCTAATCACTTCAACATTGTCCAGTCTCCACTATCAAGTTTGGCATCACTTGAGTACCTTTCTTTCTCAAATAACGACTTCTTCATCCCATCCACATTTTCCTTCCTTTTCAACCTCTCAAATCTTAAGATCCTATTAAGTAATAATAATATATTAGCTTTGGAACCTAACTCACTTACTTGGATTCCAACCTCCCAATTAGAGGTTTTTAGTTTGTCGAAATGTTCATTTAACATTCACAATTGCACACTTCCCAGATTTCTTCATTACCAATATGATTTGCGAATAATTAATCTCTCCCACAACAAGTTGGTTGGGAAGTTCACTAACTGGTTGTTAGAGAAAAATACAAAACTATAGATTTTTATTCTAAAAAATAACTCTTTCACGGGGCCTTTCATAGTGCCATATGATATTCGTCCCAACATTTTGAGAATAGATATTTCTGATAATGACTTACATGGTCCAATTCCCACAAGCCTCGGAATAATTCTTCCAAATTTAGAATCTTTAAAAATGTCAAGAAATAAATTTGAAGGCAATATTCCTTCTTCTTTTGGGAATTTGGTTTTCTTACGGGATCTAGACTTGTCTGAGAATCATTTCTCAGGAACCATACCAATGCATTTCATAATGGGTTGCCAAAAGTTAGAATTACTCTTATTATCAAACAATAGCTTCAGTGATCATATATTTCCTACCAATTCTAATTGGACTTACCTAAGAAATTTACATTTGGACAACAATCACTTCTCAGGCACGCCTCCAACATGGTTGGGGAACATGACACATTTAGAAGATATTGTTATGGCCAAAAATCATTTTGAAGGTCCTATTCCAATTGAATCATGCAAACTCATTTATCTTATATTTCTTGACCTTTCTAACAACAATCTTTTTGGCTCTGTTCCATCTTGCTTCAATTCCTCAAGTATCGGGTTTTTCCATTTAAATAAAATTACTTCAGTGGTCCAATTCCAAGTTCTTTCCAAAACAACTCCAATTTACTTACACTGAATCTTCGAGATAACCATCTGACTGGAAACATTCCCAGTTCGATTGGCAGCCTCTCATCATTGAGAACTCTCCTCTTGAAAACGAATCATTTAAGAGGTCAAATTTCAACAATAAATTTTCAGGTCTAATTCCTCATTGCTTGAGTAACATTTCTTTTGATGCATCTGGCCGTAAGTATATTCTCAGAGGTTTATCTTTAATGGGTTCAACTTCTAGGGAAACTGCTTTTAGGAATTGGCCATTATATTTGAACACACCGTCAAAAATTATCGAACAAATGCCTAGTGATATATCTATGGTTGACACATATGTGTATGATGAAGAAGAAGTAGAGTTCACAACAAAATCTAGAACTTACTCCTACAAGGGTGACATCCTCCAGTACATGTTTGGGATTGACCTCTCGTGCAACAACCTAGCAAGTAAAATCCCACCGGAACTCAGTAGAATGAGCAACAACATTCATGCATTGAACTTGTCACACAACAATCTATCTGGACCAATCCCAGTAACATTCTCATATCTAAAGCAAATAGAAAGTTTGGATCTTTCCTACAACAATTTGAATGGAAAAATTCCACCTCAGTTGACCGAAATGACCTCTCTAGCGGTCTTTAGTGTGGCACACAACAACTAATCAGGCATAACACCAAAGAGAAAAAAATCAATTTGGAACATTTGATCAAAGCAGTTACGATGGAAACCCTCTCCTGTGTGGACATTCATTACAGAATAGTTGCACCAAAATGAGACAACCATCTACATAAGCTTTGTGGTGGCTTACATAATAGTCCTGTTGGGAATTGTTGCAGTTCTATACATAAATCCATACAGGCGTAGGGCATGGTTTAACCTCATTGAAGTGTGTATTGACACTTGCTACTGCTTTGTTGTGGTTCATTACCATAAGTTGTTTGATTTCAGGCTTGCATAGCCTAGCATTTTAATGATTACATGTATGTGTGTCTCTTCTTGTTGGATTATGAATTCTTAGATTGAATTTTAATATTATGTTGGGCAAAATTAGTATCTGTTGTGTAATTTTAATGGACCAAGTGTTTTCTTATTGTTGGCCTTAATTAATTGAATATGTGAATTGTGCAAGGAAACCTTAAACCTTGTAAATTCTTTCAAAAAATTTCGTTAACTCTAATTTTTGTTGACAGAGTTTGGTTACAACTCTAATCAATATCTTTTTATTAAATGTGAATTTTGATTTTTCGTCAAATCCTATATTAGACTACATTTTCTTTTAATATTCTTCATGCTTGTAAAATTTTCAAAAAATCAAAGATTAATAATTATTTTATCGTAAAATGTTTAAATTTCAAGTTTTTTGTAATATATGATTATGCATAAAAAATAATTTTATACATCAAATAATAAATAACATTCAATTAACATAAAATTTTATTTGTTATGTGTTTTAAGAATAAAAAAAACAACAATCTAATAATTATACTTTCAAATATGTAACCATCTTAATTTTTTTTTTTTTTTTTTTTAATGGGTGTTGCAAACATTGGCCCTAAACATGTTTGAAATCAAACCTGTTGCTAAAAACTGCGCCAAATTGTTCAAAACCAAAATAGGGGCACATTCAATCTTATTGCATAAATAAGCACATGTCAGATCTTACAGCACCAGAAAAAACCAATTGAATAATATTTAACTTTCTAAAAGCTTCAATACGTATTTAACCATCTATATAGTCAACTTCAAGATTTATTCCATGTGACGTTAGTCATAACATAATACAAAACCCAAAAGATAAAATTTACTTTATGTTCTTGACAATGGAAAATATTAAAGAACAATAAATAATATGTACAATAACAACTTCGATACTTTGGACGCAAATGATCAAATTTGGTCACCTCAAATAATACCTACCGTTGTGATTTGTAAGGAAAAAATTACATACCTTAACAACCCACCCCCCCCCCCCCCCACCAAAAAAAAAAAAAGATACAAGGACAAAAATGACCCAAAGTCACTCCTACAAAACTTATAGAGTGGGTGGGTCTTTTAACAATTGATGCTTTTCCTTCAGTTGCCTTATCCTTTTTTGCTAAGCTTGACTTTCAATGAATTAGTAAAGAAGCCTTTTTTTGGTATGCATTTTTACCCAGATGCTCCAGCAGTAGCACGCTTTTCATATTCCCCTTGCTCTTCTTTGGCAAACTCTTCAATCAATTCACGTTGCCTTGGGGTCAAATTCCTGCAAAAATCAAGAATTTTAATCTACTATGAAAATGAGAGGCTACAAACACATTCTGTAGCCCACACACTCAATTGAACTGAACCATAAAAATACGTTCTAGAAGGTGAAAAATTCTGAAACAACAATAGCTAAGAACAAGGAAACCTACGATGGAATGCTGACGTTGAAGTGCACATATTGATCACCAAATGAATAAGAGTTTCTCGTCTTGATCCCTGCACAAAAACAACGAAGTCAGAGGGAAAACACCCAATTTTGAGAAAAAGTTTTTACTCAAGATTTTTAGAATCTTAACAGAAAAATAAAAAATTAATAATATTTTTTGATAAGTAATAAAAATTAATGATATTACACCTAATAACTTGCTTAACTAGGGTAAAATCATCAAATCCTACATTGAAATGATCATCAGCAACAAATTGCATTCTCATATGGACTCTTAACGTTAGTCATAGAGGATACCCTTCTGTCAAAATATCATGTTGATTCCTTACTTTGGAAAAAGAAGAAGAATAAATCATGCAGTAAGAAAAGACCACATTGACACAAGCTGGGGAAGTTGGTTCAATTGAAATTCTGGGGGTTTATTGACACAGGGAACAAAGTGGCTAAAATGTAAAAGGACCAATTATGTCACACACTATTCTCAATAGAGAGAAGGATGCAAGTGGCAAACCAAAATAGAATCATTTATCACACAAAATTTTCTATAAATGAACATAATGAGCATGTTTAGTTCACCAACCTTTCTTCTTCAAAACTACCTTCTGACCAGGTTGGGTCCCAGAGCGAACCTGAATATCAGAAATTAGTTAAATCATGATAGTATAAAGAACTAGAACAAGAAAGAGCCACTACAAGAAGCCAGTAATCTAAGGCTAAAAGCCAACCCCATAGGAATGACATGCAGGGATAGAGATGCTATTTGGCTCTGGTTTTTAGAGTCCCAACAAAGGGTGGACATGAAAGAACCTCAACAAACAAACCAGATCTCATTATTAACTGACCCAGTTACCATCCCATGTGGTGGTCAAGTCCAATAATCAAGTCGCATGAGTTGCATGAGTAGATTCCAAATCAAATGACAGAACCTCAACAAAGAAAGCAGATGTCATAAATAAAATTTTCCCATTGCAAAAGCACTAATCATATACAAACATTAAACAAACCTTGAGGACTACATCTCCTGTAAGAGTTGGGACCTGGATTGTTCCCCCTAAAATTGCCTGCAATCCAATAAACCCAATAAATTAAACAACTAGACCAAAAATAAAGTTCAAAAAAGAGTAGACTGAACACAAAACACAAAAACAAACACAAGCAAATCAAATAGAAAGATGAACTGTAGACTGAACATCAAAAATCAAAAAGATCAAAAATAAAACTAACTTGAGACAAATGATACATACAACTATAGCTATCAGACATATTGATCGTCAACTTGCAAAAGGGGGCTAGGGTACCAAATTTGGTCATTGGAATCGGCTAATAAGTAAATAAAATTTTCAAGAAACGTTTTTTTCAAGAAACTTACTAATATTAGGAGTTTATTCCATACAGAAACAGATAAGTTTTTACAAATGTAATTCAATTATTTTTATCATTCCTCTAATGGATTTTAGAGGTCTAATAATTATAGAAACAAATCAAAAGGTACCTAAATTTTTCTGCTGCCAGAAAATTCCTGAAATGCATCTTTAAGAGCAGCTATCATTACATTTATATTCCATCTTTTTTAAAACCACCCTAAGCCCCTCTTCCATTAATCGCTAACAAGTGACTGAGGAGGTGTTAAGAAACAACATAACAGGTGACTTCCTGGAAGGCTGGAATTCATCTACAATCCTCAAAAACTCATACAATAAATATTCAGTATAAAGTCAAAGATAATTTTAGCTTAGGCATTTAGTTTTTTCTCAGTAAATACCTCAATGCAATTAATATTTCCTAATGCTAAACACAGTAATTATTTTATTCAAAAGCCTCATACAACGCACAGTTCAAGACATCCATGCATTACAGGCCACTGATACCTACAAAATGAACACATTGGAAAGGATTACCTGAGTAATACTCAAAACAGCATCTACATGAATGTCAGCACCTTCTCTACGGAAAACAGGATCTTCGCGAACCTGCAGAGAAGCAAATGATATATTACAGTTTAGGGGTTGGGGGGGAAGGCATCCAAGCAGTGAAGCACCCACTAAAAAGAAACAAAAGATGACACACTAAACGAAAAAAATATATATATATATATATAGTTACCTTAATGACAATATAAAGATCACCAGGTTGATTTCCATCAGGATCTGCTCCACCACTTCTACTCACCTTTATGGTCTCATCATTATCTACTCCTGCAAATGGCAAAGGAGGAGAGTCAAGCACCTATAAAAATTAGCATATATAAAACCTATAAAACTAGTTATTTTTCTTTTCTTCTTAAAGCTTAAAAAACGAAATCTGATTTTGGCTACCTGATGCAAACAGACCTGTAATTATAAAATAAAGCGTGCAAACCCATCCATTTCATTTCCAAATCCCTACTCTACTTTATCCTAACAAACCATATACAAATTTTAAGGCCTGAATTGATAAGATCATGCATTAGACTTAGTAGCAGAGGAATTTATTCTACACCAAGCTAGGATAAGAATAGCTTGACAACAGCACGAAATTTTAGCAATGCAACCACCAGAGCCCAAAAAAAAACAAAAACAAATATAATTTTTTTTTTAAAATCCTAAAATGAAAAAAGAAATACCTGGCACAATATTAAGCTTGACTGACTTTGTTCCTAATACAACTCGCCTTCCTTTGCATGACTTGCAGATATACTTCGGCTGTGGGAAAAAAAATTAACAGGTATTAGAGACTTAGAAAAACCATGAACTATTTATCTAACAAACCAGTAAAAAAAAAAAAACAATAGGGATAGAAATATATAATATAGTAAACTTTGCACCAACCATCATACATAATCAACACAAATGGAAGTGAAGAAACCACTTAATATCAATGCCTAATAAAGTCACTGAGATTCATGTATAGTAACACAGATTAAACTGCAAAAAGTTTCACACTGGCATCAACTTCACCTGCAGATGAGCCCCACATCTAAAAACTATCCCTGAATTTCCCTAGAACCCAAAATTTATAACTGCAATTAGCATGTCCAGTAATCCAGCATGAGAAGGCTAAAAAAATTATGTCTACAATTGATGATTACTTCTTAAAAAGTGAGCTTTTAAATTTGATTCAAAGGTTCTATAAATAAAATTAAATAAAAAATGATTTAACAGAAATATAGATGGGAGGCTTTGACTTATAAAATTGTAGAACCATGCACAAGGACAGACTAGTTATAATTAATTTACATGAATATGTGTGTGTGTGTGTGTGTGTGTGTGTGAAGCCAAAAACCAATTGAAAAGGTAAACAATGCCAACCTATAATCACAAATTAATAACTTAAATTCTGTCAACCATCATTCCTTTTATGTTACAAAATAGGTATTTTCCAAAGAGACATTATGAAACATCCATAGAAAAGTGAGAAACAACTAAATTGATGATCTTTTTTTTAAGTGCAATTCAATTGGTTACTTTCAGATTTACGTTAATGATTGTGTGTAAATTCAGATAAATGCAACATACTGGCACAATTTCCCGTTCTCCATGACACTGAGGACAAGTAATCTGCACCATAAATGGGCCCTGTTGCATGGAAATCTGGATAGACAGCAAAACATCAAGTTAACAACGGAAAAATAATTTTTATCCTCTGTAAAAATGTATAGGTTTTTTCTTCCTAGCAAAACTGACCGTTCCTAAACCTTTACAGCGAGTACATTTTTCTGGTTTGACTCCAGGGGCAACACCACGCCCACCTGCAAAACTCCAGAAATAGAATAAAATGTTATGTTGCGAACCTTTTTACCAAACTAAATTAACTCTAAGAACCAAACAGAGCAAAACAACCAAGATTCTGGACAAATATCTGCCATCAGTAAAACTGCAGAATCATTTGAAACACTTGATTACTGAATAAAAACCACCATACCACAAGGTTCACATGGCAAATGAGTTTGAAATGTCACTGTCTTGGTGCTTCCCTGAACAGCCTCCATAAAGGATAGTTCAAGAGATACCTGTCATCATTAATCAATGATGAAATGCATGTCAAAAGAACCAAATCGAAAACATAAAAACAAATGATATGTGCATAAACAGCAAGCAAACCTTGACATCTTCACCGCCAAGTCTACGACCAAAGAAATCTTCAAATATCTGATCTCCACGGTAGAGAATGCCACAGCATGCAAATTAAAATATTGCATTAGATTTCAAAGGTGAAATTAACATTCTTAAAAACAAAAACAAAAAGCTAAGTGCAGACAATGGTTACAATACATCATCATCCCATCCTTAAACCAAACTGTGGACATTAGCAAAAACAGCAAAGCTACAAATGTAAATAATGTTTCCACTAGGCTTTGTAAGAATTATGATTAAGTGTATGATGAAATTGTTGTGGAACTTATGGATGCAACTCAGAAAGATTTGTTTTTCCATGGCCCAACTATTATGGTGCTGGTACTCTGCATTTAATGGAGCAAGTGAAGATGGACCACTTATCAGGTGGCAAATGCATTAGCAAGAGGCCACGAAGCAAAGACAGGATACTGTGTACCATTATGTGACCCCTGCTTTTTTTTCCTTAGCAGTAGATGTGGACTTGGTGGGAGTTCGCTTCCCTAGCATTTGTGGTGTCAACAATTTTTGAATTCTATAAATGTTGTTTAGCACCAAAACAACCAATGCCCAAATTTTCAATACAACCAAAACTAAAGAAGGCAGCCCTCAAGTAAAAAAAAAAAAGAGTTAGCACTAGTGCAATAAAAGCATTGACAAAATATAGCCACAAAATCAATAGAACTAAAACCAATAGAAAAATTCTGAAAGAATGTACTTACATTGTCTCGGAAGAAATCTTTAAATGGATTATGAAAATCATTGGGAACACCACCATCTCCTTGTTGCACATATGCCTCATGGCCAACCTATAAGATAGTGTGTACAGACAAAGTAAATACAGATAAAGACTAAAGTGATAGTTGGTTTGCTTACTGAGATGCAAATACAAAGGCAAAGCTAGTTGGTTTGCTTACTCAAATAAAAATATAAACAGAATAATTCATCAAGCTTAGCTACATTAAGGTTTTCAACGTGTGATTAAAGCCCACTTTCCACAGTAAATAAGTTTAATTTTCAATGTTGGACTATAGTTGTTCATCCCCAGTAACTAAGAACTGCAATTGTATGCATAATATTTTGGATTGAACATATACCATCTGCCATTTACATCTAAAAGTGTGTATGTTTGTGTGTGTGTATTTAAGCTCCAAGTTGTTGTAACAGCCCAATTGTGGGCCCAGGTTTATACAAAACCACCAGTTTAATGGATTTGACTAGGTCTGCTTCTTGTGAGCTTATCAAACTGGTTCAATATCCCATTCAGGGATTTTAGTCTGCTCTTGAAGAACACCAATTCCCTCATGCAAAAAGATAACAAAATTCCATGATTATAGAAAAGGGAAGAATGCTCATAAGAACAGTTAACAGAACTCCACATAAGGAACAAGAAATACTCTTCCCATAATGCTCATATTATATATAGGACATCTTTTAAAGGTTTATACTATGAAAAGACTATGAACATGCAGTTAGAAAGGTTTAATTCCATGCAAGTTTTTCCTATCCTTTTTTGTGCTATCCAGAACATCTCTCCAATTACTTTTCAAACAATAAGATCAAGAATTTCAAACACAAGGAATTTGCATGGTAACAGGAAATTACTATTATTCAAATCCACCAGAAATATTCCAGCAGAAAGCCAGTAAACAAATAATTGTAAGCCAACAAAAGCTATAACTTAGGGGCGAGGGGGGAGATTAAATGTGAAACCTGATCATATTGTTGTCGCTTCTCATCATCTTTCAAAACCTACAACGACAATGAGAATAATAGATTAGATTAAAAAGACTTGACAAGTTGTCTAGAAGATTCTAAAGTTAAAAGAAAATAAAACATTCTAAAGTTAAAAGAAAATAAAACCTCATATGCTCTTTGAACTTCTTGAAACTTTTTCTCAGCTTCCGGATCTTCTTTATTTGTATCCGGATGCAGCTTCTTCGCAAGCTGCAGAACAATGCCAGATTAACCAAAAAATCATAATAAACGGAGGCAATTAAAAGCAAAAAACACAAAGTTAAGACAAACGGACTATACTGTCCTAGCAAACTACACAAATGATAAAGCTGCCTACCAATCACCTCCCAAACCACAAAAAGTGGGAGTTTTGTGCATTTGGTATGGCCTTTTTTTCCTTCTTACAGTAATGAATATGAATAAGTTTTATTCATTTACATCAATACACATGAAAATGCCTTTTTTCCTCCAACCATAGAAACCAGCATGCTATATCATTCATTCTTTAAGAGTTCGGAAAAACAAATTCACATCTCCATCTAAAATGTTAAGCGTTTCAAAAGTATAACTGTATAACAAAGAAAACAATAATGCTATCATCATCAAGAATTGCCATTGTGCTACAGGGAGTCTGCTCTTCCGCTGAAATATTTAGGCCTTCCGTTGGGTGCTACCTTTAAAGATAAGACGATTTGGAATCCTATTTTAGAGAATATGGAGCGAAGGCTAGCTGGATAGAAGAGGTTGTATTTATCTAAAGGGGGTAAGGTTACCCTAATTAAGAGTACTCTCTCTAGCTTGCCTACCTATTTTCTTTCTCATCTCCCTATTCCAGTTAAGGTGGCTAAGCGGATGGAGAAATTACAAAGAGATTTTCTTTGGACTGGTATTGGTGACGAATGTAAATTTCATTTAGTAAATTGGTCTAAGGTATGTAGGCCAGTGAAGAACGGAGGGTTAGGCATTCGGTGTTTGAGAAGGTTTAATTCTGCCTTATTAGCCAAATGGTTGTGGCGTTATGATTTGGAGAATGATGCCATTTGGAGAAGGGTCATTGGGGCGAAGTATGGGAATGAGTGGGGTGGTTGGTGTACAAAATCTGTGTCTGGGGCATATGGTGTTTGTATGTGGAAGTTCATTAGAAGTGGCCGGTTGAATTTTTCCAAGTTCCTTCAGTATGATGTGGGTGATGGTACTCGTGTGAAGTTTTGGGATAATATGTGGTGTAGGGATCGTCCTCTTAAGGAGGCGTTTCCAGATTTATATAATATTAGTAGGACAAGGGATGCATCGGTCTCTGAGGTTATGCGCTATGTAAATGGGAGAACATTTTGGAACTTACAGTTTCGTCGTTTAGTGAATGATCAAGAGTCACAATCTTTAGATTTGTTTATGGTTTTGATCTATTCCACAAAGGTGCAGAGTGTTGGTTCTGAAAAACTTTGTTCGAAGCCAGCCAGCAGTCAAGGTTTCGAGGTGAGTGGGTATTATCATTCTCTATCCCCTTCTACTGCCATTTCTTTCCCATGGAAAATGGTGTGGCAATCGAAGGTTCCTTCCCGAGTAGCTTTTTTCTCTTGGACTACTGCTTTAGGAAATATTCTAACTATAGATAATCATTGGAAGAGGCATTTTATTGTTCTTGAGTGGTGTTATATGTGCAAAAGGTGTGGGGAATCTATAGATTATCTCCTCATTCACTGTCCTATAGCATATGAGATGTGGAGTATGATCTTTTTCTTGTTTGGTATTTGTTGGGTGATGCCGCAAAGGGTAGTGGATTTGTTGGATTGTTGGTCATGCAATTTCAAGCGACATTTTAATATAGGTATATGGAGGATGATGCCGCATTGTTTGATGTGGTGTATTTGGCGGGAACGGAATACTAGAAGCTTTGAGGGACGCGAACGGTCCATTCTTGAGTTTAAGTCTTTATTCTTTTTTACTCTTCTCGAATGGTGTTTAGTTTTACCATCTTTTTCTTATCTTTCCCTTCCTGTTTTGCTTGATCATTGTAATTTGGTTTCTTGATATTTTTGCCTCTTTAGTACATTTCCTATGTACTGGGCTGTATTCTTTTTAATAAAAAATTTCTGTTACTTATCAAAAATAAAACAATAATGCTATACTCCAAATATTCAAGGTATGACAGAACAGTGATCCATACAAGCAGATTTTCTCTCTTTAAATTTTCAGTGCACTTCTTCATTCTATAATTAAAGAAACAATCATGCCAATGTGTGATCAACAAATCAGAGGAAAATATTACTTATCAAAAAAGAAAAAAATCAGTCAAATATCAGTATTCATTATCCATGTTCTACATACATAATAGACATATACCATAGAAACCAGCCAGAAATTTTCCATGTCTTTGTATATAAACATGTGATATTAAAGAGGGAGGGGAAAAAAACAAGAGACAAGGCAAAAAACCTACCCCATAATAAGCTTTTTTAATCTCAGATGCATTTGCATTCCTGCTCACGCCAAGTACATCATAATAATCTCTCCCCATAGGCGCTGATAAAAATAAATAAATCAATACAAACGCAGTAAATATTTTCCTCAGTTTATTTTCATCATCAAATATTACGTTATAAACAAATTACAACATTCATAGAGCAAGGAAGAAGACAAAAAGAGTCAGTGGCACATTATGCTCCAGAAATTTTCTGAAAACTTTTTGACCAAGAAAGAGAAAAAAAAAATCTATCTATCTAGGTAGACATGATAGAGGGTGAACAAACTCTTCAGCAAAAATATTCTGATGAACAAATTATCAGAGGAAAACATATCATCGATCAAATATTCAAAGTGCAATTTTGAATATTGATCAAATAGTAAATAATGTCCAATTAACGTGATTTTTGGCATGCATGTTAAGAATTGAAAGAACATATAATCCAATGGTTGGATTTTCAAATTATTTATCCAATAAAAAGTTATTAGATGGTGTAACATGGGTAACTTGAACCCATCTCATACATATAAACACACATATAAGTGTAAGTGTGGCGAGTTCGTATTCAATACCAGTGCCATGAATTAATCTAGCTGAGCCAAAATTGGCATTCAGAGCTCCCAATAACAACCAATTTTTCTGACTAACTGCATATCACAATACACAAACCATTAGCTCAATATTATTAAAAACATACTATATTCAAAGAAATTAATCCAATAATCAGTACAAAAACAAAGCACACTTGCTCACTTTAGTGCAAACTAAATGCAGGAAATGAAAGCTTAATAAAACAAGAATTGAACCTGACAAATAAACTTCGAAGTTGAAATGGGACATTGGGTATTATTCATTCAAACTTCAAAAAATTTTATTTTTATTTTCATATTCCCAAATTCTCAAAAACCCCAACAAACAAAAATTGAAGTTACCATTTTTGGAAGTGTAATTCCCAAGAATCCGAGAAGGGTTACAAACCCCAGAATTGAAATTCCTATATGCCCCTTTACACACCGTCTCGTATATCTGCAAAATTCAAAACCCCACAAAACCAACCAACCAAAAATTCAAACTTTTTTCACAACTGATCAAAAAAATTAGGGAATTGATTTGAAAATCGAAGTGGGATTGAAGAAAGAGAGCGCGTACTGTGGCGGCCCTGGATTGGTGGAAGAAATTGGTGGCGAGAGAGCGACGAGCGAGGCAGCGGATGAGCCTCACACCATTGGAGCGAGCCATTGTTTTTGTGTGTGTGTGTAATTGGGGGTTTGAATTTTTGGGGATTAGGGTTTGGGATTTAGGGGTTAGAGAAGCTATAATAGTTTTGAGTGAGATAAACCCTAGAGATAAACCCCAATTTTCAGACCTGTTGGAAGGTTCTAGCGCATTTAGAGAGAGTGAAAAAGTTTTTTTTTTTTTTTTTTTTTTGGGTTTTCCTTTTATAATGGAATCAGAAAATCAGAAGTCAAAAGCCCAAGCTTGTGGGAAACACTTTCCATGGTTTGGCTTCTCTTTTTCTTTTCTTTTTTCACCCCTATTTTCTTGGATTAAAGGTAAAAAACTTTAAAGACCCTTTTTTTATTATTGTGTTTTTGGGAAACAATTAGGTTATGGAGGCCAGTAATATATATGTCCAATGCATGAGATAACTTCTTGTGTTTGAGTTGAGGCTTAATTCTGCTCGTTAGTTTTAATGAGTTTTTAGAATTTATTTATAGGAGGATCGATATCTTGCATATCCATATTTTTGTTTTTCAAAAAAAAAAATTATTTATAGAATAATGAGTTTTTGTTTTTTGAAGTTTCATAATCATTAGCAAGACATGTTATGAGTAGCATATCAACTATTAACAAGTCTAATGACATCAAACAATTTCGTAATTTACTTTTTTGGTAAAATTTATATATAGTTCTTTAGGTGTTAAATTCTAGGTTTCCAACTATATTTGACTTTAACTATTCTTGAAAATTATAACATTATTTGTATTTTATTGGTTAATGTAATCACGTGTTTAAATGGAGAATTTAATATATTGTACTTAAAGAAATTTATATAAGTTTTTTTTATATATAATTTTTGAAGTGATATGTTGTGATTAGTATATAATAAGAATTATGTAAATTATTAGTGTACCAACCAGTCAATGTGAAAATTTTATGTTTTTTTTTAATGTCTTTAGCATTGCTTTGAAGTTCCTCCGAACATAATTACCAACACATCATTATAAATTGTGAGAATATTACTATTGGCTTAATTCGCAAGCATATCTTAAGAATTACAGTGACCTTAACCTGTAAATCTCAAAAATGCATATTGAAAATGTGCAAATGGACTATGCAGTATTTAGGATGATATCATATTTTTTGGACTTCAAAATTCGACTATGTAGTATTTGCAATTGTCTATGTTAGTTTCTTATGTAGATTTGTGTTTTGTATTTGGCAACTTTTGAATTAAGTGTAGGTGTAAATTATTTGAACTGAACTAAATTAATTAATTGAAGATGAGTTTGAATTTCGATTTTCATTTAAAATTGAATGAATGAAATATCAAAAGTACAAACTTTTTCTATGGACTTTTTTCCCCCTCTTAATATCAAGAGAGATACGCCTTCTTCCCCAAGCTTAGCAATTTATGGAACATTTAGAATGATTTATTTATGAGGCCTGTAAAATTTCAAAAAAAAATTCTTTAAAGATAGTTAAGATTTCCCTTAACAAAGGCAACCATGGAATCTTAAGTCTTGGTGAGGAAGAAAAAATCAATGCAATATTAATCACTAAAAATAAAAATATATTATATATATTAAAAATAAATAAATATTAATTCACTCTCCATCTTTCTTTTTTTCCCACCTTTTATTTTTTCCATTTTTTTTTTCTCTACAACAAAACGGATGCAAGATGTTCTACATAACTCCAGGCCATGAATTGAGTATAAAGGAATATCCATTTTGTATACCATTTGTAGGTCTTGATAAAAAGCTTCAGGGCATTATTTTTTGGGCTTTTATAACATTAGTCCATTATAGCACAATCACTCCACAATTTTGGGCCCTAAGCTCCAAGGCCTAAGGCAACACCCATTTCACCAGAGTTGAGCCAAGGTTAGCATTGTCAGCCCAGCATGAATATGGAAAACAAGAACCAATGAGTTTTGAATCTTTTGAACGACCCAGTCAGCCACATTTTTTTGCTCTCTCTCTACTCATTTGAGTGTACAAACATCTGTAGCTTTTTTAAGCTTATTTTGATGGCCTTAATCGTTAGTGCATACTTGTACACACCCCCAAAAACACAATTTTGATTAAAATTGTGAAAGAACTCCCATTAAAAATTGACATGGCTGACGGTTAAAAGACTTTTGTCCACTCTGAAATCGTGTCTTGAAAACATGATTTCACAATTTCACAATTTTAATTAAAATCGTGTTTGAAAACAAAATTTCAATTGAAACGTATACAACGTATACAATAGGTCAATAGCAAGTGTGTAACAAGATTTTTCCTTTTAAAAAAAACACTCTCTTCCATTTCTACAAATAAGCAATGTAAACCACATCCAAAGGCACTCTAATGTTAATTTGTTTGAGAGTTTGGAAATTCTAAAGGTGGTGAATGGGACTTGATTTAAACAAATCCGCTTGACAAACGAGAGTTCATTACTGGCCAAAAGGATAGCAGCAACAATGCTAGCCGAGCTGTGAACTAGCACTTGTAGCTTTAGTTCAAGATTAGAGACAACGGATATTGAGCTTATTGTACCAAAACCTGCCCTGGCATGGCTTGGTTCATGCAAGCTCATTGTATTACAAAGCAAAATAAACTTTTTACCAACCACTCAAGAAATTTTCGCTGAGAGGAAAGTGAGAGAAGCTCAAGATTTGCAACTTCAATAATAGCACTATTTTGACATAGGTCACATAACACTTTTTCTTTTTCATAATTAGATAATAGGAAAAAAAGAAGTGGATTCGAACTATAAACTTGAAGCACAACAAAAGATATCATTATAACTATCACTTGAACCCCCTTTAACCCTCTCTTTTAAATGAAAAGGAGATGTGAACTTCCAAGAAGAACATCATTACCATAATATTATAAAAAAGCATGTGCATGGGTTTAAGATTAACAAAAGAACCTATGCAAATGAAACATTACATCACCAGATGAAAGCATAATCTCAGGTCAAATGGACCCACGTGTAAGACCAAAAGGACCTTATTGGAGTGTCTTGCTAGTGACCAACTCAATTGAATGGTATAAAACACCCTAAGTAATGTAAAAAAATCTTATAATTCAGGACAAGTAATCATGACTTTTAGTGGGGCAACAAGCACTGCAGCTCTAGATTTATGCTTTTGGCAAGCAACTCCAAGTCCATGCAAGTGTTATAAGGGCATGCGTTAGTAAAACTACTTTAGAAAAAAATTTATAAAAATATGAAAAAGTAGTCAATTTTTTGACAGTTTTTTTAATTTTCAATAACATGAATGATTAATGTGTGCCTTAAGGGTATACATTAACCGAATCCTTTATAGTTACACAACTCTTTTTCTTATAAAATGACTTTAACTTTTTTAACATTAGTGCAAATCCCAAACTTAATGAGTATATTAATAACAAATCACCAAAGTTCTTAATGGCTTTGAAGTTTCAAAGTGGTGTTCTATGGATTAAGCCTTCTTTAAAAAAGAAATCGTTAACTAGAAGAAACAGAAACAGAATTATTACAAATTTAAAAACAATGAGCATCAAAACATTTAGCACCTAAGATTATCACATTAACACCCAAATAATAGGCCACCTCAAAATCTCAACTAGGAATTCCCTATGTAAGGTAGAGTTCACAAACATACATTATCTAAGACAACCAGTCTTCAGGTTCTTTTGAAGTTCTCAATTCTCACTGTTTTAGCTTGAAACTTTTTTTTTGTTTTTTAACAACAAATAACTAGTAATGATGTTGAATGATAGTGGATGTTATTAACTATGTCAACTTTTTAATCTCTTTACCATACATATCGCAGTATTTTAAGGCTGCACTAAGATTCAATTGGACAAAAATGGTGGTCCGTGGTAGAGCTAAAAAGTGGTTCCAATGCTCCATATGGATGACTTTAGAAGGGAATTGAGCTGGCTGAGAACTTTCAGCAATTTTAGTATTGGTCTAAGCAAATGGAGAGACCACATAATAAATATGGTTAAAGTAAGAAAGAGAATGAGGAACAAGAAAAGCATCTTAGAACAAGATCACAAGCCCCTAATTAAGCTGCTTTTGCTTTCTTTTGGCTCCAACTCTGCCTTTAAGTCTATGTTTTCTCACTTTCATTCACATTGGCATCGCTGCCAAAGAAGAAAGGGATGTCCCAAACGTACATAAATAAATTTTTGACCAATTATACTTCGTACCCTTGATCAAATGCCTATATATTGAGCAAAATTAAACATGGTTAACCTGAATGTAAGTGACTTTCAAGTAAAAATGTTTTAGCCAGGAATGCATGGGAAATATATATATATATATATATCCCTTTTAATGAACGAGAGAGATTTTATTATCAAGTTTCCTACCATACATGATATCTTCTATTTTGGCATTGAAATAAAAACTAGACCTTTAGAAGGACGTTACTTGCTAGGAAAAGTGTTTGATTCTTAATTGTAGCTTTTATCTCATCAAACAGAAGGAACAAAATTGAGATTGTATGACTCTTGAGCCAATACTAATGAAAATCTATAATTTATTATGGTACTATAGTGTGTTGAACCTCACTTGTTGAAGGGGAGTACTAAAATAATAGTTGAATGATTAAATCCGCACTTTCTGAGCCTCTCTAAATTTTTGGATAACAGTTATCATTATTAAACAAAATAACATGGTTAACCTGATGGACTTGCAAGTAAAAATGTTTTGCATATCAAATAATTCTTTTTAATTTCTATTGTATAAGAGATCTTTATGATCAAGTTTCCTACCACACTTGCTATCTGCTATTAGCATTGAAATAAAAATAAATAAATAATAAATAAAGTCCTTTAGAAGAATGTTACTTGCTAGGAAAAGAGATTGATTCTTAATTGTAGCTTTTATCTCATCAAACAGAACAAAAAAATTGAGATTGTACGACACTAGAGCCATATTAATGCAAATCTTACACGCAAATTTTACAAACAATAATGCTGTTATATTCCAGTGCCATGAGACAACAGTAATTGGGACTTTACTGATACAGTGATACATGATTTATAGGATCCTGAAATCCTAAGCATTAAAGTAGACCCTTGCATCTAAGGCCAGTAAAAATGAAAGGCATTGGACTAGTCCCTTTCTTCACAAAGACATCAAACTTTGAGGGGAAAAGGGAAAAAAGAAAGAGAACAAAGGACAAACAAATTATAAAAATATATATATATATACCACCTAAGCAGCTAATATACACGAGTCACGTTTTGTCCGATCATGATAACTGTTTTATTATTGAGAGAAAAAGAAAAGAGAACTTGTATTCTTTGTTAAGCATTCAGAGCTGGTCCTAAATAAAGGGTTTTCATTATTCTTTTGTTACTAATCTCCAGGCAACCACACTAACCAACAATTAGAATTATGGAAAAGTAATCCTTTGATTTTTCTACACTTCAAGCTAAAAGAAAGACCAAGGCTTACTTTCTCACTTTGAATAAAGTTTATGCTTTCCCTCCATTTCTCTCAAGTCCTTCTTTGGGTTCCTACAGAACTCACTGGTAGCTTCTCCATCAAAGCATTCTTTGCTTCATCTAGAGTAATACTAGCCATCACTCATGCAGAGAGCAAACCTTTAACTAGGTATTCTTTTTATGTTCTGCTGTCTTAAATGGAACTTCTTTGCTTCTGAAAAGAGTTTGAGATATCTTGTGAGGTGCTACTTCCTTGTAGCTTCTTGGAGGAGCAAACCAAGCAAGAAAAGGAAAATGAAGCTAGTGGTAGAAGTAGTAGATGCTAATGATCTTATGCCCAAGGATGGTGAGGGATCAGCTAGTTCATTTGTTGAAGTTGATTTTGACAGTCAATTAAGCCGAACCAAAACTGTCCCAAAGAACCTCAACCCCATTTGGAACCAGAAACTTTTCTTTAATTTTGATGAAACCAAAAACCACCATCCAGCCATTGAAATTTCTGTTTACAATGAGAGAAGACCAATTCCCGGCAGAAACTTCCTTGGTCGAGTTAGAATTCCTTGCTCAAATATCGTGAAGAAAGGTGAGGAAGCTTATCAAAGACTCCAATTAGAAAGGAAGTGGTTATTCTCTTCTGTCAAAGGTGAGATTGGCCTAAAAATCTATCTTTCACCAGAATCCAAACCAAAATCTCCTTCCCCATCCTCTCCACTAAAACCAGCAGAAGCTCCTCATTCTAGTCCACCACAACCACCAGAACCCCGAATTTCTATTTCTAGCCTTCCACCTCTTCCTAATACTCCTCCCATTTCAGAAAATACAAATCTCATTAGCAAAACATTAGCTGCTGTTCCCAAAGCAGAAGCTCCTGTTGTTGAAACTCCAAAGGCTGTCACAGCAGAACCTCTGAAAGAAACTTCTACATTTGCTGAGGTAGACAATTCTAATTCCTTTATTGCAGTTGCCAAGTCAAGTGGTGCTAAGCCTGCTAAACGTCCAAAGAAGGAGATTGTGGAGCCTGTTGAAGAAAGAGTTGGCACAGCCCAATATATATACAAACACCAAGTTCTGCAGCAGCCTGGCATATCAATGGAGAAACGACCACAAGGTGTCCCATTCAACATGCACCAGACTAATCCACAAGGCCACCAGGCCCAGGCAAGTCACCAGGCCCAGGCAAGCCACCAAGACGACTACAATTTGAAGGACACCAATCCACAACTTGGTGAGCGGTGGCCAAATAGTGGAGCATTTGGTGGAAGAGGATGGATGAATGGTGAGAGACATACAAGTACTTATGACCTTGTTGAGCAGATGTTTTATCTATATGTTCGAGTTGTGAAAGCAAAAGATCTTCCTCCCAGTGTCATCACTGGTAGCTGTGATCCTTATGTGGAAGTCAAGCTGGGGAATTATAAAGGAAAAACAAGGCATTTTGAGAAGAGACTGAATCCAGAGTGGAATCAAGTCTTTGCTTTCTCAAAAGAACGTGTTCAGTCCTCAGTACTAGAAGTTTTTGTGAAGGATAAGGAAATGGTGGGAAGGGATGATTATCTTGGAAGGGTAGTTTTTGATTTGCATGAGATTCCAACCAGAGTTCCACCTGACAGTCCACTGGCTCCTCAGTGGTACCGATTGGAGGACCGGCGTGGACACGGAAAGGTAAGGGGTGAGATCATGGTTGCAGTTTGGATGGGAACACAAGCTGATGAAGCCTTCTCAGAGGCATGGCATTCTGATGCTGCTGCTGCTTATGGAGAGGGTGTTTTTAACACCCGTTCAAAGGTTTATGTATCCCCCAAACTGTGGTACCTGAGGGTGAATGTGATTGAAGCTCAGGATGTGCTGCCTAATGACAGAAACAGGCTCCCAGATGTTTTTGTCAAAGCCCAGGTTGGTAGTCAAGTGCTCAAAACCGATGTAAGTGAAACTCGCACTACTAATCCACTTTGGAATGAAGATTTAATTTTTGTGGCAGCTGAACCTTTTGAGGATCAGCTGATCATTACTGTTGAGGATCATGTGCACTATTCGAAAGACGAATTGTTGGGGAGCATTAGCCTACCACTGGACATATTTGAGAGGCGCCTGGACCACAGGCCAGTTCACTCACGATGGTTCAATCTTGAGAAATATGGTTTTGGAATCTTGGATGCTGACAGGCGGAAAGAGCTCAAGTTTTCAAGCAGAATTCACCTAAGAGTTTGTCTTGAAGGAGGATACCATGTACTTGATGAATCAACTCTCTACATAAGTGATCAAAGGCCAACATCAAGGCAATTGTGGAAACAGCCCGTTGGGATATTGGAAGTAGGCATTTTGAGTGCACAAGGGCTTCTCCCAATGAAGATGAAGGATGGCAGAGGGAGTACTGATGCTTACTGTGTAGCTAAGTATGGCCAAAAATGGGTTCGAACCAGAACAATCCTCGACACCTTCAATCCAAAATGGAATGAGCAATACACATGGGAAGTGTATGACCCCTGCACAGTGATCACGTTGGGTGTGTTTGACAACTGCCACTTGGGTGGAGGTGAGAAACCAAATGGTGGCAATGCAGTTCGGGATTCACGGATTGGAAAGGTACGTATTCGGCTATCAACACTGGAAGCTCATAAAATATATTCACATTCTTACCCACTTCTTGTTCTACAACCAAATGGGGTAAAGAAAATGGGAGAACTCCAACTATCAATTCGTTTCACTACCCTCTCTCTAGCTCATATGGTATATATTTATGGCCATCCCTTGCTTCCAAAAATGCATTACTTACATCCTTTCACAGTGAACCAAGTAGACAATTTAAGACACCAAGCAATGAATATTGTAGCTGTGAGGCTTGGTAGAGCTGAACCACCTCTCAGAAAAGAAGTGGTGGAGTACATGTTAGATAGAGATTCCCACATGTGGAGTATGAGAAGAAGCAAAGCTAACTTCTTTCGCATTATGTCACTTCTTTCGGGCATGTTCTCCATGAGCCGATGGTTTAGTGATGTTTGCAACTGGAAGAACCCTATGACATCAGTTCTGGTTCATATACTGTTTCTGATATTGATTTGGTACCCAGAGCTGATACTTCCAACTTTATTCCTCTACATGTTCTTCATTGGGTTATGGAACTATAGGTTCCGGCCAAGGCACCCTCCTCACATGGATACTAAAGTGTCATGGGCAGAGGCAGTAAACCCAGATGAACTTGATGAGGAATTTGACACATTTCCTTCCTCAAGGCCAAATGACATAGTTCGACTGAGGTATGATAGACTTAGAACTGTTGCAGGGAGGATTCAAACTGTTGTTGGTGACATAGCAACACAAGGGGAAAGAATTCATTCTGTACTAAGCTGGAGAGACCCAAGAGCAACAAGCCTTTTCGTATTGTTCTGCTTTTGTGCAGCTGTGGTGCTTTATGTGACACCATTCAGAGCAGTGGCACTGCTTGCAGGCTTGTATTACTTGCGGCACCCTAGGTTCCGGAGCAAGCTGCCTTCCGTACCCAGCAATTTCTTCAGGAGATTGCCAGCTCGAACAGATAGCTTACTCTAAAACTAAGTACTTTGTTAAAAATAAATGGTCTGTTTAGATTTTCTTTTTTCAGCATGCAATGCTATTACAGTAGAGATTATGATTGTAAAATACATATACAACAGTATGAGGAATAACCTCAATAAGTACTCACACTGGATGTGTTCATGTTTTAACGAGTTCATTATGTATTGTTGGATCTTTGCCTTCCCATGTGTAGTCAAGATCTGACATACTTCCTAGCATAGCTATGTCTGTTAATTTTTGTTTTCAATAAAATTATTTCCTACTAATTGGAACACCCCCCTTTTTTCTTTTATTGTTGGCTACGTTCAATTCTTGAGACCCACCAACAACAAAATAGCTAAAGCCAATGAACCATAAGAGCCACCAAGCGTCAACCGACTGTATCATAGAGATGGAGCCTCAAGTACAACCACGTTCGAGTGAATAGCAAGCAAAACTTTGGAGCGAACTACAAATAAAAGAAAAAGTTACACTACAAAATTTTAAGGATAAAGTAAGCTTGGGTACCACAAAAGCACCAAGACATTTGACATTCTGGCAATGTCACGAACTAGACCTCTGCCCTGCTATTATGTTCTAAGTGATATCACCTCAATTTTTGTGAAATTGGTCACCATATAAACCAGTAAAATCTCGCACAAATATATAAAGAGAAAAAAAAAAAGCAAATCAAATATCATATATATCAGTAGTGAGTTGCAAACCCATAACCAAAATTTGAAAATGGAAAATCTCTTGCACAATGCATCACCTAACACAACATCAAAATTTCGATGTCTATTACCAATGGCACTAGAAGAGTACAACTGTTTAGACCAAGTTCAAACAAAATAAAACATGTAATGAAGAATACCAAATCCTAACACTTTCCAGTGTTTCATCTAAAATTTCAACTCATGAGGTTTCATGCCCGCCTTAAGAGAAAACCTTGCAGCCAAGTAGGTCTTCAAGTCTGGAACTGCCTCGATGGATTTTATCAATGCTGTATCCACAGCCTTCTGTTCCTCCTTTTTCTCTTGTGGGAGTACATTTTTCTCCTACATTTTGAAAGATAAAAATGAATTAATACAGAAACACAGGAGAAATTCACCATAAAACACCATCAATATTGACAAACCAACCTCATTCTCAGCCTCAAAAAACTCTCCCTCTCCCTTCTTTTTCTTCTTCTGAACTTCCTTAGCGAAGTACTTGTCATCAAACTTATCCACATTAACTCCAGAGATGTCAACCTTAGTGGAAGTAGCAATCACATAAGACTGATTGACACGTCTTAGCGGAACACCATTAATCTTGAATGGGCCTGCATTGACAAGCATAGAAGATATCACAACAGCCATAAGGAATGAGTGACATTAACAAGGGCAACTAAGTACCAATTCTTCTCAGCAATCGGGGTGCATTACAATCTAATGACAGACAAAACCAAAACTCATTTATTGGACTACACCAAAAATAATTTGAGTGACGTTGCATCTGCATCTCCATTTTCTCAAGACAAACCACATGATAACCAAACATGGCAAATTTGGGAAAGTAAATAGACTACATTCTAGACATTCACTATCTATAAGATTATTTTGTTTCAATCAATATTTATTAATAATAAAATTACCATATCCATATTGAACCCACAATCAAATGGATCCCATTCCCATGACTCCCATCTAGGACATCCAGAAGCAACTAAAATCCATGAGTTTCACTCTTCTTAAGAATCAATCAAGATGAATCTATTGAGCAAGAAAAGCTCGTCAACCCATCATCAGGTGAACACAGTCTGGAATAATCTTATAGATAAGCAATCACCAAAAATGCATACAAGTAGAAAACAGATTTAGGAACTAAAAAACCAATCCCACCATGAGCTCAAACCAGCACAATAATGAGACAATATGAAAACACTTTACAATTCATAGGTAGATGGGTACCAGCACTCACCAGTGACCAAAAGCAATCCAGATGAGAGCTGCTTCAGGAAAACAACTCTCTTTCCCATGAACCTCCCAGAAAGAATGATCAACACAGTTCCTGGAGTAATACTAGCCCTGCATATTGAAAAAAATATATAAATTAGAATTTTCCAAAAATCAAAAACCACATGACAAAGATTAAAATAATTACACTTGTCAATTAGAAACCAACAATGAAAAATCAAAACCCAACTCATCTGATCGATCCCACCAATCTTCAGTGAACAAAAAACATTATTACATTTGAATCTCAATATTTATAATCTTTCCTCCAACAGTTCCATTACATTTACAGGCATAACAATACATACCAAAACAACAACAGTCCCAAAATTTTAAGGTCGGCTATAGATCCTCAACAGACTAGTCTTACCAATAAAGATAAAAATTCCATCATTTCCCCACGTTTTCCAAGTAGAACCGAACCAACCAACACAACATAAGTAGATACACATTCATCATTCATAAATCAGAAGGCAACAAGATTCACCAAAAACCGAAAACCCAACTAGCTAATCCAGCAGTTAAACAAATACAAATCCAACAATTTATAGCATCTTATCAGCAACACCTATACATACAAGAAATCATGAAAATATACAAATCCAACATTTTCCCACACCATCTCAGCAACCTATCAATTACCCAAAAAAATATTTCAAAAACCCAACATATACACACACTTTCACATACATAACAATAATCAAATACCCAACAACCAAAACAAACTCACAAACACACACATACACCTATACATACACAAAATCATTAATACACACACATATAAACATAAAAAATCCCACATTTTCTCAGCTACCAAACAATTACCCAACACACATACACACCTTTACATACATAAAAAATATAAATTACCCAACAACCAAAACAAACTCAAAAACACATCTAAACATAAAAAAATCCCACATTTTCTCAGCTCCCAAACAATTCCCCAAAAAACCCAGATACCCAACAAGCAAAACAACTACAAAAACCCAAAAAAACACACAGACAGCCATAATAAAAAAAACCTGAGCTTGGTGGGCTTGGGTTTGCGCTTGTTAACGAGCGGCTTCTTCACATCATCAGCTGGGTAAAACTTGGGAGCTTTGGCAGCCGGAGGAGGAGCCTTGGGCTGAGCGTCATGGCGAGGGAAAACGCCGCCGTTTTTGGCCTTGATAGCCCAGAGGCCACGCTTGTGGTACATCTTGGACCTGGAGTACTTGCCGACCCCGCGAACTAGATCTGGGTTCCGGCTAACCTTTGGGGTCCTCTGCTTTGGTGCCATTGGAATTGAGATTTCTCTCTCTGTGTCTCTCTCTCTCTGTGAAGGAGTGAATTGGGAAATGGAGGAGGCTCTCTGAGAGAAAACCCTAGTTCTGAAGGAGATTTATATATGCGTGTGTAATATTGTTTATATAATGGTCTGAGTGTTAAAAACCCTAGGGAATCCTTGTGATGAATAGAGTTTTGTGGGCCGAAAAACCCTGGATTTTTTTGGGTTAATGGGCTTCAATGTGTCTTTTGTTTTCAGTACTTGGGCCTGGTCTTCTTCTTTTTTTCTTTTTTTTTGTGTCGTGTATTTTTTTTTATGAGTAAAAAAAGAAAGATGTGCAACATGAGTGTGGATAAAAATAATAATTGGGAAAAGTTAGCTAATTCTCTAAAAGAAATTATTTAAAAAATATTTTATAGGGAAAAAAATTAATTTTTTTTAATGATTTTTTATATTTTTCGTAAAAATTGTGTTAAAACTTTCTTATTTATTAATAACTATTCTAAGGGTACTTGTTAACTTAGTTAATAAGGGTAAGGATTTGGTGCAATTTTAGGTCTAAGAAAACAACTAAGGGATTTCTTGTTCATATTTTTTATGTTTAAATTTTTTGTTATATTTTGTTTACTGTTAATTAAAAAAATTAACAATACATTCACCTAATTGTGTTAGGGTCTCTTGTCAATATAATATAATATATATTATATATATATATATATATATATATATAGACACACACACACACATATATATAAATCTTAACCATCATAAATAAAGATTGATTCATGTAAAATCAAATTAGTAATTGGTTTATAAATTATAATATGAAAAATAAAACAGAATTATTTTATTTTAAACGTACAAATATGTTAATAATAAGAGAGAAAAGAGTGATTTGATGATGACATTTTGACAAGATATATGTTTATAAAGATAGAAAGTATGTTATTGGTTTTATGTTGACGAATTGCAAAAGAGAGGTGCTACATCCACAACATTTTTACAACATTTTTACAACAAATCATAGGTGGTTAGTTGTTATTGGTTCAAATTTGAACCTAACACTAAGATTACTTTTTTGCCCCAACAATAACAACCAGTAACATCCTGCCACTTAGGATTTGTTGTAAAAATGTTGTAAAAATGTTGTGGACATATCATTTCTCATTGCGAAAACATCATTTTGAGAGAGAGAGATTTATTGAAAGATGGAAAGATGTATATGGAATTTTTTTAAACCAAACATTAATCATGGTATTCGGAAAAAAAAGGGCCAGTGTATATGAAATACATTTTATTTTAGATTGTTAGGTATAGTATTATACTATAACATTAAAATTATGGAGCATTCTTCCATTGAAGGCATTAGGCAATTACTTACGAGGCCAAAAGGTAAAGCTAGTTTTAACTCAATCCTACAAAAAGTAAAAAATAAAAATGTTCTAATCATCTCCTTTAAATTTGATTAAAATCAATTAAAATCAAGTTATGACTCAATCCACTTAAGAAAGTCACACTACGTAAATCACTCAATTATTAGTTTCTAATAAAATAACCATTATGGTTACGAATAGGGTTGCCACAATTTGTTGCCTCTCTTATTTTTGTTTTTCTAATTTACCAAACTGGGGGAAAAAACTACAATTATTGTATATCTCTCTAGGAAAATTGGGTCTAGAGTCACCCTCTCGAAATGGTAAGCTCTTACAAACGGTAAGCCGTTTTCACTATTAAGGTAATTCGCACAGTTGACTAGCCAAACGGTGTATCACTTGGGCCTGGCCCAATTATAGATATGCTATCGTTTTGCCCCCTTAGATAAATAAACGGCTTGCCGTTCTTGGCCATTTGATAGATTCTAACCAATTAAAAAAAAAAAATGTAGCTTATATTGATTCTATGATACTAAATGAGAGTGAATAGTTTGTACATTACATAATATCTCACATTACTTTGCTGCTTACAATATTTAGCACCATCTCCAGAAAACTCTAATGAGATATGTACACAATGCATTGAACCCAAGACTGCATGCTGCCACCAAAAGCCTTGTGGCACAGTGGTATTGCCCAATTCTCTTCATGGGCGAATCTTGGTTCGAATCTTCTCACTCCCGACTTTTTATAAGCATAATGCTGCTGTACAAAATGAGAAACTAAGCTATGCTAGAGAGAAAAAGTCTAGAGTCAATGTATCTGAAAAATATTATTCAATTCACTGATATAAAGTTACAGCTAATGAGATATTTATACAAGAGACTTTTCCTAATAAACTCTAACTAATCCCTAACTAACACCGTGGGAAACACTCCTGGAGTAACTGAATCTTTAGCATTCAACTAGTACCAAACACGTGTCATACCAAAACTAACACTCACTAAGCCATAGTCACGTGACTCAATTGCTGCACTTAACTCCTCTATCCACACTAAGCCTACTGTGGCTTTACATCCCCCCTCAAGCTAAGGGGAGGAACTCCCATTAGATTGGTGAGTAGAGCATGAAACCGAGGAGAAGGGAGAGCCTTAGTAAACAGGTCAGCCAACTGATCATGTGTAGAAATAAACTTAACAAGCATATCCTTATTAACAACCTTCTCACGCACAAAATGGTAGTCCACCTCGATGTGTTTGGACCGAGCATGAAAAACAGGATTAGAGGCCAAAGAAAGAGCTGAGACATTGTCACACCATAAGATTGGAGGATGATACAAATAGACACCCAAATCCTTCAAAAGCATCCTCAACCAGTAGAGCTCAGCAGCAGTGACAGCAAGAGCTCTATATTCAGCCTCTGTAGAACTCCTAGAAACAGTAGGTTGTTTCTTTGCTGACCCAGTAATGCGAGAATTACCCAAGAGCACAACCATGCCAGTGATAGACCTCCTGTCAATAGGGTCCCCTGCCCAATCAGCATCACTATAGGCAGATAATGCAAGAGAACCTTGTTGAAAATGAATGCCAAGATGCAAAGACCCTTTGATATATCGCAAAATTCGTTTGGCAGCAACAAGATGATGAGAGGTAGGATGGCTCATAAATTGACATGCTTGTTGAACAGCATAAGAAAGATCAGGTCGAGTAAAAGTCATATACTGAAGAGCCCCAACCAAACTTCTGTAAATAGTAGGATCAGATAATAAAGGGCTGCTGTCAGGAATCAAATGGTGAGAAGAAGAACAAGGATTAGAGCAAGGTTTACAATCAAGCATCTTGAACTTGTGAAGAAGGTCCTGAGCATACTTGGATTGATGGACAAAAATACCAGTAGGAGTATATTCAAACTGTAGACCAAGAAAATAACTCAAAGGACCAAGATCCTTAAGAGCAAAGGCTGCACCAAGCTGATGAATAATGGCAGAAACAAAAGAAGAATCGCTGCCAGTAATGATAATATCATCAACATAGAGTAAAAGGTAAACCACACAAGAAGAGTGGATGAGAATGAACAAGTTACTGTCAGCCCCAGAAGCATGAAATCCAAGATGAAATAAGTGAGTGGTAAAACTATTAAACCAAGCCCTTGGAGCTTGCTTAAGACCATAGATTGCCTTATGAAGGAGACACACATGATTAGGCCTTGACTGATCTCTATAGCCAGGAGGTTGAGCCATGTAAACCTCCTCTTGCAAAACACCATGTAAAAAGGCATTAGAAACATCTAATTGCCTTAAAGACCATCCAAATTGAACAGCCAAAGCTAAAATAATCCTGACAGTAGTGGGTTTAACAACAGGACTAAACGTTTCTCCATAATCCAATCCATACTGCTGAAGATAACCTTTAGCAACCAACCGAGCCTTCTACCTAGCCAGACTGCCATCACTGTGTCTCTTGATTTTAAACACCCACTTACAGCCTACCAGATTCTTACCAGAAGGCAAAGGAACCAAGGACCAAGTATTTTGTTGCAACAAACTACTGAACTCAGAATCCATAGCTTCAACCCAATGTTTGTGCTTGGAAGCCATAGAAAATGAAGAAGGCTCAATGGTAGTATAATCAGAAACAACAGCAAGAGCCTTGGGCTTAAATATACCATTTTTGGACCTGGTCACCATAGGATGCATATTGACAGTAGGAGAAGCAGGCACAGGAACAGAAGAGGGTTGTAAAGAATGTGAAGAGGAGGAAGAAGAGACAGAATCATAAGCCAGAGAGGGAAGATTAGTGAGAGGAGGACTAGGCATAGGAGGAACAACAGAAATGTGACTATCAGCCATGACAGGACTATCAGATACCACAGATGTAGAAGTAGGTAAGGTAGTGACAGCAAACTCAGCAGGAAAAGAAAGCAAAGAATTGAACCAAACATCAGTAGAGTGAGGAACTGAAGAAGACATAGAAGAGTTTGAAGAGGCTGAGACAGAAGGATAAGAGGGATAAATGGACTCATGAAAAATAGCCTGACTAGAGATATAAATCTTACTAGAAGCAACATCTAAACAAATATAGCCTTTGGACATAGGAGGATAACCTAGGAAAATGCATTGAGTAGACTTAGGATAAAGTTTATGAGAAGGGTAAGACCTAAGCAAAGGATAGCAAGCACAACCAAAGGATTTTAAAGCCTGTAAGGGTGGTTTCTTATGAAAAAGCTTTTCCCATGGGGAAACAAAATTCAAGACTGAAGAAGGAATCCTATTAATCAAGAAAACAGCAGTGCTAAATGCATAAGACCAGAAAGACAAAGGAAGATGAGACTGATAAAGCATAGCAAGACCACTCTCAACTAGATGCCTATGTTTCCTCTCAGCAACACCATTCTGATGAGGTGTATATGGACAGGAAAATTGGTGCTGAATCCCATTAGACAAAACAGAAAGACTTGAATTTATGATTATCATACTCACCACCCCTATCAGACCTCAAAACCTTGATAGTAGTATTAAATTGATTCTCAACAAGGGATTTGAAATGAACAAAAACATTGAACACATCAGATTTATGTTGAAGCAAAAACATCCATGTGAAACGAGTAAAATCATCCACAAAAATGACATAAAACTTGTGTCCAAGTTCAGAAACAATAGGAGCAGGACCCCATACATCAGAATGGATCAATTCTAAAGGAAATGTAGAATCAGATACATGTTTAGGAACAGAAACCTTGTGCATTTTAGCACTTATACAGGCTGGACATTGAGAACAAATGTCATTATTTACAGACACATGGACAGAATGAAAATCAGATAAAGCAGAATGAAGTATTCTGGAGCAAGGATGACCAAGCCTTTTATGCCAAAGCAAAGCTTGATCAGAGACAGCAACAAAACCAGTGGAGCTGAGTGATGAAGGAGAAAGGCTGGACATAGGTGGAATAGGATATACCCCATCTTTACTCAATCCTTGGTAAAGAATTTTCCCCGTAGGTAAATCCTGAATTGAGAACTTGTAGGCATCAAAATAACAAAAGGCATTATTTTGAAGGCACAATTTATGAACAGAAAGTAAGTTTGATGCAAGATGAGGAACACAAAGAATATTATCAAGCTTGAAATCATGAGAGGGAGTAACAAGCTTACCATTGCCAATACTGATGGTAATTCTTGCCCATTGCCCACTGTGATGAATCATTACCAATAGTTGGTCTGCGATGAAGAGAAAGCTGAGTCAAGTCGGGAGTAACATGATCAGATGCCCAGGATCGCAAGCCAATGTGCATTTCGAGGAACATTAGCGGCAGCCATAGAACTTGCAGCCATTGAAGCAAGCTTGGCTGGAGCATGTCTCCCCTGATATGCAAAATTCATTCTATGATAACAATCAAGGGCAGTATGACCATTCTTGCCACAGATTTGACAAGTTGGTCGTTGATTCTGTGATGGTTGAGGACCAGACTTAGGCTGAAACTGTGATGAAGAAGAACTACCAGGAGATCCAAAAAATGAACCTTGACAATTGCCAAAAGATCCATAGACTTGACCACCACCACCAGAGGAAGAATTTCCATGAAATTGAGCATAACCATTACCTCTACCATTACCACGACCTCTGTTACCATTGTTCTTGCCTCTGCCACGATTATTGAAATTATTGGAACCACCATTAAAATGATTCATAGACATGGCTAGAGATATAGATTCCTTGTAAGCAGAACGCTTCTTGATGGATCTTTCTTCAGAATTCAAAAGAGTATTCAACTCTTCAAGACATAGCACATCATTTCTGGTCCTAATTGCAGAACAGAAAGCATCATATTCGGTAGGAAGTGCTTCAAGTGTTAGATGAATCAACTCCTCTTCATCTACACAAACAGCAACAGCACTCAATTTGTCACGAATTTCTTTAATCCTCTGAAAGAAAGTATCAATTGTTTCAGGTCCTTTCTTGATACTCATTAGCTCACCCTCAAGCCAAGAATGTGAGAACGAGAGATAGAGGCAAAACGTTTCTCAAGAATCTTCCATACTCCTCTCCCTGATTTCTGCCCCACTGTTAAAGCAAGAATTGATGGAGAAAGAGTGGAATTTAGAAACGTGAACAATGCTTGTTCACGATTTTTCCAGTGAACATAATCAGGATTTGCTTCAGTGGTATAATTCCCTGAGCTATCCTTTATGAATGGATCAGGAGCTCCATTGGAATCATCAATGAAGTTGATCAAAGAATAGGCCTCCAAGATTACTTCGATCTGGTGCCTCCAAACCAAGTAGTTATTAAAATCCAGCTTTACGGTTACCATACTCGCCATATTAGAGAGAAGCAACAGTGATGGATTGATGCCATGATTAGAACTAGTAGAACTATTAGAAGTTGAAGTAGCAGAGGTTGAACTTGCACTCGCAGAAGACGCCATTAATGGCTCTGATACCATGAGAAACTAAGCTATGCTAGAGAGAAAAAGTCTAGAGTCAATGTATCTGAAAAATATTATTCAATTCACTGATATAAAGTTACAACTAATGAGATATTTATACAAGAGACTTTTCCTAACAAACTCTAACTAATCCCTAACTAACACAGTGGGAAACACTCCTGGAGTAACTGAATCTTTAGCATTCAACTAGTACCAAACACGTGTCATACCAAAACTAACACTCACTAAGCCATAGTCACGTGACTCAATTGCTGCACTTAACTCCTCTGTCCACACTAAGCCTACTGTGGCTTTACACAAAACCCATCTGCAATTCCTTTTCATTTGGTTAGTAAATTGTAACTCATCTGCTTTTTTCCATAAGAAAGTAAAATTTTGATAACATGGAGTAAAAGATAGTTCACCACAGTGCACATTTTGGCATGAATCAAACCATATTGTTGCAGGGCTAGAACTGAGAGTACTAGCATTAGAACTTTTTCCTGAAAGAGTCAAGTTGTTTTATCTGTCATTTATGGAAGGTCCTAGACATAAATCATTATGTTATTATTATAGCATATACAAGAGTTTGGTAATCACATTTATGCTTAATCTTCCGGTACATGGGGGTATATTATCAAATTAGAATTCAAGAAGTTATAGCTTAAGAGGATAAGTACCTCAGTAGATATATGGTAAACCAGTTTGTTGATTTTGGAAGCTAAATCATCACATAATGTCAATATTAGCAACCAATTATTCAATTGTAAGTGTTCAACACAAAACCAGCTGGCTAAATGAAATTATCTAAGCATTCAAGCCTGATATTGGCAGAAATAGAATAAGACCAATGGAACTTTAAAATGAAACAACTGTGTTTGATTGATGAATAATCCATCTCATCCACTCTTCGAATAAAAAATGTTCCAATTGTTAACATGTGACTTTAACATGCATGAGAGAAGAAACAGCAGGATAAGCCATAAGTGGACAACTACTAAACTCAAAGTTCCATGAACTCAAGACAAGAAATGGACCCCCAAAAAAAAAAAAAATCTACTCGCCTGACAATCATCTTTTTTTTTTTTTAAATACCCGGTTCTCTCAGACAATGAGTCTACTCCTAATGTTCCTTGGGATACAATCTGCTAAATATGTTATCCACACAATCTATTCACCTAATTTGGTTACAATTTCATAAAATTAACTGAGAGAAACACTCAAGATTTATAAAATTGCTAAATCTAAGGCATATTGTTGTCTGCTGAAGAAAATAAAAGTCCTATAATGAAACAATTCCATGGGTCAGAGACTTGGAGTAATGTTTATCTTAATGTTGAAACAGAATTAGCTCAAATGGATGGCGAGCAAAAACCTTATAGCACAAGTCATATGCCTCTATTAACTTCATTTTCTATAGCCATATATAGAAATAATATCATACTTTATAGATTGACATCTTATCATACCCTGTAAAGAAGTTGGGTATGTAACAAATGTAAACTCCACTCTCCACACGAAAAGAAATATAAAACAAATAGTTTTATATATATATATATATATATATATAGGTAGAGTTAAATGATAATAGTGATATAAAAAATAAAAAATAAAAATTTTAAAAAGTTAAACCATCATGTAAAAACCTTAGGCATGTACTTGATGCACAGAACATACTTTGTAGCAGTCTACTAGCAGAAATATGAAATTCTACTCATAGCTAATCAACTGATGAGGCACTGCAATTGTATGAAATATGAAATTTTTTGGGGGGAGGGGGGGGGGGGTGTGAGAGTTATGATAGGAATATAATTATCGAAAAATTAGCCAAAAAAGAAAAGAATGATATCAACACAGATGATTAAAGCATTACACAAAGACTGCTTAAAACTTAAAATTTAAACTGCAAATTCAAGCCTCTTTATAGGTATATGGTGGGGAAAATTACAAATCATAAAAGAAAAATCATCAGCCACCACCAGAGAACAAAATCAAAAAAGCTTCACCTACACCAATGAAACACATGCATAAACATTAACACCTAACATTATGAGTTCTCAAAGCATGCTATCTGTTCTTGCAGGCAACCTCCTTAGAAAGTTTTGGACCACTGAAGGAAAGCCAACACGAAATCTTGGATGCCTTAGCACATAAGTCATGGAAAGAATGAGAACGTATCGAAAAGGAGTGACATATGTCACAAAGCAAGCTACCAAGCAGAAACACACAAAGATCATTGTAGCTCTTGGATCTCGCCAACTTAGAAGAGATTGCACCCTCTCCCCTTGAGTTGCCAAGTCACCAAGCACCACTTGCATCCTCCCAGCAATGCCTCTTAATCGATCATATCTCCTTTTCAAAACTTCACCTGTTTTCTTAGATGGTAATGGATCAAATTCTTCATCGAGTTCTTCTTCATTTGTTGTATCAACGTGAGATAGTTTGGCATCCAAGTGAGGAGGATGCCTTGGCCTCTTTATGCAGCGCCAAACCCCAACTAGAAAGAGGACTAAAAATATTGTAGACAATGTCAGTTTTGGGACAAAAACCACAACCAAGAACAGGAAATAAAAGGCCATTGTTGCAGCAGGACTCTTCCAATTGCGTATCTGCTCAAACCATTTGATTAATGCAAAAATACCACTCAAAAGATCTAAGATCCTGTCATAATTTGCTTTTGCTCTCCGTATGCTCCACATATTTGATCCAACATCTAACATGTAATCAACAATTTCTTTCCTTAGAGGTGGCTCAGCACGGCTCAACCTCAACGAGGTTATAAAAGCGGCTTGGTGCCTCAAGCTATCAAGCTGATATACAGATAGAGGATTAAGGTAATGCATCTTGGGAAGTAAAGGTTGAGTATAATTTTGAAGCGTATCAAAAAAAGATGCACAAGAAAATCTCACAGCCAACTGAATTTCTCCCATCTTCTTCACCCCAGAAGATTGCAAGACCACAAGTGGATAAGAGTAAGTGTAAATCCGATTACTTTCAAGAGTGGATAAACGAATTCTTACCTTCCCAATCCTTGGATGAAATGCTTTTCCAGCCATATCCCCTGCCTGTATGTGACCATTATCAAACACCCCAATTGTCAAAACAGTACACAAATCATAAACATCCCATGAAAATTGTTCATTCCACTGTGGAGCCAAACTATCAAGAATAGTCCTTGTCCGCACCCATTTTGACGCATATTTAGCTACACAATAGGCATCAGTACGCTTCTCTTTACCCTTCATCACTGGCAGACCAGTAGCATTCAAAATCCCCAATTCCAATAGCCCAATATTAGGCCTCCACAACAACTGTACCGTAGACCTGAGATCACTACTATAGTTAGTAGCCTCATCAAGAACATGATAACCACCATCCAAAGAAATCCTTGCATTAAGCTTACTTGCAAATGTCACCTCCTTCTGTTCTTTATTTTCCCCTGCAATTTCAGGTCTCTCAAGATTATACCACCTAGCACTTGCAGGTGCATTGTCCACCCTCTTCATCACATTTTGTAAAGGAATCACAACCCTCCCCAAGCACACACTCTCTTCCTTATTCGGATTCAGCTTATCCTCCACACTCAAAACCAAAGGTTCTTCAAATGGTTCTGCTGCTACAAACATCATATCCTCATTCCACATAGGATTCTCATTCTTATTTGGTGAACTCCTACTTCTCAACACCAAATTCCCAATTGTACCCCTTACAAAAATTTCCGGATTCTTCCTATTCTTATCTCTAAATACCAAATCTTGACCTTGAATTACATTAACTCTAAGATACCATAGCCTAGGTGAATGATATATCTTAGACCTCGTATACGCTGTACCTGCAGATTCTGCAGCATCCGAAATCCATGCTTCAGAAAAAGCTTCATCTGCCTGAGTCCCCATCCAGACAGACAACATCAACTCTCCTGCTCCAAGCTTCACACCATTCTTATCCTCCAACCTATACCACTGTGGCGCCAATGGACTATCTGGCTGAACACGCATAGGAACATCACCAATATTGAACTTGACTTTACCAATCATTTCATCACTCACTTCATTAAGCTTATCTCTGACAACAGTCTCCAAAGTAGTTGTCTGAATCCGCTCTTTTTTGAAAGCAAAGACCTGGTTCCATTCTGGGCTTGACTTCTTCTCAAAGATCTTTGTGGTGCCCTTACAGTTTCCTAGTATAATTTCCACGTAAGGATCACAGGTATCAGGTCCATCAGGCCCTACCAAATCCTTTGCTTTCAAAATCTTTACGAACATGAACTGCATTTGCTCAACGAGGTCGTGGGGTCTCAATGGACCAGTCGTGTTTTTGGAGCCACTGATGTTTGGTTTGGTCTGTTTGAGAGAGAAATCTTCTTTTGGCTTCGCCATTGATCAAACTGTAAAACACAATAGGCAAAACATTTTCAGAAACCAAAGTATAATCTGAATTGTAATTAAGAAATAAAATTAATAACTAGACCGTTTGTAAATCAATATTGGAGAATATTATAGAAACTGTGAAGTGTGAACTATATATATTATTAGTCAAAAACCATGATCTGACTGTATCTATAATAATTTAATTGTATTCTAAGAAAAAAGAGAATCCCATTTTAAAAAACAAAACCATATTCAGATTATATGTCTAGAAAAACATAAGGAAACAAGTTTCATGGATTAAAAAATACATATATACACATGCACAAACTAGTTACAAAAGCATTTCTAGCGTGGATCCATTCATAATAGTCATCAACCTATCACAACCATTCTCATTTCTCTATACTATTATAAACAAAATATATTGCAATATTTTTATTAAAAAAAAACGTTGGAAACATCAACGAGTTAAGAAAAAAAATCATGTTAGACGTTATGAAAAAGAGAAAAGAAATGCAAACTAGCTTACAGTTTCAATGGGGTCCAAGGAGAAAAATAGCAGAGACAGTTCTTTTGTGAGAGAGAGAGAAAGAGAGAAACAGTAGGGTTTAAGGGGTGTGAAGATTTTTGTGATGAGGGTGGTGGGTTCAAAATGGAAAGAGAATGGGCAAGGAAGGAAATGTTTGCAAATTGGAATTAATGAGAGAAAATTCTGAGAGAGATATGATTAGAAGGAGGGAAATCTGGGGCACTCAATTTTTATTGGTCCACCTGGTATGATTCAAATATGGAAATAGTTGGGTTGTAATTTATTGCATGAAAGCCATAATCCATTGGTTTTCCCAAAAAAAAAAAATTCCAAGGATTTATATGTACTTCCAAATATTTTCAAAAAGAAGAAGAAATAACTACGGAGTGATATACTTTTAATGATTTTTGGTTAAAAATTAACAGTTAACAATAAATAGATATAATGATTCATATTTATGTGTTAATGATTTTGATTTTGCTAAGTGATTCAAATTCTTTCTGTTGAGGCCAACTTTATTATCAATTTATCATATTCCCATTAATAAGTATATAAGAATACTAAAACTCTTTTTCTAATATCCTTCATCTTATATTAGCACTGATTATCGAGAACAAAATATGAACATTAGCACTGAAAGAAAAGAACAACTAGACTTTAGCAAATTTTCTTTTTTAATCTTATTGCTTGATGATGAATTGATTTTTTTTTTTTTGTGAGAAGATGATGGTGAATTGAGTTGGCAAGTCTCTTCACCCAAAAAAAAGAGTTGGCAAGTCTCTTGAATCATAATCAACATTCGCCTTATTAAAAAAATGAGGTCACAAGTTCAACTTCCGCCTTAAAAAAGTGAGGGGAATTGGAGGTAACTAGAGAATTGTGCAGTTAAATGATTAAATTTACCATATTCTAATAGTTTAAACTTTTGAGACTATCAGTGATTAAACTTTTAGGACATTTGAAAATTTAACATGATATTAGAGCATGAAATCCTGAGTTTTATCCTTGCCTCCTCCACTCTATCTCTCATTTAAAATATCATGTGTTGAATCTCATCTATTAAAAAGGTAGTTTCAGCCCACACTTGAGAAAGAGTATTAGAATTGTGTGGCTAAATGATTAAGTTTATCATATCCCAAAAGTTTAGTTTAAGCTTTTGGAATAATTGGTAATTTAATAGTAACCACATAAGACTACCTACCATTCATTTCTCCTAATTGCTTGTAGTATCACACCAAGACACCGGTTAGCTTTTTATAAAGGCAGAATTCTAATCCAAATCCCTTTTTCAAACAAGTTAAGCTAACTGAAATCCATATCAACATTAATTTAATTACATAACATGTATTAATTCTTAGCCTTTTTTTTTCTTATATATCTATACTAAATCTTATATACCAAATCCCTTGTACATATATTTGAAAGTCATGCTCAAATGAGTACAATATATTATGTTTCTCAATTAAGTTTATACATTTGGTTGCATTACTCAATAACTCACAAACACTATTGCCTTTTCCAAAGAAAATTTAATTTAATGTAGTTTTGTGTTTAAATTTAATTAAGGAACTTAATGTGTTGCACATCACCTAAGTTTTACCTGATAACATATATCAACAAGTCTATTATGACCCTAACTTCAGAAAATGATATTGTGTATTAATATATGTAACTTCCTTCTCATGGCATTAACCCCTAGGTGAGACAGGTTTACATATACACGTACACGAGTATTGATTTTCACACTTGGTTCTCTTACACTCTTTATTGTACATCATCTATTTTGCAATTTAAATGTAGACATCAAACATGACATTAAGGACGTTATGCTATGAAGTGTGAATGTATCTTCATGAGTATGAGAGTACAATTATTGATAGCCATGAGGGTGGTGTCAATTCGGGTTAGCGTGTCGTGTTCGTGTTGTGACGAAGTAGCTAGGGGTATTCAATTAAATGACTCAACTCAAACTCAATTAATTTAATAATTATGTCATGACCCTTCAATCCTAACACGACCTGTAATGAAATAGATTGACACGACACGACCCACTTAACATGATTAATACATAGGTTGTGTTGGGTTGACACGAATGTGATACTACCCATTTCAAGCCACCTAATATATAAATAGGTTGGTTTGACGCAATTCAATCAATTTAACCTACTTAAAAAAAGCACTTGATGAATATTGTTATAAATTTAATAAACATCAAATTTAATACAAACTCATAACATCAAAATACCTATCTAAGCATACAATTTGAAAGTTAATAATAACATCAAATACTTAAAACACATAATCCAGAAGTTCAAAATAACACCGAATTACTTAATAAATATTAAGTCTATAATGTAATACAATTCATCTAGAAATAAGTGTTTTACATCCCAAAAAAAGTGCATACATTTCAACCAAAATCAAAATAACATAGTTTAACAAAAATATAACTTCTCCAAAACTCACCAAATGTTGAGTAGTAATATTGAAAGAGTTAGAGCAACCAATAGTCTGATCATGATTATGAGTATCATCCACAAATTCTTTAGGGTTTGTAAAGTTTTAACTTATAATTATATCATTTATAAGTTTTTATAATTGCTCACATTTAACACATTTAAAATAGAATGAATATTTCGTTATGTGAATCAAACAAGTTGTATTAAATATGTTATTTTGGATTCATATAAATAAATTAACGTGTTAAATGTGTCAATTGCAAATTAACTGGTTTATGACATGCTTTTTATCAGGTTTTTTTTTGGTTGATATGTTTATGACCCGAACTCTTTAAGACTCGATTCTAATTTGTAAAAATTCGAGTCTTATTCACGGATTGTATCAAACATTGACCCCTAGCTTTTAGATTTTATTTTTTTTAACCAAAAAAAAACATAAGTAAGGACTTTCTGTAACCCGCGGGTGGGTCGCAACCTCAACTCTCAACAGACAAGAAGATAATGTGAGATAACCCACATTTGTTTTCCAATTCCCCAACCCCTTTCTACTCTCCTCTCAAACTCCAAAACCTCTCTACTTCACTTCTCATTCTCACAAACAAAAACCCAAAACAAAATGGCTTCAATCTCATCCTTACTCTCTCCTCCCAATAATCTCCTTTACAACCCCACAAAACCCCTTATATCACTCGCACCAAAACTCCATTTCCAAACCCCCAAAAAAACCCATTTCCAAAACCTTCCCAGCTTCACTTTCTCACCTCTCATTCTCTCCCCCAAGCGCTCCCAAGTCCTCTTTGCCGTGGCTGAGGAGACCCAAGTTGATGTGTCCTCAGAGGCTGCAAGGAAGCTCTACATTGGCAACATTCCTAGGACTGTGGATAATGCTGAGCTCACCCGGATTGTCGAAGAGCATGGTGCTGTGGAGAAGGCTGAGGTACTAGTTTTTGGGTTATTGTGGTGTTTTGGTTTATTGGGTCACTGAGAATTTTACTCTTTAGAGGCTTTTTGGGATAGGTCCATATATCCTCAGATAGGTAAAGACATCTCCTTTGGTTGAATTCTTTTAGGGAAAAATATTGGTTCATAAACTTTAGCCTATGATTGATTTTAGTCCCTTAAATTTAAAATGAGCGATTTTAGTTCCTGAAGTTATGAGTGATGAATTTTAATCCGTAACAACTTTGTGATTGCCTTTTGTCCCTAACAACTTAAAGTGATTGTTTTTAGTCCCAAACAAACTTGAAGTAATCGTTTTTTTTTGTTCCTACTGTGTTCAACAGAGTGATAATATGTCAATTTATAGCTTCACCGTGTCATCTAAAACCTAAAAGCAATACCTTTAACTTCATGGACTACCACCGCGCACCCTTGGCATGATAGTCACTCTACAAGTACAAAATTTTTGTGGGTGGAGGGGGGAAGGGTCAGGATTCAAGTCTTCGAGGGGGAGCTTTACTTATACACATAAATTAGGTTAGAGTAGAATTTCTATCTTGTATAAAAAAACTTCATGGACTAAAAATGCTCATAAGCTAAAGTATAGGGACTAACAGTTTGTGATTTCGTGTTGTGTGTTTATGTTCTTTTGGTGTTTTGGTTTATTGGGTTACTGAGAGTTTAATTTTTAGAGCTTAGAGCTCATTATATAATTTCAGAAAGATAAAGACATGTCCTTTGGTTGAGTTCTTTTATATGGAATGCTGAGGTACTTTTCTCTGGATTCTCTCTTATTCACGTTGTGTATGCATGTTCTTGTGCTGTTTTGGTTCAATAGTTATTGAAAACTTTACTTTTTAGAGCTTAAAGGTCATTAGGAATTTAGGATAGCAATCTATCCTCATTTTGAAATATAAATACATGTTATTTGGTAGAAATCTTTTATATCTATGAATATGTTTGTACTTTTTTGGATAAATTTTAATCTTAGGGAAAAGTGTTGGTTCATAAACTTTAGCCTATGATTGATTTTATTCCTTGAAATTTAAAATGAACGATTTTAGTTTTTGAAGTTATAAGTGATGAGTTTTAATCCATTACAACTTTGTGATTGCTTTTTGTCCCTAACTCCTTAAAGTGATTGTTTTTAGTCCCAAATAAACTTAAAATAATCGTTTGTTGTTTATAATGTGTCTAACAGAGTGATGATATGTCAATTTATAGCTTCACCATGTCATCAAAAAACTAAAAGCAATTACCTTTAACTTCATGGACTAAAACTGCTCACTATTGGCATGATGGTCATTCCATAAGTACAAAGTTCTTGTGGGGTGGGAGGGGGGCAAGGACTGGAGTTCAAGACTCCAGGCTTCACTTACATATAAACATAGATTAGGTTAGAGCAGAATTTCTATCTTGTATAAAAATAAAAATAAAAACTACATGGACTAAAATTGCTCATAAGGTAAAGTATAGGACCCAACAGTTTGTGATTTCGCGCTGTGTGTTTATGTTCTTTTGGTGTTTTGGTTTATTGGGTTATTGAGAGTTTAATTTTTAGAGCTTAGAGCTCATTATATATTTTGAGAAAGATAAAGACATGTTCTTTGGTTGAATTCTTTTATATGGAATGCTGAGGTACTTTTCTCTGGATTCTCTCTTATTCACGTTGTGTATGCATGTTCTTGTGCTGTTTTGGTTCAATAGTTACTGAAAACTTTACTTTTTAGAGCTTAAAGGTCATTAGGAATTTAGGATAGCAATCTGTCCTCATTTTGAAAGATAAATACATGTTATTTGGTAGAAATGTTTTATATCTATGAATATGTATGTACTTTTTTGGATAAATTTTGATCTTAAATTGTTGCATTGGCCTAATTGTAGATTTGGGGTATTCAATAAGGAACACAATTGGAACTAGTACTTATTTTATTAATTTTTTAATTGACTTTGTCATGGTTATGGTTTGTGTCTTTTACTTATAAGAAATTTTTGGAGCATGAGTAAGATTGTGTGAATGACCTATAGCTCAATAGCAATTCCTCCTTCTATAATAAGGGGATGGAAGGTGAAGTTGTGGGTTCAAGACTCAATGGGTGTATGTATAACTTACCAATAATAAAAAATGATTTTTAACCTATTTTTTGAAGTTACATGAAATGATATAATCTTGAGTTTTTATCAAATGATATTCTTTTTACATTCTAACATGGTAATTGATTGATAATCCTTTGGATAATGTTATGTGTGAAAATGAATCTATAATAGAAAGAGAATACACGAATTCATCATAACACAAAAGATTCAAGGTGTAAACATTATAAGATCCATACGATTGCATACATGAAATTTGAAGATAAGATCACCAATATTGAATGGAATAATATTAAATTTTGGGGATCAGGCTATCAACCTTAATGGTTACTAATGCACACTCATTAAACCTTTTCCTTGAAATTCTGCTGAAATACATGAGTGATGTATGATAAATTGATAATTACTCTGCAAGGAGCTGATGATTTGCGATTTGAGGGGTTTTTGGTTCACTATATAGGTTACTCTTGCAATTTGAGATGATTTTCTTTCCATTTTTTTGTTTTGTTTATAGGTGATGTATGATAAGTTCTCTGGAAGAAGCCGCCGATTTGCATTTGCTATAATGAAGACAGTTGAGGATGCAAATGCAGTAGTAGAGAAACTGAATGGAACTGTATGTTGAGATAATCTATCATGAAGTATAAAATCACACTATGTTCATTGCTTGTATTGATAATTTTATAGTGAAAGGCTAATGAGTCTCATGTGCTGTTAATGACAGGAAATTGGAGGACGTGAGATCAAAGTAAACATAACAGAAAAGCCTTTGTCAACGGTAGAATCTTCACTTTTGCAAGTAGAGGAATCTCAATTTGTTGATAGCCCCCACAAAGTTTATGTAGGAAATCTTGCAAAGACAGTAACCACAGAAATTCTTGAAAAATATTTTTCTGAAAAGGGAAAGGTTCTTAGTGCAAAGGTTTCTCGGGTTCCAGGGACCTCAAAATCCAGTGGGTTCGGGTTTGTTACATTTTCTTCAGATGAAGATGTAGAAACTGCAATCGCATCTTTTAACAACACTGTAAGTTGTTCACTGATCCTGTTTTGTTTAAACTTTAAATGGAAGCTTGGTGTATCTGAATACACACATATGCACTTGCAGTGCTATGTGCCTATGTGGATGATCACACGTATATACATCAATGAACATTGTTATTCTTGCTTTTGATTGTTGTCAGACCGGTTTTCCTGCAGTTATGGATGGCTATAGGTTTTTTATGTTTCCTTTTCCTCCAGTAAAGCCTTTAATGTCTTCAAATATAAGCTGACATTATTATGGCCATTATTTTATCAATTGTATTGAACCTAACTTTCTTGCTCAGTGTTTGTGTGATTCACAGATATTTATGATTAAAAATATTTTTCTTAAAGAAAATTTTCTTATTGTCATTATGCCCCTTGCTCATCTTTGATTATTGTTTTTATCATTGACATAGATGGATATGGAACGCAGCTTAAAGGATGTAATTGACTGCCATAGTTTATGTTGCACTCTCTGTTTGTGCTACATTTTACGCATTAAATTTTAATATCCTGATTGTATCTTTCTTGGTGCCGCTTTCCCATCTACTATGTTGTTTTCTTTCCTTATCACATAAACGGGGATGGGCCACATACTGCCCTGTTTCTCTTGTAGATAGTTATTCATTTATTGATAATAATTGGAACCTCGTTGAGAACTTGGTTTTCTTTTTATCTATTTTAGCTGTTGTTTGGACATTTCATTATCCTAATACATAATTTTCATTGCAGTTGTTAGAAGGGCAACGAATTCGTGTAAATAAGGCGTAAAGTAGGTGGCAGCAACATGGGATTTTGGAGCATGTTCAACTTTGTATCCATTGTACTAAAAATTAGGGCAGTTTTTATTTATTTATTTTATATGAAATACTTTTTAATGAATTAGTACTGGGTCACTTACATAGTTCTGATCCTTTTTTTGATAAGCTTATGCAATTTGTTCTACAAAAGCTTCATGGTGCATCTACTAGTATTCGTATATAGTACGAGTATTATATGTCAAGCATGGCAAATTGGTGCCTCTAATTATGATTGTTTCTTCAATCTGGTGATAAATGAGCTCAATCAAGTCTAACTCTGTTCAAGCATTGCTTGTAGCCTCGTGTCTCTTAACTCTCCCTTAATAGGAATACATATTCTATGGTTTGTCCCCCATTATTTACGCATGGATACTACTAGATTTTGAATTTCTTCACGGTGATACTTTTTCATCACTGCATTTACAAATGATACATCATAACTCTTTGTTATAAGCTAAATCAGGTTCTTTGGCTCTTATATCTTCTTTCTAGTATTTAATGACTCAACAATCTTTTAAATTTTGTGTGTTTAGTGTAAGTTGAACTCGACATGTGTCTAGTGTGATATATATTGTTTAGAGTTGATCCCAAGCCTGGAAAATGGAAAAGATTTGTGTAAAATTAGTCACTTTATTATGAGTAGATTTATTATTTATACACAACTTGTTGAGTGTAAGTTGAGAGGATTCAAGTTCGACCCTCAAATCTAACTCCACAAAAGAGAGCGGAATATTGTTACACCCATATGACAATTGACCAACAATTCACAAACTTAAAACTACTACGTCGATAGGAAGTGCTGGCTCTACCACTAGGCAAGTTAGGCAATTTTTAAGGCCCAAAAATTTGGACCAATAGGGATATCTCTTTATCTCTAAAGAAAGAAGATATTGATTTGGTACCATGGTTTTGAGTGCCTTGCACGAAAGAATCATACTTATTAAAGTCAATCCATGTTGAAAATCTTAGGACCTGTTGGCATATGAGTTTTAACACAATAACTGACGTTTTAAATAATATTATACATATTTTTACACACATTTTTACCCACGCGTATATCAAAAACACCCAAACAATATAACCCAAACTATTCTACCAAACACTCCCTTATCCTCTAGAGTTTTAAGGTAGCATTATCTGTAAATTCTGATTAATGCATATTGAAATGAATGGATTAAATTTCATCAGTTAATCAATATTCAAACAAATGTTGACTATTATCATTTTGGTATGTATTTAAACCATTGATGATATAGGGTCCGTTTGGATACAGCTGAAAATTGAAAACACTGTAGCAAAATAATTTTTAAATGTGTGAATAGTACAGCGGGTCCCATTTTAAATATAAAAAAAAAAACTGAAAAGTGCTGGTACTGTTCATGAACAGTACAGAACAGTGAGGAATAGTGCTCTTGTCGGCTAGTTGAAACCTGTGCAAGAAAGAAAAAAAAAAAGAAGGGAAACGCTGAACGCTGGACGCGTTCAGCGTTTCCCAAACGGACGCATAGCAAAATAAAAGTTGGGTTTAAGTGCCTCGATAAGTGCTTTTCACTTAAAACAATAGATTGTGAGTTCGAGTAAGAGAATCAACCTTTAAAATATATATATATATATATATATATATATATATATATGAATGGATAAAATTATAAAAATCCTACTATGAAGTTATTCTAAAAAGTGAAGATGCTAATTGGTTAGGTTAATGAGGAGTTATAGGCATTGTTTTAAAAACCGGACCGGCCTGTCCAACCAGTTCAACCGGAAACTAAGAGCCAGTCAAGTCCGGTAAAAACTCCTAAAACGTGGCCGAAAATTTAAATTTAAAAAAAAAAAAAAAAAAAAAAAAAACGGTTTGGCTCTCGGTATGCACTGATTCCATATGTCCCCGAAATCAGCTGTTTTGAGTGGCACATGTGAATCGTGTGCTTAAGAACGAAGCCACAAACACCAAGAAGTAAAAGGGCATTTCAGTCGTTCCATACTTGAGATTATCCTATAAAATTGAAACACTTAACCGCGACCATAACATCTTTGACACAGTCTCTTTCCAAAACCATAATCTAGTGTTCGAGGAAGAGAAAGAGAAACTCAAAATCCAAAATGCCGATGAAGCAGTTGGACGCCACAGTATCAAACTTTGACACTGTGTTCGAGAAGTTCAGATCAGAAGCACCCAATAACAAAGCCAATCTCATTCTCTTCTTGGCTGACAAAGACCCTTCTACCTCTCTCAGCTGGTGCCCTGGTATTTTTTTTTTTTAATTTAATTTTTTTCCTTTTTTTCAATTAATATGTATTCTTTGCCATGATCCCATGACAGAATTCTTGATATTTTTCATTTTATTTTTGCAAATTGTTTGTGGGTTTTTGGTATTTTGTCACAATTTATTGATTAGGGAGTGTTTCTATGTTCCTCTATGATTGGGATAGCCAGTTTATCTTGATAAATTTACATGAATGAATGATTGAAATTACAACAATTGAAATGAATGGTTAGGATCATTGGGATCATTGGGATATCATTTCTCCAAAAAATCATAGAGGTGCCATAGAATAGAATTATCCTTGATTTTTAGATGGCTTTTGTATTGGTATGTGTGTCATTGTGTGTATGTTTTTTTTTTTCCTTGTTACTGAAAGTCTGAAAGGTGAAGTATTTATCTTTTACCTAATAGAATCCTTGTTATGTTCTTACATTACAGGGTCTATTACACAGTACCAGACATGCCCTATGGCATCTATTTGTATTGGGCCAATAAATTGTAGCTTAATTGGTACTCCTTTCCCCCGTAAGAATGGGGGTGTGGGTGTAATTGTGCTTGACCCACAAGGTGCATGTGTGATAGCCTGTGAAAAAGAAATTTTCTGTTTGTATTGATGAATGTTATCATAAAATTGACTGGTGCATCAAAGAGGATGTTAGATTAGGCTTGTTCTACATTTGGAATAATGGGAAAATAAAATATTGGTGCAAGCTTGTCCATTTTATGATATATTCCAAACCCCGGTCCTAGAAAATTATAATTAAAAAACCTATATGGGATTTTTATAGAAAAACCATAATTTTAGGTGAAAAGCAGCTATCTTTTTGTGAAAGAATGCAAGAATCTGAAGACGGTCTAATGAAAATTGCAGATTTGGTGGTCAATTTGTAGCTGTAATAGGAAGTGATGGAGTGAGGCTAAGAGAAGAAAGATTAGAACTAGAAATGCTATTCCAATACCTTTGAAAATGGGATAAGGTGTGATGGCACCAGTTCTGAACTTAAGAAAGTAAAAGATTAAACAAAGAGGATAGGTATTATATAACAAAATAAGTACTTATACAACATAGAATTTAGCAGACTGTACATGTGTGTCAGTGTGTGCGTGTGGATGGATAATTTGCAGTTTATGACGTCCAATCGTTCTCAAAGAAACTTATTGCAATGTAAACTAGTTGACTATGTCATTGATTACCAAGGATATTTGATTGGTCTGGAAATATCTCTACCTAACTTGTTTTAGTAAGGGTTTCATTTCCTAGTTACTAGCCTATGGAGAGGAATATAAAGTGACAAAGAAAGTTGAAACTATCCAGTTCAATCCCCAATTGGAGTTCTTCTAGATTACTTGATTCATGGTTCTGGCGGATGGGGTCATGTATTCGCAATTTACTTCCTAATAGTTGGTCCAAAGGGCCATGCCTTGGTGAGAATAAAAAAAAAAAAAAATCCTTTTGGACTATCATATTTAGTTACAAACTTCGTTGAAATTTGCATGATGCATTGTGATAACATTTGAAGAGCATTGTTGGAACACTAACTTAATAAAATAGTTTGCCTTAATATTAGACATGAAGTAACCCTGGAGTACAACCTTTTGCTTCTAATCTGTTTTAATTTTTTGGTGGGGGCAGGGCGGGGGGGAGGGGGTGGGCAAGAGAGAGAGAGGAGCTTTGGGGTGGAGATTCTAGAGTTTGAAAGGGGGTACAAAGCGCAGATTCTTTTCCCCACATGTTTTGTACCCTGTTGAATGGCAATCCATAATGGCAGCTTAAATGTTGAAATTTCTGACCAAAAATTGTTTGAAAATTTTGGTATTTATTTGCAATTGCATTCAAAAGTGTCCTTTCAAATTTTATTTGTGGATGGAGAAGTTTTTGCTACTAACCCTGAGTTTCTGAGTAGCTAAGCCGTTGCTTTATGTAAAACATGAAAACATCAGACAATGAATTCGTTACTTAAAAGTGTTTCCTCGTGAGCTCTTTACTGTATGCCTTATCTTGACACTTTGTTGTCTTCTTTGCAAGATTGTGTTAGAGCTGAACCTGTAATCTACAAGAAGCTGGAGACAGGAGCAGATGATGTGGCACTCTTGAGAGCTTTTGTTGGAGATAGACCAACATGGAGGAATCCCCAGCATCCATGGAGAGTAGACTCAAGGTTTAAGCTGACAGGAGTTCCAACACTAATCCGCTGGGAAAATGATACTATCCAAGGTCGCCTTGAAGACCATGAAGCACACCTTGAAAACAAAATTGATGCCCTTGTTGCTGGCAAATGAATGTTTTCTGCATATGTAAGATGGCTTTCACTTCCATTTGTTTCTCAGACCATCTTTTTTAAACAATTACTCTACTCTGTATCCTCCTACGGCCAATTAATAGTGTCGCAACTTAGCAGCCAAGGGAATAAAGTTTTAATCTTTCTAGTGTTATTGTTGAAATGTAGGCCATAAATGGTGGCTAATTAGCCGATATGATAATTTTTTTCCTGATGGTAGGAAAGCACCAGAGCTGTAGAAATCCAAAAATATTTCTTTTGAGATACAAGCAACCAAATGACAAATAAAAATTTGACCTCCTTCGGATGGGACTATTTAAGAGAATGATTTGGACTTCAATTTTAAATTTAAATGCCGATTTTTTTAATCAATTAGATTAATGAAAGAATTTGACTGTCAATTTTCTTTCTTTCCTTACTTCTTTCCTAGTAAGGCTCTACCAGTTTCATGCTAAGTTGATCAAAATAGCACAAATAAGGTTTTAGAAGTTTTCATTATAATTGGAATCCAATCATTCAAAAGGATACTAGATACTACCGTCTACTGATCTACTCACCTTCTAGGTATGTTCACTTGTGCGTTCACTAGTAAAGATGTCAGGTTTTTAGATTTTAGATTGGCGAATACATGAACAAGATTGTTTATTTTAGGACTTCTAAAGTGTCTTGATAATGATGTAACTTGTAGGTGCCACCCAGAAGCTTCAAATCATTGTTCTGCTCGACACCTCTAGACACCATGACCAATTTTCGAAGCATAGACTTCGAATTCAGCCCATCAACCCATGAAGTGATTAGAGTTTCGTCTAAACAACCTAAGGGTATTTAAAGTTGGGTTTTAAAGTTTTAAACAAACTCTAATACACATTTAATAAGACTTTGGAGTTGCTATATTATAGATCTGAAGGTTTTGTGCTTGTTGCTTTCAAAGTCGCTATCGAAAATCAATATACATTCAATCCTGGACATCAAAAGTGCTAGATTTAAATCTTCAAGCATAGTATTGGAGTCGTCGACTAGAGATTCACGTTAAACATCTCCATATCAAATAAGTCCATGATTCTCAGAGTTGAGTTTGGTAACTTTAGTTAAGTTTACATAGAATTAAGTTTATTAATCTTTAAACTTCTATTTGATAGTGGATTTGTTCATTTTGGGATTGATAAAGCCAAGTCCGAGCTCTAGGTTTGTACTATAGAACTAGTTTGTTGCATTGGTTTAGCTAAGTCATCATATCTTGTGTTCATTTATATTTATGCTGTTTGTGCATGATATTGCTAATTTCTAGATTAACCAAATGTTTGCATAATTAATCTAATCAACAATTCAATCTTAAAACTAGTTAATTACGGATTTTTCAGGGGTCTAAAAACTAATAGAAGACACACCATATTGTGCCTTACTAGAGATTAAGACAATTTTAATCAAATATCATTATTGAAAATTTTTATTACGTTCAAATTTTTAAGCATGATTTTCAGATTCAAAGAAGAATTGTGTTGCATGATTTTTAAGCATGTCTCTTTGCTTTTGGCTTTTCACATTACAAATAAAATACCTTAATTGAATAAAAAAAATCTGAAAAGCTAAATCCAAGAGAATATATAAAAAAAAATTCAAATTCAAAATTGAGCAAAGTGAGCTACACAAAACCGTTTACCATTTCATGGGAGCTTTCTTAATCATTAGAAATGGGAGCTTTCTTAATCGTTGGATATGCGTATAGATTCAGGCATTAAGCAACATGGTGCAATTCGTTTTAGAATACCTGTTACAGATAATTTTACCTATATTTTTTTATTTTCTTATTTTACAATCGATAGTTAGCATGTATCAAATAAATGCTAGTCACAAGTTGCAAGTATGAAGTAATAAAGCAACACAATAATCCGTGTGTTATTGGATTTCAATATTGAAGTGAATATTTCAATCCTTCTAATAGTTGGAATACAAGGATTAGGTAAAGCTATATTAGCTCAATTAAAATTTGTTTTCAATATATATAAAAAAAAAAAATCAAAATACATTTTGTGAAATTTTTGCTTGTTTGATCTCGCACTATCCATAAGAGTTTGATTTAGATATCTAATAATGGAATGAGATAAAATGATATGACGTTTGAATCATTCACTTTCTAGTCTTCTGTAACCCTCCAAAATTTATCGTGCTTCAACATGTCACTTCTTTGTAAAAACCCAAAATTTCCGATTGTTTAAATTTGATGGATTTACACTCCTCGCATCTTTTTAATCACTTCAAATTAGCAATTTTTATGATCTGACATCATTTCCTGATGGAGTCTATATATTTATGTTATTGGAGAACCTTGACATTTAAAATGATCCTTATTTTATTGGAGATATGTAAGAAAGAAATCGGTGATGATTGGCCTAAGATTGCTTACATCACAAACTTGAAAAGGCTTCTTCTCCACAAGTAAATTAATTTACTTGCATATCCATCAATCAATGAAAAAATACTACAAGCTATTCATAATAAAAAAAATTATTAATTTCTTCCAATATCTCAACAATGTCATTATTAACCATTTCAATACAAAGCAATCAATTAGGTATTTGTGTGCTTTTAATACTGCGATGATCAATGTTAAAATCATGAAACTTCCTCATGTTATTAGCATGTTAAAAGCTGTTATGCAAAACATTAGTGGATTTAATTATTGTGCCCATTATAAGCATGTTATAACTTTGAGTATGAAATTTGAGAGCTTTTTTGTAAAATCAAAAGATGACCATGGGTTGCTTTAAAATTCCTTTAGGCTTGTGCCAAGAAATTGAGTCATTGATAAAATAATAAAAAAATTGGTGGGGTCAAAGAGGGGAACGGAGGAAGATCCATTGGGTAAGGTGGGATGAGATAACAAAATCAAAAGTGAAGGGTGGAATGAGGTTTAGAGACTTGGCGCTTTATAATGACTCTCTTTTAGCAAAACAAGCTTGGCGCCTTAGTCATAATAAATCCTCTCTTTTTTACAAGGTGTTTACAGCAAGGTTTTTCCCAAATTGTACATTCATGGAAGCAAAGGACACAAGATATGGTTCCTATGCTTGGAGGAGCATCCTTAAGGGTAGAGAAGTCTTGCAACGAGGTACTAGATGGAGAGTTGGAAATAAGAAAAAAATCAAAATATGGCAGCATTTTTGGCTCCCAAGGAGACACCCTCCCCAAGTGCTATCCCACCCTATTGAATCAATGGAAAACTCAACAGTGGCAGAGCTGATCAATGAAACAACAAGGCAGTGGAATGAAGAATTAATTGATGGAGTCTTTGCAAGTGAGGAAGCTGCCATGATCAAGAAAATTCCGCTGGGAAAGGTTGCTTCAGAGGATGTATTAATTTGGCCCCACACTCATGATGGAAGGTACACGTGCAAGTCAGGATATAGATTTTTGAAGGAAGAAACTGAGCTGCATTTTGCACAGCAGCACTCACTTTCGGATTCAAAGCTTTGGAAGGGTTTGTGGTCTCTTCAAGTGCCAAACAAAGTGAAGCATTTGATGTGGCGTGCTTGCCGTAATGCAATGCCAACAAAAGCAAATTTGGTGAGAAGGAAGATCATTGACGACCCTTTCTGTGACCGCTGCCATGAAGCTCATGAAACTGCTTTGCATGCCATATGGTTGTGTAAGGAAGTTGATGGTATTTGGGCTGATTCTGAATTATGGTCTTGTTGAAGGGAGGCACCTTTTCTAAGCTTCAAAAAGCTACTTTCCTCGATGATAGAGCAGCAGAATAACACCGAACTCTTTGCCATGACTGCGTGGATGATATGGAGACAAAGAAACCAGGTACCTCTCAACCAAGCAGCTTGCAACGTCGACCAAATTGCCCAACAATCCAAGGAGATGCTTGCTGAGTATCAGGCTTGCCAGACTACTCGGACAACGTCTCTGTCAGATAGGCAAACACATAGCAGGCAGAGGTGGATCGCTCCACCAGTGGACATGGCAAAAATCATTTTGATGGGGCAGTCTTTTCAGGCGAGAACAAGTCAGGCATTGGCATCGTAATCAGTGACAGTTCGGGCTTGGTCATTGCGTCATGTCAAAGAAGCTGCAGCAAGCTTATAGCAGTGCGGAAGTTGAAGCACTAGTTGCTGCCACGGCCTTGTCCTTTGCAGCTGATATTGGTATTAATAAAGCAATTTTGGAAGGCCACTCAATGGAGGTTATCACAGCACTATCTCAGGAGGCTCCTATACTGTCCTCAATTGGTCCATGGATTGATGATGCTAAGGTCTACTCAAATAGTTTTTTTAAATTGCAATACTCTCATGTAAGGAGAGAATGTAATAGTGTGGCTCATAATCTGGCAAAATATGTGATAGACATTCTATATTTTATAATGTGAATGGAGGATGTTTCATCACATATTTTACCTATTTTTCAGGCTGATTTAGTTGGGATATCTTAATAAAGTTCAGTATTTTTCCCCCTCAAAAAAAAAAAAGATAAAAAAAAGATGACCATGTGAAGGTGCTTATTATAAACACGATTTCTTTCTCCCAAACCAAAATTCAAACTTGTACCAAGATTTTTGTTCTTTAAAACCCTAGTCATTCACCACCAAACTCTTTAGTTCAAGTAGTACCTCCACAAACCTTAGTGCTTGGGGTTTAAAGGGGATGAGGGGGATTCAGGTAGTAGTAGTAGAAGCATTTCTAACCAAAAACAAAAACCTAGCCATTTCATATCTTTCTCTTTGATATCACAAAACCCACATAATAAGGAACATTATAAAAATATTTGGAGTTAGGGCTAACCACCCCAATGATAATATCACGTTCTCATATGATAAATATTGATAATGATGTTTCTAATCATAGGGGGTTAGATTAGTTTCTTAATGTCTCATGAGATTCATAGGTCTTAAGCTAACATCTTAGGGTCACCCTAGGAGATTTTTCCATATAATTACATGGTGTGTGAGACAAATGAACTACACATATACGAGAAAATAATTAAATTAGATGCTCAAGAAGCTCTAGAATCATTATCAAAGAAAAATTAATAATATTTCAAAAGTGGTAAAAACTAAGTGCAAATCTACACAATGAGAGAGATTGTCACAATTTTTGCTGTGGTTATTTGTGATTTTTTTGTTGTTCTTATATCAAAAAATATATATATATATATATATATTTATAAACAGTTAAGTATTTTACTCATTCTTATAAATTGTATACATAGATTATATAAAAAAAAGTTGAAAGAAGCTCGGTGTTTCTTCCAACCATACAACAAAAACGTCAACATTGAGAATCTGCGTAGCTAAATAATGTACAATCGTGTTCTGTCATATTAACTATATTGATGACTTATTTTAAAATATTATTATATTTCTCGTTAACGAATTAAGAGGCCTATAAATTTATTTGTAGAGGAATTTCTACACAAGGATGTTGACCAATTTATACATTTGGAGACAAGCTTCATGTATCAATAGATAAAGCTTTCATATGTATTGGTGAACCATTTAAAAGATTAAGAAAACCATAGCCATAGCAATCTTATGAACTATATCCTATACTTGTTTATTCACTCTAAGAAGCCAATTAGTTAATAATTGGCTGGAATATGAAAGCCATAAAAATAATATGATATGGTCAAATAAAATTGGGGGCAATTTCAAAAAACTGATAGATCCAAGCATTCAAATACGTAAACAAATTTATCAAAATTGCTTGTCATATCTATTATTTTATTATGTTCAAGGACGAACTAAGAACTTTGAGTTAAGGGAAGGGTTTTATTGTTAGTTGTGTGCATTAATTTTAACCTTTGACTCTACTACTACTTAACTGTTGAGATTTTTTTTTTTTGTGTGAGTAAGAACAAAATTATTTTTGTTTAGAATTTTTTTAAGTGATAGGGTTGTTTATTTTATATAAAATTGGTTAATTGAGCTTAATTTTTTTTAATTTTACAATTAGTAATTTTTGTTGTTGAGCTTTTTTTTTTTTGGACTTGTATATATTTGTTTTAGATTTTAGATCTACAAATTTTTTTATAGTCACTACAATGAGAAAAATGCTAGGGCTACAAACTTTTTTTTTTTTAATTATTGACTAGTAAGTAAAAAAAAATGTAAATGATGAATTCATATGTGAACCTGTGAGGTTCCGAGGACCCAAGAACTCGAGGACCCGAGGAAAGGAAGGCCGACATACATTAAGCAAGATGAAGTAAAGGAGTAAGGGAATTTACCCGGTGATGCCCGAAGATGAAGTGGCATGGGCGCTGCTGACATAAGAGTTGCAAATATCTGAATGTGGCAGGCTAATGTAGAAGGTTGCATTAAATGCCCAGCAACAACCATTCTGGCCGCATTAATTAGAAGGTACCAACTCAATTTGTTGCATTAATGTAGATATGACCTGAACAGTGCGGAATGCAAAGTTAGAACTTTGCTCCATTACCGACAGACAGGTGTCAGGAGGAAAAACATAGTAGATTGCAAGGTGTAAGGCCACGATGAAAGGAGCAAATGATATAAATAGAAATCAGGAAACTACGGAGAGGGGACTTTTGTTGTTGAACCCTCTCTACCAAATGTATTGTATTTGGGCCTTTAGTGAATAAACGAACAGCGAAGTCCTTAAGCTGATTTTATGCGTTTTTGGTCCTTACAGAACCAATAAAAATTTGCCACAAAAATGGATTGTAAAATGTTGTCAAAAAGTTTATAAATATATCGTTACTCTTAAAACAATTAATGATATTGTTTAAGGGAAATAAAATGTAATTTTATGAAAAGTGTTACGTCTACAACATTTTCATCACAAATCATAGGTGGTTAGTTGTTATTGATTCAAATTTGAACCTACCACTGAGATTTTTTTTTATCCTAATAACAACAATCTACCATTTAAAATTTGTTATGAAAATGTTTTAGATATAGCATTTCTCTAATTTTAAAGAACAAAATTTCTAAAATTAGTACACATAATATATTTTAAAAAATGGGGGGGGGGGGGGGGAGCATTGCCCTCCCTAATCCAATGGTTGCTCTGTCCATGACTATGTTCACAATTATATGAAAATTACACGTTCTATAGATTGAAAAGATTTTCTAGCTGCATCAAATACAAAAAAACTACAAAATTTGAACTTTGTAAGAGGAGGTAAGTGCATAAAATACAAATGTTATGGATTTCTTTATTATTTATTATTCATAACATTACGTTTGTTTTTGTTTGAACAAAATCCATAGCTCAAATTACAATCAAACCTTGCTTGTGAAATGTTAATATGATATTTGTAGACAATTGTTGTGACCTGAAAATTCGCGGTTACTGCAATATTAACCCTTATAAAGGGGTGCCAAAAACCCTTATAATTTGATGAAAAACATTTCATTCAAAATGGTAGAAGTGAAAAAAGGAACAGTTTTCACTCTTCATTGCTTATGACAAATATAATTTCAACAACAAATCTTCAGCCCTTACGAGGTATATTAAATATTCATTCATTTTAAAATGAATACTTTCTTACTAATTACTAATTAGCATTTGCTAAGTGCATTTTATATGGCCAAATTGTGACAACAAAAAACACAAAACTGTTCAACTATTGGATCTGTATCAGGGAATTGTGGAATGTCGAAACTTTACAATCAGATCTGAGAAAATGAATGGGATGAAAGCGAAGCATGATGATCTAGATTTCAGCGTGTTTGATTTATCCATGTGACAATGCAATAGAGCAGTATCTCATTTTTCATGTGCTGGTCCACTGTATGACTTGGTATTGAAATTGGCACTGTGGTAAGTGATGTTTCACATGGTAGAATAAAATATTTAAAATTCAATCCCCACTTATACTAAATATACTAAAAACCGATTAATATCTTAGTCTAATGATAAATAGTTATTATTAAGAGCGGAGATCATAGATTGAAATCTAAAATAAAAAAAAAAGGTGTTCCAAGGAACATAGGGAAATGCCCTTGTCTCTTGGACTTGGGAGTGAATAAGATGCATAAAAAGTGGAAACACCAAGATCGTGTGTTCTAAACTACTGGGGTTTTTACCAATTCAATAATCAGGGTAGTAAATGTGGATTATTTTAACTTATATTTACTGAGAAAGAGAGAACAATTTTACATCATAGTTATTTTACATTACTATGCCACTTACAATAATTTAGTATCACCTTTTAAGATCCTAATAAAACATGTGGACTAAGCATTAAGGTCAAAATTGCATGCTACCATTGTGCAAGTACTACACCCATCTGCATTTCCTTTTTTCTTGTATGTCATCTGCATTTTTCATAAGAAATATTTACTCGGTCTTAGTAAAAGACACTGTAGGAGTTGGGAGAAGAACAGAGTGAGAGAGAACATGAAATTCTGACAAAACAAGTTAAAAAGAAAGAGTGGGAGAAGCCAGAAAGTCACCTTTGAAAAAAGAAAATAGATACATCGAAAGAAAGCTTGTAATATGAAATAGCAGTTAGATCCTTACCTATATACAGGAACGCCTGCAAAACACATCAAATAACTTTGTAACTCAAAATTGAGACTTTGACAATGTAGGAGTCAGCTTCAAATTAATATCACCATAAGGTTCTTCTTGTTGTACATCCACAAGTCCATAACTCTTCAAAACCTGTAATTCACCATGACAATCACCTATCTTTACCGTGCCTTACAAACAATTAAGAATATAAATAAATCCAGTTTAAAAAGAAATTCATATTTCAACACAGTGCACATTTTGGCATGAATCAAATCATATAATGTCACACTATTAGCAATCAACCATCCAAGGACATAATGAGTGTTCAACATAAAAAAATGGTCAAATGGGGAAAAAAACTACCCAGCAAAGGACAGCCAGATGCATTTTTAATACTTCAGCATTCAAGCCTGAGACTGGAGGAAATAAGCTAATACCCCCTGGAAATTTGAAACGAAATCACTATAATTGATTGATAAACTATCCATGCATCCCCTCAATGCATTAATAAAGTCCAATTTTTACCATGTGACAGCAGCAGTATAAGCAGATAACTAATAAACTCACAGTTCCTCAAACTCAAGACAAGAAAATGAAGGACAAAGAAAGATTCTTTTCACTAAGTCATTAGTAACTGTCAAGTTTGAAACACAAGAAACTAACCAAACCCTTAAAACTATAAGACAAACACTGACTCGTGTTGCTGCAACCCAGAAAAAATTAAGTTTTTCTCCTTAATTATCTTTAAGGATGATGTTTACCTTATAGATATCTTGCAAAGATATGGCTACATGGAAAATGTTTCAGAAACTTACCAGAGTCTCAAAGAACATTCGAGCACATAGCTTTCTGGTTTTTCCTTCTAAAATCTTGTTTAAACTGAGATCTCCAGATAGGTCTTCTGAGATTGGGTCAATTGGAGAATGTCTTTTTAAATACTGAGCCACAGCCCTGTACACGGATAACATATAAGATATTACTTAACCACTAAAATGTAGTTAACAAGCTTGCTGACAAATTTTTATATTTAAAATACCTGGTTCTCACAGACAATGAGTCAACTATTCCTGTAGCTTGAGATCCTGCGATAAGCATAGACATGTTGTCAACACATATCATACAAAAGTATAATTCATAGAATTTGACAACCTAGTTTGATCATAATTTCACACAAGTAACTGAAAGAAACACTCACAATTTATAGAATCACCAAAATCAAAGATCAATATAAAACGTTACTTGGCTTACCTGTTGGCGTATTGTTATCTGCCTCCAGAAAATAAAGGTCCTATGATGAAACAATGCAAAGAGTCAGATTTTTGTTTACTGTTTAAACAGAACTACTTAAATTTCTTTTTAAGGGACGGAGTGAGGGAAACGTGATTAACTAAAAAGGAGATATAAATAGCTTCAACTACTTGAACATTATGCAGTAAGCAGTTAACAGAGTGGGAAACATGATCAACTTAAAAGCAAGAATATTTATCAGATAACAAGATTTTCATAAAATAATAATAATAATAATAAAACATGATGCACGACGACTTACATCTAATTCTGCAGAATTTATTAAATCAGGAATATCTGAAAGAGCAGTGTTCTCTAAACCTAGTCGCTCCTCTAAAAATGTCATTGGGGTTTCCAGCTCAGACCTATGTGTGCCAGTGGATGCTGCAAGATCTGGTGTTGGCAGTAATTCAGTCTCGATGGTTACATGAGTAAAATCATCTCCTCTAAGAGTTGAAGCCATGGATCTAGCTGGAGTAGGGGCAAATTCATTTAAGAAATTGCTGCCATCTTGGCTTTCAACATTTCGAGGACGTTCCATTTCCATGTCAATGTCAGGTTCAGGAACTGGAGATTGAGCAACCGGCTCTAGGACAGCTTCAGTTGTGTGAGCAGGAGATTGCGCAACCCTCAACTCTGGGGGATGGTCCGTTGTTGAAGCAGGAGATGATGCAACCCTAGGATCTGGAAAATCTTCCTTAGATAAAACCAAATGAGGCTTGGTAAATATGCAGTCGTTCTTGTATATATTACAAATATCCATAGATAACCCTGCAGATAGATGCCCAATTAATCAGAAATGAATTTCTTAGAATAGATCCCTAATGCAACAGAAAAAGGGCTAAGGGAAAGGTCCAGTTACCAGTTAATGAAGGCTGATCAAAAATTTGTTCCTTTCTACGAACATTGTTCAACTTCCACATACCCAATGCAGAGCAAGGGACATCCCTCTTCTTACGCAATAAATCACTATAATCTTCAAGCGACTTTTTCATAAATCTACAAAGTCAAAATCTGTATCAATAAACTAGTACCAGAAGCAAAAAATAAAACAACTTTACAAAATATATGACCAACCGTACTTATTATTCAACACTGTCGCCTTATCGAAATGCTGCTTTCTCTTCCTTGGTCTTGCTTTTGGTTGCTGAACAGGAGGAGTTGATCGAATAATGCCAAGTCCAGGAGAAATATCACCTGCCACAAACATAACGACAACCTTCAGATGCGAAACAAGCTAGGATCTTTTAAGCCTTACATCCCATGTATAGAACCAATTATGAGAAAATTGAACTCACCAAATGCAACACGCGTATCAAAAATCTCAACACCCTGTTCAGAGGCAGCAGAAGTTGGTGGTTCTGAATGTTGCTGAAATGGTAAAGACTTCTCCCCGGACATTAAATTTTCTTCCGTGATTGGAGAGAGGATGTCCTTCTCATTCACGATTTCGTTCAAAGATCTGTTTGTTTCAACTATGTTGTCCCCATGATCTGGCAACACTGGAGGAAGGTTTTCTAAGCCAAAATCATGGCCAGCATCACGCAGTATTTCCATCTCTGGAACATCTTGAGGGATATTGTCATCTGAAAGCCTAGTGTCAAGTGTTTCTGTCTGATTACTTGGACCAGCATCTTGAAAGTTCACATCATGTTGAAGATTTTGTGGAGTCCTGTCATCACCAAGGCTTGCATTTAGTGTTTCCCTCTGATTACTTGGACCAGGTTCTTCAAAACCCTTAGCCAGAGGTGGTGCAGGAATGCTGTAAATTAGCAAGACCAAACATTATTATACTGTTTCCTCATGGAAAACAAATTATAGAAAACAGACTTGAATATAACTTCGAAACATACTCTTCCTCCATCAGCCTAACACCCGAATTGGGAACCACTTCTTGACTTGATGAATCCATCATTAAAGTATCCTAAACAGATCAGAAGCTTCTGTTGGTGAAATTGCAATTGAAAACTCAGAATTGACCCAACAATAAGATGATGCAGTCATAGCAAAAATTGACATACAAGAATAATGGAATCCAACCTCATCAAAAGTTATGGCAACATAAACCTCTCCTCCAGTAGGAATTTGATCTGGGGCATGATAATTTACAAGTGTTAAGGCATAAAATATTTGAAAAAGTAAATAACTTAAAAGAAAACAAATGTAGAGAATGGAAATTTCAAAAAGCTGTCCATGTCAATAACCTGCTAAAGTAATATCCTCTGGACTCTTAAGGTGATCATCCTTGGCCCTGAGCAACATAATCCAAGTGTCACATAAAGATTTCAGAGTAGAGAAAAAAAAAAAGGTGAAAGAGAAATTTCAAAGAGCTTTACCCCTCATAATACATCTCATCATTCAATTCCAAAGCATCAAGGTCAAATGTTTCTGGCAAAGTGATCGATTGAACCGGTGCCTTTCTTGCATCCTCCGGCAAATTAAGATCTATAGAATCGAAGGCCTTTCTTAACAAATTCAAAGCAAGATTGCAATCATGGAACAGATAATCCACTTTCTTTGAATATATCCGAACAACACCCAAAAGAAGGTGGCCCGACATTCTAAGTGCAATGGGAACTTCCGGAAACATGATTCGATCTAAAAGAGACACATTCAAACACAATGTGTCAACCACATTTGTTACAACCCGCTTCCATAATATTCATTGTACCATGCAATTTTTTTTTTGACACATTGTTAACATGAACTATTGACAACATAACATGAATCAATGTAAATTTGATAAATTTAAATTACCCAACAAAGAAAGTTGACAACTTGATCTACAGGACACTTTAAATAAATAAACAAACAAATATCAAACAGAAAGCAAGGCAATTTTGATTGAAATTAAGCACCCCAACAAAGCAAATTTTACAATTTCATTAAAAAAATCAATCTTTAAATTTTTTTTTTATTATTTAAAAATCCCAAAATCACGGCCAACAATTCTCAATTCATTGTACCATGTAGTTAACATGACAACATAACATATACAGACCGAACTACATTTACACCCCTATAAAACAGAAAACTAAAGCAAATTTGATAATTTTAAAATACCCAACATTAAAGTTAACAACTTGATCTAAATTAATCAACAAATCAAGCGTGCAAATGGGTATCCGATAAAACATTCCCCTATAAAACACTTCAATATAAAAAATAAATAAATATCAAACACAAAACAAGGCAATTTTGGTTGAAAATTAAGCACCCCAACAAAGCAAATTTTACAATTTCATCAAAAACCAATCTTTAAATTAAAAAAGGTGCAACCTTTGATTACAACATTAAAATTTTACTGTCAGCAAAAAAAAAAACAAAAACCAACCCAAAATCAAATTCACATCGAATTTGAACAAACACCCATCAAAATTTACCATTTTTACTGTTTCAAAAAAAAAAAGTTATCGTCTTTAGAGAGAGAAGGACGGACCAACAGTGGAGGAGATATCGGTGGAGGTGTAGTGAGACTTTTTGAGGCGGTGCTGTAGATGAGCGGCGAACCACACTGTTCCCAGTGGCCCTTTTCGCGCCAAAAATGTCTGTGAGTAAAACATTCTTCTTCTTCTTCTTCTTCTTCTTCTTCTTCTTCTTAAATTGATAGATACAGAGACAGAGACAGAGAGAGATACAGAGAGAGAGTTCTAGAGAGAGAGAGAGAGAGAGAGAGGGGTTAGGGTTTTTATATATGTTTGTGGGTTTTCTGAGTTTGGAAGGTTGAAACGTTTCGATTTTTTTTTTTCAATTGGAGCGGGAATCGAAGAGGGGCGCGAAACTGAAAGCGTACGAGGGAATTTTCTTTCTTTGATTTGTGTGTGGATTTACGGGAAGGGTCCTGGTGGTGTGTGGGATTTACGAGAAGTGCCATTTGGTTTTTTATGGGTTTTTTTTGGGCTGGGGTGTTGGGCTTTGTATAATTTTGTTGTAAGGATTTAGGAATATTTCTTTGTTTAAAATTAGAGGTTTGACAAAACTAAAAGAAAATGTAAAATAATATTTTGGTCTCTAAAATTTATCAAAAGTTTATTTTTATATCTTTAAATTTTAAAAAGTTCTTCTTTCATTTCTAAATTTTTTAAAGAGTTTTTTTTTTCAATAGTTCAGAGACTAAAATAAGAATGAAAAAATAAATTTAAAAACATAAAACATTAGTTTAGGGATGAAAAACGAAATTACAATATTTTAGGGATGAAAAATAATTTTTTGGTATTATTTAGAGATCAAAATATTATTTTTCTTTAAAAAAAAGAAAGAAAAAAAAAATTTCCCCTTCATGTTTAGGTTAATTCACAAGGCCAAAATAATGAATATGACTAGAGGACATCTTGGGTTTCTTTTTTTTCTCTGTCATTCTTATTCTCCATTTTAAACACCAATGTCTTTAAATGACATAATTCTTATTTACTAATGGTGGATATGATCAATGGGATTATGGAATCATAGAATATGCGAAATTATATTAACTATATAATACGCTCAACTGTATGAGACATTCTTACATATAATTTAGATTAAAAAAAAAAACAATAAAATTCAATCTATAATAAGTTGCTAAAATCCACAAGCTTATATGATATCCAAAAGTAAAGCTTGAAGTGCATAATATGTTGGGTTTTGTGGAACATAGTTGTATTTAATTCGGATTATAACCCAATTCAATAAAAAGGTGCTACAATTTTATTTAATAAATTCTTTTTTTGTGAGATTTAGTCCATGGAGCGAAGGCTTGGGCATCAGACAAAAAAAAAAAATTGATGTTTGGAGATTAGGGTTTTATGTGTTGTGTTGAGAGAGAAAAAATTGTACTGCCGCATCTTGTATTTTTTTCTTGTAAATAGTGAAATCACTGTAATTCCGTGGACGTAAGCAAATTGCCGAATCACTTAAATATTGTCTTGTATTTTTTTTTTTGCGCATATTTTTCTCAATTTTTTTGCATCTCACAAATATGAGAATTTCATGTATATTCCTTACATAATATAGGTTTTTTTTTTTGAGAGAGAGTGTGACGGAATATTGTATAGGTTTTAAAACAACACAAAAATTGAAGGAATATTGTGTAAAAATGACAAATGAAAAAGGAAGTCGCTTCTATGTCTTTAACAATGAGTTAATGACACTAATTTCTAATTAGAAGGGAACGCCGCGTAAAATACTAAAATGGATCAATAAGAAAGGCATCACTTTGTCATGGTAAGATGAGTATACTCAAGATGGAGAAAGTCTTCTTGGGCATGATTTGCAATTTGTGCTCTTTGTCGAAACACAGTGCATTGTAATGTTTTAAAAAAAATTATTTATTTATATAAACTAAAATTTTTGATGTAAGGTTAGGAATTTTATTATTTTGGTAAACTGTATACATGAGATTATAAATAATTTGTAAGTCCTATAAAAAATAATAATAAATAAAAAATTTGTAAGAAGCTTGATGCTTCTTCCGATTAAACAACAAAATCATCAACATTTATAGCCTACTTAGCTAGATATTGTTTGATCTTGTTATGCATGCCACGTGAACTATGTCGAGGGCTTGTTTTAAAGGTACAATGTAAATGAAGGGGTTTTGCATAATGCAAAAATGCTATTGTGCTCATAAAGTGTTCGTAAACCAAATCGTGAGTATCATGAAAACAACAAATTTAAGCAGTACATTAATCTAGTATTAATTATGAATCATTGATTTATTACAAAACAAAGATAATGCATGTATATGACAGTTATAAATTCATAAATGAAAATTAATCTATTCAATTAACTTTCATAATGTAATATCAACTATAATTACCACTGCGCTCCCTTAGTGCGGTGATCACTCCACAAGTATAAGTGCTTGTGGGGCGTGAGGGGTAAGAGCAAGGGTTCAAGTTTTCAGGAGGGAGTTTCACACACACACACACACACATATATATATATACACACTTAGATTAGGCTAAATTATAAATTCTATCTTGTATAAAAAATATATATATATATATATCAACTATAATTTTTTTTGAGAAAATATCAACTACAATTTACCTAGCCATTATATTGGCATATTTTTGTAAATGGATAAAATAATTTAGTGTTATTATATATTTTATATAGGGAAAAATGTTAATCAAATAACTTGTGAACAAGCTCGAGTTAGGGTTTTTTTATTATTTTAAATTTGAATCAAGCTTGAATATATAATCTTGATTAATGGTGAGATTGAACAGGGCTTATTTTCTTTTACATTTGGCCAAAAAGAATTGTGAGGCATTTGAGGTAAAAACAATATTATTTAATTGAATAATTTATTATTATCATCATCATTATTATTGTTATTATTATTATTATTATTATTTGATAAATTTTCAAGGACCACAATCATGCATTTAGTAGAAGAAAAAAAAAACATAAAAAACTATTGAAAATAACATGCCCAAAATATGACTAGAAGTGTTTTGGTTTCTTATTTTTTTCTCTTTCATTCTCGTTCTCCACTTTTAAACGCAAGTGTCTTAAAAAAACGTAATTCCCTATCCAGTACTAATGGTAAACAAGATGTCCAAGGTCATGACTTATGATGATCAACGGAATTATGGAAGCGGAATATGTGAAACGAGTCATATATAAATTATAAATTATAAGAACTATAAAAGAATCTCAACTATATATATGACACATCCACACATATAATATATAATATAGATAAAAACAATAAAATTCAATCTATAATAAATGGTTAACATCCACATTCATCAATGATATCCAAAAGTAAAGACTCCAAGTGCATAATATAGTAGGTCTCAAAATAACATAAAAATTTAATATTATGGCATATTATATTAAAGCAACAATTGAAAAAGAAAGTTCCTTCTATCTCTTCAATAATGAAACTTATTAGAAGGGTACATAGAGTAAGCGTGTGTTTGGATTGGGAGGCTGCGTCCAGCGTCCTGCGTCCAGCCTTCAGTTTTTTTTTTTTTTTTTTTCCTTCCCAGCCGCAGTTGTTGACCAAGTCTTCCGTGAACAGTGCATTTGTGCACTGTTCACGGACCTACAAATTTTACTTTTCAGCCACTTTTTCATTAAAAATGGGTCCCGCGGTACTATTCACACATTTTAAAATTATTTTGCTACAGTGTTTTCAGTTTTCAGTTTTCAGCAATAAGCTCTATCCAAACAGACCCTAAGTGTGCGTTTGGGAAGCGCAAACGCACGTTTTGCGTTTCCTTTTTTTTTTTTTTTGAGCCGAAAAGTTTGACTTTTCTTGTGAACAGTGTACATTGTATACTGCTTACGGACCCACAAATTTCACTTTTTAACAACTTTTTCATTAAAAATAGGTCTCACGGTACTATTCACACGTTAAAAAATTATTTTGCTACAGTGTTTTTCAGTTTTCAGTTTCAGCTACATCCAAACGGACCCTAAGATGGATGAATGAAAAACGCATCACTCTGCACAGGAAGATAGGTAGCCGATGCAGTTAGAGACATGGGTGCATCTTTGGAAGTTGAGGCCTTGCTTGATCCAAATGAGTATGTTACATTTTGTTGGGCATGAGTTTTCTCGAGGCGAAGAAAGTATTTTTGGGCATGACTTGCAATTTGTGTGTTGTTCTTTGTCGAAACATGCTTTGCAATGCTTTTCCAATCTCCCTTACCATATATCCTTAAACCCTCTTCGAACAACCTGTTTATAGAGATTAAGGAGAGAACCCCCAAAAAAAAAAAAGGAATTTCATTCATTCCCGTGAAAGTATATATGATGCATGAGATGTATAAGTACACATATAAAAGTGGAGCCAGACAACAAATATCAAAGTAAAATTAACAACAAAATTTTTATCAATATTATTATGTTAATTGAGTTCTAAAAAGAATAAATATTTCCTTAGACAACATAGCTAATAACAAATTTCGTGCCAACCCACAAATTTTGACCAATCACGTTTGATCAAAGGGTTTTTTATTTTCTATTTACTATATATTTTTAAATAAAGATCATATTGTTTTCATGTATATTGATATACATACCTTAAGGAAAAAAGAAGAAGAAAAAATATATATTTACAGATATATATATAAATATATTTATTTATTTATCATGTATTAAACGCTAGACCTTCTATTGAAGGGAGAGAAAATAATATCTATCATGCATGGTTTAGGGTTCACTCCATCATGTAAACAAGTCCAAAAGATACATATGGATTTAAATTCTCTACATACTATCTACAAATCTGAATAAGTATTCAAAATTTACTTATTCAAAGAAAAACATGCTAGAGCTAAGTCTTAATAAAAGGAATGTATGTTATTATATATATGAACATATTCACACTAATGATAGCATAACAAAAACAATGTCAAGTAAAAGTTTTTGATACATACTCATGTTCTTCTTTAGACCATTGATCCCCCGTTCCTCTTTTCTTCTTTGGTTTTTCCTCCACAGCATGTGCCAGTGCTACTTCTTTTCCTTTTTTCTTCTTATTGGGTATTTCTTCAACTATTTCACCAATTTCACTGTTCCCATGGTCAGGTACCTCAATGAAACTTGGCCTATGCCTTATAAATACTCCTTCAATTAACGACCCGTAGTGTTCCTTAATATCTAGTATACTTTTCGATGGTAGCTCACGAGCAATTTTCTCGAAAATATGTGGACAATCAAGAGGAATTTCTTTGATCAATTCCTCAAATTTCTTATTCTCTTCAGGACTCCACACAGCTCGTGGTGGTGATTTGAGATTGTAACGAAGATCTGAAGAAAGCAATGAATTCATGGTGACAAACAAAAATAGAAGAATAAAGGACTAGTGTATGGTATTGGTAGTTGTACTAGAAGAGAAGGAGGTTATTCTTATATAGAGGCTTGGTTATGGTTTGGGTTTACATGTCCTATTCAGACAATTAAGGATTTACTTGGCAGTCAAAAAACTCCTGATCAGATAAGGATTACATTAAGGAAGTGTTGGCATGCAATGCAAAGATCAAAATTTACGTTTCTTAATGCATTCCAAACTTGTGTCGACAATTACATTGCCACCGCCATTGAAGCCATAGCCCAAACCCATAAATTATTATTATTATTTTATTAATAAATCAATAAAAGGCAATTTTTGTGTAAGAATTTAATAAAATTTTTTTTTTAATTACGTTAGTTTTTCCAAAATAATAATAATAATACTAGGTAATGTAATTTTTTATGGAAAACAAATCTGTTATAGATTGCCACTTAATTAATCAATGACACGGCAGTCAAAAAAATTTCTTTGTTTAATTTGTAGGTTTTCTTTAAATTAATTTTATCCTTCGGGTGTGCCATGCCCACCAAATTGGGATATTATAATTAAGGGTGGCAAAATTTTACATGACTAAAAAAGACACGAAGTTAGTGGGTTATACGCTTAACGAGTTTGAGTCATATTCGGGTTGACACAACTAACCCGTTTAGTAAATGCATCATGTTCGTGTCCAACTTACGAAACTCATTTGGTTTGTTTGATCCGTTTAATCAAATGTTATTTGATGAAAATACCCTTTTAATAATCCTAAGTATATAAACTTATTAGTTGTTGTGGTTTATTTTATTTGACAAATTGTGATTGATTATTTGTGATGTTGAGAAATTTTTACTTTTGAATTATTATCTATGATGCAGTTACTATATTAATTATATTTTTTAATTTTTTTGGTCAAATTGCCATGTGAATTAGTTGGCAGTCCAAGAAAAGAATTCCTAGCCGAAAAAGGATTTATTCAAAAAGTGTTCTGACGAAATGACCTGCATTAACGGAAAAAATGAGCTTTTGCCCTATTTTTTAAAATATCTAGCACAATGTCCATGTTTTGAAACTGTATAGAGATATGTTCCTGTTTTGAAACTCGATTTTCTCAAAATCAAGTTTCAATGTAAAATAAAAATTGAGTTATAGTCAAATCAAACTTTAAAAAAAAAAAAAAATTGTGGAACTTGAGTTCAAATTGAAAATTTTCAAGGAACTCGAGTTCTACATTGAAACTCGATTCTAAGAAAATCGAGTTTCAAAACAGAGACGTATCGTTATATAGTCTCAAAACAGGGACATTGTGCTAATTTTTTTTTAAAAAAATAAGGGCAAAAGCCCATTTTCTCCCTGCATTGACATAAAACTACAATTCCTAGCCGAAAAAGGATTTCGTAAAAAAAGAGAAGGAAGGTGATTCTTACTTTTTCAATTTTGAAAATTTGACTAGTTACTTGTATTCTCCTGATTTGCATCTAAAGGGAACTTTACATGAAAATTTGGGCACATAATCATCAATGACTCTGCAAGTTCTTTCTTCACAATACTAGATGTATTAATTTGGATACCGCTTATTTGCTGAAAATTGAAAAAATTGTAGCAAAATAATTTTGAAATGTGTGAATAGTACTGTGAGACCCAAATTTATATTGAAATTTGTGTTTGGATGACTTTTGTGGGTCAGTGAACAATGCTGTGGGACCCACATTTTTTCAACCAAACGCCAAACGCGGGGTAGAAATGTTATCTAAACTAATACTAGGTGGTAATTCGTGTTTACGTGTCGGGTTCGTGTCGTGTCAACTCTTGAGTATCCGATTATATAGGTCAACACTAATCTGACATGTTTATTAAACGGGTCAAGATTCTTCAACCCTAACATGACCTATTTATTAAACAGTTCAGTCGTGTTGACTTGTTTATCAAATTTTATCAAAATGAAAAAAAAAAAATATTTATGAAAAAACAAACAATAAAATATTTTTAATATAAAATTCATAACTAACAAGTAATTGCATCACATATAATTATTCAAAATTAATGCATATCTAAATATCACAAATAATCAATCACAATATGTCAAAGAAAATAAACCACAACAACTAATAAGTTCATATACCTTGGGTTTGATGGGTATATTAGTAAAATGTCTTTTAATTAAACGGGTCAAACAGGTTAAACGAGTTCTATATGTTGAACACTAACCCAACCCATTTATTAAACGGGTCAGTTATGTCAACTCGAATATGACATGAACTCATTAAGCCTCAACCCATAACCTACTAATTTTATGTCGTGTTGTGTCGTGTCGTGTCGGATTCGCAGGTCGTGTCCAATTTTGCCACCCCTAACTAACACTAAGTGATGAGATGCTGGTAGGGGGAGAAGAGCAAGTGGTGTCAATAAGTTCTTATTCAACTTGACGCTTCCTTATAGTTATATGTATTAGGTTGAGATTGCAATAGCTGATTCAAGCCTTATTGGGTTTGGGTGCATGTGTAGCTTACCAATAATTAAAAAGATAATTTTTTTTAAACTAAAAATGTGAGTTAAAAACACGATTTCAATTTAAAAAATGTGTATAACAATATTTGCGTAGTAGGGTGTATGTAACACACACTATCCTAATTTAAAATATTTAATTGGTGGGACTATCTTATGTTGATCATAAATTCAGTTGTTATTCGGCTTGGGAGTAGATTAGGGTGAAGTATCTTGAGGTTAATCTGTGGAGAATCTGGTTTTCAAAACATATTTCCCAATGCATGCTTTAATTTGCTAGCTTGCCATTCAACACTTGAAGACAGACTCTCAACTAAGGACAAGCTAATTAATTGGGGTTACAAGGATAGAGTAATTTTAATTTAGGTGTTTATAGAGAATAGAGAACAGTGTTCTTTACTCTAGATGTGAGAGGAGGTAGTACCTAAAAATTTTCTTATAAGGGGGATTTACTTTTGAACCCTATGCATGAACAGATTGAAATTTAGGGATCATATCTCTTTTGATTACTTTCACTCAAAGGATAAGGGAAGTCATTTTCAGAAAATGTTTGCGTAGTAGAAGAATAAAGTTGTTGGGAATAAGTGTCTTGTGCTATTAAAATGCTGAAAGGCAAAAGTCTAAGATATAGCTTGGCAAACAGTTGGTTATCACAAGACTACTTGGATATAAAATTCTTGGGGATAGTCAAAATTATGTTTGATCTCTTAATGGTCATTGTTAATAATGTTAGGGGTTGTGTAGCTTGTTTTAAATGGTAGACATATAGAAGACTCAAATACTTCTAATTAATGCCGCTTTATCGAGTCATTGATTTTTTTTTTTTGATAAACATTTTGTAGAGTCATTGAAATTTGTATTATCTTGTAGGAACCTCATCATTGTGGGAAAATGAATAAATTTTTTTAATAGGAATCATGACACAAAATTTCTTAGGGGTACGTACGGTGGTATCATAAAATTAGCTTAAAAACTTCTTTTTATTTTTTAATTTTTTATGTTAGATATATTTATTTCTAATGAAAAAAAATTATGCATTAGATATTTATATGGGTGTGCACTCAATCCACTAATCTGCTAAAACAAATTATATCTAATTTAACATGCCATATTGAGTCAGTTTTTAAAGATTGGTGAGTTATGAAAATTTATTTTTTAAGTGGGTCGGGTTGGGTTCCACTATTCGAGTCATAAATATTATAAACCTGCCTAACCTTATCTAATTAAATCATCAACATCAGCCAAAATCTTGCTTTAAAAAAGAAAAAAAAAAGAAAATTTCTGTTTAAACGACTTGTTGCAATCCCATTACCCAATTACACCACTTCCCAAAACCCCACGTTTAAAATTCCTCTCTAATTCAGTAATAATATTATTACAAATACATATTCCTTTCGTGTACCTTAATCACAAGCAAACAAAATGACACAATCCCAGGAATCTCCACCTGATATCACACAATATCGCCACGTGTACACCCAATACCAATTTCAAGTATATACGTCGCGTGTACACTTATCACACGCAAGCAAAACTCCCCCTCCATCATTTAACACGAATCTCGAAGGCACAAGGGCTAACGTGCGCCGCAGGTCCGGTGAAGTCAACCACGTGTAAGAGTTTATAAACTAAATAAAAATTAATTTGTTAACTCAAATATTAGAAAAAATATTGTACATTTTTTGTGTGTATGTAACATTGGTCCGCTACTCACCCACAGTGACACCCATTGAATAAAATAGTCTATGGATACAAAAAGATTTGTCTAAATTCTTGAAAATCTTTCATCTTGCAGTTTATTAATAGTAGATAAAAAACTAATGTCAATGATAAGTGTAAGTAAGAACTAAAAATAGTTTGTCAAATTGTGTGTTTGTAACACAATTTTTTCACAATTGTAAATGTGATAAGATTGTTAGTAGCTGATAAAAAAAGGATGTTAGTGTTTGGTCCAGATGAGAATGAGTAAACACTTACTAACTCAATTGTTGTGATTTTTTTTTTTTGTCGATGATTGAATTACTTTTCATTAAATTTCAGTGATGACTTATGTTTAAATGATTTAAATTAAAAGGGAAATGTTAACGGTTGTTCTAAGTGAACCATTTAAGAAAGTTTTTATGAAAAAATTAAAAAAATTTAATGTTTTGATAATCTTTTTTTTATTTCTCGTAAAAATGGCATCAAAACCTTTCAAAATAATTTGTTAATAATTACTTTTTAAGGGGCACTTGTTAACAATACCTCATATTAAAAATCAAACTTGATCGGTTGGTTCAATAGGGATTCAAACCCAAAACCGATTTGATTTACACTAATCTAATTTAAGTGTTTTGACTCTTACCCCCACATCTTAAAAGCATTTATATTTGTGAAGTGATTATCTCGACACTAGTTTTTTTTTTCCTCCTATTCTTTAATAGTTTTATGACTTTATGTTTTTAAAATCATAAAGGATAACTTACCTACATGTGGTTTGACTAAAATTCAAGTTTCGTGATTTAAAATTTGATATTTTATCCACCTAAAGTAAGTTCAATTAAAATTATATAATCCACATCTATTACAAACAGAACTAAATATTATATTTTACTCAATTTTTACGTATTTTTTCTCAAAAAACACAAAAAATATAAAAATATAAGATTGAATAAGTTAAAAAAGAATTCAACAAAATACTTAATTCATAACCTTTCAAAACACAAATAAACAACCTAAATTTAAATTTTGGCTAAGCCACGCACGGATAACTTGTAATTTCCACTAAATCATAAATTTAACCCAAAAAAACCGCTAACGTGCGCCGAGGGTCCCACTTAAATACTCAAACATAAAAGCACCAAAAAAGCAAAAAAGAAACCCAACTTACTTTCTCTCCCGCCAGCACAAACTCTCTCACACCAAAAAAAAAAAAAAAACTTTTTGATATTCTTTTAACAGAATGGAGCTACCAGTGATCGATCTGAAAGAATATCTGGCGGTTCTAAACGGAGATCCGTCGACGGAGAAACCCGGACCCGAAGTTATCGGGTTGTGCAAGGAAGTGAGTCGGGTATTGAGAGAAACCGGGGCGCTGTTGGTGAAGGATCCACGATGTACGGTGGAGGATAACGATCGGTTCATAGATATGATGGAGAAGTACTTCGAGAGACCCGTGGACTTCAAACGCCAACAGGAGCGACCCGCTTTGCATTACCAGGTTCGGTTCGTTTCTTTTGTTTTGTTTGGTTGGTGAGAAAATGTGAGAGAAAAAAAAAGAGAGAGTAAAGTTTTGGTCTTTGCATTGTGTTGACTTAAGATCTTTAGTAAGTTTTTTTTTTATTGTTAATTTTGAATGAACGGTTTAGATAAACTTAAATAAATGTAAAAATAAAAAAATAGTGTAAATTAAAATTTTTTTATAATGCTGATGTGGCACGGACACCAAATCAGACTTGTTGGTGTTTGATTGATTTTTGTCTGAATTTTTTGATTGTGATTGATGCTAACTGCTAAGTACAGATATGTCAAATTTTTTTTTATTTTTAATTTCCATAATAATTATATTATGTACTTGTTATAATTTTGTTTTCCTTATTTGATTTATTTTATTTCCATATGTAATTTCATTATGCATATTTTTTTGTATGTATTTTATTATTTATATTTGGGAAATGCTAAATGTGAAGGTTAAGTTTTTATTTGGGAAAAGCTAAAATTAATATAAAAAAAGCTTATAAATTGAGGGTATAATGAATGTGATTAGTGCTACTTTAATAACATAATAAATGAATTTTTGTATTACTCAATTTTTTTTTTTTTTGATTGATGACACATTGGTTTATATAGTAAGATTTGTAGGGCTCTTATTCCTTTGTTTAGGGCTCGTTTGGTAATTTCGTAATGTTGTTATAATAACGTTGTTTTCAGTTTTTAAATAACATTATACGTATTTTCATATAGTTTTCAATCCACCTGTATTTCCAAAAAAACTGAAAATTTTTGTTTAAATACATATATCAAACAGGCTCAGTATCTCATTTTGAAGTTATACTTTTTAGGAAAAAAGTCTTGAAGTATAATTTTTTTAAACCTTACTCTTTTTTTTTTATACACAATCTTTTAAAATAGCCTTTATTTTTTTTTTGGTTGGTATAACTCAAATTCAATAGTTGAGGAAGGGGGATTGAAATTGAGCTACATGACTCTTGGAAAAACAACTCATTTTCAAAAGAGTAATGCTATAGCCACAAATGATTTTACAGCATTTTTACAAACTGTTGATGTGACCATCTTCTTATTAGTTTTCATCTAGGCCCGCCATTTATATCATTTTTTCATTTACTAATAACCACTCATCATATCAGCAGTTTGTAAAAATGTTTTTATCTCTAGCGTTACTCTTTTCAAAAGGCTGAAAAAATAACTCTCTTTATTTCCGCTATCTAAAAGCATATCAATATCATTTAAGGATACACCTTTATATTAGTAAAATTTAATGCAAAATATGAAATGACTACATTTTGTTGGACTGGATCATTTTCCCTATATAAATGACACAAAGTATACTATTGTAAGCAGTTTATGATGAATAAAATTTTAATTGACACCTTTTCCAATGGCTTAGTCCTCCCTAAATTTTCCATTGAATCATGATGTGGTAAAATCTAAACAACTTATTTAATAACGAATGGTTGAAATATTAAGAACTGAGTTGTGGAGTTAGGGTAGGAATTCTAGAGGATCTCAGGTTGGTTGGAAAATGTGGAGGAAGTGAAAAAGGTAATAATTGTGGTTGTTTAAAATGTTAGTTGGATTTAAAAACCTTGAAAAGTTCATTTTTTTTGGTTCTGGTTGTTTGCTTGGAAAATTAGAGAAAAGAACGGAAAATTAGAGAAAAGAGCAGGAAATTTTAGAAATTAAAGGTTTATTCAAATTTTAAACATTAAGTGTTGAACTTTTTGCTGTTGTGGGAATATGGGGTACCAATTAAGTGTGCTCCAGGAGATTTAGGCAATGAAAGAGGAAGTTTGGAACTTTGAAAGTGGGGACTGGAAAAACCAATTGTTGGTCTCTTTACTTTTATTGTCTTGTTTGAATGTTATATAAGATGTGATTAAAACTAATGTTCCATGGCTGTTAAATCAATGTTGCACTTATAATGTTTTATTGTTTTTAATGAAATGATTGGAATTCTGGAAGTATGTTGTGGGTGAAGAATAGAGGCCTGAAAGACCATAACTGATTAGCAATTAGAGGGCACACCGTACGGTATTTCTGTTTTAATGTGAAGTAGGTCATTAGTGGCTTCTTTTGAAAGTTGATTTGTAGAGGAGGTTAAAGCTTTGTCTCCTTTCTTTTTTTCTAATGCCTTTAGATGTTGATTCTTGGGAATTAAAAAAAAAGAAATGGCATGGAAAATGCTCATAGTTAGTGAAAAAAGGTCCTTCATTAGTTGAGTATTGTCTTTCACTAAAGATATATGTACTTGATGCCCCACCCTGTTACGGGCACCAATCTAATAAGTAAATTGGCACTGATTTATTTAAGTATTGAATTTTTGGCACACATGGAGATAACAGGTTGGGGTAACACCAGAGGGAGTAGAAGTTCCAAGAAGCCTTGTTGATAGAGAGATGCAAGAGAAGTTAAAAGCAATGCCGAAAGAGTTCCAACCAGCCACTCCTGAAGGGCCAGATCGCAAGTGGCGATACATGTGGAGAGTGGGTCCTCGTCCTTCAAACACCCGATTTCAGGTCTCACATTTTTCCTTCTCAAAATTTTAAAATTTTTTTTTTATATAATATGATTTGATTTGTCCTTTTAATTGTCATCTCTCTTGTGCAGGAACTCAACTCAGAGCCTGTCATACCTGAAGGTTTTCCTGATTGGAAAGATACCATGGATTCATGGGGATATAAAATGATAGCAGCAATAGAAGTAATTCATCAGTGTGGTTCAGTTAACTTGTAAGACTCCTTATGCATAATTTCTAAAGTTATCGTGTAACAATTTTTTTTTTTTTGGGCTCAGGTTGTAGCTGAAATGGCAGCAATTGGGTTTGACTTGCCAAAGGATGCGTTCACTTCTCTTATGAAGCAGGTAATACAAATGGTCAACATTTACAGTTGTCTCACCACTTGTCTCTGTCTGTCTCAAACTCATTGATGCTTTGTTTATTTTTTCAAACTAAAAGTGGATGGTAACAAAGAAAGGATTGTTGCTTGTGATTTTGTGAATGATATGATGACACATCTTAGTATTTTTCTACTTTCTGTGGAAAAATGCACTCCTCAACTTTTGTGCTATGGGATGAGCGACATAGGGTCCCGATTAGTCCTTTCCTTTTTGTTCTCCTGTCTCTTGCTCGCTCGCTCTCTCTCTCTCTCATGTTATGCAATTTTGTCCAGTTATCTGGTAATAGCAGATTAAGAGCCTAGAAGTTGCAGATTGAATATCTCTCTCTCTCTCTCTCTCTCTCTCTCTCTCTCTCATTTCCCTTGTATAATTCAAATTAATTTCTTTATGCATGGGGTTTGCAAGTTAAGAGATAAGAGAAAAAAAAGAAAAAAAGAATATAAAGGCAGCGGGTGACATAAAAGCCCCAATTTGTAACGTATCTAAAGGGTTGAAAGAACTATTGCTCCATAAAATTTCCCTTTTCGGCTTATCCAAAAAAAAAAAAAAAAAAACTCTTTTCAGTGCAGTCTATGATTGAGTAAGTACACAAGCCTTCTTAATTCCCTATTGATATGTGTTTCCAAAGGCCTGGGCAATGATAAATAGGAGAGAAAAAGGAATGGGTAAGATGTGTTGTGTGCATCTTATCTACTAGCCTTTTTCATGCTTTAGCAATTTTTCTTATGATATTTTTTGTTGGTAATAGTTAAGGCATTGTATGAATCATATTATTTTTTGTTCCATTATCATGCTTCTTAGCTTTATGCACTTTATAACAAGGGCATTTTCCTTTCAAAACCCAGGGACCACATCTTCTTGCTCCTACAGGGAGCGACCTCCGGTTTTATGGCCAGGAAGGTACTGTTTTTGCAGGATATCACTATGACCTTAATTTTCTAACCATTCATGGAAGAAGTAGATTCCCCGGTCTCAACATTTGGCTCAGAAATGGGCAAAAAGTTGAGGTGAAGGTTCCTGTAGGATGTCTTCTCATTCAAACAGGAAAACAGGTAATAGTAAAGACTGATGTTTGGTGTTTATGTTTGTGAACTAGTATATGGGAAAAGCAATTAAGAGGGAAATTACAAAATGTGAGGCAAGATGTTATAGGGTTACACTATGTCTGGCGTCCTGATGTTAGGAGCTACCTGATTATTGACATTTTTATTTGGGTTGCCCATTACTTGGCTGCTTAAAAAATGAATATATGTGTGTGTGTGTGTGTGTGTTTTACTTGTAATTCAATTGAGTGTGATCATAGAAAGTGTCAAGTCATTTATTTGTACAAATAATAGAAAATATATTGTTTATTTACGATATATATTTAAGCATAAGACAATGTCATCACACATAGGAACTCGTTTGCCTTTTCTCTTCAACGGGCTCTGGTTTTCAGCACTTCTATCCTTAATTCTTTGGACAAGGATTCAATCAAATTCTCAAGTAGTGCGATTGGCTAGCTATGATATATGCGTTTCTAATTTGTAGATTAATTATCTCCCTTTTGCATTTCAATTATGCACAGATAGAATGGTTGACTGCTGGAGACTGCATAGCTGGAATGCATGAAGTACTTGTCACTGACAGGACGATTGAAGCAATCAATCGAGCATCAGAACAAAATCGCAGCCTGTGGAGAGTATCTTCAACGGTTAGTAATCTCAATTATACCAGTATCAGCATTACACCATCGTCATATTTTCTATTAAGTTGGCATCTTTAGTGATCTCAATGTGAATGACTTTTCTATGTCATGTTTATTTATGACCATTTATTTTTCGATTTAGTATTTTTGACTTCTTTTATCTCTGTTATATATATAGTTGTTTTCCCACATAGCATCAGATGCTGTGTTGAAGCCCTTGGGTCACTTTGCTGAGTCACCACTTGCCAGCAAATATCCGTCTATGTGTGCAGGAGAGTTTGTTGAACAGGAGCTTGCAGTTATCAATCTGAAAGGGAGCAAAGGAGAGCCTTGATAACTGGTAGCAATTAGTTTCCAAACTGCATCTTAAGGCTTTCTGGATTGATGAGTTTCAAAAAAGAAGGCTGACATTCTGACAAAATGTAATTTCATTGTTCTATGCACAGAAATAATATTGTTTCATTGTTGTATGGCCAGAAAAACAGATTTGATGGCACTTTAGAGTTGTTAATTTCAATAATTTACGTAGTTTTTTCTTGCAAGTTGTTGAAATGTCTTTAAATTTACAGAAGAAACAAAATAGTCTCCAAAGTCAAATCCACTATTTTCCTTAGCGTGCAAGAAAAGTAGGGCTTAACTTAATTTGGGTGCTCATATTTCTAGCTTAATTTGGACGACAAAAACAACTAATTTCTTTTTGGCAACGCAAACAAAAAGGGCGATTCTTTAAAATGTGACTCCTATTGTTTAGGATTAAACCATCAATGATCATCACAAGAAAACTTACACTATTCCATATCATTCACAGACTCCCTGAAAAGAAAATTTTGTAACAATTGGAATCTTGTCTTAATCCAAACATAGGAAGAGTTCAAGAATAACTATAAATGTGGAATATGGGGACGAGAAAAATATCATTGCAAGACATTATTCATAAAAAAAAAACCCTCCTAAGATTAAAAGTTCTGAAGTCTATTACTAATATTGTTGCCAAGAGGAGTTATAGAAGTGCTTTGTCTTGGTCATATCAGTGATGAGAAGGTTAGAAGGCATCAAAAGTCAGACAATCCAAGGAACTATTCAATTCCTCATTCTGCCTTTGAGTTTGCCATTCCACGTCTCTGTTTGTTGTCTCTGTGACAAAAGCTCCTACCGAATGGGTGGCGTCAGTGGATGGCAATGACCATGAAGAAGATGAGGAAGCCCCATTACATAGCTCGTGAACTCGAGCATGAATTTTCTTCTTAAGGTTTTCCAATGACAATGATAATTGTTGAAGATCACGTAGACCGAGCTCTTCAATAGGTGCTTCCCAGATAAGTTTTTGTTGGATCTCTTTCCTCAGCTTTTCAATTGCCTCTCCTTGCTCCTTCTCGATTTCCAATTCCTTAAGTTTCATGTCGAGTTCCTTGCTAAGCTCCAGAATTGTAGCCTGTTGGAGAGACTCCGCAATAGCAACTATACCAACATTTGTTTGTGGATTTCCACTGACATATTGGTCTATGATTGTGTTGATATCTGGGTTTCCAAAACAGAATGGCTTGCCTGTAAGGGAGAACACAACTATGCCAATTTTTGCACCACATAGTATACAAAGCTCACTTGCACTCTTGAAGAGCCCACTTTTGCGCTTTGAGAATGTAACTTCGCGACAATGATAGTCTGTTATTAACTTGTTTTCGATCTTCTGTCGACCTTTGCTTTTAGCTTTGTTCATTGACATGATTGAGAACTAAAGAAAACTCAGCCTTTCAGGAAAAAATATAATGGTTTGTTGAATTCCAATCAATAGGAATGGAAAAGTGATATATAGGAGAAATGGAATGAAAACTCAGCCTTGCAGGAAAATATATAATGGCTTGTTGGATTGCAATAAAATGTAATGGAACTGTGATTTATAGGAGAAATGGAATGAAAACTCAGCCTTGTAAGAAAATATATAATGGTTTGTTGAATATCACTCAAATGTAATGGAACAGTGATTTATAGGAGAAATGGAATGAGAACTCAGCCTTGTAAGAAAATATATAATGGTTTGTTGAATTTCAATCAAATGGAATGGAACAATGATTTATAACAAATTTCAATGGACAAAATAACATTGTTACCAGCCGAGCATTTATAACCTTTTTGTCATTTGTGGTTCTTTTACTAAATGAAACGCAAAAAATAAGGCATAAGCATTTGTTGTAAGGTGTGTTCCTTAAAATGCAAAAATCATTGAGAGCGTAATGTGCATAGCGGAATTTTTTTTTTCCAATTTGAACTAAAGAAAAAAAAAGGGGAATTCCTCTACAATAGACAACAAGTGAAAAACATGATTTAAATTTTTTATTTTTATATTTAATATAAAAGCATAAATGCTCTAATTTGTAATTTCCCCCTCCTCATATATAAAAAATTGATTTAAAAAATGTTGATTATAAAGTCATTTTTACGTGGAAATCAAAACATGTAATCGAAATACAATCTGTTTCTTCTGATTTTGATTAAATAAATTTATAACTCTTTAACACTTTATAGATTTATAAACCGTGAATTTTCTTTCTTTTCTCTGCCCGGTATGAATCTCTTCTTGTTTTCTTTGCCAGACTTGTTGAAATGTGTTAACAATGATTTTATCTATTGATTTTAGGTCACGTTTTTGGACAAGTTCATAGACCCAAAGGTCATCTCACTTCCAATTATGTTGAATTGATTGGGGATTACTCAATAAATACTTGCCTAATTAAGAGAAGATATTATAGGTAAAAAGCAAAAAAAGAAAAAAAGAAAAAAAAAGGAAAAAGAAAAAGGAGGGTAGAAGTATCAAGAAACTGTTATAATTATCAAGTCATCACAATTTAGTTCAATTGTTACATTTGACATTCAAAGTTTGGACTAAAAAAATATGAGATCGATTGTTAGGGTTCCGTCCAAAGAAATCTTAACGATTTCATCTTATTCCAAACCTTAGGTAATTAAAATGTAATAAATTAAAAAAACTTGTGGGACTAAATTGTGATTGGATCAAACCACTAAAGGGTAATTTATTTCTCTAAAAAGTGCAAAATATATATTGCTAATTTGAATGGAATTAAGAGGCTTATAGTTCAACTAGTTAGTACTTTTTAGTCTTTCCAAGATATCCAGACTTCAAATCCTCTATCTCTTATTATAACTATCAAATTATTCAAAAAAAAAAAAAAAAAAACTCAACAGTATTTTAATCCAAACGTTAGAAAACAAAAATAACAAATTTTTTTTGAGACTAAATTATAATATTATCAAACCATAAATGGGTAAATTATAATCTACCCCATAATTTATTTTCAACAAAGATTACAAAGATCCAAAGGCAATAACCAAGTACATTAGGTACAGTAATTCAGCAAAAAAGAAGAAGAAGAAGTACATTAGGTACAGTAAATTTAAACATACATCCACAACCCCCCACACAAAAAAAAGAAGAAAATGAAGAGCTCGTCAGCCTTCTTTATTGTAACATATATAATGCAGATTGATAGAAGCTATCATGCTTCGTTTCCTTTCAGATTGAGAAAGGTAAGCTCCTGTTCCATAAGCTCTCCTGCATAAACTGGTGGATAGTTGCTGGCAAGTGGTGATTCTGCAAAGTGGCCCAAGGGCTTCAACACAGCATCTGATGCTATGTGGGCAAAGAACTACAAATGACACAAATGAAACAAAAGAAGATGTCAAAAATACGGGATGAATGGTGTTTCGTCACCATATGTCTTAGGTGACGAAATAAAGACATTTCGTGATAAAATTTTTCCTGTAGGTCTTGTTTGTTGTAGTAAAAATTCATTTACATTGACAATGATAACAACAATAAAAATCATACCTAGTTTTATAATATTATGATTGGCTATATAATCATACCTAATAGTAATGTATTTCTTTCAGATACATGAATTTTTTTTCCGTTATTCTATTCTATTTGAAATCATAATTTTAATAAAAAGAACTATATGGTAATGATTGGTTGAGATCACTTACAGTTGAGGAGACTCTCCATAGGCTGCGATTTTGTTCCTTTGCTTGTTTGATTGCTTCAATAGTCTTGTCAGTGACAATTACTTCATGCAGGCCAGCCATGCAGTCTCCAGCAGTCAAATATTCCATCTAGCACATAAAAGCAGTGCAAATGGGATAAAGTTAATGTACAAATTAAGAATGCATTACTATAGGCTATAGCTAGCCAGCCGCATTACTTGAGAACTTGATTGAATCCTTATCCAAAGACTTCAGATTCAGGTTAAAATTGAAAACCAGAGTATTTGTCTTATACTTGAAATATATCATAACAAAAACAACATATTTTCTGCTATTTGTATAATTAAAAGAGAACATATTTTTTTAATGTACATAAGCTAAGTAATAGGAAGCCCAAAGAAAATTTGCCAATTATCAGTTAGCTCCCTACCATCATAAGGACATCCGACATGGATGTAACTCCACAATGTCCTATTTAAGTGAAGAAGTGATGTTACGATTTTTATAAATTTTGTTACATAAACTCTATAAATTAATGTTGTAGAGAGTGAAATTTTCTATCAATCACAAATTACCACGTTAAACCACTAAATTCATGTAGTACATTTAAAACGGTCAATGACAAGATGCCTATGCTACTTAGTGGGTTCCATTGTCATTATTCAGAGGCCAATAGAAATATTCCAAGTGTTTCTAAACAAAAATTATAAAAAATACCCAAGAGCCTATCAGGTCAACATGTGTTAATTGTAAAAGACATAAGCAGTCTAATTAAAAGCTGCTATGTGTTATTTTAAATTAAAACACTTTAGCTAATCACACAATGCCATGTGTCCCTTGGAAAATAAAACATAAAGTCCATCCATTTAAATTATGACTAGTGTCATTGCTCATAGCCAATCACTTATGATCATAACTCCCCAAGACTCCTATAAATAGAGACCCTCCTCAGTCTTATGGGAGGGGGGGAGGGGGGAGGGATTCATACACATTCAGAAGTCTCGAAACTCTATCGGATCAATCTCCAAAGCCCCCAAGAACTTTAAGAACTTCGCCTTCGAAGATGAAGAACATTCAAAGGAAAATCATTCAAGTCATCCTTCTAGATCTTAAAGTTCATTGGAATCAAACTCAAAAGCCTCTATAAACACCAAGAGACTACAAATTAGTGAAGCTCTACAGATCCAAGCCTCCAAAGCCCTAAAAAACTTTCACTACAAATTTTTGAAGAAGAAGAACATTCGAAGAACATTCATCCAAATCATTCTTACAAGTCTCAAAACTTTACTGGAATCAAGCTTCAAAGCCTCTAAAAAACTTCAAAGACTTTGATCCATCGAAACTTCATCGGATTCAAGCCATAAATCCCTCAAAAAACTTTCACCATGAATCTTCAAAGATCAAGAACATTCAAAGAACATACGAAGAACGTGAAGAACAAGAAATCTCTAACAAGCACACAATCAGTGATTTATCAAAATTTCATTCCAAAGAGCTTTTAATCCACTTTCCAATCCAAGTGGAGGGCATCATGTGTTCAAGTCAAGACTACATCGATGCTATACTTGAATTGAAGATTTTTTTAAGTAGATCGAATCAAAGGATTATTCTATTGTATTAGAATCAAAACATTGAGAATTGTACCTACAAATTCATCAATACCAATTTACACTTGTGAAACATATTCAATTGTTTGATTTCCAAACTTGAGATTTTGAGTTTATAGATGTCTCTTTTAAATAGAAAACAAAAGAGTAATTCAGAAATTTATTCACTAGGTTATTAATATGGTACTAATCACATTCATTGACAAATAGGTTTGTAATCTTAAAAAAAAATAATAATAAAATTGATAATAATTTTAACATTTTTCATAACATATTGTACACTGATTTGATTCTCTTAATTGCTTTTATAATTAAGTCAGAAGTTTTGTGTAGCAAACTAACTCATAATATGCAACCATGAACACCAAACATCACCCCATTACTACTCATACCTGCTTTCCTGCTTGAACGAGAAGACATCCTTCAGGAATTGCCCCCTCAACTTTTTGCCCATTTTTGAGCCAAAGGTTTAGACCAGGGAATCTACTTTTTCCATGAATGGTGAGAAAATGAGTGTCAAAGTGATATCCTGCAAGCACAGCACCTTCCTGGCCATAACTTTGGAGGTCACTCCCTGTTGGACCAAGAAGATGCGGCCCCTGTATTTTTAAAAGAAAAGGCACTTGTTATAAGTACATATTAATATTATTGCACAATATGGATATGAAAAAGAATATGACTCATACAATGCCTTGCTTAGTCATTACAACAAAAAAAAAAAAAAATTCGAAAGCTTGAAAGAACTTTTACAAGGTTAGTGAAATACTAAAAGAGCAATATCTGACACAATTTTGCCTCATAATTTGTTACATGAGATGACCCTACAAGAATTCACAACAATTTCATAGTATTTCTAAATTAGTCTACTACCTCACATATGGACCATTTAAAAAAATAAATATATAGATTATGGTGGGGAGTAAGCTAATTTGGGAATGTTGTGAAATTTTATTATCCCTAGGTTTATTGTTTAATTCAATCTTCTAGGAGTACAATAATGTCGTATTCCCTTTCCTCATATGAATTATAAATCCCATTATAAATTTAATTAATAAGATCTACTATTAGTTGTGAAGGAGTACTATGACATTATTAGACTTCCAGAATATTGTATAATTACTTCAATTTGATAAGTTGTGATTAAAGAATTATCACTTTGACACGAATCTATTATTAAGGTTATTGTTATTATGCATCAATCACAATAAATTACATCATTAATTATTTAAAAAATTATTAAAATTTTGTCTTCTTGATCATACTGGGAAGGCTAGTAGGCAAGATGCACACTGCATATCTTATCCCTCCATAAAGGACTATTCACTAGAGCACCTAATCAAGTTGTTCAAATAAAAAAAACAAAAGTTGTCACATTGTCTGAAATATATAATACACGGTCATCTCATTTTCATCACAAATATGGACAATTATGCAGCTTTCAAAAATCCTCTTTTGTTGCTTTATATCCAGATTTGAAGCAATTTTGCACTATGCTTTTAGGGAAAATGCAAAAAAGTCCGGTATGGTTTGTCCATAAATCACAAACCCCACAAGTATGAAGCATGACACATAACCTTCTATGATGTGGACTATATTGTGTTACTATTATGTGCGAGTTTGGAATAGTTAAAAAAAAAAAAACTTTTTATATTTTTTTCGTTTCTTTGTTTAGGTAAGTCTCGCTTTTTTTTTTTTTAATTTTTTTTTTATGCTTAATTTTTTTCAGCCAACTTTCCAACAATTAAGAAAATAAATTCAAAGTAAAAAATTAATACAATTTTGAAATTACTTGGGATGATGTGTGATTTATGTGTTTACGGGAATTTATTGGATAATAATGGAGCAAGAAGCATATAAGAGGAAACTTGACGAGATGAGAGTGGACTAATATGTGTTAAATTATCAATTATTCTAAAAATTTAAACTATTAGGATATGATAAATTTAATAATTTAATCATATACTTTTAACAAATATGAATGAATATGATGTGGCCGTAATTGGTGATTTGGGGTTTTAGGTTGGTGGTGACACTGCTTGGTGGATGGAGGCCCGTGGTTAGAAATCACTAGCAAATCAAGGTAGGGGTGTCCTACTTTGGGTTTCATCGCTTGGGGTAGTTTGTGCTTTCCTTGCAATTGATGTTAAACTCAACTCAAAATGATCACATTTTAGTGCAAGTTTTTATTTCCTAACAAACTTAAAATGATCACTTTTTAGTCCCTAAAAGCTTTGAAGTAGTCAATTTTAGTTACTAATGTGACTAAAAGTGGCTAATGGAGTGAAAATATATTAGAATTCAGTTTGACTACATCATTTAAGGGACTGAAAATGGTTACTTTAAGTTTCAGAGAATAAATTTGCTTCTAAGTTATAATTTAGGGACTAATCGTGTGTGTTGCTTTTATTAACTTAAAAAAAAAAAAAAAAAAAAGTGATACACACTAACAGTGTGTGTTACCTTTTTTTTCCCCAAAAAAATAAAAAAAAAAAAAAAGGCAACACACGAACATTGTATTTAGTGAAATTGAGTATTTAAAAAGCTCTACATGAATTAAAAAGCCAAAATAGGCCAAACCCAACAAGTAGACACGAGTATAAAACAAGCTGAACTGTTGAGTACGAAACCTGCTTCATAAGAGAAGTGAATGCATCCTTTGGCAAGCCATACCCAATTGCTAACATTTCGGCTACAACCTGAACAAAAAATTTTGGGTACACAATAACATTAAACAACATGCACAATAAGCATTAATACAAGTGAGCTAAACCACGCTAGATAATGGGTTACTTCTGTTGCAGCCATCATTTTATATCCCCATGAATTCATGGTTTCAACCCATCCAGGAAAACCTTCAGGTATGACCGGGGCTGCATTGAGTTCCTGCACAAGAGAGATGGAATTCAAAAGACGGAAAATAACGCAACAAAGTTTTAGTTTCAAAATGATGCTCTTTATTTAAAATGAATTTATTTCTTGGTTTAGATTTAATACTACAAGAAAAATGCTAGAGATACTAACTTTTATACAAAAAAATTTACAAATTGCAGATGTGACGAGTGATTATTGGTAAATGAAAAAGTGATGAATAATATTAGAGATACAAATTATTTTATAAAAAATTATACAAACTGCTGATGTGATGATTGATTTTTGGTAAATGAAAATATGATATTAATGGTGGGTTTAGATGAAAACTAATAGCCGAAGGCCTTGTAGCTGAATTGACACTTTCCTGTGTATAAAGTGCTTAGAGGTCTAGGGAGAAATGGTTTGAGCTGTGGGGCTAGCAGTATGCTATAATTATTTTTCAAAAAAAAAAAAAGATGAAAACTAATAAGAGGTTGGCTACATCAACATAAAAATATTATAAAATTGTAAAATAGTTTGTTGCTATAGCATTACTCAAAAGTGATATTAATAGTAAGTTTAGATGAAAACCAATAAAAAGTTGGTTGCAAAAATAGTTTGTAAAAATGTTGTAAAATAGTTTGTACTTATAACATTACTACAAATCTAAAGGTATATCTAATATCAGACGTGACACTATAAAATAAATTCTTTATCGAGAAATAGATTTTATTCATTTCCAATAGATTTTATTCATAACATACTAATCTAGGTCGTTCAATATGTATAATATGAAATTGTATATCTATATAAGTTCAATTAAAAGAAAATAATCAGTTAGATCATATGAAATTGAAGGAGAAGGAAAAAAATGTGAGACCTTAAATTGGGTTTTTGAAGGACGAGGACCCACGCTCCACATGTAACGCCACTTGAGATCTGGTCCTACGAGAGTGGCTGGTTGGGACTCTTTGGACATACACATAGCTCTTACTTTCTCTTGCAGTTTTTCATCAACCATGGCCCTTGGAACTTCCACTTTCTCTGGTGTTATTCCAACCTGTTATCCCCATTTGTGACATAAATTCTTTTCAATATATCTATATATTGTGATAAATCCATACAAACTCACATGTTAAATTGGTGACAACAACAACTCAAACATTGATGGTAATTGTGCTTCATTTATCCTTTTATTTTCTCTGTAAATTATGTAAACCTTCAATTACTGTTTAGTCAACCACCTGATTGATTGGAAGAATGAAAGAAGTCAAATTTTATATGATTTTAATTTCCTCATTTAACACTAAACAAAAGTATATTTGAGCTGTATTAACTGTTTCATCCACAGATATAAGGTCTAATAGTTTTCTTGTACACTGATCTAAGGTCTGGTGCCCTCCTCATCCCCATACTAACTCCTCCGACCATACCTAACCACCCTAATAGTAATCGATTGCATTGATGCTGGTAACTATTGCTGCTTGATTGGCATCGATCGCTCTCTCCACCACCTTGAGCAGGTTTAGTTTGCTTTGACTTAGTATGGAGTTTTGCCAAACACATAGGTTTAAGTCCAAGAAACATTTAAAACAACTATTTTCTTTTTTTGAGAAACAATCACACACAATGGAGAAGGAAGGGGGGTTTAAAACAAAGACATGTCATAGAACTTCACTTAAAATCCATGGTATATTGAAATCGACCAGAATTATGAATCTATTCACTTTCTTCACATGTTTAAGTTGAGAAACTTAGGTATGATTCTTCAACTATTTTACTTTAATTAGGTTCCCCAACTATATTCAATTGCATGGATGCATTGACCAATGAATTATATGATTAACTTTAGTTGTTCTCAAAAAAGACAACATTGTGTTTGTTGCATTGATCGTGGTTGATTTTAACAAACCAAGCCAAACCTGATAATGCAAGCTTGGTCGCTCCTGGGGGCGCTTGTATTCCACGGGACTCTCAAAGTATCGCTCCATCATCTCGATGAACTGCTCGTTCTCCTCCGCAGAACACCTTGGGTCCTTCACCACCACCGCCCCCGCTTCACTCAGAACCTGAGCCAACTGCTTACACAATTCAGTCAGTTCAGTTCCCAGCTGCTCTTTTAGCTTTGATGGCTCGCCGACCAATTTGTCCATCACAGCCAGATATGCAGTCAGATCGATCACCGGAAGTAGCTTCATTTCGTCACAATAATTAAAAAAAACAAGATACTATTCTGAGTGACTGTGATGGCGGGAGTGTGTTGTGGGATTGAATTATGTTAGCTTTTTTTATTGAGGTAAATTGGGGTCCATTTTTAGTACGATTTCACTGTTTAATAATTGTTGTTTTGTAACATTGTGTGATTCAATTCTCTCGTAGGAACATATTGCATGTGGAATTTGCTGAGTGGGTCTCGTCCTCTTTATGTCTCATCTTGATGAAGTCATGTCATCTTTTCTGCGATATTGCGGCAAAATTTGCTTAATAGTACTTTTTTAGAGAAAAAATTGGGTGAATAATATATGTTTGAAGTTTTTTAGTTAGTTAAATTGTTTTGGAAAGTTGAGTTTGGCAAACTTGATTTTGGGCTGGAAGTTGAGTTTGACAAACTTGACTTCCAAGCAATATTGATGCATCCTGCTTGGTCTTGCTTGGAAGTCGAGTTTGTCAAACTCGATTTCTAGCCCAAATTTGAGTTTGCCAAAGTCGACTTCCAAAAACAGTCTAACTAACTAAATAACTTCTTTCATGTGTTGTTTTCTTAAAATTTTTCTAAAACATACTATTTGGCAAATTTTGCCACGATATTGCCAACTGATCTAACTCTTTGTGCATGTAATGCTAATTCATATATCTTCACATTGTGTCAGCATATTGGAGCACTGAAAGTAAGCCAAAGCAAAGGCATATTGTGTATCATGCATTGTGATGCAATAATTTCTTAGAATATGGAATCAGTTTACATGTTAGAATATATGGTGGTAAATGAAGATATACTTATAAATAAGTAGATTATAGCTTTGTAGAATGTTTTGTGCTACATGATTTGGTAGTATTTGGATGGTGGCAGAGCCATTTGTAGACAGGTAGACAGGTGGGCCAAACTTTTGAGTTTTATTTTTTAATAATTATATTTATGTATGTTTTTAAATAAAAAAAATTATATTTATAAGCAGATTGTAGGAAAAATATCACTTGGCCCACTCATTTTTGTTAAAACATTTATATTATTGTTAGTGTAAGCATATTTATAGATGATACTTAAACAAGTTATATTATAATCCTCATGCGTAAAGTGATGATATATATAATAAGTTATAAGTAATTTTTGATCTTTGATTTTTTTATTATTAATTATGCCATTCAATTTTCAATATTTTTCGATCACATGTAATTATAATCACAATCTACCTCATAAACTATTAGCAAATTGTTTTTATTTTAAGGTGAAAGATACAAACTTTATTGATAAAAAGAAGTATACAAAGTAAGACCCCTTGACCAGAGCTGCCCAGGGAAACAAAAGCAAACCAAAAGGACTACAAGCACCCGTACAACAGAAAAGCAGAAACTGAAGCTTTAAGCATTGTCAAGAGCTCCTCTGTGCTGCCATGGGTCTCTAATACTCCTCCAGGAAACCTAGCCTATGTCTGGCAAAAATTAAATTTGCTAATTTATTTTACTATTCAGCTTATTTTTGCTATTATTCATGAATCACACTACACTTTTTGGTCATATTCATGAGTTTCACTGTACTATTTCAGCTGATTTTTATCTTTATCTACGGTACTTTTAATAAAAAGTTTTCAATTTCAGTTTAAAAGTTTTCAATTTCAGCTAAATAAGCGGATCCCAAACGAACCCCAAGGGTGCCATCTAGAATGGCTCTAGGGTGGGTTTGAAACCGCTCAAAGTAAGTACTTATTCCGAGCATTTCATATTGCCCAAGATGTCACAGCCCAACATTCCAACTCAACTTGAGGGAGTCTTTCATAAAGAAATTTTGGGCCTCATTGGAGCATTTCTGGATTCTCCCTTGGCATAGAGCCCATATGTTCCTTGCAAAAGGGCATTCCCAGAACAAGTGATCAACAGATTTAGGCTGTTGATTAGCATAGCTCACATCCTGGCTCAACCTTTATCTTACGCCAGTATAAATTATCTCTAGTATGGGAGATATTTGAGCATGCTGCCATAGAAAGCTGCAAACTTTGGGGGGACATTTAGGTTATGTTTGGTAACAGTTTTTGTTTTCTATTTTCAAAAACTTATTTTTGGGAATATAAAAAAAAAAAATTATCTTATAGTTTTGAAATCAAAAACAGATTTGGTTAGTTGAAATTAAAAAAATAGTTTTTTGAATAAAAAAATAGAAATACTATAATATGTTGTTACTAGGATTTGAATTTTAATGCTAATTCATTAAATGAGATAGATTCATTAAATTAAATGCGCATTTTTATTGATTTTTGAAAATTAGAAAGTGAAAATAGCTTTCGCATATTTTCAGTTTTTTTTCGCAAATTGAGTTTTGAAAACAATTTTTGTTTTCTGTCCATTTTAGGTTGCCAAACAAGTTTTTTAGTTTCAAAAATAGAAATTTTTTTGGAATAGAAAATAAGGGGAAAAAATAGTTACCAAACATACTCTTAGCTTCCAGATTCTTCTCCAAGTAAATCTCATATAATTATCACAAGGCGTATGAATCACACATGACATGTAATTTGGAAACATATATACACAAACTTACCAAATATTCTTTTGTATAAAAATTTCAAAATATATACAATATAAAAAGAAGTTTTCAACATATAAATGATAATGAAATAATATCTTTTGAAACTTGTTGTTTTCTGATATCTATTTATTTTTAGATACAGAGTAAATAGATTCAATTTAAAATGAACACATATTATGATGAATTACTGTGATTTTACTGTTACCAACTAACTTAATGAACACACAATGGGTTTACAGTTATCAACTAAACATAGGGACATGCATTCCTATACATATCCTTATATTGTGTTACTTGTAATGCACAATTTTGATTCAGAAAAAAAAAATCACAATTACGAATAGCATTAATGTAGTTGTTGATGGTTTTTCATTGTGAATGTAGGAGTGATTTTCTGGAGTAACTTTTTTTAGTTTTTATTATTTGAGTTGTAATCTTTCTCCAAAAAAAAAAAAAAAAAATTTGTAGTCTTTGTCCCACTAGGAGTGTTATATTTTTGAAAATGTACAAGCCCAACAGGCTTTAGGTCCATTTTACTTTACTTATACTATACAAACATTACATGTACAACATTCCTGGGACTACTTAAATAAAGGAAATGCCTTATATAATTTTATATATTTGTATATAAAAAAATTGATCCTTAATTCTAACATAGAATCAAGGCCACTACTATGTAGTTCCAGTGTTAAAAAAAGGTAAAAATATTTATAATTATTTGAAAGAATTAAAGAACAATAAGAAAAGTCATTGTGATTTTTGACACTATTACAATATAGTCTCTTAAACCTATTATTGTTACATTTTTTATTGATAAACTTTTTCTTGTTACATATGTTCTAAGGTTTCGACTAAAATGAAACCATTAGGTTCTGTCCAAAGTATACCTAACATTTTCATCTTATCTCAAAGGTAATCAAAGTGTAACTATTAAAAAATATCGTAGGGCAAAATGATGATTGAATCAAAATCATAAGGGAGCAGTTTTATTTATTTTTGATAATACTATAAGTAATACAATGAGGGAGGGAGGATTTATAATTAATACAATAATTAATCATAAGGGAGGATTTATTTTTAGTTTGTTTGTCTAATGAATATGCAAAATGCATTTCATATGGATGGAACCTAGTCTAACCTTTTTTATTTTAATCCAAACTTTAAGTATCAAATATAACAATAAAAAATTGTAGACAAAATTGTAACATGGTGAAAGGACAAAGGGGTAAGTTATTTTTTACCATTTAATTTATTGCCAGCAAAGAGTACAAAGATCCAATGGTATATATGCCATGGCCAAATCCACGCATTACCAAAAAAAAGAAAAAAAAAGAGAAGAAAAATACTGAAGTAGAAAATCTACAGCTTGTCAGACTTTTTTATTGTAACTAATATCATGTAGAAAACCTTAGGATGCATTTTGCATCTACTAAACCAATTACTACAATCTTTCAGCCTTTCAGATTGATAGCTGCAAGAAAATGTATAGAATATGAAATTGAAGGAGAAAGTGAAAATGTATATAATATTAAATTGGGTTTTTGGGCATTGCTTTTACTTTCTTCTGCATTTCTTCATCAACCAAGAACCTTAAAATTTCTACTTTTTCTGGTGTTATCCCAACCTGTCTCCAATTGTGTAAGAGAATTCATCACATGATGATATTTTAGTTATGCTCTATTCATCCTTTAATTTTCTGTCCATATATAAGGAAGCCTTTTTTTTTTTTTTGATAGGAAAGGAAGCCTTTAATTAGTATTAAATAGTCAACTACTTTATTCATTGGAAGGAATACTAGAAGCAAAAAGAAATGAATATTTTAATAAAATAACCATAACCAATTAAGATTTTAAGAACTTTATAATATGGTTATTTTAAGAACTTTGGAGGTGTTAAATTAACCCTCCCACGTTTGGAGAAGAATTTTCTTAAAAAAAAAAAAAAAGAACCTTTGGTGAAGAATCTTGTTTTTCACTACATGAAGCAGAACACATCTAAACTCACATGTCGTAATTGTTATGTTACATGTATCGAGAACACAAGGCACCACCTCTCGCTTAAGGATGTAAAAAAAAAAAAATTGACTGAATTACATTGACTGTTTGCCATCGGTACCACCTCTCGCTTAACAGCTTAAGTGTTGTTTATATAGTATGTGAGTTTGGTTAACAAGATTTGGTTGAGTGTGAATATAATACATATTGCTAATAATGTATTTTGATTAGCATTACCTACGGACGTAGGCTTTGAGGTGAGTTGATTAAATATTATTGATTTATGTAGTTTTATTTTCTTATTTGTATGAATGTACTTCCGCTAACTTTAAATTACAACAAATTTGTGGAATCAAACAAACACCACTATATTTGTAGAATCAGTCATCTCTCTATCAATTGGTTAGTTACATAATACCTCTTATGTGGCAAATCGAAAATATTGTCCCGTGGAAATTGTAAAATGGGTCCTCATCCTTTCCATTTCAGAGTTCAGACACTCAATTTTAGGTCTCATGTCATGTCACCTTTCTATATTATTGCCATCTCTCACTTTCATGCATGGTTCTATTTACATGTAATGCTAGCAGTGTTTATGCAATAATTTCTAACAATATTATTAATGTTCTGAGAGTACATTATAAAAAATAAAAAATAAAAAATATTCAATTATAAGTTGTGTGCTTCTTTTTTAAAAAAGAAGAAAAATTGTCAATATAATTCATTTTTTTTCATGCATAAAATTTACTATGATTGTGTGTATGCTTTTTTTTCAAATTAATATTTGTTCACAATTTGATTTTTTTGAATTGATAAAAAAAACAATATAATGAAGTATTAAATACATCTTAATTTGTATTCTAAGGAGTAAGGACATTCATCAACAAAATCTTATTTCTTATAATTATTTAGTGAAGCTGAAATTTTTTTATCTTCGTATTATTGCTGAAATTAATGGTAGCAATTGGGTTTGGCTTGCCATAAGGTGTTCATTCACTTCTCTTATGAAAGCAAGTTAAAAATGCTCTAGCAGTTTCCACATGTTTTACCATTTGATGTATATTTGCATGTTTGGAATAGCTTATTTTCTTGAAAAAGTAAACTTAACAAAACAAAAAAAAGAGCACTTTATTTGTGAACTAATATTTTATAGTTCATAAAAAAATTACTATGCGGGTGATAAAGGAAGATAATAAAGTGAAAATGGAAAATGATAACAAAAAATTAGGGTTTTTCTCTAATACGGTATCATTTTTCTATTTTTTTCAATAATTTATAAAAAGAAGATTCAAATTTTAATTCTCCTTATATAAAAGAAAATCATAAAATAATATTATACTACTTAAACTTTTGTGCCCGGGAATGTGTGGCATAAGGTCTCCATGACAGTCCTTTCACACCTTTCCAAATTGTTAGGTATATATGCTACATTATTTAAAATCCTTTTCTATTATCTTTGGGGAAAAATACATACAACTTTTGTCTTTTTAACATCTTTATCTATTATTGGTGGGAGAATGTTACTGCTTAAACTTTTGTGTCAGGGGATGAGTGACATAGGGTCTCCATCAGTCATATTCTCTCTCTGAATCATTGGTTAATTAATTACATAATTCCTCAGTTGTTACGTTTACTTTCACATCTCTCTCTCTCGTTAGGCAATTTTATCTAGTACACTAGCTTGCTTGTAACACGAATATGCATAAATATACTTAAAAAATACACATTAAAATAAATAGTATAATTTTTATATGTATAATTTAAATATTATTGATAGTCATTCTTATATATATTTTTTAACTCTTTAAAAAGTCTTGTAAGAATATTATTAGGTAAAAAATGTAAATTGTCCATTTTAAAAATATTTTTATGATCATTAATTATAGACTCTTTGGTTTTTGTATACAATAACTCACTTAAATGGAGATTTATGATATAGTCACATATTTGATTCCAAAATTAAGAAATAAAATCCTCTCTAAAAAATAAATAATTTAGGACACATAACTTAAAATTGGACTTCAATTGTAAAACCTTTTATATATGACTTATAAACTTGATTTTTTTTTAATTCTATAAAAAAAAGGCTCATAAATATAAAATCATTCAAAAATGATGTTTTTTATGGTTTAATTATATCGGACTCCTTAGATTAAATAGGACATATGTCGCAAAATCAAACTTTAATTGAAATCTAATTTTTACATTGAATTAACCCACTTAACACAAAAATTTAAAAACTTAGATTTGATGAGACACGTAGCGCAAAATTAAAATCATTCAAAAATGATGTTTTTTATGGTTTAATTATATTGGACTCCTTATTTTTTACACTAAATTAACTCATTTTTCACAAAAATTAAAAACCTTAGATTAAATAGGACAGATGTCGCAAAATCAAACTTTAATTGAAATCCAAATTTTACATTGAATTAACTCACTTGGCACAAAAATTTAAAAACTTAGATTTGATGAGACACGTATCGCAAAATTAGACTCTAATTGAATTTTAATTTGAAATTTAAATGGATTTTCTCCCAGTTTTACCTATTATATATATATATATATATATATAGATATAGATTAGTGTCTATAAAAAACAGTTAGTAACTTTTTTTATTTTTCCATACAAAATTTCTTAAAATGGTTTATTAATATATGCCCTTTAGGTATATGTGAGTAAAATTAAAAATTTAAATAGCAATACAGCAATAATTCAAAAAAAAAAAAAAAAAAACGCAGCATAATGGTATAGATTGTTGCATACTTAATATTTTTGAATTCATGATATATTTTTTTAGTTTTTTAACTTGCTACACCTTAGCCTATAGCCCCAAACCAACATCTTCATCTCCCATTTGAGGAATATATTAGTATCAATCCCATCTCAACAAGCTTCCTCTTATAAGATTGTTGCTCAATAAATATCGAAAAAATAACATAAACAAATAGAAACACAAATAATCCTCAAATGCTTTTAAATTTGTAATAATAATTTTCCTTGGGTGGACACTCATCAATTTTGGTTTGGAATGGATCCACAAATACCTGGAATACTCCTTAATTTTTTGAATGTTAATTCCTTAATTTCTTATATTTTACCAGAAAATCTATTAAGTTTTGTGTTCAATAATTTATTTTCTTGACATTTGTTGATTTACACTAGAGGTCATATTCAAGGGTATAAAATAAAAAACTGTTATTTCTCTTTCCATTCTCTTTGAAAATCAAAGAAAGGAAATAATTTGTTTATTTTTTTCCCCTTCCTACATCCAAAAACACATAGAGGAAGATATTTTCTTTTTCCCTTTCCTTTGTCTTTCCTTTCCCTTGGTATTTTCTTTTCTCATTTCTTTCCCTAGAAGACATAGCTTAAAATCATTTACATCAGTTCGTACAAAAATTTATGTCTATTTTAGCATAAAAAATTATTTTTTCTATTTTACCTAACCATTTTTCAAAACACCAACATCAGGTTATCTATTCTAAACTATATTTTATCAAAATATCAAATTTTCTTATTTTTAAAAATTATTTCTTTATCTTCACACATTACAACTTCCATTCATTTTCTTCCTTTATCATTAAGAGTCAGTTTGGTTGGAGGAGTGGAAAAATGGGAGGATAAAAAATTAGTGGGAGGATGGAAAATTTGGAGGATAGAAAAGATTTGGTTTTCCCTCTTGTGTAAACGGTTGGAGGGGTAGAAAAGTGGAAGGGTGAAAAACTTTTTTGTTTGGTTGGAGAGAAAAAGGAAATGATGGAAAATGTAATTTATATAAATTGACTATTATACCCTTATTACATAATATGTGAATGGTAGGTGAGAGGGTATTTGCGTAAAATGGATTTCTCATAATTTTTTCCTCCTCATTTTCCTCCCAATTTGGGAGGATAAAAGTGGGCTTAGGAGGGAAAACTTTCTCTTCTATTTTCTGTCTCCCCTATTTTCCTTCCTTAATCAAACAGTAGAAAACAATATTTTTCATCCTCTTTTTCTTTTCCTATTTTCCATCCACTTTGTTTTCACCCTAATCAAATACACCATAAAAAAAAGCAAAAAAATAAAAAAAGTTGAAATGCACAACGATAATGCTTGTGTATATTTGCACAAATACAATAATAAAATTGCATTTTTGACATTTCTCAAAAAAAAAAAAAAATTGCATTTTTGACAATAAATTAATAAGCTAATGTGATGTTTTTTGGAGTTGATGGGGAATATGATCCTAATGCTATTTTACAACGGTTGATGTGAATGCCCTAAATATGACACGTTGCTTCATACTTCACATCAAAATGGCAAAATCAGTCAATGGGTGTCTTAATGCTTCTGAAGGACATATTGTGAACCAGACACGTGTCTTTTTCCATCACTCGTGACAAAAGATATGAAAACCTTGATGTAAACATTTTTGACCACATTGCAGAGACAAACACATGAACAAAACCAATGGTTGTCTTTTTCTATCACTCATCACAAAAGATATGACAACCTTGATGTAGACATTTTTGACCACATTGCAGAGACAAACACCTGCATGCACAAAACTAATGGTTGTGTGACACTTCAAACCAATACACACTTTAAAAGAGAGGCCTTTTATCTTTTCTCAGTGGATGTCCTTTTGTCTCTCGTAAGCATCTTCGTACTCCACCTGACGCTTGTCAAAGAGACATTGGTTTGGAGTCTTTGGCAACCGACCAATTCAAAGGGGGATTGTGTGTACCTATTAATTTGAGGGCAAGTGGCACCTCTAATAAGGGGCAGAGCTAAAACTTCAAGTTAGTGGGGCTAAAATTAAAAAAAAAAAAAATTATGAGACACTAAGGGTCTGTTTGGATAGAACTTATTGCTGAAAACTGAAAACTGAAAACACTGTAGCAAAATAATTTTAAAATGTGTGAATAGTACCGCGGGACCCATTTTTAATGAAAAAGTTGCTGAAAAGTGAAATTTGTGGGTCCGTAAACAGTGCATGAATGCACTGTTCACAGAAAATTGGGTCAACACTTGCGGCTGGAGGGAAAAAAAAAAAAAAAAAACGCGGACGCAGAAACGCCTATCCAAACTCCACCTAAATAAACATCCATTTTTGTATTAACAAATCGTCAATAAAGAAAAAAATATAATTTTTTTAATACATTAGACTACAATTATTTTTGAAAAGATAACTTAGTATTTTTTAAATATTCAAAATTATTTATGATTAAATTTGTATTAAAATATCGTAGTAATATCACTTTCAATAAATAATATCAAAGCGTCTATAAAAAAAAAAAAAATTCTTCCATTGTGTTGGAAAGACTAGTTTTGATGACATTCATAGCAGGAAATGGAATTTGATAAAATAATCGAATAGTTTAGTTCATAAATTAGATGTGATTCAAACTATTTAAAGTGTTTGGGGTTTTTTTTAAGGTAAAATTGCTAAAATCACCAACAGATAGATCCAACCCTGCCTCTATTGTTGTCGAAGATGTGTCGGTAAAATTATTGATAAGTGAATTTAACGAAGCTAATGAATATGTTATTGAGTTGAGGTATTGGTGCTAGTCCAAGAAAATTAGAAAGAAAAAAGAAGTGATTTATCATTTGGATGACAAAATCTATCTCTCTTAATTATAAAAGAGATTAGGTTATCCTATTGAATTACAATGCTATTAACAAGAAACAGTATGGTTAAGCGTGCTTTAATTTGTTCACTTAAAGCATATGTTAATAAAAACCCTAATCTCATATATATATTGAAAAAAGAATAACAAAAATCATTCAATAAAGTATTGAGGCACTAGTTAATAGAAGCTCTCAATATTTATTTATTTATTTTAATTAAATAAAGCTCTCAATATTTAGGAATTAGGATCCGAATAGAATATAGTCCACAAATAATCAATCAGCATATATAAAGCCCTACATACAAATCGCGGAAAAAGAGAAATAAGTGGTCCACGAGAAGCTTCTATTATCATTTAGAAGTTACTACATGTGACTAAAAGTTTTCGAGGAACTTAATTCATATAGGGAATGGATGTTTAATGTTAGAACTTCCAATGTTGTAACACCTTATTCTATTTAATGAGGCCATTCCCTCCTTCAAAAGAAAAACAAAAAGTTCAAGTACTGTAGCAAGTAAACATAAATAGGTTGAGAGCTTTGTCGTTCAACAGGTACTTAATAGTATTTCCGTTGAAAATTTTCAGAGTTGAAAATTCAAATCTCCCTCTCTTATTGTATATTTGTATCTAATCGAATTATTAAAAAAAAAAAAAATCTAAAAGTTAACAGGACCCTGATCGATGAATGCAAAATTATACAATATTTTGATGCTCAGAATAATGTAACTGACCATTATTGGGGTTTTCCATTGGGAACGCAAGTCCAACAAACATGATAATTTTATTTTTAAAGAAAAAAGCTAAAATTAGAATTGGAAATATAGAATGCAACCAAAAGAACAAATCCTGCTTACATTAGAAAAAACTAACACAATTTCATAGGTTAACTAATGAAAGCAAGCTTGCAAGTGCAGAGAGGATTTGAACCTAGCTAAATTCTCTTTATGGAATTTATTAGATCAAGACACAACTATAAAATTCTTGGCAACTAGTGAAAGATATAAGAAAATATAAATCATGCATCCATAAGCTGAAAGCTAGCACAAGTAGATTTATAGGGATTAAAAAACTATAGGGTTTTAGGGAAATTCCACCGTGAAGTTCTTATAATTTGATTCATATATTTTGAAATGCATTTATTGGAATTTGATTCATATATTATGGGTTTTCAATATTTAATAAATAATTAAATTATTGAGGATGTAGTAAAATACCATCCATTCATTTCAAAATGGATACATATGGTATTAAGAATTTTATAGTGGCATTACTTTTAAGAACCTAAAATATTAAGTACAAATTAACTTGAAAAGTTACACATGAGTGGCGCCTTTAATTATTGAGTGCATTACTATCTTGCATCTTTGGCGCGATGATCATTGCAAAAGTATAAGTGCTTGTGGGGTGTGAGGGATAAGACCGGGGTTCAAGTTTTTAAAAGAGAGATTCACACCCATATACACTTAAATTAGATTAGAATTCTTTTTATCTCAAAAACAAAAACAAAAACATAAAATATATATAGAAGGCATTGATTGTATTTTGCCATATCAAGATATATATAAACATTAGCTATTATCATTTTAGTGAGAATATATATTGATAATGTAACAAAATTCAATCATTTTATTTCAAAATAAATGAATAAGATTTTAAGAATTTTATTCCATTAACTGTGGTTCCCTGTCTAGATTGTTCTCAATCATATGTCTCTTCAACCCTCTGATGGAATCCCTACTCTCTAGAGAAGTGTGGCAAAAGAGAACCACAAATTGAGGTGAACATTTATCACCACTAAGGATAACAAAACATCATACAAAGAAAGAAAGAAAAATATCATCAACCTGTCCACTGTAACATCCTAGACCACCACCAAACCGACATCTTCATTCCATATTTGTGGAAAACACCACTATTAATCCCCTACCATCATGCTTCCTCTAAATAATTCTTGCTCCATTATTATCCATAAAAATCACGTACACAAATCAATCACACATAATCTTCACATGACTTTAAATTTGAAACAATAATTTGCCTTGGGTGGGCACTTTGCATAGAAAGTAAAAAGTAAAAACTGCCTCAAGTGGAGGATCAATCTAAAAATATAACCAAACATGTGATATGTAATAGACCATGAGAAAGTGGTCCAGTGAATGAATGAGAATACAATGATGAAAGGTTGGCTTTTTTGTAGTGTTAGGAGTTTAGTGATGATTTCTTGTTGCCTCTTTCAAGTTTTTATCATTCCATGCATAAGTATTTTTGCCAAAGTGGGCCTTTGCCCTTTTATCGAAAAAAAATCAACATGTTGTCCCATTTCCCAAACTAATTAGGAAAATACCCCTATTTTGAAACTTGATTTTCTCAAAATCTAGTTAAGCCATATAATGACGTTTTAAGAAGCCTATAATGACCTTTTTAGTGACCTATAGCGGCGTTTTGTAACTCAAGCTTCATGAAGTTGAGTTATAGGTAAAAATAAAAGAAAAACTTGCACGCAACTCAATTTTCGAGTTACAAAACAACACTATAGGTCCTTAAAACGTCATTATAGGCTCCTTAAAATGTCGCTATAGGGCTCTAGAAATTTTTTTTTAACTCGATTTTTTCAAAATCGAGTTTCAAGAGAGGGGCATTTCCCTAATTAGTTTAGGAAAAGAGGCATTTGCCCTTTTTTTTTGTGTGAAATGGGCATTTGCCCATTTTCGCCTAACTTCTTCTACATCTTTTTTTTTTATTTTTTTTATTTCGTGAATTGGGTAAAATTAATATTATTGGTATCTCATCCATGGTTCCATTGGTGTCTTGGTTTGAAATGAATTAGCATATGAGAATCTCTAGGCATTTTCTACATTTTTAATTTTCCATGAATTGGGTCAAATTGATATTATTGGTAGCTCATTCAGCCTTCCATTGGTGTCTTCAACCTCTTGGTTTGAAATAGATCAGTTTATGAGAATACCTAGGTTTGTGTGTGTATATATATATATATATGTGTGTGTGTGTGTGTGTATGTATGTATATATTTTGTGTGAAAAATATTCATTCATCATTTTTGGAGATGCTCCTATTTATATCCACTACTAAGTGAATGTGCCTTGTAACATAGTAATATGTCTGCCTCAAACTTTGAAATTCTACTACAGATAAGGCAATTTCCACAAATTAATCACAATTTGTTTTATACACAAACCATAATATATATCAAAGCTGTGTGCACATGAACTTTCTCGGAGACTTTGATGTGTGATACATAACCGTTAGACTCTCCCATGTGTTTTGTCCTTATCATGTGGACAAAATTATCACCATTATGTTTTCACTTTTTGTGAGAAGTGCTGTGAAAAGTCCCTATCCAGTGCACTAATCGCCTTTGATTTTTTCCGTGCACTTATGTGAGTTTGCAGGAACATGGGCTGCCTCCACTATACACCAAGCTTGGTAGACCACCATGGGAGCCAACAAGAAGACGAAATTAAACTTCCAAATCTTGGTGTCGAAGAATAGCACTTAACTACTCTTCATACTCAACCTGAGATGTAAAAGAAAGCATTTGAAATTGTAAAGTTGTTATTTACAGCTATTTTGCGTTGGGTTTAATTCCGTGCTAAATTTAATTGTAATTATATTCAATCATGTTTACCTTGTATTCTATGTGGGATTTCATTGTATGGGTTGTGTGTAAGAGAGAGTGTGAAGACTCAAGCTTTTATTGAAGACCAAGTGGATTTTGCGAGAAGATTCGCGAGAAGCTATCCTACGAAGTAAGCCACGTGCAGAGCACATGACTGGAATGCGAAGAGTTATGACAGCTGGTTTTCACGAGTAATTCGCGAGTAATAATTTTTTAATATACTAATATTAACAAACCAATAGTAATAAATATGTTTCCTTTAAAAAAAAAATACAAGTATATAAGTATATAACATTTTTTAAAGAATTTAACATAATAACATTACAAAACAATTATCCTTAACATAATAAACTTTCAACAAAACCAAATAAATAAGTTCATTAGTCATTACATTTACATCCAAATAACAAATAAGTTTTAAAGTTTCAAACAAACAACTACTAAGTTTTAAGACCCAAGCCTCATTTGTTATGAAGAAAATTGAAATCAATATCATCATGTGAACCAAATGCTCCACCACTAGCATCATTATCATCATCCTCATCCTCGTTCTCATCTTCTTCATCTTCAACATGAATAGGATGATTTTTATCATTAAATCTGGGAGGAGCATCATCTTCATCATCAAATGATTCTAAATTGATGTCATCATCATCCTCAATCACTTCATTGTTCATATCTATACAAATTCCAAAACCAAAGAACAATAAATGAAATAACGATTGTAATAATCATTTCTCATAAATTATAAATAGTCTAATTAAAATATGTAACTAGGCAAAGAATTGTTATAAGCTAACCTCTTTGTACATGGCTAGAAGACCCTTCTTCGATTGGATAGGCTCCCTCTTCATATAATGCGTTCTCTATCTCCTCATGATCCAGAAATGGAGGTTCCTCATCTTCCACTACCCTAAATTCAGTTTTATCGATACTTGCATAATCAATAGGATCAAAATTGAACTTCTTCCTTTTGACTCTATATCATAAGATGAACATAATGAATAATTGATAACCAAATCACTTATATTTCACAATCACAAAGAACCCACTTGACCAAATCAGTGAATCACTCATATTTCCCCACAAAAACATTGAAACAAAGAGATTATATAATATATACCCTTCTTTCAATCGGTAATTATAATGAACATACACAAGATTATTAAGTCATTGATGCTCCAATCTATTTTTTTTTTTTGGTATGTATTTGTTCAAAATTACTCCAATTCCACTCGCATCTCGAAGATGCAGCTGTTTGGCTAAGGATCCAAATTGCAAACTTTTGTAAGTTTGGAGTACAAGATCCAAAAAACTTCCACCACTCATCTAAGTTCCATATACAACACAAAACAAAGATACAATGAATCAATAAACACAACTATACTTATCCCAAAAATATAAAAAAGAGCTATGATCTTTAAAACATATTTTCATTTTATTATTAGCTAAAGCAAATAATATCTTACCTGGCTGAGACGTCTTGGCTAATTTTTGAGTAAATTGGGTTTCAAAAGTTTGTTCACGCTTTAGAAATAGCCTTAATTCCTCCACCAACTGAAACTTTTGATTCAATAACATTTGTCACAACAGATTGTGAAGCCTCTTATTAAGAGTGGATGAGTCATATTGGAATGCAGGATTCGACCAATAAGCAGTAGCATAAATATTTCTATAGAATCGATTATCCCAATGATTCTTGATAATATTAACATAAGGCTCCCATAGTCTCTTCTTGTCTTTGAATTTTTTTTTTTTGACTCCATCAATTACTCTATACATGCCTTCATATGCATAACCCATAGTTGGTTTTTCATCAGAATCAACAATGCGTAATAAACGAATCAATGGTGACATAATATACACAATTACATGACAATCATTCCAAAATTGATTGTCAAGAATGATTTTCACCATTACCTTTGCTTTCTTATCCTTTGCATATCTTGATTCAACATAAAATTTGCTAATCACCAATGCTTGTAAGTCATGCTTATGTTCTTTGAGACTCCCTAAGGCAATGAAAGTAGTAGCAAACCTAGTTGGCCCTGGATGCACAATTTCCGTCCAATTTTTTCTAGTCCTCAACCAAGCTTGCAAAGCCACATGATTATAGATGAACACTGTGATCTTGGATGCAAGCTTTGCAAGTTTAGCTACATGATCCATCTTTCTAATCTCCTAAAAAATAAGGTTTAGACAATGTGCTGCACAAGGTGACCAACTAATGGTCCTATATTTTTCACACAAAATTCTTTCACCAACTACATAATTTGCAGCATTGTTAGTGACCAAATGTACTATATTTGCAGGACCAACCCAATTAGCAATTTCATTAAACAAATTACTCAAATTAATAGCACCCTTAACCAAGTTAGAAACATCAATAGAACGTATAAAAATAATTCCTTTAGGACAATAGATAAGGAAATTAATCAATGTTCTATGCTTAGTATCAGTCCACCCATCAACCATTATTGTACAACCAGTGTCAGTCCAATATGAACGATAAGAATCAACAATTAATTGGACTTCTCTTTTTGCTTCTTTCAACAAAGGCACTCGAAGGGCATGCTAATTTGGGCCTCTATATCTAGGACCATAAGAAACTACAATATTAAACATAGGTTGATAATAACTAGAATTCACAGCATTAATTGGAATGCAAGCATCATACATCCATCTTGCTACAGCCATATCAACCCTCCACCTCTTTTCTTTGCCAACAAACACACTTTTAATAGAAAGTTGAGCTCCTAGTGTTGTTCTAGGAGAGAAGTAATTACCAATGTCACCAACCTTTCTCTTGCCAAGATTGGATCTTGGTGGAAAACTACTAAGACCACTTCTATTTCCCCTACCTAAACCCCTACCTCTAGGAGTAATTTCTTGGACATCTTCAAATTCTGGTGAGTCCTCTAATGGCGAATAATTAGATGCTTATTGATCTTTTTTTGTTTGTTCTTTAGATTTAGAAATTTCCTTTAAATTCTCAGCCATTTGAAACCTAACATCATAAGGTACACCCATACATGCAGCCACATCACCTTTAATTCCAGCTAGATGTTTTTTCATCCTATTGATGCCCCCTCTTTTATAACTTTTCCCACAATGTATACATTTATAACTACTTTTTTCCGTCTTTCAACTCTTCAGTTATATGATCCCATGCGGGATCACATTTCGCTCTCATAGATGAAGAATTAGCATTAGACCCGGTTGTAGAAGCATGGTCATTAGATGGTACAGAGGCAGACTCCATTTCACTTGACGTCAACAATTTCAGACTAGCAACAACCATTTTATCAACAAATAAATTCATCAACACAACATACACAAACAATAGTATAATACTCTGTAAACAATATTTCACAAACAATAATACTTTGTAAATCAAATCCACAACATCCACAAAATCCTTAACATACTTTGTAAACTAGTAATTGAAAGATAGAAGTTACCACTTACCAGTGAAGTCACGAAACAGAGAACTTGAAATGAAGCTGAGAACATGAATGGAGAATTTGAGATGAAGATGAGAGAAATGAAAAAAAAAAAAAAAAAACAGAATCGAGAAAAGAAATGATCAAAATCAAAATCAAAAGAAAAGAAGGTTACTTGATGAAGTCGAGAAGCAGAGAGCAAAGCACTTCAGAGGGCGAGAGCGAGAAGGAAAAAACAACAAAGAGGGCAGAGCACGATCACAACCATACCAAGTAAATTGCAACCTTTGGCTTTAAGGTTCAGAAAATTCTCCTGCAAACAATAAAGAGAATTGAAGCACGGGGTTTCAATTGAAATTTCTCCTGTAAATTGAGCTTAAACCCAGCACTTCATGCACAATTGAAGCATGGAAATGAGAAATTGAAGTGAAAAAAGAAAAGAAAATAAAGGGAATAAAATAATACCTTGATCGGGCGAAGAGATGATCGTGGGCAGAGCAAGAAGACGTTGGCGCCGTTATGCTTGAGGGCGTGATTGTTGGTGTGGCGTGCGTGCGTGGAGGAAGAGAGAGTGAGCGGCGTGAGAGGGTGAGGCAGAGAGGCGTGACTTGCGTGAGAGGGCGAGGCAGAGAGGCCGAGGTGTGCAATGGTGAGACTTGAGAGTTGAGAGGCGTAAGAGAAGAGAACACTGAGAGTGAGACTGAGAAGTGAGAAGAACTGAGATCAGATGAGAGTATTAGGGTTAGTTTTTAGGGTTAAACACTTAAACGACGTAGTTTTAGGTGGGAAAGGACAATCCGGTTAGTAACCGGTTTGACCATGCTGGTTTTTGGTTCTCAAGTTGAATTAGCCGATTTTTAGGCCATTTTTCGGTTTTATGCCATAATTGGACCGAATTGAAGGCCGGTTCCCGGTTGAACTGGTTGGACCGGCTGGTCAGGTTTTTAAAACTATGCTTATACGTGCTTTCCCACTTGAATGAGAAGACATCCTTCAGGAACTGCCCCTCAACTTTTTGCCCATTTTTGAGACAAAGGTTTAGACGGGAATCTACTTTTCCCATGAATGGTAGGAAAATGAGTGTCCTAGTGATATCCATCACCTTCCTTGCCATAACCTTGGAGGTCACTCCCGATGCGGCCCCTTTTAAAAAAAAAAGAAAAGAAAAGGCACTTGTTATAAGTACATATTAATATTGTTGTACAATATGGATATGAAAAAGAATGACTCATACCATGCCTTGATTAGTCATTACAAAAAAAAAGCATAAAAATTCTAAAGCTTAAAAGAACTCTTACAAGGTCAGTGAAATACTAAAAGAGCAGTATCATCCACAAGTATTTTTTTTCATATTTTTTTTTCACAATAATTTGGTGGAATTTTGTACAACTCTACAAGAATTCACAAAAATTTCATAACATTTCCAAATTAGCCTATTACCTCACACATGGGCCTTTTAAAAAATAAATTAATTATAGATTGTGGTGGGGAGTAAGCTAATTTGGAAATGTTGTGACTTTTTGTTGTCCATGGTTTTTGTGGGGAGTAAAACGACCCAAGTAGGCATGTGGGCCTTTGGGCTCTAGCAAGGAGGGCCGATCTGTTCATAAGCTAGGAGTTTGTTAGTACTGTGAGTCGGCCCATATGCCGAGGGTCCGAGGATACAGCCGAGGGTGAGTTCCTCCTCGAACCGTTCCAAGAGAACTCGGAGATTCACTACAAAGGTCAAGGCATAATTCTGGAAAGACTGTTGGTTAAAAGAGGGAGACCCTGAACCTTTTAGATGCACCAGTGTTAAAGAAAATATCAAGAGCAAAGGCTGCCACATCCGCATTAAAGACTCTGCACCTACCTCCCTGGCCGCATTAATGGGGAAGTGACCCCTGAACAGTAGGGCTGAAACTTCTAGTCACTGTCCAAAAAGCATCAGGGAAGGAAGTATTTAAGGGGGGTGAAGGCCAAAGAGTAGAGGGGGGTCTGTAACTAAGAAAGAAATTAAGAATTGTAATCTTTAAGGAAGAAAGAGAAATAGTAAAGAAATAGTCCTCGGCTCAAGTCCGAGGAGACCCATTTGCAATTATCATTCATTATTTACAAGTGTTTGCACATAAAAGCCTGTTATCAAGTTCTCAGTACCTTTAATCTAGATTTCAAACCCACGCTCTACAAATTTTCATTGTTTAAGACTCATTGGGCCTGAGCCCATAACCTTCTTTGGGTCCAGGTGCAATTGTGTACTTACAATTGGCGCCGTCTGTGGGGATCTAGTCTGAAAGGAGTTGGGATACTATGGCAGGCCTAGGCTCCCACCATGCAGAGTCTCAGGGATCACAACTGGAGGATCTTTTCGAACGTCTTGAGCGTCGAAGGGATCGTGAGGGAAGTGTTCATACAGAATACCCCGGGGCTAGCCATACTCATGGTGGGGGTAGCACCACCCACGAGGATGGTGCTAAAGCCATGCAGAAGGAGATTAATCGTTTGAAGAGAAAGCTACGCCGCGCCAGACGTAGGTCTTCACCGTCCTCATCTAATCCTTCCTCAGAGAAGGTTCCGGGAGGTAGTTACAGCTCAAGGTCATGCTCACCCCCCAGCGCAATGTCCTCTTGTGAGGAGGACGACCAGCCAGCTCGCAGACGCAAGAAACTTCCTTCTAGGGGCTTGGGGAACGATGCTATGAGCCGGGCGTTGCACCTACTCTCCAAATCTCCATTCTCACGGAGGATTGAGAAGGGGAGGCTCCCCAGGAAGTTTACCCAGCCCACCTTCACCATCTACAATTGCTGGACTGATCCAGTGGAACACGTGAGTCACTTTAACCAGAGGATGGCGGTGCACTCTCACAACGGGACCCTGATGTGTAAAGTTTTCCCCTCTAGCTTGGGACCTGTTGCTATGAGGTGGTTCAACGGCCTTAAATCGGGGTCTATAGGTTCGTTTGGGGAGCTTACTAGAGCATTCGCTTCGCGGTTCATTACGTGTAGCAGAGTACCTCGGCCGTTGGACTCGCTGTTATCCATGACCATGAGGGAAGGGGAGACGTTGAAAGCATACTCCGACCGGTACTGGGAAATGTTTAACGAGATAGATGGTGATTTTGATGAGGTGGCGCTCAATACCTTTAAGGTAGGTCTTCCTACTGATCATGATTTGAGGAAGTCCTTGACCAAAAAGCCCGTCTGCAGCGTACGTCGCCTCATGGATTGTATTGATGAATACAAAAGGGTAGAGGAAGACCAGTAGCAAGGAAAGGGTAAGGAGAAGGTTATCCCCCAGGAGAGAAGGGATTTCAGGTCGGACAGATACCACAATAACAAGCCGAGGAGAGATTACAATAGTCAATCCGGCTTGGCTGCACCTCAGGCCGTGAACACTGTGTTCCGAGAACCAGTACACTAGTTGCTGGAGAAAGTTCGTAAGGAGCCCTTCTTCAGGTGGCCTAGTAAGATGGCAGGAGACCCCGCGAAGAGGAATCAGAACCTCTTTTGTTAGTACCATCAGGACGTGGGCCACACTACCGAGAATTGTCGGACCCTTTGGAACCACTTGGAGCAGCTTGTCAGTGAAGGAAAATTGAAGCAGCACTTGTGTCAACCTACTGGGCAGGGCAGTCAAGCTGGCTCAAACAACCAGAGGAACAATCCATCTCGGCCGGCACTGGGAACAATTAACGTTATCTTCGCTGCACCTGGCAGGACCGGCTCAGGTCCCACTAGAGTGATGGCGGTTTCCCATCCTCAGGCCGAGGAGGCAGGTTGCAGGCCGAAGAGGTTGAAGGTGACTTTGCCCGTCTTGAGATTCTCCGAGGAGGATAAAGTTGGTACCATTCAACCCCATGACGATGCTCTTGTGGTCACTCTCAGGATAGGGAATTATGATGTGAAGAGAGTGATGATTGATTAGGGCAGCAGTGCAGATATCATGTACCCTGATTTATTTAAGGGGCTAAGGTTGAAGTTGGAAGATCTTACTCCTTATGAATCGCCACTCATAAGCTTCGAAGGAAGGGCCGTTGTGCCGAAGGGACAGATTCGTTTACCCGTCCAATTCGGCTCAGAAACGGTTGAAGTGGATTTCATTGTGGTCGACGCGTACTCCCCATATACAGCTATCCTCGCCAGGCCATGGCTGCACGCTCTGGGAGCTGTCTCCTCTACCTTGCATGTTAAGGTCAAGTTCACCTCGGGGGAGTATGTTGAGGAAATCCTCGGCAGCCAATCGGTGGCCAGACAATGCATATCAGCTGCAGTGCTTCATCAGACAGAAGCCGAGTCATTAGCTTTGCCCATCCAAGAGTCATAGCAATTAACAGCTCCGGATGCACCTGGGACGGTGACAGGAGAGGAGGCTGTTTGTGAGGAGTTAGAGAAGTTTTTGATAGCTGATGACCTAGAGAGGTTCTTCCAAGTTGGCATACGTTTGCCACACCAGGAGAAGATGGAGTTGTTGGAATTTTTGAAGGACAATATTGATGTTTTTGCGTGGGACCCTTATGAGGCTCCAGGCGTAGATCCGAGCTTTATTTGTCATCGTTTGAACGTCAACCCTGCCATTGTTCCGAGAAGGCAGCCACCTCGGCGTTCTTCCAAAGAACATTCCGAGGCTGTGAAGGAATAGGTGCTCAAACTCAAGAGGGCTGGGGCTATTAAAGAAGTTTTCTACCCCGAATGGTTGGCGCATACGGTTGTGGTTAAAAAGAAGAATGGAACGTGGAGAGCATGTGTGGACTTCACAGATTTGAACAAGGCCTGCCCCAAGGATTCGTTCCCAATGCCGCGTATTGATCAACTGGTGGATGCCACTGTCGGACATCCTCGAATGAGTTTTTTGGATGCCTTCCAGGGCCACCATCAGATTCCATTAGCATTGGACGATCAGGAGAAGACCGCTTTCATTACTCCAACAGGGCACTACCACTATAAGGTCATGCTATTTGGATTGAAGAATGCTAGGGCTACCTACCAAAGAATGATGACCAGAATGTTTGAACGGAAATTAGGGAAGACCATTGAGGTGTATGTAGATGATATGGTGGTGAAGAGCAAAACAATACCTTCACACGTCAAAGATCTAGCCGACACCTTCCAGGTGCTAAGAAAGTACAAGTTGCGCCTTAACGCCTCTAAGTGCTCTTTTAGCGTGAGATCTGGAAAGTTCCTGGGGTATATGATTACTCACAGAGGCATAGAGGTGAACCCAGTGCAGGTCAAGGCTATTCAGGATTTGCAGCCGCCTCGGAACCCAAAAGAGATCTAGAAATTGACCGGAATGATTGTTGCATTGAATAGGTTTATCTCTCGGTCAGCTGACCGATGCCGTCCTTTCTTCCAATTGTTGAATAAGTGGAAAGGGTTTCAATGGACCGAGGACTGCGTGTTAGCTTTCCAACAACTTAAGCAATATCTTTCTCAGCCACCTATTTTGTCTCGCCCCGAGGCGGACGAGGTCCTGTTTGCTTATCTGGCAGTGGCCGCCCACGCGGTCAGCCTGGTCCTTATAAGGAATGAAAGCGGGGTACAAAGACCGGTCTACTACGTTAGTAAGTCTTTGAATGAGGCCGAGATGCGCTATCTACTCTTGGAGAAAGCACTCCTGGCCATAGTTCATGCCACTCGCAAGCTTCCTCATTATTTTCAGTCTCACACCGTGGTGGTTCTGACCCAATTGCCTCTCAAGGCGGTGTTACGCAGCGCCGATTACTCTGGTAGGGTGGCAAAGTGGGGAACCATTTTAGGAGCTTTTGACGTTAAATACAGGCCTCGCACCTCGGTAAAGGGGCAGGTCCTCACTGACTTGGTGGCAGAGTTTACTGAACCATTGCTAGAAGAAACTCTGAAAGAGGCGCGCATGGATGAAAAATCAGTTGGTGTGATCACAGTCGCAGTACCTCTGACTTGGAAAGTGTATGTGGATAGGGCAGCTAATCAGAGAGGGTCTGGTGTTGGACTTGTCTTAATGTCCCCTGAGGGGATTGTCTTCGAAAATTCTTTGAGATTGGCGTTCTCGGCTACTAATAATGAGGCCGAGTATGAAGCAGTCTTAGTGGGCATGAAGATGGTATGTAGGATGGGTGGAAAGGAAATTCATGTGTTCTCGGACTCTCAGTTAGTGGTCGGCCAAGTCATGGGGACCATGGAGGCTAGAGATCCCAGAATGCAGAAATATTTGGCCTAGGTCAAGCGTCAGTAAGATGAATTTGACTTCTTCGTCTTAACTCACATTTCTAGGAGTGGAAACACCCATGCAGATTCGTTGTCTACGTTAGCAACGTCCTCGACTCAGGGTTTGCCCAGGATTATCCTCGTGGAGGATTTGCTAGAGCCGACTCTTACCATTGTTAGCGCAGTTCGCATTCATCTGATAAGGCCCGGACCTAGTTGGATTGACCCGGTTATATATTTTCTTAAGAGTGACATCCTTCCTGAGGACAAGTCTGAAGCAGATAAGATACGTCGAAAGGCGCCACGTTTCTGGTTGTCCGAGAACCAGAAACTGTACAAACGATCCTTCTCAGGACCGTACTTGTTGTGTGTGCACCCTGAATCAACGGAAGCACTTCTGGAGGAACTGCATGAAGGGATTTGTGGAAGCCACACTGGGGGAAGGTCCTTAGCCCATAGAGCCCTGACTCAGGGTTATTGGTGGCCCAATATGTAGAGAGAGGCTCAGGACTATGCCAGAAAATGTGATCAATGCCAGAGGTTCGCCCCTAATATTCATCAACCTGGAGGGGTTCTTAACCCTCTCTCCAATCCTTGGCCTTTTGCGCAGTGGGGATTGGACATAGTGGGGCCATTTCCGAGAGCTGCAGGAAACAAAAGATGGCTTCTCGTGGGGACAGACTATTTCACTAAATGGGTTGAGGCCGAGCCCTTAGCAAATATCAGAGACGTTGACTCCAAGAAGTTTGTCTGGAAAAGCATCGTCACTAGATTCGGTATACCTCACACACTCGTCTCAGACAATGGCGTTCAGTTCGATAGCAAGGCTTTTAGGAAATATTGTGGTGATATGGGCATCATAAATAGATACTCTACCCCAGCTTATCCTTAAGGAAATGGGCAAGCCGAAGCCGTTAACAAGGTCATAGTCAGTGGGCTCAAGAAAAGGTTGGACGATGCGAAAGGCAGATGGGTAGAAGAGCTCCCACATGTTCTGTAGACGTATCGGACCACACTGCGCAGGTCCACGGGAGAAACGCCATTCTCTATGACTTATGGAGCCGAGGCAGTGATACCTCTAGAATCTGGTTTTCCCACTCTGAAGACGAGTTCTTTTAGCCCGGAGAATAATGATAGACTCCTGGAGAAAGGTCTTGACTTACTTGAGGAATGACGCGAGGCAGCTATGGTCCAAATGGCTTACTATCAACAGAAGCTTAAACGGGGATATGATGCCCACGTGAAGCTAAGGCCACTCGCACCTGGGGATCCTGTACTAAGAAAAGTTGTGGGCACCTCTAAGAACCCAGCTTGGGGTAACTTAGGACCAAACTGGGAAGGCCCATACCGCATTGTTTCTGTAGCAGGCATAGGGTCGTATCGGCTAGCTGACCTAGATGAAAGAATTGTACCACGTCTATGGAATGTAAATAACCTTCGAAGGTATTACTATTAATAAAATGTGCTTTTCTTGTTTAACAGTTCAAAGTTATAAATATCTCAGGGGCTTACCGTTACCACTCTTAAGAATCAAACAGAAACTTGGTTAAGTGTAGTCCTCGGACCACAAACCTTGTGGAAATTGATATCTTATCATTTGTTAAACAGAACCTTAGTTATGCCGGGTCCTCGGACCTTCTACTTTGGGGAAATTAACATTTGAAGTTACCACTCTTAAGAATCAAACAGAAACTTGGTTAAGTGTAGTCCTCAAACCACAAACCACAAACCTTGTGAAAATTGATATCTTATCATTTGTTAAACAGAACCTTAGTTATGCCGGGTCCTCGGACCTTCTACTTTGGGGAAATTAACATTTGAAGTTACCACTCTTAAGAATCAAACAGAAACTTGGTTAAGTGTAGTCCTCAAACCACAAACCTTGTGAAAATTGATATCTTATCATTTGTTAAACAGAACCTTAGTTATGCCGGGTCCTCGGACCTTCTACTTTGGGGAAATTAACATTTGAAGCTACCATTCTTAAGAATCAAACAGAAACTTGGTTAAGTGTAGTCCTCGGACCACAAACCTTGTGGAAATTGATATCTTATCATTTGTTAAACAGAACCTTAGTTATGTCGGGTCCTCGGACCTTCTACTTTGGGGAAATTAACATTTAAAGTTACTATTCCTAATATCTTGTCACTGTTCTTATTCTTATCACACGTTTTGTGCAAATCAGTATCTTACCGTTCATTAATCTGGATCTTAAGTTCTATATCTTTAAGTATTAAACAAATTTTTGTAAGGAATGGTCCTTGAACCTTACATCCTACTAAAAGCAATACCTCAGATTACAAAGGTTTAACCATCATGTGAGTTTTCTAACTAAGGCATTGTTTAATATTCAAACTAAGTCATACGGCTGTTTTGAAGTTATAATTGTCTGATTACTGGAGTTAGACTTATTTATTCTGTTCTCCCTTTAACTATTTATTAGTGATAACTTTCATGACAGGCACAAAAGAATAAAGTAGAACAAATACGACATGAATGAAAGTTGAATAAAACTGTTCTTTATTAATTATGTACATCAAAAAAAAAAAAAAGAGGGGGGGAGGAGTACGAAAAGTTCTATCCTAGGCCTTAAGCTTGTGCAGAGGGGTCTTGGAGGGAACTGCTGCCGGCCTCGGTACTCTTCAGTTCCAGCTCAAAGGGGGACAAAACTTGCTTCCCTTTGTCTGTTGAAGGGATGAGAGGCTCTATGTCTTGAACTTGCTCCTTCTCGGCACCACCACACTCGTCCTTTTCTTTATGAGAACCTTCAGGTTCTGTAGGATCAGGAACAAGCTCTTGCACCACAGGAGGAAGGGCAGGAGAGGCAGCAACAGAAGGGTCCTCAATTTCCTGTATGTCTAGGGGAAGCCAAATGTTCTCGGGCTTCCTCAGCTCGGAAGCTTGAGGAACCCCTGCTGCATTCATGGCCTCTCCCCAGACCTGCTGACAGTACTCTCGGCACAAGGCCGCAAAAGCCTCTGTCAGCTATTCTTGCGTTCTAATCACCCCCTCCTGATAGCTGGCCTTCTTCGCGGCCTCTAGTGCTTACTTATGGCTGCGAGCCTCCGCCTTCATTTGCGTAAGCTCTTTCTCCAAGTCAGAGCGTACTCGTTGGGCTTGAGAGAGCTCGTCGTCCTTTTGACGAAGGAGCTTACGCTGCCCCTCCACTTGGGTCTCCATTGTCTTCAAGCTGGCCTTGTCACCATCTCTTTCTCTTTTCAAGTCGGCCAGCTGCGACGTGATCTTCCCGTTCTCTGCTAGGGCCTGGCCTAGGGACTTTTCTGTCTCCTGCCTTAGCTCTTGCTCCATCCCCGCTCGCTTCCGATAGTCCTCCACAAACTTCTCGGCCGCGAAAAATTATTGGATGGACTGCAAAGAAATGTCAGGAGGTTAAAAAGGGTAAAGTGTCTACAAATGGGTCTAGAGTATAAGTGTAAGATGGAACTTACCAGAGCTAAACCCCTTTTTAACGAGAGGAACAGCTGCGGCTGGCCCATCTTCTCCAAGGTTTCCATATCCTTGGGCAGCAGAAGAGGACGCTCCCACACCTCGGCTAAGTGGTGGGCGTGGCCTTGTTGGACTGCCCTAATGCTGGAGTGACAGGGAATTGGTGCGCCGTCCAGTCTCAAGTCAGGCGACCAGGTGGCTGGCGCTCGGCGCACCTCGGCCACGTCCTTGATCTCCCCGCTTTCGACTGAGCGGGCGCGCCCTTTGCCCTTGTCCAATTTCTGTTGCTGGGCCGGCGCGGGCTGTTTCATTTTCTTCGGCTTTTCACCACCAGCTCCCTCTGTCTCTGCCTTCCTTTTCTTCTTTGGATCTTCTGCCAGAGGCTTGGGCTCGGCTGGAGGAGGAGGAGGTGGTGGTAAGGCTGGGGAAACTTGGGACCCCCACGTTCCCTTCTTCGCCACTCGTGCGCCTCTCGCGGTCATAAGGCCCTTAAGCTCGTCCATGTCTTCCTCAATGGAGCTGTCATCTGGACGCGCTATCACTAGACCTTCGATCCTAGAGGCCTCGGTTGTTTCTTCTTCCTCATCGAAAAGAACAACGAACGGGTTTTTACGAGGTCGTGGGGAGTCCTCGAACTGAAACTGTTCTATCTCCTCGTCCAACGTATTCGAAGAAGACACTCGCTCCTCTGGGACAGCAATTGCCTGAGAGTGCACAGCGAGGGGGACTGCCGCTATGGGCTGTGTGTACAGTATGGTGTGAGGGGCGTCAGGGATGTCGTGGTCGGCCAAAAAGTGCGGCCTGGCTACGTGAATCCTTCTTCGCCTCCGGTCACCCGCAACTATTACGTTCTTGATCTCCAGGAAGTCCGAGGAGATAGGGTTGTACCCTAGAATCAAATGAGCCGCCCTTACTTGTAAGTCTTCGCTGACGAACACCTCGGAGCGTAGCACTCGATTCAAATCGGCAACGTTGCAATGGCTTAAATACGGGCGTACGAGTTGCTTATCTGCAAAAAAGACATCCAAATAAACAAACATGGTCAGATTCATATAACAGGCAACAAGTTAAAGTTAGACACTCAAGTAAATGTAAATGCACATTTCTAGATGTTAGAGGGAGTTATGGGGTGGGAAGTTAAATCCTAAGGTGTCGCACTTGGATCTCCCCACTCAACTGGGCAGTGGGGGCCGTCGTGCCAGTTGCCAGAGACGATGAGGTAGTCATCCTTCATGCCTTTATTGGATTTGGGCAGACAGGAAATTAACCTAATGACATTAGAACGGGATTTGATGTAATAACCTACCTTGGTAAGTTTATGGCACTCGTACATGAAAACAACGTCGTGCCATGTAAGGTTGAGACCCATTTGCTCGTTTAGAGCGTCGACGCTACCTAAAACTCTAAAAACGTTTGGAGCACACTGATCGGGACACAATCAGTGGTTGCGGAGGTACTCCCTAGTTACGGGTTTCATTGGGAGGGTCATCCCACCTTCTACGAAGGCGACCATTGGGATGATGACCTCTCCGGTTTTCCTAGAACCGGCCACGGCTTCCGCCGGGCAGTATTTCAAACCTACGTCGCTGGGAATACGATACTTGGCTCTAAAACCTTCCATCCCAGCGGCGGTATCAACTAGACACTTAAACTTTCCCATCAGAAAGGAACGAAAGACTAAGTTCTAAGAGGGAGAACGGTTATAAGGGGAGCCGAGGACAGGGTCCGAGGAGAAAGGGTTAAGAAAAAAGGAATAAGAACTTACAAATTTCAAGTTGTACGAATTTCTGCAGACAAAAGGTGATTACTGATGTTTTGATGGGATTAGCCTCTGAAGAAATAAATGAAGGCGCAGGTTCCCGAAGCGTCATGACGTGCGGGAAGCGGCCTCGAAATTGTATTTGTCCCGCCCAAATTTTCATGGAGTAACAAGGACCGTTGGATGCTCATCTCACCGTTGAACGTGGGGGACAAGGTGTAACTTACGGTAATAAATGCGCGCGTTTTTGAAAATAAAACCGCCAAGTGGTATCCTCTGGAATGTGAAACGGTCTCCACACGTGCAGTTATTTACAAAACGTGTGGGGTAAGTTCTCGTTGGATCAAAACCCTATTTTCCTTCTCGGATGCTGAAAAATAGAGTTTTGAGGGGCTATTGTGGGGAGTAAAAGGACCCAAGTGGGCATGTGGGCCTTTGGGCTCTAGCAAGGAGGGCCGATCTGTTCATAAGCTAGGAGTTTGTTAGTACTGTGAGTCGGCCCATATGCCGAGGGTCCGAGGATACAGCCGAGGGTGAGTTCCTCCTCGAACCGTTCCAAGAGAACTCGGAGATTCACTACAAAGGTCAAGGCATAATTCTGGAAAGACTGTTGGTTAAAAGAGGGAGACCCTGAACCTTTTAGATGCACCAGTGTTAAAGAAAATATCAAGAGCAAAGGCTGCCACCTCCGCATTAAAGACTCTGCACCTACCTCCCTGGCCGCATTAATGGGGAAGTGACCCCTGAACAGTAGGGCTGAAACTTCTAGTCACTGTCCAAAAAGCATCAGGGAATGAAGTATTTAAGGGGGGTGAAGGCCAAAGAGTAGGAGGAGGTCTGTAACTAAGAAAGAAATTAAGAATTGTAATCTTTAAGGAAGAAAGAGAAATAGTAAAGAAATAGTCCTCGGCTCAAGTCCGAGGAGACCCATTTGCAATTATCATTCATTATTTACAAGTGTTTGCACATAAAAGCCTGTTATCAAGTTCTCAGTACCTTTAATCTAGATTTCAAACCCACGCTCTACAAATTTTCATTGTTTAAGACTCATTGGGCCTGAGCCCATAACCTTCTTTGGGTCCAGGTGCAATTGTGTACTTACAGTTTTATTGTTTATACAATATTCTAGGAGTACAATAATGTTGTGCTCACTTCGTGCATATGAATAATAGGTCTTATCATAAATTTAATTAATAGTATCTATTATTAGATGCAAGGAAGGAGTACGACATTATTAGACTTCCGAGATATTGTATGATTACTTCAATATGATAAGTTGTAATTAAAGAAATATTACTTTGACACAAATCTATTATTGAGGTTATTTTTATTATGCATTGATCACAATAAATTATATAATTAATTATCAAAAAATTATGAAAGTTTTCGTCTTCTTGATACTGGAAAGTAGGGATGGTAATGGGGCGGGTTGAGGTTGAAGGATAGGGTTTTCGCCCTCGCCTTGCATGATTTTTGTTTTTCCCCATATCCACCCTGCATGATGGGAAAAATTTTCTTGCCCATCCCCCCCTTGGGGCCTTGTAAAATCTCACCCCGGCCAACCCATAAAACTTTACTTTTTGTTAATTTTCCCCACAATTATTACAATTTTTTTAAAAATAAAAACCTGTTTCATTAATAAAAATATATTTGAAATTACCATCAAATTTATCTCATCAAATCATACTAATTTTTACTAAAAACTAAATGATATTATCCAAGTGTTTAACAAGAAAATATCACAACAAATACAAAAATCTCATAGTATAACACATTAGAAAATAATCCAAACTCCTTATACATAACAAAATAAAAATTACCTAGTTCTTCAAAAATGAATTACCAAAAAAATACAATAAGCTAAAATTGATATGTTTGTTTAAATAATAGATTTTTAGGGTATGAGAAATTTACAATTATAACCCTATCAACACAGGGTGGGGTGAGGATGAGACGGGGCAATTCGGGGTAGGTTTAAAAAGTCTAAACCCATCCCTACCTTGCCTTGTGGTGTGGGGCCAAAATTATGCCCCATCCTTATCTCACCACCTTTGGGCGGGCATGAAAACTTGTGCGGGGCGAAACGGGAAGAGGTGGGTCAAGCGAGGCGGAGCAAAATTGTCATCCCTACTAGATTAATAGGCAAGATGCACACCGCATATCTTATCCCTCCATAAAGGACTATTCACTAGAGCACCTAATGAAGTTGTTCAAATTAAAATAAAAAAAGCTTTCACATTGTCTGAAATATATAATATTTTTGTGATGAAAATGAGATGACCATGTATTAATGGTCATCTCATTTTCATCACAAAAATGGACAAGTATGCAGCTTTCAAAAAGCCTCTTTGGTTTCTTTATATCCAGATTTGAAACAATTTTGCACTAAGCTTTTAGGGAAAATGCAAAAAAATCCCGTATGATTTGTCCATAAATCACAAACCCCACAGCTTTGAAGCATGACACATAACCTTCTATGACGTGGACTATATTGTGTTACTATTATGTGTGAGTTTGGAATTTTTTTTTGAAAAAAATACTTTTTACACTTTTTCGTTTATCTTTTTTAGGTAAATCTCTTTTTTCTTTTTTTTTTCTTTTTTTTTTCTATGCTTAATTTTAATTTACCAACTTTCCAACAATTAAGAAAATAAACTCTAAGTAAAAAGTTAATCCAAACATGCAAGTAGACAAGATTAAAAAGCAAGTTGAACTGTTGAATATGTAGCCTGCTTCATAAGAGAAGTGAATACATCCTTTGGCAAGCCAAACCCATGTATCAACCCATCCAGGAAAACCTTTAGGTATGATAACATAAACAAATTAATTATATTATAATCCTCATACGTAAAGAGATATGATATATATAATAAGTTATAATTAATTTTTGAACTTTGATTTTGAAAGTTCACTTAGTGTATAAAACATTTGTGAATGTTTAGATCCTCAATTACAGATTTACAAAGTAAGCTTATATTCAAACAATAGATGTGAGGAATATGAAATATAAGCAATATCCAATTTGAAAAACTACTCACATAATTAATCACAAACATAGTAGCAATTAATAGTTAAAGAGTAAGGGAAGAGAGATGTAAATACAAGATTACATTGGCACGTGTTATCGAAGAGAAAACCAAAGAACTCGATGAAAAACCTCTTCGCCGCCCTCCAAGCGGTAAATGATCCTCTAGAAAATCAGTTGGGTTATATAAATAGTAATAGACCCTCCAAACCTAATCTACCTGATGCACCTAAGTCCTCCAAGCTTCTTGCTCCAATAGGGTTAAGCCTAACCTTATCTTCTCTAACTTACCAGATCTCGCAATAAGCCCATATTGCATCCGCCATCTTTGGTATCTTCCAATACTTCCCAAACCTTCAAAAACACTCTCAACACTTTGAATGTGTGTGGGTAGTGTTTGGGTACAAATCTACTCTCAATGGATATAACAATGAGAGAGGGAAGGAGAAGAGATTACAAAGATTTCTCTCTAAGAATGAGTAGCTTTCTCTCTAATGAGGTGGTTGTGTTGTAGAAACCTCTTTTAGGGTTTTTTCTCTCAATAGCCATCTTTACATTTCGTAGATATAAGGGTATTTATAGTAGAGTATTAGATGGAATGTGAAAAGTTAGTTTTCAGCAAAATAGGGTGCACTGGCAAGTCACTTGCGACTGAGATGAGTCGCGAGTTCTAGTCGCCAGTTAATAGAAAGGCCAAACTATACTTTTTGTCCTGTAGTGATCCAACTATCGTGACCCTTCAACTTCTTGCATGTTCCACACGTGTGCTTGATTCTGGCGGGTGGCCAGTCGTGAGTCAATTGCGAGCTCCAGTCGTGAGTTGCCTCTTTGATGCACACTCTTGATCAATTCTTCACACTCTCTTACACACAACTCTTGCATAATTATTACCTAAATACATAGTTTCTAAATGCTGAATTATAAGCAAATTTGGCACGGAATAAAGCTTACACATGGTTGAATAAATTCAACCTTACAGATTTATTTATTTATTTTTAATTATGCCATTCAATTTTCAATATTTTTTTATCACATGTAAATATAATCACAGTCTATCTCATAAACTATTAGCAAATTGTTTTTATTTTAAGGTAAAAGATAGAAACTTTATTGATAAAAAGAAGTATACAAAGTAAGACCCCTTGACCAGAGCTGCGCAGGGGAAACAAAAGCAAACCAAAAGGAATACAAATACCCGTACAACAGAAAAGTAGAAACTAAAGTAATTTAAGCATTGTCAAGACCTCCTCTGTGCTACCACGAGTCTCTGATACTCCTCCAGGAAACCGAGGGTGCCATCTAGTATGGCACTAGGGTGGGTTTGAAACCTCTCAAAGTAGAATTTATTCCGAGCATTTCATATTGCCCAAGATGTCACAGCCCAATATTCCAACTTAGCTTGAGGGAGTCTGTCCATCATCATCCAAAACAACATAAAGAAATTTTGGACCTCATGGGAGCATTTCTTGATTTTCCCTCGACATAGAGCTCATAAGTTCCTTGCAAAAGTGCATTCGCACAACAAGTGGCCAACGAATTTAGGTTGCTAGTAGCATAGCTCACATAGTGGCTCAACCTTTATCTTACACTGGCATAAATTATCTCTAGTAGGGAGGATATTTGAGAATGCGCTCGCCATACAAAGGTGCAAACCTTGGGGGGACATTACGTTCCAGATTCTTCTCCAAGTAGTTTCTCATATAATTATCATGAGGTGTATAAATTAATCACACGACATCTAATTTGAAGACATATATACACAAACTTACCAAGTATTCTTTTGTATAAAAATTTCAAAATATAAAAAGAATTTTTCAAATTTTTTAAAACTTGTTGTTTTGTGATATCTATTTATTTTTAGATATAGAGTAAATAGATTCAATTTATAATGAAAACATATTATGATGAATTACTGTGATTTTACTGTTGCCAACTAACTTAATGAACACACAATGGGTTTATAGTTATCAACTTATAAACATAGGGACATGTATTCTTAGACATATCCTTTTATTGTGTTACTTGCAATACACAATTCTGATTCAGCCAATAAAAAAAAAAAAAAAAAAAGGAGAAAGAAAGAAAAAAAAAAAAAACACAATTCTGAATAGTAATAATGTAGGTGTTAATGGTTTTTCAAAGTGAATGTAGGAGTGACTTTTTGAAGTGACTTTTTTATTTTTTGAGTCGTAGTCTTTCTCCAAAAAAGAAAAAAAAAATTGTAGTCTTTGTCTAGCTAGGAGTTTTGTATTTTTGAAAGCGTACTAGCCCAACAGGCTTTAGGTCGATCTATTTTACTTTATTTTTACTATACAAATATTACTTGTACAGCATTTCTATGACTACTTATATAAAGGCAATGCCTTATATAATTTTAAATATTAGTGAAGAAAAAAATTGATCCTAAATTCTAATATAGAATCAAGGCCACTACTATGTCGTTCCAGTGTTAAAAAAGGTAAAAATAATTCAAAATATTTATAATTATTTGAAAAGTCATATCCTATTGTTATAATTAAAGAACAATAAGAAAAGTCATTCCCTATTGTTGTAATTAACTAGGAAAAATTACAACTTATCTCATTGTGATTTTTGACACTATTACAATATAGTCTCGTAAACTTATTATTGTTACATGTTTGGTTCATAAACTTTTTATTCTTACATATGTTCTAAGGTTTAGACTAAAATGAAATCATTAGGTTCTGTCCAAAGTATACCTAGCATTTCATCTTATCTCAAAGGTAATCAAAATGTAACTATTAGAAAATATTGTGGGGCTAAATTATGATTGAATCAAGGAGTAGCTTAATTTTTTTTGGGCAATACTAAAATTAATAGAATGAGGGAGAGAGGATTTAAACCCTAAATGCATTTGTTTGTCTAATAAGTATTCAAAATGCATTTAATTTAGATTAAACCTAGTCTAACCGTTTTATTTTAATCCAAACTTTAGGTATCAAGTATAACAATAAAAAATTGTAGACTAAATTGTAACATGGTGAAAGGACAAAGGGGTAAGTTATAATTTACCCTCTAATTTATTACCAGCAAAGAGTACAAAGATCCAATGGCATATATGCCATGGCCAAATCCACACATTAAAAAAAAAAAGGAAAAAAAAAAAAAACTGAAGTAGAAAATCTACAGCTTGTCAGCCTTCTTTATTGTAACTAATATCATGTAGAAGACCTTAGGATGCAGTTAGCATCTACTAAAACAATTGCTACAATCTTTCAGCCTTTCAGATTGATAGCTGAAAGCTCCTGTTTAATAAACTCTCCTGCATACATAGGTGGATAGTTGCTGGCAAGTGGTGATTCTGCAAAGTGGCCCAAGGGCTTCAACACAGCATCTGAAGCTATGTGGGCAAACAACTACGCACAAGAGAAAAAGAAAAGAAAAGAAGAGGTCACAAACATTGCATCCAAAACGAAAAGGTCCTAAAATATAAGTATAGAGACGTAAAGGTTTTTATGATCATTGGTATTTCCTATTTGTGATTGTTGTATGATAAAAATTGTGTCTGTTATAGAATAAGCGAAAGTGATGTTGTTTCAATCAAATTAATTCATAGTTCACAAATGTGCAATAAATTATAAAAAATATTGTGTTCCTAACATTAATACTCGTAAGCATAATATAGAAAAAGTCACTCACATTGAGCTCTCTAAAAATGCCATCTTAATAGAAAACAAAAATAATGGTAATGATGATTAATCTCCTGATTGCTGGTATGGTTGAGACCACTTACAGTTGAGGATACTCTCCATAGGCTTCGATTTTGCTCCAATGCTTGTTTAATTGCTTCAGTAGTTTTCTCAGTGACAACTACTTCATGCATTCCAGCAATGCAATCTCCACCAGTCAAATATTCCATCTGGCACATAAAAGCAGTGCAAAAAGGATAGAATTAATGTACAAATTAAAAAAGCATATACTATAGCCAGCCAAAGGCATTACTTTGAGAACAGGATTGAATCCTTGTCCAAAGAATTTGGTATTCTACCCTTTTTTTTCTAGAAGGCATGGTTTTCGACTTAAATATATCATAATAACAAGAACAACATACTTCCTGTTATTTGTATGATTAAATGTTTTGATGTTTACCATGATAATACTCAATAGATATATAAACATGATATTTTCATTTTTTAAATATACAAGCTAAGTAATAGCAAGCCCAACTAAAAATGTCAATATATATTAGAGATATAGCTCCTACCTTCTTAGAATCATATGAGTGATGTTGTTATTACAAATTTATTATATAAATCTTAATTCATGTATCAATTTAAAAAATAAAAATAAAAATTTAGTTTTAAAAATTTATTTATTTATATTAAGTTATTGATGTGACTTATTCACGTAGTTTGCCATTTTTTTATTTTTTATTTATATTTATTTTTGATACAAGATAGAATTCTACTCTAGCATAATTTAAGTGTATATGCGTGTGAAACTCCTTCCTAGAGACTTGAACCACAGCCCTTACTCCCCACACCCCACAAGCACTTATACTTGTGGAATGGTCATCGCACCAAGGGTGTGCGGTGGTTTTATTATTAATATTTTTAAATTCCATTCTCTTACTTTTTTCATTTGGATAAAATATTATTTTTGTCTCTAAATTTCATTTAAAATTTATTACTCATCCCTAAACTTTAAGATGTTTGCTTTTCGCACTATAACTATTGAGATGTTCGTCTTTCATTCCAAATTATTGAAAATGTTCTATTTATGTTCTTATGCTTAAAAAAAAAATTATTTCATCCCAAAATTATTGAAAAAAGTTATTTTTTGTCCTTATTTGTCTCTAAAATATTAAAAAAAAAACTATATACAATGTTTAAGGATGAGCAGAGAACTTTTTAAAGCTTATGGATGAAAAACTTTTTTTTTCTTTTTTGTTTTGTTTTTTTGTTTTTTGTTTTTTTTTTTGTAATTTTAGTACCACAATAGTATTTTCTCTTTTGCATTTCGATAAAAGTCAGAAGATTCACGTAACAAACTAGTTCACATCCATGAACACCAAATATTTATTACTCCTACCTGCTTTCCTGTTTGAATGAGAAGACATCCTTCAGGAACTGACCCCTCAACTTTTTGCCCATTTTTGACCCAAATATTTAGAGCTGGGAATTTACTTCTTCCATGAATGGTAAGAAAATTGGTGTCATAGTGATATCCTGCAAGCACAGTTCCTTCCTGGCCATAACTTTTGAGGTCACTTCCTGTAGGACCAAGAACATGCGGCGCCTGGTTTTTCAAAGAAAAGGCACTCGTTATAAAAAGTGCTTATTAATATTATTCCACAATAATGAAAATGAAAAAGAATATGATTCATATCATACAGGGACCGCTTAATGTATTTTGAAGCTAAAACGGAAAACTGAAATTAAGGCCTTATATATTTAAATATAATTTTTAAAAATTTAAAAATTACTTAAATTCTATTATTTTGTTATAGATGCAAAATTACTACTAATTAACATGAATAATGTAGATTTTTTCTAAAGTCTATAGAATAAGATTTGACAAAACTTTTCAAACCTGTTGATGTGGCAGACTAATAGTGGTAAGTAAAAAAATTATGTTAGTGATAGACTTAGATAAAAACTAGTAAAAGTTTATCAATTTAACTTGTAAAAAATATTGTGAACTTTTTTTTTGGATTGCTTATTTTATTTTATTTTAGAAATGCTACATTCATAATATTTTCATAATAAATCCTAGGTGTAATTTTGTTATTGGTTCTAATTTGAACTCATCACTGACATTAATTTTTTGTCATCAATAATATCATGTAACAACCTACCAATTATGATTTATTTTGAAAATGTTCTGAAAAATGTTGTGGACGTAACATTTTTTTTATTTGATGAAAAAAATTATTTTATTTATTGGCTAATAAATTTGGATTTAATTAATACTATTATGATATTTTAAAAAATCCTATTAGTTAAAATTTAGAGGCATTTTTTCTACTTGCAACCTTAGGCGGTTGTAACAGCTGCTTCACGTGTAGAGCCGGTACTGATACCATGACTTAATTAATCATTTCCTGTCGGACTAAAAATAAATATGCCAAAAAAAAAATGAAAAAGAAAAAAGGCAAAAAGTACAAGTAGACTCTTGTATAATAACACAAGTTGAACTGTTGAATACGTAACCTGCTTCATAAGAGATGTGAATGCATCCTTTGGCAAGCCAAAACCAATTGCTGCCATTTCAGCTACAACCTGAACAAAAAAATTTTGGATACTCAATAACATTAAACAACATGCATGAAAAAGCATTATAAGTGAACTGAACCAAGCAAGGTGATGAGTTACTTCTGTTGCAGCTATCATTTTATATCCCCATGAATTCATGGTTTCAGTCCATCCAGGAAAATTTTCAGGTATGACGGGCGCTCCGTTGAGTTCCTGCACAAAAAAGTTGACATTTAAAAGACAAAAAACAACACAACAAAGGTTTAATCTAGAATGATCTATCTTCATTAGAAGTGATGTATTCAGATTAAATATTACAAATCTAATAAACATGCTTGTATAGTCATGTTATTTATCTTAAATTATGTGACATTCTGTACATGAGATAAAATTTTCACCGTCAAATAGAGACGATGTTGTCCTTAAAAGGAAAATTAGGATTGTTTGTATTATATGAAATTTTATGTGAAATAAAAAAGAGTTAAAAGGACATGATGGATTATGTTATATGAAATTGAAGGAGAAAGTGAAGATGTGAGACCTTAAATCGGGTTTTTGCAGGACGAGGACCCACGCTCCACATGTAACGCCACTTGAGATCTGAGCCTACAAGAGTGGCTGGTTGATATTCTTTGGGCATTGCTTTTACTTTCTCTTGCATTTCTTCATCAACCAAGAGCCTTGGAATTTCTACTTTCTCTGGGGTTATCCCAACCTGGTATCTCCAATTGTGTAAGAAATTTATTTTCAATATTTTAATAAATCAATGCAAACTCACATGTTAAATTGGTACCAACAACAAGACAGGTATGATGGTATTTTAGTTATGCACTATTCATCCCTTAATTTTCTTTCTGTATATAAGGAAGCCTTCAATTAGATTATAGTCAACTACTTGATTCATTGGTAGGAATAAGAGAAGCAAAAGATTAAGATTTTTATAAAATCGTTTAACAATAAATAATTATGATTTTAAGAACTTTATAATACGGTTATTTTTAGATTTTTAAAGGTGTTAAATTAACCCTCCCACCTTTTGGAGAAAAATCTTTTGAAAAAAGAAAAAGAAAAAACCTTTGGAGAAGAATCTTGTGTTTCACTACATGAAGCAGAACACATCTGAACTCACATTTCGTAAATGTTATGCTACATGTATTGAAAACACAAGGTAATTAACACCTCTCGCTTTAAGATGTAAAACAAAAAAACGAGCTGATTTGGTTGAATGACATGGACTGTTTGCCATTAGTTAGCACCCATTGTTTTCCCAAAAGTTTTTGAGGGGGTTTTGTTCCGGATCCACGCTAACATTTTGCACACCAAAATTGTCTAAAATAAATGAATATATATATATATATATATATATATATATATATATATATATATATATATATATATATATAAAACATTCAACCATCTTTTAAAATAAAATAAAAAAAATGAAATTTTTTGTCAAGTTGACTGGTAAAGGTGATGAACTAAAATAAGAAATGTAAACCTTTGCTAACCCTAGGAGATGCCCTAAATCATAATAGTCAAACACATAATTTTTAGATCTGAATCATTAAATAAACCGTCAAAGGGAGAGGTTTAAGATTTTTGAAGTAGAATCGAGTTTGAACGTGATAACGTCATAATTAATTTAATAATTAGTTAAAATATAAATAAATATATTAAATTAGTAAAAATTGAAAAATTGCCTAAAATAGTTCCAATTATTTAACTATTCAATCTAACAAACTTTTTTATTTTATTTATATGAAACCCAATATAAAAGTTAATAAACATTTCCCACGAAATTAATTGGAAAAAAAAGTTAATAGACATTCCTTTATGAAATTAACTGTTCACGGTTTTTAAACCCGGGCAATTTTACCGAGGTTCGAATAGTTTCATGCTTTTATTGCATAGAACGGTTTTTAAGATTAAAAAAACCGTATTAGTGAGAGGTTTTTAGTTAATAATTCAAAATACAAAATTTGGGTCCTGTATTTCTATACGTTGGACCCAACACAAAGAATATATATATCGTATCAAGTTTAATGCATTAGAATACAAGTTTCAACTTTCATGTCATGTATCAAACAAAATCAAACGAACCAAACCTGATAATGAAAGTCAGGTCGCTCCTGGGGCTGCTTGTACTCCACAGGGCTCTCATAGTACCTCTCCATCATCTCAATGAACTTTTCATTCTCCTCTTCTGAACACCTTGGGTCCCTCACCACCACAGCCCCAGCTTCTCTCAAAGACCTAGCCACTTCCTTACACAACCTAGTCAGTTCAGGTCCCAATTGCTCCGTTATCTTTGATGGCTCTCCGTCCAGTTTGTCCATCACTGCCAGATAGGCCTTCAGGTCGATCACCTTGAGCTCCATTTCCGTTACAGTAACAACAACAGCAACAAATTGTGATGGCGGGAATGGACGTGGTAAGTTTGGGGGGGGGGGGGGGGGTGTTATACTGAGCTAAATTGGGTCCATATCCGTACAGTTTTCACTGTGTGAAACTATTGTTGTTTTGTAATAATGTGTGACTCACTCCTAGCAGGACCAGCTTGCACGTGGGGATACATGTGAAAAATTGCAGACTAATTGGGTCCTTGTTCTTTCAGGTCTCATGTTATGGATCTTTCTGTACTATTGCCATCTACGTATACAATAATTCTCTCATGAATTCATTGGGTAAACCCCAATTGTGACCATACAAATCAAGGCATGAGATACAATCTTTATCAGTGTGCATGATTTTAGTTTACATGATGTAATGCTCACCATGTTCATGATTTTTTGATTGATTTCTGAAAATCAAACAAGCACAACTATATTTGTGGAATTGGTACTCTCTCATCCTTAGGGCACTCTCAACTTAGTTACTTACATGATACCACTAATGTGGCTAATCGCATGTGATGATACATGTAGAATTTGACTCAAATTCCTATTCTAATTTGGTTTGGATTTTCTTTGAGAGAAAGGAAATGGTTTATCGTTGTTTTGGAAGTAAAGAAATTCTCCTAAGTATAGAAGGAAAGTTCCATATCGAAGACGTAATTGGTTATTCTTTATCCACCTCAAGGAATGAATTTGGAGATTTATAAATAGTATTATTGCAAAATTTGGTGGCTTTTGTGCAAGGGTCCTCCTGCATGGGGAAAGGAAATGACTCTTAGAAGAATATAGAGTGAGCTATAGTAGTTTGAGTATGTCTATTTTGTCCGAGACTTATCGAGTGTATTAGAGTTTTAGGATTGTGAGTTCGTGTGTGTATTTGTGTGAGGTTTGTAAATTATTATTTATTTTTAAAAGGTTTTGTTTATACTTGCATTGTTTGTTTTTAGTGTTGTTTATATGGTATGTGAATACGCATATGAATTTCGTTTATGAGATTTGATTGAGTGTGATTATAATACATATGGCTGATAATGAATTTTGATTAGCGTTACCTACTGACATAGGCTTTGAGTTGAGTTGGTTGAATCATGTTAAATATTACTGAGTTATGTAATTTTATTTTCTTATTCGTATGAACGTGTGCTTCTGCTAACTTTAAATTACAACAAATATGTGGAATCAAACAATCACTTCTAGAATCTCAAAAAAAAAAAAAAAAATCACTAATATATTTGTGGAATCAGTCATCTCTCTCTCAATTATTTGGTTACATAATACCTCTTATGTGGCAAATTGCAAATAGTGATATATGTGGAAATTGTAAAATGGGTCCTTGTCCTTTCATATTCAGACTTCAGACACTCAATTTCAGGTCTCATGTCATGTCACCTTTCTATATTATTGCCATCTCTCACTTTCATGCATGGTTCTATTTACATGTAATGCTAACAGTGTTATGCAATATTTCTAACAATATTATTGATGTTCTAAGTTTAAATACCGAAAAATAATAAATATTCACTTATAAATTGTGTGCTTCTTTAAAAAAAGAAGAAAAATTGTCAATATAATTCATTGTTCTTCACTCCTTCATGCATAAATTGATTATGATTGTGTGTGTGTCTTTTTTTTAAAATTAATATTTGTGCACAATTAGATTTTTTTTGAACTGATAAAAAAATAAAATCAATGAAGCATTAAATACATCTTAACTTAAAAATTCTAAGGACACTCTTTAACAAAAGCTTATTTCTAATAATTATATAGTGAAGCTGAAATTTCTTTTGTTCATATTATGGTTGAAATTAATGGTAGTAGTTGGGTTTGGTTTGCCGTAAGATGTTCATTCACTTCTCTTATGATAGCAAGTTACATATGCTCTAGCAGTTTCCACATGTTTGGAATAGCTTATCTTCTTGAAAAGGTAAACTTAACCAAATATATATATATATATATATATATATATATATATATATATATATATATGAGCACATTATTTGTAAATAAATATTTTATTAGGAGTTCAAAAAATAATTATTAGGAGAGTGATAAAGAAAGATAACAAAGTGAGAATGGAAAATAGTATCGAAGAATTAGGGTCTCTCTCTAATATCGTTTTTTCTATGTTTTTTAATAATTTTAAAAAAAGAAGATTCGAATCTTAAGGGGTCGTTTGGTATGGGATTTTGAGTAATAATTTTTAGTTTTTAAACAACATTACACGTATTTCCACTCACTTTTCCACCCACACATATTTTCAAAAAATATAAATAATGTTACTTAAACAACGTTATCAAATGTACCCTAATTTTCTTTATATAAAAGAGAATCGTACAATAATATTAATGTACTTAAACTTTTGTGCCCTAGAATGTGTGGCATAGGGTCTCCATGTCAATCCTTTCACACCTCTCCAAATTGTTAGGTACATGCTGCATTATTTTGAGATCCATTTATATTATTGGTGGGAAAATACATACAACTTTAATTTGTCTTTTTAATATCTTTATCTATTATTGGTGGGAGAATGTTACGTCTCAAACTTTTGTGTCGGGGGATGAGTGACATAGGGTCTCCATCAGTCATTTACGTCTCTCATCCCTTTCCCCAGAAAATATGAGAATTGAAAAAGTTTTATTGAGAATTGAAAAAGTTTTACAGCTTTTTCAATCTCCGATAAAACTTTTTCAAAAAATAGTATATTATTGTGTGCTCTTAGGACACATGTTAGTAATATATATATATATATATTCTATTTTACCTAACCACTTTTTGAAACACCAACATTAGATTATTTATTTTAAACCATAGTTCATTAAAATATCAATTTTTTTTTTGTTTTTAAAAATTATTTCTCTATATTCATACACTACAATGGCCATCCATTTACTTCCTTCATCCTCAAGAAAAGAAAAATAAGAATAAAAATTTAAAATGTACAACAATAGTGCTTGTCTATATTTATATAATTACTATAACAAAAAAATAATTTTGCACAATAGATTTATAAGCTAATGTGATCCTTATGTTATTTTACAACTCTAAATCTGAACAGGCCATGTTGCATCACACTCACATCAAAAAGACCAAATCAAAAAGAAAAAAGAAAAAAGAAAAAAGAAAAAGAAAAAGACCAAATCAATCATTGGGGGGAGGGGGGTTGGGGGGATTAATCTTCTGATGATGGGCATGTGGAGAACCAGACAAATGCCTTTTTCCATCACTCATGAAAAAAAATATGAAAACCTTTGATGTAAACATTTTTGACCACATTGCAGGGAGAAACACGTGCAAGAAACTAACGGTTGTTTACGTGACACTTCAAAAAGGTTCTGCATCTTTGTCAAGCAACTAAAACAGTATGCTACAAACACTAGGGACATTTGTCAAAACAATACATATGTTAAAAGAGTAGCCTTTTCTCAGTGGATGTCCTTTTTATCGTTCTCCACCTGACGCTTGTCAAACAGACATTGGTTTGGACATTTAAATCTTTGGAAACCGACGAGTTCAAGGGAATTGTGTGTACTTTATTAATTTGAGAATATGTGGTACCTCGATTAATAGGGCCAAAGTATAAAAATATCCCATAAAAAAAAAAGTATAAAAATATAAATAAAAATTCATTATACAGTTCTAAATAAACATCCATTTTTGTACTAACAAATTGGCAATAAAGATGTTAGAGATATATTTGCCTAATACAACTTTGCACACATAAAATAATTGAGCTTGTGCCTATATTATTGAGTTAATATATTTTTTAAAAAAGAAAAAGACACAAAATTATTGTTTTTTAATATATTACAATAAAATTAGTTGAGAAAAGATAACTTGATGTTAAAAAAGAAAAAACTGGACCTGATGAATGCAAAATTATAATAAAACTGACCTTTGGGGTTTTTCATTGGGAACGCAAGTCCAACAAGCATGATAATTTTATTTTTAAAGAAAAAGGCAAAAATCAGAATTGGAAATATAGAATGCAACCTGAAGAACAAATCCTGCTTACATTGAATCCTGCTTATATTTAAAAAAACTGACACAATTTCATTGGTTAACTAATGAAAGTAAGATGTTCCTCAAAAAAAAAAAAAAAAAAAAAAAACTAATGAAAGCAAGATTACAACAAGTGCAAGAGAGGATTTGAAACTAAGTTCTCTTTATGGGATTTATTAGACCATGCCACAAAATTACACAATTTTTGGTAGCTAGTGAAAGCTAAAAGAAAATATAAACCACGCATTCATAAACTGAAAGCTAGCACAAGTAGATTTCTACGGATTAAAAAACTCTAGGATTTTAGGGCAATTTCACCATGAAGTTCTTAAAATTCTATTTATAAATTTTGAAATGTATTTATTGGATTTTGTCCCATCAAGATTTAAACAAACATGGGCTGTTAATATTTTAGTAAATATTTAAATTATTGATGATGTAGTAAAATACAATCCATTCATTTCAAAATGGATGCATAAGGATTTTATAGTGGCGTTTCTTTTAAAAACCTAAAATATTAACTTGTTAAGTTCAAACTTGAAAGGCTACACATGAATAGTGCCTTTAATTATTGAATGCATTGATTATATTTTGCCTAATCAAGATTAATAAATATTGGCTATTACCGTTTTAGTATATACATTAAAATATTGATGATGTAACAAAATTCAATAATTTTATTTCAAAATAAATGAATAATGTTTTAAGAATTCTATTCCGTTAACTGTGGTTCGATGTCTAGATTGTTCTCAATCGTATACCTCTTCAACCCTGTGATGAAATCCTTACTATCTAGCGGAGTGTGACAAAAGAGAACCACAAATTGTGGTGAACATTTATCACCACTAATAATAACAAAACATCATACAAAGAAGGAAAAAAAAAAAATTCAACCTGTCAATTGTAACATCCTACACCACCACCAAACCGACATCTTCATTCCATATTTGAGGAATACACCATTATTAATCCCATACCATCATGCTTCCTCTTAATAATTCTTGCTCCATTATTATCCGAAAAAATCACATACACAAATCAATCACACATAGTCTTCACATGACTTTGAATTTGAAACAATAATTTGCCTTGGGTGGCCACTTTTGCATTGAAACTAAAAACAGCCTCAAAGTAGAGGAGAGTCCAATCTAAAAAATATAACCAAACATGTGATATGTAATAGACAATGAGAAAGTGGTCCAGTGAATAAATGAGACTACAATGATGAAAGGTTGGCTTTTCTGAAGTTTAGGAGCTTAGTGATGATTTCCTGTTGTCTTTCTGAAGTTTCTATCATTCAATGCTTAACTTCTTCTACATTTTTATTTTTTTCATAAATTGGGTAAAATTGATATTATTGGTAGCTCATCTAGCACTACAAAAAAAAGGCCTACAAGGCCTATAGCTGCGTTTCAAAAACGCCGTAATAGGTGGCCTAGCCACAAACACATTGTCTTAAGCTGGTGTTTTTAGTAGTGCAGGCTTCCATTGATGTCTTGGTTTGAAATAGATCAACATATGAGAGTCTCTAGGTGTTTTTTTTTGTTCTTGAAAATATTCATTCATCATTACTTGTTAAGATGCTCCTATTTATATCCACTACTAAGTGAATGTGCCTTGTAACACAATAATATGTCTGCTTCAAACTTTGAAATTCTACTACAGATAAGGCAATTTTCATAAATTAATCACATTTTTTTTACACAAACCAAATTATATTTCAAAGCTATGTGGACATGAACTTTCTTGCAGACTTTGGTGTGTGATACATAACCATTAGACTATCCCACGTGTTTGTCCCTATCATGTGGACATAAGTGTTACCATTAGTTTTTCACTTTTTTTCACTGAGAAGTGCTGTGAAAAGGCCCTATCGAAAGCACTAATTAATCGCCTTTGATTTTTTTTGAGTTTGCAAGAACATGGGCTCATGGGCTGCCTTCCACTATAGACCAAACTAGGTCGACCACCATGGGTGCCAACAAGAAGACGAAATTGAGCTTCCAAATCATGGTGTCCAAGAATAGCACTTAACTACTTCTCTTCATACTCAACCTGCCATGTAAAAGAAAGCATTTGAAATATTTATGAATTTGGATCTTAACATATTGTAGTCCACATATTCATGTTCTAAAACACCGAGTAATGTGCTTTATAGTTAGTGCTAAGGACATATTTTATGTAATTGGTTAATCTTTTGATAAAATGCACTTTACTTATAATTGGGTAGATCATGGATGAGTTTAGTATTTGAAGAAACCAAAGAAATCTACTTCTTGATAATCCTAAGCTTGTGTGAAGGCAAGCACCTTTCAGATCTCACAAGAGATTCACACAAACAACAAATTCTAAATTTTTTAGAAACTTATTAAAAAATAGCCGGGATAATGTACACACCAATTTTACTTATTTGATTTAGCATTAAGTCCAATAATGTACACACCAATTTTAATCATTTAAACCGAGGCTCACTTTATGTTCTTTTTGTGCATGTGCTACACTTCCTCGAGCACAAAATCTTACGATATGCACTAAGGTGTTCATGATTGGCTAGTGAACAGTGGTGAGATGGTTATTTATGCCTTTCTCAAAAGGTTCAAGTCCAACAGTCAAAGACATGTGACTTCAAGATCATGACAAAGTAGTCAAAAACTAGAAACAACTTCCCACACAACATGCACTACAAGGCTTTAACTAGTAAAGTGCAAGAAATAAACTCATCCAAGCTAAACAAAGTACATAGACATGTTATGTGAAAATAAATTGACCAACCTTGTTTTTCAAAACCAAGAAAATAAATGCAAAACACATTTTGCTTTCTTTTTTTTTATTTTTTATTTAAATTTTTGATGAAAATAACAAAAAAAAAAAACTCTTAGAATGAAATGCACGAATGTTATGCAATGCAAATTCTAAAAAAAAAAAACATAAAAAATGGTCATAAAGAGTAGAGCAATGAAGCACAAGGACCATGTCAGAAAGACTCACTTAGATTGAGCCTTTTGCATCTAAAGCCTTTTAGATGCACCTTGAGCATTGGAGTTCTTATTCATATTAGAATGATTTCCAACTCCAGAATTGGAATAAAGGTTTAGAACCTTTACCAACTCACCAATAAGTACCATAAGATCTTGTGCTTGAGGCACATGTACTTTCAGTTTGTTTGCTCTCTTAGCAGCTTGAAACTTGTAACAGTTGGACAAATGTGCCTAGACTTTCCACAAATATGAAAAACCCATGTAGACTTATCATGTGTCTTGTTCTTAGAAAGGGTAGACTTCTTAGATTTAGACTCTTTTAGATCAACCCTAATCTTCTTCGGAGGTGAAACTTCTATGGGTTTGACAACCTCACGCACAGGGGGTTTGACAACCTCACTCACAGGGGTTTCAGAAGAAGATGAAAGAACAAAGATTGTGGAATTAGGTGCAGACACATTGATGCTCTCTACAAAACCTAAACCAGTTTTATCGAAAAGAGACTTTTGAACACTCAACATTTGATCAAGTTTGGAACTAGCAGACCTATTAGTTTGTTCTCTAGCAACAGATAGTTCATGTTCCAAAGATTTAACTTTATCAAGTAAAAGTATATTCTTAGTCTTCACATTATTCAAAAGTTCAATAGCATCAAACAAATTCACAAGCAAATTTTTCTTATCAAGCTCAAGAGATGTAATTTTCTTTAAGCCTAATTCAACACTCATGGCATCATTTGTAGCAACTTTGCAAAGTTTAGTGTAGGCTTCTTGAAGATCTGCATTCTCAGAAAGTTTTCGATGAGAAGGGTTTTCTTCAACAGTCACACTTTCATTGGCTACAGCAGTAGCAGTGAAAGCAATGAAGTTTCCATCCTTGTCACAGCCAGACTCATTATCAGAAACTTTGTCATTACTAAGGGTTACAACCATAGCCTTACCCTTAGACCTCAAGAATGTTGGACATTCAGATTTCATATGACCATACCCTTGACATCCAAAACATTGAGGACCCATAGACTTATTAGAAGATTGACCTACTTTTTCTCTAGGTTTTTCAATTTTGTTAACCTTAGTGGGATCATTCTTCCTAAAGTTTCTAGGTTCATCGGTGTTTTTACCTCTTGCTCTTCTGTAGCTATTTCTATGGAAATTCCTAAAGTTCTTGGCAAGGTAAGCAATCTTTGTAGCAGAGAGCTCATCATCAAATCCACCAACATCAATATAATCAACAGACTTAAAAGCCATTGATTTGGATTTGCTAGTTTTGGGTAGGTCCAACTCATAGGACTGAAGAGATCCTACACATTCATCAACAGGGATGGAGTTCACATCCTTGCTCTTAGTGATGACAGTCACTTTGGGTCTAAAATCTTCAGTTAAAGATCTAAGAATCTTCCTAACAATTTTAGGTTGATCATAGATTTCACCCAAGTTATATGCAGAATTAACAATGTCATTAAGTTTAGCATAGAATTCATCAAAAGATTCATCATCAGACATCCTAATGCTTTTAAATCTAGTTGTTAATTGTTGCAACTTATTGATCTTAACTGCCTTTGTGCCTTCATGCACAGTCTAGAGAATATTCCAAGCAGTGTGAGCAACCTCAACATTAGAGATTCTCTTAAATTCCTCCATAGAAACAACATTAAAGATAGCATTCATAGCTATGCTATTGAAGGCGGCTACTTATTTCTGAGAAGTTTGCCACTCACTCACTTGAGTAGTGGGCTTCTCCCATCCATATTCAATAGAGTTCTAGACTATTTCATCAATGGATTTCAGGAATGCTTTCATCCTGACTTTTTAGTAAGTATAATTGTTCCCATCAGAGTGAGGAGGAATAACAAGAGAGTGTCCGTGTTCCATGACAATAGGAGTCAAGGATCAGCTCAGAGATCAAAAGATCTACACACAAGAGCTATTTGCTCTGATACCATTTGTTGGAATTTATTTAGACCCCTTAAAACAACTAGATTAACCTAGTTATTTAGCCAAATTATTAACTTAGGTAAATTATGCAGATCTAGGTTAACACATATAAATCATATCATGTAAAGCAGCGGAAATATAAAGAACACAATGATATGATGATCTAGGAAAACTAAACTGGTAAAAAACCTGGGGAGGATTTAACTTAGTTATCCTTAAGGTAAACCTGAATCCATTATGAAAGAATCGAAGTTTGTACAATAGCGACTTAGACCACTAACATCCTATTGCTACCTACCAGTAGAAAACTTACTGACATAAACACGTGCAAGCTCCAAGACCACGGACTCCTTCTTTCTTGGATTCTCCAGTAAGTATAAGCATTCTCGCTTATGTATCTTTAAACTCTTATGGAAAAAATTGAATGATCATCAAGTTTTCGAAGAAATCTCCTTCTTGATAATCCTAAGCTTGTGTGAAGGCAAGCACCTCTCAGATCTCACAAGAGATTCACACAAACAGCAATATGAGCAACCTAAAAAACGTGACTAGGGTTTGCCTTTTATACTTAGGGCAAAACATAAAACCCTACACGTCATATGGGCTTAGGGTTGAGTTGAAAATTCTGCAGAAAAAATAATCTGCACAACTTTCGATCGGTCGAGTCTAATTCTCAATCGATTGAGTCAGGCAGAAATGCACAGTAACTTCTGGTGTTAACTCGATTCCAACTTTATATGAATGACATACTTTGAGCAAGTCTAAAACAAGACTAAACACCTGTTTTGATTATGGTTTGCCAACAATACACATTAGAGTTCTAATACATTAGTTCCTAAGTATTTAGAACCTAACAATTTGTACTTATTAAAGATGTATTCCACTTTCAATTTTATGTATATAGACAAATGGTTGATATATATATATATATATATATATATATATATATATATATATGTGTGTGTGTGTGTGTGTGTGTGTGTGTGTGTGTGTGTTGTGTGTGTGTGTGTGTGTGTGTGGACGTTTCTGTCCATATATATGAGCAAGATGAGTGGTAGAGATCATAAAAATTTGACAACTAATTTTGGTCGTATCTATTGTAAAAATTTTAGTATGAAAACCAAATTCATTCTTAGTTTTTTATTATTATTTATATTGATTACATTAGTTGGTTTACATAATACACATGTTTTAAATTACACAAGAAATATAAAAAATAAAAATAAAATTTTTCATACCAAACACCAGAAAACATTCTCAAGTTCAGTTTCAAGGTCGTTGCCAAACACTGGAAAATGATATAGTTTTCCAGAAAATACTCTTTGAAAAATGAACCATTTTCCAGAAAACGTTGATGCTGAAACAAACAGAGTGTTAATTAGGGAAAATTCCAACTTATCTCATTGTGATTTTTGACACTATACAATATAGTTTCTTAAACCTTTTATTGTTACATATGTTCTAAGGTTTAGACCAAAGTGAAATCATTAATTTGGTTTTGTCCAGAGTATCCCTAACATTTTCATCTTATTTCAAAGGTAATCAAAATGTAATAGTTAAAAAATATTGTGAGGCTAAATTATGATTGAATCAAAATCATAAGGGAGTAGTTTTATTTATTTTTGATAATACTATAATTAATGCAATGAGGGAGGGAGGATTTAAACCCTAAATGTTTTTGTTAAAAACACTAGAAAATATTAGTTCAGCCACAATACTCTTGGTACAAAGAGATAGTTTGTTTGTCTAATAAATATGCAAAATGCATTTAATCTGGATGGAAACCTAGTCTAACCATTTTATTTAATCCAAACTTTAAGGATCAAATATAACAATAAAAACTTTGTTGATTGATTTACCCTCGAAGAGTACAAAGATCCAATGGCATGTATGCCATGGCCAAATCCAAACATGGAAAAAAAGAAGAAGAAAAAAAACTGAAGAAGAAAATCTACAGCTTGTCAATCTTCTTTATTGTAGCTTATATAATGTAGAAAACCTTAGGATGCAGTTTGCATCTACTAAACCAATTGCTACAATCTGTCAGCCCTTCAAATTGATAGCTGAAAGCTCTTGATTAATAAACTCTCTTGCATACATAGGTGGATAGTTTCTGGCAAGTGGTGTTTCTGCAAAGTGGCCCAAGGGCTTCAACACTGAATCTGATGCTATGTGGGCAAACAACTACACACATGACAGAAGAGAAAAAAAAAAGTAAGTACAGAGACATAAATTTTTTTACAACCATTGGTATTCCTTGTTTATGATTTGATGTATGACAAAATAAAATCAAAGTAACAAATGTGAAATAAATTATAAAAAGATTTGTGTCTCTAACAATACTCATAAGCTCTCTAAAAATGCCAACTTTATAGAAAATAAAAATAATGATAAGGATGATTGATTTCCTGATTGCTGGCATGGTTGAGATCACTTACAGTTGAGGATACTCTCCATAGGCTTCGATTTTGCTCCAATGCTTGTTTAATTGCTTCAGTTGTTTTCTCAGTGACAACTACTTCATGCATTCCAGCAATGTAATCTCCACCGGTCAAATATTCCATCTGGTAACCACTGCACACTCTTGGTGCGATGGTCACTCCACAGGTATAAATGCTTGTAGAGTGTGGGGGGCAAGGGCCGGGGTTCAAGTCTCTAGGAGAGAGCTTTACACATATATACACTTAGATTAGGCTAGAGTATAAATTCTATCTTGTATAAAAAAAAAAAAAAAAAAAATCCATCTGTCACATAAAAGCAGTGCAAAAGGGAGAGAATTAATGTACAAATTAAAAAAGCATGTACTATATATAGCTAGCCAAAGGCATTACGTTGAGAACTTGATTGAAACCTTGTCCAAAGACTTTGGTATTCTAAAATATGGTTTTCGACTTAAATATACCATAATAACAAAAACAACATATTTTCTGTAATTTGTATTGTAAAATTGTGATTTACAACTACATTTTATGTTGGTTTTATTCCATGATAAAAGTGTTGTATTTGCTTTATTTTGTTCTTTCTATTTTGTGGGATTCTATTGTATTAGGTTTAGTATTAAGTTGGTGAAGACTCAACCTTAATTGAAGATCAATGCATTTTGCAACTAGCTCGCGAGAAGTTTGCGAGAAGGGTTCCCGTGAGAAAGGAATGTGAGAAGCACATGACTGGAAGCTAAAGAATCGTGCTAGCTTGGAGGATTTCGCGAGTGTCTCGCGGGTAAGGTCTTCCCGTGAGATACCCGTGAAACTCTCTGACTGGAGGATTTTTAAGTGTGGCTTTCTTACTCTTCACCCATACTATAAATGCCCCCATTACCCTCAAAAGTATGAGAGACCATTCAGAGACAAAAACCGTAGATAGGTTTTCAACAACACACACACCTATCTTTTAGAGAGAGAGTTACCCATCCTTAATGAGAAATCATTGTAGCCTCTTTTCTTTTCTTCTCATATTACCATACCTTGAGAGGAGATTTGTACCTAAACACAACCCACACATTTTCAGAGTGTAGAAAGTGTTTTGGATCTTGGGAAGTTTTGAGGATTTGCCAAAAGAAGCCAGTGAGGCTTGGCGGATGCAATCAGGCATATTGCAAGATTTGAAAAACTAGAGAAGACATGACTCCGTAAAGTCCGTTGGTCGCAGGAGCTTGGAGGGCTCAAGTACATTGGGTAGACTAGGCTTGGAGGGTCTTTTGTTATTCGTGTACTCCAACTTTATTTTCTAGTGGATTGATTTACCGCTTGGAATGCGGCGGAGAGGTTTTTCGCTAAGTTCTTCGATTTTCTCTTTGATAACACATCAGCGTGTTATCTTGTGTTTGTATCTCTCCTTCCTACTCTTTTAACTTTCATTTTACTGCTGTGTTTTAATGAATATGGCTTAGAGTAATTGTTTTGTTTGTTCACTCGCATTTACTTTATTTTGCACTTAGTTCAAGTTTGAGTAAAATCAATCGAGCTATAATTTTTTAATTTGGGGTCTAAACAGCTCTTATATTTTTAACACAAATCCAAGCTTTCATGTATGATTAAATGATTTGAAATTTACTATGATAATACTAAATAGATATAGAAACATGATATGTTCATTTTTAAATTTACAAGCTAAGTAATAGCCCAACTTACTACTGTGATTTAATGAATATGGCTTAGAGTAGTTGTTTTGTTTGTTCGCTCGCATTTACTTAATTTCGCACTTAGTTCAAGTTCGAGTAAAATCCACTGAACCATAATTTTTTAATTTGGGGTCTAAACAGCTCTTGTGTTTTTAACACAAATCCAAGCTTTCATGTATGATTAAATGATTTGAAATTTACTATGATAATACTAAATAGATATAGAAACATGATATGTTCATTTTTAAATTTACAAGCTAAGTAATAGCCCAACTTAAAAGTCAATATATATATATATATATATATATATATATATATATATATATATATATTAGAGATATAGAGATATAGCTCCTACCTTCTTAGAATTCGTATGGGTGATGTTATTATTATTACAAAATTTATTATATAAATCTTAATTCATGTGTCAATTTTCAAACACAAAACTAAAATATTTATTATATAAAATATTTGTTTTCCGTCCATAAATTATTGAAAAATTCTTCTTTTGTTCTAAAATTCTTCTTTCATTACTCCTACCTGCTTTCCCGTTTGAATGAGAAGACATCCTTCAGGAACCGACCCCTCAACTTTTTGCCCATTTTTGACCCAAATATTTAGAGCTGGGAATTTACTTCTTCCATGAAAGGTAAGAAAATTGGTGTCATAGTGATATCCTGCAAGCACAGTTCCTTCCTGGCCATAGCTTTGGAGGTCACTTCCAGTTGGACCAAGAACATGCGGCCCCTGGTTTTTCAAAGGAATGGCACTCGTTATAAAAAGTACATATTAATATTAGAGAAATAATATGTCCACAACATTTTCACAATATTTTTACAATAAATCCTAAGTGGCAGGTTGTTACTGGTTATTATTGTTTGGGCAAAAAAGTAATCTTAGTGTTAGGTTTAAATTTGAACCAATAACAACTAACTACCTGTGATTTGCAGTAAAAATGTTGTAGACGTAGCATCTCTCTTAATATTATTGCATAATAATGGAAATGAAAAAAAAATATGACTCATACCATGCCTTAATTAATCATTTCCTGTCAGACTAAAAATTAAATTACGCATAAATTAAATATGCCAAAAAACAAAAAGAAAAAGAAAAAGAAAAAGGAAAAGCCAATTGAACTGTTGAATACGTATCCTGCTTCATAAGAGATGTGAATGCATCCTTTGGCAAGCCAAAACCCATTGCTGCCATTTCAGCTACAACCTGAACAAAAAAATTTTGGGTACACAATAACATTAAACAACATGCATAAAAAAGCATTACAAGTGAACTGAACCAAGCTAGGTGATGAGTTACTTCTGTGGCCGCTATCTTTTATATCCCCATGAATCATGGTTTCAGTCCATCCAGGAAAACTTTCGGGTATGACAGGAGCTCCATTGAGTTCCTGCACAAGAAAGATGACATTTAAAAGACGAAAAACAACACAACAAATTAAGTATTAGTCTAAAAGGACCCATCTTCAATAGAAATGATGTATTCAGATTAAATATTACAAATCTAATAAAAATGCATCATGCATCATGCATCTATAATCATGTCATTTAATTTTAAATTATGTGACATTCTGTACACGATTAATTAAGTAGTTGAATTTTTCATTGTTAAATGGAGACAATATTGCCCTTAAAAGAAAAATTAGGGATTTTCAAATTGTATTATGTGAAATTGTATGTGAAATAAAAAGAGTCAAAAGAAAATGTATAAAATATGAAATTGAAGGAGAAGGTGAAGATGTGAGACCTTAAATCGGGTTTTTGAAGGACGAGGACCCACGCTCCACATGTAACGCCACTTGAGATCTGAGCCTACGAAAGTGGCTGGTTGGGATTCTTTGGGCATTGCTTTTACTTTCTCCTGCATTTCTTCATCAACCAAGAACCTTGGAATTTCTACTTTCTCTGGTGTTATGCCAACCTATTATCTCCAATTGTGTAAGAGATTATTTTCAATATTTTAATAAATCAATGCAAACTCACATGCTAAATTGGTGCCAACAACAAGACAGACATGATGGTATTTTAGTTATGCTCAATTCATCCTTTAATGTTCTGTCTGTATATAAGGAAGCCTTCAATTAGTGTTTAGTCAACTACTTGATTTATTGGTAGGAATAAGAGAAGCAAAAGATTAAGATTTTAATAAAATTACTTAACAATAAATAATCAATATTTTAAGAACTTTATAATATGGTTATTTAAAGATTTTTAAAGGTGTTAAATTAACCCTCCCACCTTTTGAGAAAAATCTTGTGTTTTCACTACATGTAGAATACTACTTCTAAATGTTATATTGCTTGTATTGAGAACATAAGATACCACCTTCCATTTCGAGTAATTCTTAGGTGCTTCCAGAGTATGGAGAATGACGCTCCCTCATTTTACAATCATATTGGATCTATTCATTAAATTCACGGTATGGTCTACCATGAATGTGAGAAGGGGAAACACAATTTTTTTTATATTCCAAGAGTACCTAAGAATTTGATCAAATGATATGGACTGCTCGTCATTGATTATTACTAATTTTTTTCTCAAAAGATTTTTTTTGGGGTGACAAGGTTTGTTCTGTATCGATGCTAACAATTTTGTCTGTTGTAAAGTTGTGATTTACAACTATGATTTATGTTGACTTTATTCTATGATAAAAAGTGTTGTAATTGCTTTAATTTTGTTCCTTGTATTTTGTAGGATTTTATTGTTTAGTAATAAGTTGGTGAAGAATCGAGTATAAATTGAAGAATCAGTGTAGTTTTGCGACTAACTCGCAAGAAGAATAACTTGCGAAAATACTACGTGAGAAGCACATGTTAGAAGTTGAAGAGTCGTGCTAGGCTGTCAATTTCATGACTATCTTGCTAGTAGGGCCAACCCATGAAGTACCTACGAAACTCTCTGCTTGAAGGGTTTTAAGTGTGATTTTCTTACTCTTCACTTATACTATATACACCCTCATTACTCACAAAATTAAAGGAGACCATTCAGAGAGAAAAACCCTAAATAGGTTTTCTACAACACTACACACCCATCTTTTGGAGAGAGAGCTGCTCATATTTAATGAGAAATCATTGTAGCTTCTTTTTCTTCCCTCTTCCAGTGTCATACCTTGAGAGGAGATTTGTATCAAAATATAACCCACACAGGTTATTGCGGAATTTGCTAAAAGAAGCCGGCGAGGCTTGGTGGATGCAATCTAGCATATTGCGGGATCCTGAAAACTAGTGAAGACAAGATTCTGAGAAGTCCGTTGGTAGCAGGAACTTGGAGGGCTCAAGTACATTGGGTAAACTAGGCTTGGAGGGTTTCAGAGAGGTTTTTCGCTGAGTTCTTCAGTTTCCTCTTTGATAACACATCTTGGTGTTATCTTGTATTTGTATATTTCTTTCCTTACTCTTGTGCTTTACTTTTATTGTTTATTATTCATATGTATGCACTAGAGTAGATTCGGTGATTACGCTTTATTTACTCTTGTTCTGCACTTAGATAAGTTAGTGTAAAAACAATCTAGCCATAACTTTAAATTTAGGGTCTAAACAAACTTTTGTGTTTTAGCACAAATCCGAGTTTTCATCTGCAATAAATAAATTTATATATCTGTTTTAATAAAATATTCAACCATCTTTTAAAATAAAATATCAAAAAAAAAAGGAAAAGTTTGTCTTGAGTTGATTTGGAAAGGTAATGAACTAAAACAGGAAAATACATTTTTGTTAAAATATGGATCAAAACCTTTCCTTTCCTAGGAGATATGCTCTAAATCCTCTCTCTCTCTCTCTCTCTCTCTCTCTCTTCTTCTTCTTTTTATTCTTCTTCTTCTTCTTATTTTATTATTTGATTTGATTTTATTTTTTTAAGAATGTGATGCTCTAAATCCGAACACTATTCAATCGTCTAAAATAAAAAAAAAATCCTATTATTTTTCCCTACACTTTCTTTCAATTCCTCCCAATAGTTTCTTATCTAACCATCCTCACAAATTTTAATAATTCAATGTTTCTATATAGTGGACTTGACATGATGTGTGTATATATCGTAGCAGGTCTAACACATTAGAATACAAATTTCAACTTTCATGTCATGTATTCAACAAAATCAAACAAAGCAAACCTGATAATGAAAGTAGATAATGAAAGTCTGGTCGCTCCTGGGGCCGCTTGTACTCCACAGGGCTCTCATAGTACCTCTCCATCATCTCAATGAACTTTTCATTCTCCTCCTCCGAACACCTTGGGTCCCTTACCACCACAGCCCCAGCTCCTCTCAAAGAACTAGCCACTTCCTTACACAACCTAGTCAGTTCAGGTCCCAGTTGCTCAGTTATCTTTGACGGCTGGCCGTCCAGTTTGTCCATCACCGCCAGATAGGCCTTCAGGTCGATCACCTTGAGCTCCATTTCCGTTACAATGATAGTAACAACAACAACAATAATAAGAAACAGTTGTTTGAGTTTGTGATGGCGAGAATGGGGTGGGTTTTTGGGTTTTTATAGAGGTGAATTGGGGTCCATATCCTTACGTTTTCACAATGTGAAATTATTGTTGTATTGTAATAATGTGTGACTCACTCTTAGAAGGACCAGCTTGCACGTGGGGATACAGCCATCTACGCATACAATAATTCTCTCATGATTTCATTGGGTACCCCCCAATTATGACCATACAAATCAATGCATGAGATTCAATCTTTACCAGTGTGCATGATTTTAGTTTACATGATGTAATGCTCAATAAGTGCATGATTTTTGACTGATTTCTGGAAATCAAACAAGCACAACTATATTTGTGGAATCGGTACTCTCTCATACTTAGTTACTTACATGATACCCCTACTGTGGCGAATCGCATGTGATGATACTAAGGAAGTCAATACCGTATCGGAGGTTGTACTGATTTGGTCAGCGGTACGATATATTTCGAATATCGGTTAATACCGATGTACCGTTTCGGGATTACCGCTTATATATATATATATATATATATAATTTTAAAATGATAAATTTATGTAACTCATCTAATCAATAATAACAACAATAATATATACTTTAGAAAAACCAACAAGTTAATATATATATAAAAAAAAAAACCAACGAAAATATATTTTAGTGTGTATCATTGTTGTTATTTAATCTATATATATATATATATATATATATATATATATATATATATATATATATTCTTCAACATGACTATGGGTGGGTGAGTGCTGGAGTGGCAAGTCCCATCAACTTACTTAACATTAATAATAGTAATATAATAATAATATTAGAGCTAAAGTCCTATCACATTTCAAATTAGTGTCAGATATTCACATGGGCTTGAAGTCTTGAGCAGATAAATTGAGGGAAAACCGGAGAGGGAAGTCTTGAGCAGATAAAAGAGGAAGAAGAATAAAAGAGAGAAGAATAATAAAAGAGAGAAGAGACCACAGGTGAACTGATCTGGTGCTGCTTGGGTGATCAACAATGACGACAAATCTGGTGCTGCTTCTTACTTTAATTGCTTCTTCTTCCTATTCTACTTCTTCTTGTCAGCGTTCCTCTCTCTCAAAATTTACAAAGCAACTCTCTCTTTTCCTAAAAGTTTACAAATAAATCAAAGATTTTTGCTTCAGTCCGAAATGCACTTACCGGCCGGAATCCGGTATTTATCCCAGTACGGTCGAAACAGCTCCGGTATGGCCGGTATTAAATCCAGTATGAAATGAAAGTGGAACGGAAAATTTCGACCATACTGGCCAGTACGGTATGAAACTAACTTCCTTGGATGATACACGTAGAATTTGACACAAATTTCCATTCTAATTTGGTTTGGATTTTGACAGGGCCGGCTCAATGGTATAAGCTATTGATGCGGCCGCCTAAGGCCCCAAGTGAAAAAAAAGGCCCCTAAATTTTAATTAATAGTATTAATTAAGCCAAAATATTAACTAATAAAAAAAATAATATTTTCTTATCAAATGAAAAACAAATAAAAAAGAGAAAAAAAATGTTATGTCCACAACATTTTTCACAACATTTTACAAAAAATCTTAATAGCAAATTATTAAAGGTTGTTATTGGTAGCAAATTAAAATATAATTTTAGTGGTAGGTTCAACTAGAAAACAAGAAGCAACTTAACATCTAAGATTTGTCATGAAAAATATTCTGAATGTAACACTTCTAAAAGAAAAAAAAAAAAAAAAGCAATTCACAACATTTTTCACAATAGTCAAGTTAGCAAACTTTTATTAGTTTTCAACTAGATTCACCACTGACATCACTCTTTTACTCACTACTATCAATCTGTCACATCAACAAATGTAAAAAGTTTTGTCAAATTTTTTTGTGTTTATAAACTTTTTTTTTTTTTTTTTTTAAATTCTATGCGGTTCATGTTGATTAATAATAATTTTATATATAAAATAAGATAATCAATTTTCGTCTTAGGCCCCCAAATGCATCAAGCCGCCCTTGGGATTTTCTTTGACATAAAGGAAATGGTTTATCGTTGTTTGGAAGTAAAGAAATTTTCCTAAGTATAGAAGAAAAGTTCCTTATCAAAGAATTAATTGATTATTTTCTTTATCCATGTTAAGGAATAAATTTGAAGATTTAAAAATAGACATTGTTGCAAAATTTGGTAGCTTTTGTCCAAGGGCCCTCCCGCATGAGGAAAGGAAATGAATCTTAATTAGAAGAATATAGAGTGGGTTATAGTAGTTTGAGTCTGTTTATTATGTCCTGGAGAGTTATCGAGTGTAGTAGAGTTTTTGGATTGTTAATTTGTGTGCGTGTGGCGCGAGCGTGAGGTTTGTGAGTTAATTTTTAAAAGGTTTTGTTTATATTTGCTTTGTTTTTGAGTGTTGTTTGTATAGTATGTGAGTTTGGCTTATGAGATTTGGTTGAGTGTGCATGATTATAATACATAATGATGATAATGAATTTTGATTAGTGTTGCCTGCTGATGTGGGCTTTGAGTTGAGTTAAATATTACTGATTTAAGTAGTTATTTTATTTTCTTATCGAATATGCTTTTGCTAATAACAAATTACAACAAATTTGTGGAATCAAACAAGCACTACTATATTTGTGGAATCAGACTCTCTCATTTAGTTAGTTACATGATACCTCTTATGTGGCAAATTAATTGCAAATGGTGACACGTGGAAAATTGTAAAATCTGTCCTCGTCCTTTCAACTCCAGAGTTCAGACACTTAATTTCAAGTCTCATGTCATGTCACCTTTCTATATTATTGCCATCTCTCACTTTCATGCATGATTATATTTAGATGTAATGTTAACAGTGTTATGCAATAATTTCTAACAATATTATTAATGTCCTAAGCCTACTTATTAAAAAATGTTATAGTAACGGGTGCTTTTAGAGTAATTGTGGGATGTGGGGGGTAAGGGTCGGGGTTCAAGTCTCTAGGAGGGAGTTTTACACATATATACACTTAGATTAGGTTAGAGTAGAATTTTATCTTGTATAAAAAAAAAGAGTAATTGTAATAAACTATTTAAAAAAAGTTTTTATACCACTTTTATGAGAAATTGAAAAAATGTCAATACATTAATTGATTTTTCTCTTTTTTCATAAAATTTTTCTTCAAATGGTTTACTAACAAATGCCTTTAAGGCATTAGTTAACATTTCTAATTAAAAATGAATAAATATTCAATTATAAGTTGTGTTTCTTCAATATAATTCATTGTTTTTCATCCATAAAATTGACTATGATTGTATGTGTGTGTGTTTTTTTAATTGATATTTGTGAAGGTGCAATTTGATTTTTTTTTTTCTGAATTGATAAAAAACAATTTAAAGGAGTATTAAATACACCTTAATTTGTATTCTAAGGACACTCATTAACAAAAGCTTATTTATTATAATTATTTAGCGAAGCTGATTTTTTTTTTTCTGTTCATATTATAGCTGAAATTAATGGTAGCAATTGGGTTTAGCTTGTCATAAGGTGCATGTTCATTCACTTCTCTTATGAAAGCAAGTTACAAACGCTCTAGTAGTTTCCACATGTTTTACCATTTGATGTATACTTGCATGTTTGGAATAGCTTATTTCCTTGAAAAGAAAAAATTACCAAAAAAACAAAGAGCACTTTATTTGTGAACTAATATTTTATGAACAAAATTTAACTACAAAATTGGTTGTAGTTTAAGGCTACAATTTTATTCAATATCATTAAAATTACTACATATTTTGAAAATCTAATCATTAAATTGTATGTTTTTTACGCTCTTAATACACATGTCCAATTTTATTCCAATCTGATATTATTTACCTTATGATTTATAAGCTTATATTTTATACATAATTTTACACTATATAAACTTGCAATTTCAATAATTTATTGATGACATAGTTATTGATCTTTAATTTATCGAAATTTTGCAAGCATGGAAGATATAAGAAGAAAATGTAATTTAATGGTGGATTTATCAAAATTCACCTCCAATAAGAAAATATTGAGTAAGGTTGTAGTTTTAGGTTACAACCAATTTTATGGCTAAACTTTGTCCATATTTTATTAGGAGTTCATATTAAAAAAAACATTATTAGGAGAGTGATAAGGAAGATAATAAAGTGAGAATGGAAAATGATAACAAAGAACTAGGATCTCTCTAATATCATTTTTCTATTTTTTTAATAATTTATTAAAAAATAAGTTTCGAATCTTAATTCTCTTTATACAATAATCTTAATTCCCTTTATATAAAAGAGAATCATATAATATTACATAGGGACGGACACAAGATTTTAAACTAGTGGGGACTAGAGTATAAAGAAATTAAAACTTCAAATAGGCATCCAGATAGTATTAAAAATTATAAATACTCAAAATTATATTTTCTAAATACATTAAAATGAAATCATTTACCAACAAAGACAAAAACAAAAACAAAAACAAAATAAAGTTTTTCTAATACTAGGCTAACTAGGATTTTTTGTTATTGAAGTTAGAGCATTCATAGTGGTGGTGCTAAAAATTTTAAATTTTAGCACCTCAAAAAACTGCTTTATCTATTTTACCACATCACTTTATAATACACTTAATATCAAATATTGTTCTATTTTTTTATTACTTTATTTAAAATAATATAAACAACTCATTAAAATAAAAAAGGAAGAGTGAGAATTTGAGTTTTTTAATTGAAGGAAGAGATATAATCTTAATAAAATATTGTATTTTATTTTAACAACTTGCTACAGTTAACTAGTATTTATACTAGTTTATTGTACTTGCAAAAAATTTAGCTTTAGCTTCTCCAATGACACATGATTTTTTTGGTTCTTTGGTGGTAAAATAGCTTTTTTTGTTGTTGCTAAAATACAATCACCATTGTGAATGTTTTTATTATTTTTGTTTAGTTTTTGGGTTGGATAGTTGCTATTTGAGTGAGGCTAGCTAGGCTTATTGATGAGAAAGAAGGTATAAGGTTTTCACTACAAGAAACTTGGCTATTTTCAATGGTTGAAACCATTGAAAAAAGTATTAAAAACCGTTGAAAAAAATATTTTCAACGGTTGGAATTATCGTAGAGAACTGTTATTAAAGACCGTGTCGAGAACATTTTTCTACAGCCTATACAACCGTTGAAAAAAGTATTACACATTTATCAATGGTTAATAACTGTCGAAATATATACACATATATATAGATTAAAGTATGCTTATTACTTTTATCCATAGGCACCCAACTGTTGAAATAAGTATTTTCTTGTTAAAAAAAAAAAAAATTTATCACCATTCCAAACCTCGGAGTTTAATTTGATGCACCCACAAACCTATAAGGTTTGAAATGTAAGTTTTCCAAATAGTGTTTGTGCAGTCCTTACAAATAGGAGGGCGTGAGTTCAAATCTTTTGTCCCACTTTTCCTGCTCCACTTTATACTCCACCGATAAAAACTTGTCACGTGTTCACCTAATTAATTAAATACTATCATTATTGACTTATTAATGCTACCGTTATTAATTAATAGTAGTATTTAATTAATTAGGTGAACACGTGACAAGTTTTTATCAGTGGAGTATAGAGTGGAGCAGGAAAAGTGGGACAAAAGATTTGGATTCCTTAAGCCCATATCAAGAGAAGGTCATAATCTCATAGACTAAAAAAATTGGAAACTGGTGACTGTCTAACCCAACTACAAATAGGAGGGCCTCAAGAACAGGATGTATACCCAAACACGGCCATTTAAGCCAACTGCTATCTCAAAGGAAGCTTCTTCCCCAAAGCATCGAGAATTGGACATGTTGGTGAGCTCAGGAGCCTAGAGACAAGACAAGAGATGTATCAATATATCAAAACCCACTTCATGTGAATATGGCAAAGAGACATAACACAAATTAAAAGGCAAATGGACTTACCAAGCACTTGTAATTTGAACTCACACACGTTCAAGCTTTCAATCCCACAAATAGTGAAATTTGAACTCTCCTTGACCATGCATTGAGCTGAACCCCCATTGCACTTGCAATCACATCGAAAGCACACAATACACAACCACAAATTCAATTTTAACATAACATTTCAAAGTCAAGAACAAAATCCACAAAAGTTCAAAATCTTTCAAGCAAATAACAAAGAATGGGCAAAATTCGAGTCTAAGAAAAAACAAACTGATCATAAATAAGTTTTTAGAATAGTGAAGTTGAGAGAAATAGAATAGATACCTAATCGGAGGGAGAAAAATAGAAAAATTGAGTCGAGAATTTGTTTGGTTGCCTAGAAAATAATAGGAAAAACCGCCCAAACCTATGAGGAGAGAAAGCGAGAGCAAGAGCTAGATATAGAGAAAGAGAGAGGGAGTGATTGAATTCTATTTGGTTGCCTAGAGAATAACAAGAAAATTGACCTATGAGAGAGAGAGAGAGTGAGAACGAGATATAGAGTGAGAGAGGGAGTGATCGTAGGGTAAATATATAAAAGTTGTAAAAGCTCCGTGTTTTTATTTTCGACGTTTATAACCTTTGATAAAAATTATTTAAATTCTCTTTTTCAACATTCATCCAATTGTTGATATAAATTAGCACTGTTTAATCACTTGGCATATGAATTTCTCACCACTTATTTACCGCTTATTTCAACAGTTATGCCAATTGTGGAAATATATGTGTGAATTTATTACTACTTATTTCAATAGTTATGTCAACTGCAGAAATACATATGTGAATTTTTCAACAATTGAGTACAAATGTAGAAACTAAAGGCTTTTATCAACATTTTTAGTGACTATAGATAAAAATATGTTGAAAAAGCTTATGTTTGTTGTAGTGTTGGGAAGAGGGGCTCAACTACAAAAACAAAATATATAATAACTAAAAAAAAAATTAAGACCCAAGGGGGCCTGGGCCCCCTTGAGCCCCCACTTGGGTCTGTCCCTAATATTACCCTAATGTGTGGCATAGGGTCTTCATGTCAATCCGTTCGCACCTCTCCAAATTGTTAGGTACATGCTGCATTATTTTTAAATCTTTTTCAATTATTGGTGGGGAAATACGTACAACTTTTGTCATTTTAATACCTTTATTTATTATTGGTGGGAAATTTAACTACTCAAACTTTTGGGTCGGGGGATGAGTGACATAGGGTCTCCATCAGTCACTTTCTCATCTCTCTCCCCTTAGGCAATTTTGTAGAGTTATTTTAGATATTAGCGTTTGGTTTCGTTTTAGAAAACTTTTTATAAAAATTAAAAAAAAGTGTAAAAAAAGTTGGTATTTTTTTTATTTTTCAATAAAAAAAATTCTTAAAATAGTTTACAAATGTATGCCCAAAATTTCCTCAACATTAGTAGCAATATAGTAGTAATTCAGCAACAAAAAAAAAGAAAGTACAATGGTATAGATTGTTCCATACTTAACATTTTCGAATCTACGATATTGTTTTTAGTTTTTTAACCTACTAAGCCCTAGCCTATAGCCCAAAACCAACATCTTGATCTCCCATTTGAGGAATATATTAGTATCAATCCAATCTCAACAAGCTTCCTCTTATATGATTTTTTCTCTATAAATATATATATATATATATATAAATAATAATAACATAAACAAATCGAAACACCCATAATCCTCAAATGCTTTAAAATTTGTAATAATAATTTGCCTTGGGTGGACACTCATTAATTTTGGTTTCAAATGGATCCACGTATACATGGAATACTCATTAATTATTTAAATGTTGATTCCTTAATTTCTTATATTTTACTAGAAAATCTATTAATTTTTGTGTTCAATAATTCATTTTTTCAACGCTTGTTAATTTACACTAAAGGTCATATTCAAGGGTATTAACTAAAAAACAATTATTTCTCATTCCATTCTCTTTGAAAACCAAAGAAGGTGAATGATTTTTTTCCTTTATTTATTTTTTCCTTCCTACATCCAAAAATACATATAGAAAGATACTTTCTTTTTCCCTTTCCTTTCTCTTTCCACTCCCTTGGTATTTTCTTTTCTCATCCCTTTCCCTAGAAGACAGCCTAATATCATTTACATGAAAAAATTTATGTCTATTTTAGCATAAAAAATTATTTTTTCTATTTTACTTAACCATTTTTCAAAACACCAACATCAAGTTATCTATTCTAAACTATATTTTATGAAAATATCTAATTTTATTATCTTTAAAAATTATTTCTCTATCTTCACACACTATAACTATCATCTATTCTTTTTCTTTATCTTCAAGAAAAGCAAAAAAAGAATAAAAAATTGAAATGCTGAACGATAGTGCCTGTATATACTTGCACAAATACTATAACAAAAATGCATTTTTGACAATAGATTCATAAGCTAATGTGTGATGTTTTTTAGGGTTGATTGGGCGATATGATCCTTTTTGAAATGTGTGACGTTTCAAAAAGGTTCTGCATTTTTGTTAAGCAACTAAAATAGTATGCTACAAACACTAAGGACATTTATCAAACCAATACATGTATTAAAAGTGTAGCCTTTTCTCAGGATGTCCTTTTTTTCTCTAGTAAGCATCTTCATACTTCACATGACGCTTGTCAAAGAGACATTGGTTTGGATTCTTTGGACACACCGACCCATTCAAAAGGGGATTGTGTGTACTTTATTAATTTGAGGGCGCGTGGTACATTTAACCAGAGACAGGGTCAAAACTTTGATTTAATGGTCAACAAAAAAAAAAAGACATAAATCATTTGTTTTTTTAATATATTATAATACAATTATTTGTTAAAAGGTAACTCAACGTTTTTTAAATCTTGTAAGTTATCTATGATTGAATTTGTATTAACATGGTGTAGCGATGTCAATTTCAATAAATAACAAATAGCGTCCATAAAAAAATTCATTGTGTTGGAAAGCCTAGTTTTGATGACATTCATAGCTAGCTGGAGTTTGATAGAATGGTTGAATAATTTAGTTCATAAATTAGTTGTGATTCAAAATTTTTAAAAGTCTATTTTTTTTTTTTGTATTTTTTTAGGTCAAATTGGTTGATTAGGCTAAATTTTCTTTAGCTTTGTTATTGGTGATTTTGTTGTAGGACTAATTTTTTTGGGATTACTAATTTTATTTTTGGAGTTTACATCAAAGAAATTTTTATGGCCTTTAAGAGGGATATATTGTTAAGGAGACTAAGTGTAATTTTATTGAATCAAATTGCTAAAATCACCAACAAATGAATCCATCCCTGCCTCTGATGTCGTTGGAGATGTGTCAGTAAAATTATTGATAATAAAATTTTAGAAGTTAAGCCTATGTTATTGAGTTGAGTTATTGGTGCTAGTCCCAAAAAAAAAACAAAAAAAACAAAAACAAAAAAGAAGAGAAGTGATTTATCATTTGGCATGACAAAATCTGCCTCTCTGAATTATAAAAGAGATTAGGCTATCCCAATGAGTTATAGCATTAGTATTGTTAAATATGCCTTAACTTGCTTGCTTAAAGTACATGTTAATTAAGACCCTAATCTCATATATGTGTATATATATATGATTTTTATTGAAAAAAGCATAAAAAAGTCATTAAATAAAGTATTAAGTCACTAGTTTATAGAAGCTCTCAAAATTTAGGAATCAGGATCCGAACAGAATATAGTCCACACATAATTGATCAACACATATAAACTATAAAGCGCTATGTAAAAATCGCGGAAACAAATAAATAAGTGGTCCACAGGAAGCTTTTATTATCATTTAGAAATTCCTATAAATCGTGGAATGGACATTTAGGGCCTGTTTGGATACTACTTATTTTGCTGAAAATTAAAAACTGAAAACATTGTAGCAAAATAATTTTTAAATATGTGAACAATGCCGTAGGACCTTTTTTTAATGAAAGTTTTACTGAAAAAAAGATTTGTGGGTCCCGTGAACAGTGCACGGGATCCACTGAAAAACTGAAACGCGCTTCTAAAAAAAAAAAAAAAAAGCCAAAACGCAAAATGCTGGAATTATCATTAGTTTCCAAATGGATACTTAATGTTAGAACTTCCAATGTTGCAGCACCTTGTTCTAATTAATGAGGCCATTCCCTCCTTCAAAAGAAGAAAAAAAAAATTCAAGCATTGTAGAGGTTTCAGAGCTTTGTAGCTCAACTAATATTTCATTTATGACAAAAACTTTTAGAGTTCAAAATTCAAATATCCCTCTCTTATTGTATCTATTGAATTTTTTAATAAATAAAGAAACTTAACATAATTGGGGCCCTGATGAATGCAAAATTATAAAACATTTTAATGCATACAGAATAAGAAAACTGACCTTTGGGGTTTTCCATTGGGAACACAAGTCCAAAAACATGATAATTTTATTTTTAAAGAAAAAAAAGGCAAAAATCAGAATTGGAAGTATAGAAAGCAACCAAAAGAACAAATCCTGCTTACATTGAATCTTGCTTACATTAGAAAAAACTGACACAATTTAATGAGTTAACTAATGAAAGCAAGATTACAATAAGTGTGAGAGAGGATTTGAACCTAAATTCCCTTTACGAGATTTATTAGATCATGCCACAAAACTACAAAATTCTTGGCAATTAGTGAAAACTAAAAAAAATATAAACCATGCATCCATAAACTGAATGCTAGCACAAGTAGATTTCTATGGATTAAAAAACTCTAAGGTTTTAGGGAAATTTTACTATGAAGTTCTTAAAATTCTATTATTGTATTTTGAAAAGCATTCGTTATTTTTTGAAATGGGTTGTTAATGTTTTAGTAAAGTAAAATACGATTCATTTTTGGGATGCATAAGGTTTTAATAATTTTATAGTGGCGTTTCTTTTAAGAGCCAAAAACATTAACTTATTAAGTACAAACTTGAAAGACTACACATGAATAGCCTTTAATTATTTGAATGCATTGATTGTATTTTGCCGTATCAAGATTTAAATAAACATCAGCTACTATCGTTTTAGACTACTAAAATATATATATATTAATCATGTAACAAAATTCAATCGTTTGATTTCAAAATAAATGAATAAGGTTTTAAGAATTCTATTCCATTGTGGTTCACTGTCTAGATTGTTCTTAATCATATACCTCTTCTATTCCATGGCGATAGTGTGGCAAAAGAGAACCACAAATTGAGGTGAACATTTATCACCACTAAGGATAACAAAATGTCATACAAAGAAAGAAAAAAGAAAAAAGAAAAAAAGAGCAGACCTTTCAATTGTAATATCCTACACCACTACCAAACCGACATCTTCATTCCATATTTGGGGAGTACACCATTATTAATCCCATACCATCACGCTTCCTCTTAATAATTCTTGCTCAATTATTTTCTAAAAAAATCACATGACTTTGAATTTGAAACAATAATTTGCCTCTGGTGGGCACTTTTGGATAGAAAGTAAAAGCTGCCTCAAAGTGGAGGAGAGTCCAATCTAAAAATATAACCACACATGTGATACATAAGAAACCATGAGAAAGTGGTCCAGTGAATAAATGAGACTACAATAATGAAAGGTTGGCTTTTCTAGAGTATTTGGAGCTTAGTGATGATTTCCTTTTGCCTTTCTCAAGTTTCAATCATTCCATGCTTAACTTCTACATTATTATTTTTACATGAATCAAAATTGATATTATTGGTAGCTCATCCATGGTTCCATTGGTATCTTGGTTTGAAATGGATCAGCATATGAGAGTATCTAGGTGTTTTTGTTGTTGAAAATATTCATTCATCATTGTGGACATGCTCCTATTTATATCCACCACTAAGTGAATGTGCCTTTTAACCGATATGGTTGATACTGTACCGGTACCGTTCGGTATATACTGTACCGGTACATATACTGGTATCAAAATATCAGGGTTTCGTACTGGTTTAAATACCAGGTACTGGCCATACCTATCCATTTCGGGCAATACCAGCCAGTACATAAATAAAGTTTTTTTTTTTTTTATATTTATTTTTATTTTTAGTTTTTAATTTTTGAATTTTTGTAAGGATAAAATGGTAATTTACTTGCATTAACTTATTAGTAATATTTGTTTTGTTAGTATGCAATGAACAATTAAGCTTTCTATTTTTTATATTATTTTTTTTAATTGATGCTAAAGTCTAAAATTATGAATAATTTGTTTTAAATTGAGGTAATGTTTTATGGTAAACTTTTATATTTATTATAATATATATATATATATATATATATGTATTTACACACGCGCGCACACACACACACATATGTATATATTTATATTTATAAATATAAAAAATAATGGTAAACCTAAAACGGTACATCGGTATTGATTGATACCAAAATATATCGTTCCACTAGTTAAACCAGTATAGCCTTCGATACAAGATTGACTCCCTTGGTTTTAGCATAGTAATATGACTGTTTGACCTTTAAACCATAACCCTCAAACTTTGAAATTCTATTACAGATAAGGCAATTTTCACAAATTAATCACAATTTTTTTTTACACAAACCAAAATATTTATCAAAGCTATGTGCACATGAACTTTCTCGAAGACTTTGATGTGTGATACATAAACATTAGACTATCCCATGCGTTTGTCCCTATCATGTGGATAAAAGTGTTACCATTATGTTTTCACTTTTTTGTGAGAAGTGCTGTGAAAAGTCCCTATAGAATGCACTAATCACCTTTGATTTTTTCCGTGCACTTATGTGAGTTTGCAAAGCATGGTGTAAGTTTGTTTAGACCCCTCTAAACCAGATTTTTTTTAAACCTAATTAATTAAGTATTTACTAAGGTTAATCTTTCAAATTTAGGTTAAACACATGCAATCATATTACTTAGTGTGGAAAAGTAAAGAAGACAGCAATTAAATCATCTCTAGATATTTTTACCTTAAAACTGTTGGTTAATCTTTTTGTAAAGAAGACGTCATTTTGAATATATATTTTTTAATTTCTTAATTTCAAAAAAATTGAAAAACGTTAATTTATTTTTAAAAAAAAACTAAATTACTCAAGGGAATGATGTTGTCCCTAGCCATTGCATAACAGATATAATCCCCACCTCCATTGATAGAAACAAAACTACTCTCAGGAGAAGAGATGTAGGTGTTAAATATGACTTTTTAGGAGGGAGAGATCGAGATCAGCACTGCTAGGCATGTTTCATGGTCAAGTTACAAGGCTCAAATTCAAATCACTCATTTTTTGTTGTAATTTTCCCCATGTCTGCAAGTCGTAATTGCACTTTGGAATTTTATTAATTTTTAGATTACCTTTTATTTGCAAAGTTTAGAATTTCCTTGGAAAACCTTTTAAGATTTGAAATAGATTGTTGTTTTATGGGTTTTATGGGACAAGGAAATCGTTGAGAGATTCTTTGTGCGTGATTAATGGGACCATTTTGGTATTGGTCATACGTGTTTGTTTCAAAATCAAGAGTGCCAAAGAAGTAAAACTGTTCAAAACCCATAGAATTTCTTAGATATCGGTGAGGGTGGGGATTATTTTTGTTATTTAGTGGATTAGGGAACGATGACGTTCCCTTGAGTAATTTAGTTTCCCTCTTTTTTTTTTTAATTAATGTTTTTTAGTTTTTTTTTTGAAATCAAGAAATAATAATTAAAAAATCCAAAACAATGTTGTTTTAATAAGTGGACGATAGCAAATAATAAAACACTAATGGAATAAATGAAACATAGAGGACTGAAATGACAAAACTCAAACTTAAAGAATTGAAATGAAAAAATGTGAAACTTAGAGGGCGACTTTTGCATTTTGGCCTTAATCTAACTATCCTCAAGGAAAACAAGTTCAATATGATAGAATGGAAGTTTTACAATGTATTTTTTCCTTAAAATCTAAAGGTGCCTTTTGTAGTACTTACTCACACGACCAAGTGCAGTTTCGAATCCACAGACTCTTCCATCTGAATTTGTTGAACACAAACACTCTCGTTAGTGACTTTGAGATCCCACTCAAAGGTTTTAGATCACTATTAGTAGTTGATCTTTATATAGCAATTTGTTTTCACCAGTTCTTAATTGTAGATCTTGTTCTGATAGACGCTTATTGAGGTAAACTACAGAAACCTCACAAATCTCACAGGAGTAACTCATAAAACTTAGAAGGATTTCTAAAACATAATTAGGGTTTTCCTTTTATACCTAGTAGTGTTTAACTCAAACCCTAAATGTTTTCGTGTGCTTGGGGCCTGATTGAAATTCTGCAAACTATAATTTTCGATCGGGAGAGCTTCACAGATTTTGAACTCTTCTTTCTGCAATTTGACTATTATTGAATCTTGACTTGTATCATCTTGAGCAATATCCAACTCCTAATATAGATGTGTTTTTGTTCTCGGTTTGCCAATATACATAAATTTGGAATCTAAACATTTAACCTAAATATTTAGAACCTAACACATGGGATCATGGGCTGCCTTCCACTATAGACCAAACTTGGTAGACTACCATGGAGCCAACAAGAAGACGAAATTAAACTTCCAATCTTAGTGTCCAAGAATAGCACTTAACTACTTTTCTTCATATTCAACCTCCCAAGTAAAAGAAATTATTTGAAACGTTTATGAATTTGGATCTTAACATATTGTACAGTCCACACGTTCATGTTTTAAAAAAATCTAAAATAATATTTTAATGCTAATTATAATCAATTAAATCATATATCTTAATTATTTCAAATTCTTATAATCAATAAGATAATGAAATCTCCAAATATCTTTTTTTTTTCCTATTCTTTTTTGTGTGAAAAAAATCTCTTCATATCATATTACTATAATCAAGGAGATATATCAGTTTTGTTGTTGTTGTTGTTTTGTTAAGAGAAAGCAGATAAATCAATCATCAAATATCATACCCTTGGTCCTGTTTATATTTGATACTTATTAAACAAATTATTGAAATAATGTAATCTTTATACGGAAAATGCTAAAGTTATTAATGAATGTAATTGGTGTTAAAGAACATAATAAATAGAAATTTAAATACTTTTTTATGTGATTAATGATACATCAATTAGTAAAGTCTATGAAGCAAAATTTGGAATGACAATTTTATGTCCGCTTTTAGTGTTCCCATTTTTACTCCACAAACTGAAATATGCTATGTGCTTAAAAAAATATAAAATCTTTATAAGGAAATAAAAGAAAATGTGTGGGGAGCTGAGATTAGTGGAGGCTGGAGCACACAGTGAAAATGTGAAATACTTAAAGTGAAATAGAATATTTATCTTAGTAAAATTTGTAGTAATACCTAGTATCCCTAACATCACTTTTTCACCGATAGAGAAAAATGGCAATCAAGTTGGGGTTTATTTTTGTCCAAAATACAATGATATTCTTAAGCAAAAAGTTTCCTTCTGTTAGTTAATTAGGTGATTATATGTGAAACGAAAAGTAGATGATGAAACCCATGCAAAACTACGTAATTAATTCTCTGCGACGTTAACGGTGTCGTCTTGGGCCGTTACAACCCATGCCAGTGCCCCTGTACTATATTCCACTGCTGCGTTTTGTGCTGCGTCTCTCACAATGTGACTTGATTAATCGTATGAATGTAATTGATTAATCCATTTACACGACCTCATCAATTTCTAGACTATAACAATAATGAAAATAGATATTCACTAAAGCGTGTAGTAAATGTTAAAACAAGTTTTGCATGTGCTATGGATCATGATTTTTGAGTTTATTAACTGTTTCATCAGCAACACAAATCGCATTCTCTTCAGTTTTTTCTAGATAGAATACAGATCAATAGCATAGTTGTGCATAAAAGTGTGATGGCCAGTGTGATACTAAGTTAGGAAAGAAATGCAATATGGCATGAGCCTTATTTCCTATATAAATCGAACCCTTTGCAGACAATTTTTTTTGCACACAATAAGGTAGATAATCTCAGTTCAAACATGAAGCTTTTTGGTTCCAAGGTTTCACCATTGTTGGTGTTTATGTTGGTCATGACAACATTGGTGTGGCAAGGCCAAGCTACCCCTTGTGGTAGCACTTTCTTCTCAGCACTTGTTCAGCTGATACCTTGCAGGGCATCAGTTTCTCCTTTTAGCCCTATCCCGCCAACTGAGGGCTGCTGCAGTGCCATTAAAGCTTTAGGCCAGCCTTGCTTGTGTGTGCTTGTGAATGGACCTCCGATATCTGGTGTGGACCGGAACATGGCCATGCTGCTCCCTGAAAAGTGCACCGCCAACTTTGAGCCATGTAAATTTCTCTTTTTTCAAAGATAAACTACCACTTGTTCCAAAAATTTTAATAAGTAACCTAAAAAATGAGATTTTTATATTATGATAAATTATTAATTGTCTCAAAAAATAAAAAAAGAGCTTGAATTGTTTAGAAAATAGTGAATTTTATTTTATTATTTTAACTTTCAACTTAATTATAAAGGCATAGAAACTTTGTATGACACACAAAATTGTCTGTAAGTAGTATTTTTGGCATTGCATTTTTTTTTTATTCGCATTGCATTAGAGTATAACAAGTTTGGCACCTAGCCATATTTAAGAACAATGCCATTCTTAGAGCCCTTTGCAAAATTAGACCTTGTTCCCAGTTTTTCTTGCTGTTATAATGTGTTAAAAAGAATTAACCAATGAAAAACCTTGGCTTAAACTCAAAAACTCTGAATTTGAGTATGTATGTGATTTTACCTAAACTCCAAATCATTACGAACACATACCACATTGAAATTGCACTTGTCCCATCATTTAGTTTAAATCATTCGCAAATGATTAACAAAAGAACGTAGTACTTAGAAGAATATTCTAAAAATTGCCCCCTTATTTTCTGTGAATCAAGTATCTAACTTTCCTTCTTTTTTTCCTTTTCTTTCTTTTGGGTGCAGGTGAAATCATGAAGTAATGTACAAGCCTAGGCCTTAGCAGGCTTCTATGAATAAGCGTTTTAGATGTTTCAGGAGTCTTGGTAGTATTTGTCTGAAGCTGATCACAATAAGAGAATAGATGTCGAGATTATGTACTGAATCTTGTGCGTTTAAGCTTTGATTTATGAGTTGTACTTGTTTTTTTAGTTTCTGCTAAAATAGATTGCTTTAGTTTATAAACAAATAATGCTTGTTCTATTTTTTAAGGTCATCCATCTCCTTAGCTCTATTCGTGAATATTGGTTTTTGCAGTCCTATTAGGCCTTTACTTGCTTTTACTTAACAGATATACTGTTCGATGATTATGTAGTTGAGTAAGACTGAATGGCTTTGTTTTGGGGAAAAGAAATGATTTGACAGTTTGTAATTTTAAGATTTAGAAAAACACACACAATCAGCAAAATTTAGGGTTTACATACCTACATACACCATGAGCAAACTTGGACTAATTACCAACCATAATTTTGAAAACCACTCTTGGGCAGAGCAAGTACTTTGGTGGCCACCTCATCACTAGCTTAATTTACAAAAAAACAAAAAAAAGACAAAAAAAAAAAAACGTCCAACACGATTGGGTCTAACAAAACCACTAAAATGAAGCAAGGCTGATTCTATTTTAAAATTTAATTTATTAAGTATTGTTAGTTTTTAGAACCCTAAACAAACTATGTTAAACCAAATTAAGGCCAAGTTATCAATTAAGTCAATTATGCAAGCCTTAGGTTTAACGGTATATCAATCATATCATGCAACGGAAAATATAAATAATACAAGATATAATAATCCAAAAAAACTAATAAAACAAACTAGTTTCAAGGTAAAAAATTTAGAGGGACCAATCCTAATAAGAACAATCCATTCTATCAAATAGAAATTTAGAGTCAATAATATTTAATTCGTAGTAAACTTAACTATGATTATCAAACCTAGCTTTGAATCCTCCAGACTTCTTTGATGTGAATCTGCTCCAACATGTCAATCCATTCTATCACCCTTGATAATTTAGATCCAATATCTTTGATAACTGGTACGCAGCAACTTTAGATTTACTGGTTCTAATTGTATGTAAATTGATTTCTGATAGTGACTATGAAAGGAGAAGGCAAAGAACCTTTTAGATCTTAAAAGAGAAACTCCAAAATATTTTCAAAATGTGCCTTAGAGTTTTCTTTATATACTTAGTGAAATAGATCTGAAATCTTAATCATCTTATGGGCAATGAGTTGAAAGATTGAAAAATAGAATCAGTTTGATCGATCAAAGCACAATCTCGATTAGTCGAGCTTGTCATATTTCAAATTCCTGAACCTATAGCTTCATTGTACCTAATACTAACCTATAGTTCAATTCTTACCCCAATACTCAATTGGACTTGTGATGTAGTGACAATTTCTCCTTTCAATGTACGGCTCTGAGTACGTGACTAATCAATTAATGCACAAATCTAAGTACGTGTTTAGTACACTAACTTGAGGAAGATGTTGGTTGCAAAACTTTTGGTGCAAAGACGCAGTAACTTCTACAAAGAATATAATGAACTAGGGCAAATTGTTTCCAGTCACAATATGCATGTAATAACAACTGCAACCACTCTTAGATGACCCTTTAATAATCTTTAAATATGTCTAGGGTCTTGTGAAAAGAAACCGAGTACCCTCCCATAATAATAATGGGACGACATTGAGATTGTGATACTCTAAATTACATATGCTATGTGAGCGTGTGCTGAGTTCCACATCAGTTTTTACTAATCTTAAATTTGAAAATAATTACAAGTAGCTCTAATTGTAATTTTCTATTTTTTCTTGATTTGTTGCAATATCTAGCATTAATCTATGCTATCTATAAGAAGATTCTCCTATTTGAAGAGGACTTTTATGTACTTCGAAAGTACCCCTAGACCATACGTGTAACTGGGACAAAACTTGTGGACAACTTAGTAAAAATATATCTCAAACTCTACTTAAAATACCTGCAAAATAGGATACTCTCCTACTAATCAATGTTTTCAAAACAAATTTATTAAAAAAAAAAAAAAAAGCTTCACAGTCTACTTTATATATTTCCTTCAATACCATGTTCCAACTTTTTGCTTTAAAACTTTATCAAGACTCATTGATTTCTTTTATTTAATTTTTGGGTTGTGTCATAATTTAAAAATTGAAGTGAATGGAAAATTATGACACTAGACCCAAAAATAAAAAAAAGCCTCATCAAGGCTGAGTTTGGATACAGATGAAAATTATTACGTCCGCGTCTGTGCGTTTTTTTTTTTTTCTTCTGCTGATGCACGATTCAGGGGGGACAGCGGTTACTGTTCATGCACTGTGCATGAACAGTAGCCGATTTTGTTGACTTTTCAGCACTTCTGTGGGTCCCGTGTACTGTTCACGGGACCCACAAACTTCACTTTTCAGATTTTTTTAAATTGAAAATGGGACCTACGGCACTATTCACACATTTAAAAATTATTTTGGTACAGTGTTTTCAGTTTTCAGCTTTCAGTTTTCAGCAATAAGCTGTATCCAAACGGACCCCAAATGCGCAAAACACATATGATGAGTTTAGTAAGATTATAAAGAAGCAAACCGTGAAATTAAAACACTTCTAAATTGGAAAGCCAAACAGGCTATCTGCATTGAGATTGAAATCTCTACTTTTAACTTCCTTACTCCTGCTGTTTCGTAAATAAATAAAAATCTTTCTCCTTTCCCCTTACTTTTTTTGTTGATAGGATTTCCCCCGTAGTTTTTATTAGAAGACCGTTTTCTACATTGATGCCTTAATGATTTTTACTAATACCCTTTTTCCTTGCGCTGTGTTTTCAGGCACCCTTGCTATTCCATAAAGGTCATTGTTTTCTATTCAATGTCAAGTAACATATAAATAATGAATAGAGTTTACCACTAATTCAGTTTGGAAAATATTTTCTCCTACCCATTACGCGTCAACACTCAATTGAGTATTGACATATACATTTAGGAATACAACTTATTTAATAGTTAACTTATTTAAATAATTTAATGAATCACATAATTTAATATGCCTAAATATGGAGACATAATTAGCTTTATCCCCACTCTATAGCTTGAAATGGTTAACGCACGTATCTACCAAATGAATTTATGGAAGCTGGTTAATTTGATACCTAGACACTAATTCGGCACTTTTCAAAAGCTTAATGTAATTGCGTACTTAAATAGTTTGGTAGAAAGCCTCCAAAATTAAATATCATTAAATGAAAGGAACCTTATTATTCAACTAGTTGCTAATTTGTGTGGGAAAATTCTTAGGTGCTTTCGGAGCACAGAGAAATTGTGCTCCCTCCTCTCACATTTATGGTGGGGTCCACTATAAATTTAATAAGTGGATCTCACCATGAATGTGAAAGGAGGGAGCACCATTCTCCGTATTCCAAGAATATTTAAGAATTACTCATTTGTGTGATGCACAGAAATGGGTACTGGATGAGTTTCAAGGGAAAAAATAAAACATTATTTTTTAGTTGGAGCAGTAAGCAAAAATGCATGAAATTAAAAAAAAAAAAAAAAGTGACACTGAAAGAAATAACACCAATTTTTATTAGTTAGGTAGAAGAAAAGAATGTTGTTTTATTTATTAGTTTTTTGTGGGAAGGAATAAGAGACAAAATATTGCGTCTCTAATTTAAGATATGTTGATATATATATATATAGACACACGCGCATACACACTCACAGTAAAAGGTGCCTATTGAAAGGTTATAACCTTTCATATTGGATATACCAAAAAGTGTCTATTAACCGAAAAAGTGTTTATTGACCGAAAATGTGCCTATTGAATGAAAATATGTCTATTGACTGATAATGTGCCTATTGAATGAAAAGTATTTATTGACCAAAAACATGCCTATTGAAAAATGAAAAGGCACAACTGGTCGGCGATTTTAAATGTATTCGTGGCATTAATTTATACAACTATGTGGCGTGATGAGCAGTGGAATGGTTTTTAAATGTATACGTGACATTAACTAGTCGATGACCCGTGCAATGCACATGAATAGTTACTGGATGGTTTCAGGAAAAAAGTAATGTTTTATTTATTAGTTTTTTGTGGAAAGAAATAAGAGACTTAATGTTTTTAGAGCCGACTCAACTATAGATGCAACTGATGCAATTGCCTAAGGTCCCTAAATAAAAAAAGTCTCCCACTTGTGAAAATGAAGAATTATATATATATATATATATATAAAATATTTATCTATATATTTTAATTAAAAACTTTTTTTTAATCATTTTATTTGTCAATAGAATGCATTAAAAGCTCTATTGTATCTTAAAATACAAAAGATTAAAAAGGCCCATTGTATTACTGTTTCAAAAGATTAAAAAGGCCCATTGTGCACATAGTTGACATCAATGACAGGATAGCACACTAGCACACAGGTACTGCACAAAGGCCATAGCCACACCACAGCTCACAGCTGGCTAGCTGGCCCCACACACACTTACCCCGGCCCACACTAAATCTCAATGTATACTTATAGCATAGGCACACACCCACTACATTTTACACCTATCTTTTATACTATTACTTTTTACCTTATCAATTATTATAAGTTATCACATCAATTAATAATTTGATGCATGTTATATCAACCTATTTATATTATAGTGATACTAATTTGTTGTTCTTAATTATGTAAATAGATAAAAATACTCCAATTAATGTACTTAATTATTTAAAAAGGCTAGATTCTTTCCAAATGCATATATTGCTTAAAGAATATTATTAGCAATACCTGTTATGATTGCATCTACAGAAAGAAGTTTTTCAAAACTAAAATTAATAAAATCTTATTTAAGATTTACTTTGTCACAAGAAAGATTAATTGGATTAGCCATATTATTAATTGAAAAAAAAAATTAAAGGGACTTAAATAGAAAAACTTAATTAGTAATTTTCCATGTCAAAAAGTAAGAAAAATATATTTTAAATAAAAAAATCAATAAATATTATTTAACTAATATCTAAATATATAAAAAGGCACGCTTAAAATTTTTGCCTAAAGCCCTCAAAGTTGTTGAGTCGAGCCTGAATGTTGCGCCTTAAGTTTAGTTTGTATTGTATGTATGTGTGTGTGTGTGTATGTGTATATATATATATATATAAGATAGGTTGTAATATACATACATACATATATACATACAAGTGCTTATTGAAAGAAAATGTGTTTATCAACCGAAAATATGCCTATTGAACGAAAAATGTGCCTATTGATTGCAAATGTGCCTATATAACAAAAATGTGCTTATTGAATGAAAAAATGTGTCTATTGACAAAAAATGTGCCTATTGACAAAAAATGTGCCTATTGAATTAAAAGATGTCTATTGACCAAAAAAAGTGCCTATTAAATGACAATGTGTCTGTTTAACGGTTATAATCCTTTGGGTATAAATAATGATTCATATTAATTTGGTAACTTCTTCTCTTTTATCTTTTTTAGAAACACAAAAAATCTATGGGTTTTCTCAAAAATTGCTATTTGTAAGTTGTTTTATTTATTTATTGTTAAATAGTGAAAAGGTCCAAGAATCAAGTTACATCAACAGTAGCAACAATTATATAGAACAATTTCTTCATTTGGTAACTTCTTCTCAATTTCTCCAAAATTACTATTTGTTAGTCACTTTTTTTTTTTCGTTAAATAGTGAAAAGGTCCAAGAATCAAGCCACACCAATGGTAGCAACAATAATACTGAACGGTTTCGTTACATGCCTTACAAATGCTTTTTTTCTCAGATTTCTCATTCTCTTCACTATGCCTTACCAATGTTTTTCTTCTTAATGACTATTTTTTTTTTAATATATACATCTTATGTGAAACGGTAAGTAGATATTAAAACTTAACTAACAAAATGAGAAGACACAACTGTTCGGTATTTTTAAATGTATGCGTGACATAAATATAATCACATAGCGCAATAGGGAATGATCAACAAAAAGCCATACATTTTGCTTTTATATTATATAAAGATATAGAAATAGATGTCTAATCGTACAAATATGTTTCTACAAGATAAAGATAAAATGGAATATGGAATTGAGCCTAAGCTACAATAGCAATGATAAGAGTTACCCTCTTGGGCTCTTTAGATGGTGATGGGCTACTTCCCTCCGGTCCTCTTTCTATTTCAGTAAAATTATCCTTACTTACCCTTTTTTTTTATTATAACAAAAAGCTGTATAAGAGTTATTCATAAGTTAAGAAAAATGTCATGTACACAATATTTTCACAATAATTTTTATGTGGTGGGTTGTTATTGGTGGGTAAAAAAGTAATTATAGTGATGAGATTAAATTAGAACTTATAACAACTTATCACATAAGATTTGTTATGAAATTATTGTAGAGATAGCATTTCACCTTACTCATGGAAATTCCTAGCCCACTTCTAGCTGACTTAAAAATTAATTAAGAATTAATTTCCAGTACTTTACCTTATCTCCAAAATAAGTTAAGAATTAATTAAGAGGCTTACATACTCCAAATTAGCATTAGTTAGAGCACTAGCATCCAGGGATGCAAAACAAACCTATTTTACATCCTTAAATACCACTTTATCTATTTTAACAACTCATTTTACAATACATCCAACATCCTAGTTCTTACTTTTATATACAACCCAGTAAAATAATACAAACTATCAACTAAAATAATATAAACACTACTTTATATAATGAGAGAAGGAGAGAGGGCAAAGTGACAAGCAAAATAATAATAGAAAAGCCAAGCGATTTCTATAGTGAGGTTGTATTTATACATCCTTACTCTAGTTGGGTTGCAAATATTTTTAAATATAGCAACCCGACTAGAGCTTGTTTTTATGGAATTGGTGGATAAAAAAGCAACGTGGGGGGTTTTATACGACCCAATGCTAATGCTCAACGAGGAGTGGGCTACGGCTGTGAATTTATTGTCCCTCACCATAGTTTTTTTTAGATGAAGTATCTGTTTGTTTTCAGATTATTGCGTCCACATTTTGTTGAAAATGCGTTTCAGCCTTTTTTTTTTTTTCCCTTGGACAGTGCCTCTTGCACTGTTAATTGTCCATGAATAGTGCATTTAGGCTTATGAACAGTGCAAAGCTGGTGTTTCACGCCTTTCTTTTTTTTTTCTTTTTTTTCTTTTTTTTAGCTGTGATTTTTTACTTTTTAGCATACTAGTGGGTCTTGTGCACTGTTCACAGACCCACAAACTTCATTTTTTAGCAATTTTTTCATTAAAAATGGGTCACATGACACTATTCACACATTTAAAAATTATTTTTCTATAGTGTTTATAGTTTTTATTTTTCATCTGTATCCCCGAAAGGAAAAAAAAAATTAGAGTAATTATCAATTTGATATAAGAAAAATATACATATGTGGCAAATCCCTGCCAAAACACAAAGTAATCCAATACCCATGTCCTAAAACTTCAGCAAACTAGCTCTTTCAGATAAGAATTATTGAGAGAGAGAGCACCTTGTAGAAGAGCTTTGGGACACAGAGAAGTACAGGGTACTCATAGTGATTAGATCAGAAGAAGAAAAATAAGACTTTGAGAGAGAGAGAGAGAGAGAGAGAGAGAGAGAGAGAGAGAGAGAGAGATTTGTTGGTGGCTTTTATTTGAGTTTTTTGTTGTTGTTATTGTTGTTGTTGTTGTTTTTTTTTTTTTTTTTTAATGAACAAAAAAGGATAGGGATGATTAACGTGGCAATCCTACTTGGGCGTAACCATCATAGCACCCTACCCACTAGGTTTAGAGCTATGTTGAGGTGCAGGAAGACCACGGTGAGTCATAGCTTCTGAACCCCACAAAGCACACTAGTGGGTTTTATTTGAGTTTGTTGATAGTTGCCAGCAATAGCGCATGGTACAACGCATAGCAATAATATATGACGGCTAAGTAATATGGTTTGTGGATGGGAGTTCCCATTCTACATGTTTTACTGGGTTTGAACTCCTATAGTTATTACTAATAGTTTAGGGGGGGATAAATTATAAATTGTGCATTTGCATAGTTTATGGGTTAAGCACAAAATAGTCATAATTTAAGGAGTAAAATATAATTTTTCCTGAAATTTTAAATTAATATAAAATAGACAAACTAAAATAAATAAAAAGTGATTATAATAATGATGTTTTTTATTATGTAATATCCTTAACTGACTGTATAGGAGGATTAGTTGAATTTATATAACTCTAAGGCTGATAGAGAATACTACAAGCTATGGTCACCATGACTAATAACCAATACTACACGGTTTGCTTCCTCCTCTTGTTCCTCACAACTCTTTTGTTTCAATTTATTTTTAACAAGCTTCTCAAGCTTAAAACCCGCTGGATTTGGAGCCATGCTAGGGTGCAGGGAGACCACAGTGAGTCATAGCTTCCCAACCCTACAAAGGAAAATAGTAGGTTTTATTTGAGTTTGTTGATAGTTGCAAGCAATAGCATATGGTACATGGCATAGTAATAATATATGATGGCTATGTAATATGGTTTGTGGATGGGAGTTCCCATTCTACATGTTTTAGATATAATTTTTCCTGAAATGTTTAATTAATATAAAATAGACAAACTAAAATTAAATAAAAATTTATTATAATAATGATGTTTTTATTATGTAATATCCTTAACTGACTGTATAGAAGGATTAGTTGAATTATATATAACTGTAAGGTTGATAGAGAATACTACAAGCTATGGTCACCATGACTGATAACCAATACTACTTGGTTTGCTTCCTCCTCTTGTTCCTCACAACTCTTTTGTATCAATTTATTTTCAACAAGCCTCTCAAGAAACTCCCTCCAAGCCCACCAACTTTACCAGTTATTGGTCATCTCCACCTCATTGGGCCATCAATTCACAGATCCTTGCAAAAGCTCTCGACCCAATATGGCCCTATTTTCAATCTCCGCATTGGTTTCGCTCAATTCATTGTGGTTTCATCGCCCTCAGTGAGCACTGAAATATTTAAAACTCATGATCTTTCTTTCGCGGATCACCAAGAGATTGCTTTCTCAGAGAAGATACCGTATGGAAACTCTGGATTTTTCAGTGCACCATATGGTGATTATTGGCGGTTCGTCAAGAAATTGTGCAACACGGAACTTCTTTCAACTGGTCATCTTGAAAGGTCTCGGGCGGTTCGAGAGAAAGAACTTGCACGTTTTTTGCAAAACGTTTTTGAGAGTGCCAAGCGGAAAGAGGTTGTTGATTTGGGTGTTGAGCTTATGAAGCTAACAAATAATATGTTGTGTACGATGACGGCAAGCACAAGTTGTTCAGAGAAAGGTGATGAAGCTGAAAGGATTAGAAAGATAATGAAAGACATCTTTACGGTTGGTTCAAAGGTATTTTTTGGAAATATTTTGGGACCCTTTGGTATATTGGGTTTCTGGTTGTTTGGAAAGCAAGCCATAACAGAACAGTTAAAGATTGATGAGATCTTGGAAGGGATGTTGAAGGAGCATGAAGATCAGATTGGGAAGAAAGACACTCAAGATTTTATTGATATATTATTGAAGGTGTATCGAGATGGCAAGGCTGAGGTCAAAATGACCAGAAGCAATATCAAGGCTTTTTTAACTGTAAGTTTTTTCTTATTTTTATTTTTTCTTTAGGCCTTCAATTAACGGCTGGTTCCCTTTCTTAGTTTATAGGAACAACAAATTGAAAGGTAAAAAAATTCTATTAGGCCGTGCTTTAATTTACACTGTTTTAATTCAATCCATTAACCTTGGAAATTGTTAAATTGGCCTAAAAAGGAGAAAAAAAAAAAAGAGTTCCAAAACCATGACTCATTGGAGATAACACACATATATATAGACACGTGTGACATTGAAGAAATGTAGTTTTACTAAGGACACCAAGTTTTACAAAAAAACAAAAAAATTGCACACCACTCATATTTCAGTTTACTTAAAATACACTACAATATAAAACTTGTGAGAGGGCGTGGACTTTTTTTGTGCAATTTGGGTGTGTGTGTGTGTGTGTATTGTGAGTAAAGGTGGCAAATTTTACCAAAATCCATTAACTCAACTATGACCCACCTAATTTGCGTATGTCTTGACCCTTAATTAAACACTTGGGTTAAATGGGTTTTAATGGATAAATCCACTAAGTACCCACTAAACCATGTAAAACTTAATACATTAAAAAGAAAATAAAAGATAAATCCCTAACTTAACCCAGCAACCAAGTGAACCAACCTAGTTGCTAGACATCCTTTGTTCTTTTTTCTCATTGATTTTGTTGGGGCTTCTTTTTCACATTTCCTTAGCTGAATTTCATGGAAATTTGTTGATTACCTCTTGATTCAGTTGGGAAAGAAGAGAAAAATTAGTTTAGAAAATTATGGTTAAGTTAAGAGATAGAGGATTCTCTAGAAGAAGAGCACATTTTGCTCAACAATTGGTTGATATTTTCTTGTAATTGATTCATGGGCGAAGCCTTCTCAATCTTTTCAAGAGGTTCTGAATTTTTTATATTCTTTTATTTTATTTTATTATTGACATGTTTTGTTTTAGAGAAAATGTGGTGAGAAAATTGTGAAACTTTGTCAGATCTGAGAAAACATATCAAAATAAAGCCTACTCTAAATTTAACTTGAGTATTTGATTGATTTTCACTCTTAAATTGGAATTGTGTGTAAGATTGAAGTCAAAAAGTGAATTTTTCTTTTGTTTTTTTATCAGTTTTCTTAGAAACCCATCTGTGTGTGAAGTTTACTTTTGTTTTATAGTGGATATATCAGTTTTCTCAAACACAACTGTGGGTATTTTCGAATTTTTTTTTTCTCAGGTTTTTTGGAAACCAAACATTGGGTGAATTTTCCCTTTTTTTTTTTTTTTTTGGAAAACGCATATTAGTTTTCAAAAAAAAAAAGGTAAAAACACATGTGCGTGTTTCGGTAATAATTCTTTTTAGTGAAATATATTTTGGTAATTTAGAAGTTTTTGTTATTTGTAAGTATATATATAAATCTAATAATGAGTTATAAGGGTGGGTTGAGTCCTGCCCAAATTATAATGGGTTAGTTGAGTAATGGATATTTAATTTATATTTATATGTGTTATAAATGGATAAATGGGTGATTGAATACTTGACTTATTTATGACCCAACCCAAAAGCTACCTAACATGCCCAAATATTGACACCCCTAATTGTGAGTGTGTACATCCACAGATAATGAAGGCCAAAAATTGTTAGAGACCTGTACTTGTTAATCCAACACGTTGCATACCATATAAGTACTTTCCTTTATCACAAACATCCATATCAAGACTTTCCTTATGCCTGCACTTACCTATCTAAAAAGAAAAATATGTTAGAGAACTTCAAGTAGGACTATGCTTCAAAGAAACTGTGACAAGTTTTTCATAGTAATACATGACAAACAGTTTATATAAGTTTAAGTTAATCTCTAGTTCAGTATGAATTAAATTAATTGCAAGAAAAAATTTTAACAACTTCAAGCATACAAATTAGTGATTTATCTACATTGGGTTCAAATCTTACTACGTTCTCTCATCTACTCAAATGTTGCACTTTTACTAGGATCTTTTTATTGGAAGTACTGGTACCACATCGGAGGTCATTCTGTGGACAATAACTGAGCTAATCAACCATCCTTCTGTATTCAACAAGGTTAGAGAGGAGATAAATTCAGTGGTTGGTAGTACTAGACTAGTTGACGAATCAGATGTTGAGAATCTCCCCTACTTGCAAGCAGTTGTAAAAGAAACACTACGACTATATCCACCATTGCCTGTGACAACAAGAAAATGTCGTCAAAATTGCGAAATTGGAGGCTTTGAAATACCCCAAGAAACCGTGGTGTTAATCAATCTGTATGTCATAATGAGAGATCCAGAATTATGGGACAATCCAAATGAGTTCCAACCAGAGAGATTTTTGGTTTCCTCTGAAAAACAAGAAAGTATGAAATCTAAACACAATGAAACCTTTTCTTTTCTTTCTTTTGGGGCAGGGAGGAGAGCTTGCCCTGGTTCAAAGTTAGGATTGAGCATGGTAAATATGGCAGTTGCAACCATGGTTCAATGTTTCAATTGGGAAGTGGTTGGAGATGGAGGAGAGAATCAGGCTAAGGTTAATACTGAAGTTTCAAAAGGCGCTTTTATTCACAAGGCTCATCCACTTAAATGCCTTCCAATTGTTAAATTCAACCCATTTGATTGTGTGATGTGAGTTCGTTTACTTCTAAAGTAGTGCATGTACTTCCTTTCACACAATCTGCTACTTAAAAATAAGTGCAAGCACATGCAGTAAAATAAATGATTTTTATGTAAGTCTATGATCAATATTGTACTACTGGTTGAAAATAAACCTTGCTTTTATTAGATAAAGTTTATTTGTAAAGGGAAGTTATTTTTTAACAATTTAATGTGTGTGAAGTACATATAGAAATGCAACCATGACATACATGTTAAGAACATATAGAACATGTAATTTAATCATATGATTTTTAAAATATAAATTCAATAAAATGTTATTGAGTGATGTAATATTTATTAGAGTTATATCAAGTGTAACTTGAATCCAATTTATATATATATATATATATATATATATATATATATATATATATAGAGAGAGAGAGAGAGAGAGAGAGAGAGAGAGAGAGAGAGAGTAATTTAGGTGACTCATGCAGGGTTGCCTTGAAGGCTGGTCTATAAATTGAAGACTAGCACAAAGTGCAAATGCATTAATATAAAAATGGTGTACTTATATATATAGTCATTTTGTAGCGTTTTAATACTTAGTAATTAAAATAAATAAATTTGACAATATAAATGTAAGGACGTGTGAGTTAATATGGAAGATAAGAAGTTTTTTTTTTTAGAAGAAGAAGATAAGTCAACAACTAATTCAGCCTTTTCCTTATGTCTTTTTGATATCTAATAATAACAACGTGGGAAAAGTCAAGAAAAACCCCATTTTGTGTGCACATTAAAACCTTTAAAAATGTTAGGATCATATTCTTATGTAGTTAGAATATTCTGTGATAAAACACACTTTCCTTATTGTTAAGTTTTAAAAGTTTAAAACAATTGGCAAATCATGAACATAAACTTGTCTAAATATGTTCAAGTTGATATAGGTCAAGATTGAAAAACATACAAACTGCAGAAAGAAGAATTCATAATCTACTTAGTTCAACCGATTGAGAAAAAGACTTGAGAATTTTAAGTTCGGTCCATTAGCCCGAACCTGTCCGTTTGAAGCCCAAAACGTGATCTGCTTGCTACACTATTTAAAAGACATTATAAGCTAACCTTAGTTTGGTTTTTGGAGAGAGAAGAGTGCATCTTGTGCCTCCAATTGTAGATTTAGGGTTTTTGTACCCAAAGCTCTCTCATAACTTTTACCAGTAATATTCCTTTAAGAAACTCAAGATTTAGTGTCCTAGAAGTTGCTGCCATCATTAGTCATCAAAGGTGCTAGAGATCTAAACCTTCAAGGTTGGTCTTGGAGTCACAAAATGAAGAGTTTGTGTTGCAAAACCTTTGAATGGAGTCTCAAAGTCATAAGCGTGGGAGTTTGTGCTTCAGCAAGTCCATGAGAGAAGAGTTTGTAGATTTGGAGCTACACGTGGTCATGTAAATAAGCTACTACTGAAGGTAGTAATAGATTTATGGTTAAATCTATTGTAAACACTTCAATTCTCTATTAGTAAATTTGTTTACTTTAAGGATAACTAGGTCAAATCCTTCCTTGGTTTTTACCTTGAGACAGTTTATTTCGTTATTTTCCTAGGTGATCATATCATTGTGTTTTTTATTTTTTTGCATTGCATGATATGATATTTTACTATTTAACCTAGATCTCATAATTAATCTAAGTAACTACTTGGCTAATTCACTAGGGTTAAGCAATCTGTTTTAAGGGGTCTAAACAAACAAACATTTGTATTTGGGTAGATCTAAGTGGATTCAAGAATATCATAAAGTACTTTAAAGAAGTTTTTCAAGTGGTAGTATTAAAGACATAAAGACATGAATACTATAGAAAGAAACAAGTGGTAAAAGATGAAAACAGGTATCTTGACACTTGACTCGATACACCTATCTATTGAGAATTAATGAGGCATGACACCTCTTAATACCTCTCGATCTATTGAGCATAGTAGATCTTGAATTCTCAAATTTGATATTCGGCCCAAGATGACTTGGCTTTCTTAGGGTTTCGTTATCTAACCTAGTAGATGATATAAAAACTTTACTTTACTATTGTCATTAAACATAGAGACTCACACAGAGAATCTACGTACTTCCTATGAAGTTACTGCACTCTTATGCACCTTAGGGTTTTGTAATTAAGTTGACTTCAATTTTACAAGTGTGTGAAGAAATTTGCATCCAACAATAAACTTCAAGTTGCTGGGAGTGAGACATGGATTGGAGATTCGTGCAAAGGAGTTAGTCACTAATTGAAAATTTGAGCAATTGAAGAAGTCTCTACAAGATCAAGTCTAATTGGAAATTAACGCAAGGGTTCAATTGTAGATTAGTATTTTGGGATAGTTAGGATAGTGGTAAGATTTTTTATATATACTTATAACTACTTTTTCTTGATTAGTGGATTCTTGGAAGTGGTGACCTAAACTTCACCTAGTGTGGTTATTGCATTGTGAAGGTTTTCCCTATTAGTCAACAAATCACTGTGTCAAATTTAATTTATGCTGCACTCTCTATTAGATTTGTGATTTGTTTGTGCATTCATGTTATTTGCATAAAATTTGAATAATTAATCAACTTAGTAATTCAATTAATTAACTGGGGTCAATCTATAGCCCAACCAAAAAGTTTTATTGATTAATTAAGGAGAAGGTAGAATGAGATTAGAAATTAAGAAAACACACAAAAATGTGACTTACTAGTAGGGCTATAAATGAACCAAGCTATTCCTAAACAACTCGGACTTGATTTGATAAAAAGCTCATTCATGTTTTTTTGTTTATAAATAAACCGAGCTTAAGCTTTCGTTTTAGGCTTGTTTAATAAACGAACCAAGCCCGAGTAAAAAATATTGTTCATGAACAAGCTTGTGAACACCAAGACTCGATACAAAGGTAACAAAATAAGTTGAGCGTAGGCTTATTTATGAGTTTGGTAATAAAATTGATATAAGCTTGACAAGTAAACTCATATCCTTCTAACATTTTAATTAATTATAAGTTGAGACCATTCATCCAAACCAAATAGGTTAGATAATAAACTTGATATAGGCTTGATAATATACTTGTGTTGGATCTCAAGCTCAAAAACACAATATTGAGCTTAAGTTTTGGCTTGATATAGAGCTCGAGCTTGGCTTGGCTTGACTAATGGCCCCAACATATCCCCGATCCATACCTTTTCAAGAATCTCAAAGGCCTCCTTTACTAACTCTCTAATCCTCACAGCTTCATCACTTTCATCTGAACATCTCATGCTCATCATCATCATGCACGTAATATTGTTTGTAAGCTTCATTAGCTCGGCACCCATATCAACAACCTGTTTTTTCTTAGCACATTCAAACACTACGTAGAAACAATGCAATTTCTTCTTGTCGTACACCATGTGACTCTTCAATCTTTTGGATTGAGAGAAGTTCGGTCATCCAAAGTTTTCTGACGAATCGCCAATAATCAACATAGGGTGCCATGAAAAATCCATAGTTTCCGTATGGGAATTTATCAACGAAAGTGAAATGCGGCCGATATGCAAAAGCGAGGTCATTGGTTTTAAATATTTTGGTGGCCATGGAAGATGTTGAAACAAGAAGGCACCTGGAAGCACCAATGCAGAGATATAGGAGAGGGCCATATTTGGTCGAGAGGTTGTGCAAGGATTTGTACAAGGATGGACCAAGAAGGTGAAGATGACCAATGATTGGGAGAGATGGTGGGCTTGGAGGGAGGTTGAGAGGGTTCTTTCTGGCGAGGGGTTTCTTGAATAAGGACTTGACTAGGAGAGTCAAGAAGAACCAAAGGACCAAGCACATGGCATAGTATTGGTTATTAGTAATGATAATATGTTTCTGAGTTTATTGCTATACAAGTAACATGTGTATAATTGAATAGAGTTGACCACTAAATCAGTTTGGAAAATATCTTCTCCCACCCGTTACGTGTCAACTCAATTGAGTATCGATATGTATTTTTAGCCATATAACTTATTTAATAATCGTAAGTTCCAATTAACTTGACTCAAAATCTTTTATAGTTATATAAGAGATTTGAGATTCAATTACTGCTTACACCAAAAATTAAATTAATGTTTTGGTTTAATGATAAAGAGTAAAATTACAAAAGCGGATGACATAAATTAACTCTATAAAATTTTTTATTTATTTAATAGTAATATAACTTGTTTAAATGATTTAATGAATCATATTATTTAATATACCTAAATCCGGAGAAATAATTAGCTTTATCCCCACTCTATCAAAAACATTAGCTTTATCCCCACTATATACCTTGAAATGGTTGACTTACGTATCTTCCAAATGAATTTATGTAAGCTGGGTTGATACCTGGACACTAATTATATGCACGTTTCAAAAGCTTCTTGTAATTGTATACTTAAATAGTTTGGCGGAAAGCCTCCAAAATTAAATTTCACTAAATGATAAAAGAACTTTATTATTCAATGTCTAATCGTACAAATATGTCTTTACAAAACAAAGATAAAATGGAATAAGAAATCGATCCTAATAAGCTACAATATTGAATAGCTATTATAAGAGTTACCCACTTGGGCTCTTTGGATAGATGGTGATGAGCTAGTTTTCTCAACAAAATTATTCTTATTTACCCACAAAAAAAAAAAAAAAACTATATAAGAGTTATACAGAAGTTGAGAGAAAAATTATGTACACAACATTTTCATAACAAATTTTAATTAACGGATTGTTACAAATGGGCAAAAAATAATTTTAGTGGTTGATTTAAATTACCAATTATAACTTATTGCCTAGAATTTGTTATGTAAATATTGTAAACGTAACACTTCGATCACTGTACACATGGAAATTCCTAGCTCACTTCTAGCTGACTTAAGAATTAATTAATTCCTAGCACTTCACCTTACCTCCAAAATAATTTAAGAATTAATTAATACGCTTACGTACTCCAAATTAGCACTAGTTAGCCCACTAACGAGAAGTGGTCTAGGACTGAATTTATTGGCACTTGGTGTGTTATGGCCATAGTTATTATTAATATGATATGTGGTATGGATATGTACGAGAAAACAATGTATTTACTCAAAAAAAGAAAAAAAAAGAAAGCAATGTATTTACTCCGTACCATATTTTTCGTTCAAACTATTGAAGTCCTTTGTAATGATATATTAGTTTGAGGTAAAAAATAAGTTGGGCTTCTCAAATTGTAATGATTGGCCCATCCAAATAATTTAAGCCCAACTTCACTGCTGGTTTGTATTTTTCTTTTTTCGTTTGAAATCTTGCAATGTACGGTCAATCCGGCCCCACATCCCACTGTTGGTTTCACAAGCAGAGTATAGACCCACTCAAATAAAATATAGCCTTTTACTAAAAAGTAGTACTACAATCACAAATTATTTTATAATATTTTTAAAATTTGTTGTTGTGGCTAACTTTTTACTAGTTTTCATTTGGACCTGCTAATAATATCACTTTTTTATTTATTAATAATCACTTACCATATCTGCAATTTGAGAAAATTTCAGTAAAAAAGTTTGTAACTCTAGCATTTTTTTTTTTTACCAAAACCTATAATAATTGCCTAGCCATGTTGTGTGATTTCTTTTTATATTTTATAAATATACGAGAGTAATACATTGTGTTCTTTTTCTATTCAATTGTTAAAGTGTTGTGTGCATAATGAAGTGCTGTTAGTGTTGTAGCTAAATTTGATATTTGCCCTTACAGAATGTTGAATATTGTAGGTAGTTTTTGTTACCATGAGTCCAAAGAGGGACGATGTATAAAATCATCCTAGACTCTACTATAATAGATGGCACTTTTAGGACCTCACACACATGAAGAGAGTCCAATCTCATCACCATTGTAAGTGCTTGCCAAAATGCCCGAGAGAAATTTGAAATTGGTTAAGTTATTTTCTTTTATAAGTTCTGATCTATGCATTTTTTTTAAGATCGATGGAGGCCGTGAGTTCCTAGGTATAACCTATCAAAATTTAAGTCAATTTCTAGGCATCAATTTTGATCCTCTACTCGAATTTTGTTGTTTAATAATTTAAAATAAAAATATTAATAATCAAGTAGATACTATAGTAAATATATTTTTCATTCTAATAAAATTTAATAAATTTAAAGAGAAAATTAGATTTCTCTTGCTTTACACTAGTTAACAGCTAGTTATTTAGTATATTAAAATAGAAAATATCGACTTAATTAGTTTGGAGTATGTAAGCCTCTTAATTAATTCTTAAATTATTTTGGTCAAAGTTGCATAGGTTGAATAAATGAAATACTATCGTCTCTAAATACCATCCCCCCCCCCCCCCTCAAAATAAATCTTAAATTATTAGGGGAAATAAACCAAAATTAAGGGTTTGGAATATACACTTCTAAAAACAAGTAGACATAACTAAAAGTAAAAAAAAAGTCAATGACCTTATTGGTCTAATAGCACCTCCCTTTGTGCTTAGTATCTTGGGGCGAGTAATGTCGCTAGTTCAAGACCTGGCTGGGGTCGGGTAGATTTTGAGATTTCTAACCAAGAAAATAAAAATAAAAAAGAAGAAGAAATTAGAGGCAGTATTCAGTATATAATTTATTGACTAATTATTTCAGGTAGTTTGAGAAATAGTTTTTGAAATGACCCCAAAAATATAGACTTAGACATGTATAAGCAATTATACATAGGGACGGAGTCAAGACTTGGAGTTAGGAGGGGTGGCTTTGCTGTTTAGCCGTTAAAGGAATTTTTTTTTTGTGTGCATGCGTGTGTGTGTGTTTGTCTACTACTAGATAAAGACAAAATTATTTTGTTTAAATTTTTTTAAAGTGCTGGATTGTTTGTTTGGGTGAAATTGATTTTTTGGGATTAATTTTTTTTAGCTTTACTATTAGTAATTTTTATTGTTGGGCTAATTTTGGGCTTGTATATTTTGTTTTAGATTTTAATCTATAAACAACTTGAATTGAAATTAATGTAGTTAGTGGTTATAGACAAGTAAAAAAGTGATATAAGTAGGGGCTCAAAAGTGAACCAAAAAGAATTTTCTACCTTAATAATTTATAAAACTTTTGTAGAAAAATTGTGGCTATAAAATTACTCTTAAAAGAATTAATTAAATTATTCAAGAAAGCAAAAGTATAATTTTATAGAACAAAAATTGCTAAAATTAATACTATATATATACTAATATTTTAAAGAAAATAATGGGGGGCGGGGCGGGGGGATTGGCCCCCCAAAGCCATTGAATGGCTTCGTCCTGACTATATATTGTTCAAAATGCATAGTTTTAACTTAACTTTTCTTGAATTTTCATATTATATACAAAGGATCTATGTGGATATGTCTTAGCAAACTATATATTTTCCAAGATGCAAGGTTTCAACCAAACTTTTATTTTCATATTTCACTATTTTTTTCTTGAGAAGAACAACTAGTCTTTCACACTTAGTACTGGGGTGGTTCATCTCCAAAAGTTTTAGTAAAATTCTTTTCCGGTTTATGGCATGCCACATTTTATGAGAGTCACTGCTCGTGTGGTTTGCATTCAACTGCAGGCTATCTGTTCCTTTCAGATATATTTTTTTCTTTAATTAAACATAAATTATAATAATAATTATAAATATTTATTAGGATTGTATTTATATATGAAAGTATATACTCTTACCATTTAGAGAAAATATGTCTTAGTAAGATTCTATCGAAAGGTTTAAATATAAAATAAAAAGCTAATATAAAATTTAAATTTATTATAACAATTATGCTTTTATTTATTTATTATGTAATATCCTTAACTGACTGTATAGGAGGATTAGCTGAATTATTTATAACTCTAACGTTGATAGAGAATACTAGAAGCTATGGCCAACATGCCTGATAGCCAATACAACCAGGCGTGCTCCCTCCTCTTGTTCCTCTCAACTATTTTGTTTTACTATATTTTCAACAAGCATAAAACCCATCCCAAACTCCCTCCAAGCCCACCAAGTTTACCAGTTATTGGTCATCTCCACTTTGTTTGGCCATCAGTATACAAATCCTTGCAAAACCTCTCCACCCAATATAGCCTTATTTTCAATTTCCGCCTTGGTTTTTCTCAGTGCATTGTGGTTACATCAGCCTCAGTGGGCACTGAATTTAAAACTCATGATCTTTCTTTCGCAGAACATTCAAGGACAGGTTTCTCAGAGAAAACTCCGTATGGAGGCTCTGGATTTTTCAGTGTCCCATATGGTGATTATTGGCGGTTCATCAAGAAATTGTGCTTGACGGAACTTCTTTCACCTAAACAGCTTGAAAGGTCCTGGGCGGCTCGAGATAAAGAACTTGCACGTTTTTCGCAAAATGTTCTCGAGAGTGCTAAGCGGAAAGAGTTTGTTGATTTGGGTGTTGAGCTTATGAAGCTAACAAATAATATGCTGTGAAAGATGGCGGCAAGCACAAGTTGTTCAGAGAAAGGTGATGAAGCTGAAAGGATTAGAGAGATGATGAAAGACATCTCTAGTGTTGGTTCAAAGACATTTTTTGGAAATATGTTGGGACGCTTTGGTTTTTTGGCTATCTGGTTGTTTGGAAAGCAAGTCGTAAGTATAGAACTAAGGATTGATGAGCTCTTGGAAAGGATGTTGAAGGAGCATGAAAATCAGATTGGGAAGAAAGACACTCAAGATTTTATGGATATATTATTGAAGTTGTATCAAGATGACAAGGCTGAGGTCAAAATGACTAGAATCAATCTCAAGGCTTTATTAACTGTAAATGTTTTTTTTTTTTTGTGCTTCCTGCTTTAGGCCTTCAATTAATTATCGGCTGGCTTCCTTTCTTGGCTTATAGAAACAGCAAACATTGAAAGTCCAGATAGGTATGAAACAATTTTTTTTTTTTTTTTTTTTTCATTCATTGTCTTGATCAATTACCATCAATATAATACATCTCTTTATATACTTAAAAAAAAAAAAAAAAATCCTTTTCTTGTGTGGACTTAAACTTCCCATTAATGAGTGAATTCCAACGCACAAAATTTTAACTTGAAGGCAAAGAGGAACATAGTTTGAACTGCTATTTTAAAAATAGACTGGACTGGCTTGTTCAACCTGTTTAATCGAGAATCAGACACCAATTAGGTCTAGCAAAATCTCCCAAAACCAATATAAAACTGGTCAAAATTGGGAACCAAAACTAAAACCAATTCTTTGACTATACCAGTGTTAAAACCATGATTTGAACTTTTGGTCACTTATTTTAATATATACCATGATATATTATCACTTACCCTGATAAATTATCAATTTGATCAATGTTATAAATACTGGTTTCTAAAAAAAATGTTATAAATATTTCTCCCTATTTTGGATTAGCCAAGAGAATTCAATATTTCGGTATTGTGCTGGTGTATCATATCTATCTATCAATCTAATCATCAATAGAAATAGATAGATACAAAAAAGGAGGTTTTATCCTTATAGTTTAAGAGTGGCTACAAACTAAACTTTACATTTTCAAAACTTTCAATTAAATCCTATATTTTAAAACGGTTTTGTTAACAGGTGCCGGCCAGCACCTGTTAATGAATCAGCCCCAGGTCCCACCTGCATAGGAAATTGTCAAAAAATTACATTTCATCTTTGGTTTGTGGAAACGTGTACTTTGGTTTTTTCAGAAATTATTAGACAAAAATGCACCTTTAACACATTTTTAACACATTTTCCTTCATTTTACTTTTTATTTTCCACTCAATTTTACTTTATCAATATTTTACTCTTCATCTTCTTTCACTTTACTAATATCAAACTCACTTTCATTCACTTTACCGTTATCAAACCCACTTCAAAAAAAAAAAAAAAAAGAGATGAAGAAAAGTTCAAATGTTCAATGAAGGATTAAACAATTATTTTGCAAGGTATAATAATTTTATTTTATGAAATTCATATTTATTTTAAATATATTTGAATATGAGGTTCGTTTTTTTTCATTTATACTAAAATATGATGTGGATTGTTTTAATTTTATTTTAATGTAGCACACATAGATTACAATTTTCCTATGCTCATAGAGACGCACAGAAAAATAATGATGTTTTAGTAGATACATACTGACGGCAAGTAAAATATGTGGTGGTCAATATTTTTATTTTTGTTGTGAACCAAAGCCTAATAAGCTGGCTTCAAAGAGACATTCAAAACCATTTATGAATTTCTGTTAAAGTTGCCACCACTGACTTATCTATTAATGCTTTAATTGAGTGCAGCTTTATTTGTATCATGTTTTTCATTTCATTTATCCTAATGTGGATTGTTTTAATTTTGTTTTAATGTAGCACAAATGGATGACAATTTAGTTGCAAGTGAGACTTATCAATTTGTTCCATTGAATTACTTTGACTTAAATGAACTACCTAAAGAAGGTACTATTATTATTATTTTTTATTTGTAATCCATATTTCATTTAACGTATAATATGATATTGATTTTTTTTTTTTTTAATTCTTGTTTTAATATAGCACAAATTGATGACATTGCATGCATGTGGTTATTAATCACATGTTCCCAAGGATGGAGCTAGATAGGGAGTTTGGGGGATAGCTTTATCATTGGTTATCTACAGCAATTCTGGGATGCCTGCGTCTGCTATTGTGTAAGGACAAAATTATTTTAGTTTTACTATTCGTAATTTTTGTAGTTAAGGTAATTTTTGGGCTTGTATATTTAGTAAGATTTTAGATTTATAGTTTTTTTTAAATGAGAAAAATGCTAGAACTACAAATTTTTTTTTTTATAGAAATTGTTGATGTAGTGAGTCATTATTGGTAAGTAAAAGAAAATTGTGTAAGTAGTGAGACATGTGTGAACCAATATGAATTTTCTTCCTTAACAATTTGTAAAAATATTGTAAAAAAGTTTGTAACTGTGCATTACTCTTAAAAGAATTAATAATATTGTTAAGGGGGGAAAAGTATACTTTTATAGAACAAAATTGTTAAAATTAAAAAAAAGTTTATAACTATAGCATTATACTAGTATTTAAAAAAAGAAAAGTCCACTTACTCTCACAGCTTTTGTATTGTAGTGTATTTCAAGTAAAATTAGATGTGAGAGTGGTGTGCAATTTTTTGTGTAAAACTTGGTGTCCTTAGTAAAATTCTTTCTTCAATGTCTTTCAAATAGTCTCTTATCTCTCTCTCTCTCTCTCTCTATATATATATATAGATATATATATATATATATATAGCATTCTGCACACCATACAAGTACTTTGCTTTATCACAAACATCCTTGTCAAGACTTTTCTTATGCTCACACTTCCCTATCTAAAGGCAAAATATGTTGGAGAACTTTAAATGGAACTATGCTTCAATGAAACTGTGACAAGTTTTTCATGGTAATACATGACAAATGGTTTATATAAGCTTCTGTTAACCTTGAGTCCGTTATGAATTAAATGAATTGCAAGAAAAATTTTGATAAGTTCAAGCATGCAAATTAGTGATTTATCTGCAATAGGTTCAACTCTTATTATGTATCTCTCATCTGCTTACATGTTGCACTTTTACTGGGATCTTTTTGTCGGAAGTACTGGTACCTCATCGAAGGTCATTCTGTATTCAACAAGGTTAGAGAGGAAATAAATTTGATCTATGGTAGTACTAGACTAGTCAAGGAATCAGATGTTGAGAATCTCCCCTACTTGCAAGCAGTTGTAAAAGAAACACTACGACTATATCCACCATTGCCTATGACAACAGGAAAAAGCCGTCAAAGTTGCAAACTAGGAGGCTTTGAAATACCCCAAGAAACCATGGTGTTAATCAATCTATATGCCATAAATAGAGATCCAGATTTATGGAACAATCCAAATGAGTTCCAGCCAGAGAGGTTTTTGGTTTCCTCAGAAAAACAAGAAAGTATGAAATATAAACAAGATGAAACTTTTAGTTTTCTTTCTTTTGGAGCAGGGAGGAGAGCTTGCCCTGGTTCAAAGTTAGGGTTGAGTAGCACAAATAGCAGTTGCAACCATGGTTCAATGTTTCGATTGGAAAGTGGTTGGAGATGGAGAAGAGGCTAAGGCTAAGGTTAATACTGAAGTTAAAAAAGGCGCTTTTATTCATATGGCTCATCCACTTAAATGCCTTCCGGTTGTTAAGTTCAATACATTTGATTGTGTGATGTGTGATTGTTTACTTCTAAAATAATGCATTACGCATGTATTTCATTTTACACTATTTGCTACTTGTACAAGCACTGAAGCACATGCAATAATATATATGTTTTTATATATATATATATATATATATATATATTTTAATGTAATTCTCTGATCAATATTGTACTACTGGTGGAAAATAAACTTTGTTTTTATTCGATATAGTTTATGGAATATTACAGTACTTAGAAATTTTTTAGTTGGATAAGAATTTTGACAAATCAATCTTTGAATTATATTATTTTTGAATATTCTCCATGCTAGGCAAAATTTTATGGCAATCAAATTTCAATAGCCTTTTCATCAATTATTTGTTTAAATTATACTTTATGTAGTTAAAAATAATACATAAAAGATGAGTTAATTGATCGAATGATAAATAATATCTGATTAGCATGCATGTTAAAATCATATAGAACATGAAATATTTAACAATGAGTTTTCTAGAATATAAATTCAAGATCAGTAGAAATGTGTTCATAAAAAAATGATGTACTTATATATATATAGTCATTTACCTCTAACAAGTAGCAAGAAGTGAGATAGGAGTTGTTGCTATGAGTAGAATTTATTTGTATATATACTTGGTTTCCTATGATTTACCTATTAATATATATATATATATATATATATATATATATATATATATATATATATATATATATATATATATAGATGACTTATAAATTTGAACTTTTTTTAGTTACATGATTATGTCTTTTATGATTTATTATATTGGACTCTTTGTTTTCTATAATAAATTAACTCATTTGGCACAAAAATTTAAAAATTTAGATTAGATAGGACACATGGCGCAAAATTAAACTCTAATTGAAATTTAATTTTTACACTAAATTAACTCACTTGACACAAAAATCTAAAGTTTAGATTAGATGAGACATATGACGCAAAATTAGACTTTAATTGAATTCCAATTTGAAATTTAATTGGACTTTCTCTCTACTTTACCTATTATTATATATATAAATTAATTTACTTGACACAAAGATTAAAAATTTAAGTAGACACATTGCACAAGCTTAAGTGGATAATTATGGTGTAGTTCCAACATAAATTTAGACACATGACACAAAATTGGATTATAATTTCAAATTCTAATTCAATTTTCTCTAAGATTTGCCTATTAATATATATATATATATATATATATATATATATATATATATATATATATATATATATAGATATATAGATGACTATAAATTTGAATTTTTATTAGTTATATGATTATGTTTTTTATGGTTTATTATATTAGACTCCTCATTTTCTACACTAAATTAACTAATTTGGTACAAAAATTTAAAAATTTAGATTAGATAGGATACGTGGCGCAAAATTAAACTCTAATTGAAATTCAATTTTTACACTAAATTAACTCACTTGGCACAAAAATCTAAAGTTTAAATTAGATAAGATACATGGTGCAAAATTAGATTTTAATTTAATTCTAATTTGAAATTTAATTGGACTTCCTCTCTGCTTTACCTATTATTATATATATAGATTTAAAGTTAGGACATCAAGCCCTATAAGTTAGGGTGTTAGATGGATTTTTTTTTCTGCATAGGTTAAAAGTGTTACATGTTAAAACTATAATTAGATTATTTTTTTCCTAGAAACCATAGAGTTACTATACTTAGTTATTAATTTAAAGTTTTTTTTTTTGTTTCGTTTATATGGGTATAGCCGAATGGACATGCTAACTGAGAGTGAGAGACACAACATTTGAATTAAATCAACACTGAAAAAATGATTTAGATATGAAAGTAACATTCACAAAAATATTGGATGTACTAAATATCAAGTCAAAGAGTGGTCTTATTATATATGTAGATTTGGTGTTACTTGATAAGAATGTAAGTTTTAATGCAATTGACGTTTATGTTTGTGGATAGGGTCCCTTGCTCCCGTAGGCTCGGGCTCAGCAGGTAAAGTGTCATTATGGTTATATTCAGGTGGAAAATGCCAACTCAGGTCACTCCTCTCTACCCATTTTTTCATTCATCAAAACAATGTTTGTGGATACGGTTTTGTCTCTTGTCTTATTTTATTTTCTTAGTTTTTTTTTTCTAAAATTAATATTAAATTATGAAAAATAACTTTATTCATGCAAGTATTAGAAAAAAAATTATTGATAATTTATAGATATTAGTCAAGAATGGTAAATAAATAAAATCCTCAAGTTTCTAAGAGCATCTCTGGATAGGCTTTTTAAAGCCAATTATATAGAGTAAACACACAAAAAAAAACCCTCCAACAGCCTCTCCATCTCCAAATCCTTTTCCTCTATTAAAAAAATACTTGGAGTAAAATATTATTTCTTTCTCTCTCTTCCTTTTCTCTTTTTTTCTATTTCTTTGCTCTTTCCCGCCTCTCTTTCCTTTCTCTTTTCTCTGTTTCATTGCTCTCTCGCTTCTCATCAGAGAACAAATGGAAGCAGCCCTCCTCTCACAAAAGCAACATAGCTCTCTCTCACAAAACCCCTAAACCGTGGTTTGCTCAACCACTTGTGAGGAAGAATAGAGATTGAGAACATCAACTCAACCATGAAAATCAATATGTACACAAAATTTTATTTTATGGGTTTTTCTTAGTGTTTGAATTTATTGGTTTATTCTATGAGTTGAAGATTTGGTGGTTTTGAATGATTAGCTATTTTCCTCACTGCTATCTGGGTTAAGGTTTAGGGTTAGGGTTTCTGGGTTCTTTATCTCTCTATCAAATTGTTTAAAACAATGATTGAATAAATTGTTTTGTCGTTCAATCCCTTGATCATTAATAGAAAAATGAATTTTTCTTTAACTATGATTCTAACTAGATTATTTTGAATCTATGTCATAAACAAATGTTGATCTAGAGTGATTAGAGTTGTTCTTTTCTAGAAAACTCTAATGGAGAAGAAAATTTTTCCATTGGGAATATGGTTGTGTATGGGAAGACGGTAGAGGACAAGCTAGATGAGGAGGAGTGGGAAATTTTGGAAGAGGAAATTTTGGAAGACAGTGGTGGAATTGGAAATGAAAAACAGATCTATGTACGTATGTGTTGAAGCTATCGGGGAATTTGCGAATTACTTGATGCATTCCATGAAGTTGAGCGATCTCTTATCATGCTCGTGCATTTGCAGCGCTAATCTGACTAACGAATTTACCAACACTACTACTAGGTGCTCCAATTGCCTTTCCAAAGGAGAATTAGAATATAAGACAGAATTGAAGCAAGTGGAGATTCTGACTAGTGACAGTATCCCAATTTTCATTGGTTGGGTTGCAGGGCATTCGACTCCAAAATCATTCTTGCTGGTGGTTGTAAACACATGGTAGGTATACATGGGCCAGTTCCTAGCCGAAGCCTTTATGTTTATGAGACAGATTCAAATATCGATTCTGAACCATGATTTAAAGACCAAGGAGACTCCAATGGGTTTTTCAAGTATTTTCAACAAGCAAAGGTGGACCCAATCTTGGTCAAGGCAAATGGAAAGCTCTATGCACTCGCTGGAGCTCCCTTAAATGAGTAGGAAGGACTATCTTTCGAGGTGTTCAACCCCGAGACCGTGGCATGGTGGTCCTTAGACTCCCCTCACTACAACGGAAACATTGACCCTTTTCTCTTTTGGAGCAATAAGCTCACCCCATTTTTCTCTCATGCATTTTCAAGCAGTAACAATAGGATTTTCATTTCAAACTTCGACACTGCTCTGCTTTGCTTTGACTTCAATACCCATGAATGGAAGAGGTCTAATTTGTTAGTTGAATAGCCAAATGAAGATGAAGAAGTTCCTAACTTGAACAGTTCTGTACCTCTTCCCTTCTTTGGCAAAGCTGAAGTTCTTGAGGTGTCTCTTTTTGAGACCGTACTTCAAGGAATGAATATAGAAGGTACTTTAATTGCCAAATGGGTTAATTCTTTTACTTGCACCTACTGTCTTAGTAAGAGTTGTCGTTCCATGTGTCTCCTGAATTTTGTGGTAGCCGTCCTAATCTGGTCCATTTAAGGAACTAGTTGAATTCCCACATTATTAGTTTTCTCCAATATTTCAATAATTTTTATAAAGAATATTGTAGTTTAATTGGTTGGCATTCAATTTCTAATAGAGACATTTATAATTCAGATCCCTCAACTATTGATGTTTAAAATAAATTTCAATAATATAAAAATTTTAAGCTTTAGTTATTTTATAGACAAAATAGAAAGACACTAAGAGTAGTGTAGTGATTTGATCACACTATACATATGTGTTCACTAATTGAAAATTACCTGATATAATGGTTAATATAGATAAGCATGATTCATGCTTACTAAAAAAATGCATATATACTTGTAACATTCTTATAAAGAATATTGTAGTTTAATTTGTTGGCATTTAATTTTCAATAGAGATATTTATAATTCAAATCCCTCAACTATTGATGGGTAAAATAATTTCAATAAATTTCCTTGTAAAAATTATAAGCTTTAGTTATTTTATGGACAAAAAATAGAAAGACACTAAGAGTAGTGTAGTGATTTTATCACACTATATATATATGTGTTCACTAATTGAAAATTACATGATATAATGGTTAATATAGATAAGCATGATTCATGCCTACTAAAAAAATGCATATATACTTTTTTTTTGTAACATTCTTGATTGTGTGTTACTAATTTTCCCCCTTTTTGTTGGGCATCACATCAATTGTTGCATAATACAATGTTTCACTTGTTTCTCACATAGAATAAAAAAATAAAAAAATAAAAAAAAATCTTTCTCAGATGATTCTAAGAAAAAATGATACTCCCTCCGTCCTAGTTTGTTTGTCCTCGATTTTATTTTAGGATGTCCCAAAATATTGTCCAATTTCCAAAAATAAAAGTCATTAATGTACTAAAGTTCCTATTATACACCTACTTTATTTTCAAAATTATTTGAAAAGAAACCTGACAAATATTTAAAAAATCAATCTAATTGGGGCACCTTTTTAGTTGCCTTCTTAAGAATAACTCTTTTTAAAAATTAAAAAAAAAATTGATAAATTTATTTAAGGAAATGATATTCCCTTAAAAAGTTTGACTTTTAAAATAGGACAAACAAATTAAAAGGAAGTATTAAAATTTCATTATGCTATAACAAAATAAGTATATTTATTCTATTACACACACTTATGTGTGTGTGTGTGTGTGTGAGAGAGAGAGAGAGAGAGAGAGAGAGAGAGAGAGAGGAGTTAGGAAGTTTAAAGGATTAGCAACTTGTTTTTCTTTTGAGGGTCAAAAGGATTAGCAACTAAAAATAAGTAAGAAATGTCATATTCTAAATTTATTAGTATTATTTCAACTAATAATTATCTCTTTTATAAAATTAATAAAAAATAATCATATAAATTCATTTAATATATATAATTAATACACAGTTATAGATAATTAATATATGCATTTAGATATTTATGGAAGATGGTTTTGGATAATGTTGTACATATATTATAAAGAAAAAGTAAACTAAATTAGAGTAAATAAACATATACATTTTGAGATATTAAAAATTAATTTAGTAGTTTCACTAAATATTTGTAGCCTTCTCAAAGTAAAATTAATTTTTTTTAAACCATGAAACCAAAGATAAATGCAAAAAAGTAACGGGACCATGAAAATCAATTGATTTGTATTGTGTTTACATATTTCATATCATAAAATCACTACAAGAAAAAATACATAATACAACAAATATTATTGCAACGAAAAAGATAATAGAGGTAATATATATATACTATTGCATCTCTAGGCTGTTTTTTGTTGTAATAGTAACTTAAATTTATTACATCAATATGAGATTGTAGCAATAGTTAATATATTACATCGAAATGTGTTGTTGTAATATGTAACTCTTATTATGCATTAAAATATGTTGTTGCAATTTCTCAAAAGAAGAAGAAGAAGAAGATATGTTGTTGCAATTTGTAATCTTTTATTTCACATTGAACTATATTGTTAGTATAGTTCCTAGATATGATTTTTGAATTGCAAAAAAGTTTAATGAAAAAATTATTATTTAAGAAAATGATTTATTTATTTTTAAATTTTTTTGATAAAAAAATCAACCTATTGCAATGAGATTTTTTCAACCTATTGCCTCGGAGTTTATTACAACGGATTGCATCGACTTTTTTGTCATTGCTATAACATCTATTGCGACAATATTTTCAAAATAAATCATTGCAATACGTGGAACTTATTGCAACGAAAATCTAGTGCTGCATAAACCTATTGCCTCAAAGTTTATTACAATGGATTGCATTGACTTTTTTTTCATTGCAATAACACCTATTGCGACGAGATTTTCAAAATAAATCATTGCAATATGTGGAACTTATTGCAACGAAAATCTAGTGTTGCAAAAACCTATTGCCTCGAAATTTATTACAACAGCTTGCATCGACCTTTTTATCATTGTAATAACACCTATTACAATGACATTAGTTGTTATTGCAACGACTTATTTTGTTGTATTTAATCTTTTTTCTTGTGGAGAATGAAAGTATGTCAAACTCTCTCACTGTCTTCTACTCATCAATAATATAACATTAAGACATGATGTGGGCAAGTGAATATGCATGCATCTTATAGATGATTTAAAATTAAATTATGGTAGAATATGACTTTACATTACGCACCAAATATTTTCTCTCCTTGTACACCCAAAGTAAAAACCATCCAGCTGAATTACCCAAACCTAAATCATATTTAAGCCCTTAATTAAAAAAAAAAATTTATAACCGTAGGGGTTTCAGTGTGTTGATGGTAGTGGGCAACTAGTATAACAGAGGTAATGACCTCTTAGATTCCTCTTTCTCTCTCTTTCAAATATTTTGTTAGTCTCAGGTCTTTTATTTTGGTAATATATAGTGAAACAATGCGTTTTATTTAACAAACGATAACATTTTGTGTCTTTCTATCTCTTTTCAAGGCGTTACTGGCTAGTTATTACTATTAGTCATTAATTATTATTATATTATTATTTTAAATACTAAAACAATGGGTATGCTAAAAGACATGAAAAATAGAAAAATGTGTGGTGTAAGTTTAATTAACTAATTGATTCTCAAAAAAAAAAGTTTAGTCAATTAATGAGACATTAATGAGATAACAGTAAAATAAGTTGATGTGGACTTTTGGATAACACTGAAAAAATCTTAATGAAAGAGGTGAAAAAAAAAGAAGTTAAATGGAAAATTAGAGCTTCACTTGGCAGGACTTCATGCACTCTCGCATGAATTCTCTGCTTTATATATATATATATATATATATATATATATATATATATATATATATATATATATATATATATATTGAATATTGATTGGAAATTCTGTCTTGTTATGGTTCCTTTCATCCTATGCAATTTCGATAAGGATACTGTTGAGACTCAGGATGACAGTATGATTACTACCAAGGGGAAGATGCTTATTTTTGTAGCCACCTTTCAGCTTTCATGGAAAGAACAAAAGAAGTCTATTGTCAAACACATCGTAAATGATCCTAATTCACGGTCGTTTTGTGATGCATTAGAGGTGTCGTTGGGGTTCGAGTTGGAGTTGGATATTAAAACTGAATTAAAATGCTGTGAAGTTAAAGAATTTGCATTTAGTTTCAAACTTCTTTCAACTCGGATATTTGAGTGTGATAGGTCAGCACCCAACATTGAGACTAAGGGGGACGCCATCAGTTGTTTTGTGTTGTAGTAACTATAAGTATCATAGAATCCTGCCCTAGGTTCCATTGCATAATTTGATTTGATTTTGCATAAGAGGAATTCATCCTAATGTTAAATAGTACAATGAAGTTACAATGTTTCTGCTATGTTTAAAAAAGGCCACTGTTTCTATTAAATGTGGACGGTTTCCAATCAAGATACTAAAAGCTGTTGTTTTTAGCCCATCAAACTTTGTTTAATAAAATATTTCAACTACCCTTGCACTTTAATTCTATGTTCCTCTTCATCTTAATTACTTTATAATCCATTGCTTATCTCCATTTGTGCTGCAGAGAACATACAAAGGCTAGTTTTGCATAAAAGTTGAAGAGCAGCAGTATTGCCACCTACCACAGTTGCTATTAGCTAGAATACTTTCTAGACTCAAACTTGAAGTTTCATCATGGTGAAATACTTTCAGAGGAAGATATTTTCTTGAACCTTTTAAAGCTTTTAGCCTGAATAACTAGGCATCTGAGCTACTTAGCACGTACTTCTGATCCATGTGGGAAGTTAAGCTTTAGCTGTAAACTTTACTATGATTAGTTGATTACCACTACCAGTTATAATTGAATATTTCACAGGGATGATGAACACTCTTGGTTGTCATGTGCTTGCAATCTTGGAAATACAATGGCCTAGATTCCTCGACTAAACTTGGATGATTAATGCACGAATGCAATTCTTCTTGGATATCTTCAATCTTTGATTTTCGTTCTTTGTCTTTGGTTTTTTGAAATGTGACAAAAACATGTGAGATTTTGCAGAGCAGAGGTGGTGTGCCATGCCAAATTTTTGAGTTTGAAATGTGAGAAACAATGCTCTATTTACTTATAAAAAAGAAATAGGCAAGAGTTCTCTTCCATAATATTTTGCTTTCATATATGCTACTTTTTTTCTTCCTTTCTTAAATTGTAGTGATTCAATGTAAAGACACAATTCAAATTCCCAATCTACAACTGAAAGGAAAAGGGGCTTGAAAGGCCTTTTTACAATAAATTTGTACAGAGTGGGCTTGTAATCTAGATTTCAAGGATGGTTTAAATAACAAAGAAAAGAAACGGGCTCTGGTCACAATGGCACGAAATAAAGAGTTATTTGTAAGAGAATGAATGAAAGCTTTTCCTCGGACACAATCCGAGGATAGTTTATAATATTGCTTCCTAAGGTTGATTACAACTATAGATCGTTAGATTATCATATACTATTGTCTTTTTTTTCAAAAGAAAAAGCCTCTCTTCTCCCGAAGGTCTTTCCCCTTATTTATACTTCCTCTTCTTCTCTTTATCATCTTCCACCTCATGGTTGTAACATTGGCTTTGGATACTTGTCCCATCCATTTTTCCCTGAAGTCCGTTGGGGTCAGGGACCAAGTTCCAAACCTCATGATCAGGTCCCATCTTTCCATTAATGCAGTCAGTATATCAATTACAGAGTTTTTAATGGGTGGGCGATGGTAGCAGCTTTACCTTAGATATTCTACCGCTCTTTCTATTGTCCTCCACGTGTGCCGTGTCTTCTCGTAGTCATAGGATTTTTGATAACATAGCCCGGGGACATTAACCTCTCTTCCTATGACCTCGACTTAAATAGCCGAGGACAAATCCATTCCTCGGACATAATTGGTCACTCGTTTATCACCTCTTCACCTGGTATTTTCTTTATGAGATACATTCACGTACTCCTAGATCATTTGATGTCCTCAGATTTGGGTTTTTAGCCCAAAAGACTTTGTTGGGCCATCCTTTGTAAATTACTGGGCCCAATGTCCCTACAGTAGTGATTCAATGCATAGCCAGATTTTATATTCAGAAATCAAGATAATATACATGATAATTTCTCCTTTTTTTTTTTATTGGAATAGTGAACAATAATTTCAATAACTTTAATACTACAAAAAAGTATTTAGTTTTAATTTTATTTATTTATTTATTTATTTTTGTGGTGTGTGTCAAATTGCATGTATAATTTCTCAATGTTTGTAATACGCTGGGGGCATATTAGGTCTTGCTTTAAGGAATTGAGGTTGGTGTCAATTGTCAAATGAGCATGAAGAGATGTCTCATTGGTCGAAGCTCTGCATACATCTATGCCAAATAAAATTTTATTATTTGCTCAGTATTTGTAGTATTTGTCTACTTTTAAATTTTGAATACAACTATTTGGATGCAACTTCTTATTGGTGTTGATTATAGCTTTATAATTCCCTTCATAGATGTAAATGATCATATGTCCTTTTACTCGATTCTCAAAAAAAAAAAAAAAATCCTTTTACTCTTTTGTAGCATTTCATGTATAACTTTCTTAGTCTTTTCTTTTTCTTCTATTAAATTTGTTTTATGCTTCAAAAAAATTTATACATTTTTCAATGTGTTAGAAATACTAAATTCAATAGTATTGTATTTCTCATTGAAACAATATACATGAGTGCCTTTATATAGGAGGCATATGAGTGCAGTACAAGTAAATATAAGTGCAGTACAAGTAAGAGTGTAGTACAATGTGTGTTATACAAGTAAGTAATTTAGTTGAGGCCAAGCCCACAATACTAAACACATATTAACACAATGTATAAGCAAATTCTTCCTTTAGTTAATTTTTTTTTTCAAATTTGAATAAATGCATGCCCTGTTATTTCAAATTCGTAAGAAGTTTCCTTCTAATCCTACACATTTATAAATAAATTGAAAAAAATAGTTTAGAATTCTATTATTAGGTAACATGAATCAAAGCTATCTTAGCTTACACAAAGCATATAACTCAGACAATAAATCAACTACTAGAGCTTCTAGCTTCTTTCAAAGAATGAACAAACTATTAACACATGGCAGTGTGGCTTGATAGGTCCATGCCTTTAAGGAGTTTCGTTCTAATGCAGCACATGTATAAAGTAAAACACAGGTAGATTGGCTTTGATTTTCTTTCAAGTTCAAGAAGCATTATGTGTCACTTAAAAAGTTGCTAAACAATCAACTCATAGGAAGACAATGACTACAGTCTATATGGGTGTGGGTGAATGTGGGCGTAAAAATAAATATACATCAAGAGATAATTTCATATCAGCATAGCCCAATAATTTCACTTTAGAGAGTTATGATGGCATCAGCAGCCTTGATCTACTTTTCACAAACCTGTATTAGAATCATCAAAATTTATTTTTCTTTGTTCTCTTATTGCTATGCCCTTTTGCCAGAGCAATATGGTGGGTTTTCTGAGCTTAGATTTATGAAAAGTAGCTAATGTGAGAGATGCAACAGTTTCAAGTCTCAACCAACACTTAATTTTTAAATAATTAGGCCAGATCTACTCACCTTGGTCCTCTTCATGCTAGAAAAGCAAAGCAAATATGAAAAGTTCATTATCACTGACAAGTATGCAGTTAGCAAGATATACAGGAATAGAGATTACATACACTTCGACCAGTGGACGGGATATAATAACAAGCATTTGCAAATCTTCATCTTCATTTGTATTCCATACTTGCAATGATGATTGTAAATAAAGTAGTAGTAGTAACAGTGATAACATGTCACAGGGTGATCTTCAAAAAATGTCAACAGCACTATGAATCTATGACCTATCCTGGTATCCACAACAACACTCATCAAATTGCTATTTAATAGCTGCACCGAGGCATCCCACAAGCACTAAAGCACAATAGATAGCATCTATTTAATACAGGGATTCAGAACATCCTCCAAATTGTTCTTTGAACCCCACATTAACTAACATCTTCTAAATTATATCATTAGATAGCATCTTCTAATGCCAGTAGAAAACATAAAACATAGAATTGTTTACCTGGTGAGCATTGTTAACAGGGATAATGTGCTATTAGAATATATTTTAAACTCTTGACGCTTCCAGGGCACTTCTCATGTAAACCTAATGCAAGATACAGAGTGCCACTTCCCTTTAGGATAATAAGAACATCTTCGCAGGAATGCCTGTGAGACATGATCCTGGTGCAAATGTTTGAAGCCATACCTCAACCTGCGAGAACCCAAAACTTGCATTATATAATGCAAGAAAACAGATGTGTGACATATTTACCTTGCCTTTTACAAAGATTATTGCCAAAGCTAATTCAAGCCAAAGCAAGGGATACACATAATCTAGAAAATGTTTTTTTGGGGGGGGGGGGGGCTTCAAAACTACAAACAAGACTGGGCTTATTATTATATAAAATTCAATATTATTACTTTAAGATGATCAGGATGCAAAGCACATTATGTCAATCCACCAATAAAATTTTCTCTGGAATTTTGTTGAGAAAAATCCAATGGGAAATATGAAAGAAAACAAACAAAAACAAAGAGATGGATTCAATGATGGGTGGAAGAAACAGAGAGATATATACCTCAATGACAAATTTTAACACTCTTAGAGCATCTCCAGTAGATTCTCCAAATTTTTGTACTGTTTGGAGAATGAACAGTGACATTTAGCTATTACCTATTCACTTTTTCAAATACACTTTCCAACAGATTATCTATCACATTCTTTATCTCATTTAAATATTATTTCTTCATTCATTCCTTATTCTTTGTTAACAACTACACATCTTCCAACATTTTTTTTATTCAATATCTAATAATTATAATAGAAAAAAACATTTGAAGAATGAATAGTAGCCCATTAGATTTGATGAGCTACTGTTCATTAGCAAAAAAAAAAAAAAAATCATGTACAGAGAATCCATTGGAGACCATTTTTATGGTCTCATTCTCCATTGCCTAGAAATACTACAAATTTCATTATACAAGTCTTACAATTTGATGGGTTAATGGCAAGAAGCAATTTAAATGCCCATTTATTATCTTATTATAGTGCCATCTGATTGTTGCTAATGTAAGTAGTTTTTGTAGTAAAATTTGTGAATTCCAAAGAAATTACCTTTTAAGTGAACGGATAATGCTAGCAGAAAAACTTGTAGTAATCTTATTATTGCTCATATGATTTTTTTTTTTTTTTGAGAATCTTCTCAAATGAATTAATCATATGAAAAGGTACACACAGCCCTTAGTTCCTACCATTATCTTTAAGTACAGGCAAATGAAGGCTAGTGTGGACTCTTTTTTATAAAGGATGAGGCAACCTGTGGTGAAGATAGAGCCAAAACTCACAATAAATTCAAATGAAATGGCGTAAATGCCCCACTTAGAACTAAAAAAAAAAAACTTAGTTTTGATAATATAATATATGAAGTAAAAAATGTTCTATTAAATTGTGAACTCACATTACAAATAACACATGGCATATTGCAAAAGAGAGTACAAAAACATAATTCACTAATTAAATGCAATGCTTATTGTGCAATTTTTAAATAACTTGCAATTGTACAAAATAATTTGAATATATTCAACAGCTTAAGTCCTACTACCTATTCAATCTAACACGTCTCTATGCCGTTTGAAATTGTTGAGCTGCAAATCACTTTATGTCTCCATGTTGTATAAATCTTTTGTCCAAACAATGCATAGATTTTTGGATATTATAATTGTTTCTTTCAATTCTCCTACTGGGCTTAACACTGATGCATCTTGATACTAAGATGTTCTTTCCAATCAGTGAAGAGATATAACAGGATCAGTCCGATTAATGAACTCGATCAACTCATCCTGATGAATGAGAATAGATTTTTTGGATAGGCTTTAATAGACTAGGAATGAATGGTCAATCCTTGAGATGCATCCCTCATAAATCCTGAAGTGGCAAACTTTGCCAATCTGTTCGCCTATGCACAAGTCAGAACCAAGGCAAAATGAGAAATATTAACAAGAATAGTCAAAAGATGGTAAATTTTCATTTCTAAATAATCAAACAAAGTGAACAACTATACACACAATATTTCAAGAATAATAAGTGCCAACAAAATTTTGAACCATGTTTTGAACTTTAGCTTGTAAACAATTAAACCTCCAGTTGGAAAAGAAAATTTAATTGTGAATCTTGAGATCCATTGTCATTCTTTAATTTTTGGTCAGAGGATGAATTAGATTTATTCAGCCAACTCAATTTGGCTTCACCAATAAAATATGAAAGTTATATATGAACAAATAGGTGCATACCGTAAATCAGTAATGACAATACTGACGTTATCTTCTGATCGTCGGTCCTGCAGGGCATATGCATTTTTAGGTCATTATAACTTCCCAAGAAAAATACCTAACCAATCTATGTAGATAAAAAAAAAAAGATCATTTAATTCATTACCAGAACTGCTTGAGCCAGTGCTTCACAAATCACAAGCTAGCTAAAATCAGAACAAGAGGAAAGTTAACACTGCCCATGTTTAAAATATAAATGAAAAGCAAAGAATATGCAATTTATACTGGCTTTAAGGTTATATGGGGCCAATTTACTAAGTACTAACACTACACCTGAACATCTCCATGCTGTCGAAGCTGATTTCTAACAAAAGCAACTACATCTGAGCTGAAATTGAAAAGCAACAACAAAAATGTTAAGCAACTGCAAACCAGCCAAGAAAGACTACAATTTAAAGGATTGTCAAATTCATTATCAACAAGAAAGACTACAATTCAAAAATATAATCTTTTAAGTCTTGAAGACATCAATGGGATTGAGCCATCTATGACCACTTTCCTTAGAGATCAAAGATAGAATCAAAGCCATGGAAAAGTTGTTAGAGATTGCTATGACTTGTACATCATAAATATTAATAGAACTTTGACATGTTTGATCTCCCACATTCTCACAGAAATAGGGTATTTAAACGGAGCACAAGGAAACTTATGCCTTTATTTTCAGCACACATATATTTCTATAATCATCAAGGAAACATTCTTCTCATTATCTTGGTGATCAATCTGGAAAATTACTTTAAGTTGTAATTTATGCTCCCTTTTGATCTATACAAATATCCTGTGTAATATATATTACTTGGTGAAGCCAGATGACATTTTACATTGTTCCATCTTACCCCAAGAAAAGATTAAATTGTTCTTCTAAAAGGCATCAACAGTTACCAGGAATGAGCTATTGAGTGGATGTGATTTTATCACCACAGAATAAAATGTCATAACAAAACAAGATATCCAAACTTCACCACTCAAAATTATTTTTTCAAGTAACATTGAACACCATTTTAATTATTTGGGGAGTTTTTCACATCTGATAGGGATAACTATAATTTTTATTTTTGCATTGAACATAAAATATGTAACCACTTTAATAATCAAATCACTAAGATTTTAAAAGGAGTTAATACAAACAATTGAAATTAACAGCAAAGCTTTTGTCTTGTTCCTAAAATACATCACACCAAGCACAGAATACGTGATGCTGTTGGTAGACAATCCTAGTCCCTTCATATCAGATAGAACTTCCATAGCCTTTTGCATCCCCATCACCTGCAATGAAGTTTCACTATGTGATTTCTAGAAAATCCTCACCATACTCACAATTTGAATATCACAAACCCAGCAACTAGAATTGAAAACCCAAATCAAAACAAACCAAAGCAGTAATAACACAGACTCAATAACAAAAATTGATACCCAAATCATAATCAACAAAGAAAAACTCTACCAAACCTCAAAATAACACAAACCCAGCAACTAAAATTGAAAACCTATAATGAGATTTAGCCAATACATACCAATGAATTTTCTTAGTGCTAGCCAATCTACGAAAAGTTGAAAACAGAGTGTGTCTGTTGATTCAGAGAGTTGGATTCATCTATTTGATCCAATTTGAGTGAGAGAGAAGGAAAGAAAGAGCGAACGAGAAGAACAAATAGGGAGAGAGAGAACAATAGGAGTGTATGAGAAAGATAGAAACAGGGGAAAGAAAAAGAAAGAACAGAGCATTAAATGGTAGTTTCACTGTTAAGTAAGTGGACACGTGTTTAAATTTTAAAAGGAGTACCTAAAATACTGTACTTAAGATACTATATCTAAGTTTTGCCCATAAGTTATATATGAGTGATGTGGTTTAATATATAAGAATGATATTATGAATCACTACATAATAAGTTGAATCAGGAAAGTTTGTTTAACATAAATGTTATTTCTCCCTCCCATCTTTTGGTAGTAATTTCTCGAGCATCAATTTTTAGGAGCGAGCCTCTCATAGGTTTGTAAGTTTTGGAGGCACTTCTTACTGACAATATGTAAGAAGTACATTTTTATCAAATTGGCATAAGAGATACATTTTACTCTTAAGAAAAAATATAAATTTTTTTTTATCTGTTGAGGTTTCAGATTGTTGAGTTTCCGTGTGCTTATAAATGGAGTGAATTATATTTTTACCGATGCCACCTTCTTGTTGCAAATTATGTGTAAGCTAAGTTGGTGTTTCCAGTAAAAATGATGCAAATTGAGGAAACTCTAGAGATTTTTTCCGACCTTTATGGCTATGATGTCATCATTTCCCACGTGCTACGTGACAACGAAATTCGTAGATATCATGAACTTAGTTTATGCATTACGTAATCTCTTCCAATTATAGTAGACCTTGTTTGGTTTATTGTTGTGGCTAAAATGGAATTTCCTCGTGTATATAATAGTATGAGATTAAATTTAATAAGGACGGGGTGTAAACCCTTTGGTTTACACCAGCCAATAAGTACATGCCACATCAGATTTTTACTTAAACTCATAGTAAAATCAATACATCCTACTTCATCTAATAATATCTCAACAAACAAATAATCAAAACCTATTTCACGTTTCCCTAAAATCTCATATCACTTTTTAGCTCATGCGTCTCTAGCCCATCCTCGCTCGGACCAACGTTTGCCGCCACACTACCTCATCGGACCTTCGTTTGTCGCTGCTCTATCTCACCAAACCTCCGTCCGTCACCGTATTACCTCGTTGGACCTAGGTGATTTGTTCTTATTCTCAAAATTTTTTGGGTTTTGCAATATGTAGATTGATTTGGCCGTTGCTAGATTTTGATATCTTTGCAGTTTGGGTATGTTGCTCTTTAGAAATAAGGACAGATATGGGTTTGATCCTAGCAGGGACAATTTTTGTTTTTTTTTTTGGTTCATGCTATTTTGGTTTTCCAACTTCATTATTTGAGTTCTTCCATTCTTTGGTTGCATTGAGGCATATATGGAAATTCAAATTGATAGACATAGGTTAAGGATTGACCTCTTGAGAAACTGCTTACAAGCTGTTTGTCAAAATGCCTGACAGAAATATTTTTGTGACACAAAGACTTTGAAAGTGTATTTTTGGGATTAAACCTGCAATATATTTTTTGGTTTAATATCAGTAAAAAAATAGGCTAGTAAAGAAACCAAATTTCTTAAATTTTTAAGATGACAATGAGCATGCCTATTACCACACTTGTCTAGCTAGTTGAGCAGCTTATCCTATTGTGAGTCTTTTATGGAGCTTAGTTTAAGAGTATTTAGGACAAGGACTCAAGATAGTTGGCCACGACTGGCCTCAGGTTTATTGATTAATTAGAGCTGTTGGTTAGGATCCAAAGTTGAAGGATTGGCCATATAATCTTTCCAAACTCATTGAAAAGTTGTACTAGCATTTTTAGCATGTGCAATGATCTCTTTGTTAATTATAACATCATGTTTATTGTGGGTAATGTAATAGATTTATATGTTGATAACTGACAGAGGTTGAAAATTCTAGAAAATTTTCCTTTCATCCCTTGTCCTTGGAAACCCAAATTCTATGGATAAGTAATATAGAATACATTATTTGTTATTTTCCCACTCAACAATATGTGGCTCATTCTGTTTTAATTTTTTGGTAATTCAGGTAATTTTATGAAAAACACACAAAGAGTCTAAAGATTCATGTTAGGACATTACACTCTTTGTTACAACTCACCAACCAATCTAATGAACAAGACTCAAAGGAGGCAATACCAAACAAGGGAGAGACTACAAGCAGAGACAAACTTGATCACTACTTAGATTAAGACAAAACAGTTGTGGTTGAGCAGGGTGTTCAAATGAACCTTTCCATTGTTGTTTGTTTTGAACTTCCAAGAAGAAGAATGCAATTAAGGACAGCCCTTTGAATGAGAATCTTGATACTATTAAAGCCGGTGTCAATAGTGTTAAGGATCTATGTTTATTACAATCTTGTGTAGCCTCCTTGTTGTATGTTTCATTTTAGATTGCTTCCTTGTATGAGTAATGAAAAATTATGTTGCTAAAAAAATCAATGAAAATTTCTACTGAATTGTTGAAAAATTATGTTGGAAATTTCCAGTGAAACTAAATTGTTGACTATGTCGGAATGCTTAAACCAATAAGACAGTCTACTGAATTTTCAATCTTAAAGGCGCTACATATGCTAAGATCTTGTCTTGCATTTTGTGATTCTTCCCTTGGGAAATCAGCATATACATTAATTAGCATTCTGGCAAAGTAAAGAAATTAATGTTTGGTTGTGTTTCCATTTCAGTTTTCACACCAGAGCAGTTGGCAGAGAAGTATAGCAACACTACATTCCTTCTTTACTGTTTGGTTTTGATCTTAGTTGTTGCCTTAATTTTCAGGAAGGTGTAATATAAAATCTGTCACAATTGAATACAATGCAACTTTAGAACTTTGAATACATCTCAAAAAGCTTTTAATACATGTCTTCCATGTAATATAAAACCTATCACAATTTTTCTAAAAGTTTCTGATCTAAAATGCATTCATGTGAAATAAAACCAATCAAATTCAAAATATCGGAAGCTGATTCTCTCCACCACAATCAAAACAATATGTAACCAAAAACTGTTGTTAGGTAATCCATTTTCTTTGAACAAAATCTTGTCTATACTTCACTTCTCTTGGAATTGTTGGTGAGAAGATCTTCGTAATCAGTTTCTTTGTATACAATACTATTGTATTAGGACTACTTTAACTTTTTTTCTCACGCAAGGTGAGTTTTTTCTCTCACGCAAGGTGAGCTTTCTCTTACTCCGCTGTCTGATACAGTACACGGGGTAGTTTTCTCTTCGAGATTATTTTCTGAGTGGGAGGACGGGCCCATATGGATTCTGATTTCATAGAACAACTGCAATGGATCAAACTAACAATAGAGGAAGGTGAAATCATCAAGGTCAGACCGAACCAAAGGGAAAAAATCATTGAGGAATGTTCACTCAGTCTTTTTGGGAGGTTCCTAACTACAAAACCAATCAATTGGAGAGTGTCAAAAAATCTACTACGGAATACTTGGAAGTTTGGTTCGGACCTAAGGATTATTGATGTTGGCGATGACCTTGTCCAATTCAAGTTTACTATGGAAAGCCAAGTGCAGTGGGTATTAAACAATGGGCCATGGAGTTTCGATAACTCGCTTCTATTACTGAGGCGATGGGAGCGAGGAATGACAGCAAACAAGGTTACTTTCACTCACTGCCCTTTGTAGGTGCAGGTGTGGGGACTGCCTTTTGATCTTTTCAGCGAGGATGTAGGGCAAGAGATTAGTAGGGGTCTGGGAAGGGTAGTGGAAGTTGACTGGAAGGGTTCTAACTCCGATCAAGCTCGGTTCCTTCGAATTCGAGTGGAGATCCCTTTGGATAAACCGCTTCGGCGTGGTAGTCAGATTATGAACCCAAAAGGAGATGTCATGTGGGTGGCTTTTAGGTATGAACGGATGGTGAGTTTCTGTTTCAAGTGTGGAAGGATTAGACATGAAGCTAAACATTGTGAGAAGCCGTGTGATGAAGAGGAGCAAGAGTATCAGTATGGGGAGTGGTTAAGGGCTGGGTTTCGGAAGCCGGAACAACCACAAAGAAACAGATACAACCAGCAACCAGGGAGGGAGGAGGCGCACAAAGCACGCCATGAAAGTAGGAAAACACCGCAATCAATGTGACAACCAAGGGACTCGGGTAGCAGGTCTGGGGATCCCGAAATTGAAGGAACTGATATGGAAATAATTAATGCGAATGAAGGGGGAAAGGCGTTACAGATGGACACGTTTCTTGCTCTATGATAACTGAAACTTAGCAAACGTATATGGAATTAAGTAAGGAGACAAATAAGGAAGGGGAGGTAATTCAAATAGGAATAAATGACAAAAAATCCAAGATTTTGGGGTAGCAATTATTTTGTGTGCCGATCATTGAAGTGGGGACCAGCCAACATCCAAAAACACAGGAGTTACATCTCACTAATCAGGCACGTGATGCAGTAACGGGGACAAAGGAAAAGCAAAGAGCAGAAACAAAACCTAATGCAGCAAGGTGGAAAAGATTGGAAAGGAAGAAGGCAGGTACGAAAAAAGGGAGGAGAGGGTGGTAGCAAAAGTGGGAAGGAAGAGGGAGTATCTAAACCATAACCAAGACACAGAAGCAATGGGGAAAAGTGAAAATAAGAAGAAAAAATTCAGGATGCCATTCCAAACATGGTTTCAACGGCGGAGGCTACTTCCCAGCCCCGCCAAGAACAATGATTATCATAAGCTAGAACTGCCGGGGGCTTGGGAACCAACGTGCAGTGAATGCCCTTTCTCACTTGGTGGGGGAAAAAGCTCCCAAAGTTTTGTTTCTTATGGAGACAAAACAAACCGTTGAGGAAATGAGACCTTTTCAGAATGACTTACACTTTGATTCTATGCTGGCTGTTCCATGTCTGGGGAGAAAGGGTGGCTTGGCAATGTTATGGAAAGCGGATGTGGAATTGCATATACAAACATACACCCAGAATCACATTGATGCTCTAATCCTCACAAATCCAACATCTCCATGGCACATCACGGGGTTTTATGGGAAACTAGAAGAAAATCTCAAGCATGAAACATGGACTTTATTAAAACATCTAAGCACACAAAATTCAGTACCATGGTTGTGTATCGGAGATTATAATGAGATTTTGTCATCTAAGGAAAAAGAAGGCCGCCTACCTAGACTAGAGCATCTTATGCAAAATTTTAGAAGTACGTTGTTGTATTGTGGTTTAATTGATATGGGTTTTACAGGAAATATGTTCACATGGGAAAATGGACGAGAGGGAGAAGAGTTTGTGCAAGAAAGACTTGATCGAGCATGTGCAACATTGGAGTGGCGTGAACTTTTCCCTCATAGCAGGGTAACACACCTCACCGCCTCATACTCAGACCATGTGCCAATCTTGCTCAACACCCAGGTGGAGAGACACACAAGGCGGCCTAGAAAGATCCCAAAGCGATTTGAAGAGAAGTGGGTGACCCACCCACAATGTGAGGAAATAGTCCAACAAGCTTGGACAAATATGCAAGCCATGGGTAGCCCCATGTATGTCCTTTTTGAAAAAATCAAGCATTGCCGAAGGGTCTTGGTTGATTGGAGCAGAATTGCATTTGGTTACTCCAAAAATATAATAAGGGAGAAACACCAATTATTACAAGAGCTTGCAAGAAATAATGTGGCCGAAAATTTGCATGAGATCCGAAGAGTGAAGGAGGAGATAAATTCCATGCTATACAATGAGGAATTGCATTGGCGCCAACGATCAAGATCCATATGGTTGAAGGCGGGGGACAAAAACACTAAGTTCTTTCACCAAAGAGCTAGCCAAAGGAGAAGAAAAAATAATATTTTGGGTGTGTTTGATGGAGGAGGGCAGTGGCATGAAACTGAGGAAGGTACAGCAAGAGTGGCTGAGGAATATTTCCAAGAACTATTCACAACATCAAACCCGTCCACAATTGAACTAGTGGTGGAGAAGGTGGATAGGGTGGTCACACCATTGATGAACCAGCATTTGCTCCAACCTTATACAGCAAAAAAGGTAAAGCAAGCACTATTTCAGATGCACCCTTCAAAGTCCCCGGGACCTGAGGGTATGTCCCCCTTTTTTTCCAAAAAATTTGGCATGTGGTAGGGGGTGATGTTACAAATGTAGTGTTGTCTTTTTTACATTCAGGTCATTTGTTGCGTAAAATGAATTATACCCATATTGTTCTAATCCCAAAAAAGAATGAACCCATGTATATGGCTGATTTTCGCCCTATAAGCTTGGAGAATGTAATTTCTAGGATTGTTTTAAAAGTTATGGCGAATAGGTTAAAATTTATTTTGCCTAATGTAATATATGATAATCAAAGTGCCTTTGTGCCTGGAAGGCAAATCATTGATAACACATCTGTAGCTTTTGAGATTCTACACAAGATGCGAAATAAAAGAACTGGAAAAAAGGGGTAGATGGCGGTGAAGCTAGACATTAGTAAAGCTTATGACCAGGTGGAGTGGAATTTTCTTTGTCAAATGATGATTAGGTTGGGATTTGATGAAAGGTGGGTCGAACTGGCCATGGAAATAGTGAGAATAGCCACGTATTCCATTTTGATTAATGGGGAGCCGAAGGATTTTGTCCAGCCATCAAGAGGTATAAAGCAAGGAGATCCGCTCTCACCATACCTATTCCTATTGTGTGCAGAAGGGTTATCAGGAATGATGCAGAAGGCATCAGAAACCAGGCAATTACATGGAGTGTTATCTTGTACAGGGGGGTTTGTGTATCTCATCTCCTCTTTGCAGATGATTGCTTGTTATTCTGTGAAGCATCAGTGGAGGAGTGTCATCGACTCCTAGACATATTGGGTAGATATGAGGCTGCCTCAGGTCAAGTAATTAATAGACAAAAGACATCTCTATTTTTTAGTAGAAATACTAAACCGAAGGTGAAAGATGCTATAAAGAATTTGTTGGGTGCAAGGATTATGAATGACTGTGAGAAATATCTTGGGCTACCAATGATGGGGGGGAAATCAAAGGTAGCTGCTTTTAAAGAGCTGCAGGAACGAATAACCAAGAGGGTTATGGGGTGGAAGGAAAAATTCATCTCAAAAGCCGGGAGGGAGATTTTGATCAAGACAATTGCCTAAGCCATTCCTACCTACTCAATGAGTATTTTCAAGATTCCAAAGGTAGTGGGGGACTCAATAAACTTAACCTTGGCAAAATATTATTGGGGACAGACAAAGGATGAAAGGAAAATACACTGGATAAATTGGAAGAAGTTGTGTACACAAAAAGAAAAAGGAGGTATGGGGTTCCGAGATATACATGCTTTTAACTTAGCTATGCTAGCAAAGCAAGCATGGCGTTTGTTGCACCACACGCACTCCCTATTTTACCGTGTTTATAAGGCAAGGTATTTTCCAAACTGCTCTTTTTTGGAGGCTGAATTGGGTCATAAACCATCTTTTGTTTGGAGGAGTCTCATTGCTGCTAGGGAAGTTGTTGTAAGAGTATCAAGGTGGAGAGTAGGTGATGGAAGCCGGATTCTGGTTTCATCTTCAAACTGGCTACCACACAAACCTGTCTTCAGTGCGGATGTGGACCACACGCTAAGGGTGGTTGACCTTATTAACAGGGATACTTGGCAGTGGGATAGGAGGAAGATAGAGGACAATTTTGCACTAAGGACTACACTGGATATCCTGGCAATCCCTCTTTGTCGTAACCGAACCAAGGATAGCCTCGTGTGGAAGGAAAACAGCAAGCACGAATTCACGGTGAAAACAGCGTACAAGGTGGCTATGCGACTTCAACAACAAATGGATATCGAGCACTCACAGGCACAAGAAGATAGAAAATGGTGGAAAATGATTTGGGCAATGAATGTACCACCCAAGGTGAAATCTTTCATGTGGAGGGCGTGCTCAAATATACTACCTACACGGGTAAATCTTCGGCGAAGGAAGGTACAAGTGGATGAGAGATGTGAGCTGTGTTGTCAACAACCAGAAACATGGGCCCACTTGTTGTGGGAATGTCCATTTGCTAGAAATGTATGGGCAATGGTGAGGGGAAGAGTGCAAAAGAGCAGCAATGAGGTCCAGGATTTCTTCCATCTGTTTCGGATGCTGGGGAGGAAACTAACAAAAGAAGAAATGGAGAAATGGGCGACCCTGTCGTGGGCAATTTGGAATGCAAGAAACAAGCTAGACTTTGAGAAAATTCAGACACACCCCAAGGTAATCATGGAGGGAGCGCTAGCGATATTAGAGAATTACCAAAGGCTATCTGCTACTCAAGATGTGGTCTGATACACAAGGTTCGGCTTGACCGTGCCAACCTCTGTTTGTATTATGGGAAAACAGGGGAGCTTCTTTTGAGGTTATGGCATATTGTGGGGAAGAAGTTTTTAGTTTGTGTGTTCCCTGTTAGTATTTGTGCCCTTAAATCCTATTGTATGATGCTATGTATGATATTATGTATGACATGATGTATGACATGATGTATGACTTAATATTGTGTTTGATAAAATTATTTTATTATTATCCAAAATAATGGTAACATGAATATGGGACATTATCATATAGTCTATGAGATGCATTGTATGTGATTTATGTGAATAGTCACAGAAGATGTAAATCACAAGTTCTTTGTAAACTCAGAATTTATAGTTCGTAGTCGGTGATGAAATTGGGCATTTCATCTGCGAAGACTATAACGTGTCAACTAAGATGATTTGTCTTGATCATGGAAGTGGATACTTCTAGTTGATATGTTGATATGTTTTAAGAGTTAAGACATATTGAACAGGACCGCTGTGAGATTTATTATTCTCCTAACAACTGTCAAATGAATAAAAAATCTCACGACTTCTATTTGCATGAACTCTTAATCCTGAGAGAATAATGGACATGATCATGAAGTGTAGATTACTTTGATATATCAGGAGTGAGCTCTGAAGTGACGGTCAAAACCTCAGTATGTTGGGCAGTCACATTTAGTGTTGATAGAACATATATTCTCAAAATGGAATTCATAGTCTCTTGATAGAAATATAAAATATTCCCTTGAGATAAGTTTAATGGTTTCAGTTATTCAGAGAGTTAGGCCTAACCACTTTAGTAAGAAATTACTAAAGTATATATATTTATGAAATTGGATTTCATAAATATATAATGAATAACTTTAAAGAATTAAACCGGGTACTCAAGGATAAGATATAGTAATTTACAAAGTGGCAGTCTACATTTATGACTTTGTGTTACTACGAATATTTTATAAAGGGGTTACGTGTATAATAAAGTCTTGGGATATAATTTATTAATAAGGCCTAGAGTGCAATTATATTTATATAGTGGTATTAAATATAATTAATGGTAACTTTGGACTTGTCAAGAGTTGACGGAAAAGCCCAAGGCCCATTGGAGCTAGTGTCTTATTGGTCCCTTTTGGTCCCACTCCAAGCCACACACTAAAGCCCAATTGGAAAGGCCCAATAGGCCAACCCAATTAGATAATCAGTTAGTTATAAAGGAAGAAACATACATAATTTTTCTTAGAAGAGATTAGAAAAGAAAAAGAAACGGTGTGTGAGAGAGTGTGTGACACACTTTCATTCTCCCTTGAAACCGATTGAGAGACCACACATCTTGGGCGTAAAGTGGAATTGGAGTGAAGATTAAAAGTGTTCCCAAGTGCTTCTAATCTTTGTTTTGAATTTCTCCACACCAAGGTATGCTATCTTGTTCTTAAATTCTGAAATTCATGTAGTGCACGTTATCAATCATGAATGAAATAGATCCTAGTTCGTTGCTTCCGATTGTGGGTTTTGTATGAGATACAAAACCAGAATTTTTCCTTCATTCCCTACTCTCTTTTTGTATACATGATTTATTCTATCAATCAATAAAATTCTATTGGTTTATCTCAAAAAAGAAAAAAGGAATTGTTGGTGAGTGACATCTAACAATCCTGTGTAAAAGAACGTATAACCAAATTAAAAACATATTAGAATGAACACAATTAAAAAGAAAAAGAAGAAAAGAAGAAGACAATCTATACTTTTGTGATAATCAAACAATAAATGGTTATACCATAAAAGATGAAGAGTGGGCACCTTGAGGCATAGAAGTTGACGTTGTAGGAGGATACCGCATAGATGGCAAAGAGTCCTAAGGATGTTTAACAAATAAAAGGAATGAATAAATATTGATTATAAAATCCAGTTGAAAAAATATATTAATAATAAAATCAAATACATCTTGTACTTGTACAAAACTGATGGATGGATAAGTTCTTCTAACATGGCCCGTTTCCTTGCAAATGCTGCATTTTCTTTTCTTTGTTGGTTGGTTTTCTATTGTTTTAAAGATTTAGGTCTTCCCTTAGATAGAACATACGGAAGGTCTTGTAAAGCACCTGGAAGATTTGATAATACTTGGCTGTTTAGTATAGTATTATCAGAACTTACTAAATCATCAACATCATGCATGGCTAGAAGCTCCACATGAACCTTTCGTAGAGCTAGGTCAAGATGTTCATATTTCTTCATTGACTATGACCCTACTTCTGCAACTTCCAAAAAATGAAGCAATAAACTATTTCTCATCAAAGCGGAAGAAATTTGTGGCTCCACCTGTATGACATCACCAAATATGTCATGTATAATATTATTCTTGGCCTTGATTGTCCATCTTTCTAAAATATAATATGGAGGAAGAAAGTCCACAAGAGATTTTTTCACAAAAATGGTTAGGATGTGCCTACAAAGAATTCCAACAAATTCAAACATATGGCATGTACAAATAGTTTTTTTCTTAGAAATTTTGAAATAACACTTCATAAATTGGACTTTCTTTCCCATAAGGTGCCACTTTATATATTTTCTTCACTCCTTCTTCACGATATTTGGATGCCTTGTATTTTTTACTACAAAATAACTCTTCTTGAAATTTTATAAACATCTTTCTTGTATAAACTTTTGCCGCCTCTCCTTCCATCTTGTAACATGTTTTCAAAATTGGCATTGAAGTTTTTGTCTTTACATCTTGCTGTTTCTCTTTTAGATAACACGCATTTAAGGGTTTCTCATATTGATGCACAAAGTCACTTATCATTGTACTTGAACAAACATAACCTTTAAAGAATTTATTCATGCTTTCACTCCTTTAAGTTGTAGACATCCCAGCACAAAAGCTCCTACGTAAATAAGCTGGAATCCATTTTTCACGCCGCATATAATGATTTATCAGCCAATCGTTATCCCCCAACCCATACTTCTCTACAAGCTCACTCCATTCTAACTCAAACACTTCAATAGTGATTGTATCATAAATGCAATGGTGAAATTCTCCTTGAAAAAGTGGATATTTATTATAGATATGAGCCAATTTTTCTGGAACTTTCTGTAAAATATACCACATACATAATCTATGAATTGTATTCGATAATATCTCTGCAATTGCCTTGCCCATAGCCTTGTCATCATTTGTGATAATTGTAGAAGGAGCACGTCCAAGCATTGCCTCAAGCCAATTCTTCAACAACCATGTATAAGATTCTTCTGTTTCATTCACAAGCAGAGCACATCCAAACATGACAGATTGGAGATGGTGGTTAACCCCAGTAAAAGGAACAAAAGGCATCCTATAGCAATTTTTTAAGTAAGTAGCATCAAAAGTAATGACATCTCCAAAATGTTGGTATGCAATGCTTGACCTAGCATTTGCCCAAAAGCAATTTCCCATGCGCCCTTGTTCATCAACTTGAATTGCATATACAAAACCTGGATTTTTTAATTGACAGTCAGTAAAATGGCTATACATTCTTTGTTCATCTCCATCTTGAAGCAATTTTCTTCTTTTACTGCCCAAATAATTTTGAACATCAACTGCAACACAACCAACATTATAGTCACTACCAGATTCGTTACTCAACACTGACATTATCTTCCTCATAGGTACACTTGACTCATTGAGTGTATCTATAAAAAAATTTTGGGCACGCAATATCACTCTATGTCCACGAAGCAAACTTGTACTCTTAGGAGTAAGAAGTTCATGATTATGATTGTCCACAAACTTAGTTACAATCCGTGCTTCTTCTTATTTCTTTGAACTCATCATTGCTTTGCATCCCACTCTAGTTTTTGCAGGTTTTGGACCTTTTCTTTATTTATTTTCATGACTTTTATGACGAAATCCTTCCCTCCAACAAACATATTCCACTCCAACCAATGATTTATCTTCTTTGGATGACCGTTTATGATTTATTCGAATGCTAAAACCCTTTCGCCTTGCATATGCTTTATAACATGCATGAGCATCTTCTAAGTCATCGAATACCATATCAAGACATGGTTCCAAAGGCCATGTAGATGCAAAAGATTGATTCAAATCATTTGTAGGCAAGTCTACATCATTTTGATCTTCTACAATTTCCGGTTCAACAGGCACCAAGTCTTCTACCAAATCATCACAAAGAGAGATTATTTCAGGTTCTTCAATGCTCACACTCATATTTTCAATTTGAGTAAATATTTATTTTCAATGTAACCTAGAAAAAATAAAAGAGAAGAAAAATTCATAAGAACAATTGAAGAGACATTCAAGATTTGTTCAATTACAAAATGAAAATCTAAAACATAATAAACTTTCCCAATTTCGGCAACCAGTTTTATTACAAAACCAAAATCTGATTGGAAACTTTTAGGCTCATAATAAAATTATCAAAGCTGACTTGGTCCCTTACAGGAGGCACTCTTATTCAATGTACGTATCAAAACTGACTTAATCCCTTACAAACTGATTAATGCTACTGGACACTTACTTGTTTCTGATTCATTTGTTACTTTACATGGTTGTAACTAATACTATTTCTTGGTACAAACTGATACTAATTGAATTACATCATTAAGCCTATTCAATTACACATTGGAAATTCATATTGATGAAGCTAGACACTTAAATGATGTTGATGCATTTGTTACTTCATCAGATACTTTCTACGTTAAAGAGACAAATAACAAAAAGAGAATAAAATAAGGATGGGTCCACATCGTGGCCAACTATCTTGAGTCCATGTTTTAAATACTTTTAATCTAAGCTCCATAAAAGACTCATGGGAGGATAAGCTGCTCAACTAGGTAGACAAGTTTGGTAAGAGGCATGCTCATTGTCATCTCAACAATTTAAGAAATTTGGCTTCTTTACTAGCCTTTTTTTTGACTAATATTAAACCAGAAAATATATTGCAGGTTTAATCCTTAACCTATGTCTATCAATTTGAATTTCCATATATGCCTCAACGCAGCCAAAGAATGGAAGAACTCAAATAATGAAGTTGGAAAACCAAAATAGCATGAACCAAAAAAAAAAAAAAATATATATATATATATATATATCGTCCCTACTAGGATCAAATCCATATCTGTCTTTATTTCAAAAGAGCAACATACCCAAACCGCAAAGATATCAAAATATAGCAACGGCCAAATCAATCTAAATATTGCAAAACCCAAAAAATTTTGAGGATCAGAACAAATCACCTAGGTCCGCGCGAGGTAGTGCGGCGGCGGACGGAGGTCTGGCGAGATAGCGCAGCGACAAACGGAGGTTCGGTGAGGTAGTGTGGCGGCAAAAGTTGGTCTGGGCGAGGATGGGCTGGAGACGCATGAGCTGAAAAGTGATATAAGATTTTAGGGAAACATGAAATAGGTTTTGATTATTTGTTTCTTGAGATGTTATTAGGTGAAGTAGGATGTATTGATTTTACTATGAGTTTAAGTAAAAATCTGATGTGGTATGTACTTATTGGCTGGTGTAAACCAAAGGGTTTACACCCCTTCCTTATTAAATTTAATCTCATAATAATATTAGCCTCATTACACACGCTTCGTGCATGCAATGAGACTTTGATGTAAGACGAAATCAACTATTTAATTTTGGTGTTTTTATTAAAATTCATTATTTTAGGTTCAAGTTATTTATTTCCTTACTTTTAGGTGCTTTTAAAGCTTTTTAGGTAAATTTTGGTTCTTGTTATGGTTAGGTGTTAATTAAATAGGCATCTAAGTTTGTAAACATTTTTAAAAAAACAATTATTGATATTAATAAAAATTCATACTTTTGTCTATTGTTTTTTTAGTGGATTACAGAACCCTTTTTCCTTGTGGATTCAAGGAACCCTCGTGGATTTGAAGTTATTTTCAAAAGCAAATGTGTTTAATTTCTTAACGCTTTTGCATCCCGCATCAGACTTTTATTTTTTTATTTTTTATATAGGTTTAGTATCGTATTTCTATTCAATCATCTCTTTTAGTGCACTAAAAATTTGTTGTAAATTTGATAATAGTATATAGATAATAAAGCATGTATGTGCTAGTACTTCATTTTATTTTACTATTATTTTTTAATATATTTGGATTTAAATCTATAATATATGCTTTTATTATGATGGTTCTTTATCATCATGTCAAAATATCAATTGATTTTTTATGAAAGTAAGATTGGAAATGAAGGTCTTAGAGGATTCATGTTAGCCATAGTGCAGTCTTAGCCAAATTTGACTTAAAAATCTCAATTTTATTAGTTTAACAAACACACATCAATGTCAGCTTCAATACTTACTTCTCTGTTTTATTAAATCACTATTTTTTTTCTCTCCTATATATATAATTTTGGGTAAATTTCACAAAAACACCTTAAGGTTTGGGTTAATACTTAGACGGTGTTGCAAGCCGTTAGTTACTTTTTACTTTTCTTCTCTGTCTCACCTCTCATCTCTCTCTTTTTTTCTCTTCTCTTCCAATGACTCTCTCACATTTCTCTCTAATTTCTACTTTCTTTCTTTCTTTCTCCTTCACAATGGCGTCTTGGTGTGGGTATCCTGATTTCTCCTCTCCCTTCGTGTTTGTAGTGGTGTTTTCGTGGTGTGTTCACTTTGCAGATTTCTCTTCTCTCTTCGCCTTTGCAGTGATGATGTAGCAGTGTATTCGCAGTGGTTTGAGTTTTAGTTAGGATTAGTGTTAGAGGATTTCGGATTTGTTGTGCGTCGGTTTTGGAGGTTTATGGGTTTCGGTTCTGTGGGTTTTATTTTGAATACTAGTTCTAGGTTTGGTTTTGGTTTGAATCATTTATTCTGGGTTTTGGTCTGATCATTGGGGGTTTTGGTTTGAATCACTGATTATAGGTTTATTGGTGGTGGATGGTTACAAAGTTTAGGGTTTGTGTACTGATGTCGATGCCATTGTTTTGTTGATGGGTTTGTGGCTTTTGTTGATGGTCTGTGGTCAGTCTGTGGATTGTGGTTCTAGGTTCGTGGATTTTACTGATGGTCGGTCGCCAGTGGTCGTTGGGTTTCATTCTTTTTTTTTTTTTTGGTTCTCTGAGAAAAGCTGCGTTCTTCATTTTTTTTTTTTTTTTTTTATCTTCTTCTAATTTGAATCAGAGAAAGCTAGAAAAGGAAGAGAGATACTCAGGGAAAAGGATGAGAGAGTAGAATATCTAACGGCATTACAAGCCATTTGGGGTTAGGGACTGAGATAGTTATGTCTAATTGTTTAATTGGGCCTAGAAGAGGGCAATGGCGATGGGGAAAATGAGAAGTTATGTCTTGCACCAATAATATGTTTCCTCTCTCTCATAATTGGTGGAGAGTGGGACTCGCCAATTATGAGAGAGAAAAAATATATACCTGGTGAAGGTATTTTTTTTTTTTTTGGAGGAAAGAGTTTCATGAATCGTTGTTAGGACATGCAAGTCACATCAAACCATTCCAAAGCATTGGAGAAAGAGTTTGACTAGGGACAACAAAATTTACACAAAAAATTGTAAACCACTCTCACATTTCATTTTATATGAAATACACTACAATACAAAAGCTAGCTGTGAGAGTGCACAGACTACTCTGTGTAATTTTGGTTGCAATGCATGAAATTATTTATATTGTGAGTGTATACATCCACAAATAATGAAGGCCAAAAATTGTTAGAGACCTTGTCATTGTTAATCTAGCACTCTACACACCATACAAATACTTTGCTTTATCATAAACATCCATGTCCAGACTTTCCTCATGCTCACACTTACCTATCTAAAAAGAAAAATATGTTGGAGAACTTCAAATAGGACTATGCTTCAATCAAAATGTGACAAGTTTTTCATAGTAATACCTGACAAATAGCTACATAAGCTTCAGTTAACCTTGAGTTCAATATGAATAAATTAATTGCTAGACAAAATTTTGACAAGTTCAAGCATGCAAATTAGTGATTTATCTGCAATTTTTTCAACTCTTATTATATGTCTCCCTCATCAACTCAAATGTTGCACTTCTACCAGGATATTTTTGTCCGAAATACTAGTACCTCATCGGAGATCATTCTATGGACAAACTGTATGCCACAATGAGAGATCCAGATTTATGGAGCAATCCAAATGAGTTCCAGCCAGAGAGGTTTTTGGTTTCCTCTGAAAAACAATAAAGTTGAAATATAAACAAGATGAAACATTTAGTATTCTTTCTTTTGGGGCAGGAAGGAGAGCTTGCCCTGGTTCAAATTTAGGGTTGAGTATCGCACATATAGCAGTTGCAACATTGGTTTAAGGTTTCGATTGGAAGGTAGTTGGTGATGGAGAAGAGGCTAAGGCTATGGTTAATATTGAAGTTACAAAAGGTGCTTTTATTCACATGGCTAGCTCATCCACTTAAATGCCTTCCGATTGTTAAATTCAACCCATTTGATTCTGTGATGTGTGTTTGTTTACTTCAAAAATATTTTCTAATTAAAAAAAAAAAGTACAAGCATATGCAGTAATATATATATATATATATATATATATATATATATATATATATATATATATATATTCTTTTTATGTAATTTTATGTTCAGTATTGTACTCCTGGGGGAAAATAAACCTTGTCTTTATTAGATCAAGTTTATTTGTAAAGGCAAGTTAGTTTTAGGGAATTTAATGTGTGTGAAGAAAATGTAAGGAGTCGAACAAATTTAATTTAATTTGATCAATAAATTAAAAATAAAAAGTGTTAATATATATTGAATTCCATGACAAGTGGTCTCTTCTCTCATTACCTTTGAAGTTTCAATAGTTTCCTGAGTTTCAGTTAGCTCAACTAGTAATATCTCTGATAATTGAATAAGAGATTTAGGATTTAATTCCCGTTTAGATTGAAAACTAATTAATGTCTTGGTTTGAACTTTGATGATAAAGAACTATTATCAAAAGTATCATAGGGTCAAACTCTCTTAAAAAAAAGTTTCAACAGCTACGTTGAGCTTAATATCAACTTTAGTCGTGTTTTATTTTATATTGTATATTTAAAAAAAAAAAGAAAAAAAAGAAGAAGTCAGATTGTATATTTAACAGTTTTAACACATATAGCACGATGTCAAAACAAATATAGCACACGTGCATAACTTGTTAGAAAGTTCAATTTATTAGTTGCTAAGGCCTCTAACGGCTAGTTGGTTATCTCTCTCTAACTACTATAAAGGGAGCTCCCATACTATATCTCATTTAAGTTGCTAGCTGTGTTAATCAATTACATACTAGTGATTTTCATTCTCTGTTTTCTCATTGACATTTTTCATGGTATCAGAGCCTACGATCATGGCTCCCACAACCACAAAATCTGAATCAACCACCACTAACACTTACTCCTCTGTGTTCTCTATGATTGTTGGAATCAATAATGCTTGAGAGGTCGGGAATACTCTAGAGCAATGATTCACATTAGCATCAAGAGCAAACATATTGAATATGAAATTGGAGTTTCAGAGTATCAGATAAGGATACGATACAATCAATGGCTTTCTACAGCGAATCAAAACAGCAAGAGATCGTCTATTTACTGTTGGAGTAGCAATTGATAATGAAGAATTGCTATGCATTATACTCAAGAGGGTTGCCCAACTAGTATGCCCAAAGGTGGACATTAATTGCATGAAATCATTGAAATATCACTGGGATAAGATTTCAATGAGATCTGGTTAGGTTGGGATGACCCAACTAGGTCCATCATATCTATTATAGAAATGGCCACAACTCGGCCCAATTTCTTTAAAACGACCTAGGAGTTTATTTCTCTAACAAGCTTATGGCCTGCCTCCCTACAAATCTATGTCCAATCACATACACAGCTAAACCCATCAGAATTCTTAAGCCCAACCCAGTTACACTAACCTAAACTAAGCCCACATACCAACTTTCCATATTAACATTGACAAACCCTAACTTCCAACAACTACATGAACACCGCTTTCAACTTCAAGCAATTACATAACATCCCTAAAACTTCCAACAATAGCACAAATCCCCCATAATTTTCTAAAATTACCATAAGAACCGCCTTAACTTACCAAAATACCCCTATAAACCCTCATAAATTATTAAGATACCCCAAAATACACAGGAATTACCAAAATACTTTCGAAGTAGGAAACAAAAAAAGAGATAATTAGTCTATCTATATAAGAGGAGATTATATGAAAAATCTAGCCGGTTCTTTCCTTTCCTTGGGTTTATGGTCATTCATCGGGAGTTTCGAGTTTAATCCAAGAAAGAAGGTTGAATATTCATAAATCAAGCACCTCTTTTACATAAGAAAATGGAGGCGGGCTTGGGTATAATCTTACTAAACCAATTCCACATGAAAAGAGGACTGGACAATTGCCCTCTTGATTAATGGGAAGCGGGTTAATCCCCGAAAATGCTCATTCCTTTGTTGTTGGGGCTTACAATTCACCTTCTGACACAACTTTTTGATGATCGCCAAAGTTATGTCATCTTGGTTCCGACTTCCTTTATGTTGTCAAGGATCTACACACGCATAATGTCATAGCTATAGGGCGCTGCCTGTAGCCTATCCATATATGCTTTAGACCTTGATTTTCCTCTGATTTATTTGTGTGGCTTCCTCATAACAAAGAGCTCCCTGATCTTGGGCACCTAAGGGCTTTTACATGTATTTTGCATATACAAAGAGAGAATATTAAATTGCTGTTTGGATTACCAAATTATTGGATTGAAGTTTTTTTTTTTTCTTGGTATCCGTGACATTATAATATATAGTACAATATTACTATTCTAATAGTTTACAACAAAAGTTACAGAACTGATCCTATAACAAAATATTTATATATATATATATATATATATATATATATATATATATAAAAAGTTAAAAATGCAAGATTTAAAAAAATAAAATAAAATAAAAAACAAACAAACCAAAACTTCATAAGGCCGAAAAGTAAAGTAAGCCCACAGCCACAAGTCATATGTCCACCCACGATAAAACAAAAACCACGCATCACATATTCACAGTTTGCATTAGGAGGAAAAACAGATAGGAAAGAGTGAAAGACTGAAACTATACCGCAGGTCCTCAGACGTGATCAGATAGGAGGAGAAGTAAAGCCACCAACAGAAGGGATTTTAGAGTAGTGAACAGTCCACAGTGGAGTGCAAGAGAGAGAGAGAAAGTATGGGCAAATTTTAGATTTGATATTTTTTATTTGTTTTTATTTATGATTATTTTGTGAGTAATATTTTTAGAATAGATTTGTATTTTATCTAGTTAAATTTTGGTTTGTCTAGAGGTCAATGATATTATTTTTTAGACAACTGATTTTGTTTAAACAAAAGAATTTCCTCCTTATTCTTTGGTCAAAAGAAGGTAAAAAATTTTGGGGTTTCATTTAGAGCCGATTTTTTTTTCTTGATTAGTCCTTCTTTTTCAAAACTTTGGGCCCCCCTTTCACTCGAAGGCTTTAGAAAATTGCTTAATTAGCTTAGTAGAAGGGCCTACCTGGTTCACACACGGCCACGAAAACACATGAATAAAAGAAATAATAAATAATAAAAAAAAAAAAAATCTCAAGCGAGCTATGGTAAGGGGACCTCAAACAGTTTTGTATTTCAATACATGCAGAGGACAAGATATTACTTAATTTCCTCACACACAGCTAAGGTATAATCAAAACACTTTTGTTAAATATTCTGGTTAATTAACATGTTCTTTAAAATTTAACATTTCCAATTTTACGTACATCTCATATTCAAGACAATTTTGGCTGAATAAATATAACACTACTTATTAAGTGACAAAGACAAATGACCCTGTTCCTGTGGGTTGGGACTTGGGACCAAACCATCTCACTTTTTACGGCAATATTGAAAATGTTGATTGCAATGCAACAGTTAGAAAAATCCAAGACAATTCGATCTGGAAGGTACTACTATATTTTGTCTGAGATTCGACCCCACTTAAAAGCACGCAAGAGTCCAACTATCATGTGAAGCAATTAAAGAAAGTAGTGCGAATATGAGACAAACCCAAACCAATCATCCATGTACTTTTAAGGAAAAAATTTTATGCCCAATAAAATTTTTTCAATTTTCAATAATTTTTTTTGAAAAATAATTTAGAGCATTTATATCAAAGATGTAAAAAATTATTTTAAGCACCAAACCACAAAAAACCCTCTGCATCAATGATGCTAAATCTAAAATTTATTAGCACCTTTCTATAGTAAGTGCTACTACTAGCAGCTAGGGATGGACTCAGATGGGGCCCAAGGGGGCCCGAGCCCCCTACCTCAAAAAAAAAAAAAATAGTAGGTTAATTTTTCAGTAAAAAAAAAAAAATTATACTTGGCCCCCTTTACTTTGTAACTTAGGTCCCCTTCAAAATTATGTACCATTAACCCAGCCTACGTAAATCTCAAAAAAAATAAATGCAAATCCAAATTTTATTAAGAAAAAAGAAAACAAAAAAACAAATGAAAAAAGAAAAAGAAAAATAGAGAGTAGTCAAGACAGCAACTAAAGATCTGTTTGGATACTGTTTATTTTGTTGAAAACTGAAAATTTATTGCTGAAAACACTGTAGCAAAATATTTTTTATTGTTGAAAATATTGGTCAAGCGTTTTTCATCACTTAGCTGGTCCATGAATAGTGCCATAGGACCAGCCAAGTGAAACGCAAATGCATGCAAAATGCCACTCTACCGCTACGCAAACGCACACTAAGTTTGCCCAAGTTTCGACTCATTCAAGAAGGTAAAATACAATTACGGGCGAAAAATGAAGAAATTGACCAGAACGAACAAAACAGGTCGAGATGGGTCTCGCGTGGTGGAGTGAATTGTGGAGGCTGGAGCAACAAAGTTGGGTTGGGCAGATTGAGCAATCGGCAGGAAGATGGGTCTCGCGTGGTAGTGTGGGCGTGAGTGCCTCTCAGTCTATCTTGCAGGAATTAATTTAGTGTGTGTTTGCGTAGCGGTAGAGTGGCGTTTTGCGTGCGTTTGCATGTCACTTGGCTGGTCTCATGGCACTGTTCATGGCCAGCCAAGTGATGAAAAACGCGTGAATAGTATTTTCAGGAATAAAAAATATTTTGCTACAGTATTTTCAACAATAAGTTTTCAGCAAAATAATTGGTATCCAAACAGACCTTTACTATTTACTTATGGAATTCTTTGATCTTTGTCTTACTGTAGCACGGAGGACATGAAGAAGAAGATTCTGAGAAGGAGAAGAGAAGAGTGCTCAGATTCACGGTCGAATGATGAAGACTAAAAGTAGAGAAAAGAGACTGTGAGGAAGAATTAATTTGAGTAAAGAATTAATTTGAGATCCTGACATTGCTTTCTTGGTGAGAGATTGTGAGGAAGAAATTTGGTTGTGAAAATAGAAAAAAGAGATCTGATGGTAAAAGTAAAACACGTGTTAAGCAATGGAGAGATTAAGGAAACTTCATACTTAAGAAATAATCCTATATTCTTGTTTATTTACAAGATTGCCATGAGTAAATAGTAAATTAAAAATCTTATATAAAATGTGTATAAGATTATAAATAAATATTTTTTTAAATCCCACCTTATTTAAGATTTTTTTTTAAAAATGAAATGAAATTCATTATTTTATATAAAAGTAACAATTATTTTATATATATATATATATATATATATATATATATATATATATTTGAGAATCTCGAAACACCCATGCAATAATAGAGACAAGTAATAGAAAGAGGAACATTGATTCAACTTTCAAGGAATAAAAATGGTAAAGTTAGGAAAATTGCTTATTGGTAGTGCATAATAAATTCATAGTGTCAAGTTTTATTTTCATAGATAATGTATTAAAAAGCAAAAGTGTTTTATGTTTTTTTGATAGATAATTACATTTTAATATATTAAGAAAAAATAATTTTGTATATTTCTTTTAGTTAATAATTTGTTAATAATATATGGATGCGCATTTGAAGTTTTTTTTCTTCTTTTTTTGGCGCTTATCTCCACCTCTCTTAATTGAAATCTTGGTCCGTCCCTGCTAGCAGCTTACGGTAGCAAGGTGCTAATATTTTTTATTAATTTCTTTCATTTTCTCTCTCTGATCATCCCTCTCATCACTTCTCTATTCTCTGTCCTCTCTCACCACTCTCTTCTCTCATCTCCTTCTCTCATAGCTGAAGAAGCCAAAGCCACCAACGACACTAAAGACAGAAGCTGCCAAATCTTTCATCTCTCTCCTGATCTGCCTCCATGATTTGTGGTGGTTGTGGGTTGGATTGTGGGTTTTGTGGGTTTGGTGGGTATGTGATGGAGGTTGTGGGTTTTGTGGGATGTGATGTGGGTGTTGTTCTAGTAATGTTGTTTAAATGTTGAGAAAATACGTATTGTGTTGTTTAAACAGCAAAAACTGTTATTCAAACAATATAAAACCTCTATATATATTGTAATTTTAGAAAATATAGACACGAGTGAACTTCAACACTATAATTATTAAGAACAAAACAATTTCCTCTTGATTGAAATCCAATGCTACTCCTTCCTCTTCTTTGTATATCTCTTCACAGCCCTCTCAATAAGATGCATTCTCAACAAACCCACCAAGCCAACTACGAGTCTTCACCTTCCTCTTCTTTGTATCTCTCATCACATCCATTCTCAACAAACTCTCTGTTGCATTTGAAATATTCATATCCCGTGACCTTGCCTTTGCTTCTAGGCCTATTGTTATTTTTATTTTTATTTTTGTTAATTTTTTTTTTCATATGTGAAAAAATTAGGGTCATATTTATTTGAACTGTCAAAAACTAAACTAGTAAGACTAGGCTTCATTATTGTAGTCAAACCTATATTTTACTCAACCATATTTGAAGAAATACTATATCCATAGCAACTCTCAACCACATTTAACCCAAATTCCTGTGTACTAGTACAACATGAATCTGATCTTGGAAGTTTTTCAATACTCTTGTCACTTGGACTTTGACACATTATGCTCCTTTTTTTAATGTATTTTTTTAAAAAAATCTAAAATCTGAACTCACTTAAATCAGAATTTGACATGGCACAAGATCACCTCAAAAATAATAAAACAAGCCACTACTCAAACTCACAATCTCAGAATCACAAGATAACATGACACAAAGACTTCATACCAAAAAGTCCTCTTGAATGATGAGTTATCCACCATCTTTTTATGCGCAACAACTGCTTGGTGCAAATATTTTAATGGTAAAGTAACCTTACCTCACAAAACAACAACAATATGAACAGAAAATATTTCAATGATAAGCCTCACCTCATATTTCACAAAGTCGATACTGAATAAAACAAGTAAACAACAACGTAAAAAAATATTTTGATCATAGACGATCCTTCATAAGCCAAAACGCCACTACTATAATTTGAAAAAAAAAAAAAAAAAATCCTATGTACTAATACAACACAAATTTGATCATGAAGGATTTTTAGTACTCTAGAGTCTAGACATGTATGGAATTTGGCACGTTATCCTCTTATCTTTTATTTTTTTAATATATTTTTTTTAAGTCACGATCCCGATTCATTTAAACCCGAATTTGGCATGGTACAAGATCACCTAAAAAATAATAGAACAAACCATTACTCAACCCACAATCTCAAACTCACAAGATAATGAGATACAAAGACTTCTAATAATTAAACTCCTAAATAGGAGATAATATCTTATATGTCCAGTGCATATAAGATTTTTGCCGTGGATAGTAAGTTATTATCCATCCTTTTATGGACAAAAATTAGGTGCAAATATTTTAATGGTAAAGTAATCTTACCTCACAAAACAACAACAATGTGCACAGAAAATAATTCAATGATAAGCCTCACCTACATTTCACAAAGTCAATACCAAACAAAACAAGTAAACAACACCGTAAACAACAAATATTTTAATCATAAAAGATACCTCATAAGCTAAAAAGCCACTACTATAGTTTGCAAACAAAACAATAAAAACAAAATTCTTGTGTACTAGTACAACACAAATCTGATATAGGAAGTTTTTTTTTTTTTTTTTACTAGATAGAATTCTACTCTAATCTAATCTAGTGGACTTTGATACATTATCCTCTCATTTTTTAATATTTTTTTTAAGTCACAATTCTAGGGCTTACTTAAATCCAAATTTGACATAGTCCAGGTCAACCAAAAAATAATGGAACAAGCTACTACTCAAACTTACAATCTCATATTCACATGATAATGGGACACACACGAAGACTTTCTATTAACAATTAACTCCCTGAATAGTATGGTTTTGAAACCCAGACCGTTTAGTAAGAGGTTCAAAGTTTTTAAGATTAGACCAGAGTTAAACTGAAGTCGAACCATAATAACGTCATAATTAATTTAATAATTATTTAAATTATAAATAAATATATTAAATTAGTAAAAATTGAAAATTTTCCTTATTTCAATTCAAATTTTTGTTTGGTTCAAGTTTTCGGGTGCATATCTTATTTCTTAAAGCCAAATTTTCAATTACATGGTGGTGCCCACGCACCATCCTTTTTAGAATGGCATTTTTCTTCCTTGCCTATGATTTCTCTCTCCTCATTCCGTTTCATTTTTTGTCTCTTGCTTCTTCACTTTTGTCCCTTGTACTCTTTCATTTTGTTAGGCAACTTTTTGTAAAAATTTCAAGTTCACTGATGATAAAATTTTTTGATTTTGGGACCCCATTTTAAGCTTTTTTTGGTCCATTTTTCGATTTGGATTTTATATGGCCATGGGTTTTGCCTATTTTGGGATTAATGTGATTATGGGTTTTATTTGTTGTTGGTGTGGGTCATTGGTATTGTGGTAGGTGATGGGATGTTCTTTTCATGGAGAGGGAGAGAGAGGCTACAGTGATTGAGAGTTATTTCAACTGGAGGTTGAGAAGGGTACCAAGATATAACACTAGTGTGGGTTTATGATAGTTTTTTTTTTTTTAATACCTTTTTTGTAAGGAAGGGATAATTAGGGATGGCAATGGGGTGGGGCGGGGCAGAAGGATGGGGTTTTCGTCCCCGCCCCGCAAGGTTTTGTCTTGCTCCATCCCCACCCCGCCCCGCATGACGGGGAAAACATTCTCACCCCATTCTCTCCCCTTAGGGCCCCGCGAAGCCCCGCCCCACCCTGTAAAGCTCTACTTTTTGTTAATTTTTCCTACAACTAGTATAATTTTTTTGATGAAACTTATTTCATTAATAAAAATATAGTTGAAATTACAACTAAATTTATCCCATCAAATCAATTTTTAGAAAAAAATTGAATAATATATCCAATTGTATAACAAGACAATCATAAATAAAAAATTAAAAAAATCTCATAGTATAATACATAACAAAATAAAAGCAGAGAACCACATTGAGTAGAATAAAATAAGCTAATATTGATATGTTTGTTTAATATAGAGGGTTTTAGAGTATAAAAAATTTATAATTATAACACTTAGCAACACGGGGCAGGGCAGGTCTAAAAAGTCTAAACCCATCCCTGCCCCGCCCCGTGGCATGGGGCTAAAATCTTGCCCCATCCCCGCCCCACCACCTTTGCGAGGCGGGAAAAACCCGCACGGGACAAAGCGGGGAGGGGTGGGTTAAGCGGGGCGGGAAAAATTGCCATCCCTAGGAAGGGTGGTCTAAGGGGACATAAGCATATATATTGGAATGTGATTTCGCAAGATTTGAGGGGCTATTTCATTTTCATTCTTTTAACTGGTAGACATGTTTGCATTTATTAGTAATCTAGATGGTGAATGTATACTGCTAGACCAATATTTTTTTAACTTCTCCACTGATTATTAGCTTCGGCTGGGCAGTTGTTGTTCTTCAAATGCAGAGGAGGAAAAAATGCAAAGGGCAAGAGAGAGGATGAAGGTGAAAAAAAGGTTTATGTTAAAGAGTGGGTGTGGTTTCAAATTTTGGAGTAATGAGAATGAGAAGGAAGAAAAAGAGAGGGAGCCATTGGGAGATGTGGCTGTGGTTCTGACTAGATGGAGACAGGTCCTGATGTGGGTCCCACACAAATGCAAATATTTACAAGAATACTACACTAACTCAATTTTCATAACTTGAAAACTTCAAACAGTTTTTCCCAATTTTAGTGAATCAAACTCAAAATTTTGAGTTTTAAGAGCATCCATAGCAGTGGAGTTAAAAATTTAGCTTTTTAGCTTTACAAAAAGTTACTTTATCTATTTTACCTATTCACTTTACAAAATATGTTGCAATAGTGGATCTATTTTAGCTTTCAACACAATAAAATAATATAAACATCATAATAAAATAATATATCTACTACAATAAAAAATATATATTAACTAAAATAAAATAATATATCTACTATAATAAACAACAATCACAACCACCTGTAACTGTTACCGCCGCCACCACCGACTCTTCCACCACCACCGCAATCACTACCGCCACCACTGCTGCTGCCGCTGCCACCGCCGCAATCGCTACTGTAGCTCAAACCTAAACTCAAATACTACTTTTTTTTTTATTCCCACTCTCATTAAAATAATATATATTTCTTTCCTTTTTTTTTTTTTTTTTTTTTTTTCTTTTTACTCAGCCCCCAGCCATTTCTGTTTCACCCTCATTCTCTCCTTCTCAAAGCTCTCACATTCTCACCTCTCTCGCATCCTCAAACTCACCGATTCATCCATCATCCTCACCAATCATCCTCCTTATCCATCATCCTCACCGATTCATCATCCTCCTCACCGCCGCCACCGAAGCTCACACACCATCGTCGCTACTCACGCACCATCACATCAAAGCTCACACATCATTGCTGACCCACACACCATTGCCGACCCGATTCATCCTCCTCCTCACCTATCTTCGAAGCCCAACTCCTTTCATCCATCATCCTTCGCCGATGGATTTTGCATTTGGGTTTGTGTGTGTTTGCATATGGGTCTCAATTTGCTTTCTTTACTGATGTGTGTGTGTTTGCATATGATCATGTAAATCAAAATTATAATTAATTGTTCAGCTGTTTTGTGATGCTTTGGTTTGAGTGTTGTGAAATTTCTGTTTGAGAGAGTGGGTCAGTGACGTTGAGAGAGTTTGAGAGCTTGGGACAGCGTGGGTCTGAGGCTAAGAGAGTTGATCGGCTGGTGGATCGGTGACGTCGAGCTTCGGTGGCGGCGATGTTGACGACGAGTCAATCCGGAGGCGGTAAATAGAGGGAGGAGACCGGAGTTGAGAGAATGAGCTTGAGCTTTAGATGATGAGATGAGAGTGAATGAGAGAGAGAGAGAGGCATGGTGATAAAAGAACAAAAAAAAAAAAAAGGAGCAAGTGGTATTATTTTAATCTTAAGCTGGAATTTTTTTTTTTTTTTGACCTACAATGCACATGTATAGATACATGTGCACTATAGCTCAAAGCTAAAAAAAAAACCTATACATCCACTGCTGGAAGGTAATTTCTTATATTTTGGTGGAGCTAAAATAGCTATATAACTATTTAGCTCCATTGCTGCAAATGCTCTAAGTTATGAAAATTGAAAACAAAACCTTAGCCAAACATAATTTCTTGAGATGGGGGCCCACTGATTTTGAGAATTAAGTGATGAAAATTAAGATTGAGCTAGGGTCTGTTTGGGATCCGTTTATTTTACTGAAAACTGAAAACACTATAGCAAAATAATTTTTAAATGTGTGAATAGTGCTGTGAGACCTATTTTTAATGAAAAAGTTGCTGAAAAAAGAGGTTTGTGGATCCCGTGAACAGTGTACAAGACCCACTGATGTGACACATTCAGTGCAAACTTTGTTGGTCAAAGAGGTAGTAGGTCCCCACTGACAAACAACACTCATGTTCAAAAACCGTTCTCAACAAAAATAAAAAAAGGAAAACGCACAAAATTAATCCAAACGCAAAAACGTAGGTAGAAAAAATGCATGCCAAATGCACATCGGCAAAAACATCCTCTGAATACTTCAAGAGGCCAAAAATACAGAAACAACATTGGCAAAAATGAAAAATGCAAAGAGAGAAAGAGAGCAAGCGAGACAGAGAATAAAAATAGAAAGATGGTGGTGTGATCTCATCTAATAGCATCTCACGTGGTTGAAGTTTCAATTTTCAATTTTCAGTTTTTAGCAAAATAAACAATATCCCTAAGTGTCCGTTTGGGAACAACTTATTTATCTGAAACTAAAAACTGTTTGCTGAAAATACTAGAGATAAAGCTAAAAGATAACTGAAATAATGAGATCCATAAACAGTACTAAAAAGTGCAATGTGACTCATAAATATTAGTAAAAATAAGCTGAATATTAACCAAACGCAACCTAAGTGCAAATATTTTAATAGTATAGTGACGTAACCTCACAATACAACGACAATGTGCAGAGCAAAAAATTCAATGATAAGCCTCACCTCACATTTCACACTGTCAATACCTACCAAAACAAGTAAACAACAATCAACACTGTAAACAATAAATAATTTAATAATAAAAGATAACTCATATGCTAAAAAGCCACTACTATAATTGGCAAAAATAAAAATAAACAATAACGTATTCAAAAGTGGTCAAAAAAATCTAGCCATGGTTCCCACCATTAGTGATATCCAATGCTATGCCTTCCTCTTCTTTGCATCTCTCATCACAACCTTCCTAATCCGATCCATTCTCAGCAAACCCATCAAGGTAACCACGAATTCTCACCTTCCTAGCCCACCAGCCCTCCCGATCATTGGTCATCTCCACCTTCTTGGTCCATCCTTATACAAATCCCTCCACAACCTATCTACCAAATATGGCCCTCTTCTCTATCTCCGCTTTGGTGCATCACACTGCCTACTTGTTTCTTCAGCCTCTGTTGCTTCTGAAATATTCAAATCCCAAGACCTTGCCTTTGCTTCTAGGCCTAGATTTGCCTTTTCTGACAAGTTACTCTATGGAACTTCAGGGTTTGTCACTGCTCCATATGGTGATTACTGGAGGTTCATGAAGAAACTCTGTGTGACTGAACTTCTTGCCACAAAACAGCTTGAGCGTTCCCTCTTTGTTCGGCGTGAGGAAAAAGAGAGGTTGTTGAAGAGAATGTTGGAGAGTGCAAGGAAGAAAGAGGATGTTAATGTGGGTGTTGAGGTGATGAAGTTCACAAACACTGTGACTTGCAGGATAGCGATGAGTACTAGTTGTTTGGAGCAAGAAGGAGAGGCAGAAAAGATTAGAGATCTAGTGATTGAGTCCTTTAAGCTGGCTGCAAAGATGTGCTTTGGGGATGTGTTGGGGCCTTTCAAGAAATTGGGGTTTTGGGTATTTGGGAAACAGGCTTTAGATTTGACTAGGAGGTATGATGAGTTATTGGAGAGGGTGTTGAAGGATCATGAAGTGAGAAGGTGCAAAAATGAAGGCGAGAGAGAAGATAAAAAGGATTTGATGCATATACTCTTGGATGTTTTTCATGATGAGAAGGCTGACGTTAAGATTACAAGAACCCATATCAAGGCCTTCTTTGCGGTAAAGTTTCTCCTTCTTACTTCTCAATCTCTTTAGTTTACATTATTTGAATATTTTTTTTTAATATGAGATAAATTTTACTAGCTTATTAAGAGTCTAAGTGAGTAATGAAGACTTGAATTTTGATTCTTGCTCTCCCCTCGTCCCATCTTTCAAGATAGACTAAGCGTGTGTTTGGATTGGGAGGCTGCGTCCAGCGTCTAGCCTTCAGGTTTTTTTTTTTTTTCCTTCCCAGCCGCAGTTGTTGACCAAGTCTTCCATGTGAACAGTGCATTCGTGCACTGTTCACAGACCCACAAATTTTACTTTTCAGCTACTTTTTCATTAAAAATGGGTCCCGCGGTACTATTTACACATTTTAAAATTATTTTGCTACAGTGTTTTCAGTTTTCAGTTTTCAGCAATAAGTTCTATCCAAACGGACCCTAAAAGTGCATTTGAATTAGCTTAAGTAATTTTATCCCTCACTTTTTCTAAGTACAATTGTATTCTTAGTTTTATCCCTCACTTTTTCCATACCAACTTATTTTTTGCTTACCGTTTCAGTGGTTGCTGGCTTAACACACACACTCATATATTATACTACTAGTCTACTGCTACTATTAATTGGGTGTTTTTTTTTTTAATAATCAAGGTGTAGTACCATTTTTAACTTCTTAAATGTTTTTCTTTTTTTTGGGACACATTAAGTTCTTAACTGTTCGCTCATCTTAATAGGGTTTTAAAAAAAAAAATTTATACAAAATAGAATTTCTACTTTAGCCTAATCTAATTATATGTGTATGAAACTCTTCCCTCTTTGAATACTTGAACCTCGGCCCTTGCCCTTGCCCCACACCCCGCACCCCGCACCCCACAAGCACTTATACTTGTAGAGTGATTTACCATACTAAGGGTGCGCATTGGTGCTGCTCATCTTAATAGGTTGATTAGGGGTCTCGTGGCACTATTTGCAATAATGGCCAAAAACATGGCACTCCCACTCTATGGCTTTGTGCTGCAAAATGCAAATATATGAAGGTTGAAGTTTCATGAGCAATCCACCTGCTAAAAATTTGAAAGAATCATC